>NC_134357.1:300564119-301764119 GCF_048569485.1 Anomaloglossus baeobatrachus | reverse complement strand
TACGGCCATGTCTCGATTTCCGAGAATTGAACAAAATTACTGTGAAAAATACGTATCTGCTTCTGTAAAATGATTAAAATTAATACATCTAGTTA
The DNA here is from genome assembly GCF_048569485.1 of Anomaloglossus baeobatrachus. Classification (NCBI taxonomy): domain Eukaryota; kingdom Metazoa; phylum Chordata; class Amphibia; order Anura; family Aromobatidae; genus Anomaloglossus; species Anomaloglossus baeobatrachus. Next base: position 301,764,024 of record NC_134357.1, on the reverse strand, counting down.
TCAAATATTTCATAGTAAGACATATACGTTCATAGTTCTGTTTATGTTGGAGGGCATAGGTTATTAATAAAGTTTATAAGGGTAAATATGCCCATATTGAATATACTTGAGTGCTGAGCATGGAGGGATATATTTAAATCCTTCCCGAAGCTTCTCGAAGCTTATGTCATATGGAGCTATATTCAACTAAACACCCTATATGGACTGAGCAGCTGGTATATAATACACGATGGAGGGGGCTACTGGGCGCTCTCCACACTGCCTGCGGTAAGAAGACTCCAGTGCTGCAAGATATGACACGTTGTCCAGGCTAAGAGATGACATCCCCAGCATTGCCGTTCAGGAGCCAAAGAGAGATGGGTAAAGACTTCCCATTGTTCAATATGGACTAAATGAACTCTTTTTACATAAGCTATCAAAGTATATTATTTTTTTCCTTTCTGTAACTGAACCTTGGCAACCATTTTTAAATAGATAAAATACATTTATTTTTTACATTTTTGAGGTCTTTTCTTTCATGCGGCTTTACGTATTTGAAGAAAAATATATTTAAGAGTATATTTTTTAACAGCTTCCACTCATCCCTTATCTCTATAATCAACTCTCTGAAGCCCAGAGGTTTACCAACTGGATCTCAGGGGGGCCTATAATCTTATCCGTATCAAAGAAGGGGATGAGTGGAAAATGGCCGTTCTGACGTCAGAGGGGTTATTCGAGAATTTCGGGATGCCTTTTGGTCTAACAAATACTCCTGCGGTGTTTCAAAATTTCATCAATGATATCTTCTCTGATTTTCTTGGTCGTTTTGTGGTTTTCTATCTCAATGACATTTTGATTTATTCTGCCGACAGGGATACGCATATTATGCATGTTCGCTCTGTATTACAGAGATTACGTGATAACCACCTGTTTGCCAAGCTTGAAAAATGTGTTTTCTCCATTCAGGAAATAGCCTTTCTTGGGTTACTCCTTTCTCGTGATGGGTTTAAGATGGACCCAGGAAAGGTGCATGCTATTATTGATTGGGTGCAACCCAGGGATATCAAGGCGCTACAACGCTTTTTGGGTTTCGCCAATTATTATCGAAGGTTCATTAAAGGGTTTTCTCAAATTGCCAAGCCATTGACTGACCTTACACGGAAAGGGGCGGATCTGCAGAACTGGTCGCAAACGGCTGCCCAGGCCTCTCTTGAGTTAAAGGACCGGTTCATGTCCGCCCCGGTCCTGGTACAGCCCGACCTCGAGGCGCCATTTATTGTTGAGGTGGACGCCTCAGAGGTGGGGGTGGGAGCTGTTCTCTCTCAGGGTCCTGCTACTCTGACTAATCTGCGACCCTGTGCGTTCTTTTCCAAGAAATTCACTCTGGCTGAGAGTAATTATGATGTGGGTAGGTGAATTATTGGCGGTGAAGTTGGCATTTGAAGAATTGAGGCATTTTTTGGAGGCATTCTTTGGAGTGTGCTGTTCACTGTATCGGTCGGTTTCTGGCACCTCTGGCTGTTCCCCCTCAGTAGTTCATTTAAGGGAACTGCAGTCTTGCTGAAGTCCTTAATGAACAACTGTAAAATCCGTAAAAACGCTCTCAACTCTCTCAGTGTTGTAGATGTAGGCCATTTTTTGTACAGCAGCCATTTTCTCCTTTGTGGAGTACATCTCTTGACCAGAAATAGTATGTCCCAGGTATCTGATCTCGGTTGAACTCAAATTATCACATGGGGAGTATGAAAGCCGTCTTCGGACGATCTTGTTCGGCCATGGGTACCTGCCAGCAGCTGCTAGCCAGATCTAGTGAGAAGTACTTTATTTTTACCAGGGTGGACAATGACTCTTTAATTCTGGGCAAAGGATATTAGTCCTGAACTGTCCAGCATTCAAACAACGGTAGTCTACACAGAACCATAATGTTCCATATTTTTTAGAACCAGTACTATAGGCGCAGCCCAGGGACTCTGACTCTCCATATCTCACCCCATTTTGTAGCATGTGTGACAGTCGATCTTTCCTCTCCTCTTATATATAGGGTAACAGAGAGTAGTAGAGCAGGGTATTTCCAAGCCGCGCCAATGACTACCAGATCATGAAGATTTGAAGATTAATGTAGCTTTATTTGTGCACTGGTCAACGCGTTTCGGGAGACTCTGCTCCCTTCCTCAGGACAGTCGGGCAAAGAACATTAAATCTTAAGAGTTCTTTGCCTGACTGTCCTGATGAAGGTAGCAGAGTCTCCCGAAACGCGTTGACCAGTGCACAAATAAAGCTACATTAACATTCAAATCTTCATGATCTGGTAGTCATTGGCGCGGCTTGGAAATACCCTGCTCTACCACTCTCTGTTATCTGCCGTTTTGGGGACCGCTGCCGTGACTCGGAGTTACTTACATGCTGTCATAGGAGTTGTGACTTTCACAACCCCTATAGGGGAGTTTGACCACCCCTCTTCACCCCGCCCCCCCCCTTCCTACTGGGGTAAGACCCTATTGCGCTCTTTTTTCCACAGTTTTTTCTTCTTATATATAGGGTAGAATCTGTTGAAACCTTTCCTGAATGGGGACAGCATTTCCATTAGAATTTTATGTTCAATAGCTCTGATGCAGCCAAAGTCATCATTATTAAAGGCAAATGCTTATGATACTGATTCAGCAACTCTTCCACCTTCTTCACTTGTTATGGAGAAAAATTTGTCAGGTTTGCTTTCACTTCTCCAGAATGTCCCAGCCGGCTCTCACTTTGCTCCCCCTGATGTTTCTGTTCGGAGTATATGGCCACAACCCCTTCTATGGGAGAAAGTTTTATAGCATCAGAACGTGTAATGTTTTCTGACATTACTCAAACTAGGACCACTTTCCTTTTAGGGATAAGCTGCAAGTTCGCTCCACTCATATTTAAGCATCTTACCAGTACTTGCCCGTGATAGACATTGGCTAGCGTATGGCTAAGCCAGGAATCCGGGCATCTCTTCTCCTTCTGGGGGCTCAAATTGTACCTCCACTACATCTAATGGTACCTGGGCTGGGACCGGCATTGTGAGCACCATTTGTCCTAGGGGTGGAGTTAACCAGAGTTAAAGGGCACTATCACTTTCTCCAATGGCTTGGAAGTAGCAGGTAGCTTCTGTATTTGACTGATATGAATGAAGTGCTGCAACGTTTTTCCATAGGAATAACGGTGTGCCACTTGAGGGTGATCATGTTGTTGTTGTTCATCTGGTATAAACTGTTCCACTTCTCTCAGAACATTCATACCCAAGGTCACAGTTGGTTCACCTCCGCCGAAGCTTTCACTAATAGGATTCCTTTTTGTTAAATTTGTTTTACCCAGACTCAGATCCTCCTAAATACCACTAATGCTACAGGGATGGGCAACTTAGTAGCAGCCAGCAGTCGTATTGTATGCCCCATTTGAGAGTGAACCAGTTCTGGGAAGTGTCATTGAAAATATTCCTCAGGCATGGTGGTCACTTGGGAGATTGTGTCCATCAAACAATTGATTCTCCAGCCATTGAACTCGACCTCATCTTGATAGGTATCAAACCCCATGGTATGCTCTTCAACCGTGGAGTGCCTTAGTTTAACAACTGCCTCCTCTGTTGATCTTCTTGTGACAGGCAATTTCTGGACATATGTCCTTTTCCTTCAGTCCAGCATTCAACTCCATGAACCCAAAATTGTGGGCATGACCAGTATTGCTGATGTTTACAGGATGCATATTTCCGATCTGTTCTTTCTTCATATTGAATTGTAGTGCTTGGCTCAGCTAGTTTAGCTGACACTTTTCGGTCATCAAGCAGTTCTAATTTCCTGAACTTCTGCAGCAACTCATCATGAGCCCAACCTGGCTCCACACTGGATATTTCAGAAGCGGATATATCGAATCATGGCTCCGAATCACACTAGCCAACACTGGCGCTACTCGCTCCCATACACTGGCTTCCAAGAAACTTATGTTGGGGTTGTACCATAAGTGTTTCTTTAAAGCTTGCCTCAGATATGGATTGCTTAGAACAGCAATCAATTGGTCTCGCAATACTTCATCCAAAGGTGCCAGTCCTTTATAATCTTCTTCAGTTTTTTTAGCAATATGGCCAGTGATCTCTGCAAGGCGTTCGTGTACTTGACCTGACAGAATACCTGGATGCGCAGATTAATGTCTTGGCTCCACTCGGTTGATCACTTGTTGTTGCTTGGTTTCCCTCCTGGCTAGACCACAGTCTGTTTTGTGTTGGTCCAAATGCTGAAGAATCTTGTCTTTTTTTCGTATGCTGTGCCTTCCTGTTTCTCTTCTATTCACATGTGTGCACTTTCTCATTTGTTTTGCCCAGTCATATTTTGGGAGGGGCTATTTATACATACTACTCACAAGCCTCATTGCTAGCTATATTTTTGGATGGATGCTTGTATGTAGTCCCAGCTCCTCAGTTAAGGAGGAGCTGGGATTTTCTTACTTAGGGTTTTCTTACTTAGATAATGCTATTTCCTGCATTTTGATTGTGTGCATTCCTTTCCAGTTATCTCCTATTTTGTTTCATTTAGGTTTGGGAGGGATTCCACATATTCTGTTATTCTTTTCGATTTCTTGTATTCCATCATTTCTGCACATCTATATTTGCATGTTCCTAGCCCTGTGACTCACCCCTGCCTGTGTGCACGTCAGTTATGTTAATTTTAGTTGTTTTGCTATGCTTAGTTTATAGCTTGGGGTGCAGATAAGGACACTCAGGGTCAGTTGTCAACAAGTAGGGGCACCATTATGTGATCTTAGGGTGCCTGTTTTGGGACCTGTGGATTTTGGTTTTACATCTCCTTTAGTTTGCCCATCACTGTGATAGGGTTCAGTCATAACAATATGATATATAGGATAGGGAATAATGATACCACCATTAAAGGGGTTGTCCACTACCTGGACAACCCCTTCTCATTTCCTATTTGCGCCCTCATAAAAATTAAAGAGCCTATATTCACCTCCAGTGTCAGTACGGTTCCAGCGGTGTTGGAACTTGCATTGCCGAGGATCATGTGACATTGTTATGACACTCGAGGCCAGAGACCAATCACTGTCAAAGCTTTCAGATGGTTAAGTAATTAACAGGAAGTGAGCGCTGCGGTTGCCACTCACTTCCTGTTGATTGCTTCTGTGTTTGAAAGCGGGGAGACAAAATAGGGCAGTGATTGGGCACTGGGCTCGTGTGTCATAACAATGTCATGTAAGCTTCGGAACCGTGAGTTCCAACACTACTGGAACTTTGCCGGTACTGGAGGTGAGTATATGCTTTTTTATTTTTATGGGGGGCACACATGGGGACTAAGGAAGGGTTGTTTAAGTAGTGGATAACCCTTTAGAGTGTTTTACTGAGATCCTCTGTACAAAGCTGATACTGTTGTAGTTAGATCCTCGCTGGGATGAAAAATGTATGCATGCAACTACTGCCTGTGTGGGTCACACAACAGGAAAGAAAAAACGATCAGACGCCCAGATAATTTATAATAGAATAATTTATTATTATAGAGTGCACATGCAATGAGTGGAGCAGAAACAGTGCAGGACTAAAAAAGCCCAAGAAAAGGTCACAGGACCCTCATATATATTAATGCCAAGCATGCAATGTAAATTGACACCATCACCAAAGATATATCAAAGGGGACCACTAGATGTCACTAGAACACCCAGTGGCATAACCCTGCGTACATATGAATATAACATGAGGAGGAGGATTCAAACAATGAACATAACAGTCCATATATTTACCATTAATAACGCCCATGGAGCAAACGCTGGATGTCAACAGAGGAAGAGGGAACCGCGACTCACCCGACGGCCGTTTCAGCAACACAAGGTTGCCTTCGTCAGGGGGCGTGGTGATGAAGGGAACCTTGTGTTGCTGAAACGGCCGTCGGGTGGGTCGCGGTTCCCTCTTCCTCTGTTGACATCCAGCGTTTGCTCCGTGGGCATTATTAATGGTAAATATATGGACTGTTATGTTCATTGTTTGAATCCTCCTGCTCATGTTATATTCATATGTACGCAGGGTTATGCCACTGGGTGTTCTAGTGACATCTAGTGGTCCCCTTTGATATATCTTTGGTGATGGTGTCAATTTACATTGCATGCTTGGCATTAATATATATGAGGGTCCTGTGACCTTTTCTTGGGCTTTTTTAGTCCTGCACTGTTTCTGCTCCACTCATTGCATGTGCACTTTATAATAATAAATTATTCTATTATAAATTATCTGGGCGTCTGATCGTTTTTTCTTTCCTGTTGTGTTGTCCAAATAGCGATTAGCCCTTATTAGTCCACACCTGCACAGTGGTGGTTCCATTTTATATCTAACTAATCCTATGTACCATCTATGTACTGGGTAGGAGCACATTGTCCACCATGTGTAGTGGGTTGTTGTTAATTGTTTATATGGTGTTCTGTGTGGGTGATTGTAATGAGTGGTTCCTTCTAGATAACATGATTTTCGATGCCACTAATTTCAACACGTGAATGTTTTCTGTGCGCTGTTTAGCTGAATCATAGGTTTTAAATGTATGTTATGACAGAAGTACCCTCTTTGGCAGATATGATTTCTTTGCGTCCATACTTGCGTCAATAGTGAATAAGTGCGATAAAGTCCAAGATTAGCACATCATCGCATCGGTATGGTGTTTTCCCCAAGATATCTTATTTCTTACGGATTTAGTAACATTCTCAAAAGCCTTCTTTCAAGTCACCTTGTGAAATTGGCACATGGAGTCAGATACTTTAGTTAGCTGTCAAAAGTTGTACAAACCTTAAAGATCAAACAAGTAACTTTGTAGTTACATGAACTCAGTTTAGGGAAGGAGGAAGTTGTGAAGAATTGTAATACAGCCAGTGTAAACAATTGATACTGGGGAAAGAGCTTTCAAAATTGTAGCAACCTTCCTTGTACTTTTCTAAAGTGTATATTCCAGAATCTTCAATGTCTCACGAGTCAGATGGGAAATCGGGAAATCTTAAGAACATTTAGTATTTGCATTTTTTTTGCACTAAATTGGATATTTCCCTTTCCTTCCTTGTAATTGGTCATCATTCGCACGTCAGTGTTGCACATATGTTTTCTATCCAGTTTTTTTACAGACACAGCACTCACTTTTTTCATCAAATAGTTTTTATTAGTTTTGCACATAACATGTTATATAATAACAGTCAATGATTTTTCCTTTTGTAAAAAAAAAAGAAAAAACATCAACAAACAAACAAAAACAACAACAAATACCCGCTTCCCATCTCCGCTCCCTTAAAGTAAACCGAAAACATGTAGCATATATGAGAAGTCCAGAATTCTGCAGCATTTATTTACAGATATCTATTTTCGTTAGTTGCATGATTAATATGTGGCGCCCCTGAATATATCAGGGTGCCACAGGGTACTGCAATCCTTACCAAGGGTGCAGGGCCTACCCCCCCTGGTTCCAGGTTCCTAAGAATTGATGTCACTAATATCAGCACAAATCCCAATCACACCTCACATCATGACCTATCAGACACCAGTGGGTTGGATAAGCAGAATAAGCCACCTATCTAGGGGTCAGGCAGACTGGTGGGAGGAGAGAAGAGAGCAGATTAGTGAGAGCCCTCAAAGAGTGAGGCGCTGGAGTAGTAGCTCCCGGGGAGCTAGACCAAGGTTGGGTCGCAGACGATGGTCTGGGACCAGAGGAGTCGGGGAGCGGTGGCAGTGACATTGGAAAGGTGCGACGGACATTGTCTAGGAGGACTGTCGGCATCAGAGACCCAAAAGAACTGACCAGTACCAAGCACGACGGGGTACAGGATCCTAGGTCAGGAGCAGGTTCATCCGTCCTGATAATTAACCTGAGAGAGAGAGTCTCTTTATGAAATTCCCTAGGAGCTCAGAGATTTAAGGCGACAGCACACCGCAGGGGATAGGGCTTTCCAGTAACGCAGCCCACTAAAATCCCAAGTGCCAGCCATCAAGAGCACAGCTACACTACAAATATAGCGAGTGGGGCCCCAACAGCTTCACGCCAAGGGGCCACAACAGAAAACTAACTTGTGCACGGAGGCGGCTCCGGATTACCCAGTGACACCGGTAGGAGCGGACACCTGGACGGGCTCCCTTGTAGAGACTGTGATGCACAGAGTACTTGGTTTATCTTCAGTGTGAGTGTCTTCTTTATAATCCTCATCCTGCACCACGACTACCCACAGTGAGTAACCTGGTTCCCCTGCACCCTGCGCTCCCAAATATCCCACCAAACACCCCAGAGGCCGGGGCCTTCCCTATTTGCGGAGGGACTGACACCTTACTGCTCCACATCATCTGCCCCGGTACTCCTTCCAGCAGCGGCTGTACTCCCATTACCGCAACCCGCAGGTGGCGTCACAAACTTCTCCCCTGTAAATAATCCCCTTTCAAGGATTGGAGTGAGTGCCGAGCCCGGGTCCGGACCCCTCGAGCCACGACCATCCCGGATCCGAGCACCCCTGTCTGCGCCAGGGCGGCACACCTCTAATTCTTTCTGGTGTCACAAATAGGATAAGGACTGGACCCACTAAACCGAGTGACGTGTGCTTTCCAGAACTGTCCTAAACTGTGCTGTGACTGTCAGTTGGAATTGCCGCCATTTTTGCCGCCATCTTGCCCGCCATTTGGCGCCTAAAAACAACAACTTCGCCATCTTCCCCAGTTAAAGGGCGCAAAGCCGGAGCTCCGCCCCCTGGGAGTAACAGGATGTAAAGGCAGAGATTGGCGCAGGGACACCAGGACCCTGCAGAAAAAGTTCCTGGAACAGAGAGAGCAGCAGGATGTCGGTGCCAAGAGACTGGTCGCCTGAGCATTCCAATCCCTGGACGGCGGCATGGATTGAAGAGGAGACAGAGAGGCTCTGCAGGAGGATGCGGACGCAGTTCCTGTTCCTGCTGGATGACTGGAGGATCGAGATGAGGAGTGTGGCTGCGACTGTGCGGGCCTATGAAGTGGAAGCCCAGCGTGTGGAGCGGGTAAGCAGAAGCCCAGTTCCGATCGATTGATCTGGCCTACTCGGCCGCGGAACCCGGTCTGCCCCCAGCCACCGCGACAGCCATGCCACCTTCTCCACCCACGGCTGAAGCTGTAGCCGAGCCGCTGCCCCCGACATCGGCAGCGGAGCCTCCAACCCCCGCGGATGACGAGCAGGCCGCAACGCCTCCGGCCCTACCACCAGTAGCTTCAGGCAAACGTAAATTGTCAGTTTGCCTGAAGTTACTCCCTGACCTAGAGTCCATGTACCCCGTCGTGCCCTGATCCCAGCCCGGTGATGGTGCAAGGCCGCCGGCTGTCCTCCTTAACAGTTCCGTGCCCCTTGCCACGATCCCCTGCGACCGGGGGTCCAGCTCCTCTAAGCCCAGACCACCGTCTGCCACCTAGACAGTTCCTAGGAACCCTGCTCCTGACCTCCTCTCTCCTCCACTTCCAACACACTACTCTCTCACTCCTGACACTCCTGACCTTCCCTAACCAACCTCCCAAGTAGGCGACCCTATTCCACTCAGGCCGTCCACTGGTGTGTCTGGTGGGTGTGGTGCAGAGTGTACGTAGGCTTTGATTGGCTGATATAGGCAACACCATGTAATTGGGGACCCATAACCAAGAAGGAGGCAGATATTGCACGGGAGGGCAGATTGTGCAATACCCTGTGACGACCTGATAGTCCAGGGCGTCACTCAGGCACAGCGGGATTGGACTGCTGAAGGGTAGTGTAGGCACAGCGGGATTGGACCACTGCAGTGTAGTGCAGGTACAGCAGGATTGGACCACCGCAGGGTAGTGCAGGCACAGCGGGATTGGATCGCCACAGGGTAGTGCAGGCGCAGCGGGATTGGACCGCCACAGGGTAGTGCAGGCCCAGCGGCATTGGACCGCAACAGGGTGGTGCAGGTACAGCAGGCTTGGACCGTAGCAGGATGGTGCCATCATAGCGGGGACTCCAGACTGGTTCAAAACACAAACAAGACTTTATTCACAGGAACAGGACACAGCAAGGTTACAGGTACAGGACACAGCAGGGCTACAGGAACAGGATACAAACTGGTAACAGGGGAACACATGGACAGTACAGGTCCAGGGCAGACATCAGCATGCCAGCACTAGATACAATGGTGCAGAAAACGTGCAGACCAGAGCAAAATGGCAGGACCAACACAGAGCTACTGTAGGTTTAGTAACCTAAGGAAGTTGCTTGGCGACGCTCACCAGGGAAGAGGAACTTTTATACCAGATGTCTCCAAGCCATAGGCTGGGGACATCTTGGCAAGGTGCACCTGCCTCCTAATAAAAAGACAGGAAGCATGGGCGCGCACCCCCTAGGCTGGAGGCCAGGAAACCCTGGACAACATGTGCAGGGCCTCCAGCCTAGGGAGGAGCTAAACACACCACACGTGGGCATCCGCGCTGCATGTGAATGGAAATGAAGGTAAGAGGAGGGGCAGGGACATGGCGCTAGGATGCCGCGTACTAGGGAAGCCGGCACTACAGCTATGGGCTGCATCCCCCAGCGGTCAGCGTTTTGCGCGATTGAGTCCATATTTCATCAGGTCATTTCTTTCGAAGTGACTATAGGATTGGATTCACAGTGGGATGTGCCCACACCTCCCCTACACATAGTATAATGGGCCCACAGCTCCCCTATACACAGTATGATTGACCCACACCTCTCAATACACAGTGAGATGGGCCCACAGCTCCATATACACAGCATGATGGGTCAATAACTCCCCTATACATCTATACAGGAGACTGATGCTGATACAAAACCAAATTTATATTTCATATTTAATGTGTATCTCTTTAATTTAATATTTAAAATATTTTTTTTCTAAAAGTACTTTAAAAATTCCCTCCGATACAGCATAACACCCACCAGCATTACAAAGCAAGTATACAGTGCAACACAGTCACATAGTACAGACCATAAGAGTGTACAGTCTACTAGTGTCTATCCCCCCACATGACCTCATATTATACATGTTATCAGGCCCTTATAATAAACAGCTCCTCCCTCCCCCCCACGTCCCCTCATTACATACTTGTTATCAGGTCCTCACACTGCACAGTAATGAACCTGTCATCTGTCATCACAGTAACTCACTCCACTCCTCACTGTACACAATTTTAGATGGTATCTGCATCTTACCAGCAGTCATGATTTCCGTGTACAGCAGGAAGGAATCACTGATTCAGCAGAGGAAGAGGAAGGAGGCACTGAGTCCCAAACACAGGTCCTGGATGAACAACCAGGAATCCTCTGCAGACAGATGCGCTGTGTGTTAGGATGTGGGCCCATCCTAAAGCTCGTGATACGGCCAAGCCACTATATTTAAAGGTGCAGTGTCACTGATACAGTTTATAGTATTGTAGCTCCGAGTGGGCCCCCTCTGAGCACGGGGCCCGGGGCAACCGCACCCTCTGCCCCCCGGTAGCTATGCTACTATTTCTCACAGAAGTCACTGTTTTCTCACCCAGTTTTCATTTTTTGATCTACCATTCCAGAGACAGAACAAGGATACTTAGGCGAGCTTTGCACACTACGACATCGCAGGTGTGATGTAGGTGGGGTCAAATTGAAAGTGACGCACATCCGGCTTCGCATGCGACATCGTAGTGTGTAAAGGCTAGATGATACGATTAACGAGCGCAAAAGCGTTGTAATCGTATAATCGGTGCAGCGTCGGCGTAATCCATAATTACGCTGACGCGACGATCCGATGTTGTTCCTCGCTCCTGCGGCAGCACACATCCCTGTGTGTGAAGTCGCAGGAGCGAGGAACATCTCCTACTGGCGTCACCGCGGCTTCCGTAGGATATGCGGAAGGAAGGAGGTGGGCGGGATGTTTACATCCCGCTCATCTCTGCCCCTCCGCTCCTACTGGCCGCCTGCCGTGTGTTGTCGCAGTGACGCCGCACGACCCGCCCCCTTAATAAGGAGGCGGGTCGCCGGCCACAGCGATGTCGCAGGGCGGGTGAGTCCATGTGAAGCTGCCGTAGCGATAATGTTCGCTACGGCAGCTATCACAAGGATATTGCAGCTGCAACGTGGGCGGGGACTATCGCGCTCGGCATCGCAGCATCGGCTTGTGATGTCGCAGCGTGCAAAATACCCCTTAGTGTCAAGCCCAAAAGAATGACAGTCTTAAGGGGGCTTTACATGCCACGATATCGTTAATGTTTTATCGTCGGGGGTCACGTCGTTAGTGACGCACATCCAGCGTCATTAACGTTCTCGCAGCGTGTGACACTTATGTGCGACCTAAAACGATCGCAAAAGTGGCAAAAATCGTTTGCCGTGGAGAGGTCGTCCTAAAACCAAAAATCGTTCCCCTCTTATTAGCGATGTTGTTCCTCGTTCCTACGGCAGCACACGTCGCTGTGTGTGACACCGCAGGAGCGAGGAACATCTCCTTACCTGCCTCCACCGGTAATGCGGAAGGAAGAAGGTGGGCGGGATGTTTACATCCCACTAATCTCCGCCCCTCCGCTTCTATTGGACGGCTGCCGTGTGACGTCGCTGTGACGCCACACGACCCGCCCCCTTAGAAAGGAGGCGGATCGCCGGCCATAGCGACGTCGCAGGGCAGGTAAGCCATGTGACGGGGGAGTGCGATTTTGTGCGCGACGGGCAGCGATATGCCTGTGTCGCATAAACGATGGGGGTGGGTACGCACGATAACGATATCGTTACCGATATCGCTACTGTGTAAAGCCCCCTTTAGCGCTATCATATGGAATATGGATTACTCACCGCTTAGGTCTATTTACTGAACCTCTGTGAAGACTGTGCTGCTACCACTTACCAGTGAAGGAAAAAGCCAATAATGTCCGAAAAAGGAAGAACAATGGCGCTCACCATAGAAGTACAAAATGTTTTCTTTATTTTCATCTTCATTAAAACAACTTTACAGCTTTGGTAGCAGAGACAGTGAGAGAGGTATAGCAGGTGCACTAACTCAGATGATGGCCATTTTGCACAGTCTTGCGCAGCTACAGGTCGAAGATGTGAAAAAAGAAAACGTTTTTTAGTTCTATGGTGAGTACAGCTGATTTTTTTTTCAGAGGGTCACTTAGTGTATCCACTCTGTTATCACAGGAGAATATTCACTATCTTTAGATCCATATAGATTGGCCACTGTTGATCGCGGTATGATATTTTCTGTTGGATCATAGCAATTGTGTTTTGCTTTTCAGTAATCATAGCTGATGACCTATTGGGATCCATATTTGTTTCCATTGTGTAAAAGCACACACACTATAGGCTCAGCTTGGAATGGTCTATGAACAGCCACCATTCACTTGGTCGATATTGTGATATGGCCATTTTCATCAGCAAGCCTTGAACAGTGTCATACTAAACAAAATCATCTCAATATGCTATACTCCTTTATCAGACTCTTCTGAATAAAACTTTAAAGGATCTCGACTTTTGTTTTTTAAAAAAAAAAAAATGTTATCATGGTTCGGACGAATAAACTCCTTTGAAATGGATATTCTCCCCAGATTCCTCTACATCTTTCAAACAGTGCCCATTCTCCCTCCAACTACTTTTTAAGACCCTTAAATCCACACTGATGAGGTTTACCTGGAAACATGCTGGACCTTGACTTAGTTACCAAACCTTTATTTGTCCTAAACAAAGGGGTGAAGGCGCCGCAAAGCATTTAACTGCAGTAAAGCCATGATGGCATCCTGCGGCGGCGGCTCCGTGCAGAGAACGGGATTACCAAGGGATCTATGAGCCTGTGGACTGATAAGGTAAGGACAGCGCAGAAACGGAGGACAGGTGAGAATAACGTGTGTGTATGAACAACGGCATAATAGGGGACAGGAAGGGTGGCCCATTCATTCACAGCACAAGGCTGGGGGGCCAATTCATACACAGCACAAGGCTGGGGGGCCAATTCATACACAGCACAAGGCTGGGGGGCCCATTCATACACAGCACAAGGCTGGGGGGCCCATTCATACACTGCACAAAGCTGGGGGCCTCATTTATACACTGGACAAGGCTGGGGGCCCATTCATACACTGCACAAGGCTGGGGGGGCCCATGCATACACTGCACAAGGCTGGGGGGCCCATTCATACACAGCACAAGGCTGGGGGGTCCATTCATACACTGCACAAGGCTGGGGGCCCCATTCATACACTGCACAAGGCTGGGGACCCATTCATACACTGCACAAGGCTGGGGGGCCCATTCATACACTGCACAAGGATGAGAGGCCCATTCATACACTGCACAAGGATGAGGGGCCCGTTGCTACACGCCACAAGGATGGGGGGCCTGTTGCTACACGGTACAAGGATGGGGGGGCCCGTTGCTACATGGCACAAGGATCGGGGGCCCGTAGCTACACGGCACAAGGATGGGGGGCCCGTTGCTACACGGCACAAGAATGTGCACATTACTACAAGGGGGCACATTACATTTTATTAGGGTCTATTTTTAATTTTGAAATTTATTAGTAGCTGCAGCATTTCCCACCCTTGGCTTATACTTGAGCCAATAAGTTTTCAGTTCTTTGTAGTTAAATTAGGGCCCTCGGCTTATACTCGAGTATATACGGTAATTTGAGATGAGGGGGCCTTGGTGGGGGAGGAGCGGTATTACTTTACAAGTGACATTATGGGGCGGTGGGGACTTTATGGGGAAATGAGGGTCATTATGAGGCAATTAGGAAGGTGATTGTGAAAGGCAGCATAGTATAATGAGGAGCAGGGGAAATTTATGCAGAGAGATATTATAGAAAGGGCACGTTTTGGGGGTACATTATGGAAAGGGTCACATTGTGGCCCTATTTTGGAGAGGAGCAGTGTCTGGGGGGATATTTTGTGCAGAAAGCAATTAACAACCCTTCTGATTCCACTTGTTCCCACAGATATTATAAAATAAAAGGGGCCAGGATGAGGGACATACATTATTGGTCTATGGTGGCACATGGGGCATAATTACTGTAGGGGCAAATTAGGGGGCATTATTACTGATGAAATATAGGTTCATTTTGAGGATACTGTCTCCAATGGGGGAACAAAATTCTGATGTAGTATAATGTAGTATAGAAATTGTGGAAACAGTGTGGAATGTGCCCTGGGAGTGATCGGCTATTGGTGACTGTGTGTTATTTTCTGCAGAGGTATGTGCTGGCAGCAAGAAGTGATGGCGGTCAGCACCGGATGAAGAGGAAAAGTGGAGATGAATAACCTCAACTAGAGACATCACTGGTAAGTCAGTGTGTTACATGTTGTCAGGACCGGGAGGACTGGTAGACCCAGGAGGTGCATCCGCTGGACCGAGCACCCCACCGGGGGGCAGGGTACACGGCAGCCGGAGCACTGGCGTGGCCGGGATGGGAGCCGCGTCCCACAGGGGACGGGAAGAACAAAGTCACTGGTGTCACGGAGTTCCTAAGACTGTACGGTATACTGGTACAGGTGCCGGGTAGGAAAGACAAACAGTAGTCCAGGTAACGGGACACGGCACAAGGGGACCTGAGCACCTTGCTTATAAGACTATGCTACAAGACACGTTGATCAGGCCCCGCCCACATGGAAAGCCCAGTCTTATATACCCAGCATTATTATATATATATATATATATATATATATATACACACACACATTTATAAGAAACAGGCAAAACTAAATTTCTCATCAAGACCAAAAGGTGACATAGTATTAAGCTTTGCAATCCGCCGACACTCAAGTTGAGACAAGATCTGCTCCACATTGCCCTCCCCGATATCACAGTGGATTCTATCAATCCAAATCATACAAAATACTGACATGGGTCATAGTCATGGAAGATCTTAAAATGTTTGGGTGGTGTTTGAGTAATGAGTTATCAGTTATCTTCCATGCCGCCACAATATCGTTGAAGCGTTTTCTTGCACGAATTCACAATTCACATGACATGAGGCTTAAATTTTTTAACAGAGACAGTCGGCATAATAAATCACGTTGGGTGTTTTTGGATAAGTAGGTGTCTATTTTAACATCTTATATTAAATAAATAGGTAAATAAATTGTCATGACTGGAGTGGCAGTAACCATTACGGCCAATATGGGTGTCTGGACCCACTGGACCATGAAGTCCGGACTTACCGTGGAGAGGCGTGACTAAGCGGCCAACTGGTCTTCTCTAGATCCTCTGATGGTGAGGTTAGGTTTATGCTGCAGGTATCCACCAAGCATCACTCCAAGGCAGTCCCTCGATCTGCAGTAGCTGACCCAAACGGCAATAGGTGAGACAGACTAGGAGCCTCAGCAGGACAGGGACAGGATCTTCCGACAAGCCTACAACCTACAAAAACCCTCTGTCCAGTACACCACTGCGCAACTAGCTCTGTCCTCACCTATTTTACCCTCACCCATTCCCTGTACACTGTGAGCCCTCGCAGGCAGGGTCCTCTCTCCTCTTGTACTTATCTGTTTTGTACTGTTAATGATTGTTGTACTAGTTTTTATGTATACCCTTTTTCACTTGTAAAGCGCCATGGAATAAATGGCGCTATAATAACTAATAATAATAATAATAATAATAGTAATAATAATACAGGTACAGACAGGATGGCTGATACAGGCAGGACAGGATCTGGCTCAGAAAGAAACATGGATTCAGGAGCACAGGCTGGTATCAGCACAAAGAAACTGATTCAGGACCAGATTCAGGAACTCAGGCTGGTACCAGGATACTGGAACGGATTCAGGAACTCATGCTGGTACCGAGACACTGGAACGGATTCAGGAACTCAGGCTGGTACCGGGACACAAGATAGATTCAAGTACTCAGGCTGGTACCGAGACACAGGAACAAATTCAGGAACTCAGGCTGGTACCGGGACACTGGAACTAATTCAGGAACTCAGGCTGGTACCGTGACACAGGAAAATATTCCGGAATTCAAGCTGGTACCGGGACACTGGAACAGATTCAGTCACTTGAACAGGTTCAAGATCAGGACTAGTTCAGGCATACAGGCAAGTACCGAATCTGGAACAGGCACAGGGACCAGACAATGAGTTCTTAGCCACAAGGACAAAGACGGACAGACATAGATGGACAGAGACAAACAGACAGACAGACCGATAGCGACAGATCGGCAGAGACAAGACAGGCAGAGACAAGACAGGCAGAGACAAGACAGGCAGAGACAAGACAGGCAGAGACAAGACAGGCAGAGACAAGACAGGCAGAGACAAGACAGGTAGAGACAGACAGGTAGAGACAGACAGACAGGCAGAGACAGACACAGGGACAGACAGACGGACATAGACAGACAGAGAGACAGACAAAGATGGATAGAGACAGAGACAGACAGACAGGGACAGACAGACAGATACACAGACAGACAGAGACAGACAGAAAGACAGACAGACAAAGAGGCAGAGAGATGGATAGAGAGACAGAGAGAGACAGACAGAGAGGGAGAGTGAGAGGGTGGGAGAGAGACAGAAAGACACTTAGTTACTATCCTGGGCAACGCTGGGTACTACAGCTAGTCTAATATATAAAGCTGAGTGTATGTACTGTATGTGTGTGTGTCCGCTAAAGTAATCCGTACAATCGCATTTACAATCACGAAATTTTGCACAGCCATCTCATATGAATCAGGGAATGTCATAGACTATGCTTTGAGGGGAAAATTTAACCCCACGCTTTACAGTTATTCGCCAACAAAACCTGCTTTCATTAAAGTCAACGGAGCTGGGAACAGATCTGTTATTATAAACTCCTATTATGGACAGAGAAAGAGACAGAGAGAGAGACACACACACACAGAAAGAGACACACACAGAAAAAGACACACACACATAGACACACACATAAAGACACACACACATAAAGACACACACATAAAGACACACACAGAAAGAGACACACAAAAAGTGACACAAAGAAAGAGACACATACACACATAAAGTGACACAGACAGAAAGAAACACATAAAGAGAAACAAACATATAGACAGCAGAAAGAGACACATACACAGAAAGACCCACACCCAGAAAGAGACACAGACACACAGAGAAAAAGACAGAATAAGACATACACAGAAAGAAACACACATCGAAAGACATGCACACAGAACAATACACACACTGAAAGACACACACAGAAAGACACACACAAAAAGAGACACACACAAAAAGTGACACATACACAGAAAGAGACGCACACCAAAATACGCACACACAGAAAGAGATACACATACAGAAACTGTTTGGATGTTTCAGGTAATATATTGGCTGTTTTGACAGTTACACTGGATATTTATCGGGTGGCCTATAGCAACCAATCTGATATCTGCTTCTATTTTGTTATGTCAAAAAGCTCTGATTGGTTTCTATAGGCAATGAAGGACATTGCACAGGATGAGGGAGAGGGGGAAATGTGTGAGGAGCTTTTTGAGGGGAATTGTGTGAGGAGATAGTGTGAGTAGAAAAGTGTGATGGGGCAGAGAATAGAAACTGGGTAATGTGTGTGTGTGTGGGGGGGCAATATAGAGAGGGAATAACTTTGGGGGGGAGGGGTTAGTGTGGAGGAGGGGACAGTATGCTGAGGAGGGGGGCGGTGATGAGGGGGAAAAGTATAAAGGACAGTGTGATGAGTATGGAAAGGAAAGGGCAGTATTGAGGGCATGTACCATTAATGGGCAAGTGTGTGGGTCATATTTATTTATTCAGGGGCACAGTGGAGAGCTAAGACCCCCGCGTAGTCGGAGCAGGTGGAGGTTGTCCTGACAACAGCACTGGACGCATTTATGATCAAAGAGCCGGACAGCTCCATCAATACAGCACCATCTTGGCCAAGCAAAAGAGCTGCCGCTCAGCATGAAGAAGATAATAAAGTAGGACATAGGAGAGGATTTAACCACTTCTGGCAGGAAGGGAGAGTTTACTAGGGGACATCTGGTCCAGCAACTGAGAGAGGGATTTGTGCAGCCACAGGCTCTGTGTAGGGTCGGAGGGCGCAAATCTGTAGTCGTTGGCAAGTGGCGGGATCTTCTGCTTCTGCTCAGCAGTCCTCCTTGGTTGGCCCATGCCCCAGTCCTATGCACAGAGCTAGGGGGGAAGGAATTGTTGGCGGTGTTTCTGGTAGGATTTGTGGATGTTGCGTGTGCAAGCCATACCTGTTCTTAGGCCCTTGTATGCACCAGGATTCTTCCTCCAGAGAAGTCACATCATTACTGTGGGCACAACATTTGAACATGGTAGCTACGGTACAATCAACTTTGAAGCATGATTTTACTGTCGACTGCTCCATAGTTCCTAGCATAGTTCATAGCACTACTGCTGTTTTTTTCACATCTTCCTCTTCACTGTCTGACACTCAAATAGGGTGATAGAGTCCTGCATGGGCATGGTCTCATCCCACCCACAGGGACCCAATACTATTAACGGTTTAGACCGCTGTTGGACAAAGCTTCTCCACTGGTGATTCTCAGTTGACCTGTTCGGCCAAGTCTATGTCAAACTTTCGCTCTAGGACTAGTACTGCTGGAGTCAGCCACTACCCAGGAAACTAGAATTTGGGCCTGTTACTCTACTACTATTGCAGAATAGTGGTGATCCATTGCCCCGTCTTAAGCTGGAGTCCTTCTTGTGTGCTATGGATTCCCTAGGGTTACCTTGAGGGTCCGATCGAATTGAGTTTGTCACAGACACCCAATTGCTTCGGCCTCAGGTATCTTGGCTTGAACACTTCTCGATATACCTCCCACAGATACGGTTCCCTCTACTTCTCACTCTCACCCTAAACTTAGATCGAGACAAGCTGTACCCTGTAGCTGGCTCCTCCCACTATGAGCTTCCCACAGCATTTAACTATTTACTCTCTCACATTCCCTGTCGCTTGGCAACACATAACTTCTGTACCATTGAGCAGTACCTAAATTGGCCACTAGATGTCCACATTCACACATTATGCATAAACACAATACAGTGGAACCTTGGATTAAAGAGGGCTTTACACGCTACGATATCGTTAATGTTTTATCGTCAGGGTCACGTCGTTAGTGACGCACATCCGGCATGATTAACGATATCGCAGCGTGTGACACTTTTGTGCGACCTAAAACGATCGCAAAAGCGGCCAAAATCGTTTGCCGCGGAGAGGTCGTCCTAAAACAAAAAATCGTTTACCTCTCATTAGTGATGTTGTTCCTCGTTCCTGCGGCAGCACACATCGTTGTGTGTGACACCGCAGGAGCGAGGATCATCTCCTTACCTGCCTCCACCGGCTATGCGGAAGGAAGGAGGTTGGCGGGATGTTACGTCCCGCTCATCTCCACCCCTCCGCTTCTATTGGACGCCTGCCGTGTGACGTCGCTGTGACACCGCACGACCCACCCCCCTTAGAAAGGAGGCGGATCGCCGGCAAGAGCGACGTCGCAGGGCAGGTAAGTGCGTGTGACAGGGGTGCGCGATTTTGTGCGCGACGGGCAGCGATATGACCGTGTCGCACAAACAATGGGGGCAGGTATGCACGTTAGCGATATTGGCACTGATATCGTAGCGTGTAAAGCCCCCTTAAGAGTAACCTGGCTTGAGAGCGTTTTGCAAGACATGCAAAGCTTTTTAAAAATTTGTAACTTGGTTTAAGAGCAATGATTTGCAATAAGAGCAAATACTCACTGTGTACACTTCTGGTTCCGTCCTTTCACCACGCTCTGACCTGCTCGGAAAGTAACTTTCTGTACATATGTACTGTATACCATTGTATCAAAAGGGGGGAGCCAGCACTGCTTGAAAAATGGCATGTGAAAAATTAAAAGTGTAAATTCACAAATAATTCCAACTGTACTGCAATGCAAAAATTAGATTTTTAGCAAAAAATTGATCAACCTTTAGAGCCACCCCTGCCACGTCACGGCAAATCTCAATAGGTGGGTCCTACTCTATATTTAATATTTCCATTGTGCCATGCGGCCTCAAATGTCTTAAAAGTAGAACCATATTAAAGCAACACATTTACCTGTAACATTTCAGAAACCGCGACCATGTTTGCAAGGAGAGGCAACCGCGAATAATGGTAGCCCAGGTCCCAGCATGTGTAGCAAACGTTTCACACCAGGACAACGTCGACAACGTCAGAACTAACCCTCACAGTGCCAGACCAGGGTCCATGAATATACACTTTTTAATTTTTCGCACGCCATTTTTCAAGCAATGCTGGCTCCCCCCTTCCTTCTGATGTATACCATTGTACCAGGGGCGTAACTACCGTGGTCGCAGAGGTCGCCATCGCGACCGGGCTCGCAGGCTTAGGGGCCCGGCCTGCAGATCAGCAGCCAGCTCCTCTCTATAGAGAGGAGCTGCGCTGTTCTATGGCAGACCACGTGGCCACTATATGAATCAGGGGGGCCCAGGGTCAGCGGCGGCGGCAGCACCGGGCCCTCCCTCACCCGTCATTGCACACACCAATGGTAAAGCATGGAGCGGAGCGCTCCGCAGTCGAGGGCGGTGACATCAACACTGTGCGACTGCAGCCCCGACTCAGACTGCAGATCGCAGAGCGCAGGGCAGAAGGACAGTGACCGGAGCTGCAGGAGAACGAGGAGAGAGGTGAGGACGGAGTAGCGTGGGAATGAGGAGAGGTGAGGGCTTAAGGGGGTGTTACATGCAGCGATATCGCTGGTGAAAGCACCCGCCCCCGTCGTTTGTGCGTCACGGGCAAATCACTGCCTTCCAGCAAATCGATCAGATGATATTGGATCCGGATTGGACGGCGTGGGACCCTTGACCCAGGATTACTGCGGAGGGGGGTTCTTTATTTCAATAAAGATGGAGTGTGTTGTGTTTTATTTCTAATAAAAATATTTTTCTGTGTGTTGTGTTTTTTTTTATCTGTACTAGAAATTCATGGTGGCCATGTCTAATATTGGCGTGACACCATGAATTTTGGGCTTAGGGCCAGTTGATAATATACAGCTAGCCCTAACCCCATTATTATCCAGAGAGCCACCCATCACGAGGGCAACTGGAAGAGTTGGATATAGCGCCATAAGATGGCGCTTCTATGAAAGCACCCTTTTCTGGGGCAGCTGCGGACTGCAATTCGCAGCAGGGGTGCCCAGAAAGCTTCAGCACCCTGAGTTGCGGATTCCAATCCCCAGCTGCCTAGTTGTACCTGGCTGGACACAGAAATTGGGCGAAGCCCACGTCATTTTTTTTTACAATTATTTCATGAAATTCATGAAATAATTTTAAAAAAAAAGGGCTTCCCTATATTTTTGGTTCCCAGCCGGGTACAAATAGGCAGCCGGGGGCAGTCCGTAGCTGCCTGCTGTACCTGGCTAGCATACAAAAACATGGCGAAGCCCACGTAATTTTTTTGGGGGGCAAAAAACTCCTGCATACAGTCCTGGATGGAGTATGCTGAGCCTTGTAGTTCTGCAGCTGCTGTCTGTCTGTATGGAGGAGAGAAGACAGCAGCTGCAGAACTACAAGGCTCAGCATGCTCCATTCACTAGTGTATGCAGGAGAGCAGACAGCAGCTGCAGAACTACAAGGCTCAGCATACGCCATCCAGGACTGTATACAGGAGTTTTTTGCCCACCAAAAAAATGACGTGGGCTTCTCCATATTTTTGTATGCTAGCCAGGTACAGCAGGCAGGTACGGCTGCCCCCAACCCCCAGCTGCCTATTTGTACCTGGCTGGGAACTAAAAAAATAGGGAAGCCCTTTTTTTTAATTATTTCATGAATTTCATGAAATAATTAAAAAAAAAAATCGACATGAGCTTCGCCCCATTTTTGTGTCCAGACAGGTACAACTAGGCAGCTGGGGATTGGAATCTACAGCACAGGTTGGCCCAAGCTTTCTGGGCCCCTCTGCTGCGAATTGCACTCCACAGCTGCCCCAGAAAATGGCACTTTCATAGAAGCGCAATCATCTGGCGCTGTATCCAACTCTTCCAGCTGCCCTGAAGCTGGGTGGCTTGCTGGGTAATAATGAGTTAATACTAGCTTTGTTTTACTAGCTAGTATTAAGCCAGAGATTCTTAATGTCAGGCAAGTTTGACCTGGGCATTAAGAATCTCCAATAAAGGGTTAAAAAAAAGACACCACACAGAGAAAAAATACTTTTAATAGAAATAAATACACAGACACACTTAGAGACTCCATGCTTATTACTCTCTGTCAGCCCTCCACGATCCATGGTCTTCTGTCTTCTTTCTCCTTCAATCCATGCAGCTCTGCTACATCAGGCAGCCCAGCATGGGAGGAAGATGCTGTTGCTTCCCGTGCAGTCTAATCACTCAGTGAGAGTGAGCAGAGGCTGCAGGCTGTAAGAGGTGACGTCACCGCTGACAAGCGGGTTACCATAGCAACGGTGCTCTGATCACGTGATTCCCGGTGCCGCTGCGGGCTGTAAGCGGCGACGTCACCGCTGACAGGCGGGTTATCATAGCAACGGTGCTCTGATCACATGACTCCCGGTGTCGCTATTTACCGGCTGTGACAACTAGTCCCTGCATGTGGGCTGACTCTGTAAAGAGCGCCCACATGCAGGAACGGGGAGTCGACCATGTGTCAGAGCATTTTGCCGGTACACGGACATGCTGGAACGATCACCGCGTACCGGAGAGATGCACTGACAGGACCTAACATGACGTCATAGCCATGTGACCAGTCTGTAGCCAATGAGATAATAGACACGTGACTGGTCACATGCTATTTTGACGTCACGATAGGTCCTATCATCAGTGTTGGTTACCGGGAGGACGCAGCGATTATCGGAAGGAAAAGTGGCGGGAGACAGAGTGCAGGACACGTCGCAGGGACCTGTAAGTGTAATGGCAATGTTTATTAACTTTATGTGTACATTTATAATGTGTTTCTATGTGTTTGTGTTTGCCTCCCATTGTTTTCAAGGGGGTTCGAGAGGTTCGTCAAATGGTTTGTCGAATTGAACTCGACGAACCAAACCAAACTCGAGCCTTCAGAGTCTCACTCATCTCTAATTATAATATATGGAGGACTATATGGTGCAGTATAATATATGGAGCTCTATGGGTTGAATTATAATACATGGAGGACTATGGGAGTTGCATTATAATAATTGGAGGACTATGAGGGCTACTTTATACATGGAGGACTATGGGGGTGCATTATAATATATAGAGGACTATGGGGGTGCGTTATAAAACATGGAGGACTGTGGTGCAGTATAATATATAGAGGACTATGGGTGAATTATAATACATCGAGAACTATGGGAAATATATTATAATACATTGAAGATTATGGGGGTGCTTTCTAATATAAGAAGGGTTATGTTGCACCCTTTATACTATATGGAAGGCTATGTGGGAGCCATTATTGTATTTGGAGAACTATATATGAGGGGGTAGAGAAATGCACAAGCATGGGATGGTAATTTTTTGTGCTGAGGGAAAAAGGCTCCTTCCCTCAGCACCCAGCTTTTCCATGCTCTGCTATACATCTTCTCTCAGCACCCAGCTTTCCCATGTTCTTATATGGAAAAACTGGGTGCTGAGGGAAAGATGTATAGCAGAGCATGGGAAAGCTGGGTGCCGAGGACAAGATGGATATCAGAACATAGGAAAGCTGGGTGCAGATAGAGGGATTTCAGATCATGGGAAACCTGGGAGCTGAGGGAAAGCCAAGTGTCAGCGTCATTATCCTATACCTCGAGTGTCGGTGCCATTATCCCGTTGCCCAAGTGTCGGTGGAGGGGGGGCTCCATTTCAAACTTTGCACCGGGGTCCATCAAACTCTAGTTACGCCACTGCATTGTACAGTATATACTATATACCGTAGCATGTCTAACAATTTGTATTTGTGGATACAGTATTGGACTTTCTTTCTGCTAACCAGTACAGAACATTGCTTGTACTGTAATCTGTCTGTGCAGTATTCCTACTTCACGTTTGGCTTAGTTCTGCCCTTATTTTGGGGAGAATAGATTTGCGGTGTGTTTTTTTGTGTCTTGTACTAGAATAAAGGTTGTCATATTTATACATCATTTTACCTCTCTACTGTACCTCCCGCACACCAACAATTCTATTGTAAGCTAACGTGCACTTTAAGTTGTTTTATATGCTATTACTGTACAGTATTTTGTATTAGTGTACTGTAATAATTTTATATGAATAAAGTACATTATATTGTATTACTGTAATAAGTTTGTATAAATACAGTAAATATTTTCTGGTTGTGGAGCAAAATTTCCTATGCGAAAATTCGCTTTGATATAAGAGTAACTTGGTTTAAGAGCACACTCCCGAAACCAATTATACTCATTATCCAAGGTTCCACTGTATATACATAAACACAATAGGACTACTCTTCTGAGGAGGAATGGCCATCTCATTAGCCTCCCTCATCACCTGTAGCATGGAGGAAACTACTTGCTTACTTCCCCTCTGGGGAGGACTTTAAAAACTTAATAAATAAGGTCAAGGATGCATGCAGAATGGAAATAGTGTATATAAGACAGGCTCTACAGTATCTTGGAAGTTTGCATGGACACCTTAGAGAGGGATCATGATACTACTAGATCTCATGTAGCAAAACTGAACCAGCTGATGCTCTCACAACACAAGGCTGTAAAATACGTGCATACCCATCTGGAGGACTTAGATAACAGGGGAAGGAGATGCAATTTAAGTGTCAAATGCCTAGGAAAAGCCTAAAATAATGCTATAAATGATATTCAATTTTGGGTGACTCCCCTGATGCACCAATCAAGTTTCACAGAGCACATGGAGCCCTACAGCCTTAAGGATCCACTGTGCACCCATGTGATATGATAATGACAAAGGCCAGGTCACAGAGGACCTTAACCTATTTGGGCACCGAAATCCAGCTGTTTCCTGACCATCCAGAAGAGTAGACTCCTTAAACCCCTACTAAAAATTCTGATGGACCAGCGTATTCCATATAAGGTGGGGTTTCCCTTTTGCCCTTATTGTCCACCGAAATAGAATATCTACGTCACTGAGTTATAGGAAACATTTGCAAGCTGTCTGTGATGCTCTAGGCCTGTCCGTATCTAAGATCTCTTACTGGGAAGCCCCAAAACCTTTGGAGGCTCTCCCCCAAGTTTGATCTCAAAAGGGAAGAAGGAATCGGAAGGGGCAGGGAGATAGAGGAGACCAAGGTGGCATAGCTCCCCCCAGACCTCGCTGTAGTTAAACTGTCTGATGTTGGACTTCACTAACAATTTTATTTAAACTTCTTGGGACTGTTGTTCTCTTTAAGTTCACTTTTATAGCCTTGCCAGTACTAATACAACTCTTATTACTTTGCTTAGGGTTCATTCATACGATCGTTCCGTTTTTGCAGCCTGCAAAAAACGGTTCTGTTTTTTCATGGATGCATCCATGTGGCATCTGCGTGACAACCACATCTGTCCCATTCCGTTCCGTATACGATCTATGTGTCACCCGTGTGACTTCCGTTTTTTTTGCGGACCACAAAAAAACGGGAGAGTTACATGCAGTCCAGAGTATATGGCCAGATGCTGGTCCCCATATAAAGCCTATGAGGAACAGAATCTGGGGCAAAAGGGTAGGAGCAAGCGCTACATACTCACTGATCAATGGTATGACTGTCACACTGCTCCCGCGACAGCTCTTTGATCTTCCCGAATGTTTCTATTCACTGACAGCAAGCTGACGTGTTGGGGAATGTTTCCATTCAATGACAGCAAGTAGACGTGTTGGGGAATATTTCCATTCAATGACAGCAAGCAGAGATGATGGGGAATATTTCTATATATATTTCTCCATTACTAAACAGAATTTTTTCAATGTATGCCGATTAAACATTTAGCGTTATCGTTATGGGGGTCCCTCAGCCAACTGAGTTTGAAAAGCTATGTAGGAGGGGCCCGTCAACTAGAGGGCTGATATCTATAGTATAATACACTCCACTCAGATTGAACCCCTGAAAAAACACTCTTAGGCATCCTTCACATGTCCATGTTTCCGGTACGTGTGGTGTTTGTTTCCACTCGTACCAGAGACACGTAGACCCATTAAATTCAATGGGTTTGCACAAATATCCATGCTTTCACATGGATCGTGTATCCGTGTGGAGCACAAGCATATCCGTGTGCTCCACATGGCGACATATCAGTTTTCTGCCAGCAGCAAAGGTGTCACACGGAGAGGACACTGACGTGATCCATGTGACACGTTCTGGAGTAAATATTTGTCCCTTAAAAAAAAGAATTTTTATACTTACCTGCTGTTGCTTCTGGGTCCCGCTCATTATCCCTCATGCATATTCACTGAATTGACCGAAGACCCGGAAGTAACATCAGTACTGGAAACAGACAAATATACAAGTTCATGCTGTCTGTGTGCTATCCAAATTTCACATGGATAGTGCATGAACAGCACACGGAGAACATACACATGAAAAAACATACTGACTTGCCCCACGGACCATCACACGCATGCGTTAAATGCACAGATGTGTGAAAGAGGCCTTATATGGTTAAATGGGAGTCTCTCCTTGGAAGAGAGCTGTCTCCCCAGTGTTGGTGGCAAATTTGGGAAAAGGATGTACACTCTGTAAAAGCAGAATCAATAAAAGATGTTTTTACATAAATTTAATCCTCAGTTCCCGGATGTCTGTTGGCGTTGTGATAGGCGAAACAGGTCTCAATATCGCATTTGGACTTGCTCTGGGGTGACTGGATTTTGGGAATCAGTGAAATCCTTAATTCAAAATGTACTCTAAACAGAAACATACCTCCCAACGATGCCAGATGCAGCAGGACTGTCCCAATTTGAGGGCTCTCTCCTGCAGTCCTGCTGTTCACAGTTCTTGTCCCAACTCTTCCCCTCAGTGCTTAGAATTAACTTAAGAAGAGCAGTGCATTAACTAAATTATCATCTGCTCTGATTTCCCAGGATGGGGATAGAACTCACCAGCTTGTGAGCTCTTTGTCCATAGGCAGCAGATTTACCATTGAGCCATTATCTGTGTTGAGTGGTATAGGGGGACTTGGTAATATTGACTTGTATTGCAAGCAGAGAAACCAGAAGTAAATTATTCAGCTAAATGGAGATATAGATATGTCACGCTCCCCGGGTCCTCTGCTCCGCTTCCCGGCTCACCTGCCACGCTCCCCGCTCTCCAGCCTCCATCGCCCGCGCTTCCCAGGCCTCCTGGTCCCCGCTCCCGGCGCCCGTCGGCTTCCCAGCCCCAGCCCAGCTCTGCTGCGTCCTCCTCTCAGCTTCCTGCCCTGGCTTCTGGTACCCGGGCCGCGCGCATGCGCATTAGGGCGCGCGCGCGGTCACTGACCCTTTCTTAAAGGGCCAGTGTCCACTGACAGGAAATGAAGCACACAGGTACGGG
Organism: Anomaloglossus baeobatrachus; assembly: GCF_048569485.1. NCBI lineage: Eukaryota > Metazoa > Chordata > Amphibia > Anura > Aromobatidae > Anomaloglossus > Anomaloglossus baeobatrachus. The sequence continues at coordinate 301,735,671 of NC_134357.1, read as the reverse complement.
GTATAAAGGGGTGCAATGTCCAAGGGTGCGGGGCCTGATCTTCGTGTTTCCCAAGCTAGGAGTCAGGTCTCCTTGTGTTCCTGTGAGATACTTACCTCTCTCTCTTCTAGAGCCGATCCTGCATTGCCATCCGGTCCTGCCGTATCCCGAACCCCGAACGCTGCCTATCTGCCATCCTGACAGTCCGCACCATCTCTGTTCCCTGCGGTGACCCGTCATCTCGCTCCAACGGTTCCGGACCCCGCCTGACATCATCCCGCCTTCCGAACCTGAGCTCCGTCACCCGGACCACCATCAGTGACCCCGTGGTTCCAGGGACTTCTCCATTGTGCTCTTGTGCGCGGACTGTTCTGCTACTTATAGTGCTCCGGCTACCGGACTCCTTTCCTCATCGGGGAGTTCGGCCCAGTGAATCCACCTCCCGGGTCTGCCCATCCACCTGGCCCTAACAGTAAGATCAGGCCATGGATCCCACCGAAGCACTAGCGGCCTTGCATGAGGAACTCCAACGCCAGCATGAAGTCCAGACCCGCATGCTGAACTTTATGACTTCCGTGGACGCCCGCTTGAACACGCTACAAGCATCGGTCACATCTTCAGCACCTCCGGCCTCCACTAGTCAATCCACGGCTCCCGCTCCCGTGGCAGCCTCCTCGGATGCTTCCAGACTTCGTTTGGCCGCACCACCCAGGTACGCCGGAGATCCCAAGACCTGCAGGGGGTTTATAAACCAATGCTCCCTCCATTTCACGCAGCTGCCGCATTTGTTTGCCTCCGACCAAGCCAAGGTCGCCTTCATAATGTCTCACCTAGAGGGCGAGGCACTGGCGTGGATGAACCCCTTGTGGGAGAAGGAGGACCCTATGACCAAGAACCTCCAGGAGTTCCTGCAGGCTTTTCGCAGCACCTTTGACGAGCCCGGACGCGCCTCCGCGTCTGCTTCATCTCTTCTCCGGTTACGTCAGGGAACTCTGACGGTGGGTCAATACGCCATCCGTTTCCGCACCTTGGCTTCGGAACTCGGGTGGAATAACGAGGCCCTAACCGCCGCCTTCTGGGAAGGACTCTCGGGTCGAATCAAAGATGAGCTGGCTGGTCATGACGTACCGTCCACCCTGGATGCCCTGATTACCCTAGCGACTCGAGTGGACATTCGCTTTCAGGAGCGGTGCAAAGAGGTGTCCCGTGAGAGACGCCCGGTACGGCATTCCTCTCCTCCGCAGAAGTCCGCCGTTCTCCAGTCAACGGCATCTGGTGTCTCCGTCCATGAGCCCATGCAGGTCGACCGTGTGCGACAGTCTGAACAACGTCGAGCAGAGCGGCTCGCCAAGGGTCTCTGCTTCTACTGCGGAGAGGGCACACACCTGCTACGCTCCTGTCCAGAGAGGTCGGGAAACTCCAAAGCCTAGGGTTGGTAGGAGAGGCCACCCTAGGTGCTGGGACTCTCTCAGACCCGGTTACATGGACTGTGCAAGTGACAACGGGAGAGACGCGGTTCACGGCTGAGGCGTACCTCGATTCTGGGGCAGCAGGCAATTTCATCCAGCAGGCCACGGTGGACAAGTACCAGGTGCCTGTTACTCCACTCGACAAACCCCTCGTGATTGCCTCTGTGGATGGGAGACCCCTCTCTGACACCATCTCCTGGATCACCAGGCCGGTTGAATTGCGTATCGGTGCTCTGCACACCGAGAACATCGCTCTCTACGTCCTCCCACTGTAATACTACTGTATGTTCTGAGGATTTCGATTGCGTTAGGGCAATGACAACAGAGACGAGTTCTTGGTACAAGATGTTATATAATATGTCACCACGGTAGATACACAACGGGAATAAACACAGTAAAACAACACACAAAACGGAGCGAAGGGGATTCCCGGGGCCACGCACCGGACTCCCCCAGGGAGACCACCAGAGCGAACCCCTGTACAGGGACTGTCCGGCAATCAACCCTGGAAGGCCTAAATGTGCGGCAGCCGGTACACAAGGGGCAAGTGGTATAGTCCAGGAGTGTCCGTACGGGATGATTGTCCAGAGTGGTTACGAACCGGGCAGAGTGCTGATCAAAGACGGCAGACGGAGTCCGGGCACAGCTTGAAGAAAACCGGGTATGGTCCAGAGTCGGTCGGTAGAGTTTCAGGAGAATCCAAGGCAATCAGGAAGTAGAAACAGCAAAGCAGGAGCACACAGCAAGCAGTATACTCAGGCACTGGACTGGGCTGAGAGGCGGCCTTTTAAGCAGCTGGACAGGAAGTAGGGCAACAGAACCTTAAACTCCATGTTAACTGAGGGCAAGCTCATTCAAAAGAGAACTGGAAAACCTGGAAACCTGACACCCACACATGTCACATCAAATCCTGCTGGGCCTTCCTTGGTTACGGACACACGACCCTTCAGTCAGCTGGGGCACTGGTGAAATCACTCGATGGGGCTCTTCTTGCCATGAGAACTGTCTGAAGACCATAAAACCCATCCGGCGACCTCCGGTTCCAGAGTCCCTACCGGGACTACCCTCAGCCTATTGGTCCTTCGCGGACGTCTTTGATAAGAAGGAGTCAGAGGTACTTCCGCCACATCGTCCTTACGATTGTGCCATTGACCTGCTCCCGGGAACTACACCACCTCGAGGACGGATATATCCACTGTCTCCAGCCGAAACAAGGGCCATGTCTTCTTACATCACAGAGAGCCTGGCAAGGGGATTCATTCGGAGATCCTCCTCTCCTGCTGGAGCAGGCTTCTTCTTCGTAAAGAAGAAAGAGGGTGACTTACGCCCATGCATAGACTACCGGGGATTGAACCAAATCACCGTAAAAAACAAGTATCCCCTGCCGCTCATCCCCGAATTGTTTGATCGGCTCAGAGGAGCTCGCGTGTTCACCAAGTTGGATCTTCGGGGTGCCTACAACCTGGTCCGTATCCGCTCGGGGGACGAATGGAAGACCGCGTTTAACACTCGCGATGGGCACTATGAATACTGCGTGATGCCCTTCGGCCTGTGTAACGCACCAGCAGTCTTCCAAGAATTAGTGAACGACGTGTTCCGGGACCTTCTCTACGTCTGTGTGGTGGTATATCTGGATGACATCCTTGTCTTCTCTCCGGACCTTCAGACCCACCGAGAGAACGTGCAACTGGTTCTACAAAGACTGAGAGAGAATCGTCTGTACGCCAAGTACGAGAAGTGTGTCTTCGAACAGTCTTCTCTCCCCTTCCTGGGTTACCTCATCACCGATACCGGACTGCAGATGGATCCAAAGAAGGTCTCTTCCATTCTCAACTGGCCTCCTCCTTCTGGACTGAAGGCAATCCAACGCTTTCTGGGATTCGCCAACTATTACCGCCAGTTCATCCCTCATTTCTCTGCTCTGACTGCTCCTCTCTCCGCCTTGACCAAGAAGGGGGCTAATCCAAAGGACTGGTCACCTGCGGCCGACGCCGCGTTTGGCTCCCTAAAGCGGGCCTTTGCCTCCTCCCCTGTACTCCACCGTCCGGAGTTAAACCGCCAGTTCACCTTGGAGGTGGATGCCTCCTCCTCGGGAGCCGGAGCAGTGCTCATGCAGAAGTCCTCCTCCGGGAAGATGGTGACTTGCGGTTTCTTCTCCAAGAGCTTCTCAGCGCCTGAACGCAATTACACCATCGGTGACCGAGAACTATTGGCAGTCAAACTGGCTCTGGAGGAATGGCGTTATCTTCTGGAAGGAGCAGTGTACCCCGTTATAATTTACACGGACCACAAGAACCTGGAATACCTGCGGTCTGCTCAGCGACTGAACCCACGGCAAGCCAGGTGGTCCTTATTCTTTGCCCGGTTCGATTTCCAGCTCCATTTCCGACCCGCGAACAAGAATGTACGCGCTGATGCCTTGTCTAGGTCTTTCATGCCCATGGAGCAGGAAGAGGAGACATCCCAACCCATCATCTGTCCAAGTAAGATTATTCCGGTGGCTCCTGTCACCCTGGCCCAGGGAAGACCTATGTCTCTGAGACTGACAGGCAAAAAGTGTTACACTGGGGCCATGCCTCGAAAACAGCCGGTCATGCTGGCCAGAAAAGAACTTGGAGTGCGATTGTACGTCATTATCGGTGGCCATCCCTTCGCACGGACGTCGCCTCTTTTGTCTCTGCCTGCTCCTCTTGTGCCAGGAACAAGACGCCCAAACACCTGCCATATGGTCGTCTTCTGCCTCTGCCTATACCCTCAGTTCCCTGGCAACACATTGCGATGGACTTTATTACGGACTTGCCATTGTCCTCCGGACACACAGTCATATGGGTCGTGGTGGATCGGTTCTCTAAAATGGCCCATTTCGTCCCTATGGCTGGACTGCCCTCTGCCCAGGAACTCGCGGACGCCTATATACATCACATCTTCCGCTTGCATGGCTTTCCATCACACATTGTGTCCGACAGAGGAACTCAGTTTACCTCCCGCTTCTGGAGGGCTCTCTGTAAACATCTGGGAGTAACCCTGGACTTTTCTTCAGCCTACCATCCTCAGTCGAACGGCCAAGTGGAACGGGTCAATCAGATTTTGACCTCTTTCTTACGTCACTACGTCAACGCCCATCATGACGATTGGTCCACGCTTCTTCCTTGGGCTGAATTCTCCCATAATCACCACGTCAGTGAGTCCTCCTCCAGTTCTCCCTTCCATGTCGTCTACGGACTTCAGCCTTCGGTCCCATTGCCTGTATCCTCTTCCTCGGATGTCCCTGCTGCCGATGCGGTAGTCCGTGACTTTACAACCATTTGGGACTCGGTTAAGGCGTCCCTTGCACGTGCATCCCTGCGGATGAAGAGACACGCAGACAAGAGACGTCTGGATCCTCCGTGTTTCTCCCCCGGAGATCTCGTCTGGCTTGCTTCCAAGTACGTCTGATTGAAGTTACCATCTTACAAGCTGGGTCCTCGCTACATCGGACCGTTTAAAGTCCTCGGCAAGATCAATGAGGTCTCCTACAAACTGCAGCTCCCGGCCACGATGAGGATACCCAACTCCTTCCACGTCTCTCTGCTCAAGCCGGTTGTCCTTGGTCCCTTCTCCGCTGCTGCCAGTCCGGCTCCTCCTCCTATTGCTGATGACGACATCTATGCGGTAAGGGATATCATGGCCATGAAGACCGTACGGGGTCGACAGTTCTTCCTGGTGGACTGGGCTGGGTATGGTCCTGAGGATAGGTCCTGGGAGCCCAGAGAGAATGTGGGTACTCCTCTGATCCGTGCCTTCCTGTCCCGGTTGCGGGGAGGGGGGCATGGGGGGGGGTACTGTCACGCTCCCCGGGTCCTCTGCTCCGCTTCCCGGCTCACCTGCCACGCTCCCCGCTCTCCAGCCTCCATCGCCCGCGCTTCCCAGGCCTCCTGGTCCCCGCTCCCGGCGCCCGTCGGCTTCCCAGCCCCAGCCCGGCTCTGCTGCGTCCTCCTCTCAGCTTCCTGCCCTGGCTTCTGGCACCCGGGCCGCGCGCATGCGCATTAGGGCGCGCGCGCGGTCACTGACCCTTTCTTAAAGGGCCAGTGTCCACTGACAGGAAATGAAGCACACAGGTACGGGGTATAAAGGGGTGCAATGTCCAAGGGGGCGGGGCCTGATCTTCGTGTTTCCCAAGCTAGGAGTCAGGTCTCCTTGTGTTCCTGTGAGATACTTACCTCTCTCTCTTCTAGAGCCGATCCTGCATTGCCATCCGGTCCTGCCGTATCCCGAACCCCGAACGCTGCCTATCTGCCATCCTGACAGTCCGCACCATCTCTGTTCCCTGCGGTGACCCGTCATCTCGCTCCAACGGTTCCGGACCCCGCCTGACATCATCCCGGCTTCCGAACCTGAGCTCCGTCACCCGGACCACCATCAGTGACCCCGTGGTTCCAGGGACTTCTCCATTGTGCTCTTGTGCGCGGACTGTTCTGCTACCTATAGTGCTCCGGCTACCGGACTCCTTTCCTCATCGGGGAGTTCGGCCCAGTGGATCCACCTCCCGGGTCTGCCCATCCACCTGGCCCTAACAAGATAGATATACACTACATCTCCATGTAGCTGAAGAAAGAAATCAGATTCTTTTGGTCCCATAAAACTACTATAAAGAAATGAGAAAAAAAATACTTTTTTCAACACTGCCTTGGAATCAAAACAGCAACTTTCAAAAACACAACAGCAGCCCTAGCTGTCCTAGCTGTTGAGCAACCAGCTTTGATGAAGTCAGAGGATGGATTTTACATAGGTGAATCTGCTTCAAATTACACTGGACATAGAGATCCTATAAGGAGAGGAAAAAATGTTGTTTCTTCTAATAAAATTTCTAAAAATAATTAAGAAAATTAGAATAATGTAATTTTTATTGGTCTTTTTTTAAAAAAAATTATAGACCTCACAATCAGCACATAACATGGATATATTTGGTGTCCCTGCAATCGTAACAACACAGCGATCAAATTATTTATGGGTATCGGTGGTACATGGCGAAAATTGTGCAGTTGATTACTTTTCTCTATTAAACCAAAATGTTTTCAATAAAAATGTGTCAGTGAGGCCGTGTTCACATGTAACATAAATACTGCGTATTTTTGTGCAGCACGCAACACAATAACAATGTTATCTAATTATTGCGTGCTTGCTGCGATTTTTTATAAATTTTCCCCAACATTTGATACGTTTGGTGCAGATGTGAATCCGGGTTTTTAATGCATTTTAATACTATATATAAGGTTTGATTCTGTGTTTAAAAATGAAACGGCACTCTTTTTTCACTTGCATTGTTTTTCAGGCTCCACAAAAACATCTATAGAGAAAACCCCCCACTAAAACCGCACAGTTTAGCAGTATCTTTAGATGGACCAAGGGTGGAGAGTTGATTACATGACATCCACTCTACTTGTTCACTAGGGTGACCGCAAAAAATCGATGTCGGAATTTTGTCCGTCTGGACCCCACAAAACGATTCCCCTTTCCAGATATTGAGATAGCCAAAATTTGAGCTCGATCAAACGACAATAACCCGTGCCGCTCGTCACTCAAAGTTTGAAAAAATCTAAATTTTTGGCCAAAGAGCTGACATATGGAGCCATAACTCCAGAACGGTAAATAATAAAAACACGCTTAATATCTCAAAAGAAAGCTAATGTTGTTCTTCAAAATTTATATTTTATACATAATTGTTGTTATTTTAAGTCAAACTGAGTTACAACAGCTTTTAGTCCCAAGAACGTGACCTGGTACCACTAGGAGCATACTTCGTATATTTTGTTAAGTGATAAATTTTCTTTTTTTTTTGGTATATTTTTGAGTTTAAAGTAGAAATATAACAAAAAAACAAGTAATACTGATTAATCTAATGACATTTTTTATTTTAAAATATAAAAATGAGGTATATAATACATACAAAACAGACACAGAAAAGATACGGACGTAGTACCTACATGAGTTGATGATTTTACATAGTTATCTAATCTATTCTACAGCTTTTGTTAAAGTAGTTTTTGAAACGTCAGAATTTAATGCTTGGCATTTGCTTACAACTTGCAGGACATATTGCTTTTGTTCTTCATCTTTTGTCAGAAGGTCGTTAAAGTCGGTTATTAATTTAACACCACGCTCAGCCATATCATTAACTACTTTTAATGTTTTGACAATTTTCAGTCCTTCTTGGAAGTCATTATTTTGAGGCCAGTGTTTGGATTTTGTCTTAGGAAATCTATTTTTATATTAAATCGGTCAAAGAATGTAAATGTTTCTTTGGTAAGTAAATTTACCAATCCACCATCAACTACCTCTTTTAATTTTTCTTTCCTAACTTTTGGATTTACAACCCTAGCGTGCTCTGATGGTTCATCTGTGCTGCTGAGCAATTTATTAGCCATTAACAACTTTTCATCGTCTGTAATGGTGGGATCAAAAAACGATAATCCCACCAACTCTGCATTCAAATACCACAAATGGTTCGAAAATTTGGTCAGGGCTATTTCTGCAATGTCATTGTCACATTCTTTATAGTCTAACAGACTATGCAAAATACCTAAATCTTGCTTTGGCGCAAGATGAGCTTTTGGAGCATTGAACCAAGCTAAATTTTAACTAGGAAAAGAGAAATGGCATGCACAGAACTTTCTTCTTCTTTAGACATCTTAAATTGACGACGAAAAATGAACATTTTTAAGCAGTAAATAGCCTTTGCCATCCACCTAGGGTGATAAATGGCTCCTGGAGTTCTAAAACCCACAACATTGCCGTCTAGCGATCCCACAAATACAAGAACCAACTGCAACAGCTCCTTGTAGTCATCTCTGGGGTGGCTCTCAATTAATTTGGTCTCGAATTCAGCAGTAACATTTGCAATTACTTCTGGAGTTAGCTGCCTTACCTTGGTCTATCTTGGGCCACGCAGTGAGGAATCTTCCATCCCTAAAATAGAACCATCCCGAAAATAGAAATTACATGGACCCTGTGTGTAACATATAAATTTTGAAGAACAACATTAGCTTTCTTTTGAGATATTAATTGTGTTTTTATTATTTACCGTTCTGGAGTTATAGCTCCATATGTCAGCTTTTTGGCCACAAATTTGGAATTTTTCAAACTTTGAGCAACGAGCGGCACGGGTTAGCGTCGTTTGATCGAGCTCAAATTCTGGCTATCTCAATATCTGGAAAGGGGAATCGTTTTGTGGGGTCCAGATGAACAAGATTCCAACATTTTCCCCCCCCGCCTATGAGATCCGGTCACCCTAGTGTTCACAAATAGCCTAAATGCTGCTTTTTTTTGCATATAAATACTGCTGTGTTTAACTGTCCAAGCAAAGTGGATGTAACTTTGTGAAAAGACGCCGCTGAAAAACGCATGGAACAAACTGCAGTTACTTTTACAAGTGCAGAATCTAAGCTTTTCTGTATGATAAACACTTATTAAACACAGACTCACATCTGCACCAAAAACGCAAGAAATAATGAGGAAAAGGCATAAGAAGTAGAGCAAAGATGCAATAATCAGAGAAGATTGTTATTGTATAATTTGGTGCTGACAGCGGAAGAAAATAGAAAAACCACAGTATTTATGCAACATATGAACATGGCTTTACAGACACAAAAAAGTAACATGTCATATAGTGACACTTGTATAAATATGAGAAAGTTCTGGCTGCTATGCATGAATGAACAGTCTGGGGCATCTACTGAACATCCCTCACTGCCAAATGGGTGTGGTTGGGGTGTGGCTAGGGGCGTGGCCAAAATTTGCTACGGTGCACTGCGTGCTTGCATGCTTTGTCCCTCTTTGGGAGGTATGCGGAAGTAGGGCTGGACTCTGCAATATATCGTTATCAATGTCATTACTAGAGGTTTGTGAAGGAACTCGTCTAAACTATTACTGTATATATTAACTGTGGCCAGGTTTTGTTCACCAGTGAAAAATGTTTAACCCCTTCACAGCTGAGGACATAAAGGTACGTCCTAAATCATGAAGGGGTGATCACGACTGGCTGCTGCGGTGAGCCGGTGGTGATTCCTCACATGTCTGCTGATTTATACAGCAGACATGTGTGCCTCACAGACATAGGTGGATCTGGAATCCACCTGCACCCTTAAATCGCACTGACAAAATGGGACAGCACTCTTTAAGGCGCCTTTTCCCGCTGCCATCAGAGGCCCCGTGACATGATCACGGGGAGCCGATGGTTGTCATGGTAGGCCCAGGTCATGTAATGACTCCTCCCACTATCATGACAGAGTTCCTGTTATAGCCGACACAGAGCCAGCTACAACAAGAACGGAGCATTTCTCCTGATCAGAGCGATGCTGCTCTGATCAGAAGAATTGAATCAGTGATCAGACTGCTGATCCTTATAGTCCCCTAGGAGGACTAATAAAGTAAAAAAAAGTTTTAAAAAATTAAAAAATAAAAGTTTAAATCACCCCCCAATCGCCCCGGTTGAAAATTAAAGGGTTAAAAAAATATATACACACATTTGGTATCGCCACGGTCAGAAACGCCCGATCTATCAAAATATAAAATCAATTAACCTGATCAGTAAACGGTGTAGCGGCAAAAAAATTCCAAATGCCAAAATTATGTTTTTGGGTCGTCGCAAATTTTGTGCAAAATTCAATAACAAGCGATCAAAACGTATCATCTGCGCAAAAATAATACCATTAAAAATGTCAGCTCAAGACGCAAAAAATAAACCATTTCTAAGCCCCATATTCCAAAAATTGAGAACACTACGGGCCGCAGAAAATGGCACATACAGTTCGCCACTTTTTTTAGACAAACTTCTGAATTGTTTTAACCCCTTAGATAAAGGTAAACCTATACATGTTTGGTGTCTATGAACTTATACCGACCTTGGGTATCACACCGACACATCAGTTTTACCATATAATGAATACGGTGAATAAAATATCCCAAAAACTATCATGCAATAGCACTTTTGTTTGCAATATTTTTGAACTTGGAATTTTTTTGCCAGTTTTCAATACACTAATGGTAAAACTTAATTAAAAGTACAACTTGTCCCTCAAAAAACAAGCCCTCATATGGCAAGATTGATGGAAAAAATAAAAAAGTTATGGCTCTCGGATGAAGGGGGAGTAAAAATACAAAAGCGAAAAACAGAAAATCGCCCAGTCATGAAGGGGTTAAACCACCCGCCTTTTAGGACTTGCTAAGCACAATCTCTGACATTTGCAGAATGGACGGAGTACATGACAGCTTACTGAAAGCAAAGGTGGATTACTTTGAAATCGTTTGGTCTCCTTGGGGTTACTTCTGGACTTAACTTAGATACTCATGTGAAGCAGTATTATCCAGCCTCCCCCAATGTGTGTGAGTCCTTTGTCTTTTCTGGGTATTGTTAATAAGGAATTTTTGAATGGATGAAGCAAAACGGCTTGGGTTTCAGTGGCTCTGTGGATATCTTGCATATGAGTGTTGTTTATACCTTCAATTTAATGATTATATTCCAGGATGCAATAAGTCATAGGGGCCACTGGAGGGCCGTTCGGTCCTAACGATAAGTTTCAATGCTCTTTACACTCACTGGTCTACTTCTTAATGTATATGCTTTGTGTTTATGTTTATGCTGATTGTTAAACTTTATAAATCTTAATAAAAATTACAGCTATATAAAAAAATTAACCCCTTTACCCCAGAGAATGGTTTTCACCTTTCTGACCGGGCCATTTTTTAAAATTCTGACCAGTGTCACTTTATGAGGTTATAACTCTGGACGCATGAATGGAACCCAGTGATTCTGAGATTGTTTTTAAGTGACATATTATATCATGATAGTGGTAAATTTAAGACGAATTTTTTTTGCGTTTATTTGTGAAAATCTCAGAAATTTAACGGAAATTTTGAACATTTCGCATTTTCAAGCTTTGAATTCATAAATCCGAGAGTTATGTTACACAAAATAGTTACTAAATAACATTTCCCACATGTCTACTTTACATCAGACTCATTTTTGAAATTTTGCTTTTTTGTTAGGAAGTTAGAAGGGGTCAAAGTTCATCAGCAAGTTCTCATTTTTCCAACTAAATTTACAAATTCATTTGTTTAGGGACCACATCACATTTAAGTAACTTTGAGAAGTTTAGGTGAAAGAAAATACCTAAAAGTGACACGGTTCTGAAAACGGCAGCCTTCAAAGTGCTCAAGACCACATCCAAGAAGTTTATTAACCCTTTAGATGCTTCACAGGAAATAAAGCAATGTGGAAGGAAAGAAAAATGAAAATTTTACTTTCTCCCGCAAAAATGTTACTTTAACCTAAAATCTTTCATTTTTATAAGAGGGTCAATCCATGTCAAGTGGACCAGTGGTCCCCACTCGACCTTCTCCGATTTTGCTGAAAATCTATAAGGATGTACATGTATGTTTGAAAAGAGGTTCTGTAAATTTTTAGGGCCAGATCTCAAATACATTGGGCACTGTTGACCTTTCACTGGAGGATCATCCAAGCCTGCGGCTTCAGCTAAGAGGATTTTGCAAACTTTGGCACATAGCCATTAGAGTTCTATACTGGCTATGATGCTGAAATTTGGCATACTAGCTCAACTTTTGCGGCTAAACACGATAAAATTATTACCAGCCATGACAAAACAATATTTCGGCCGCAATTTTGTGTCAAAGTAGCTTGTAAAACGCCTCGCATAAAATTTATGCTCAACTTTGCCCATATATAACTCAAGACCAAAAACCAATAGTAACTGGTGCTTTGCCCTGTACACCAAACATCTACATGACTTTGCATTGCTGCAATATCACGGTCAAAGCATATGTATTTGTGGAAATATTCACACCCACATATGACAAACTTAAAAAAAACGAATTTTACATATTTTTAGGTCAAATTTCTCAAAAAACGTACCCCTAAAATATATTAATTCTGATATCCTTAGAAAGAGCACATTTTTCTCTACAAGGATCATTGTTTTGTTTTTTTGGAGTCTCTCAGTTTAAGAAAAGAAAAATGCCACTGAACTTGGTGTTATTTATTAATACGCAATGAATGGTAACTGCACTATTCAAACCCTTGCGTTGGTCCATGGTGGTTATACCACAACCAATTCACTAAGAATTGGTATTTTTATCCTATTAAGAATTGTAATAATGCTGTCTTTCGAGAATTGGCAGCCCCATCACCTAGGAGCCATGGCCGATAGCCGGGCAAGGCCAGCCGCGGGCGGTCTCTTTATCGCAGGTTCCGAAGCCTGAGGGTGGGTGTCTTTGCCAAGGATCCCAAGCCTAATATTGGGTATCTTTTGTTGGTTCCCAAGCCATAATGTTCAGTCTAAGTGGTCTGGAATTGTTGCTGAATTTGCAACATAATCGGTTCAGAGAAGCTGTATTGTCGGCCAATCTACTGTTTGGGCGCACAGCATGGCTTGGAAGGGATGGAGCGGCACTTACATTTTTTAATGCAAAATTTGCAGGAATTGTTAGCACATGCCATGTCGCATTTGGAGGCCCCCTGATGTGCCTAAATAGTGCAGCTCCCCCACAATTAACTTCATTTTGGAAACTAGACACCTTAAAGAATTTATGTGGTGAGTACCTTGAACCCCATGTGCGTTGTAGAATTTTATAATTTGTGAAAATTAAAAAATACATCTTTAACTCCAAATTTGTCCTTTTCAACAAATTGCACAGCAAATTGTATGGTCCATTTTCTCCTGAGTACACCAATAGCCACTATGTGGTCGAAAACTACTTTTGAGGCACAGTGCAAAGTGAAGAAGGGAAAGAGAGCCATATTTGAGTTCAGATTTAGTTGGAATGGTTTGCGTTCAATTTTTTACCACTAAAATGTTGTTATAACCCCAGATTTCCAGTTTTTCACAAGGAGAATAGGTAAGAAAAAGTCCTCATAATGTGTTATATAATTTCTCCTGAATATGGCAATACCCCACATGTGACTGTACAGTATTGTTTTGCTGCACCACAGGGTTCAGGGGAGAGTGAGCACCATTAGATTTTTGGAGCACAGATTTTGCTAGAATAGTTTGCAGATTCTATTTGTAGAGCCCTTAAGGACCAGAACAACAAAAACATCCTCAAGTGACCACATTTTGGAAATTACACACCTCTGGAAGTTCATCTACGGGTGTAGTGACGATTTAGTCTTTGGAAAACACCCATGGTGTCAAACACATTGAATGTTACAGAATTAAAAATTGCAAATAAGCCCTTGTCGTGCCCAGTACATTGTAGTGACCGTACATTGTGCCCAACTTGTGCTTCTGGAGACCTGTTCCCTGTAAATTAGGCAGGCTCTCCTCACTACAACAATGCCAAATATGTGGACGCCAACTGTGGTTTAGGCACATTGTGGGACATTTGGATTTGTGAGCGCAAATTTGCTGGATTTCTTTTTTGAGTGTGGTAGCCATAGTTTTTTTCTCAGAGCCTTTATGTTACCAGTAGCATGAAAGCCCTCTATATTTCTGTTAACAGATGACGGACCTGAGTGGTGATTTGTGTTTTTGTGGGTTGAGTTGAATGCTATTTGGTGACGATTTGGGTAAAAAACATTTTGGGTCAGTCCACATTTATTCTGTGCTCTATGCTGAGCACTTACGTTGGGGTTTCCATCTAAATCTCTGAAATACATGATTCAGGTGAAATCCTCATCAGGGGTCTTTCAAAGGTGAACAAAACACATAAAAAGATTTACACCGTAGGATCACAAGCCAGACGGGAGTTCAAAATGACTCCCTTCTGCCTCATTACAGTGAATTTTCTGTTGAGAATTTTGTCTGAATCACGTTTTTCAGAGATTTATACATAATCCCCGGTGTAAGCGCTCAGCATACAGTGCAGGATAAATATGAGCAGCACCGTACTGCGATCTTTGGGAGACAGAATAAACAAATCAACAGCAGTTGAAGAATTGGCTTTATTTATTTTTAACACCATTCACTGTGCAGTATAGGTGATTAGGTGGCTTTATTCCTCTGGTCAGTACGATTACAGGGATACCATGTTTATATATTTTTTTTTTTTTAGATTTGGCTACTATCATGTTAAAAAAAGCTTTTTTTAAAATAAAGGTTTCTTTTATCATTGAATTTTGACGTCTAGAGTTGTTTTATTTTTCTGCCGACAGAGTCATGTGAGGGTTTGTTTTTTGTGAGATGAGTTGGAGGATTTTTTGGTACCATTTTGAGGACCATATTATTTGTTAGCGCTTTTTATTCTGCTTTTTGTGAGGCAGAATCAAGAAGAAACAGGAATTCAAAAATAGTTTTTTTATGCCGTTCTCGTTGTCATAAAAGTAATAAAACAGCTTTATTCTTCGGGTCAGTACAATTACAGCAATACCACATTTAGAATCAATTTAAAAGAAAAAATAGCTTTTGCATTACTGTATTCTGAGAGCTACAGCTTTTTTATTTTTACACTGACAGATGTTTTGTGGCTTGTTTGTTGTGGGACAAGATGACATTTTCAGCTGTACCATTTTCAATTACACATGATATTTTATTCGCATTTAATTCCATTTTTTTTGTCAGCTGTATGATGAAAAGACATAGTTTTTGCCAAGTTGTGGGGTTTTTTTTACCGCATTCACTGAAGAAGTTAACTAGTTTGACCATTTTATAGCTCAGGTTGTTACGGAAATTTTAGATTTTTTAAATGTTTTTAACAAGTTTTTACTTAGTCCCTTTATGGGACATTACTTTTTACTACTCTGATTGCACATATAATACACTGCAGTGCTTGATTATTGCACTGTTGACACGCCTGCGCCGGGGCCGTGGGGTGACTCGTTACTGGACAGCAGTTTTGGATCTGGGACGCTGCGGTGGCGAGGCCTTGTCCCGTGACCTCGGCAGTGTCGTTTAAGAAATAGGAAGGGGATGATGACAGTTTATTCGTGACGCCACCTGTGGTATGCGGCAAGTTAGATGCCGCTTCTCCTGGATGGGGAAGTCTCTGGGGAAGATGGTGATGCAGCTTGGTTGGTACAGCTCTCCACAGGTAGAGCTGGGCCCCAGGGTGGATGGGGGTAGTAAAAGGCAGTGATGGCAGGCATGGCAGGGCTGGAGGTGCAGGTGAATAACGGAGCGACACAGGGATGCAGTCTCAAGATGTTTACTCACTGTAGCAGGTTCCAAGGTAACACCACTAGCTAGTGACTGCCTTTGGAGTACTAGGTTTCACTGTGAAGGGCTCCATCGAATCCCGGGTAGTTTGGAGGTCGAGTCTGGGGCACCTTTCTTATGTGTCCCTTCCCTGGTCATCTTCCTGTACTTGCTTCTCCCTCCTGTTTTTGCGCCCTCGTACACAGAACCCTGAGCTGGTGCCCGCACCCTGGTGTACACACCCTTTTGGGCGACGTGAAACGCTATCCCTTGGCCCTTTGGGGTCACCTTCCAGCGAATTTGTGTGCGGATGTGGCCTCAGTGCTTGCAGTCACCTCAGCCTCTGGTTTTACCAGCGGAATACGTAGGTTCTTCTCCTCTAGCCTAGGGACCAGTCCCCGATGTGTGACCAAGTCCCTCCACTCTGTTGCTGTGTGTGGAACAGGGCCACGAGAGCACAGTGCACTTCCCGTAGTCCATGGGATCCCTTCTGTCTTGTGATCGGGCCGAGTGCACCATCTCCATGCCGCGGGTCTTCACTCCTCCACTGTTCCTTCTTGACTGATTACTCCAACTCATCACACTCCACTACTTTGTTCCCACTTTTTCTACTGTGTTCCCAATCCTAAGACTCCACCCCCTGGCCTGGCTTCGGGTACAGCACTCCCTTGACATGTCTGATGAGGTGTTGCTGAGTCCGGGTGTTGTGCTTTGTGTGAACTGGTGATGAGCTCTTCCTTACCCAGGATGGAATACCACTCCTCTGGTTGAGGTGTCGTACCTCTGTGGCGACTGAAGCCTCAGGGGCACCACACTAGCACTTCACCTCTTACACCATGCATGGTATGGTATATGACACTTTCCATAGATGGGTAACCTAAGGGCCATCATGGTGACGACCCAGGGTTACCATGGCACCGATCGGGTCCCCGTGATCCCATTTCATGGATCCGATTGCTTGGCAGATGAGCACGATCCTCTCTTGGTAGATGAGCACGATCACTTTTGATCACAGCATTTAGGGGGTTAAACTGCCCTATTGGCAAGCAGCAGCATTGAGAAGAATAATTTGGCAATCTTAACCTGTAGTGCAGACAGGGAACCTAGAAGAATATATGTAAAAACACACACAGTACAGACCAAAAGTTTGGACACACCTTCTCATTCAAAGAGTTTTCTTTATTTTCATGACTCTGAAGTTTGTAGATTCACATTGAAGACATCAAAACTATGAATTATCACATGTGGAATCAAATACTTAACAAAAAAGTGTGAAACAACTGAAAATATGTCTTATATTCTAGGTTCTTCAAAGTAGCCACCTTTTGATTTGATTACTGCTTTGCACACTCTTGGCATTCTCTTGATGAGCTTCAAGAAGTAGTCACCGGAAATGGTCTTCCAAGAGTCTTGAAGGAGTTCCCAGAGATGCTTAGCACTTGTTGGCCCTTTTGCCTTCACTCTGCGGTCCAGCTCACCCCAAACCATCTTGATTGGGTTCAGGTCTGGTAACTGTGGAGGCTAGGTCATCTGGCGTAGCACCCCATCACTCTCCTTCTTAGTCAAATAGCCCTTACACAGCCTGGAGGTGTGTTTGGGGTCATTGTCCTGTTGAAAAATAAATGAAGGTCCAACTAAATGCAAACCGGATTGAATAGCATGCCGCTGCAAGATGCTGTGGTAGCCATGCTGGTACAGTATGCCTTCAGTTTTGAATAAATCCCCAACAGTGTCATCAGAAAAGCACCCCCACACCATCACAGCTTCTCCTCCATGCTTCATGATGGGAACCAGGCATGTAGAGTCCATCCGTTCACTTTTTTTGTGTCGCACAAAGACATGGTGGTTGGATCCAAAGATCTCAAATTTGGACTCATCAGGCCAAAGCACAGATTTCCACTGGTATAATGTCCATTCCTTGTGTTCTTTAGCCCAAACAAGTCTCTTCTGCTTATTGCCTGTCCTTAGAAGTGGTTTCCTAGCAGCTATTTTACCATGAAGGCCTGCTGCACAATGTCTCCTCTTAACAGTTGTTCTATAGATGCGTCTGCTGGTAGAACTCTGTGTGGCATTGACCTGGTCTCTAATCTGAACTGCTGTTAACCTGCGATTTCTTTGGCTGGTGACTTGGATAAACTTATCTTCCGCAGCAAAGGTGACTTTTGGTCTTCCTTTCCTGGGGTGGTCCTCATGTGAGCCAGATTCTTTGTAGCGTTTGATGGTTTTTGCCACTGCAATTGGGGACACTTTCAAAGTTTTCCCAATTTTTCGGACTGACTGACCTTCATTTCTTAAAGTAATGATGGCCACTCATTTTTCTTTACTTCGCTGCTTTTTTCTTGCCATAATACAAATTCTAACAGTCTATTCAGTAAAATTATCAGCTGTGTATCCACCAGACTTCTGCACAACACAACCGATGGTCCCAACCCCATTTATAAGGCAAGAAATCCCACTTATTAAACCTGACAGGGCACACCTGTGAAGTGAAAACGATTTCCGGTGACTACCTCTTGAAGCTCATCAATGCCTTCAATGTGAATCTACAATTTTTAGAGTCATGAAAATAAAGAAAACTCTTTGAATGAGAAGGTAAGGTGTGTCCAAACGTTTGTTCTGTGCTTTATATATATATATATATATATATATATATGTATATATATATATTTGTACAGTGTATATGTGTGTGTGTGTGTGTATATATATATATATATATATATATACACACACATAACCCCTGGCAAAAATTATGGCATCACCGGGCTCTGAGTATGTTCATTCAGTTGTTTACTTTTGTTTAAAAAAAATCAGATCACAGACATGGCACAAAACTACAACACTAAATTCATTTCAAATGGCAACTTTCTGGCTATAAAAAAAACTAAAAAAAATCATGAAAACATAATGTGCTAGCCAGTAACCGTTACTTTTCAAGACCAATCGGGGAAAAATGATGGATTCACTCAATTTTGAGAAAAAAAATTATGGAATCATGAAAAGCAAGCAAGCAAAAGAACACTCCAATTCATCATTAGTATTTTGTTGTACCACCTCTGGCTTTTATAACAGCTTGTAGTCTCTGAGGCATTGACTTAATGAGTGACAAACAGTAGTCTTCATCAATCTGGCACCAACTTTCTCTGATTGTTGTTGCCAGATCAGCTTTGCAGGTTAGAGCCTTGTCATTGACCATTTTCTTCAACTTCCACCAAAGATTTTCAATTGGATTGAGATCCGGACTATTTGCAGGCCATATCAGTGACCTTATGTGTCTTCTTTCAAGGAATGTTTTCCCAGGTTTTGCTCTATGGCAGGATGCATTATCATCTCGATAAATGATTTCATCATCCTCAAACATCCTTTCAATTGATGGGATAAGAAAAGTGTCCAAAATTTCAATGTAAACTTGGGCATTTATTGAAGATGTAATGACAGCCATCTCCCCAGTGCCTTTACCTGACATGCAGCCACATATAATCAATGACTGTGGAAATTTACATCTTCTCTTCAGGCAGTCATCTTTTCATTGTTTAGCTTTTCTGTATGTAAATCCCATTTCCTTTAGGCAGTTTCTTACAGTTCGGTCACAGACATTGATTCCAGTTAACTCCCATTCATTCTTCATTTGTTTTGTTGCGCATTTCCTGTTTTGGAGACATATTGCTTTAAGTTTCCTGTCTTGACGCTTTGATGTCTTCCTTGATCTACCAGTATGTTTGCCTTTAATAACCTTCCCATGTTGTTTGTATTTGGTCCAGATTTTAGACACAGCTGACTGTGAACAACCAACATCTTTTGCAACATTGCGTGATGATTTACCCTCTTTTCAGAGTTTGATAATCCTATCCTTTGTTTCAATTGACATCTCTCGTGTTGGAGCCATGATTCATGTCAGTCCACTTGGTGCAACAGCTCTCCAAGATGTGATCACTCCTTTTTAGATGTAGACTAACGAGCAGATATTATTTGATGCAGGTGTTAGTTTTGGGAATGACAATTTACAGGGTGATTCCTTTATTTTTTCCTCATAATTAAGTGATTCCATCATTTTTTCCCTCTGTTTGGTCTTGAAAAGTAACCGTTACTGACTAGCACATTATGTTTTCATGATTTTTTTTAGTGTTTGTTAAAGCCAGAAAGTTGACATTTGAAAATACTTTAGTTTTGTGCCATGTCTGTGATATGCTTTTTTTTTTTTAAAAACAAAAGTAGACAACTGAATGAACATCCTCAGAGCCAGGTGAGTCCATAATTTTTGCCAGGGGTTGTATATACAATGAGGGAAATAGATAATTATTTGATCCCTTGCTGATTTTGTCAGTTTGACCACTGACAAAGACATGAACAGTCTATAAATTTTTATAATGTATACATTGTGATTTTCTGGAATGTATTTTGGACATTTTATCTCTCATTGTTAAAATTAACCTACCCTTAAAATTATAGACTATTCATGCTAAAAAAAGTTTTTTTTAAAATAAAGGTTTCTTTTATCATTGAATTTTGACGTCTAGAGTTGTTTTATTTTTCTGCCGACAGAGTCATGTGAGGGTTTGTTTTTTGTGAGATGAGTTGGAGGATTTTTTGGTACTATTTTGAGGACCATATTATTTGTTAGCGCTTTTTATTCTGCTTTTTGTGAGGCAGAATCAAGAAGAAACAGCAATTCAAAAATAGTTTTTTTATGCCGTTCTCGTTGTCATAAAAGTAATAAAACAGCTTTATTCTTCGGGTCAGTACAATTACAGCAATACCACATTTAGAAACAATTTAAAAGAAAAAAAATAGCTTTTGCATTACTGTATTCCGAGAGCTACAGCTTTTTTATTTTTACACTGACAGATGTTTTGTGGCTTGTTTGTTGTAGGACAAGATGACATTTTCAGCTGTACCATTTTCAATTACACATGATATTTTATTCGCATTTAATTCCACTTTTTTTGTCAGCTGTATGAGGAAAAGACATAGTTTTTGCCAAGTTGTGTTTTTTTTTTACCGCATTCACCGAAGAAGTTAACTAGTTTGACCATTTTATAGCTCAGGTTGTTACGGAAATTTTAGATTTTTTAAATGTTTTTAACAATTTTTTACTTAGTCCCTTTATGGGACATTACTTTTTACTACTCTGATTGCTCATATAATACACTGCAGTGCTTGATTATTGCACTGTTGACACGCCTGCGCCGGGGCCGTGGGGTAACTCGTTACTGGACAGCAGTTTTGGATCTGGGACGCTGCGGTGGCGAGGCCCTGTCCCGTGACCTCGGCAGTGTCGTTTAAGAAATAGGAAGGGAATGATGACAGTTTATTCGTGACGCCACCTGTGGTATGCGGCAAGTTAGATGCCGCTTCTCCTGGATGGGGAAGTCTCTGGGGCAGATGGTGATGCAGCTTGGTTGGTACAGCTCTCCACAGGTAGAGCTGGGCCCCAGGGTGCATGGGGGTAGTAAAAGGCAGTGATGGCAGGCATGGCAGGGCCAGAGGTGCAGGTGAATAACGGAGCGACACAGGGATGCAGTCTCAAGATGTTTACTCACTGTAGCAGGTTCCAAGGTAACACGACTAGCTAGTGACTGCCTTTGGAGTACTAGGTTTCACTGTGAAGGGCTCCATCGAATCCCGGGTAGTTTGGAGGTCGAGTCTGGGGCACCTTTCTTATGTGTCCCTTCCCTCGTCATCTTCCTGTACTTGCTTCACCCTCCTGTTTTTGCGCCCTTGTACACAGAGCCCTGAGCTGGTGCCCACACCCTGGTGTACACACCCTTTTGGGCGACGTGAAGCGCTATCCCTTGGCCCTTTGGGGTCACCTTCCAGCGAATTTGTGTGCGGATGTGGCCTCAGTGCTTGCAGTCACCTAAGCCTCTGGTTTTACCAGCGGAATACGTAGGTTCTTCTCCTCATGTTTTCATGATTTTTTTTAGTGTTTGTTAAAGCCAGAAAGTTGACATTTGAAAATACTTTAGTTTTGTGCCATGTCTGTGATATGCTTTTTTTTAAAACAAAAGTAGACAACTGAATGAACATCCTCAGAGCCAGGTGAGTCCATAATTTTTGCCAGGGGTTGTATATACAATGAGGGAAATAGATAATTATTTGATCCCTTGCTGATTTTGTCAGTTTGACCACTGACAAAGACATGAACAGTCTATAAATTTTTTATAATTTATACAATGTGATTTTCTGGAATGTATTTTGGACATTTTATCTCTCATTGTTAAAATTAACCTACCCTTAAAATTATAGACTATTCATGGCTTTGGCAGTGGGCAAACTTACAAAATCAGCAAGGGATCAAATAATATTTTCCCTCTCTCTGTATATAGTGGCTCAGTGGTTAGCACTGCAGCCTTACAAACACTGGGGTCCTGGGTTCAAATCCCACAAAGGACAACACCTGTCCTTGTGTTTGCATGGATTTCCTCCCATACTTCAAAGATGTAGAGATGGGGAATTTAGATTGTGAGCCTCAATGGGGACAGTATTACCAATGTATGTAAAGCGCTGAGGAATCAATAATGCTATATAAGTGAAAAAATATTATTATTATTATATATGTCAGTTTAAAAAAAATTCTACTAATAAATACTATAAAGTAATGAGAAAAAATACAAATAATGTGTGAAATTTACTATTTTTAATTTTCCTTCTTCACTGGGATTAAAATCACAACTCTCAAAAATTTAAGCTGCAGCCCTAGCTTTTGAGCCACAGAGTCTGATGATATCACAGACAGAATTTACTATACTTGAAGCTGCAGTGCAGCCTCTGACCCCACAGGTAGTTTGTGCTGGACATAGAGATCCATTGTACAGAGCAGAGCATCTCTATGTCCTGTATTCTAGATGGAGAATAAAAAAGATGTTTTCTCTTTTAATAAAATTGTTAAAATTACTAAAAACAATAGAGTTATGTAATATTTAATGTTTTGTTTTTTTTTTAAATAATAGACATCACAAATTAGCAAATAACTTGGACATATTTGGTGTCCCTGTAATCGTAACGACCCGCACAACATAGCGATCAGATTATTTATGGGGATCGGTAAATGGTGTAAAACATGGCGTGATTTATTTTTCTCTATGAACCACTTCACGACCTAGGCCTCCCTCCAGTTACCGTGGGCTCACATGGTAAGCTTGTGGTAATTCCCACACGTCTGTTGATCTGATCAGCAGACATGTGTGGCTAACAGGTGCGGGTGGATCTACACACGTGGCTGTTAACTCATTAGATTGCGCTGTCAAACTCTGAAAGCGTGCTCTAACGCGCTGGTGAATGCTGTTTTTTAATTATACAGAAAAGCTTTGATTCTGTGTTGAAAAATGCAAAACTATTTTTTTAGCTTGCATTTTTTTTGGGCTCCACAGATAGAAAAAAAAACCCAACAAAAACACAGTTCAGCAACGTCTTTAGACACTCATGAAATCATATCCACTTTACTTGAAGGTCACATCCCAGGGGTAGTGACGGGTGCATCCCAGGGGCCTTGACAGGCGCATACATGGGCAGGGAGAGGCACATTCTGGGGGCAGTGACGGGCTTATCCCAGTAGCAGGGAGGCCACATCCCGGGGGAAGTGAGAAGCGCATTACAGGGGCAGCGATGGGTGTGACAGGCACATCCCAGGAACAATGACGAGCGCATCCCAGGGGCAGTGAGGACCCCATCCCTGAGGCAGGGAGGGCACATCCTAGGGGCAGTAACAGACTCATCCCAGGGGCAGGGAGGGCATATCCCATGGATAGTGACGGGCTCATCTAGAGGGCAGTGACGGGCGCATCCCAGGGGCAAAGATGAGCTCATCCTGGAGGCAGGGAGGAGCGCATTCCAGGGGCAACGATGGGTGCATTTCGTAGGCAGGGAGATGCACATTCCAGGATCAGTAGCGGGCTCATCCCATGGGCAGATAGGGCACATCCCGGAGGCAGTGAGGACCGCATCCCTGAGGCAGGGAGGGCACATCCCGGGGGCAGAGACAGGCTCATCCCGGGGGCAGGGTGGGCACATCCCAGGGGTATGAAGGAGCGCATCCCAGGGGCAGTGACGGGCGCATCATGGTGGCAGGGAGAGGTGCATTCTGGGGGCAGAGAGAACCGCATCCCCGAGAGAGATGGCGGGCACATCACGGGGGCAGTGATGGACTCATCCTGGGGGCAGGCGTAGCACATCCTGGAGGCAGTGAGGATCGCATCCCTGAGGCAGGAAGGGCGCATCCCAGTGGTAGTGACGGGCGTATCCCTGAGGCAGGGAGGTCACATCCCAGGGGTAGTGACGGGCTCATCCCGTGATAAGGTAGGGATGCATCCATGAAGCAGGCAGTGCACATCCCAGAGGTAGTGATGGGCGCATCCTTGGGGCAGGGAGAGACGCATGCCGGTGATAGGGAAGGCACATCCTGAGGGCAGGGAGGGCACATCCTGGGGGTTGTGAGGCCTCATGCTGAGGCAGTGAGGGCACATCCCGGGAGTAGTGATGGGCTCATCCCAGAGGCAGGGAGGGCACATCCCAGGAGCAGGGAGAGGCACATTCCGGGGGAAGAGAGGGTTCATCCCGGGGGCAGGGAGAGGCACATTCCAGGGGTACTGACGGGCTCAATCCCAAGGGCAGTGACAGGCGCATCCCAGGGCCAGTGGCGGGCTCATCCTGGTGGCAGGGAGGGGCGCATCCCAGGGGCAGTGACAAGCTTATTCTGGACGCAGGGAGGGCACATCCCTGAGGCAAGGAGGGCATATCTTCGCAGCAGTGACGGGCTCATCCTAGGGGTAGTAATGGGTGCATGCCGGGGGCAGTGATGGGCTTATCCCAAAAGCAGGGAGGGCACATTCCAGGGGCAAGGAGGGGCACATCCCTGGGACAGTGATGGGCACATAATGGGGACAGGGAGAGGTACATTCCAGGGACAGTGATGGCCTCATCCTGGCGGCAGGGAGGGCACATCCCAGAGGCAGTGATGGACTCATCCCAGGGGCGGGGGGGGACACACATCCCAGAGGCAGTGACGGGCACATCCCGTGGGCAGGGAGTTGCGGGAGTTATTCCGGGGCTAGGCATGGGCTCATCCCAGGGGCAGTAACAGGCTCATGTGCCCTCCCTGGGGGCAGGGAGGGCACAACCCATAGGTAGTGAGAGGCTCATCCTGGGGAGAGGGGGAGCACAACCCAGAGGCAGTGACAGGCTCATCCTGGGGGCAGGGAGGGCACATCTCATAGGTAGTGACAGGATCATCCCGGGTGCAGGTAGGGCACATTCCAGGGGCAGTGACGGACTCATCCTGGAGGCAGGAAGAGCACATCCCGGGGGCTGTGAGGATCGCATCCCTGAAGCACGAAGGGCGTATCCCGGGGGTAGTGACGGGTGCATCACTGAGGCAGGCAGGGCACATCCCAGGGGCAGGGAAGGCACATTCCAGGGGTAGTGACAGGTTGATTCTGGGGGCAGGGAAGGCACATTCCAGGGGTAGTGACAGGTTTATTCGGGGGGCAGAGAAGGCACATTCCGGGGACAGGGAGGGCACATTCCGGGAGTAGTGACAGGTTGATTCTGGGGGCAGAAAGGGCACATTCCAGGGGTAGTGACAGGCTCATCCTGGGGTGAGAAAGTGCACATCCTGGGGGTAGTGGGGCAGGATGGGCACATCCTGGAGGCAGTGGGATCATATCTCAGGGGCAGTGAGGACCACATGCCTGAGGCAGGGAGGGCGCATTCCGGAGGTAGTGACAGGTTGATTCTGGGGCAGGGAGGGCGCATTCCGGGGGTAGTGACAGGTTGATTCTGGGGCAGGGAGGGCGCATTCCGGGGGTAGTGACAGGTTGATTCTGGGGCAGGGAGGGCGCATTCCGAGGGTAGTGACAGGTTGATTCTGGGGCAGGGAGGGCACATTCCGGGGGTAGTGACAGGTTGATTCTGGGGCAGGGAAGGTGCATTCCGGGGATAGTGGCAGGTTGATTCTGGGGGCAGGGAGGGCGCATTCCGGGGGTAGTGACAGGTTGATTCTGGGGCAGGGAGGGCGCATTCCGGGGGTAGTGACAGGTTGATTCTGGGGCAGGGAGGGCGCATTCCGGGGGTAGTGACAGGTTGATTCTGGGGGCAGGGAGGGCGCATTCCGGGGGTAGTGACAGGTTGATTCTGGGGCAGGGAGGGCGCATTCCGGGGGCAGTGACGGGGTAATTCTGGGGAAGGGAGGGCGCATTCCGGGGGTAGTGACAGGTTGATTCTGGGGCAGGGAGGGCGCATTCCGGGGGTAGTGACAGGTTGATTCTGGGGCAGGGAGGGCACATTCCGGGGGTAGTGACAGGTTGATTCTGGGGCAGGGAGGGCACATTCCGGGGGTAGTGACAGGTTGATTCTGGGGCAGGGAGGGTGCATTCCGGGGATAGTGGCAGGTTGATTCTGGGGGCAGGGAGGGCGCATTCCGGGGGTAGTGACAGGTTGATTCTGGGGCAGGGAGGGCGCATTCCGGGGGTAGTGACAGGTTGATTCTGGGGCAGGGAGGGTGCATTCCGGGGGTAGTGACAGGTTGATTCTGGGGCAGGGAGGGCGCATTCCGGGGGTAGTGACAGGTTGATTCTGGGGGCAGGGAGGGTGCATTCCGGGGATAGTGGCAGGTTGATTCTGGGGGCAGGGAGGGCGCATTCCGGGGGTAGTGACAGGTTGATTCTGGGGCAGGGAGGGCGCATTCCGGGGGTAGTGACAGGTTGATTCTGGGGCAGGGAGGGTGCATTCCGGGGGTAGTGACAGGTTGATTCTGGGGCAGGGAGGGCGCATTCCGGGGGTAGTGACAGGTTGATTCTGGGGGCAGGGAGGGCGCATTCCGGGGGTAGTGACAGGTTGATTCTGGGGCAGGGAGGGTGCATTCCGGGGGTAGTGACAGGTCGATTCTGGGGCAGGGAGGGCGCATTCCGGGGGTAGTGACAGGTCTATTCTGGGGCAGGGAGGGCGCATTCCGGGGGTAGTGACAGGTTGATTCTGGGGCAGGGAGGGCGCATTCCGGGGGTAGTGACAGGTTGATTCTGGGGCAGGGAGGGCGCATTCCGGGGGTAGTGACAGGTTGATTCTGGGGCAGGGAGGGTGCATTCCGGGGGTAGTGACAGGTTTATTCTGGGGCAGGGAGGGCGCATTCCGGGGGTAGTGACAGGTTGATTCTGGGGCAGGGAGGGCGCATTCCGGGGGTAGTGACAGGTCGATTCTGGGGCAGGGAGGGCGCATTCCGGGGGTAGTGACAGGTCGATTCTGGGGCAGGGAGGGCGCATTCCGGGGGTAGTGACAGGTCTATTCTGGGGCAGGGAGGGCGCATTCCGGGGGTAGTGACAGGTTGATTCTGGGGCAGGGAGGGCGCATTCCGGGGGTAGTGACAGGTTGATTCTGGGGCAGGGAGGGCGCATTCCGGGGGCAGTGACAGGTTGATTCTGGGGCAGGGAGGGCGCATTCCGGGGGTAGTGACAGGTTGATTCTGGGGCAGGGAGGGCGCATTCCGGGGGTAGTGACAGGTTGATTCTGGGGCAGGGAGGGCGCATTCCGGGGGTAGTGACAGGTTGATTCTGGGGCAGGGAGGGCGCATTCCGGGGGCAGTGACAGGTTGATTCTGGGGCAGGGAGGGCGCATTCCGGGGGTAGTGACAGGTTGATTCTGGGGCAGGGAGGGCGCATTCCGGGGGCAGTGACAGGTTGATTCTGGGGCAGGGAGGGCGCATTCCGGGGGTAGTGACAGGTTGATTCTGGGGCAGGGAGGGCGCATTCCGGGGGTAGTGACAGGTTGATTCTGGGGCAGGGAGG
The DNA here is from genome assembly GCF_048569485.1 of Anomaloglossus baeobatrachus. Lineage (NCBI taxonomy): Eukaryota > Metazoa > Chordata > Amphibia > Anura > Aromobatidae > Anomaloglossus > Anomaloglossus baeobatrachus. The sequence goes on along the minus strand of NC_134357.1, from coordinate 301,708,329 downwards.
GCGCATTCCGGGGGTAGTGACAGGTTGATTCTGGGGCAGGGAGGGCGCATTCCGGGGGTAGTGACAGGTTGATTCTGGGGCAGGGAGGGCGCATTCCGGGGATAGTGACAGGTTGATTCTGGGGCAGGGAGGGCGCATTCCGGGGGTAGTGACAGGTTGATTCTGGGGCAGGGAGGGCGCATTCCGGGGGCAGTGACAGGTTGATTCTGGGGCAGGGAGGGCGCATTCCGGGGGTAGTGACAGGTTGATTCTGGGGCAGGGAGGGCGCATTCCGGGGGCAGTGACAGGTTGATTCTGGGGCAGGGAGGGGGCATTCCGGGGGCAGTGACAGGTTGATTCTGGGGCAGGGAGGGCGCATTCCGGGGGTAGTGACAGGTTGATTCTGGGGCAGGGAGGGCGCATTCCGGGGGTAGTGACAGGTTGATTCTGGGGCAGGGAGGGCGCATTCCGGGGGTAGTGACAGGTTGATTCTGGGGCAGGGAGGGCGCATTCCGGGGATAGTGACAGGTTGATTCTGGGGCAGGGAGGGCGCATTCCGGGGGTAGTGACAGGTTGATTCTGGGGCAGGGAGGGCGCATTCCGGGGGTAGTGACAGGTTGATTCTGGGGCAGGGAGGGGGCATTCCGGGGGCAGTGACAGGTTGATTCTGGGGCAGGGAGGGCGCATTCCGGGGGTAGTGACAGGTTGATTCTGGGGCAGGGAGGGCGCATTCCGGGGGTAGTGACAGGTTGATTCTGGGGCAGGGAGGGCGCATTCCGGGGGCAGTGACAGGTTGATTCTGGGGCAGGGAGGGGGCATTCCGGGGGCAGTGACAGGTTGATTCTGGGGCAGGGAGGGCGCATTCCGGAGGTAGTGACAGGTTGATTCTGGGGCAGGGAGGGCGCATTCCGGGGGTAGTGACAGGTTGATTCTGGGGCAGGGAGGGCGCATTCCGGGGGCAGTGACAGGTTGATTCTGGGGCAGGGAGGGCGCATTCCGGGGGTAGTGGCAGGTTGATTCTGGGGCAGGGAGGGCGCATTCCGGGGGCAGTGACAGGTTGATTCTGGGGCAGGGAGGGCGCATTCCGGGGGTAGTGACAGGTTGATTCTGGGGCAGGGAGGGCGCATTCCGGAGGTAGTGACAGGTTGATTCTGGGGCAGGGAGGGCGCATTCCGGGGGTAGTGACAGGTTGATTCTGGGGCAGGGAGGGCGCATTCCGGGGGCAGTGACAGGTTGATTCTGGGGCAGGGAGGGGGCATTCCGGGGGCAGTGACAGGTTGATTCTGGGGCAGGGAGGGCGCATTCTGGAGGTAGTGACAGGTTGATTCTGGGGCAGGGAGGGCGCATTCCGGGGGTAGTGACAGGTTGATTCTGGGGCAGGGAGGGCGCATTCCGGGGGTAGTGACAGGTTGATTCTGGGGCAGGGAGGGCGCATTCCGGGGGCAGTGACAGGTTGATTCTGGGGCAGGGAGGGCGCATTCCGGGGGCAGTGACAGGTTGATTCTGGGGCAGGGAGGGCGCATTCCGGGGGCAGTGACAGGTTGATTCTGGGGCAGGGAGGGGGCATTCCGGGGGTAGTGACAGGTTGATTCTGGGGCAGGGAGGGCGCATTCCGGAGGTAGTGACAGGTTGATTCTGGGGCAGGGAGGGCGCATTCCGGGGGTAGTGACAGGTTGATTCTGGGGCAGGGAGGGCGCATTCCGGGGGCAGTGACAGGTTGATTCTGGGGCAGGGAGGGCGCATTCCGGGGATAGTGACAGGTTGATTCTGGGGCAGGGAGGGGGCATTCCGGGGGTAGTGACAGGTTGATTCTGGGGCAGGGAGGGCGCATTCCGGGGATAGTGACAGGTTGATTCTGGGGCAGGGAGGGGGCATTCCGGGGGCAGTGACAGGTTGATTCTGGGGCAGGGAGGGCGCATTCCGGGGGCAGTGACAGGTTGATTCTGGGGCAGGGAGGGCGCATTCCGGGGGTAGTGGCAGGTTGATTCTGGGGCAGGGAGGGCGCATTCCGGGGGCAGTGACAGGTTGATTCTGGGGCAGGGAGGGCGCATTCCGGGGGTAGTGGCAGGTTGATTCTGGGGCAGGGAGGGCGCATTCCGGGGGCAGTGACAGGTTGATTCTGGGGCAGGGAGGGCGCATTCCGGGGGCAGTGACAGGTTGATTCTGGGGCAGGGAGGGGGCATTCCGGGGTAGTGACAGGTTGATTCTGGGGCAGGGAGGGCGCATTCCGGAGGTAGTGACAGGTTGATTCTGGGGCAGGGAGGGCGCATTCCGGGGGCAGTGACAGGTTGATTCTGGGGCAGGGAGGGCGCATTCCGGGGGTAGTGGCAGGTTGATTCTGGGGCAGGGAGGGCGCATTCCGGGGGCAGTGACAGGTTGATTCTGGGGCAGGGAGGGCGCATTCCGGGGGCAGTGACAGGTTGATTCTGGGGCAGGGAGGGGGCATTCCGGGGGTAGTGACAGGTTGATTCTGGGGCAGGGAGGGCGCATTCCGGGGGCAGTGACAGGTTGATTCTGGGGCAGGGAGGGCGCATTCCGGGGGTAGTGACAGGTTGATTCTGGGGCAGGGAGGGCGCATTCCGGGGGCAGTGACAGGTTGATTCTGGGGCAGGGAGGGCGCATTCCGGGGGTAGTGACAGGTTGATTCTGGGGCAGGGAGGGCGCATTCCGGGGGCAGTGACAGGTTGATTCTGGGGCAGGGAGGGCGCATTCCGGGGGCAGTGACAGGTTGATTCTGGGGCAGGGAGGGCGCATTCCGGGGGTAGTGACAGGTTGATTCTGGGGCAGGGAGGGCGCATTCCGGGGGCAGTGACAGGTTGATTCTGGGGCAGGGAGGGCGCATTCCGGGGGCAGTGACAGGTTGATTCTGGGGCAGGGAGGGGGCATTCCGGGGGTAGTGACAGGTTGATTCTGGGGCAGGGAGGGCGCATTCCGGAGGTAGTGACAGGTTGATTCTGGGGCAGGGAGGGCGCATTCCGGGGGCAGTGACAGGTTGATTCTGGGGCAGGGAGGGCGCATTCCGGAGGTAGTGACAGGTTGATTCTGGGGCAGGGAGGGCGCATTCCGGAGGTAGTGACAGGTTGATTCTGGGGCAGGGAGGGCGCATTCCGGGGGCAGTGACAGGTTGATTCTGGGGCAGGGAGGGCGCATTCCGGAGGTAGTGACAGGTTGATTCTGGGGCAGGGAGGGCGCATTCCGGAGGTAGTGACAGGTTGATTCTGGGGCAGGGAGGGGGCATTCCGGGGGTAGTGACAGGTTGATTCTGGGGCAGGGAGGGCGCATTCCGGAGGTAGTGACAGGTTGATTCTGGGGCAGGGAGGGCGCATTCCGGAGGTAGTGACAGGTTGATTCTGGGGCAGGGAGGGCGCATTCCGGGGGTAGTGACAGGTTGATTCTGGGGCAGGGAGGGCGCATTCCGGAGGTAGTGACAGGTTGATTCTGGGGCAGGGAGGGGGCATTCCGGGGGTAGTGGCAGGTTGATTCTGGGGCAGGGAGGGCGCATTCCGGGGGTAGTGACAGGTTGATTCTGGGGCAGGGAGGGCGCATTCCGGGGGTAGTGACAGGTTGATTCTGGGGCAGGGAGGGCGCATTCCGGGGGTAGTGACAGGTTGATTCTGGGGCAGGGAGGGCGCATTCCGGGGGTAGTGGCAGGTTGATTCTGGGGCAGGGAGGGCGCATTCCGGGGGCAGTGACAGGTTGATTCTGGGGCAGGGAGGGCGCATTCCGGGGGCAGTGACAGGTTGATTCTGGGGCAGGGAGGGCGCATTCCGGGGGCAGTGACAGGTTGATTCTGGGGCAGGGAGGGGGCATTCCGGGGGTAGTGACAGGTTGATTCTGGGGCAGGGAGGGCGCATTCCGGGGGCAGTGACAGGTTGATTCTGGGGCAGGGAGGGCGCATTCCGGGGGTAGTGACAGGTTGATTCTGGGGCAGGGAGGGCGCATTCCGGGGGTAGTGACAGGTTGATTCTGGGGCAGGGAGGGCGCATTCCGGGGGTAGTGACAGGTTGATTCTGGGGCAGGGAGGGCGCATTCCGGGGGTAGTGACAGGTTGATTCTGGGGCAGGGAGGGGGCATTCCGGGGGTAGTGGCAGGTTGATTCTGGGGCAGGGAGGGCGCATTCCGGGGGTAGTGACAGGTTGATTCTGGGGCAGGGAGGGCGCATTCCGGGGGTAGTGACAGGTTGATTCTGGGGCAGGGAGGGCGCATTCCGGGGGCAGTGACAGGTTGATTCTGGGGCAGGGAGGGCGCATTCCGGGGGCAGTGACAGGTTGATTCTGGGGCAGGGAGGGCGCATTCCGGGGGTAGTGACAGGTTGATTCTGGGGCAGGGAGGGCGCATTCCGGGGGCAGTGACAGGTTGATTCTGGGGCAGGGAGGGGGCATTCCGGGGGTAGTGACAGGTTGATTCTGGGGCAGGGAGGGCGCATTCCGGGGGCAGTGACAGGTTGATTCTGGGGCAGGGAGGGCGCATTCCGGGGGTAGTGACAGGTTGATTCTGGGGCAGGGAGGGCGCATTCCGGGGGTAGTGACAGGTTGATTCTGGGGCAGGGAGGGCGCATTCCGGGGGTAGTGACAGGTTGATTCTGGGGCAGGGAGGGCGCATTCCGGGGGTAGTGACAGGTTGATTCTGGGGCAGGGAGGGGGCATTCCGGGGGTAGTGGCAGGTTGATTCTGGGGCAGGGAGGGCGCATTCCGGGGGTAGTGATAGGTTGATTCTGGGGCAGGGAGGGCGCATTCCGGGGGTAGTGACAGGTTGATTCTGGGGCAGGGAGGGCGCATTCCGGGGGCAGTGACAGGTTGATTCTGGGGCAGGGAGGGCGCATTCCGGGGGCAGTGACAGGTTGATTCTGGGGCAGGGAGGGCGCATTCCGGGGGTAGTGACAGGTTGATTCTGGGGCAGGGAGGGCGCATTCCGGGGGCAGTGACAGGTTGATTCTGGGGCAGGGAGGGGGCATTCCGGGGGTAGTGACAGGTTGATTCTGGGGCAGGGAGGGCGCATTCCGGGGGCAGTGATAGGTTGATTCTGGGGCAGGGAGGGCGCATTCCGGGGGTAGTGACAGGTTGATTCTGGGGCAGGGAGGGCGCATTCCGGGGGTAGTGACAGGTTGATTCTGGGGCAGGGAGGGCGCATTCCGGGGGTAGTGACAGGTTGATTCTGGGGCAGGGAGGGCGCATTCCGGGGGCAGTGACAGGTTGATTCTGGGGCAGGGAGGGCGCATTCCGGGGGTAGTGACAGGTTGATTCTGGGGCAGGGAGGGCGCATTCCGGGGGCAGTGACAGGTTGATTCTGGGGCAGGGAGGGCGCATTCCGGGGGTAGTGACAGGTTGATTCTGGGGCAGGGAGGGCGCATTCCGGGGGTAGTGACAGGTTGATTCTGGGGCAGGGAGGGCGCATTCCGGGGGTAGTGACAGGTTGATTCTGGGGCAGGGAGGGCGCATTCCGGGGGCAGTGACAGGTTGATTCTGGGGCAGGGAGGGCGCATTCCGGGGGTAGTGACAGGTTGATTCTGGGGCAGGGAGGGCGCATTCCGGGGGCAGTGACAGGTTGATTCTGGGGCAGGGAGGGCGCATTCCGGGGGTAGTGACAGGTTGATTCTGGGGCAGGGAGGGCGCATTCCGGGGGTAGTGACAGGTTGATTCTGGGGCAGGGAGGGCGCATTCCGGGGGTAGTGACAGGTTGATTCTGGGGCAGGGAGGGAGCATTCCGGGGGTAGTGACAGGTTGATTCTGGGGCAGGGAGGGCGCATTCCGGGGGTAGTGACAGGTTGATTCTGGGGCAGGGAGGGCGCATTCCGGGGGTAGTGACAGGTTGATTCTGGGGCAGGGAGGGAGCATTCCGGGGGTAGTGACAGGTTGATTCTGGGGCAGGGAGGGAGCATTCCGGGGGTAGTGACAGGTTGATTCTGGGGCAGGGAGGGCGCATTCCGGGGGCAGTGACAGGTTGATTCTGGGGCAGGGAGGGCGCATTCCGGGGGTAGTGACAGGTTGATTCTGGGGCAGGGAGGGCGCATTCCGGGGGTAGTGACAGGTTGATTCTGGGGCAGGGAGGGCGCATTCCGGGGGTAGTGACAGGTTGATTCTGGGGCAGGGAGGGAGCATTCCGGGGGTAGTGACAGGTTGATTCTGGGGCAGGGAGGGCGCATTCCGGGGGTAGTGACAGGTTGATTCTGGGGCAGGGAGGGCGCATTCCGGGGGTAGTGACAGGTTGATTCTGGGGCAGGGAGGGAGCATTCCGGGGGTAGTGACAGGTTGATTCTGGGGCAGGGAGGGCGCATTCCGGGGGTAGTGACAGGTTGATTCTGGGGCAGGGAGGGAGCATTCCGGGGGTAGTGACAGGTTGATTCTGGGGCAGGGAGGGGGCATTCCGGGGGTAGTGACAGGTTGATTCTGGGACAGGGAGGGCGCATTCCGGGGGTAGTGATAGGTTGATTCTGGGGCAGGGAGGGCGCATTCCGGGGGTAGTGACAGGCTTATCCTGGGGGAAGAAAGTGCACATCCCGGAGGCAGTGAGGTCTGCATCCCTGAAGCAGGGGCAGGGAGGGGTCGTACATCCCGTGTGTACAGGCGGTGACACCAGAGACGGTCCTCGCGGTGACAGTGGGGCGCGGCGGTGACAGGTGACAGTGGGGCGGGGCGGTGACAGGTGACAGTGGGGCGGGGCGGTGACAGGTGACAGTGGGGCGGGGCGGGATCCAGGCCGGGGGCTGCGCGGTGACATCGGGCTGTGTGCTGGAGGGCAGCGCCCGGGACATGCAGGATGGACGGGCTCTATCACCGCGCCGCCCGGGACGGCTTCCTGGACGTGCTGAAGGAGGCGACCCGGAGAGACCTGAACTCGCCGGATGAGGACGGGATGACCCCCACGCTGTGGGCGGCTTATCACGGACACCTGGGGGCGCTGCGGGTCATCGTCAGCCGCGGGTGAGAGACTTCCGCCATGTGCTGTGTGTCCTTCCATCTACTGGGAGTTGTGGTGCCCTGGAGATTACACCTGCTGATAATGACCCGGGGCTTTCTTTCTGTGGTCCTGGTGCAGATGGAGAGAGCAGGGCACTGCCACAGGTCAGAAAGGCGCAGACACTAATGACATAGTCATAGGACATGGTCCAGACATTTTTTTTTTTTTGTTTGTTTTTTTCAGTGGCTTCTGAGCATTTTCCCATACAAATTAATAGGACAATTTTATTTTTTTTATTTACTTATCACTTTTTCCGCCATTGTAGGTCCAGCATGGATATGCCATTAGGGTACTGTCACCAGATGTACTGTTCCTTATGAGGCTGGTGTACTTACTGTGAAAATAGTCAAATTAATATGAGCTTTTCATTAATTCAGCTAGATCTCATTGAAAGTACCACTGCGGTGTATTTTGTATATATCTGTATCATAGTGGCCTCACTAATATCTGTTCCTATCTGCAGTAAAATACCGGCCTCATCTTACGCTTTTTAGGCCTCGCTCATACTGGCGTATAAAACGGACAAGGGCGATCTAAGAGAAAGGGATTGTACTCGGACCAATGTTGGTCAATGAGGGAGAGCAGAGCTGCAATTTTTTTTCTAAGTAAGTACACCAGCCTCATAAGGCTTAAGGGATATATGTAATAACATACGCAGTTTATATAGGGAAATCTGGTGTCTAATTGCTTTATGCCGGTTGTAACGGTAGACACTATATCAAAGCTGAGAACGTAGATGTGAACAGCGCCGCATGTGTATGATGGCGCCTGTCAGTCCCTATCAGTGTAAATCTATATGTATGTGTCTATCAGTATAATGTGCAGCCGGATTATTCCGCCATTACTCACCGTCATAGATTAACCTATGGCAAATTCATGGCGGAAATCTGAGGATGATGCTGAGATTTCGGCCACAAATCGGGATTTATATGGAGGCTGAGGATTCTGCAGCTTGTGAATGGGGCAATCACCTGCATGGTAGGATATTAGCAGCTGTGATGAGGATTTGGATCCTGACTGTGTAATGGGCCCCTTATGTGCAGTAGTATGGTGCTGCCGTCTCTGCCATTCTATAGATGTGTGGTCTATGTGTGCCAGGAGCTTTGTGCCCCCCGCAACATCTGCACCCCTACATGTCACTGTAGGTAATGATTTCCCCTTCAGAAATACAGTGCTGGTTACAGTTTTCCTATAGGATGGCATTGCCCCTTTATAGTTTTCCTATAGGATGGCATTGCCCCTTTATAGTTTTCCTATAGGATGGCATTGCCCCTTTATAGTTTTTCTATAGGATGGCATTGCCCCTTTATAGTTTTTCTATAGGATAGCATTGCCCCTTTATAGTTTTCCTATAGGATGGCATTGCCCCTTTATAGTTTTCCTATAGGATGGCATTGCCCCTTTATAGTTTTCCTATAGGATGGCATTGCCCCTTTATAGTTTTCCTATAGGATGGCATTGCCCCTTTATAGTTTTTCTATAGGATGGCATTGCCCCTTTATAGTTTTCCTATAGGATGGCATTGCCCCTTTATAGTTTTCCTATAGGATGGCATTGCCCTTTATAGTTTTCCTATAGGATGGCATTGCCCATTATAGTTTTCTTATAGGATGACATTGCCCCTTTATAGTTTTTCTATAGGATGACATTGCCCCTTTATAGTTTTCCTATAGGATGGCATTGCCCCTTTATAGTTTTCCTATAGGATGGCATTGCCCCTTTATAGTTTTCCTATAGGATGGCATTGACCCTTTATAGTTTTCCTATAGGATGACATTGCCCTTTATAGTTTTCCTATAGAATGGCATTGCCCCTTTATAGTTTTCCTATAGGATGTCATTGCCCCTTTATAGTTTTTCTATAGGATGACATTGCCCCTTTATAGTTTTCCTATAGGATGGCATTGCCCTTTATAGTTTTCCTATAGGATGGCATTGCCCCTTTATAGTTTTTCTATAGGATGGCATTGCCCTTCATAGATTTCTATAGGATGGCACTGCCCTTCATAGTTTTCCTATAGGATGGCATTGCCCTTTATAGTTTTTCCCATAGGATGGCATTGCCCCTTTATAGTTTTTCTATAGGATGCCATTGCCCTTTATAGTTTTCCTACATAATGACATTGCCCTTTACAGTTTTCCTATAGGATGGCATTGCCCTTTAAAGTTTTCCTATAGAATGGCATTGCCCTTTATAGTTTTCCTATAGGATGGCATTGCCCTTTACAGTTTTCCTATAGGATGGCATTATCCCTTTACAGTTTTCCTACAGGATGACATTGCCTTTTATAGTTTTCCTATAGGATGACATTGCCCTCTATAGTTTTCCTATAGGATGGCATTGCCCTTTATAGTTTTCCTATAGGATGGCATTGCCCCTTTATAGTTTTCCTATAGGATGGCATTGCCCTTTATAGTTTTTCTATAGGATGGCATTGCCCTTTATAGTTTTTCTATAGGATGGCATTGCCTTTTATAGTTTTCCTATAGGATGGCATTGCCCCTTTATAGTTTTTCTATAGGATGCCATTGCCCTTTATAGTTTTCTATAAGATAGCATTGCCCTTTATAGTTTTCCTACATAATGACATTGCCCTTTATAGTTTTCCTATAGGATGGCATTGCCCTTTATAGTTTTCCTATAGGATGGCATTGCCCCTTTATAGTTTTCCTATAGGATGGCATTGCCCCTTTATAGTTTTTCTATAGGATGACATTGTCCTTTATAGTTTTCCTATAGGATGACATTGCCCTTTATAGTTTTCCTATAGGATGGCATTGCCCCTTTATAGTTTTTCTATAGGATGCCATTGCCCTTTATAGTTTTCTATAAGATAGCATTGCCCTTTATAGTTTTCCTACATAATGACATTGCCCTTTATAGTTTTCCTATAGGATGGCATTGCCCTTTATAGTTTTCCTATAGGATGGCATTGCCCTTTATAGTTTTCCTATAGGATGGCATTGCCCCTTTATAGTTTTTCTATAGGATGACATTGCCCTTTATAGTTTTCCTATAGGATGACATTGCCCTTTATAGTTTTCTTATAGGATGGCATTGCCCCTTTATAGTTTTTCTATAGGATGGCATTGCCCTTTATAGTTTTCTTATAGGATGACATTGCCCCTTTATAGTTTTTCTATAGGATGACATTGCCCTTTATAGTTTTTCTATAGGATGGCATTGCCCTTTATAGTTTTCCTATAGGATGGCATTGCCCCTTTATAGTTTTCATATAGGATGGCATTGCCCTTTAAAGTTTTCTTATAGGATGGCATTATCCCTTTATAGTTTTTCTATAGGATTGCATTTCCCTTTATAGTTTTTCTATAGGATGGCATTGCCCTTTATAGTTTTCCTATAGGATGGCATTGCCCCTTTATAGTTTTTCTATAGGATGGCATTGCCCTTTATAGTTTTCCTATAGGATGGCATTGCCCTTTATAGTTTTCCTATAGGATGGCATTGCCCCTTTATAGTTTTTCTATAGGATGGCATTGCCCCTTTATAGTTTCCCTATAGGATGGCATTGCCCTTTACAGTTTTCCTATAGGATGGCATTGCCCCTTTATAGTTTTCCTATAGGATGGCATTGCCCTTTTATAGTTTTCATATAGGATGGCATTGCCCTTTTATAGTTTTCCTATAGGATGGCATTGCCCTTTATAGTTTTCCTATAGGATGGCATTGTCCTTTATAGTTTTCCTATAGGATGACATTGCCCTTTACAGTGTTCCTATAGGATGGCATTGCCCCTTTATAATTTTCCTATAGGATGACATTGTCCTTTATAGTTTTCCTATAGGATGACATTGCCCTTTACAGTGTTCCTATAGGATGGCATTGCCCCTTTATAATTTTCCTATAGGATGGCATTGCCCCTTTATAGTTTTCTATAGGATGGCATTGCCCCTTTATAGTTTCCCTATAGGATGACATTGCCCTTTACAGTTTTCCTATAGGATGGCATTGCCCCTTTATAGTTTTCTATAGGATGGCATTGCCCTTTATAGTTTTCCTATAGGATGACATTGCCCTTTATAGTTTTCCTATAGGATGACATTGCCCTTTCCAGTTTTCCTATAGGATGGCATTGCCCCTTTATAGTTTTCCCATAGGATGGCATTGCCCCTTTATAGTTTTCTATAGGATGGCATTGCCCTTTATAGTTTTCCTATAGGATGGCATTGCCCTGTATAGTTTTCCTATAGGTGGCATTGGCCTTTATAGTTTTCCTATAGGATGGCATTTCCCTGTATAGTTTTCCTATAGGTGGCATTGGCCTTTATAGTTTTCCTATAGGATGGCATTGCCCCTTTATAGTTTTCTATAGGATGGCATTGCCCTTTATAGTTTTCCTATAGGATGGCATTGCCCTGTATAGTTTTCCTATAGGTGGCATTGGCCTTTATAGTTTTCCTATAGGATGGCATTTCCCTGTATAGTTTTCCTATAGGTGGCATTGGCCTTTATAGTTTTCCTATAGGATGGCATTGCCCTTTATAGTTTTTCTATTCCCCTTTATAATACTCCACTCTCATGTGTGGCATGGGTTTTTGGTCTCCCTCAGACACAAGTGCCCATGGGTCACTACGATCTCTGCGCCCCCTATATCTGTGTCGCTGCTGTGACATATAATTTGTATGGTAAATCAATGGCAGATAAATATTTTCCTTTTGTAGCAGAATATTTGAGTCTCTTCCTTTTACATGAACTAAACTGAGAATGAGACATATTGGATAAATCATTGTGTGTTTGTATGAGAATGGGGTGGTAGGGCCTGTTGACCCACATTATAATGTTGGGTGGTGTGTAATAGAGCAGGGCAGCACAGGCCACGTGTTAGAGAGCATGTCCCACACTGATCATGCATGTGATGACGCTATTACCTATACTGCTATGTGTATGGACTGTTTGTAAACCTCTGATAATATAGAATCTGTATAAAGTGTGTCTTGTGATGAGGCTACACTTCATAACTTGGCGAGGAGTGGGGAACACCTTGCTGCCAGACACCGTAATCCTTCGGGAAAATTCATACCATCTCTTCTGAAAGATGCCAGTAGGCTATGCCCATACATTTAAGGCCTGCGCCACACATCCGTGCTGCCGGCACGTGTTTGTCATTTTTTACACGTACCGGCGGCACGGAGACACTTTAACCAATGCTACCCTATTGTAGCAGGCACACACACGTAAAACCACACGGAACGTGTGTCCGTGTGCGTTTGTACGTGTGTGCGATTTTCAAAGCGCTGACATGTCCGGTTTTTCGCCGGCAGCACGGGTGTTACACGGCCCGCACCCGTACCACACGGGTGTAGTGTGGATGCGGTCCCGTGTGACACGCGCCGGAGAAAACACACATGTCAGTGTAAAAAAAAAAAAACATTAACTCACCTTCTCCAGCCCTCCTGTCTCTGCCGCTGCTGCCTCTTGCTGCCGACCGCCGCTCATTATTCTCATTGAATATTCACTTCACTGCCTGGCAGCAGCAGCAGCGGGGAGACGGGAGGGCTGGAGACCGAGGATCAGCACCACGGACAGCAGCGCGGACATCAGGAAGGACCAGGTGAGTATAATAATTACTGATTCTACGTGTGCTATTGCGGATAGCACACGTAGAACACACGTGTCACGCACGTACCAGAGACACGTACTTACCTGCACACAACACGCAGGGAAAATACGTGTCTCTCGGCACGTGCGTGAAATTCACGTGAGTGTGGCAGAGGCCTAAGGCTGAGTTCACATGTCCTGTAGAGATCCGTTGGCAATATGATTTCTGCCGGATAAGTTTTTTTCTTTATCATTGGAGTCTATGGAAAACGGATCCATTAACTGATTTCTATTTATCGTCTATTTGTAACAGATCCTGTAAGAAAAAAAACGGATCCTTTACAAATGCAAGAAAACAGATGGCTAAATAGCAATCCATTAATGGATCCGTTCTCCATAGATTCCAATGTTAAAAAAGCAAATCCGACAGACATCAGTTAATTAACAACGGGCACAAAGTTGTGTTTGCAGAAAGATCTCTGTAAGATCTATAGTAACAGATGATTACAAGACGTGAACTCAGCCTTATACTGTATTTGATAAGGTACCACTCCAGAACGAGGCTCTCTTAAGGTCCAGTCACACTAAGCAACTTACCAGCGATCCCAACAACGATAGGGATCGCTGGTAAGTTGCTAGGAGGTTGCTGGTGAGATGTCACACTGCGACGCTCCAGCGATCCCACCAGCAACCTGACCTGGCAGGGATCGCTGGAGCGTGGCTACACGAGTTGCTGGTGAGCTCACCAGCAACCAGTGACCAGCCCCCAGCGCCGCGTGGAAGATGCTGCGCTTGGTAACTAAGGTAAATATCGGGTAACCAACCCGATATTTACCTTGGTTACCACCGCACGGAGCTACACGTGCAGAGAGCAGGGAGCAGCGCACACTGAGCGCTGGCTCCTTGCTCTCCTAGTTACAGCACACATCGGGTTAATTACCCGATGTGTGCTGCAGCTAAATGTGCACAGAGCAGGGAGCAGCGCACAATGCTTAGCGCTGGCTCCTTGCTCTCCTAGTTACAGCACACATCGGGTTAATTACCCGATGTGTGCTGCAGCTAAATGTGCACAGAGCAGGGAGCAGCGCACACTGCTTAGCGCTGGCTCCTTGCTCTCCTAGTTACAGCACACATCGGGTTAATTAACCCGATGTGTACTGCAGCTACATGTGCACAGAGCAGGGAGCAGCGCACAATGCTTAGCGCTGGCTCCCTGCTCTCCTAGTTACAGCACACATCGGGTTAATTAACCCGATGTGTGCTGCAGATACATGTGCACAGAGCAGGAGCCGGCACTGACAGTGAGAGCGGCGGAGGCTGGTATCAAAGGTAAATATCGGGTAACCAAGGACAGGGCTTCTTGGTTACCCGATGTTTACATTGGTTACCAGCCTCCACAGAAGCCGGCTCCTGCTGCCTGCACATTTAGTTGTTGCTGTCTCGCAGTCACACACAGCGATCTGTGCTTCACAGCGGGACAGCAACAACTAAAAAATGGCCCAGGACATTCAGCAACAACCAACGACCTCACAGCAGAGGCCAGGTTGTTGCTGGATGTCACACACAGCAACATCGCTAGCAACGTCACAAAAGTTGTTCGTTAGCAGCGATGTTGCTAGCGATGTTGCTTAGTGTGACGGGGCCTATAGACTTGTATTGAGATGGGACCTCCTGTGCCCTCCATGAAACACTGGAGCTGCGTGCAGGTCACCAACCACTGGAGCCCGACAGAGCGACGGCAATAGTAGGTGAAGCCGCCAGAAGGTGAGTATCAGACATGGACAGGGGACTTACATTTAAGGCACCCCTCCAGAGGTGCAATAAAAAAAAAACGCTGGAGCGGATCCTTGTGAGTTGGATCCTTTTGGTTGGGCACAAGGATCCTAGGCATTGATGCAGCAAGGCACAGAAAAAGCAAGAAGCGAGCAAGCACTGAAGGCCGCAGGCAGACAGGACACTGGAAAGCAGGTACTTGAAGCACTGGGGGCCGCAGGCAGACAGGTACGGAGTAGGTGGTGCTTAGTACTAAGGCACAGGAGTGTGTCCTGGTGGGTCATATATAGGCCTAAGTAGATGATCACATGGAAGCACACCAGGCTACTTGCAGATCCCAACATGGAGCACAGCAGGGTTCAGCAGACCAACTAGTTCTACCCATAAATCTAGTTTATCGCTATGAAACCTATAATTCGCTAGTGTCCATGGCACTAGAAAAGGCTCTGACACTTTGTATCTGTCAGCACTCCTCAATTTACTTGGAAGGTTATATGGCCAGCCGAGTATATTGGTTGAGTAAAATTGATGTAGTGTATCCATTGTGCCCGTTTCTAGCATTTGGCCGGGGTCACAACTTATCAGATACTGGTTGTCTTGAGTGAAGGGTTTATGAATGTTAGATGGATTTAAAGGGATTTCCGACAGAGAGGGCAGACATGAAAGAAGTCATGTTTGCGAGACTGTGAGGATGAGAGTGCTATGGAAGAGGTTGCGGCTGATATCTGTGATTTAGAGAATAAAAATAGGATGGGGTAGGATTAGAAAGATTAGAATAGATTTTGTAGGGTAAAGTCAACATTTTCAGTTGGATTCTTTGTATGATGGACAGCCACTGGAGATGCTGGAGAGGTGGCATTAGAGGAAAGACATAGATGGTAGATGCAACAGAGTCCAAGATAGATTGGAAAGGTGGTAAGGTGCCCAAACACCTTCAATATGGCCTTCAATACTCATTTGGAGGTCAACTGTTCTTCCTGACTCCCCCATTATAGTAATAATTTTTATTTCTATAGCACGAACGTATTCCGCAGCATATTACAATTCAGAGGAGACATGTACAGACAGTATCAGACATTACAGAGTAACAAAAGTCAACAGATACTAAAAGAAGTGAGGACCCTGCTAGCAAGCTTACAAGCTATGAGGCTTGTCCAAGTGTGCATTACTTCTCAACGTGAAGAGCGGAATAGGCCATTGCCAGACACCTCATCTCCACTTTTCTATTCTGTAATCATATTATTCCTTATTTTATATCATTTGTCTTTGCTTCATCCATTAGAGTCCTAAAATGACGATCCAATCCACCAACCAATTTGATAACTGATTGGATACAAGGAGCAATTATATCAGGCACTCTCATTTTCTCTAATTTTTACTTCAATCTGCTTTGTAAGGGTCCCTTTTACTTTCTTTTGAAGGGGTTGTTCACAACTTGGATACCACATTCTCAATTTCTATGTTTTCCCCATGTAAAACAACAACAGCTATTCACACCTCTGTTGTAACATTGTCAGATACTGTTAAGGGTGCTTTACACGCTGCGACATCACCAGCGATAGCACCCGCCCCCGTCGTTCGTAAGACATTTGGTGATTGCTGCCGTAGCGAACATTATAGCTATGGCAGTGTCACACGCACATACCTTGTCAGCGACGTCGCTGTGACCGCCGAACAATCCCTCCTTCAAGGGGGAGGTGCGTTCGGCGTCATAGCGACGTCACTAAGCAGTCGCCCAATAGCAGAGGAGGGGAGGAGATGGGCGGCCGGAACATGCCGCCCACCTTCTTCCTTCCTCATTGCCGGTGGACGGCAGGTAAGTTGAGGTTCCTCGTTCCTGCGGTGTCACATATAGCGATGTGTGATGCCGCAGGAATGACGAACAACCTCGCTACTGATCAGATTTTTGGTAAATGAACGACGTGTTACAGACCAACGATTTTTAACTCTTTTGTGATCGTTTAAGGTCGCTCCTAGGTGTCACACGCTGAGATGTCGCTAACGACGTCGGATGTGCGTCACAAACACCGTGACCCTGACAATATATCATTAGCGATGTCACAGAGTGTAAATGGTCCTTTTGAATGGTGCCCAAGCCTCACAGGCTAGCCGATGAACAATCTGTATCAAAAGGCTGAGATGATCCTCTGTCTATACCATTACGAGAACAAGCGGATGGCAGCATGACCACTGTGAAGGGGGTAGTTTGTGCTTGGCCGGTATACTGTATGTTAAGAAAAAAATGAGACCCTAAAATAGTAAATTTTACGCCGGGGTGAGGGAACACCACCGCAACACAGAGGGGAAAACCAGGGAAGATGTAATGGAAAGCCATGTCGATTGGGAGAGAGGTCACCTTCTTACACTTGCCTGAGGCTGATTTCCTCACTGTCTATTGTCTCTAGATGGGTCCTTCCCCCCCCCGTGCACCGTCTCTTGCCTAAGCCCACGCTGACCCTGAACTTACCCTGACTAGGGTGTTGGCCAGTGGGACACTAGTCCCACTACTACAATAAAACAACACAAGGAAGGTAAGACAAATGGATTTGGAAAGACACAACAAAAAGCAGACCTTGATTTCTTCAGGAGGAAACTTTGCAGCTGCAACTGAAACAACACCACAGCTATGCAGAGATGAGCTCCTTCATGTTGGTCAGTACAGAGATAATATCTATCATCGGCATGGAGTAAAGCCAGGAGTGGGTATATATAGCAGAAGGACATGATGACAAAATACTGCAGCTGTGCAGGGAAAAAGTCATTAACCCCTTCAGCATCAAAATAAAAGAAATGCACTCCAATACAAGATGTATCCTGCGGGCGCGACACACTTGTGACAGCAAATCAGCGAAAAAGAGAAGCAAAAAGAAAACATCCTGGACTGGAGGGTTGTTTAATTACTAGGTGTCACCTTTGATGCCAATATGCATTAGGATAAATCAGCTCATTCCTGTTTAGCAATTGCTATTACCATTTTGGCATGTGAAATGTGACCTGACTCTAGAGGTTGTCTAAGTGCCCTCTTTGGGCCTCCTTAAATATCCCGGGGGAACATGCCCCACTTAAATGAAACAGAAGTTCTGTCAGTACTTCCTACTTGTCCCTTCTATCTAGATCCACATCAAAGTATTTTAATAGCAAATCCCATTTTATCTTCCTGTAAAAGTTAAATATTCTTCATGTTCCTGGCACCATATTAGTGATCCTTAATGAGCTCTTTTTTGTCTCTTTCCACAATGAATGTTCTCATCTAATTTGGCATAAGTTCATGGTGAAAGAGTGGGGGGGACGAGACCCTAGATATCCGAGGTGGTTTAGTCATGTTATTTTCTTTGTTATAAAAATGGGAACCAAAGTCTTGGGAACAGGCTCTCATGTTGGTCCACGTGACTGGATTAAAGTGTTACGACATTTTGGTCATTTACAGTTAATTTGTCTAGAATGGATTTTATGAATCTACATGTTATTCTTACATGTATTTATTTGGGGATAAAAATCATTTTTGCAATTGGGTTTGTTTAAAAGTTTCCCCGGTTTGGCTTTTGCATGTAGGCAACAAAAAATATTGTCTCCAAAGCTTGAAACGTCTTATAAAGAAAGAGATTGTGCATTGCAATCAAACATTTTAGAAAGGGGCCATGAGCATGGAAAAGTAAGACAAAACCACAAACTCACTGTCATGACTATGCTCTGCAGGCCCGTCGTCCTGCAGAGCCAGTTTCTCGCTTTGCTCTGCTGGCCAGCCCCCTGCAGAGCTGGCTTACCCCATGCGATCCCCTCCAGGTTTTTAGCCTCTCCCTGGCCATGGGGGAGGGGTTCTTCTAACCTCGATTTGGACCTTCCTCCACTTTATAGCAGAGCCGACCCTGCTGCCCCACTGTCATTGATATTTCCGGCTATGGTTAGTGCTCGGCTAGTGCTCTGCTCGTGTCTTCCCTGATCCTGTCCCACTACTGTTCCCCTCCTCCAGCCCTCCTGACTCCCTTCCCTGACCTCCCTGTGACCCCCTCATCTCACCTCCTTGTCTCTTCCCGTTCCGGTGTATTGCTCAACTCCCTCCATAGACCCCTTGCTGTATTACCCTCCTTCTCCTTTCTTTCCTATCTCTGTTGTCCGTTCTCTTCCCTACCCTCTGACTGACTCTCTTGGTTTGCCGACCTCGGCTTGTTCTTACTCTGTTTCGGTTCTCCCTTTTGTCCTGACGCTACCTCTCTGTGCATCGACCTCGGCCTGTTTTGATTACTCTCCCCTGAGTTCTGCTCCTCCTAGGCTTTCTGCTAGTGTATCTTGTTTGGTTGTACTTAAGCGACACCTGGTGGTTTAGTGTCTTTTCACACTCAACTGCTGGAACCCCCGCTGCTACTTTCCATTTCAGCTTTTGCTCCATACTTCCTCTGCCAGCAGGGATCATCAGGTGCCAGTCAGCAGCTACTTAGTGGCAGCAGCAGTCACCTGTCACCGAACATGCATATTTGTGAAGGGTTCAATAGGAGTAGCTGTCACCTGCACCACCGTTTGGCCAAAAGCTGTCAGAAGTGTATGACCACCTTTGGTCTAGGAATCAACTTTCTGGGACCATAACTCAAAAAAGTGATTATTCATTGGAAAATGCCATATTGGCTCAATATACAACAATCTGCTTACCATACTTACCAGCTCTTACTGGCAAAGATTCAAAAAGACGATTTTTATTTTCCAAACCTCCAGAATCCGTGAAGTAAGGTTGTTATCTTAGGAAGGTCCGTTATAAACTTAAAGGGAACCTGTCAGGTGCAATATGCATGCAGAATCACGAACAGTTATGAGTGTATATCTCTAATCCCTGCCTAACCGTCCCTGTATACACTAGCATAGATAAAGAGATCTTTAAAAAAAAAATTCTAAAGATCTTTTACCGTATGCTAATGAGCGAGGGGACTAGTCCCAAGGGCTTTACTTCCCCTGGCTAGTCGGCCCCTTTAGCAAGTTATTACGCCCCTGTGGGCATGCAAACATGCTAATGAATGTGCAGCGTCAGAGGTACGGTCGCGCTCACCTCTGCTGCCACCGCTAGTTTTTGGCTCAGTGCACAACATCAGAATGTCCCCAGACTTTTGGTCATGTGCACTACACTAGTTTGAAGCCAGTTTGACGCATACACCCGGCTTAATAGTATGCATGACTGGAAATCCGGGACGTCTGATTGTGAGAACTAAGCCGAAATCTAGCGTCGAAGGAGGTGGCAGCAGAGGTTAGAGCGGCCATACCTCTGTGCATTAGCATGTTAGCACACATACAGGGGCATGATTACATGCTAAGGGGGCAGACTAGCCAAGAGAAGTAATGCCCTTGCGACTAGCATATGATAAAAGATCTTTAGAAATCCTTTTTCTAAAGATCTGTTTATCTATGCTAGTGTATACAGAGACGGTTAGGCAGGGATTAGCAATATGTACCCAGAACTGCTCGTGGTTCTGGTGCATATTGCACCTGACAGGTTCCCTTTAATTCCTTCTGACAATTGAAAAAGGGCATTATTGTGAGAGGAAATACTTCATCTCTCTTCTGTCCCTATGATTAAGGTGGCAAAAATCCTAGATTTAAGTCTAAATGCATTTTAAGTATACAAAGTTTGTATAAGTAAGCTGGATATCAGAGCAGAAATGGAAGACTGATAATTAAAGGCTTATGCCCATCATCAAGATCCTATCCCAATATGTAGTGGGCATAATAATATTAGCAAATACCTCCAAC
The DNA here is from genome assembly GCF_048569485.1 of Anomaloglossus baeobatrachus. NCBI lineage: Eukaryota > Metazoa > Chordata > Amphibia > Anura > Aromobatidae > Anomaloglossus > Anomaloglossus baeobatrachus. Next base: position 301,688,328 of record NC_134357.1, on the reverse strand, counting down.
TAGAAACGTAGTATAGTTCTCCTGATATAGTTATGTCTCTTACCTTATGTGCAGGGCATTGCAGCTTAGGTAACCATGGTTATGACCACGAGCAACTATCTGTCACTATATGAGTGAACACAACCATGGATACCTAAGCTGCAATGCCCTGCAAATGAGATAAGAGACATGGCTATATCAGGAGAACTGTACTATATTTCTTTTAGGAGGAATTTTCTATTATTATTAATACACCTAATACATATTGGGATAGGATCTTGAAGATGGGAATACCCCTTTAAATTTCATTTACTTACATATATTAGAATGTAATTAAAGGGAAACTGTCAGGCGATTCATGCTGCCTAATTTCTGCCTTGCCTTGCCGTACATTTGCAGCCAGGTGATATACGGTGATATACTCAAAAGACCCAGCTGTCTGAAAATATACTCAGAAGACCCAGCTGGGGACCATGGGCATAAATGAGATTAGTCCAGCAGTTCCCAGTACTGCTCCAGGTGATTGAAAGTTCTCTCCCTACATACGCCTTAGGCCTCTTTTACACGTTCGTGCCTCCGGTACGTGTAAGGACAGTTTTCTCACGTACCGGAGACACGTACACACGTTGACATATGTTTTCCTATGGTTTTGGGCACATGTAAGTATTATTGCATGGAACGTGTGTCCGTTCCGTACTTACGTGTGCCCGTGTGCTCCACACTCCGACATGTCCGTTTTATCTCCGGCATTACGGGTGTCACACGGAACGCAAATGTGTCACACATAACCCACACAGACCACACGGATGTGTTCCATGTGAGAGGCGCCGGAGAAAAGGCATGTGTCTGCGAGAAAAAAAACAAAACGTTACTCACCTTCTCCAGCGCTGCTGTCTCGGCCGCTGCTGTCACTTGCTGCCGACCGCTGCTCATTATGCTAATTGAATATTCACTTCACTGCGGCCGGAAGCAGCCGCAGCGGGGAGGCGGCAGGACCGGAGAACGAAGATCAGCACTACGAACAGACAGCAACGCAAGGGACAGGTGAGCAAAAAATTTCCGTCCTCCGTGTGTTATCACGGAGAACAAACGTAGGCCATAAACACGGCCCACGGAGGGGAAAAAGCACCTCTGACACGTCCGTGAAAAACGTGCGTGGTTTTTAACGGACATGTGAAAGACGCCTAAGGGAGAGACCTGTCAGCCTGGCTGGTCTGCAGCTATGATTCCTGGCCAGATCATCAAACACTAGAGCATTACAGATTGCAAATATACTTGGCTGTAATCATGCAGCCAGGCTTTGATTAATGCTGTCCACAGTTTGGGCAGCATGAATCGCCTGACAGGTTCCCTTTAATTGAGACAGTAATGTTATAAATTCGATAACAGGAAAGCAGCCATATCAGCTGTCACACATACTGATGGGCCAACTGGCAGATATCCAGGATTGGCGGGTACAAGCGGATTTAAAAAAAAAATCTAGTTCAGGTCCCAAATTAATCCTGGATATCTGCCTGGACGCCAATCCCCATATAAATCTATGGGATCCAAATCATGCACTTTAAAATAGTAGTAGAAAGGACTAGGATGACTAGAGCAGGTGCGCTATACTTACCAGTCTCTATAACACTACTACCGGAGCCGCTCATTATACTTATACATATGCACTGCTTCCCCTGCCCACAGGCAGTCCGATCATCAGTGATTGGTTGCAGCCAGACCGAGCCCCCACACTTTGTAACAGTGTGTTTGACTGCTTGGAATCACAGACACTGTGTGCGTCTTTATCATGGTATAAAAATTAATAAATAAAAAAAAAGTGTATGGTCCCCCGATATTATGATACTCAGCCCAGATTAAACCAACCCTACAGGCTGCAGCCCCCAGCTGTGTACTTATCTTGGCTGTGTATCAAAATAAGAGGGACCCCATGCGTTGTTTCTTTTTTAATTATTTAAATGCAGGTGCAGGAATCTGGTGCAGACATTTCAGCATTAAATTTGCATCTCCTGGCAGAAAACTGCACAGAAACAGCATTAAAACCGTTTTTGTTCCAAGAGATGGTGCTGAAATTTATACACCAAATTCGTGCACCACATCTACATCTCGTGGCAAAAAATCGAATAAAAACCATATGCGTTATGACGTGGTTTTGTGTGGTGTATAAATTCAAACACCAAATCTGCATCTCTTGGCAAAAAAACGCACCAAAACAGTTTTGAGGCCAATGCCAACATGGGGTCACTTGTGGGGGTTTTCTGTTCTTAAGGCATGTCAGAGGATTTTCAAATGGGACATGACGTCCACGATCTATTCCAGCCAAAATAGCGCTTTTTCTCTTCCAAGCCATGTCGTATGTCTAAGGTATTGGTGTATTCAGGAGAAATTGCTCAAGAAATTGTACAGTGTATGATTTCTTGTTACTTTTGTGAAAATTTAAAATTTAAGGCTAAAACAACATTTTATGTTCACAGCTCAACATCATAAAATTCTGTGAAGCACCTTGGGATTTAAGGTGCTCACCATGCATCTAGATAAATTCTTTAAGGGTCTTGTTCCCAAAATGTAGTCACTTGTTATGACGTCCACTATTGATTCCAGACGATTTTGCGTTCCAAAAGTCTAATGGCGCTCTACCTTTCTGAGCTCTACCATGCGCCCAAACATTAGTTTTTCACCACATATTGGGTATCAGTGCACTCAGGAGAAATTGCACAACAAATTCTATAGCCCATTCTCTCCTGTTACCCTTGTGGAAATGCAAAATTTGGGGGTAAAGCGACAATTTTGTGGGAAAAAGTAAAATTTTCATTATTTCCTTCCACTTAGCTTTAATTACTGTGATTCACAGTAATTAAAGCTAAGTGGAAGGAAATAATGAAAACAGTCTGTGAAGCACCTAAAAAGTTAATAAACTTCTTGGATGTGGTTTGAATAATTTGAGGGGTGCAGTTTTTAGAATGTGTCACTTTTGGCTACTTTCTGTGATGTAGGCCTAGACCCCTCAAAGTCACTTAAAATGTGATTTGTTCCCCAAAAAATTGGCTTTGTAAATTTTGTTGGAAAAATGAGAAATTGTTGATAAAGTTTGAACCCTTCTAACAAAAAAACATGATGTTTCACAAATGGTGCTGATATAAAGTAGACATGTGGGAAATGTTATTTACTAACTACCATATTTTTTGGATTAAAAGACGCACTTTTCCTCCCCAAATTTGGAAGGAAAACGAGGGGTGCATCTTATAATCCGAATGTTGCTTACTGGGGATGGTGAAAAGGAGTCAGAGAAGCAATGCCGTAGGCGTTGTGTTAGAGATGTGATGTGCTTGGGCTGCAGGCCGAGTGCACTTCACTGTGCTTGAGCTGCGGGTGCTGTGCTGGAGCTGCGGGCAATGTGCTGGAGCTGCGCTGTGCTGATGCTACAGGCCGAGGGCGCTGTGCTGTGCTGGAGTCGCTAGCACCATCCTGAAAATGTTGGTGGTGTGGACTTCAAAATAATGGAGTCGGCGTGTGAACAGATGGAGCTCTCGGCTCAAAATCTCATCTGCGTACGCACCACCTCCGGGCACCATGTTCCTTAAGTCCACTGCCGAAAGATCAATGGGGCGCTTGTGTGACGCCCTGGCAAAACCAGGTAGTCACAGAGGTTGTACAAATTACTCTGGTACAATACTCCACCCTCCTTGGCAGTCCAAGACAAAAACCTACACCTAGGTGCACAACACCAGCCAGTAAAGCCTAGTCACCCCCCCATAACAATAGTGACACACCAGTGAGCGGGACCAGGGGGATGGGATCGCCCACCTAGGGTTCCTGACGTGTCAGGGGCGGGAGCACAACAGTCAAGTTCTGACAGCTGAAGTGAGAGGAGTGTGGAGTGACAGCGGAGTCAGGGGTAGGTGCCCCTGGACTATCGGACTAGGTAGCAGACGGCAAGCAGGACCATAGGCGACGGAGATCTGGTCGCGGGAGATTTTAAGTGGACCAGGGCAGGGTTGTAGCTCGCCGGTGTCGACAGCGGGAATCCGGTCCGGAGGCCGTGCACAGTCGGGGTGCCTGGACCCTAGGACGAGGAAGGTTGCAAGCCTCTTGTTAGTTAACCACCCGGGGACAAGGTTTCAGGCCTTGTTCCACAGTAAGCCCAGAGAGCGAAACGGAAGCCCAACGCGGGGGATAGGGTGTCCGCCAGAACCCACAGAGATCCCAAGCGTCAGGTTTCGCGGGCCACAGCTCCCAACCCACAAAAAAACGGGAGTGGACTTCTCCGTTCCAAGCGGAGTTGTCCCATTGAAGACACAAACACTGAGTGCAGGAGGAAGGGACCCCTGTTTGCTACACCCGGGTGTGGGACCCGAATACACCCACCGGAGGCAACCAGTCACTGGCAATTTGGTTTACTACTGGACCTTGTGTGCAATTCTTTGGAACTGTGAGTACACCATTCACCCCCGGTTCAACCCTGCATGTCAGTCTCCGCAGCCATTGCCCCCGTACACCCTGGGCCCCGGGACTACACCTCCCCTACCCGTGGAGGGGATTCCATCCTGCTGCCCTGCTCCATCAGCCCCGGGCGTCCGCGGTGCTACCACAACTCTCACCTCAACCCACGAATGGCGTCACTGACAAAAACTCTATCCCCTGTAAATACCCCCCTTTCCTACGGTTGTGAGGACGGACGGCTGTATGAGCCCGGGTCCTGCTACCACTCGAGCCGCAGTAACGAACTCGGATCCGAGCAGCCCCTGCAGCGGCCCCGCCCCCGTCCGCAACACTTGCGCAGATGAGATCTTGAGCCGAGAGTTCTATCTGCACACGCGCCGACTCCAGGCACCATTATTTGAAGTCTGCACCACCAACATTTTCAGGATGGCACAGCTCCAGCACATTGCCTGCAGCTCCAGTACAGCCCCCGCAGCAGCGCCCTATTCCACCACCACCCCTGCCTCCTGTGACTCCACTCCGCTGCTGTCCGCTCCGCCCCTGGGAAGGCACCGCCGGATCGTAGGATGAACCCTTTAGTTTTTAAACCTTTTTTTCCTCTAAATTTGGGGTGCGTCTTATAATCCGATGCGTCTTATAAACCGAAAAATACAGAATTTTGTGTGACATAACTATCTGGTTTAAGAGCATAAAAATTTTAGTTTTGAAATCTGCAAAATATTCCACATTTTCACCAAATTCATATATATTTAGAAATAAACATAAATAATTTTGACCTATATTTAACACTATCATGAAATTCATTGTGTCATGAAAAAAAACAATCTCAGAAACACTGGGATGCCTTGAAGCTTTCAGGAGTTAATACTACATAAAGTGACACTAGTCAGAATTGTAAAATTTGGCTGTGTCAAAAAGGTGAAAACAGGCTTCTGTGGTAAGGAGTAAGTTGTCCCAAGGACAAAGTTCATTTTAAAGGAAACCTGTCATCAGATGTTTGAGATAGAAACCATAACTAGCATCTTAAGCAGCGCCTGTGCTGCTTCCATAAAGGTGCATGTTATCCCTTGACTCCCCCTGTCACCCCACACATGCCATATTTGATATACTCCATGTAAATCGTTGGGTCCAGTCCTATGGGCGTCCTTAGTTGCGGCTCCTGTCCATCCCCTCCACGCTGATCGCCATCCTGTTGTGGTGATTGACATGGATGACGCCTCTTGCGCCATCTGCATCATCGGGCAAAATAGATATGTTAAAAAAATGTTCCTGTGCTGAGATGATCTTATATACATGCCCCTGCTATGTGCTGTGTAATGGCCGTGTCTGACTATACAGGGACATGGTCTGATCATACCACAACTCCTGGGCAGGGGAGGATGCAAAAGAGAGTATACAGACATTACAGCAGGGGATTGCCGCTGCTTCTTTGAGGTAAAAAAAAATTAAAAACAGGCAGGGAAATGTTTTACTTCACAAAAAGAGTCATTTGCTGTCCCATGTTGTCCTGTTGGTGTAGTCTTCTAATTTGTAACCCGGCCAGGAACTGTGGTATGTGCAGACCATGAACTGGAGCATCTTTGCACAGAAACAGCAGAAGTACATTTATAAGATTATCTCTGCACAAGAATATTTTTTTAACATGTCCAATTGTCATAAGCAGGCAGCACTACTTAAAGGAAAGAAGAGCACACCCCACCATAGCTTAGAGCATGTTTTTCAGTGTGTGAGATCTATAATGTCAGACATCTTGATGTCCTGGTCTAACCTCCTGCATGATTAGAGAGCACATTTGACTAATACCTTTCAGAAAATGTCCCTGTGGGAGGAGGGGCAGCACAGCTGAGTTTAGCTGTGTCACATTACAAAACCTGTCAGCTCTCCTCTCATAGCATGAACACCTCTGCTGTACTGCCCCAGCCCCACACTGCATGTCTGGATTGTGTGTTGTCCTCAACTTATACCTGCTCTGCAGTGAGATCAGACATAGCTATGATGGGGGCATGTTCTTCTTTCCTTTAAGTGCTTCTGATTGGTTAGTATCACACAGAAGAAATACAGTTAAAATTGTCTGATAAAACTTTTTGGATTTCAAAAAAGGTAATTGTTTAAATTCCAAATACTTTGCTAATATCTCCGCAACAGAGCATCATTAATTCCATGGTTGCTGTACATGAGAAGGGGGTCACATAGAACACACATGTATTAATTACAATGAACAAAGTAATAGTGACAAACTGGTACAGAGGGGAGAGGGCCCTACCTTTGTGGGCTTACATTCTTCAGGATAAAGGAGAAGGAGACAGTAGACTTGGGGGGCTTTCAGCAGCACCGGTAATCGGTAATGGTGATGTGGCAGCAGGGTCATTGCAGACTGCAATCTTTTCTAAAGAGATGGATTATTATTATTATTATTATTAATTATTAATTATTATTTTCAAGTTCCGTCTGAAGGTTCCGAATGTGGGACGGCTTTGTAGGTCAATGTTAGTAGCTTGCATTGGATACATTGGGGAATTGAGAGTCAGTGAAGGGATTTACAGAGGGATGAAGCAGAGTAGCGAGGAGAGAGGTGGATGAGTCGAGCAGCAGAGTTAGGCCGGGGCCACACGGGGGACTACTGTGATCCTCGCATGACACACTTGGCTCGCGCTGGCAGCACAGCGGGAGCTGAGTGTCATACGAGTGTCACTGCAACTGAGGTCCGATCATGTGATCAGACCACAGCTGCGGGGGGTGGGCCGGCTCTGAGGAGGGGAGGGCTGGCACTGAGGACGGGAAGGCCGGCTCTGAATAGGGGAGGGCCGGCACTGAGGAGGGGAGGGAGGGATTTATCTCCCTCTCTCCTCTGTAGCCGGCTATTGCCATTCTCGCCCTGCATTCGCGGTACACCGGTGTAATGCGAGTGCAGTGCGATTTTTCTCTCGCCCCATAGACTTGAATGGGTGCGAGAGAAACAAGACTCGCATTGCACCCACAGCATGCTGCGACTGTTTTCTCGGTCTGATTAGGGCTGAGAAAATAGTCGCTCATGGGTGCTGACACACAGGCTAATATTGGTCCGAGTGGAATGCAATGTTTCATTGTATTCCACTCGCTCCGATTTTCATGCCGTGTGTCTTAGGCCTTAATGACAAACTGGAGAGTGGAGAGAGTGCAGGAAGGCCACCGAGGGGAATATTGCAGGAGTTGAGTTTTTGAATTGGAGGTGGTAAGAGTTTGGATGTGCAGTATGAAGGACCGCACATCCAATCTAACAGGCTAATTAAGGCCAGAAACCTTGGTCAATGTTATATGTTCACACAAATATCCAAGGGTATCTAAACTTTTGCATCAGCCCAATTTCCTTTTTTGTTAATTTTAAAAATGAAAACATGAAAATATTTTTTTGCATAAAATACAAAGTAATTTTGATCAGGGGTGCCACAACTTTTACATGCCACTGTAATTGTTATTTTTTTTAAATTCTGATCAAATTGACTGGAAGTGGGCTGCAAATTTTATGACTAAAAAGGGTTGTCCACAGCTATTGATCTTATTGGTGGGGGTCTGACACCCGTCACCTACTCCGATCCCCTGAGACATTGGCTAGATGTAAATAGCATAAAGAATAGAACATCCTGGCTCCATACACTACGTAACGACCATTCTCTGGTGCTGCAACACTGAGTCCAGCACTGTTTGGAACAGGCACATGTTATAGTGATTACCAGAAGAACAACATACTTTCCAAATAGCTGTAGATTAAGCACATCTAATTGGTAACAATTATAAACCTTTCCAAAAACATCTTCCTCATTCAGATTATAGTTATTGCTCTGAAAATATTTAAGTAAATAGTTTTGCTGTGGAAAAAACAAGCACAATGGCACGTAATTTCTACAAATCCCATCCACTGTGCTTGTACTGTACATTGCAGCGTTTTGGACACAGCTGAAGCATGCTGTGTCCAAAAGGCTGCAAACACTGATCGTGGGCACGCACCCTAAAGCGGGCTTTACACACAGCGACATCGCTAGCGATGTCGCTGGTGAAAGCACCCGCCCCCTCGGTTGTACGTCATGGGCAAATCGCTGCCCGTGGCGCACAACATCGCTTACACCCGTCACACTACTTACCTGCCTAGTGACGTCGCTGTGGCCGGCGAACCGCCTCCTTTCTAAGGGGGCGGTTCGTGCGGTGTCACAGCGGCGTCACTAAGCGGCCGCCCAATAGAAGCGGAGGGGCAGAGATGAGCGGCCGTAACATCCCGCCCACCTCCTTCCTTCCTCATTGCGGGCGGCCGCAGGTAAGGTGATGTTCCTCGTTCCTGCGGTGTCACACGTAGCGATGTGTGCTGCCGCAGGAACGACGAACAACCTGCGTCCTACAACAGCAACGATATTCGGGAAAGGAACGACGTGTCAATGATCAACGATTAGGTAAGTAATTTTGATCGTTAACGGTCGTTCCTATGTTTCACACGCAACGATGTCGCTAACGAGGCCGGATGTGCGTCACGAATTCTGTGACCCCCAACAACATCTCGTTAGCAATGTTGTTGCGTGTAAAGCCCGCTTAAGGCTATTTTTAATTAGCACAGGATCCTACCTGCTCTATAAATTTGTAAGCTTTTAGCCTGGAAGAGGCAAATTTGATAAATATTAGGCTTAGAGTCCTATGAGAGAAAGGTATGTCTTGTTGTGACTGGTGCGCACTCATGAATTGTCCAAAGTGTGCACTAAGTACCTTTATGTGAAAGGGAATCTGTCAGCAGGTTTTTGCTACCTCATCTGAGAGCACTATGATGTAGGCAAAAAGACGTTGAATGCAAGGATGTGTCACTTAGATTACGGGGTGCAGTGGTTCCGGCATAATCAGAATGTTAAGTAATGCAACAGAGCTTAGAAAGAAAACCACTGCCCACACCAGACTCTCTATATACAATGTTTACAGATGATGAGCTGCTTATCAGAAGTGGGGGGCGTGTTCAACTAGGGCTCACAAGCTGCTGTAGTGCATTTAGTCAGAGCAATGATAATCTCCTGGTGCTAAAACAAACAAGTAAACAGCACCATGGAGCTTGATAAGAGAAGCATTGCTAAAATCTATGTTCTAACCCCTTCAGGATGCTGTCCTCAGACTACATAGTACAAATCTGCTGACAGATTTCCTTTAAAACTATATTCTACATAACCGTAATGATGTCCAAATTGAATGTATTCATAGTTTACCTACATCATAGCACTTACAGAGTGCTGTTGTATTCTTTTCTTTGTATTTTCTATAGTCATAGCATCTTGCACCTGTTCACACTTGCTTTTTCTCTGTTGGGAAGTGCTGGTCAGTTTTTGTACTATTCAAGTGATGACTGTGTATAGATACTGAATATAATGCGACTGAAATAACTCATTGCTGAACATGTGCACCCCTTAATCAGCATTATGCATTGTAAGCTCATGCCGTCTGTACTGTAGGTATAGTGAGTGCAGTCGCGTGTGTGCAGAGGTCACTGTGCTGTCGTGTCGTGTGTGCGCGAGTCATGAGCTCAGTTACATTCTCCATCTCACTAACCAGCACCATGAATTATGCATATGACTGAAACTGTTATACTGCAGGTTACATGTGCAAGTGGAGCTACATAAGCGCTGGGGATCGAGGCCTGTGGAGCATGGTAGAGACATAACATATACAGAATTGTATATGCTACGTCATAAAGTGAATATATCATTAAAGCAAATAAATAAGGATCATGGAAGAATCTGAAATTGTCCTCTAATTTTTAGTGGAGTTTTAGGCTAGGTTCACATTTCTGTTGTTTTGCATTAGTCACATGCGTTGCTTGACACTTGTGACTCATGTGTTGTACAACGGATGACAAAAATAAAAATTCATTGTCAGACTCCGTTGTAAAACGTGCAAGAGAGAACGATGATCGCTCTCATTTACCGGCCGCCGGCTTTTGAGAGCGAACAGATGATCTCCCGGTGCCGGCTAATGAGAGCGATCAGCTGATCGCTCTCATTAGCCGGCCGCTGGGTGATCAGCTGATCGCTCTCATTAGCCGGCCGCTGGGTGATCAGCTGATCGCTCTCATTAGCCAGCCGCTGGGTGATCAGCTGATCGCTCTCATTAGCAGGCCGCCGGGCGATCAGCTGATCGTTCTCATTAGCCGGCCGCCGGGTGATCAGCTGATCGCTCACAGCAGCCGGCTGCCGGGTGAACAGCTGATCGCTCACAGCAGCCGGCCGCTGGGTGATCAGCTGATCGCTCACAGCAGCCGGCCGCCGGGTGATCAGCTGATCGCTCACAGCAGCCGGCCGCCGGGTGATCAGCTGATCGTTCGGCCACCGAGAGAGAGCATGCACAGCGAAATCCTAAGGATTCCACAGCTCAAAAAACACTACATGCTGCGTTCCTGCCGCCCGGCGGTCAGTCGTTCCATGACTTATCAGTCGGGCGGAGGATGCAACGCAGCGTCATCAGTCACAATCCGACGCTCATACAAGTATATGGGAACAACGGAATCCGCCAAACGGATTCCATTGTTTAAAAGAGCGGCGGATTGTGACTGATACCTATTGACGGAAATGTGAACCTAGCCTTACTGAAAGGGTCATATCCAGTTGGTGGGGTCAGTCAGACGTCATTGACTGGATAATGATGGCATATCCTAGTGATGAGGCCATGTGTACACGTTGAGTATTTTGTGAGTTTTTTCCCTCTACTTTTATGGCAAAACCAGGAGTAGGTAATAAATCCAGAAGTGGAGCCTGTGTTCCTATTATACTTTATCCCGTTTGTTCTACTCCTGATTTTGCCTACAAATACTGGTTCTGGGCTTCATAAACCTTGCATTGGCCTTCCTAAAAATGATGAAGATAGGATTCAAAAGGAGAGATATACTTAGGATAATGGCTGCATGTAGAAAGCAAACAGTGTACTTGGATCACTGTTAAAGAGGTAGTTAACCCTTTATCATTGCTGGCCACATCGATATTATGTTGAGAAACAAGGTTTCTCTCAAATACCTTATGTTGCCAATAGTGCCTGTGAGCGGCGCTATTGTGCTCCACTCATCCCCTTCATGTGACCGCCCCCGGGCTCCGTGACCTCTGAAGTCCGGTGATGTCACGTCAACTGAGGCAGGCCCCAGACTTCTTGAGTGATTGGGCTGTAGCCAGCGTTTCACCGCTCGTCATAGCCCAGCATCACATCCAAGCATCTCACGTGGAATCTTCATGCACTGTGATGAGCGGTGAAACACCGCCTACAGCCCAGTCACTCAGGAAGGCTGCGGCCCGCCTTAGTTGATGGGACATTACCGGACATCAGAAGTCATGGAGCCCCAGGGGTCACGTGAAGGGGTTGAGCGGACCGCAATAGTGCCGCTCAGAGGCATGAGGTATTTGAGAAAAACCTTGTTTCTCAACATAATATCAATGCGGCCAGTAATGAAAAGGGGTGAACCACCTCTTTAAGGAAACCTATCACTATATATTCACTTTATATTACATGATATATATTGTATGCTAATATTTAAAATATGGTAGAAGTGGCAGCTGCTTCTTATATGAAATGGCTGCATTTTCCATGGCATAAGTTTGTAAAAGTGTTGCATGTTTCATGGGTTTTTTGAGGAACGGAGCCATTTTAGAAAACAGGAATATGGGGTGGCATTCCACCTTGACTATCATTAGGATGAACACTGGTTCCCCACTCAGAGATGGCTGACGGAGGTAGGTGTACACAGTTGTCACTTAAAGAACTTTGACTCAATAGGAGGCAAAAAGCTTCATGGTTAAAGCACCACTCCTGCAGGGTTTTTTCAGCGCTGGAGTGGTGATTTAAATGTCAGTTACTAATCTTCTTGCAGGTCTATCCTTTTTCAGAATCTCTCCGCTCCTGCAGCACCATTTTTTGCCCGTAACTTCTGACTGTTCAGAAGTCAGAAGTTACGGCACAATGTCTCAATGCAACTCTATGAGAGCCAGAATAAGGCTCTCATAGAGTTGTGTTGATTTGTGACATACAGCACTCTACTTGAAACACTGATGCTGCTGGGAGGTCACAAATCACATTAGACTGAACAGAGCTACACTAGAACAGATAAAGACGTCAAAAGGTGGGTAGAAATTATGTGACATGCGACTTACATTTAAAGCACCACTCCAGTGTTGCAGTATAAAAAAAGTGGTGCTAGAGTGATGCTTTAAACAGTATTATATGGAAATACAATTTGCTCTTGCAACAATTTGCTCAGCCCAATAATCTGCTGCCATTGTCCCCAGCTGCTTCCCAATAGTCTCTATTTCACTATCCCAGCAAAGCAGCAGAAACTCTGTGTTGGTCTCAACCACTTTCTTGATGATCTCTTGATGGCAGCAGTTATCTGACCTGGTTACTTGGGCAGCCTTCCCTTTACTATTACTTCATCGATTTGCTTACACACAGATATCAGTCCCCTGGCCATGGCACTCTTGTTCACATCAGCTTCTCTTTGGTAACCAGGTGGTAATTCCACTGTAACAGGGTCCAGATAGCTATTGATTAAAGGAGTTGTCCATTACTTGAACATTTGAATATTCTGAATTACAATATTTTACAACATAGAGCAAAAATATCTATAATCACCTCCATTGTGGGTGCTTTCCCCCCTACATGGATGTTAGGTCTCCTGGGGTACACATGACATTGGCTGCATGGCTCTCGTGCCATAACAATCAGCAGCCGCTAATGGACTACTTCATTGTCACCTCAGATAAATTTGACTCACAGAAGAAGTAAGAACTGCTTGCTGACTTCCTCTGGATGTCAGTTACGATCGAAGGAAGTGAGTGAAGTTGCTGCTTACTGGCAGCAGGACTCATATGACATTAAATGTCATGTGAGTCCCAGGAGACCTGACGCTGAACTTGCAGGAATGACACTGCTACCAAAGGGGAGTATATACACTGTGTGCAGACTTATTAGGCAAATGAGTATTTTGATCACATGATACTTTTTATACATGTTGTCCTAGTCCAAGCTGTATAGGCTTGAGAGCCAACTACCAATTAAGTAAATCAGGTGATGTGCATCTTTGTAATGAGGAGGGGTGTAATGTGATGACATCAACACCTTATATAAGGGGTGCATACTTACAGTATTAGGTGACTTCCTTTTCTTTGGCAAAATGGGTCAGAAGAGAGATTTAACAAGCTCTGAAAAATCCAAAATTGTGAGATGTCTTACAGAGGGATGCAGCAGTCTTGAAATTGCCAAACTTTTGCAGCATGATCACCGATCAATCAAGCGTTTCATGGCAAATAGCCAACAGGGTCGCAACAAGCGTGTTGGGCAAAAAAAGCGCAAAATAACTGCCCATGAATTGAGGAAAATCAAGCGTGAAGCTGCCAAGATGCCATTTGCCACTAGTTTGGCCATATTTCAGAGCTGCAACGTTACTGGAGTATCAAAAAGCACAAGGTGTGCCATACTCAGGGACATGGCCAAGGTAAGGAAGGCTGAAAAACGACCACCTTTGAACAAAAAACGTAAAATAAAACGTCAAGACTGGGCCAAGAAATATCTTAAGACTGATTATTCAAAGGTTTTGTGGACTGATGAAATGAGAGTGACTTTTGATAGTCCAGATGGATGGGCCAGAGGCTGGATCAGTAAAGGGCAGGGAGCTCCACTCCGACTCAGACGCCAGCAAGGTGGAGGTGAGGTACTAGTATGGGCTGGAACTTGTGGGACCTTTTCGGGTTGAGGAGGAAGTGAAGCTCAACTCCTAGACCTGCTGCCAGTATCTGGAAGACAACTTCTTCAAGCAGTGGTACAGGAAGAAGTCGGAATCGTTCAAGAAAAACATGATTTTCATGCAGGACAATGCTCCATCACATGCATCCAACTACTCCACAGCGTGGCTGGCCAGTAAAGTTCTAAAAGATGAAAAAACAATGACATGGCCCCCTTGCTCACCTGATCTGAACCCCATAGAGAACCAGTGGTCCCTCATAAAATGTGAGATCTACAGGGAGGGGAAAACAGTAAACCTCTCGGAACAGTGTCTGTGAGGCTGTGGTGGCTGCTGCACGTAATGTTGATCGTAAACAGATCAAGCAACTGACAGAATCTATGGATGGTAGGCTGTTGAGTGTCATCATAAAGAAAGGTGGCTATATATATATTCTATACACTAGAAGGTGGCCCGATTCTACGCATCGGGTATTCTAGAATTTACGTATTGTGTAGTTAATGTATGATTGTTGTTATATATATATATATATATATATATATATATATATATATATATATATATGTTGTGTGTAGTTACCAAGTGTTTGTGTAGGGTGCTGTACATGTTCTGGGTGTTGTCTGGATGTGGCGGGGGGTGAGAGCGGTGTTGTATGTGTGTTGCATGTGTTGCGTTGTTTGTGGAGCGCTGTGTGTCTGTAGCGTTGTGTGTGTGTGTGTGTTGCGCGGTTTGTGTGGGTGTGGTGTGTTTTGGGGGGAGGTATGTTTTGTGCAATGTGTGTGTTGCGTGGTATGTGCGTATATTTATGTATGCCGTGGTGTTTGTGTGTTGGGTGTTGTGTGTGTGCAGCGTTGTCTGTGTGTGTGGGTGTCTGTGTAGGGCGGTGTTTGTGGTTCCCAGTGTGTGTGTGGTGTGTTGTGTGTGTGTTGGGGGGAGGTG
The DNA here is from genome assembly GCF_048569485.1 of Anomaloglossus baeobatrachus. Taxonomy (NCBI): domain Eukaryota; kingdom Metazoa; phylum Chordata; class Amphibia; order Anura; family Aromobatidae; genus Anomaloglossus; species Anomaloglossus baeobatrachus. The sequence continues at coordinate 301,673,249 of NC_134357.1, read as the reverse complement.
TGCACCTCCCATCGTGCTCCATCCCCCATGCTGCGCACCCCCCATCGTGCTCCATCCGCCATGCTGCGCACTCCCAAACGTACTCCATCCGCCATGCTGCGCACTCCCAAACGTGCTCCATCCGCCATGCTGCGCACTCCCAAACGTGGTCCATCCGCCATGCTGTTCACTCCCAAACGTGCTCCATCCGCCATGCTGCGCACTCCCAAACGTGCTCCATCGCCCATGCTGTGCACTCCCCATCGTGCTCCATCCCCCATGCTGCACCAGCATCAGCCTCTCTGCCCCCAGCATCAGCCTCTCTCCTCCCAGCATCAGCCTCTCTCCTCCCAGCATCAGTCTCTCTCCTCCCAGCATCAGCCTCTCTGTCCCCAACATCAGCCTCTCTCCTCCCAGCCTCAGCCTCCCCCAGCATCAGCCTCTCTTCTCTCAGCCTCCCCCCTCCCAGCCTCCCTCCTCCCAGCCTCCCCCAGCATCAGCCTCTCTCCTCCCAGCCTCCCCCAGCATCAGCCTCTCTCCTTCCAGCCTCCCCCAGCATCAGCCTCCCCCAGCATCAGCCTCTCTCCTCCCAGCCTCCCTCCTCCCAGCCTTCCCCAGGATCAGCCTCTCTCCTCCCAGCCTCCCTCTTCCCAGCCTTCCCCAGCATCAGCCTCCACCTCCCAGCCTCCCTCAGCATCAGCCTCCCCCAGCATCAGCCTCTCTCCTTCCAGCCTCCCCCAGCATCAGCCTCCCCCAGCATCAGCCTCTCTCCTTCCAGCCTCCCCCAGCATCAGCCTCCCCCAGCATCAGCCTCTCTCCTCCCAGCCTCCCTCCTCCCAGCCTCCCCCAGCATCAGCCTCCCCCTCCCAGCATCAGCCTCCCCCAGCATCAGCCTCTCTCCTTCCAGCCTCCCCCAGCATCAGCCTCCCCCAGCATCCGCCTCCCAGCCTCCCCCAGCATCAGCCTCCGCCTCCCAGCCTCCCCCAGCATCAGCCTCTCTCCTCCCAGCCTCCCCCAGCATCAGCCTCTCTCCTCCCAGCCTCCTCCAGCATCAGCCTCCCCCTCCCAGCCTCCCCCAGCATCAGCCTCCCCCAGCATCAGCCTCTCTCCTTCCAGCCTCCCCCAGCATCAGCCTCCCCCCAGCATCAGCCTCTCTCCTCCCAGCCTCCCCCAGCATCAGCCTCCCCCTCCCAGCCTCCCCCAGCATCAGCCTCCCCCAGCATCAGCCTCTTTCCTTCCAGCTTCCCCCAGCATCAGCCTCCCCAGCATCAGCCTCTCTCATCCCAGCCACCCCCAGCATCAGCCTCCCCCAGCATCAGCCTCTCTCCTCCCAGCCTCCCCCAGCATCAGCCTCCCCCAGCATCAGCCTACACCCTCCCAGCCTCCCCCAGCATCAGCCTCCCCCAGCATCAGCCTCTCTCCTTCCAGCCTCCCCCAGCATCAGCCTCCCCCAGCATCAGCCTCTCTCCTCCCAGCCTCCCCCAGCATCAGCCTCCCCCTCCCAGCCTCCCTCAGCATCAGCCTCCCCCAGCATCAGCCTCTTTCCTTCCAGCTTCCCCCAGCATCAGCCTCCCCCAGCATCAGCCTCTCTCATCCCAGCCACCCCCATCATCAGCCTCTCTCCTCCCAGCCTCCCCCAGCATCAGCCTCCCCCAGCATCAGCCTACACCCTCCCAGCCTCCCCCAACATCAGCCTCCCCCAGCATCAGGCTCTCTCCTTCCAGCCTCCCCCAGCATCAGCCTCCCCCAGCATCAGCCTCTCTCATCCCAGCCACCCCCAGCATCAGCCTCCCCCAGCATCAGCCTCTCTCCTCCCAGCCTCCCCCAGCATCAGCCTCCCCCAGCATCAGCCTACACCCTCCGAGCCTCCCCCAACATCAGCCTCCCCCTCCCAGCCTTCCCCAGGATCAGGCTCTCTCCTCCCAGCCTCCTCCAGCACGCCGTGCTCCTCTGCCGACACTCACAGATCCGATCGCATACACTCACACACACACACACCCACCCGATCGCATACACTCACACCCACCCGATCGCATACAATCACACCCACCCGATCGCATACACTCACACACACCCGATCGCATACACTCACACACACCAGATCGCATACACTCACACACCCGATCGCATACACTCACACACACCCGATCGCATACACTCACACACACACACATTGACGATATTGCACATTCGCGCTCACTCACAACATCCGGAGATACCACATGCTTCTGGCCATGTGATCCTCCGGCAGGTCCTGGAAGCTCACAGCACAGTATCGCGGCCGAGAAGCAAGCGATATCTCCGGATGCTGTGAGTGTGTGGATGCGATCTGATGTGTGTGTGAGGTGTGTGTGAGAGTGAGTGTGATCTGATGTGTGTGTGTGTGTGTGTCTGTTGTTATGTGTGTGCGTGTGGATGTTCCGCCGCTGCAGGACCTTGATGCGCTGGTAACTATGCTACCATGGTTACCAGCGCATCCCGTCCCCCACTCGCACGGGAGCCCACACCAGCATACAGCGGCAAACCCCAGCAATGCGAGGGTTTGTGTCGGCTGGGTTGGCGGCGTATGCTGGTGTGGGCTCCCGGGGGTACAGTACTCACCTGGGAGTCGTGTCTCCGTGTCAGTTCGGGGGATGCGTGCGGGGGCGGGGCCAGAGCGAGCGTGCATTGCGTGAGGGGGGCGGGGCGTGGCCGAGTTGCCAATACGTGCAGGGTTCCGGGGCGACAGGCCAATCCGTGTGGGGGGTGGAGCCTGTGCGAGCGGCCGGCCAATCTGTGTGGGGGGGGAGCCAGGGCGGGCGACCAATCCGTGCGGGGGGGCGGGGCCATGGCGAGGCCAGCGGCCAATCCGCTTTGTGTCACCGTAAGGACACAATTTTGGAGCAAGACAGACAGACAGATAGACAGACAGACAGACAGACAGACAGAATAAGGCAATTATATATATAGATATGTGCTTACACTTGCATCGTGGTTACAATGGCACCCAATCAGCATGATGGATATATCTGTAATGGGGTATTAACCCACCAGTGGTGAAGATATAGGTTGGATTTATCCATTGTAGGGTAATGCCTAGGTCAAGTGCCATATTTCCACTTTTGGTGAATTCCTGGTTCATTGATAACAACTGCTTTGAAGTATCGGGATTACTAGGATATGCCATAAAGGCCCCTTTACACACTGCAACATCGCAAACTACATCGTTGTAACGTCACCGGTTTTGTGACGTAATAGCGACCTCCCCAGCGACATTGCAGTGTGTGAAACACATCAGCGACCTGGCCCCGCTGTGAAGTTGCTGATCACTACACATCTCTCAGGACCATTCTTTGGTCCTTTGTTTCCCGCTGTGCAGCATGATCGCTTGAAAGTCTCAGTGTGTAAAGGGGACTTTACAGCGACTTCGTTAGCGACTTCCCTTCAAAAAGCTGCTTTACAATGTCCCCAATGACTAGCTAGGTCGTTCTGCAGGTCCGGATCGCTGTTGCGTCGTTGGCAGGTTTGCCTGTTTGACAGCTCACCAGCGACTCACCAGAGACTTTGTAGCGATCCCGGCCAGGTTGGGATCGCTAGAAAGTCTGTGTGTAAAGGGGCCTTAACAGTAGTATTTTCAAACATCGGGGTGCCTTCAGTGGGCTTAGACGATGTACGCTTAGAGTCACATATCCCCTAAATAAAAGCCCACTACGAGTTCACTAGGATTCCCATTATAGCAGGGATACAGTGAATAGAAACTGTAAGTGAATAAACCAATTGGAAAAGTTTTTAAGGTAATTGCTGCATATATACTGAGATATATACTGCGGCAAATGAACCCTAAAGGACCTTATACATATTACATTTAAGTTGGTTGAACCCACCAATTTTGGCAGGGCCAGCAGACTGTTTGAGGACTCCTTCACAGATCCATGTTCCCACTGTGTGTGGAAATCCGTTTTGTTTGTTTTTTCATGAATATCGCACACAACTATTATAACCTACAGTGCCTTGCAAAAGTATTCGGCCCCCTTGCATTTTTCAATCTTTTCTCACATTTCAGGCTTCAAACATGAAGATAAAAATTTTAATGTTATGGTGAAGAATCAACAACAAGTGGGACACAATTGTGAAGGTGAACGATATTTATTGCTTATTTTAAACTTTTTAAAAAATAAATAACTGAAAATTGGGGCGTACAATATTATTCGCCCCCTTTAAGTTAATACTTTGTAGCGCCACCTTTTGCTGCGATTACAACTGCAAGTTGCTTGGGGTATGTATCTATCAGTTTTGCACATCGAGAGACTGAAATTCTTGTCCATTCTTCCTTTGCAAACAGCTGGAGCTGAGTGAGGTTGGATGGAGAGCGTTTGTGAACAGCAGTTTTCAGCTCTTTCCACAGATTCTCGATTGGATTCAGGTCTGGACTGTGACTTGGCCATTCTAACACCTAGATATGTTTATTTGTGAACCATTCCATTGTAGATTTTACTTTATGTTCGGGATCATTGTCTTGTTGGAAAACAAATCTCTGTCCCAGTCTCAGGTTCTTTGCAGACTCCAACAGGTTTTCTTCAAGAATGGTCCTGTATTTGGCTCCTTCCATCTTCCCATCAATTTTAACCATCTTCCCTGACCCTGCTGAGGCAAAGCAGGCCCAAACCATGATGTTGCTTCCACCATGTTTGACAGTGGGGTTGGTGTGTTCAGAGTGATGAGCTGTGTTGCTTTTACGTCAAACATATAGTTTGGCATTGTGCCCAAATAGTTGGATTTTGGTTTCATCTGACCAGAGCACCTTCTTCCACATGTTTAGTGTGTCTCCTAGGTGGCTTGTTGCAAACTGTAAACAACACTTTTTATGGATATCTTTGAGAAATGGCTTTCTTCTTGCCACTCTTCCATAAAGGCCAGATTTGTGCAGTGTATGACTGATTGTTGTCCTATGGACAGACTCTCCCACCTCAGCTGTAGATCTCTGCAGTTCATCCAGAGTGATCATGGGCCTCTTGGCTGCATCTGTGATCAGTCTTCTCCTTGTTTGAGATGAAAGTTTGGATGGACAGCCGAGTCTTGGTAGATTTACAGTGGTATGATACTCCTTCCATTTCAATATGATCTCTTGCACAGTGCTCCTTGGGATGTTTAAAGTTTGGGAAATCTTTTTATAACCAAATCCGGCTTCAAACTTCTCCACAACAGTATCACGGACCTGCCTGTTGTGTTCCTTGGTCTTCGTGATGCTCTCTGTGCTTTAAACAGAACACTGAGACTATCACAGAGCAGGTGAATTTATACGGAAACTAGATTACACACAGGTGGCTTATATTTATCATCATCAGTCATTTATGACAACATTGGATCATTCAGAGATCCTGAATGAACTTCTGGAGTGAGTTTGCTGCACTGAAAGTAAAGGGGACGAATAATATTGCACGCCGAAATTTTCAGTTATTTATTTTTTAAAACGTTTAATATAAGCAATACATTTCATTCAACTTTACAATTGTGTCCCACTTGTTGTTGATTCTTCACCATTAACATTAAAAAAAATTTATCTTTATGTTTGAAGCCTGAAATGTGGGAAAAGGTTGAAAAATTCAAGGGGCCAAATACTTTCGCAAGGCACTGTATATGGCCGCTCACATGTCCGTGTTTTACATGGACCGTGTGTCCGTGCAAAACACACAGAGACATGTCTGTTGTTTTTGCCAGGTGACAAAGGCCAATACAAGTCTATGGGTCAGTGACAAACATGTGGAGCACACGGATGGCATCAGTGTACAATCTGTGTGCCATACGTGTTTAACATTGCAAAGTATAGGAGATTTCTTTATTTCTTTAGCCTTTTGTGAAAAACACTAATGACTGATGGTAAAAACGGACACACTGATGACACACTGAGGCAACACACTGACTGTCACTGGTAATATTGTGTTATATACGTGTTTTATATGGATGTGTGAAAGAGGCTCATGGTGTATTTGTGCCAAAAGGCCTATGGTTTATTTGTGCCAAGAGGCCAATGGTGTAATTGTGCCAAGAGGCCTATGGTATAATTGTGCCAAGAGGCCTATGGTGTAATTGTGCCTCCCGACTCTAGGATACAAATGCCTGCTCCTTTTGCCCCCCCAGAGAGAGGAATTTGTCAGCGACTTGCTCTGCTCTATCTATAGAGAATACATGAGCGCTCCACATTCATTTGTATTGGGGAGTCAGGAGAGAATGGAATGTAAGGTGTATTTACAGCTACAGTGGGGAAAAAAAGTATTTAGTCAGGCACCAATTGTGCAAGTTCTCCCATATAAAAAGGTGAGAGAGGCCTGTAATTGACATCATAGGTTGACCACAAGTATGAGATAAAATAAGAAAACAAATCCAGAAAATCACTGCGTCTGATTTGGCAAGATTTTTTTTTGCAAATTATAGTGGAAAATAAGTATTTGGTCAATAACAAAAGTTCATCTCAATATTTGTTATATATACTTTGTTGCAATGACAGAGGTCAAATGTTTTCTGTAAGTCTTCACAAGGTTAGCACACACTGTTGGTGGTATGTTGGCCCATTCCTCCATGGAGATCTCCTCTAGCACTAGAAGTCCCAGAGAGGGGTCATTTAACATTTCTACCTTTGGAACCCAGAGACGGGTCGAATGACCTGAAGGATTTTAGCTAACATCCTATAATCACCATCTTTTGTTCTGTAATTAAGGCCATTACTGTCGCACCACAGGAGGTTGTTGTTTTCCATTGAGTTTAGCCATTTAGTTTCTAGTTAGTTCTATTCAGTTTATTGTATGTCATTTGACCCTCTTTTGGGACTTCAGGGGGGAGCTCGAAAATTCTGGGACTTCTAGTGCTAGAGCAGTGATGTTTTGGGCCTATCGCTTGGCAACACAGACTTTCAACTCCCTCCAAAGGTTTTCTATGGGGTTGAGATCTGGAGACTAGCTAGGCCACTCCAGGACCTTCATATGCTTCTTACGAAGCCACTCCTTCGTTGCCCTGGCGGTGTGCTTGGGATCATTATAATGCTAAAAGACCCAGCCACGTTTCATCTTCAAAGCCGTTGCTGATGGAAGGAGTTTTGCACTCAAAATCTCACGATACATGGCACCATTTATTCTTTCATGTACACAGATCAATCATCCTGGTCTCTTTGCAGAGAAACAGCCCCAAAACATGATGTTGCCACCCCCATGCTTCACAGTAGGTATGGTGTTCTTTGGATACAACTCAGCATTCTGTCTCCTCCAAACACGAGTTATGTTTCTACCAAACAGTTCTACTTTAGTTTCATCAGACCATATGACACTCTCCCAATACTTTTTTGGATAATCCAAATGCTCTCTAGCAAATTTCAGACAGGCCCACATATGTACTGGCTTAAGCAAGGGAACATGTCTGGCACTGGAGAATCTGAGTCCCTGGTGGCGTAGTGTGTTATTGATGGTAGCCTTTGTTACAGTGGTCCCAGCTCCATGCAGGTCATTCACTATGTCCCCTCATGTGGTTCTGAGATATTTTTTCACCGTTCTTGTGATCATTTTAACCCCACGGGGTGATAACGTTTGTGGGGCCCCAGATCGAGGTAGATTATCAGTGGTCTTGTATATGTATTCCATTTTTTTATTATTGCTCACACAGTTGATTTAATCACACCAAGCTGCTTGCCTATTGCAGTTTCTTCCCAGCCTGGTGCAGGGCTAAAATGTTTCTGGTGTCCTTCAACAGCTCTTTGGTCTTCCCCATAGTGGAGTTTGGAGTGTGACTGTTTGAGTCTGTGGACAGGTGTCTTTTATACTGATAACAAGTTCAAACAGTTGCCATTACTACAGGTAATGAGTGGAGGACAGAGGAGCCTCTTAAAGAAGTTACAGGTCTGTCAGAGCCAGAAATCTTGCATGTTTTTAGGTGACTAAATACTTATTTTCCACCATAATTTGCTAATTAAATGTTGCCAAATCAGACAAGGACATTTTCTGGATTTATTTTCTCATTTTGTCTCTCATAGTTGTGGTCTACCTGTGATGTGAATTATAGACCTCTCTCATCTTTTTAAGTGGGAGAACTTGCACAGTTGGTGGCTGACTAATATTTTTCCCCACTGTACCTAAGGCTAGTTTCACACTTGCGTTGAACGGTATCCGTTGCATTGCGTTGTGTGACGGATGCAACGGATGTGTTGCATATAGTGGCACAACGGATGCTGCAAAACAACGGAATCCGTTTTGATTTTTTTTTTTTTTTTTTACAGTTTTACCGGCGGTAGACTATTGTGAACGATCAGCTGATCGCTCCCAGTAGCCGGCCGCCGGGTGATCAGCTGATCGCTCCCTGCAGCCGGCCGCCGGGTGATCAGCTGATCGCTCCCAGTAGCCGGCCGCCTGGTGATCAGCTGATCGCTCCCTGCAGCCGGCCGCCGGGTGATCAGCTGATCGCTCCCAGTAGCCGGCCACCGGGTGATCAGCTGATCTCTGCCTGCAGCCGGCCGCCGGGTGATCAGCTGATCGCTCCCTGCAGCCAGCCGCCGGGTGATCAGCTGATCGCTCCCTGCAGCCGGCCGCCGGGTGATCAGCTGATCGCTCCCAGTAGCCGGCCGCCGGGTGATCAGCTGATCGCTCCCTGCAGCCGGCCGCTGGGTGATCAGCTGATCGCTCCCTGCAGCCGGCCGCCGGGTGATCAGCTGATCGCTGCCTGCAGCCGGCCGCCGGGTGATCAGCTGATCGCTCCCTGCAGCCGGCCGCTGGGTGATCAGCTGATCGCTCCCTGCAGCCGGCCGCCGGGTGATCAGCTGATCGCTCCCTGCAGCCGGCCGCCGGGTGATCAGCTGATCGCTCCCAGTAGCCGGCCACCGGGTGATCAGCTGATCGCTGCCTGCAGCCGGCCGCCGGGTGATCAGCTGATCGCTCCCTGCAGCTGGCCGCTGGGTGATCAGCTGATCGCTCCCTGCAGCCGGCCGCCAGGTGATCAGCTGATCGCTCCCGGAAGCCGGCCGCCGAGCGATCAGCTGATTGCTCCCGGAAGCCGGCCGCCGGGTGATCAGCTGATCGCTCCCTGCAGCCGGCCGCCGGGTGATTAGCTGATCGCTCCCAGTAGCCGGCCGCCGGGTGATCAGCTGATCGCTCCCTGCAGCCGGCCGCCGGGTGATCAGCTGATCGCTCCCTGCAGCCGGCCGCCGGGTGATCAGCTGATCGCTCCCTGCAGCCGGCCGCCGGGTGATCAGCTAATCGCTCCCTGCAGCAAACCGCCGGGTGATCAACTGAGCGCTGTCACTTGCCGATGCCCGAGCATGCTGGAGGGCGCTCAGCTGAGCGCTGTCACTTGCCGGCGCCCGGGCATGCTGGCGGGCGGGCGCTCAGCTGAACGTTAGGCCACCGCGAGCCAAAATAAAGTTTGTGATTTAAAAAAAAAAAAAAAGAGCATGCGCAGTGAAATCCAGAGGATTCCGCTGCTCAAAACAACGTTACATGCTGCGTTACTCCCGCTGGGCGGAAGCAATGGAGCGTCGCCCAGCGGAAGCAACGCAGGTCCTTTTGGTACAATCCGTCATCCATACAAGTTTATGGGAAACAGCGGAATCTGTTAACTGATTTCGCTGTTTTCCAAAAGGGCGGATTGTAAAGGAAGGAAAACAACGCAAGTGTGAAAGTACCCTAAGGTGTAAGGGATTATATATGATAAAGCAAGGGTCCATCACAATATTGTGTAATAATTGGTTGTTTGACATTTTACAGAAAAAGAAAAGGACAACACAGAGTGTATTTTTTAATGTGTTACTTATTCAGACTGCAAGCCTCTTCAGGGTAGAGTTTTCTTACTTAGGTTGATGTCAATGGTATCAGGATTCACTCCTAGAAATCCTTCTGTCCTAAGGAGCGGCTCCACCCGCTGAGCTATCCAAGCTGCTGGACAGCTCCTTTCCCAGTATCAATTTCACGCTACATGATCATTGCTAAATCTTCATACAACTCTTAAAATGTACACTTCCACAGAGGATGGTGTTTAATATCTGTTCTGTTCATTTTTGTAGTCCCTGATGTCTTAATTTAGAGACCAAGACCAGTTACGACTTGTCACGAGAAGGAATGTTCTTTTCTCAGTAAGGCTGCTTTCACACATCCGTTTTCCTTTCTCGCCTTTTCATTGGGGGACACAGATAGTGGGTTATATGTTGTCTCCATGGGAGGCTTGACACTAGATTTAAAAAAGAGTTAGCTCCTCCCACAGAATATAACCCCGGCTAGGCGGGACCTAGCCCAGTTCTTTTTAGTGTCAGCAGGAAGGCTGACATGTCTGGACTGAGCTCCTCCAGAGGTGCCTCAGCCCAGCTTATTTTTACTTTTTATTTTGTTTTTCTTTTCTTATTCATTCTATTTTTGATAGGGGCAATACCAGGGTGCCTTGCCACCCCCGTTCCCCCCGTGTACGGGCAGAGGAAACCTGATGTGCAAAAGCCGTCAGTCTTCCCTCGCGCCCAAGTGGTCGGGTCTGCGTACTCCTCCAGGCTCCCTGGAAGCACCTCACAGAGGTAGCTCCAGAGGGCTAGGCAGAACCGAGTACCTGCTAGCCTTGAGCCGAAGATCCGTCCCCGAGATCCCCGCATCCCAGGACCGACGCGTCTTCAGACGGAGCAAGGGCAGGTAGGGAGACTACGAGTCAGTCCCCTGCATTCAGACCGCCGCCTGAGATGGCGCCGGTGGGGCGATGCAGGCCGTAATCCCGGGGAAGCATCATTAATTTAGCTTCCGGCGTCGGCCTGCATGTTTAGCAACGCCCCCTCCACTGCTCTAGAAGCTGCTCCCTCAAGTGGGCCATCTCTCCCCTCCATGCTGCCAGAGAACACTGGACGCCATTGCATGTGGGGAGCAGACACGGGTGAGATCGCCTCCTTGGCTCTGCAACTCTGAAGCACTATATACCGCTCTGTTCAGTGGTATATCGCTGTCTTCCTAGCAGTGTGTGCCTGCTGGCTGGCGGTGTAGATCAGCTTTTAGCGGTATATACTGACTGTGCCTGCAGGTATATACTGACTGTTTGGCAGTGTATGCCGCTTTACTATTGGTATATACCAGCTCTGTATAGCAGTCCCTTTCTAATACTGCTAGTAGCTCCTCACCCACAGTAGTGTAATACTGCTAAAGGCTCACAGTATAATTATACTGTTTGTTGCTGACATGCGTAAAAACCGCAAGGGTGATAAAGCTTCCCAGGCATCCTCTATGGACCTGTACTATGCTTGCACCTCCTGTGGCAGCTCGTTTCCCAATGGGCGAAGCTATCCACTCTGCCGAGGCTGCGATGCCCCTACTACAAAGTCACAACAGGCGTTGCCGGACCAGGGGGTCGTGCAATCTGTGGGTTCAGCCCCGGCCACCATTCAGGCAGCACCCCCATCTGAGGAGGCTATCCCTGCATGGGCTCTTCTGATGTCTAAAAGGTTAGATGACCTGGCCGCTCAGATATCTCAGCCTTCCACAGGCTCCCACAGCCTCCCCCCGGCTCAGCTCCCTAAGGGGAGCCCGCCTTCGTCTGGTATATCATTCCCAGTACGTAAAAAGGCTGTCTCCAAAAGGCGCCATTGCGTCCGCTCCGCCTCATCTGACTCACACGACTCAGACTCCGAGACCTTATATCGCTGTCTTCCTAGCAGTGTGTGCCTGCTGGCTGGCGGTGTATATCAGCTTTTAGCGGTATATACTGACTGTGCCTGCAGGTATATACTGACTGTTTGGCAGTGTATGCCGCTTTACTATTGGTATATACCAGCTCTGTATAGCAGTCCCTTTCTAATACTGCTAGTAGCTCCTCACCCACAGTAGTGTAATACTGCTAAAGGCTCACAGTATAATTATACTGTTTGTTGCTGACATGCGTAAAAACCGCAAGGGTGATAAAGCTTCCCAGGCATCCTCTATGGACCTGTACTATGCTTGCACCTCCTGTGGCAGCTCGTTTCCCAATGGGCGAAGCTATCCACTCTGCCGAGGCTGCGATGCCCCTACTACAAAGTCACAACAGGCGTTGCCGGACCAGGGGGTCGTGCAATCTGTGGGTTCAGCCCCGGCCACCATTCAGGCAGCACCCCCATCTGAGGAGGCTATCCCTGCATGGGCTCTTCTGATGTCTAAAAGGTTAGATGACCTGGCCGCTCAGATATCTCAGCCTTCCACAGGCTCCCACAGCCTCCCCCCGGCTCAGCTCCCTAAGGGGAGCCCGCCTTCGTCTGGTATATCATTCCCAGTACGTAAAAAGGCTGTCTCCAAAAGGCGCCATTGCGTCCGCTCCGCCTCATCTGACTCACACGACTCAGACTCCGAGACCTTTAGTAGTCACGATTCCCGAGACTCTGACTGATTCAGATGTCCCTTCTGAGTCTAGGCATATGGAAGACACTCTGATAGCGGCTGTCAATCACTCTCTGTCGATTTCTGTTCAGCCCTCAGACCCGACTTCTCAGTCGGCAATCAAGCGAGCCAAGAAGCCGCCTAAGTCCTTGCCCCTGATCCGATTTTTCATCAAATCGTATCTAAACGGTGGGATCACCCTGATAGGAGGTTTAATAAAAAATCCTCCTCTTCATTCGCTTATCCCTTTCCCCCGGAAATGATTAAGCCCTGGTCGGTACCCCCCGTGGTGGATCCGCCAGTATCCAGACTGGCTAAACACACGGTTATGTCTGTTTCAGACAACGCGTCTCTTAAGGACTCGTCTGACCGCGCAGTTGATGCTGCGGTCAAATCTATTTTTCAGGCTTCGGGCTCCTCTCTTTGCCCCCTGTTTGCCATAACATGGGTGGCTAGAGCTATGAGCGTGTGGAGTAGGAACTTGCGCAAGTTGCTCCGCCCTTGCAATATTCCTCCGGAGGCTCTTGAGATTCTTGATTGTTCTCTCTCGCCTCTAATTATCTTCTTCACGGCTCTCTAGATGCTGCCAGCTGGTCGGCCCTAATGGCAGCCAATGCTGTCTTCGCCCGCAGGGTTCTGTGGCTAAAAATCTGGAATGCGGACAGTGCCTCCAAAAAGTCCCTGTCCACACTTCCCTTTCAGGGTCTTCGTTTATTTGGTGAATCCCTGGACAAGCTCATATCTGAGGCGACGGGTGGTAAAAGTACCATTCTACCACAAAAGCGGCCTGTAGCCAGAAATCTCAAAAAATCTTCCTGGCGCAGGCGGTCCTTTCGGCCGGCTCTCCAAAAGCCATCGACCCAAGGATCGTCCCATCGCTCAGATCAAGGATCCGGTCCCTCAAGGGGCTCTTCTTGGTGTTCCCACTCCAAGCAGTCCAATCCAAGGGACCTCGATCTGTACAGGCCCCCTCAGCATGACGCCAGGTATCCCGCAGATCCGACTCCTGTGGGAGGACGGCTTCTGCTTTTCCGGGATACCTGGCTAGAACACACTCACGATGCCTGGGTTCGAGAAATCGTCACCTCGGGTTACAAGATCGATTTCCATTCCCTGCCGGCCACCAGGTTTCTGCGTTCTCGTCTCCCAAAGTCCATGACGCAAAACCAGGCCTTAATTCAGGCCATAGCTTCTTTACAAAAGGCAAACGTTATCATTCCAGTGCCCCTGGAACAGCGCGGCAAAGGTTTCTATTCAAACCTTTTTGTCGTTCACAAAAAAGATTGCTCTGTCCGCCCTATCTTGGACCTCAAACGGCTAAACAAATTCGTACGCATTCGTACTTGCCGAATGGAATCTCTGAGAGCAGTGCTAGCCACATGGAACCTGGAGAATTCTTAGCTTCCATAGACGTTCAAGATGCCTATTTACACATTCCCATATGTGTCTCTCATCAACGGTTCCTTCGCTTTGCCGTAGGTCACTTCCAATTCAGGGCCCTTCCCTTTGGACTAGCTACTGCGCCTCGGGTCTTCACAAAGGTCATGGCGGCCGTCATGTCCATTTTACACCCCAGAGGCATCCTGGTCGTTCCCTACTTGTACGACCTTCTGGTCAAAGGGAGCTGTCCTCACGTTTGCTCATAAAGCGTGCAGATTTGCCTAGACACCCTGTCAAGGCTAGGGTGGCTTGTCAATTTCAACAAGTCATCCCTCATTCCCCATCAGCACATCACCTTCCTAGGTATGCTGATAGACACGGCTCAGTCCCGGGTTTTCCTTCCAGAGGACAAGAGGGCTTCCCTGATTCGGGCTGCGCAATCCCTCCTCTCTCGCCGTCACACATCCCTTCGGAACGGAATGAGAGTGTTAGGCAAAATGTTGGCGGTCATGGAAGCCGTGTCCTTTGCCCAATTCCATCTGCGCCCTCTACAGCTGGATCTTCTATCCTCCTGGGACAAGAATCCAGCTTCGTTGGACCGGTCAGTCCGCCTGTCTCGGTCTGCGCTCAGTTCCCTCGTCTGGTGGACTTAAGTCTCATCCCTATCTCAAGGGAAGTCCTTCCGCCCGGTCCACTGGTAGGTTGTCACGACGGATGCCAGCCTGATAGGCTGGGGGGCGGTGTTTCTCCACCACACTGTTCAGGGACGCTGGTCTCCTTCCAAGCGCTCTCTACACATCAGCTATCCATATCCCAGGGGTAGACAACTGGGCCGCAGACTTTCTCAGCAGACAAGGTCTAGCGGCGGGAGAATGGTCCCTCCACGACGAAGTGTTCCATCAGATCACTCTTCGTTGGGGGCTCCCGGATGTGGACCTCATGGCGTCTCGAATGAATGCCAAAATACGTCCCTTCATATCGCGGTCGAGAGACCCGCTAGCGTTAGGCTCCGACGCTCTAGTCTTTCCATGGTCGCAGTTCCGCCTACCCTACATCTTCCCTCCGTTTCCTCTCATTCCGAGAGTAATCAAGAAAATCAAAGCGGAGGGAATTCCGGTGATCCTCGTGGCCCCGGACTGGCCCAGGAGGGCCTGGTACCCAGAGCTCCTCCAACTTCTCAGAGACACTCCCTGGCGTCTTCCCGACCGCCCGGATCTTCTGTCGCAAAGGCCAATATTCCACCAGAATTTGGCACAGCTGCATTTGACGGCATGGCGCTTGAATCCCTGATTCTAGCCAGATCGGGGTTTTCTTCCATGGTAGTTCATACTATGCTTAATGCTCGGAAGCTTTCCTCCGCCAGCATTTACCACAAGACCTGGAAGACCTATCTTGCCTGGTGTGACCGTCATGGTCGGTCACCCCTGACCTTTTCAATCCCTAACGTTCTTGCTTTTCTGCAAGACGGTCTGGACTCGGGTCTTGCTCTCAGTACCCTTAAAGGACAAGTTTCTGCCTTGTCGATTTATTTCCAGAAGCAGCTGGCTTCTCGCCCTCAGGTCCGTACCTTCCTTCAAGGGGTAGCGCATTTGGTCCCTCCTTATCGCCACCCCTTGGATCCCTGGGATCTGAATCTGGTTCTGGGAGTTCTTCAACTTCCTCCCTTCGAACCTCTGTGAGAAATCTCTCTTCAAAGACTATCTTGGAAAGTTGACCTTTTTAGTCGCTATCACCTCTATCAGGCGAGTGTCCGAACTGGCAGCTCTTTCCTGTCGTTCACCTTACTTGATATTCCATCATGATAAGGTGGTTTTTCGGCCTTCCCCTGCCTTACTTCCGAAGGTCGTATTCTCTTTCCACCTGAACGAGGACATTGTGTTGCCGTCTTTCTGCCCGGCCCCGGTCCACTCCTTTGAGAAAGCCCTTCACAATCTGGATCTTGTCAGGGCTTTGCTGACCTACATTTCCAGGACCGCGCCGCTGCGCAAGTCCGATGCCCTTTTCGTCCTCCCAGTAGGACACAAGAAGGGCAACCCAGCATCTAAATCCACGATTTCCCGATGGATCAGGACTGCCATCTGTGAGGCATACAAGGCACGAGGTGCCGTTCCCTCTCAATCTGTGCGTGCCCATTCTACACGGGCAGTGGGTGCCTCCTGGGCTATCCGCCATCAGGCTTCGGCAGCCCAACTTTGCAAGGCCGCTACCTGGTCCAGTGTGCACACGTTCACTAAATTCTACAGAGTGCATACGCATGCCTCCGCGGATGCTGCTCTTGGAAGACAAGTTCTTCAGGCGGCAGTGGCCCATTTATAAGTGGCCACTGCTCGGTTCTGACAGTGTTTTCATATGAGTTCACTACTGTTGCAGTTGTTAGTCAGCTCTTAGCCTGACGTTATACACTGTTGTTAGTTCAGTTCCCACCCAGGGACTGCTTTGGGACGTCCCACTGTCTGTGTCCCCCAATGAAAAGGCGAGAAAGGAAAGGATATTTTTGTGTACTCACCGTAAAATGTCTTTCTTGGAGCCTTTCATTGGGGGACACAGCTCCCGCCCTTGTGGTTTTGGTTATCCTTTTCCTACTGCGTTTACACCAAACTGGGCTAGTTCCCGCCTAGTCGGGGTTATATGCTGTGGGAGGAGGAGCTAACTCTTTTTTAAATCTAGTGTCACGCCTCCCCTAGAGACAACATATAACCCACTGTCTGTATCCCCCAATGAAAGGCTCCAAGAAAGACATTTTACGGTGAGTACACAAAAATGTCCTTTTTTGCTGAGCGGCACAATACGGCGCTTTGCAGAAAAAACGCAACCGTTTGCTTTTGCCGCCGGTTGCGTTTTTACCCGCATAGACTTGCATTAGCGCCGTATTGTGCCGCATGGCCTTGCGTTGCGTCTGGTTTTTGCCGGATGAGGCATATTTAGCCCATGCGGCGGCCGGATGGAACGTTGCCTGGCACGTTTTTTTGTGCGGCGAAAAAATGCATCGCGTACAGTGTACAGACATTACCCCATCATTTTATAACTGTGGGTCAGACCCCCATTAATACTGAGACTGAAGAGACCTCCACACTGTGTCCCCATTATAATTTTTTTTTTCAACACTAGGGTACTGCCTGCTATGTAAATTACTGTGTAGCCGACTCCCATCGAGTGGTTGGGAAAGCGTATGTGCAGAGAAAAAACTGTGAAAAAGATGCAGAGCTAGCACCCCATTATTCTCAGGATTCACATATACTAGCTAGCAATTACTAAGATGTGATAGCTTCCTTAGGGTATGTGCCCACCGTATTGGACGCAGTGTCAGCTCTCCTGCGGAGATGTGAGTGTTGTCCATGGGAGAACGATCAGGGTTCAGACCGCTGCGGACTTTCACACTCTATTCTCCCCTCGGAAAACACTCATATCTCCACAACATAAACTGACATGCTGTTAAAAAACAATGTTTTAAAAAAAAAAACTGACATGCTGTGGCCTGAGAAGCCGTGCCATAAGTCAGTTTACGCTGCAGACATAGCGGGCAGGAGATTCTAATAAATCCTATCCACTGTGCTTGTACGGTACAATGCAGCAAAACCACTCTGCGTCCAAAACGCTGTGAGTACTGATCGTGAACATGTACTCTTAAAGGGAATCTGTCTCCACTTTGACCTTTTTAAACTGCTAATATGGTCATACACGCAGTGTCGTAACTAGAGTTTTATGATCCCCGGTGCAAAGTTTGGACCTGCCCCCCCCCCCCCTACAACCGTATACCGACACTCAGGGTACAGTATTATGATGCCGATATTCGTGGTATGGGATAATTACGCTGACACTTGGGTACGGGATATTGTCACTGACACGTGGCTCTTTCCCTCAGCACCCGTGTTTCCCATGATTATCTTCCCATGATCATCTTCCCTCAGCACCCGTGTTTCCCATGATTCATCTTTCTACCAGCACTCAACTTTTCTATGTTCTCATATTCATCTTGTCCTCACTACGCACCTTCCCATGCTTTGTTATTCATCTTTCCCTCAGCACACATCTTTCCCATGCTCTGATCTCCATCTTTCCTTCAGCACCCAGCTTTCCCATGATCTTAGAGCATTGGAAAGCTGGGTGCTGAGGGAAAGATGTATAGCAGAGCATAGGAAAGCTAGGTGCTAAGGGAAGAGCATCTTTCCCTCAGCACAAAACTTTCCCATCCTGTGCTTTTATCTTGTCCCCCATCATATACATCTCTCCAAATACTATAATGACTCCAACATAGCCTTCCATATAGTATAATGGGTCCCACAGAACCCTCCATATATTAGAATGCACCCCCATAGTTCTCCATATATTATTATGCATCTCCCATAATCAACCATGTATAAGGTAGCCTTCCAGTTATTATAATGCACCTCCCATAGTCCTCCATGTATAAGATAGCCCTCCAATAATGCACCTTCCATAGTCCTCCATATATTATAATGCAGCCCAGATAGTCCTCCATATTTTATAATGCACCCACATAGTGTTTAATACACCCCCATAGACCTCTGACCACCGAATACTCACTGATTAAAAAAAAATAAACAAGTCCTCACCCTCCCCATATTCCTCCGCTGCTTATGTCAGCTTCCCATTCTCTGCAGTCTCAGCTCAGCAGCGCACATTAATGACATCACCGTGCTCTACTGCACTGACACCTCGAGCGCAGACCAGGTGGAGAATGAGGAAGGATGGAGCAGAGCACTGCGCTCCATCCTTTATCATTACTTTGTACGATGACGGGCGAGGGGAGCCCATAGCGGCCGCTTGGTCTGCCACTAAAAACAGTGCAGCTCCTTTCTCACAGAGAGAAGCCGGCTACCTCTCTGCAAGGCGGTCGCCAGGCCCCTAACCCTGCCGGACCTGGTCGCAGACGCAATCTCTGCGACCGCCATCGTTACACCCCTGCACACAGGTTATAGAATGCTGACAATAATCCTACCTATCTGACTCGTATCATATGCCTGGTTGTGGAAATAATCATCTTTTATCACTATGTAAATGAGCTCTTCCAGGCTATGGGGCGGATGCTGCCTGAAAGGTAACTCCGCCTCCATAGATTATTTTAAATAAAAGGGGCGTTACCAGTGTGAGACAAGTAAGGCTAGTTTCACACTTGCGTTGTTTTCCTTCAGTCGCAATCCGCCGTTTTGGAAAACAGCGGAATCCGTTAATGGATTCCGCTGCTTCCCATAGACTTGTATGGACGACGGATTGCGAGTGATGGACCTGCGTTGCTGCCACTGGCCGACGTTGCGTTGCTTCCGCCGGGCGGAAGGAACGCAGCATGTAACGTTTTTTGAGCAATGGAATCCGTAGGATTTCACTGAGCATGCTCTCTCTGGCTCCCTGCACATGTAACCAGGGTACACATCGGGTTACTAAGCAATGCGCTTGGCCTAGTTACCCGATATTTTCCCTGGCTACGTGTGTAAGGAGCCAGCGCTAAGCGGTGTACGCTGGTAACCAAGGTAAATATCGGGTAACCAAGCAAAGTGCTTTGCTTAGTTACCCGATATTTACCCTGGCTACGTGTGCAGCGAGCCTGACACTTCCCCGCTTGGCTCCGCCCCCTCCTGCAGTCCGCATGTACACACACACACACACACCTGTCCCCAGCCATGCATCCCCACGGCACTGACGTCCTCAGTGCCATGGCCCCGCTCGGCTCCACCCACCCCGCACTCCGCCCCGTGCCCCCCACACACATTCTCGGCGGCCGAACGATCAGCTGATCACCCGGCGGCCGGCTGCTGTGTGCGATCAGCTGATCACCCGGCGACCGGCTGCTGTGAGCGATCAGCTGATCACCCGGCGACCGGCTGCTGTGAACGATCAGCTGATCACCCGGCGACCGGCTGCTGTGAGCGATCAGCTGATCACCCGGTAGCCAGGTGATCAGCTGATCGTTCACAATAGTCTGCCGCCGGTAAAACTGTAAAGAGAAAAAAAAAAAGCAGATTCTGTTGTTTTGTACGATCCTTTGCATCAGTTGTGCCACTAAATGCAACACATCTGTTGCATCCGTCACACAACGCAAATGCAACGGATGCCATTCAACGCAAGTGTGAAACTAGCCTAGTTGGCTAGGTTCACATTTCCATTGTTTTTCATCAGTCACATGCGTTGCTTGACGCTTGTGACTGATGCGTTGTACAACAGATGACAAGAATAAGAATTCATTGTGGGACTCCCTTGTAAAACGTGAGAGAGAGAACGATCAGCTGATCACCCGGTTGCCGGCTTTTGAGAGCGAACAGATGATCTCCCGGTGGCCGGCTAATGAGAGCGATCAGCTGATCGCTCTCATTAGCCGGCCGCCGGGTCATCAGCTGATCGCTCACAGCAGCAGGCTGCCAGGTGAACAGCTGATCGCTCACAGCAGCCGGCCACCGGGTGATCAGCTGATTGCTCACAGCAGCCGGCCACCTGGTGATCAGCCGATTGTTCACAGCAGCCAGCCGCCAGGTGTTCAGCTGATCGTTCGGCCGCCGAGAGAGCGCATACGCAGCGGAATCAAAAAGATTCCGCTGCTCAAAAAACGCTACATGCTGCGTTCCTGCCGCCCGACGATCAGTCGTTCCACTACTGATCAGTCGGGCGGAGGATGCAACGCAGCATCATCAGTCACAATCCGCCGCTCATACAAGTATATGGGAGTATATGGGAACAGCGGAATCCGCCAAACGGATTCCGTTATTTACCAGAGCCGCGGATTGTGACTGATACAAATTGACGGAAATGTGAACCTAGCCTTAGGCCATATACACACGTTGCGTTTCTTCTTGTGTTTTGGTTGCGTTTTAAACTGCATCGTGTCAATGATAAAATGCATACGTTTTGCTTCCTCACCAAAGTCTAGGAGTAGTCAAAATTTCTATGCGCACGTTGCTTTTTTTAGGCAGAGTTTTGTTTGACAAATATTTGTCAAAATCGTTGCGCAAAAAAAGCAGCATGTCACTTCATTGCGTTTTGTGAACATTTTCCACCCATTGAAATGAATGGTGTAATGTCAAAACGCAACCAAAATGTTTAGCTGTGCATTTGCACTGCATTTTGGTTGCATTTTGCATCCGTTCTTGTCAACAAAAATGCAGGTCTCTCTCTGTCAGTCTCAGTCTATCTCTTTGTCGGTCTGAGTTTCTCATCCTCTGTCGGTCTCGGTCTCTCTCTGTGTCGGTCTCAGTCTCTCCCTCTCCCCTCCTCTCTTCCTCCTTCATACTCACCGATCACCAACGCAGCGCAGTTGTCACACTGCTACAACGGCTTCTCCTGCTTCTAAAAGTGCCAGCCGCTCATTAGGCTCATCTCATATTCATTGCTTCCCTCGCCCACCAGCGCCTATGATTGGTTTCAGTCAGATTCGCCCCCACGCTTAGTGACCGCTGTCTCACTGCAACCAATCACAGCCGCCTGTGGGTAGGTCTATATCGTGAAGTAAACTAAATAAATAATTTTTAAAAAATGACGTGTGGTCCCCCTCCAATTGATACTAAGCCAAGATAAAGCCTCACAGCTTCTGGCTGGTATTCTCAGACTGGGGAGGCCTATTCTTTTTAGGCTGCCCCCAGCCAAAAATATCAGCCAGCAGACGCTCGGAATTGCCGCATCCATTAGATGCGACAGTCCCGGGACCCATAGCTGCCACTAACTTCCAAGGTTAATCACGGCAGGTGTCTATGAAACACCCCCCATGATTAATCTGTAAGTGAACGTAAATAAACACATACAATCAAAACATCCATTATTTGGAATAAAAGACAAAAAAACAACCTCTTTCACCACTTTATTAACACCCAAACACCCCTTCAAGTCCGATGTAATCCACACGAGGTCCCACGACGCTTCCAGCTCTGCTACATCGGAAGCTCACAGCAAGCAGCCATAGACCACAACCGCTCGCTGTGAGCTCCACGCAGCAACTGAAGTGAGTCGCACTATCAGCGGTGACGTCATCCAGGTTACCCGCGGCCACAGCTGCCGTCCTCCACCTGTGACAGCAAATCACCCGAGTGACTGAAGTGAGCCGCGCGATCAGCAGTGCCCTCACTCAGGTGATTTGCGGTCACAGGTGAGTCCTTCACCTGTGACCGCAAATCAGGCCTCAACAAAGAGACAGCCGCGCGATGAGAATGAAAGAGTGAAGCTCTGACGTCACAGCTGCGGGCCCCGCACTACTGCCTGTCTCGCAGCACTGACGTCAGAGGTTCACCCGAGTTCATGACAGCACACAAAGACAGAGCTGCGCGATAACAATGAACTCTGGTGAAACTCTGACGTCACAGCTGCGGGCCCCGCACTAGTGCCTGTGTCGTGGCACTGACCTCAGAGGTTCACTCTCATTGCATGGCTCTGTCCCTGTCTGTTGTCAGCAGGCAGTCATGCTATCTACTCTTTCTATCTATTTTTTTCTATCTATCCCTCTACCTATGTATTCTAGCTATCTATCGAAACCTATCCTATCATATTTTATTTCTCCTTTAAAAACACATTGTCCAAAACGCAACCCAAACACAGGGAAAACAAATCGAAAACGCATGTGTTTTTACCGCTTTTTTTTTGTCAAACGCAGTGTTTACATTTGTCAAGAGTCTGCCAGAAGGTACATTTTTGTTGTCAAACTAGAATGCAGCGTGCGGACATAGCCTTAAGGGTGCTTTACACGCTGCAACATCGTTAACGATATATCATCGGGGTCACGGTGTTTGTGATGCACATCCGGTGCCGTTAGCGACGTCGCAGCATGTGACAGGCTGGAGCGACCTAAAACGATAGCAAAAAAGACACAAATCGTTTGTTTTGGAGAGGTCGTTTAATTACAAAAAATCGTTGTCAGGTAAGTAGCGATGTTGTTCCTCGTTCCTGCGGCAGTACACATCGCTATGTGTGACACCGCAGGAACGACAAACATCTCCTTACCTGCGTCCACCGGCAATGCGGAAGGAAGGAGGTGGGCGGAATGTTACGTCCCACTCATCTCCTCCCCTCTATTGAGCGGCCGCTTAGTGACGCCGCAGTGACGTCGCTATGACGGCGAACGCACCTCCCCCTTGAGGGAGGGATTGTTCGGTGGTCACAGCAACGTTGCTGACAAGGTATGTGCGTGTGACGCTGCCGTAGTGATAATGTTCGCTACGGTAGCGATCACCACATATCACACCAATGACGGGGGCAGGTGCTATCGTTCGCGACATCGCTAGCAAACGCTAGCGATGTCGCAACGTGTAAAGCACCCTTTAGTACGTCTGTATGCTGCGTTATTGATTTGACAAAATAATGCACCCTTTGGCACACTTGACAACTGTAAACACTGTTTGACAAAAAAAATAACACGGTAAAAACGCATGCTTTTTTGGTGCATTTTCAATGCATTTTCGATGCGTTTTTAAAGGAGAAATAAAATATGATAGGATAATTGATAGATAGCTAGAATAGATAGATAGAAGAAATAGAAATAATAGATAGATAGAAAGAACAAATAGAATAGATAGAAAGAACATATAGAATCAATAGGAAGAAATCACAGAATAGCTTGATAGAGGGATAGCTAGCTTGGCTAGCTGTTTTTTTATTGTTTGGGTAAAAGAAATGACGTGAAGTCCCCCCATTTTTCATATCCAGCACAGGTACAGCATCTGCAGGCTGCAACCCTCAGCTGTCTGCTATACCTTTTCTTAGTATGAAAAATAGAGGGGATTCCACACTTTTTTAATTTTATTTATTTACTTATTTTAAATGATGTGGGGGCCCCCATTTTTCTAAAACCAGCCAAGGTGCAGCAGACAACTGGGGGCTAATATTATTAGGGTGGGAAGTCCCATCGTTATTTGGCCCCTACCAGCCTAACAATAGCAGCCCACAACTGCCCCAGAAGTGGCGCTTCCATATGATGCGCCAATTCTGGCACTGGACACAGCTCTTCCCATTGCCCTGGTGCGGTGCCAATCGGGGTAATAAAGAGTTAATGGCAGCCCACAGCAGCCACAAAGTCCTAGATTAGTGATGGCAGTCGTCTATGAGACCCCGCACCATCACTAATATGTAAGTGAGAGTAAATAAACACATACACCCACAAAATCCTTTGTTTGGAATAAAATACAAAAAACACCCTCTTTCACCATTTTATTAACCCCTAAACACCCCTGCAGGTCCGAAGTAATTCACACGAGGTCCCACTTAATGAAAGAGGGTGGCTTTTTTGTCTTTTATTTCAAATAAAGGATTTTTCGGTGTTCGTCTTTTCTTTCACTTACAGATTAGTGATGAGGGGTGTCTCATAGACGCCTACCATCACCAAGCTAGGACTTAGTGGCAGCTATGGGTTGCCATTAACTCCTTATTACCCCGATTGCCACCGCACCAGGGCAATCGGGATGAGCCGGGTAAATCGGGATGAGCTAGGACTGTCGCATCTAATGGATGCGGCAATCGCGGGCGGCTGCTGGCTGATATTTTTAGGCTAGGGGTCTCCCAATAACGTGGATCTCCCCAGCCTGAGCAGAATACCAGCCCCCAGCTGTGAGGCTTTATCTTGGCTGAGTATCAAAATTGTTTGTTTTTTTTATTTACATATTTATGTTACTGTACGATATAGATCTGCCCACCGGCGGCTGTGATTGCAACCAATTACAGATGAAAGCAGTGAATATGTCATGAAGGTAATGAGCGGCCTGGGAAGTGAAGGGGGGCCGCAGTAGCATACAGCCGCCCTGGTGATTCGGTAATTATACCTGGTCCAATCCTCCTATCCCCACTACCAGTTTTAAGTGGCGGTCAGATATCCTGGATCAATTCCGGGCCGGAACCGGAACTGGGTTTTTTATTAACTCAGTTAGACCCGCCGATCCAGGGTATCTGAGAGTCCACCTGTCACTAGGGTGAAAAACCTGTGACAAAAGCACTGAAAAGAATTGACATGTTCATTCTTTTCATAACACAGAAAAACTGGAGGTGGTTCACAAAACTATCAGGAAAATCCTGGAAGTGATTTGTGCGCGTGTGAATGAGATTTCAGAAATCTCATAGACTTTGCTGGGACTGTAAAAAGTAGCATTTTATTACCATGGATTTGCATAAAACAGAGGCAAATTCGAAGGTAAAAACGCTGTAAAAATGCCCAGTGTGAACATAGCCTAAGGCGGGCTTTGCACGTTGCGACATCGCAGGTGCGATGTCGGTGGGGTCAAATCGAAAGTGACGCACATCCGGCGTCGCTCTCGACATCGTAGCATGTGAATCCTTTTACACACGATTAACGAGCGCAAAAGCATCGTTATCGAATGATCGGTGTAGGGTCCGACATTTCTATAATTTTGCAGCAGCGACAGGTACGATGTTGTTCCTCGTTCCAGCAGGCAGCACACATCGCTGTGTATGAAGTTGCAGGAGTGAGGAACATCTCCTACCTGCGTCCCGGCTGCAATGAGGAAGGAAGGAGCTGGGCGGGATGTTTACGTCACGCTCATCTCCGCCCCTCCGCTTCTATTGGCTGCCTGCCGTGTGACGTCGTTAGGAAGGAGGCGGTTCGTCGGCCAGAGCGACGTCGCAGGGCAGGTTAGTGCGTGTGAAGCTGCCGTAGCGATAATGTTCGGTACGGCACCTATCACAAGATATCGCTGCTGCGACGGGGGCGGGGACTATCGCGTTCGACGACGTGCAAAGGGCCCCTTAGACATATCCCCCACTTTCCTCCAAAATTTGAGGGGAAAAAAGTGGATCTTATATTCCGCAAAATACGGTATATCCTTCAAAACTTCAACTCGTCCAGCAAAAAAAACCAAGTCCTCATATAACTGTTTGCAGTGTGCTCTTGGAAGAAGGGTGAGGTAAAAGGATTTGCAAAAACACAAAAATTGGCCATACACTTAAGGTAATAATTGTTTCAGAAGCAGTTGGCGGTTTACATGATACAGAACTAATTTGAAGGTTTTCCTATGATGCACAATACTTTTTTAGGTAGAGTTCCTGCAGTTTAGGTGAATTTGTGACACTGTGCATTTTCGCTGTGTAAAAGAATACAGCGTCTTTACAGTTCCAGCATAGTGGATGGTATTTAGGCCCCTTTCACACGTCAGTGATTTTGGTACGTTTGTGCTTTTTTTTTAAACGTACCAGAATCACTGACATACGCAGACGCATTATAATGAATGGGTCTGCTCACACGTCAGTGATTTTTCACTGCACGTGTCTCTGTGCGGCGTACCCGCGTGTGCGTGTTTGCCGCACGGAGACATGTCCATTTTTTTCTGGCATCACTGATGTTCCACGGACCACGCAGTGGTGTGGTCCGTGAAACACGTGCCAGAAAAAAACGTGCTTTTAAAATAAAAAACATTTTAACTCACCCGGCGTCCAGCGATGTCCTCTGCAGCCCGTTCTCCCTGCTGCTTCTGAGCCGGCTCATTATTGTCGCGCATATTCCTTATGCGCGACACAGCCGACCCGGAAGCAGCTGCTGCGGGGGTCACCGCCGGCCGGATGCTGCACCGCGGGAGCGATCAGCACCATGGACAGCGGGAGCGCGCACAGGTGAGTAGTTTTCTAAGTGCAATCACGGGCCACGGAGAACGGAGCCCGGATTGCACTTAGACAACCCACGTGTGCCGTGAATCACGGCACACGCAGGGACATGTGCGTGTTTTACACGCCAGTGAAAAACGTCAGTGTTTTTCACTGACGTGTGAAACGGGCCTTATAGAAATCTCATGCCTTCTGATTTGTTGTTTTCACTCAGCGCAAACTGACCTGCAGTGCGTGTTTTGAATCCTTAACTTGTCATTCTTTTGTGGGAACACTGAGGTTTATGTGCAGATTTTCCCCAGAACTGCAGTGGACTATGAAAATCCACAGGTATAAAATGCATATGTGTTTTAGTGCATTTCCGCTGGGCACGCATTTAAAGGGATCCTGTCACCAGGCTTTTCCCTTATAAGCTGCGGCCACCACCAGTGAGCTTTTATATACAGCATTTTAGAATACTGTGTATAAGTGCACAGGTCGTTCTGTATAAAGTTAAAAACACCTTTATAATACTTACCTAGGGGGCAATCTGGTCCGATGGGTGCCGCTGCTCTCGGTCCAGTGCCGCCTCTATCTCGTGCAGTCTCCATCCTCCTTCCAACCCCTGTGTGCATGATGCGTCCTGCGTCATTGACAGAGAGGTCTCCATTGTGCTCCTGCACATGCGCACTTTGATCTACCTGGCTGAGGGCAGTTCAAAGTATTGTAGTGCGCATGCGCAAGCGGTCTTTGACCTTTTCTTGGGCCTGCGCATTACAGTACTTTGCTATGCCCTCAGCCAGGCAGATCAAAGTGCGCATGCGCAGGAGCACAATAGAGGCCTCTGTGTGAATGACGACGGATGTGTCATGCACACAGTGCTGGGAAGGAGGATGGCGATTGCAAGAAGAGAGGAGGGCACCCATCAGACCGGACCGCCCTCTAGGTGAGTATTATAAAGGTGTTTTTTACGTTATACAGAGTGGCCTGGGCTCTTATATACAGTATACTGGAATGCAGTATATAAAAGCTCACTGGTGGTGGCCACAGGTTACACGGGAAAAACCTGGTGACCGGTTCCCTTTAATCCATACATCATCAATAAAGTCTTGGCAAATACCAGGAAGTATAAAAAACAAACAAGTGTTATTTGAAACATATCATAGCAAAAAGATTAAAAAAATGCAAAAACACGCTAAAAAGCATGTAAAAAAAACCAGACTAAAAAACACAGTAAAAACAATGTGTAAGTAATCTAATTTACCTAATAGGTGCAGAAATGGTGTAGAAAATCTGCAACACGAAAAACGCACCAAATACTCAGCCTTACTGGATCTGAAAAAGTGACTCGGTCTCACTGTTTTCCATTGCTGAGTTACTGACACCTACATGACCGCATGTGATCACTTCGTTTCCCAGAAACAATTATGCACAACATTATCAACCAAGGCAACGAGAAACTCCAGGGTCAGACATTCACTCTTGTGACTTTAATTAAAAACATTTGGCAGGTTAGTTTTCATCGCACTGGTCTGCACGGGGAAAATTGTCTGAAAAGTAAGAGGTGATTTTTATATTATTTCTATGGTTGAACTCAGTAAAAATATAGAAAATATTCCATCACGTACAGTATTTTTCACAAACACTGACTCCATAGGCTTGCATTATACTTTGACCTTTTTGTGTGACTTTTGGTGGATGATTTGGTGTCATTAGATACGATTGGCTGTTGTGGGCAAAGAAGATTTTCTTAAAGCGGTTATTCGGGTTATTTTGTTTTTTAAATTATTTTAGTATTGGGCTACATTGGGTCAGGTAAGTAGATGATAACTTCCTACCTGCCCTGCTGTAAGCCCCTCTCCCCAGGCTCAGAGCTGTCATGTGGTCGATCCTGCTTGGATTTTGCTGCTTCCTGTGATGTCACATCAACAGGGGCAGGAGCTTATGTTCGCCTTGTAGACAGGCATCAAAGCCGACGTCATGTAGCCGCCGTGCTGGGCAGGTACAGTGCCCTGAAGTCCTCGCCCTCTTCCCCTGCACCCTCCCACACATTCCATACTTTCCCATGGGACCCATGAGCTGCGGAGAGGGGCCTGGCGGCAGCTGTTCGCGGTGTCACTGCCAGCACCAGGCCCCCTGCTCAGGATTACAAGTTCAAATGTATCGGCATCACAGATTCCGATACATTTGAAAGCACTGACGAGAGGCAGCGCTGCGCTGCTCCCCATCATTGTCCCACTGTTGTGTTCTCTGATAGATCAGTACAGCGGTGACATCACTACTGTGCTGATATGGGCAGAGCACAGACAGCGAGCGAACGAGGAGCAGCGGTGGGGACTGAGGAGAGGTATGTATTTACTCCCTACATGGTGGGGGCGTATAATGCTATAATGGGCTGCAGAGCGCTGTGTGTGTGGGGGAGGGGGGAGGAGAGTGAAGAGCGCCATGTGGGGGGGGTGCAGAGCGATGTGTATGGGCGGGAGTGAAGAACGATGAACGATGTGTGTAAGGGGGTACAGAGCGATGTGTGTGGAGGGGAATGCAGAGCAATGTGCCTAAGGGGTGCAGAGCAATGTAGGGGGGTGCAGTGCAATGTGTGTGTGGGGGGGTACAGAGTGATGTGTGTAGGTGGGTGCAGAGCGATGTGTGTGAGGGTGCAGAGCGATGTGTGTTGGGGGTGCAGAGCGATGTGTGTGGGGGTGCAGAGCATTGTGTGTGGGGGTGCAGAGCAGTGTGTGTAGGGGTGCAGAGCAATGTGTGTGGGAGATTGCAGAGGGATGTTTGTGGGGGGTGCAGAGCGATGTGTGCGGGGTGCAGAGCCCTGTGTGGGTTGGGTGCAGAGGGATGTGTGGGGGGTGCAGAGCGATGTGGGGGGGTAGAGCGCCATATGGGGAGGAAGTGCAGAGCCCTGTGGGGGGGAGGAGCGCCACGTGGGGGGGTGCAGAGCGATGTGTGGTGGGGGTGCAGATCGCCGTGTGACAGTGCAGAGCGAAGTGTGGGGGTGCAGAGCGCTATGTGGGACCTGCAGAGCCCTATGGGGTTGGGCCTGCAGAGCTCTATGTGGTTGGGCCTGTAGAGCTCTATGTGGTGGGGCCTGCAGAGTCCTTAATAAGGAGGAATTCCACAGTTTCGGAAAAGATATCTCCTTCTTAACAGCGAATGTCGTCTAAACCTCAGATTGTAAATCACTAAGTGCCAGTAAAGGAATTTAGACCACACAAATATCTGGTATAAACCCTACTCAGTGAGAGCAGGTGCACGAGAGTGACATGATTTTATTTTTACAAGCCTTTTATTGAGCTGTAATGGGTTACTCTCTTAGTAAAATTTGTAAGTATGCCATTGGTTATATTAAAAACATATGCAAAAAAGTCTGTGACGCTTATCCATTTCTGGAATTCCCCTTCCATTGCTCGTGGCGCCATTGTCATGTAGCTCTGGGGTGCCTTATGTTGAATCCACCATAGCTCGAGGGGCCTTTCACTCATGACGCCAGCTGCTGACCTTGGTATACTTACTTCCTGATGTGTAGCAATACCAGAAAACAGGCTCCCTCTTCTTACTCATATAAAAAAGAAAATATGGTTATAGAAAAGCATATAAAAAAATGTATACAGTCATATGAAAAAGTTTGGGCACCCCTATTAATGTTAACCTTTTTTCTTTATAACAATTTGGGTTTTTGCAACAGCTATTTCAGTTTCATATATCTAATAACTGATGGACTGAGTAATATTTCTGTATTGAAATAAGGTTTATTGTACTAACAGAAAATGTGCAATCCGCATTTAAACAAAATTTGACCGGTGCAAAAGTATGGGCACCTCAACATAAAAGTGACATTAATATTTTGTAGATCTTCCTTTTGCAAAAATAACAGATATTGCAAATTCCTTCGCCAGATACTACCACGATTTATATAACTTGAAAGATAACGATAACCTAATACAACCCACTGAAAAATCAATAAAGGATTTTCTAGATAAAATTGACCTTCCCAAAATTTCAAATAATGATTTAAAAACTTTAAATAAGCCATACACAAAAGAAATTTTATTAGTCATCAAACAGCTTAAATTAGAGAAATCCCCAGGTCCCGACGGGCTAAATAATGAATATTATAAAACATTTGGAGAGATTTTATCCCCATATATGACCAGATTAATTAACTACGTCCACAGAAGGACATATCCCAAAAGAGACGCTTACAGCTAATATTACTATTATCCCAAAAAATAAAGGTGATCCTCTAGACATGTCAAATTATAGGCCGATATCCTTGATTGACACAGATATGAAGTTAATCTCTAAGCTTATTGCAAACCGGCTTCAGAAAATTCTCCCTAATTTGATCCACTTGGATCAGGTGGGGTTTATTAAAGACAGGCAGTCATCTGATGCGACGCGTAAAATTTTGAACCTTGTGGATCTGGTTGAAAAAAATCAGGAGCCTTCTCTGCTCCTTTCATTGGATGTAGAGAAGGCTTTCGATAGGATCCATTGGGGTTACATGATAGCAACCTTGAAAAAATTTGGATTTAATGGTCAGATATTAAAATTAATATTAGAAATGTATTCCCAACCCACTGCAAAAATCTACGTCAATAACTTCCTCTCTAGTAATTTTCCTATAAGCAATGCAACCAGACAGGGCTGCCCACTCTCTCCTTTATTATTTGCCATAATGATGGAACCCCTAGCTGAAAAAATTAGAGTAAGAGAAAATATAAAAGGTATTTCCACAAATCACAAACAGTATAAAATCAATCACACTATATGCTGACGATGTAATTCTTAGTATAACCGACCCACTAGAGTCACTTAGAAATACAATTAATATTCTGGATGATTTCTCAGCCGTATCATATTATAAAATCAATTATTCTAAGTCCCAAATTTTGGGTTATAACATAGACCCTGATTTAAAAGATTGTATTCAGAAGGAACTTGCCTTCAAGTGGGAAACTGAAAAATTGAAATATTTAGGGATATACATTACAAACCAAACCAAAAAAATTGTATCTATGAACATTACCCCATTATTAAACAACATCCAAAATGAATTGAAAAATTTAAAGATGACTGAAGTTTCATGGATGGGAAAGGTCATATCATATAAATCTATTATTTTGCCGAAAATTCTATACCTATTCCGATGTTTAACAACAACAATTCCTAAGCACTGGATCCAGAAACTACAATCTCAGTTATCACTATTCATCTGGCAAAATAAGAAACCTAGAATTTCCCAAAAAGTTTATGTAAACATAAGAGGAATGGAGGCCTAGGTTTACCGAATATTTACGCCTATTATTTAACTAGTCTCATTAAACAGACCCAAAATAGTCTAATTACAGAATTCAAAAATAGTTGGGTACATATAGAAAAACATTATACCGTATTTTTCGGACTATAAGACGCACCTGACCATAAGACGCACCCTGGTTTTAGAGGAGGAAAATAGGAAAATAAAATTTTAACCAAAAAATATGGTCATGACACACTGTTATGGGGCGAGGATCTGCTGCTGACACTGTTATGGGGGTAATGTCCCCAAATTCTCTACTAAGGTACCCCATTCTGATAAGTATCCTCCTGCCTTGTATATGATCCTGCTCATGTCGCGGGCGGGGAGGAGGGTGTCAGCACACCGCGCTCACCCCTTCTGCTCGGGTCCGGCAGCTGCTCCTGGTGGCTCGAGCCGTAGGCCGGATCCCGGGGTTTCTCGAGCGACACTCCTCGCCCGTGAGTGAAAGGGGGGTGTTTGTTGGGTGTGGGGATTGTTATAGTTCGTGACGCCACCCACGGTTGTGGTGATTGCACCACCGCTGCTCGGTGTGGGGGTCCCGGGGATGGTGATGCGGAGCAGCCAGGTGTTGTGTTGCCCCTCCGTGGGTAGGGGTTGGTGATCCCGGGGCCCAGTGAAGAGATGTGAAGTGTAGGGCCTGGAGGGCGCAGGGACACGGGGGCAGCGCTATGCCTTGCGGCACTGTGGTACTCACTCAGCCTGAGACACGGACACAGTTTGTACGGTAAACCAACGGCTGGTAGGACGGTCCCACAGACGGTTGCACCTGCACTCCCGGTAGGTGACGGTGACGTCTCTCTTCCTCGCACCTGTTTGACTGATGGTAGCGGTGGATTCCCTCCGGTTACCCGCTCCCCGACTGCAATCTGGGCCGGAGGAGCTCTACACTTTGCCCGCAGGCGCTGGCCCTGGGGAAACTGGTGCCTTGGCGGTGGCGGTGTCTCCCCGGTAATGGTCGGGCTGTTGCCGTCAATCGGGACTTTGTTGCTGGGGGATCTGCGTCCCCTTCACTGACGGATTCGGCAAATTGGGCGACTCCTAGCCTTGCCGGGGTCCGAGAGGCCCCTGCCCTGGTGCTGACTGTCCTTCGGAACACTGCTCCAGACCACCGGGCACACAGCTAACGAGGTCCTTCCAGGAACTTCCAAACGGTCCCCCTCCGGACAGTCACCGCCGTCGCTGACCTTGCTGTTCTAGCCCTACACACAGCTGGGCTCTCAGGCTCTGTGCACTCTCTGCGCTCTCTCCACTTCTTGCTTTCCTCCTTTTCCACTTTCCTTTCCTTCACTTTCACTTCTTGTTGTTTACTCTAGCCCCTGCCTGGGCTAAGCTGCTTCTTTACTCAAGCTCCTCCTGAGCTAAACTGCTCTTCACTCAAGCTCCTCCTGAGCTAATCTGCCTGGTAACTTCCTTCCTCCAGAGTTGTGAGCTCCTTGGTGGGCGGAGCCAACCGCCTGGCCCACCCCCTGGTGTGCATCACAGACTCCTGGAGGGAGGCAACAAGGATTTCTGGTTAGCAGGTGTGCCTACCTGGAGTGTGGGGTGTAGTGGTGTTGTTATCTGTGTCCCCTGGCTTGCCCAGGGCGACACATTCCCCCTTAGCAAAATGCAGACCGTCCGCGGGCTGCCGTCCTACACCGGTTTTATTTTTCTGTAAAAAGGGGATAACAGGGTTAAACATAACATAAGCATAACATTTTTAATCAACTCTTCCCAAGACGGGAGGCACATTTTCTTTTAACGTTTCAACGGTGTACGGCCACGGTTTCCGCTCTCTCCCACCCAAGCAACCTGGCCCTGATGCTGCCCAGAAAACCCAGGCAGCACCCCTTGACCCACAGTCCAGCACAAGTCACCCGAGCGGGATCTGTCCTTCCCTCCAGAGGGTAGCCACCGGTCCCTTTGGTGGCTGGGCCCTGGCCTGCTCTGCTCAGGGCCCTCCCTCCAACCTGCCTCTCCGGAGGCGGCATTGCGGAAACGGTAACGGTACCCAACATATTTACAAGCCACTAACGTTTGTGGTTGCCCTGCAGAGTTCACGGGCTTGTCCATGGCTAGTTCCCATGCATTTTTAAACTTTTAACGGTCCCCACGGGGACAACGGTGCCGGCTCCTGCCGGTTGCTAATCACAGCTGACAATCAGGTGAAAACTCGGTTCAATCAGTGTTTTTCATTTTTCAAAACTTTCAACAAACTTTCAAACAAACACACAACACTCTTTTACATTTGCGGGCCCCTCTTACTCATAGAACGGTCTCCCTGTACCTAAGTGGGGGTCTACCTAGGTTGGAACGGGTGGACCTTCGGGGCCCGGTGTCAGTGGTGCTAGACAGTGGGGTAGAGGGAACAATCGGTTCCTCCTCCCTGCTATAGTGTGGGGCAGGCGGAGGTGCAGGGGGGCTGGGTACAGGTTCATCCCTGGGCACTGGCACTGGTTCTGGCTCACGGTTAACCGCTTCCACTACTTCTTCATCCACGGGTTGTGGGAACAGTATCACTGGAAGTATCACCGCGCCGTTCTGTGTAGGCCAGTTTGCTGGGAAGTCACCCATTACAGTGTGGATTACCTCTGCTGCCTTTTCCACTGGTGGAGGAACCGGTACTTCAGCCTCTGCTTTTAACGCTGGGGGGCATTTCTTTAGATGGTCCCGAGAAACTGTGGCCAGGGTGCCCCCTTGGTCACGACTGATCTGGTAGGTCTTCCCATTGTCCCACTCGGTGGGTTGTACGACGTAAGGGACTTGCTCCCACTGGTCATCCAGTTTGTGGGCTTTCCTCTTTCGTTTCAGCACCACATCTCCTGGCTGGAAAGGACCTGCAGGCGCCTTCTGGTTGAACCGGTGCTCTTGCTGTTCCCGACTTCGACTGAGGTTTTTCTCCACATACTCCTGGATTTGCCGGTACTGGGCCCTCCTCCGACTTTCCCACTCTGCCGTTGAAGGGAGTGCTTCCGGAGCCTCCAACCCCATCTCCAGATCCACCGGCAGGCGGCCAGGCCGGGCCCTCATCAGATACGCTGGGGTGCACTTCGTCGAGCTGGATGGGATATTATTGTACATGTCGACCAAGTCGGGTAACTTTTCCGGCCACATGTTCCGTTCTTCCAGCGGTAGCGTCTTGAGGAGCCCCAGGACCAAGTGATTCATTTTCTCGCACATGCCGTTGGTTTGGGCGTGGTACGGAGTGGTCCGGATCTTCTTGCAGCCGTACAACTGGCAGAATTCGTGAAACACTTCTGCTTCAAAAGCCGGGCCTTGGTCAGTCAGCACCTTCTCGGGGTACCCATGGGGTCGGCAAAAATAGGCCTGGAACGCTCGGGCAGCGGTTCGACCAGTCAAGTCCTTAACGGGGACTACCACCATGAATCTTGAGTAGTGGTCTACCATGGTCAACGCGTAGGTGTACCCACTTCGGCTAGGGGTGAGTTTGACATGGTCCAGGGCGACCAGCTCCAGCGGCTGATGGGTGACTATGGGATGTAACGGTGCCCTCTGGCTAGTCTCGTCCTTTCTCCTTAGTGTACAAGGACCGCACTCTCGGCACCAGGCTTCCACCGATTCACGCATCCCACTCCAATAGAACCGCTCCCTCAACAGCATCTCCAGCTTCTTCCACCCGAAGTGGCCAGCACCATCATGGTATGCCCGCAGGACGGTAGCAACCTCAGCTTGAGGAACGATCAACTGGCATATTTTCTCATGGGTCTTTGGGTTGATCAGCTCACGGTACAGCCTCCCTTGGTGTAGGTAGAGCCGTTTTCGTTCTTTCCACAAGCGTTGGGCTTCGGCTGGAGCGGCAGGGTCCATTCCCATAGCACCTTGTTCCACCAGGGTCTTGACAAGGCGGACAGCCGGTGCTTGGTCCTGGGCGTCCTGCCACTCTTGACTGGGCCACGGGTCCAGGTCCGCCCGTTGCTGACATACTTGTACCCTCTCAGTAGGCGGCTGGTGAAACGCAGGCAACTCAATCTCCTCGAGGTCGTCATCCTCACACCCCTCTTCTGACAAATGGGGCATCCGGGAGAGTGCATCTGCATTGATGTTGACACGACCAGCTCGGTACTTTATGGTGAAATCATAGTTGGCTAACCGGGCTACCCACCGCTGCTCCAGCGCGCCCAACTTGGCCGTGTCCAGGTGAGTTAGCGGATTGTTGTCCGTAAACGCGGTGAATTTTGCCGCCGCCAGGTAGTGGCGGAACCGCTCTGTGATAGCCCACACCAACGCCAATAGCTCGAGTTTGAAGGAGCTATAGTTCTCAGGGTTCCTCTCGGTCGGCCGGAGTTTTCGGCTGGCGTAGGCAATCACCTTCTCCTTCCCATCCTGGACCTGGGACAAGACCGCTCCTAGCCCCACGTTACTGGCGTCCGTGTGGAGGATGAACGGGCGCCCATAGTCAGGGTACGCCAAGACCTCTTCTCCGGTCAAGGCCGCCTTCAACTGGCCAAAGGACTCCTCATGCTTGTCCTCCCACAACAGTGGGGCTCCAATAGGTCTACCACCTTTGGTCTGTCCCACGAGGAGATCTTGCATGGGGGCAGCCATCTTCGTGTACCCCTTTATAAAGCGCCGATAGTACCCCACCAGACCCAGGAACTGCCTTACTTCCCTCACTGTGGTTGGTCTCGGCCAGCTCTGGATGGCAGTGATCTTCTCAGGGTCGGGGGCGACACCATCCGCACTCACCACGTGTCCTAGATACTGCACCCTGGGTTTCAGCAGATGGCACTTCGAGGGCTTCAACTTCATCCCGAACTTGGCAAGGGACGCGAACACCTCGGCCAGGTGCTCCAGATGGGCCTCATACGTCTGGGAATAAACAATCACATCATCCAAATACAGCAGGACGGTCTCGAAGTTTAAATGTCCCAGACAGCACTCCATCAACCGTTGGAAAGTCCCGGGGGCATTGCACAGCCCAAACGGCATGCTATTGAATTCGCATAGCCCCATCGGGGTGGTGAAGGCGGTCTTCTCCCGGTCCTCGGGGGCCACGGCCACTTGCCAGTATCCGCTGGTGAGGTCAAGGGTCGAGAAGTAGTTTGCAGTTTTCAGTGCAGCCAAAGATTCTTCAATACGAGGCAATGGATAGGCATCTTTATGGGTTATCTGGTTGATCTTCCGGTAGTCCACACACATCCGCATGGTACCATCCTTCTTCTTGACCAGTACCAACGGAGCGGCCCAGGGACTACAACTGTCCCGAATAACCCCTGCCTCCTTCATATTCTTCAACATATCCTTGGCACACTGATAATGTGCAGGGGGAATAGGTCTGTACCTCTCTTTGATAGGGGGATGTTCACCCGTGGGAATGTGGTGTTGGACCCCCTTGATCTGCCCAAAGTCTAGGGGGTGCTTACTGAAAACCTGTTCGTACTCCTGCACTACCCTGTGTACCCCTGCCCTGTGATGTGTAGGGGTATCATCAGTGCCCACATGTAGCTGTTGGTGCCACCCCTTGGTGTCCCCCTGGGGTGGGGAAGTGCTGGTGGTAGGTGGGAGTGTGGATGGACGGGCTTCCTGGATAGTGTGAGGGTCTAGGGTGAGCAGTTTGGCAATGGTGGCATACCGGGGAAGCCTAACCTCCTCTTCCCCACAGTTTAACACTCTCACAGGCACTCTCCCTTTCTTCACATCTACCACCCCTCGGGCGGCCACTACAGTGGGCCAGTGCTCAGAAGGCATGGGCTCCATCATTGCAGGGTAGTCACGCCCCTGAGGCCCTACTGCTGCCCTACACCAGATCATCATCTCACTTCTAGGGGGCACAGTCAATGGAGCAACATCCATCACTCGCACTCCACCAATCTCCCCTCCGGTTGAGCTTACATGCTGGCGGTACATCAGGGCGCGGATCTCACGTTGCACAGCCCTCTGCCGGCTCCCTGCCGCCGTGGCGGCTAGCTGCTGCAAAAGGTTCAGCACATCAGCCATGCAGTGTTCCATCACATTGGTCCCCAACACTATTTTCGGGTTATGATCACTAGGCTCATTCATGATCACAATCATGCCCTGGTGTTGCAGTTCAGCTTGCCCCACTGTCATAGCCACCTCTTTATACCCCACCTGGGTCAATGGAAGTCCATTAGCGGCAATCAAATTTATACTATTGTCTGGAGGCGCTAGCTCGTCTGTGGCCCAATATCGCTGATACAATGTGTACGGTATGGTAGTTACCTGTGATCCAGTGTCCAAGAGAGCCATCACGGGTATGCCGTCCACAGCCACAGGGATGATAGGGCGGGCCCCGACGTATCGGTCTCGCCAGTCCGGGGGGCCACGGTGTTCTACTCCTGAGGATTGGCCCGGGGCCCCAGGGGTTGCTCGTTTAACGGGCACTGTCGGTAAACATGGCCCAGCTTACGGCACTTGTAGCAGATTGGAGGTCTGCTCCGCGGGTTGTTAGCGCTTCTCTGCTGCATCCAGGGAACATCTTCGGGACTGTCAGCAAGCTGTATCTGCGCTGGGGGCTGAGATCTGGTCAGAGGTTGTAGTGCAGCAAGGATTTTAGCAAGGTCTCCATCCAGGCGACGGACCTGGGCTGCCAGTTCTTCCACTGCGCTGCTCGAGGCTGCAGGTAGTAAGGAGGTTGGTTTGGCTGGGGCCGCCACAACAGGAGCTGTCTCGACGGGCCACGGGACAGGTTCCAGAACTTCAGCAGCTGGGGGCTGTAGTGCTTTGATAGCTCGCTCCTTTAACACAGCAAAGTCCACATCAGGGTGTTCCAGAGCCCACAGCCGGAGTTGTTTACGATCCTCAGGGGACCTCATCCCCTGTGCGAATTGCTCCACTAACATCTTGTTGCTATCCGCCTCATTAATAGAGTTCACCCGCTTTAGCGTGCGGAGGGCGGTCTGCAGACGTAGGGCATAGTCCCGAATGCTATCCCCAGCTCGCTGCCGGCACTGGTAAAACTGCATCCTCAGCTCAGCTTCAGTCCGGGTCTCGAAGGCAGTCTGTAGCTTCTCGAAGATGGTGGCTACAGAGAGACGGTCCCCCTCGGCCCAGGTCTCCGCTTCCTGCTCCGCCGCACCGGTTAACTGGCCCAGCACTATCGCTGCACGTTGCTTATCAGTCAGGGGGTACAGCTCTAGCAACGGGTTAAGCTTTTTCCGGAAGGCCTGCAAGGCATCCGGTTTCCCGTCATACTGCGGTAGCCAGGCAGCTCCGGGTGCATAGGGCAAGGAAAACGGCATGACCTGAGCAAGCGCGGGGGCCGCGGCACCTCCCGCCAGTACGGCCGGGACCTGGGCAGGCCCATTCCCATCCGCGGGTGCCGCTGCGGCTGCGACCACCGCTCTTCCAGCGGCTCCGTCGGGCGCAGACATCTTGTTTCCGTCCCCCTTAGCTCTTTCCGGCCCCTCCTCTCTCGGGGCGGAGTTTTGGCCTTCGCGCCTCTACTGCTCAAGAAGACGCTCGAGCGGGAACTTTTCGCGCCAAAGATGGCGACTTCTGAAATTTTTCTGCCGGATACCTCCGGCGGTAACAAGGCGCACCTCTACCAGACGGCAGAGCGGTAAGATCCTGTTCGTGACGCCAAGTTGTCGCGGGCGGGGAGGAGGGTGTCAGCACACCACGCTCACCCCTTCTGCTCGGGTCCGGCAGCTGCTCCTGGTGGCTCGAGCCGTAGGCCGGATCCCGGG
Organism: Anomaloglossus baeobatrachus; assembly: GCF_048569485.1. Taxonomy (NCBI): domain Eukaryota; kingdom Metazoa; phylum Chordata; class Amphibia; order Anura; family Aromobatidae; genus Anomaloglossus; species Anomaloglossus baeobatrachus. Next base: position 301,634,091 of record NC_134357.1, on the reverse strand, counting down.
GTTTCTCGAGCGACACTCCTCGCCCGTGAGTGAAAGGGGGGTGTTTGTTGGGTGTGGGGATTGTTATAGTTCGTGACGCCACCCACGGTTGTGGTGATTGCACCACCGCTGCTCGGTGTGGGGGTCCCGGGGATGGTGATGCGGAGCAGCCAGGTGTTGTGTTGCCCCTCCGTGGGTAGGGGTTGGTGATCCCGGGGCCCAGTGAAGAGATGTGAAGTGTAGGGCCTGGAGGGCGCAGGGACACGGGGGCAGCGCTATGCCTTGCGGCACTGTGGTACTCACTCAGCCTGAGACACGGACACAGTTTGTACGGTAAACCAACGGCTGGTAGGACGGTCCCACAGACGGTTGCACCTGCACTCCCGGTAGGTGACGGTGACGTCTCTCTTCCTCGCACCTGTTTGACTGATGGTAGCGGTGGATTCCCTCCGGTTACCCGCTCCCCGACTGCAATCTGGGCCGGAGGAGCTCTACACTTTGCCCGCAGGCGCTGGCCCTGGGGAAACTGGTGCCTTGGCGGTGGCGGTGTCTCCCCGGTAATGGTCGGGCTGTTGCCGTCAATCGGGACTTTGTTGCTGGGGGATCTGCGTCCCCTTCACTGACGAATTCGGCAAATTGGGCGACTCCTAGCCTTGCCGGGGTCCGAGAGGCCCCTGCCCTGGTGCTGACTGTCCTTCGGAACACTGCTCCAGACCACCGGGCACACAGCCAACGAGGTCCTTCCAGGAACTTCCAAACGGTCCCCCTCCGGACAGTCACCGCCGTCGCTGACCTTGCTGTTCTAGCCCTACACACAGCTGGGCTCTCAGGCTCTGTGCACTCTCTGCGCTCTCTCCACTTCTTGCTTTCCTCCTTTTCCACTTTCCTTTCCTTCACTTTCACTTCTTGTTGTTTACTCTAGCCCCTGCCTGGGCTAAGCTGCTTCTTTACTCAAGCTCCTCCTGAGCTAAACTGCTCTTCACTCAAGCTCCTCCTGAGCTAATCTGCCTGGTAACTTCCTGCCTCCAGAGTTGTGAGCTCCTTGGTGGGTGGAGCCAACCGCCTGGGCCACCCCCTGGTGTGCATCACAGACTCCTGGAGGGAGGCAACAAGGATTTCTGGTTAGCAGGTGTGCCTACCTGGAGTGTGGGGTGTAGTGGTGTTGTTATCTGTGTCCCCTGGCTTGCCCAGGGCGACACACTCATATACCCCCCATCCTGCTAATAATATACCCCCCATCCATCCTGCTCATGATATACCCCCATCCATCCTGCTCATGATATACCCCCATCCATCCTGCTCATAATATACCCCCATCCATCCTGCTCATGATATGCCCCATCCATCCTGCTCATGATATGCCCCCATCCATCCTGCTCATGATATGCCCCCATCCATCCTGCTCATGATATGCCCCCATCCATCCTGCTCATGATATGCCCCCATCCATCATGCTCAAGATATGCCCCCATCCATCCTGCTCATGAAATGCCCCCATCCATCCTGCTCATGAAATGCCCCCATCCATCCTGCTCATGAAATGCCCCCATCCATCCTGCTCATGAAATGCCCCCATCCATCCTGCTCATGAAATGCCCCCATCCATCCTGCTCATGAAATGCCCCCATCCATCCTGCTCAAGATATGCCCCCATCCATCCTGCTCATGAAATGCCCCCATCCATCCTGCTCATGAAATGCCCCCATCCATCCTGCTCATGAAATGCCCCCATCCATCCTGCTCATGAAATGCCCCCATCCATCCTGCTCATGAAATGCCCCCATCCATCCTGCTCATGAAATGCCCCCATCCATCCTGCTCATGAAATGCCCCCATCCATCCTGCTCATGAAATGCCCCCATCCTGGTAAATGGCGTGTATCCTGTGGCACAGGAAAAAAAAATTAACGTTTATACTTACCCTTCCTCACTCCCTGAAGCACCGATCTCTGTCTCAGCTGCAGCGCCGCTGTGTGGAGCCGTCACCGGTGTCTGCAGCATCGCGTCTTCCTGTCTGTGCCGGCGGTAAGCTGATCGATTCTGGTGGATACTAGCGGCGCGCACAGCGATGACATCATCGCGGTGCGCGCCGCTAGTGTCCAGATCAGCTGACCGCCGGCACAGACAGGAAGACGCGATGCTACAGGGGGGCGGCTCCACACACGGTGACGGGTGAGTACACTGATTCACTGCACCCCGCGCTGATAATGATGCACGGGGGGCAGTGAATACAGCCGCACATGATCACTCCAGGCTGTAGTTGCAAGGGGTGATCACGGCCGGCTGCTAATTATGCACACACACACAGCCCCCCCCGCCTATCACCCCGCCCACCTGTCAGCGCCGGTTTCGCTGAGAGATGATGGGCGGGAGGATGGGCGTGCATATGTAATGAGCGGGCCCACCCACGTGGTCACGGCAGGCTGTTACAGCCTGCTCGTGCCACCGATGACCCGCTGCACCGCGGCACCCTCATTCCCCGCAGCCTTATAGTCAGACCATAAGACGCACCCCCCACTTTCTCCCAACATTTGGGGGGAAAAAAGTGCGTCTTATGGTCCGAAAAATACGGTAATCAAAACATTCCCAAATCAGATATCATTTTGGCCCAACTTTTAAACATTAACTAAATTTCAAACAAGTAAAGCAGAACTATGGGCATGGAAATCCCTATTAAAAACATTGATGAAAGATAATGTACCTTTGGAGGATATTAAATGTTGCCCAATTGAAACAATACAAATTCTGACTCCCAAAATGAACATAATAAAATGGAAACAATACAACATAAACAATTTTCTCGACCTAATAGAAAATAACAAAATCTTGCCCTTCAAAAATATACAAAGTAAATTCCACATCCCTAATAGAGAAAAAAATTTGGTACCGTATAGAAAATTTTCTTACAAACAAAAAACCTAGATTTCAGCTTCCTAAACCCCTAATAAATTTATTGAATAATCCATTAAACCAAATTATTTTGAAAACCAGTAATATATATTCCTTGCTAAATGAAGATTATGAATTTGAGAAAAAGCTAAACCTAAATAATTGGGAGAAAGATTTGCACAAGGAATTCCCTCTAAGTACATGGAAACAAGCTCTGGAAACAACTTATGCAAATGCAACCTGTGCTTCTCTTCAGGAGACACATTATAAAGTGTATTCCAGATGGTACTATACCCCTCTAAAGTTGTGCAAGTTTTCTGCTGAAAACTCACCACTATGTTGGAGAGGTTGCGTGAAAAATGGATCCTTTATCCACATTTTCTGGGGATGTCCTTTACTTAAACCCTTATGGAAAAAAGTCAGAGACCTCTTAAAGCAATTAACTACAAAAGATATAAATCTTACTCCAGAATTGGTTATTCTTTCCATAGGGTTAGAAGAATATGAGAAAAAGTATAGATACATTGTCTGTCACATTTTCTTAGTTATTAAGAATTTATTAGCAGCCAACTGGAGAGAAGAAAGAATCCCATCTATTTCAGAAGTTACGGACAGGGTTTCAGCTCATAATTTATGAGTATAATATTGCGTTAAAAGAAAAAAACTATCAAAGATATAAAATAAGATGGTCTCTTTGGTCCCAGAAATACATGCCAAACCTTGTTTTGACTTAGTTCCTTGACATTATCTAAATAATATAAATGTAATATGTTATTTCTGAATGTGTTTATATACTGTGCTAAATGAATGAGTTTATAATCTTGCTTGACTTTGAAACTTAACGAATTGCCTCAACGTCTTCCTCCTTCCCTTTCTCCTCCCCCTTTATATTCCCTAACTCCTTCCATTCCCACTTCCCCTCCAATACCCCTTCCCATCCACTTTTAGCCTACCATTTCTTCCCTTCCTCTTCCCCTTCTTTGTTATTTCAACAATATTTTTAAGAATGCATTTTAAATACTTCAATTACCCCCTCCCCTGTTATTGTAAACCCCTTAAAATTTAATAAAGTATACAAAAATAACAGCCTCTAGTCGCTTCCTGTAGCTTTTAATGAGTTCCTGGATGAAGGTATATTTGACCATTCCTGTTTACAAAACAATTCCAGTTTAGTTAAGTTTGATGGTCGCTGAGCATGGACAGCACGCTTCAAATCATTCCACAGATTTTCAATGATATTCAGGTCTGGGGACTGGGATGGCCATTCCAGAACATTGTAATTGTTCCTTTGCATGAATGCCTGAGTAAATTTTGAGTGGTGTTTTGTATCATTGTCTTGCTGAAATATCCATCCCCTGCGTAACTTCAACTTCGTCACTGATTCTTGCACATTATTGTCAAGAATCTGCTGATACTGAGTTGAATCCATGCGACCCTCAACTTTAACAAGATTCCCGGTGCCAGCATTGGCCACACAGCCCCAAAGCATGATGGAACCTCCACCAAATTTTACTGTCGGTAGCAAGTGCTTTTCTTGGAATGCTGTGTTTTTTTGCCTCCATGCATAACGCCTTTTTGTATGACCAAACAACTAAATCTTTGTTTTATCAATCCACAGGACCTTCTTCCAAAATTTACTGTTAGTACAATAAACCTCATTTCAATCCAGAAATATTACTCAGTCCATCAGTTATTAGATATATGAAACTGAAATAGCTGTTGCAAAAACCCAAATTGTTATAAAGAAAAAAGGTTAACATTAATAGGGGTGCCCAAACTTTTTCATATGACTGTATATATATATATATATTCCCACAGTAAAAAAGCATATAGAAAAATTTATTGTATTCTCACGCCCTATGTGGTGAGGTGCATAGCCCTATGTGGTGTAGTGCAGAGCCCTATGTGGTGGGGCCTGCAGAGCCCAATGCTGTAGTGATGAGAGGTCAGTGCTGGGCAGAATACTGACAGCCAATGAGTGTGCAGAGGGCGGGTCTGGACAGTGAGGCCAGGCGGTGCCAACTGTGACTGTGAAGGCCGCTTTACATGCTACGATTTATCTGACGATATGTCGTCGGGGTCACGGTTTTCGTGACGCACTTCCGTCATTGTTAGCAACGTCGTTGCGTGTGACATCTACGTGCGACTCCGAACGATCGCACATATGGTGAAAATCGTTGATCGTTGACATGTTCTGTTTCAAAATCTTGTTCGTCGTTTGGAACGCAGCAGACATATTGCTACGTGTTACATATTGCTACGTGTTACATATAGACATATTGCTATGTGTACGTGTGGCCGCTACAAAACGACCTATGAGCGATCTCGGCAAATCGTTACAACGATCTGGGCGTGTCACATCGCTAACGAGATCGCTAGCGATATCGTTGTGTGTAAAGCAGCCTTGAGGTTTGGCATAGGAAGATTTCATGTTTGGTTGAGCTGCATGTAAATAAAGTATGTGCAGAGAATAAACTGATAATTCAAGAGGAACAAAAGTTAGAAAACAGAAAAAAAAAATAATGTAGGGGTGTTTAAGATGACAATACAGCACAGATTATCTTAAAAAAAAAAATGGAGTTTATGTTGGATAACTCCTTTAGAACAAAGACCATTTTGTACGCAATGCCCAGGCCATTCTGACCAGTGTCCCTTTATAAGGCTATAACTCTGGAACGCTTCAACAGATTCCAGTGATTTTGATATTTTTTTTTCGTGACATATTGTAGTTTATGATAGTAATAAATTTAGGACAATAGTTTTTGCTTTTATTTGTGAAAAAAACGGAAATTTGATGAAAATTTAGCAATTTTCAAACATTTCATTTTTATGCCCTTAACCCAGAGAGTTACAGTATGTCACACAAAATATTTAATAAATAACATTTCCCACATGTCTACTTTACATCAGCGCAATTTTTGAAACAATATTTCATGGCTAGGAAGATATAAGGGTTCAAAGTTCATCAGCAGTTTCCCTTTTTTTTCAACAAAATTTACAAAACAATTTTTTTAGGAATCACACCGTGTTTGAAGTGACTTTGAGAGGCCAAAGTGACAGAAAATACCCAAAAGTGACCCCATTCTAAACACTGCACCCTTCAAAGTACTCAAAACCACATCCAAGAAGTTTATTAACCCTTCACGTGCTTCACAGGAACTAAAGCGATATAGAATGGAAAAAATCCAAATGATAATTTCTTTGTCGCTCCATTGGGAGACCCAGACAATTGGGTGTATAGCTTCTGCCTCCGGAGGCCACACAAAGTTATTACACTTTAAAAAGTGTAACCCCTCCCCTCTGCTATACACCCTCCCGTGCATCACGGGCCCATCAGTTTTATGCTTTGTGTTGAAGGAGGCACACATTCACGCAAGCTCCACATTTTAGTCAGCAGCAGCTGCTGACTTTATCGGATGGAAGACAAGAGGGCCCCAGGGCCCCCGGCATGCTCCCTTCTCACCCCACTTTGGTCGGCGGTGCTGTTAAGGTTGAGGTACCCATTGCGGGTACAAAGGCTGGAGCCACATGCCGTTATCCTTCCCCATCCCTTAGGGGCTCTGGGAGAAGTGGGATCCTAACCGGTCACCAGGCATTGGGACCGGGCTCCCTCCGCAGCCCCTGTGGGAACCTGACGGACAGGAGACTGGATGTCATCAGGGACAGGCCCTGCTTCTCTGAGGTACTCTGTGTCCCCTTGGGGACAGCGCATAGAGCGCCTGTGGATCGGACGCTGCAGCAGCTGCTCTGTGTTTGGGGTCGCCGGGACTACCGCGCCGACCGCGCCTGTTTGCCGGCCGCGCTTATAAATCGAGTCCCCGGCTTTTGCGGCCTAGTACCGCATATTCCCGCCCCCGGGCCTGCCAGTCAGGGGCAAGGGCGGGACGCTAGACTGAACGTCAGCGGTGAGGGCTGGAGCATACTTAGTATCCTCCTCCCCCCTCACTGAGCACCGTGGGGCACCAGATTCCCGCACTTTCTGAGGCACGCCCACGGCTCCCTCCTCCTCTCAGAACGCTGGCAGCCATTGTTATCATCGCTGCTGCCGGAGGAGAACTTCAGATAGAGCTCCACAACTCTGGGAGGCCCAGGCAGGGAATCTGGTGGACACACAACCGCTGAGCGCGGTCGGTAAGCCGCACCTGTTACAGGTGCTGGCCCCCCTGGGTGCCGCAGTGTATATATATATATATCCATATTGGGTATACATTTGCTCTGCTCGGCCGCAGTATTTGCTTGGCTATATACCCTCACTGTTTGCTAAGAGGAGATAACAGCATGTCGTCTGCAAAAAGCAAGGGTGCCAAGGCACAGGCTTTTTTTGCAACTTGTACCCCTTGTGCGGCTATGTTACCTGCAGGTTCCACCTACCCTCATTGTGTGCAATGCTCGGCCCCTGTGACACTCACTCAGCCGGAGCCTCAGGCACTGGTGGGACCCTCGGCTCAGGTAGAACCACCGGCTGCCACTGTCCAGGTGGCAGGGACAGAGTTTGCAGTGTTGGCTGAGAAACTTTCTGAGTCCCTTTCACAATCCATGGCTCAGTCTATGGACAAATGGTCTGCTAAGATACTTGAAGCTTTGCAGTCCAGACCGGTAACACAGGCCCCGGGCACTGTTGAATCATTGACCCCAGGCCCCCCTCGGTTGGAGCAGCAAACTGCTCCTGAGGTGACACATAGGTCCCACGGGGAGGACTCCGACTCGGACCGCAGTCACAGACCGTCTAAGCGGGCTCGCTGGGGACCTTCATCCACTTCATCACGCTGCTCAGGGTCTCAGCATGAGGACTCTCTGGAGGATGAGGCGGAGGTTGCAGCTCAGGGCTCTGATCCTGACGGTGCTCTCAATCTTGATACACCTGAAGGAGACGCCATTGTAAATGACCTTATAGCGTCCATTAACCAGGTGCTAGAACTTCCTCCTCCAACTCCACCTGTTGAGGAGTCAGCTTCACAACAGGAGAAACACCAGTTTAGGTTTCCCAAACGTACAAGGAGTGCTTTTTTCGATCACTCTAACTTCAGGGATGCTGTCCGGAAGCACAAAGCATATCCGGACAAGCGCTTTACTAAGCGCCTTAATGACACACGTTACCCCTTCCCACCTGACGTAGTTAAGGGTTGGGCTCAGTGTCCCAAGGTGGATCCTCCAGTCTCTAGGCTGGCGGCTAGATCCGTGGTATCAGTGGCAGATGGCTCATCGCTCAAAGATGCCACTGACAGGCAAATAGAGCTCCTGATGAAATCCATCTATGAAGCCATAGGTGCGTCTTTTGCTCCAGCATTTGCAGCCGTGTGGGCACTCCAAGCTATCTCAGCTTGTCTGTCTGAGATTAATGCGGTCACACGTACCTCTGCTCCGCAGGTCGTGTCTTTGACTTCTCAGGCGTCGGCTTTTTCGTCCTACGCCATGAACGCTGTCCTCGACTCGGTGAGCCGTACAGCGGTAGCATCCGCCAATTCGGTGGCAGTCCGCAGGGCCATGTGGCTACGCGAATGGAAGGCAGACTCTGCTTCCAAGAAGTTCTTAACCGGTTTGCCATTTTCCGGCGACCGCTTGTTTGGCGAGCAATTGGACGAAATTATCAAGCAATCCAAGGGAAAGGACTCGTCCTTACCCCAGTCTAAACCGAACAGACCTCAGCAGCGAAAGATTCAACCGAGGTTTCAGTCCTTTCGGCCCTCAGCCAGGTCCCATTCCTCCACGTCCAACAGGTCACAGAAGGGCCAGAGCAACTCTTCTGCATGGCGGTCTAAGTCACGTCCTAAAAAGACCGCCGGAGGAGCCGCCCCCAAGGCGGCCTCCTCATGACTTTCGGTCTCCACAAACCGCATCCTCGGTCGGTGGCAGGCTCTCCCGCTTTTGCGACGCCTGGTGGCCACATGTCCAAGACCGATGGGTGAGAGACATTCTGTCTCACGGTTACAGGATAGAGCTCAGTTCTCGTCCTCCGACTCGTTTCTTCAGAACATCTCCGCCCCCCGAGCGAGCCGATGCACTTTTTCAGGCGGTAAACACTCTGAAGGCAGAAGGAGTGGTGATTCCCGTTCCACCTCAGGAACATGGTCACGGCTTCTACTCCAACTTGTTCGTGGTGCCAAAAAAGGACGGATCATTCCATCCCGTTCTAGACCTCAAGCTGCTCAACAAGCATGTGAGCACCAGAAGGTTTCGGATGGAATCTCTCCGCTCAGTCATCGCCTCGATGTCACAAGGAGATTTCCTAGCATCAATCGACATCAAAGATGCTTATCTCCATGTGCCGATCGCTCCCGAGCATCACCGCTTTCTGCGTTTCGCCATCAAGGACGAACACCTTCAGTTCGTGGCGCTGCCATTCGGCCTGGCGACAGCCCCACGGGTCTTCACCAAGGTCATGGCAGCAGTGGTGGCGGTCCTACACTCTCAGGGCCACTCGGTGATCCCTTACTTAGACGATCTTCTAGTCAAGGCACCCTCCAGGGTGGCATGCCAACACAAATTATCCCAATAAAACTTATAAATCGATAAAACGTTTTTTTATTGATGGTATTAAAAAACATAAACACAGACAATAATTAAAAATCAAGGCAAAGGGGAGCATGTACTACACCCACAATGGGAGCCATATGTATTAAATAACCTAAGTCCCAGCAGGTCATATAACAGCTATAAATTACACAACAAGAACATTGATCAAGCAGCTAACATTATCCCCATATAATAATAGCAATGGTCTACTTTAAATCGCTGCCCATCAAAGTACTTGGCTCATAACAATACCAGACCTGCTGTCATGTCAGTAGTACAAAAACTGCTCCCCTGCCAGCCACTCCAACACGTGTTTCACACCGCTTCCTCAGGAAGCGGTGTGAAACACGTGTTGGAGTGGCTGGCAGGGGAGCAGTTTTTGTACTACTGACATGACAGCAGGTCTGGTATTGTTATGAGCCAAGTACTTTGATGGGCAGCGATTTAAAGTAGACCATTGCTATTATTATATGGGGATAATGTTAGCTGCTTGATCAATGTTCTTGTTGTGTAATTTATAGCTGTTATATGACCTGCTGGGACTTAGGTTATTTAATACATATGGCTCCCATTGTGGGTGTAGTACATGCTCCCCTTTGCCTTGATTTTTAATTATTGTCTGTGTTTATGTTTTTTAATACCATCAATAAAAAAACGTTTTATCGATTTATAAGTTTTATTGGGATAATTTGGTTTGATTAGCTGTTGGTTTATCCCAGTTGAATTCTGAATATCTGTGATTTATGGTCAACTCTTCTAATTTTGGGTTTATGGCATGCCAACACAGCCTGACCGTCACTCTGGAGACTCTCCAGAGGTTCGGGTGGATCATCAATTTCCCAAAGTGAAATTTGACACCGACCCAATCGCTGACTTACCTCGGGATGGAGTTTCATACCCTTTCAGCGATAGTGAAGCTCCCGCTGGACAAACAGCGTTCACTACAGACAGGGGTACAATCTCTTCTTCGGGGTCAGTCACACCCCTTGAGGTGCCTCATGCACTTCCTAGGGAAGATGGTGGCAGCAATGGAGGCAGTTCCTTTTGCGCAGTTTCATCTGCGTCCACTTCAATGGGACATCCTCCGCAAATGGGACAAGAGGCCGACGTCCCTAGACAGGAACGTTTCGCTGTCACGGACAGCCAAGACCTCTCTTCAGTGGTGGCTTCTTCCCACTTCCTTGTCGAAAGGAAAATCCTTCTTGCCCCCATCCTGGGCTGTGGTCACGACGGACGCGAGTCTGTCAGGGTGGGGAGCGGTCTTCCTCCACCACAGGGCTCAGGGAACCTGGACTCCGACAGAGTCCTCCCTTCAGATCAACGTTCTGGAGATAAGGGCAGTGTATCTGGCCCTAAAGGCGTTCCAGCGGTGGCTGGAGGGCAGGCAGATCCGAATACAGTCGGACAACGCCACGGCGGTTGCGTACATCAACCACCGGGGCGGCACACGCAGTCGTCAAGCCTTCCGAGAAGTTCAGCGGATTCTGCTGTGGGCGGAAGCCACAGCCTCCACCATCTCCGCAGTTCACATCCCGGGCGTAGGAAACTGGGAAGCAGATTTTCTCAGTCGCCAGGGCATGGACGCAGGGGAATGGTCTCTTCACCCGGACGTGTTTCGGGAGATCTGTTGCCGCTGGGGAACGCCGGACGTCGATCTAATGGCGTCTCGGCACAACAACAAAGTCCCGGCATTCATGGCTCGGTCCAAGGATCACAGAGCTCTGGCGGCAGACGCGTTAGTTCAGGACTGGTCGCAGTTTCGACTGCCTTATGTATTTCCTCCTCTGGCACTGCTGCCCAGAGTATTACGCAAGATCAGGTCCGACTGCAGTCGCGCCATCCTCGTCGCTCCAGACTGGCCGAGGAGATCGTGGTACCCGGATCTGTGGCACCTCACGGTGGGTCAACCGTGGGCACTCCCAGACCGACCAGACTTGCTGTCTCAAGGGCCATTTTTCCATCTGAATTCTGCGGCCCTCAACCTGACTGTGTGGCCATTGAGTCCTGGCTCCTAGCGTCATCAGGGTTATCTCAAGATGTCATTGCCACCATGAGACGGGCCAGGAAACCAACGTCCGCCAAGATCTACCACAGGACTTGGAGGATCTTCTTATCCTGGTGCTCTGATCAGGGTTTCACTCCCTGGCCGTTTGCCTTGCCCACTTTTCTTTCTTTCCTTCAATCCGGAATGGACAAGGGCTTGTCTCTCGGCTCTCTCAAGGGACAAGTATCGGCGCTTTCCGTGTTTTTTCAAAAGCGTCTAGCCAGGCTTCCGCAAGTCCGCACGTTCCTGCAGGGGGTTTGCCACATAGTTCCACCTTACAAGCGTCCGCTAGAACACTGGGATCTTAACAGGGTGCTGACGGCTCTCCAGAAGCCACCTTTCGAGCCGATGCGGGATGTCTCTCTATCTCGCCTTTCGCAGAAGGTGGCCTTCCTAGTGGCAGTCACATCACTTCGGAGAGTGTCTGAGCTAGCAGCGCTGTCATGCAAAGCCCCCTTCCTGGTGTTTCACCAGGATAAGGTGGTTCTGCGTCCGGTCCCGGAATTTCTCCCTAAGGTGGTATCCCCGTTTCATCTCAATCAGGATATCTCCTTACCTTCTTTTTGCCCTCATCCAGTTCACCAATGTGAAAAGGATTTGCACTTGTTAGATCTCGTGAGAGCACTCAGGCTCTACATTTCACGCACGGCGCCCCTGCGCCGTTCTGATGCGCTCTTTGTCCTTGTCGCTGGCCAGCGTAAGGGGTCGCAGGCTTCCAAGTCAACCTTGGCTAGGTGGATCAAGGAACCGATTCTTGAAGCCTACCGTTCGTCTGGGCTTCCGATTCCTTCAGGGCTGAAAGCCCATTCTACCAGAGCTGTAGGTGCGTCCTGGGCATTGCGGCACCAGGCTACGGCTCAGCAGGTGTGTCAGGCGGCTACCTGGTCGAGTCTGCACACTTTTACAAAACACTATCAGGTGCATGCCTATGCTTCGGCAGACGCCAGCCTAGGTAGGCGGGTCCTTCAGGCGGCAGTGGCCCACCTGTAAGAAGGGGCCGTTTTTTCGGCTCTTTTTTATCGAGGTATTCTTTTACCCACCCAGGGATTGCTTTTGGACATCCCAATTGTCTGGGTCTCCCAATGGAGCGACAAAGAAGAAGGGAATTTTGTTTACTTACCGTAAATTCCTTTTCTTCTAGCTCCTATTGGGAGACCCAGCTCCCGCCCCTGTTCCCTTCGGGCTGTTGTTCTTTTGTGTACACATGTTGCTCATGTTCAATTGTTCTTTGGTTCATGGTTTCAGTTCTCCGAACATCCTTCAGATTGAATTTACCTTAGACCAATTTATAAGTTTCCTCCTTCCTGCTTTGGCACCAAAACTGATGGGCCCGTGATGCACGGGAGGGTGTATAGCAGAGGGGAGGGGTTACACTTTTTAAAGTGTAATAACTTTGTGTGGCCTCCGGAGGCAGAAGCTATACACCCCAATTGTCTGGGTCTCCCAATAGGAGCTAGAAGAAAAGGAATTTACGGTAAGTAAACAAAATTCCCTTCTTTACCTAAAAATGTTGCTATAGACCCAATTTATTCACTTTTAAAAGAAATAACACAACAAAACGGACCCCAAAATGTGGTGACCCAGTTTCTTTTGAGCGCGCTGAAACCCTACATGTGGTCAGAAACCTCTGTTTAGACAAATGGGAGGGCCTGGAACAGAAGGAGCAATATTTGAATTTTAAAAAGCAAATTTGGCTAATATAGATTGCGGGCACTATGTTGCATTTGTCGGACCCGTACGGTACCTAAACAGCAGAAACCCCCCACAAGTGACACCATTTTGGAAACTAAACCTTAGATGTTTGGTGAGAACTTTAAACCCCCGGGTGCTTCACAGAAGTTTATAATGTTGAGCTGTGAAAATAAAAACATTTTTTTTTACCACAAAATTGTTACTTCAACCAGATAGCATTTTGTTTTTACAAGAGTAACACGAACAAATGCACCATAAAATGTATTGTGCAATTTCTCCTGAGTAAGCTGATACCCCATATGTTGTGGAAGTCAACTGTTTGGGCACACGGTAGGACTCGGAAAGGAAAAAGCGCCGTTTATCTCCATAGGGCTGTTGGAAATGGGGTTAACCCAGCTTCCAAAGAGTGTGGTGGTGTCCATAGCATGCAATCATAGCATATCTTTCATTTTACCTCAGCAGTCTAAGAAATGAAAGCTGTGCTGCAATTGATTGTTATGGGCAGTAAAGGCAGATTTATTTTTTTTTAGTCACAGTTCATAACAGTGTGATGATACCAGTAGCAACCAATCAGAGCACAGCTTTCATTTTAGCTCAGCAGTATAAGAACTGAAAGCTGTACTGTGATTGGTTACTATGGGGAGCAAAGGCATTTTTACTTTTAGACAGGGTTCATAAGAGTGTGTTAGGCCATGTGCCCATGGGGAAAGTGTCCTGCGGATATATCCACAGGACATTCCACAGGAGCTCCCAAAAAACCGCAACATAAGTTTGTCTGTTTACATGCTGCAGAATGTCCTGCGGATATGCTGCGTTCATTCTGCATTGAGGATACAGTACCATGGCTTTGGCACTGCATCCCCAATGCAGAACACGTGCTGGAGGTAAGTTCATACTTACCTCCATCAAGCAGCACTTCACTTTCCGGTCGTGTCTGTCAGTGTCTTCACTTATACTTACCTCTATCACGCAGCACTTCATTCTCCAGCCATGTCTGTCTGCACTGTGCAGGAGAAGGTGGGCGGGCCTGAACAAGCTCTGGCTGTCACATGACCGGAGCCTGTGCAGGCCCCGCCCACCTCCTGCTTCCTGCTCCTGGCTCCACCGCGCTCCTCTGCACCGGAGGAAGTGACTCTGGTGTCTGCTATCAAGGCAGGTATGTATAGGATCGCGCAGAAAAATCCGCAGGAATAATTGACATGCTGCAGATTTTTCCGCAGGGAAATCCGCATTATTACTGCTGCGGAAAAAAATGCATCATGGGCACAGCAGTTCCAAAATGCCATAGAAATGGCTGGGGAATCGCTGTACTGCGGATTTTTGAGAAATCCGCGGCATTTCTGCGAAAAAATCGAGGCAAATTCCTCTAATTTTCCGCAGTGTGGGCACATAGCCTAACTGCGCTTACCACGATGCCTTTCAGTATTTAGTGGTTATGGTGGCCTACAAGGGGGTGTCGTAATTCACCCGACAACTTTTGCTACATTTGCAGTTGTTTTGTAGTGAAGAAACAACAAGGAACATTATGGACTCTGTTAGAAAAGTGTATTGTGCGTACTTTGGTGTAAAAGTAGGTGACATGTGGTGGGCTCCACATGTAGTGTGTTCTGTGTGTGTAGAACTATGACAGTGGTCTAAAGGCAAAGAAAGGTTTTGTTTTGACATAGAAAATAGCATTTCACCTGATCTGATAACGTGCACAGTGCAGGGCAGCTCCATGAACAATCCAAAAGTAGAAATAGTACCAGCACAAATCCTTAAACAAATGTTTTCAATTTTATTCATGCAAAAAGGCATAAAAACAAGAAGGTAGGTGGATTAAAAATAATAAACTGATACAAGACAGGTACAGGAACGCGTCTCTGGCCCAGAGTGGTCCTTAGGGGGGCTTTACACGTTGCGACATCGCCTTGTACTTAGCCAAAAAATAAATAAATGTAACTCTGCACTATGACGTGGCCTGGAGTTGCACCGCGGAGTCACCACAAGATGGCAGCAGAGTAATGTCACGCTGTACTAAGACGTCACCCAGAGTAGTACAGCAAAGTCACCACAAGATGGCAGCACAGTAGTCAGAGAGCCGAGTCAGGAACAGGAAGTCAAAACAATGTGCGAGGGGTGAATGAACTCGGAGTCAGAAGCAAGAAAAGGGGTCAGGAACCTAACAAGAATAGAGAAAGCCGAATGGAGAGAAAGAGCCAAGTCAGGGACGGGAGCGAAGGTCAAGTATCGGGAAGTCCAAATTACAAACAAAGGTATGAAAAGCAGGTCAGGAAAGGAGAGATGGACAGACACAGGTTAAGCGGGAAAAGGTGAACGGCAGGACAGATCGGGTACCTCAACAGAGCCAGTTACACACACTATGAGAAATAGACTATTACTGGCCCTGAACCAGAGGTGCAGCACCCAGATATAGCGTCCCAAAAACCAGAACGAGGCAGGGAGAAATTAACCCCTGACATGACCAGGCCGGAGCTGGGAGATACCACAGTGTCAGATACCGGCTTGGATCATGACAATAAATAATTTAAAAAAGACAACATGGCCCCCCCTATTTTTTGTAGCTAGCTAAGGTGAAGCAGATAGCGGCAGCCTGCAAACCGCAGCTAGCAGCTTCACCTTGGCTGGTAATCCAAAACAGAGGGGATCCCACTGTGTTATTTTAAATTAAATTAAATAAATAATTTAAAACAGAAAATGTGGAGTCCCCCTTAAATTGGAAACCCAGCCAAAGTAAAGTGGATGGCTGTGGTATGGTATTCTCAGACCATGGAGGTCCATGGTTATTGGACCCTCCCCAGCCTAAAAATAGGCAGCAGCCACCCCAGAAGAGGCGCATCCATTAGATACGCCAATCTTAGCGCTTTGCCGCAGCTCATCCCGTTGACCTATTGCAGTGGCAAGTGGGGTAACATATAGGGTTGATACCAGCTGTTTAAAGGGCATCATAAAATTTCATCCTTTATTAGTATAAATATTAAAAAAGAAAAAACAATGTTTTTTTCTTTTCAAGTGTTGCAATCTTCCCACTAAGCCACCTGAGCTAACAATCTAACTCAGGGGTGGGCAATTAATTTTCCCATGGGGCCGCATGAGAAATTGGGATGGTTTTAGAAGGCCGGACTAATATAATTAACTCGGTTCTACATATATATATATATATATATATATATATATATATATATATATATATATATATATATATATATATATATATATATATATATATACACACACAAACACGCATATATACTGTGTGTGTATAATACACATACACACAATGTATACATACACACACAATCCCCATATACTACATCACTACACCCGCCACATACTACACCTGTAATATACATCAGTATACACTACACCTGTAATAAACTACACCTCTATATACTATACCACTATATATTACATCACTACACCCCTATATACACCTGTAATATACTACACCCCTATATACACCTGTAATATGCTACATCACTATATACTACACCTGTAATAAACTGCAGCACATCACTATATACTACACCTGTGATAACCTACATCACTACACCCCTATATACTACACTTGTATTATACTACATCACTACACCCATATATACTACACTTGTATTATACTACATCACTACACCCCTATATACTACACTTGTATTATACTACATCACTACACCCCTATATACTACACTTGTATTATACTACATCACTACACCCCTATATACTACACTTGTATTATACTACATCACTACACCCCTATATACTACACTTGTATTATACTACATCACTACACCCCTTTATACTACACTTGTATTATACTACATCACTACACCCCTTTATACTACACTTGTATTATACTACATCACTACACCCCTATATACTACACCTGTATTATACTACACCACTACACCCCTATAAACACCTGTATTATACTACACCACTACACCTGTAATATACTACACCACTACACCCCATATACACCTGTAATATACTACACCACTACACCCTTATATACACCTGTAATATACTACACCACTACACCCCTATATACACCTGTATTATACTACACCCCTATATACACCTGTATAATACAGGTGTATATAGGGGTGTAGTGGTGTAGTATAATACAGGTGTATATAGGGGTGTAGTATAATACAGGTGTATATAGGGGTGTAGTATAATTCAGGTGTATATAGGGGTGTAGTATAATTCAGGTGTATATAGGGGTGTAGTGGTGTAGTATAATACAGGTGTATATAGGGGTGTAGTATAATACAGGTGTATATAGGGGTGTAGTATATTACAGGTGTATATAGGGGTGTAGTGGTGTAGTATAATACAGGTGTATATAGGGGTGTAGTATTATACTACACTCCTATATACACCTGTATTATACTACACCACTACACACCTATAAAACTACACCACTACACCCCCCCATATACCACACCTGTAAAACTACATTCCCATATACTAAACCACTACACCCCAAATATTTGTCAAAAGTTACCCCTCTCCCCCAGCCCCCCGCCTGCCCGCCCCCATTGTCCCCGCAGGTTACTAGTAACCACTCACCTCTCTTCTTATCGTTCCCGTCCTCAGACACCTCCGTACGAGCCCCCCGCTGAGCTGCTTCTCCTTCACATGGCCAGGCTGCGCCGACGCTGTATTCCTAGGAGCCCCCGCCGCTGCCTCTCTCCATACGGCCCCCGCCTCTGCAGCTTCTCCTGCCGGGCGGGAACTTTTCAAATGACACACGCGCGCCGTATTGACGATATCAGGGCGCGCGTGTGTCACAGAGAAAAGTGTCGGGCAAGGAACAGAGGAGAGATTCCTGCGTTCCGCTGCCTACACTGTGCGGAGCTTCAGGATTTGTCCTCTGTTTCCTGCCCGACACGCAGCGTGTGATGAGGGTCAGGGCCGGCTCCAGGTTTTTGTGGGCCCCGGGCGGAAGAGTCCCAGTGGGCCCCATCAACACGCAGACACACATACGTACACATACATATTTAAAGACAAACTCACAAAAATACATATAGAACGGACACATCTATACAGCCATATACACTGACATACATAGATACACATTATACATGCCTGTTACGAGGGGGACCCGGGGAAGCGTGCCAAGATGGGGAATGGACAGCTTCCGCCGGTCAAGGTCCACTGTGCGGTGTAAGGGACCGCTGCTATGGTGGGTGAAGAGTGAGCGGGTTGCTGCTAGCGATCGTCTGGAATGTCACAGACGATCTATGTACACCGGTCTGCCCTAACCCGTGTGGGTTGTATGGCAGGGATCACACGGCTCGGTGTACCTGTTGCACGGGGAAGCACAGAGGTGCCCACGCACGTGTGCCAGTGGAAGTCACGAGAATATGGCACGAGGGTAGCACAGAGGTGCCCACGCACGTGTGCTTTCAATAACCAGGTGAGTCCAGTGGAGACTCGAGGAGCTCACCTGGGACAGGAACACGGCCTGTAGTAGGAGCTACTGCCGGAGCAGCAAGGCAGGGACACGGCCTGCAAACCAGGTGCTGCCTAAGCAGCAAGGGCCAAGCCCACAGAGGAAGATAATGCCTGAGCAGTGGCGTGGCAGCACGCTGCCAGACATCCAAACATAGAAGGACGGTCGCGCACCGCCATGATGGCAGGAGGAGCTTTTAAGGAGGTGTAGCTCCAGCCAAGGGCGGGCGCGAGGCGGAGATGACGGACTTGACCCAATCAGGATCCACGACATCCCAGCCTGGCCAGTCAGGATTCACCACGTCACCAGCCTTGTCATCAAGCCGTGTGACGTCAGTG
This sequence comes from Anomaloglossus baeobatrachus, assembly GCF_048569485.1. Taxonomy (NCBI): domain Eukaryota; kingdom Metazoa; phylum Chordata; class Amphibia; order Anura; family Aromobatidae; genus Anomaloglossus; species Anomaloglossus baeobatrachus. Next base: position 301,615,182 of record NC_134357.1, on the reverse strand, counting down.
GGCGAATCAGGATCCATCAAGCATAGCACATGCTCACCCTCCTGCCTCTGGGAAATAGAGGCGGGATCCTCGGTCTCACAATGTGTAGAGATAACGGGAGTCTCACTGCGTCCCTGAGCAGCAAACCTCTGCACATTGCGCAACCTCACAGACCTTTGAGGCTGCTGAGCAGGAGGAGCTGCGGCAGGCAAGGAATGGGAGACCGCCTCATTTCTTGCAACAGGAGTACCACTAGGTGTCACCCTTGTGCTGCCTCTCTGAGGAGGTTTCTCCTGCACTCTGCGCAGTCTGGCAGACCTTCGGCACTGCTGAGCAGGAGCACTCGTGGCAGGCAAGGAGACTGTCTCATTCCTTGCCACAGGAGAGCCACGAGGTGTAACACATGCCTACAGACACACAGCTCTGCTGCATACATACAGACACAGATAGCTCTGCTACAGACACACATAGCTCTGCTACAGACACACATAGCTCTGCTACATACACACATAGCTCTGCTACATACATACACACATAGCTCTGCTACATACATAGCTCTGCTACATACATACACACATAGCTCTGCTACATACATAGCTCTGTTACATACATACACACATAGCTCTGCTACATACATACACACATAGCTCTGCTACATACATAGCTCTGCTACATACATACACACATAGCTCTGCTACATACATAGCTCTGCTACATACATACACACATAGCTCTGCTACATACATAGCTCTGCTACATACATACACATAGCTCTGCTACATACAGACACACATAGCTCTGCTACATACATAGCTCTGCTACATACAGACACACATAGCTCTGCTACATACAGACACACAGAGCTCTGCTACATACATACACACATAGCTCTGCTACATACAGACACACATAGCTCTGCTACATACAGACACACATAGATCTGCTACATACAGACACACATAGCTCTGCTACATACATACACACATAGCTCTGCTACATACATACACACATAGCACTGCTACATACACACATAGCTCTGCTACATACAGACACACATAGCTCTGCTACATACAGACACACATAGCTCTGCTACATATATATATATATACATACACATTGCTCTGCTACATACAGACATAGCTCTGCTACATACATACACACATAGCTCTGCTACATACATACACACATAGCTCTGCTACATATATACATACATACACACATAGCTCTGCTACATATATACATACAGACAGACACACGCGCGGCTCTGGGGCCCAGCACATACGGCAGGGAATACACCTAGGGGGGAGAAGAGCCCATACAGCTCACCAGGGCCCATAAATCGGGGGGTGGGGAGGGCACATACCGCTCAGGTCACGGTGGAGAGGGGGCCCACACAGAGCCGGAAAGAAGCACTGTGCTGGGGGTCGCTGGCTGGCACTGCAACTCTCATCTTTGGGATGAGCAGGATGCCGGCCGGTAGCTCCGCCCACAGATTAAGTTCAACCAGGAAGTCTTTGCTCCTTAAAGGGACGGCGCCGCAGATTCCTGCCGAGGACTGCGGTCCCCGGAACTCGGCCCGGGGGCAGCAGAACTAAGGCGAGTGGGCCCCGGCCAAGGGGCACCAGAATTGACGAGGCCGAGTGAGCCCCCCCGGGCACTGATGAGGGCAATCTGACCACGCGCCTCCCGGAGCCTGGAGCTCCGGACAACAGGTCGGATTGCTCTCATCAGTGACCGGCCAGCAAGGACGCCCTGAGCCAGGCGGGCCGGTCACAGAGAGTAGGCGGGCCGGATGTGGCCCGCGGGCCGCCCCTTGCCCAGGTCTGATCTAACTAGTTGGTTCCAGTTATATGTCAACTTCCCAACAAATCAATTAGAAGCTAGAGAAGGTCGCTATGATGGCCACAAAAATGTCATACAAAAAAAAACACAAGAAAGAAACACAATAGACCGAACAAAACACAGTGATATTGCTAAAAAGCACCGGACAGTGGTCCTATTAGAAAACTTAGCAAAACAAACTAATTAAAGCCAAATAAATATATGTTTACTCCATGAAGTGCTGAGAGTGGTCAGACATAGAAGGAAAACATATCATAGTATAAGGACAAGGAATGATCTCACCGCATTCTTCTATGCCAGGGTGTGCAGGGTCTCCATCGGAGTTCTGGGTCCAGAGTACTGATCCAGTCCTAACTGTCCCGATTAGCTCCTGGAGAACAAAAACAAAGAATACCTGCTACCCCAAGCTCCCGTCCTGACAAGGACGGTCCAAAGCTAAATGTATCAAGCTGGACCCCTATAATGACCCTAACAGCGTCCCGACGCGTTTCGTCTTTCGTGACTCCTCAGGGGACATAATGCTTTATATAAGGAAGGTCCTTGATGCCAGCTATCATACACCCATAGTGCAAGAGACAGCACTATGGGTTTAATTAGTTTGTTTTTCTAAATTTTTCTTAGGATGAAATTTTATGATGCTCTTTAAACAATTTGATTTATTTGGTATGCTGTTATAATAAAATTGATACCAGCTGTGTAGTGTCACTTGGCATCAAGCTGTGGCATTAGTGATGTCGTGGCGTCTATGAGATACCCGACAACACTAACCCAGTCAGTAATAAAAAAAAAATAGACAACAAACAATTTTTTATTTGAAAAAACACTTCCCAACACATTCTCTCTTTCACCAATTCATTGAAAAGAAAAAACAAATCCGAGTCCGGCATAATCCAATTAATAACAGAATGTTCCCCATTTTCTGGGAGAGTAGTGCAGTGACCTGAGCTAACATCATTAGGTCAGGCCAGGTCACCGCAGGGCATCACGAGCATCGACGTCATGAGGTTAGCTCAGTTCATTACCTGCGTTGATGAACACCGCTGAACTCGTGACATCAGTGCTCGTCACTGAGTTCCATGACCGCCGTGTTCTCACCTCAAGTCTCGCGGGAGCCCATGACTTCACTGCTAGTCACAGTCTCAGGCCGCCCGCGAGACTTGAGGTGATATCGCTATTAGCATGGAAGTCAGTGACAAGCATTGACGTCACAAGTTCAGTGGACTTCATCACCGCAGGTCCGCTGGTAACTTAGCTAACCTCCTGATGTTGGCGCTCATTTCATCCCCGCAGCTGCTCACACACTGCTTTGCGGGCAGCTGCGGGGCTGGAGAGGGAGTGAGACATAGACTGCAGAGGCACCGATAGACGGAAACCACATGAAAGTGCTTCCGTGTGGCTTCTGGGGATTTTGCGGACCCATTGACTTGTATTGTGTCACGGTCCACAACAGATTGTATTGTGTCACGGTCCGGAACAGAATAGGACATGTTCCATAATAACAGAACGGACATACGGACACCGATATGTTTTTTGTAGGAACTGATGGCACACGGAAGTGCTTCCATGTGCCATCTAATGCTACACAAAACACATTCAACAGATGGTCTTGTCAGTAGGTCCGCAAAAAAAAGGGAACTGACCAGAACAAACAGAACAGTCGTCTGAATGAGCCCTCACCCAGTGGAAACTGACCCATGGTGAGTTTCATATCCACGACATGTCACTTTCTCTTGCTTTACGCTGAGTTTTATGTACAAATTTTTCCCATATACTTGCAGTAGATAAAGAAACAAAGCAGGTAAAAAACATAAATGTATTTTTACATTTCCCTATGGCAAACGTATCAAAAACGCATCAATAAAGTTTTGTCAAAGCCAAATACCAGGAAGTATTAAAACCAAAACATCTTTATTAAAACATGACATACCAACAAATGTATACTGAGTATTTGGAGCAGAATCTCAGCAATTTCACCTCATTATTTCAAAACTTTAAGTTTTGAGGATTTGTAAGTTTGAACATAGCCATGAAGAACGTTTTGGATTGCTACTTGTGTACAAGGTCAGAACCATCAGCAGCACATGAATGCAATGCAGAATCACCATCCATACATGAATGCTGCGGCAGAACCACTGTCAGTACATGAATGTAGCATCAGAACCACCGTCAGTACTTGAATGCAGTATGAAAACCACAGTCAGTATATGAATGCAAAGCCAGAACCTCTGTCAGTACATGAGATGAACTTTTGTTATTAACCAAATACTTATTTTCCACCATAATTTGTAAAATCTTGCCAAATTAGACAAGGTGATTTTCTGGATTTGTTTTCTCATTTTGTATCTCACAGTTGTGGTCACCTATGATGTCAATTACAGGCCTCTCTCATCTTTTTAAGTGGGAGAACTTACACAATTGGTGGCTGACTAAATAGTTTTTTCCTCCACTGTATGTATGTGGCAGTATGTGGGCATTATAAAATACAAAGGAAGTACCATATTTTTCGGTTTATAAGACGCACCAGATTATAAGACACACCCCAAATTTAGAGAAAAAAAGGTTAGAAAATGGGGTCCGTCTTACAATTCGGTGGTCTCTTACCGGGGGGTTGGCAGTGGTGGTGGAGTGGGGTCAAAGGAGGCAGGGGCGGTGGTGGAGCAGAGCAATGGTGCAGGCAGCAGGTGTCCCAGATGGTAGGAGGCAGGCAACTTTGCAGAAACTGTTGGCGGTGCGGACTGCAAAGAAATTGCGCCCAGAGTCGGCACGTGCACAGATTGAGCTATCAGCTCAATGACAAGACGAAATCTCATCTGCACATGCGCCACCTCTGGGCGCCATTTTCCTTAAGTCCGCTGCTGGGAGATCAATGGGCCGGAGGCAGCCCGCGCACAGATGAGATCTTGAGCTGAGAGGTCCATCTGCGCATGCGCCACCTCCGTGTGCCATTATTTTAACCCCATACCGCCAACAATTTCAGGATACCCCTGCCTCACAGCCTGCTGCTTCAGCCCCAGCACAGCCCGCCACACCGACCCCAGCACAATCCCGCTGCCACATCGGCCCCAGTACAGCCCGCCACAGCACAGGCCTCAGCACAGCCCGCCGCTGCACAGCTCCAGCACAGCCCGCCGCCGCACAGACCTGAGCATAGCCCATCGCTGCATCGGCTCCTGCACAGCCCGCCACCGCACAGGCCAAAGCACTGCCTGCCGCCACACAGTCCCCAGCAGAGCCCGCCGCCTTAGACACTAAGGTGAAAGGGAAACCTGTGTCAGCACCTAACTGTAACGCCCCTTCACATGTCCGTGTTTCCGGTATGAGTGTCATCCATTTTTTTCACAGATACTACACGTACCCATTCTAAACTATGATGATCTTCATATGTCCATTTTTTCAAACAATCCATGTGTCCGTGTGAACCACACACGCGTCCATGAGAAACATTTGGAAACTTGTCAGTTTTTCTGGCAGAATGGGTGACAATAGACAATACAAGTCTATGGGTCCCCGAAAAACACGTACAACACACGGATGTCACTGTTTGCTGTACATGTTTAACATTTAAAGTGTAGGAGAAGCTGTGTAATTTCATTTTCTATAACCATACTGGAAAAACAGGGATGACACACGGATGACATGTGTTTTTAAAAATCTACACACGGGTGGGTGATAAAAATAAGCACATATAGTCAAATCGGTACGTGCCACTCCTATATGTTTTTATACTGGCATGTGAAGGGGGCCTAAGTGGGTTTTGAGGTAAAGATACTGTAGTGACACCTGGAAGAGAGAAATGATAGAAGGTACTTACCAGAGTCTCCAAAAAGTATCTGTAGCTGAACGCACATTGTTTTTGGGAGCTTTCATTGTATACTTATATACTTTGGAATCTATCAAACACTGGATTACTTCTAACACTCCTTTAATTTAGTTGCTAAGTTCTGTTAAATGCATTACCTCATAGATACTGTATATAACACTGCTTAACGTACTGTATTGAATATATGAACATAAAATCATTAGTTGTCCATTTACTATTATTTTTATTGTTTCTATTTTCTTTTCTTTAGGGGAGATCCAGATAAATGTGACATTTGGGGTAACACGCCTCTGCATCTGTCTGCTGCCAATGGCCATCTGAATTGCCTGTCCTTTTTAGTGTCCTTTGGGGCCAATATCTGGTGTCTGGATAATGACTATCACACACCTCTGGATATGGCAGCCACCAAGGGGCACATGGAGTGTGTGCGCTATCTGGATTCCATTGCAGCCAAGCAAAATAGTTTAAATCCCAAGCTGGTGTCTAAACTAAAAGATCGAGCTTTCCGAGAGGCAGAGAAACGCATCCGTGACTGTGCAAAACTACAGCGCAGGCATCATGAGCGTATGGAGCGACGTTACAGAAAGGAGATATCTGACCATTCCGATACCATGAGCTTCTCCAGCTTCTCCAGGTAACACTCTATACGATAGAATCACAACAATATTATAAATGTCATAAAATATATCTATACATATCGATGCAGCACAGGGAAACTGTTAATCAATGTGTGTACCACATTACAGAATTGGTAGCGAGTGCTGGGAGATAAAGGGATTAAAATTACAGGATTAGTGACAGTTGGAATACACAAAATGCCAATGATCAGAATAACCCCCTTGTTAAAATGAATAAACTCCTTTAAATTTTCTGTATACGGCTACGTCTCCATCCAGTGCACTCAACCTACTACTTGTAGATTGGCAGGTGTCTCAGAAGTTGGTCACCATGGATGAAATATTAGGGCATAGTTTAGCAATATGCCAAAACATGAATAGTTAGGAATGCCCCTTTTAAATAAGTAGATATCAGAGATAGAGAAATGAATACATTCAACCCCTGAACAACTGTAGAGAAACAAGTGCAAATAGAGTCTTACCCCTGAAGAATGGGATATATTTAACAGTGGTGATTGCTCATCTTGCATGGTTGTGCCTTACACAACCTTGAACAAAGCCAAAAACTGTTGCCTCAGACCCCATACCCCTTAAAGCTAGGAGTGATCCAAGGAACGAGAATGATTATGTGGTTTTTCACTGCGCTGCTGCAAATAAAGGAATAGTCGATGAAAATGTTTAAGGGGGTAAGCGGTTTGTTCTACGCGTTTCAAAATGATTTTCATTTGTTCCTCAGGAAAGCCACCAAGTTACAGATAGGCCGCCTTCACATGTCCATGTCTGTGTGGTGTCCGTTTTCACATGTATCGGAGACACGTTCACATTCCAATTAAAATCAATGGGAATCTTCACACTTTCTTGCTTTCACACTTACCATGTGTCCCTGTGAACCAAATGCCTGTCCATGTGATACTGAAATGAATGTTTTTTTTGTGTGTAAAAGATGTGCAAAGATAGATAAATGCTAGATAGATAGATAGATAGATAGAGGGATAGATAGATAGATAGATCAATAGATAGATAGCTAGATCAATAGATAGATAGATAGATCAATAGATAGATAGCTAGATCAATAGATAGATAGATCAATAGATAGATAGCTAGATCAATAGATAGATAGTTAGCTTGTACAGCTATTTAGCCAAATAAATAAATAAATGAAAAAAATTATGTGCGGCCCCCCTATTTTTGATAACCAGCACAGGTATTGCAGCAGCTGCATGCTGCAACCCTCAGCTTTATGCTGTACATTGGCTGGTTATCAAAACTATAGGGTACCCCACCCTGTTTTTTTTCCACATTATTTAAATAAATTATTTTAAAAACTGTTGTGGGGTTCCCCCATTTTTCATAACCAGCCAAGGTAAAGTAGACAGCTGGAGACTGGTATTATTAAGGTGGGAAGGCCATTGGTTCTTTGTCACTTCCAGCCTAAAATTAGCAGCCTGTAACTTCCCCAAAAGTGGTGCATCCATCAGATTCACCAATTTTAGTGCTTCGTCCGGCTTTTCCTGATTACCCTGGTGCAGTGACAATCGGGTTAATATTTATGGGGTTGATGCCAGCTGTGTAAAGTCAACTGGCATCAAGCCCTGGTGTTAGTAATGGAGAGGCATTTATCAGACTCCCCCAATACTATCCCAGTAGAAGTAAAGAGAAAGAAACACACAAGTAAAATATTTTATTTAAACCTCCCCTCTGACTTTAGCTCTCATTCACCAATTTATTAAAAAAAAGCTAAGAAGTTCCAACATAATCCAAAAAATCCTATGTAGTCCATGAAAGCAAACCTGAAAGACATACACAGAGAAAATTAAAGAAATAAAGGCATGACACAGTCCCTCGTTCACCAATTTATTCCCAAAAGAAGCAGCTCCAACATAATCCACATCGAGGTCCCACAACGTTCCCCGAATCAGTGGCCCAGCCTATTAAGAACGAGACCCATAGCCTGGAACAGCAGCCACTTCTGTGTTTCACCCTGCATGCCGTGAGAACCGCTGGCAGCAGTGATGCCATGAGGTCACCTCAGTTCACAGCAGCTGGGTCACACAGAAGGTAGCGTGAGAACCGCTTGTGGCAGCGAACTGTAACCTCATGGAGTCACCGCTCATCACTGCCACCGGCGGTTCTCATACTAAATGTTGCTAAATATACTGACATGAACTGATGTAACAGCAATGTTGTTTAATAAAGAAACAGTACAAAATAAAATGAGGATTGATGAAAGAAAGTGGGGGATTGAGTGTAAATGGACATAGCGATGCCAAAAGATATATGGCAATAGAGTGAAGGAAAAATATAAATGTGCATACATGTAGAACGTAGGAATTTGTATATTCATATTATTGAGAATGATTTTAAAAACCATACTTTTCATTTTATAAGACGCACCGGATTAAAAGATGCACCCCAAATTTATAGCAAAAGGGAAAAAAATATGGGGTCCATCTTCCAGTGCTGTCTTACCGGAGGGGGGCGGCAGCTGTGGTGGAGCAGGGTCACAGGAGGCAGTTGCGCTGGTTGAGTAGGGCGATGCTGCAGGTGTCCCAAATACTCGCTGCAGGCATGAGGCAGGAGGAGCATCCAGAAGGTGTCGGCGATGCAAGTTGCAAAGAAATAGCATCCGGAGTTGGCACGTGTGCAGATAGAGCTCTCAGCTCAATGACAAGCCGAGATCTCATCTGCATATGTGCCACCTCCGTGTGTCATTTTCCTTAAGTCCTCTGCACGGAGTCAATGGGCCGGAGGCGGCATGTGAGGAGATGAGATCTTGAGCCGACAGCTCCATCTGCGCATGCGATGACTCTGGGTGCCCTTATTTGAAGCCTGCACCACCGACATTTTCAAAATATTAAGTACGTAAATGGAGTGCACATACAATGCCTTGCGAAAAAATTTGGCCCCTTTGAATTTTTCAACCTTTTCCCACATTTCAGGCTTCAAACATAAAGATAAAAATGTTAATGTTATGGTGAAGAATCAACAACAAGTGGGACACAATTGTGAAGGTGAACAAAATTTATTGCTTATTTTAAACTTTTATAAAAAATAATAAACTGAAAATTGGGGTGTGCAATATTATTCGTCCCCTTTAAGATAATACTTTGTAGCGCCACCTTTTGTTGCGATTACAACTGCAAATCGCTTGGGGTATGTCTCTATCAGTTTTGCACATCGAGAGACTGAAATTCTTGCCCATTCTTAATTTGCAAATAGCTGGAGCTGAGTGAGGTTGGATGGAGAGCGTTTGTGAACAGCAGTTTTCAGCTCTTTTCATAGATTCTCGATTGGATTCAGGTCTGAACTTTGACTTGGCCATTCTAACACCTGGATACATTTATTTGTGACCCATTCCATTGTAGATTTTGCTTTGTGTTTGGGATCATTGTCTTGTTGGAAGACAAATCTCAGTCTCAGGTCTTTTGCAGACTCCAACAGGTTTTCTTCAAGAATGGTCCTGTATTTGGCTCCATCCATCTTCCCATCAATTTTAACCATCTTCCCTGTCCCTGCTGAAGAAAAGGCAGGCCCAAACCATGATGCTGCCACCACCATGTTTGACAGTGGGGATGGTGTGTTCAGGGTGATGAGCTGTGTTGCTTTTACGCTAAACATATTGTTTGGCATTGTGCCCAAAAAGTTCGATTTTGGTTTCATCTGACCAGAGCACCTTATTCCACATGTTTGGTGTGTCTCCCAGGTGGCTTGTGGCAAACTTTAAATGAGACTTTTTATGGATATCTTTGAGAAATGGCTTTCTTCTTGCCACTCTTCCATAAAGGCCAGATTTGTGCAGTGTTCGTCTGATTGTTGTCCTATGGACAGACTCTCCCACCTCAGCTGTAGATCTCTGTAGTTCATCCAGAGTGATCATGGGCCTCTTGGCTGCATCTCTGATCAGTCTTTTCCTTGTTTGAGATGAAATTTTGGATGGACGGCCGGGTCTTGGTAGATTTGCAGTGGTATGATACTCCTTCCATTTCAATATGATCACTTGCACAGTGCTTCTTGCGATGTTTAAAGTTGTGGAAATATTTTTGTAACCAAATACAGCTTTAAACTTCTCCACAACAGTATCACGGACCTGCTTGTTGTGTTCCTTGGTCTTCATGATGCTCTCTGTGCTTTAAACAGAACACTGAGACTATCACAGAGCAGGTACTGTCAGGGCCGGGAGGACTGGTGGGCCCAGGAGGTGGATCCACTGGACCTTGCACCCCACCGGAGGGCAGGGTACACGGCAGCCGGAGCACTGACGTGGCAGGGACAAGTATAAGCAGGTCACCAGAGTCACAGAGTTCTTTAGGACAATAATGGAAACAGACACAGGTACCAGAGTGCAAGGACAAGAAGTCAGTAGGACACGGTACCAGGGGACCTGAGCACCTAGCTCATAAGACTAGCTACAAGACACGTTGATCAGGCCCCGCCCACATGGAAAGGCAAGTCTTATATACCCAGCACAGCCTCATGTCATTTCCTGCTACAGGTGTGCTGGGCCTATAAGACCAGGAGAGTGGGCGCGGCCTGGTCCTATACAGAACCATGAGGCTAAGACTCAGAGTCAGACTCCTGAGACCAGGAACAGGACTCAGGGGAGCAAGAGCGGGAGCGGCAGCCATGACTGGTGGACACATGGACTGGATCAGTGGGTAAGGAGTGGTGCTAGGACACGGGGAGCGTGACAGTACCCCCCCCTGAAGCCCCCCTCCCCGCGGCCGGGACATGTAGGCGTGCCGAAGAGGGGCAGCAACGTACTTCCGGGACAACCAGGACCGGGCCTGAGGACCGCAATCCACCCAATCGACCAGGAAGGACTGCTTACCCCGGACTGTTTTCATGGCCACTATGTCCCGTATCGGGGAACCCATGTCAGCGGCAAGGGAGGCAATGGAAAGGGGAGGACCGTCAGAAACAGGACTGGAGTCTTGGACGGCCGGATCGGGCGTCTCGGACTGGGTACAGGACAGTATCTCATCCTCGGTAGCCGGTGGCATCAAAGTCTCAATTGTCAGGGACGGTGGAACGTCGCTGGAGTGCGTCGTCTCCTCTGGTTCCGGTGGCACCATGGTCTCAATTATCAGGGATGGCGGAACGTCGCTGGAGTGCGTCGTCTCCTCTGGTTCCGATGGCACCACAGGCACAAGAGACAAGAGTTGTGGCACGGCACTGGACTGCGTCGTCACCTCTTCCTCTTCCTGCGGCATAACAGGTTCAGGTGACAGGGGCCGAGGAACGGGCTGTAGGCAGTGGTCATGACACAAGGGTCCCCAGCGAGTAATAGCGCCAGAGCGCCAACTAATGGCAGGGTCATGGAGTTGAAGCCAGGGCAGACCCAGCAGGAGCTCAGGAGCCATTCTTGGGATGACATAGAAGGCAATGGTCTCAGTATGCAAAGTGCCAACCTGGAGTCTCACGGGTTCAGTGGTATACCGGACAGGTTCGTATAGTGGTTTACCATCCACGGAGGCGAACCAGAGGGGCTTGGCAAGCGGGATCACAGGTACCTGGTATTGGTTCACTGCAGACTGGTGTATGAAATTACCCGCTGCCCCAGAATCAATGTGGGCCTCTGCTGTGAACCTGATCTTCTCCATCATCACCTGGACAGTCTGCGTAACTGGAACGGAGGGGATTCCGGTGCCAAGGGTGGCGGTTCCCACCTCCCCTTGGACCTGGGGTCTACCAGGTTTCTCCGGGCAAGAACGTAGCATATGTGACCCGTCTCCGCAATAGAAGCACAGGCCCCGGGCGAGCCGTTCTGCACGGCGTTGCTTGGCCTGGGTCAGACGGTCCACCTGCATGGGTTCTGGCGATAAGTCACGGAAAGGCAGGGACGAGGGAACGGTAGGTCTCTGCGGGGGCAAGGCATGGCAAGGTGGTCGCTTCTCCCGGACTCTCTCTTTAGTACGCTCCTGAAAGCGGAGATCAATCCGGGTGGCCAGGGAAATCAAGGCGTCCAGGGTGCGAGGAACATCTCGGCCGGCTAGTTCGTCTTTAATACGACCAGAGAGACCCTCCCAAAAGGCCGCTGTTAAGGCCTCATTGTTCCAGCCCAGCTCCGAAGCGAGCGTGCGGAACTGGATGGCGTATTGGCCGACTGTTTGGGTCCCTTGGCGTAGCCGGAGGAGCGTAGAGGTCACTGCGGTAGTTCGTCCGGGTTCGTCAAAGGTGCCTTTGAAGGCTCGCAGGAACTCCTGGATGTCGGTGATCATTGGATCCTTGTTTTCCCACAGGGGGTTAATCCAGGCCAGGGCTTCGCCTTCCAGGTGTGACATCAGGAACGCCACCTTGGCCTGGTCTGAGGCAAACAAGTGCGGGAGCAACTGGAAGTGCAGAGAGCACTGGTTCAGGAAGCCTCGGCAGGACTTGGGATCCCCTGCATAGCTAGGCGGAGCAGCGAGGCGAAGTTGCGAGGCCGTGGAAGAAACTGGTTCGGACCTGGAGAGTGGTTGCTGCGTGGATGAGACGGCAGTCTGCAGCGTATACAACCGGTGGTCCACGGACGTCATGAATTTCAGCATCCGGTTCAGGGTTTCACGCTGTTGTGCCAGCTCCTGGCGCAGCTCAGCCAGCTCCGATATTTGTGCTCCAGCGGGATCCATGGCCTGATCAATCTGTCAGGGCCGGGAGGACTGGTGGGCCCAGGAGGTGGATCCACTGGACCTTGCACCCCACCGGAGGGCAGGGTACACGGCAGCCGGAGCACTGACGTGGCAGGGACAAGTATAAGCAGGTCACCAGAGTCACAGAGTTCTTTAGGACAATAATGGAAACAGACACAGGTACCAGAGTGCAAGGACAAGAAGTCAGTAGGACACGGTACCAGGGGACCTGAGCACCTAGCTCATAAGACTAGCTACAAGACACGTTGATCAGGCCCCGCCCACATGGAAAGGCAAGTCTTATATACCCAGCACAGCCTCATGTCATTTCCTGCTACAGGTGTGCTGGGCCTATAAGACCAGGAGAGTGGGCGCGGCCTGGTCCTATACAGAACCATGAGGCTAAGACTCAGAGTCAGACTCCTGAGACCAGGAACAGGACTCAGGGGAGCAAGAGCGGGAGCGGCAGCCATGACTGGTGGACACATGGACTGGATCAGTGGGTAAGGAGTGGTGCTAGGACACGGGGAGCGTGACAGGTACATTTATATGTTGACTTGATTACACACAGTGGCTTATATTTATCATCATCAGTCATTTAGGACACCATTGGATCATTCAGAGATCCTCAATGAACTTCTGGAGTGAGTTTGCTGCACTGAAAGTAAAGGGGCTTAATAATATTGCACGCCCCACTTTTCAGTTATTTATTTTTTACAAAAGTTTAACATAAGCAATAAATTTTGTTCACCTTCACAATTGTGTCCCACTTGTTGTTGATTCTTCAACATAACATTAAAATTTTTATCTTTATGTTTGAAGCCTTAAATATGGGAAAAGGTTAAAAAATTCAAGGGGGCCGAATACTTTCACAAGGCACTGTAGATGGGGATGACAAGGTGCAAGTGAATAGGTCAAAAAAGACCAAATCCAAGTCTCAAGAAATCACTGCACACTCAAATTTTGAGCAAAGAAAGTTTTTAAATGCAATTTTTATTTGTAAAATTGTGAACAAAAACGACAGTCTCTGACGTTTCTGCCCTAGGGGCCTTGATCACAGGGTTGCAGTTACAACTGGTCCTGGGAAAAGGATATTTAGTGTGCAATATAAGGAATGCTGAGGATCCTCTGTTAGGAATTCTGTCGAAGGGATTGACATATATAAGAACATATCCTGTATGCTGGTGGTATGGGGCACTCCCGTGCCTATTCTGGCTCCTGTGCTTGTTCACAATTTCATAAATAAAAATTGCATCTAAAAATGTTTTTGCTCAAAATTTGAATGTGCAGTGATTTCCTGAGACTAACATTTTCAGAATGGGGGCTCCTGCCTCACTGCCCACAGCACAGCGCCCAGCACCGCTCTCAGCACAGCCTGTCGCCCACAGTAAGCTCGCAGCTCAGCGCCCGCGGCCCGTAGCATCTCCCCGGCCTCCTGTGACCTCTCCACAACCCCTGGTACGCTACAGTCAGATTATAAGACTCACCCCTTATTTTCCTCCCAAATTTTAGGAAGGTAAAGTGCATCTTATAATCCAAAAAATATGGTATTTGATCTATTTTATTAACATGTTTAGGTGTGTAAATTTTTGACTTTGCAGAAAGTAATAAAAATGTCATAAAACATTCTCTGTCTCCCACTATTCTGGCATTTTGGAAATATAAATAATCTTGGTTCCTATTTGACCTAAAACGGGAAAGGTTTATGCTGATTTCATGTCATATAGTGAGGAAAACATGCAGATGTGTCTTTTTAAATAATGTATGTAAACCTCTGGTTTCGGCTGTACCTATATCTTATACCACTTTACTTACCCTTTTCCTCCATACATTATGACGGCCCAGGCTGTTTTCTGTGCTTCTGTCTGACCCCATTTCTCTGATTTGGAAACCGGATTCCACTGTTTTCAGGACTGTTGTTAAGTGTCAAATGTAGTCAAGACTAACAAAGAGACAATTTAATTCTGTAATACCAGCAAAGGGTTATGTTTTACTGCAAATCAAGTCCAAATAATTTATGTTTATAACTGGTTTTTTTTTTTCTTTGAGTATATGGAAAAAAAAGACTTAAAGCTGAACCTTTTTATTTCTATATTTCCATATACGAGGGGCTGCTGATAAGTCTTTGGCTTTCTGATATTTTTTTGTTTCTATGTAACGAATGTTACATCACATGAAAGCCTTATGTGTCTAATATATGTTTTCAAAATTTTGTGTTTGTTGCTTATGGCAACAGTGTTCTACACACACGGGAAAACAAAATGGCAGAGTGTAATGCGATATTCACAGCAACTGAGATCAGAGGAGTGATACAATTTTTGTTTCTGCAAGGAAAGTCCGAGAAGGATATGATACAGGTAAAATATATCTTTGTACCGTGTTAGCCAGTAGAGATAAAAAATTGTTTAAAAGAACTGAAGTCCTCAGTGGTTGATACCTTTTAATGGCTAACTGAAAAGATGGTACCATCTTTTCAGTTAGCCATTAAAACGCAAAGGATATGGTGATATGTCACAGACATTGGGGAATCAATGCCCTTCATATTTCAGAGTTAAGAACTGGGTTGCCAAATTTAAAACGGGCTACTTCAGCACCAATAATGAGGAATGACCTGGACGACCGAGAGTGGTTGTTATTCCGGAGATCCTCGATGCTGTGCACAATCTCATACTGGAGAATTGATGAATTTCAGCTAAAGCAATAGCAGACATCAATGGGATTTCGTGTGAACATGTTTGTGTCATTGTCCATGAACATTTGGACATGAGGAAGCTATCTGCAAAGTGGGTCCACAAATGTTTAACAACAGATTAGAGAAGCATGCGAGTGAAAACTTCCCAGTCCATTTGTCAGTGTTTCCGGACTGATAAGAACTTCCTGGATCAACTGCTCACTATGGATGAGACCTGGATATATTTGTAGGACTCTGAAATTAAGGGGCATTCAAAAGAGTGGAGGCACAGTGGTTCTCCTCGTCCAAAGGAGTTGTGTGTGCAAAAATGATGATGTTGATGGTGTCCGTGTTCTGGGCTAAGGAGGGCGTGCTGCTAGTGGACTACCTTCAAAAGGGTTCCACCATCAATGCAAGGTATTACATAAAAGTTTTGGACCAATTGAAGGCAGCTCTGAAGGCCAAACGGCACGGCAATCTGTCCAAAGGAATCTTGTTCCTGCAAGACCGCCTCCGCTCACACTTCACAAGTGATTATGGCAAAACTGGCAGAGCTTGGCTTTCTGCTGGTTGACCACCCACCTTATTCACCAGATCTAGGTCTCTCTGACTATTATCTGTTTCCAAACCTGAAGTAACACCTCAAGGTTACCAAATTTCACACCATTTCTGATGCCATGGCTGCTATGGATTCCTGGTTTGAGGCACAACTGAAATCCTTTTTACTACAAGTGTAAGAGGGGTTGCGCCTGACAATTCTTGTATAGGGTTTAGCTCCAGGTGAGCTCCTACCAGGGGAGTCCAGTTATTAACAATTTGAACAAAATACACATCTCAATAATTTTTAACTATGTCTCAAAAAGACCACTACATAAAAGCGTAAGAACCAGAAAGACCAGGAGTTTTTATAGGCAAAAATTACACAATCTTTATTGATACAAAATGCATACATATAGAAAAATACAAGAAGATTAAAATAGTGCTGTAAAGGGGAAAAGACACCCAGAGACGCATGGGACAGAAAAGCACGCTCATGTAGGTATCAGAAAACATGGGTATAAAGGTCCGGCCTCAGTAGATTACAAAGTGCAGTCATATAATAGGCCTAAAGTTCAATTGCTTACCCATTATGGAGAGAGCGTCGCAAGTGCGTCGCTAATGCGTCCCATAGGTCACGGAACCCTTCCTACCAACGCGCGTTTCACGTCATATATCTCAGCTTCCTCAGGGCGGGTTTAACTAATGATCCCAAAAACAGATCTTATATTGGACCCAAAGCGATATAATTGGATGAAATATAATTGCGACGCATGCGCAGCACACATAAGATGACCACTTCCGACTAGCGATGCACAAAGAGGAGGCGCCGGAAATCTATGTAGCCAAGGACGCAAGTGCGTTGCCAACCTCATCGCGAATGCGCCGGGCGGATCAAGAGAGACTTTTGGATAGAATACAATAACGGCGCGTGCACAACGCATGCGAGATGACCACTTCCGCTCCATCCGGCAGTGCACAGATGAAGGAGGCACCGGAAATCCTGGTAGCCAAGGACGCAAATGCGTCACTAACCACATCGCACATGCGCCGGGCGGGTCAGAGGGACACGTCATACATGCGAGAGGCACGCGCACAGCGTATTAATCCAAATATGGAGAAATATTAACCCTAAATATCTTAGGAGGGAGCATGGGACATTAGTGCATCACTATTTACCCACCATATTAATATAATAAGATAAATTGACATGATAGATGGAATCAAGGTCCACATAATAAAGGAATCACATCAAACTTAGTGACATCATAAAAATTATGACGAAAGAAGGGTCAAGTAAATAGCACGTTATATGAAAGATACATATCACAAAAAGTAGTTTAATAGATCAGTCTCTTTTGTTATCCTCCAGAGATTCAGGTTATATTCATGGATGATAATTATATATGTCTCTTATATTCCTCGTGGCTTATATCACTCTTCCAAAGTTGAACCATGTTACAGATCCTAAGGGTTGGCATCAAGAGTATAGCTTTTAGACTAAAGAATAATTATAACACCAATTAAAAGCAATATAAAAACTGGCAAAACCATAAAGCATGTAATACCAAACAAATAGTTCGTAGTAGGAGATTTTCCAAAAATAGAAGGACCCTCATAAGGACTTTATAAGAAAGGCACAAAATTTGCTGCTTCATTCATGCCCAACGGGGCAACCGTATTCAACATAATAATCCATTTCATTTCTTTTTGCGCCAAAAGTTTCTTAACATTACCCCCTCTTATCCCAAGATGAATCACATCTATCCCTCTAGCCATAAATGTCTTAGGATTACACGAATGAAATTGCTTAAAATGGCGAGGGATAGTTTTGAGTTCAGTCGTGTCGGTCGCTGCCCCTGCCGCCACAATGTCCCTCACATGCTCTCGGATTCTGACTCTCAGCTCTCTAGATGTCAGGCCGATATAGATCTTATTACATCCACATGTGGCATAGTAGATCACATTACTTGTGTCACATGAGATGTGTTCCCGGGTAGAAAAGGTCTTCATACCATCACTAGTCGTAAAATCCGAGCATCGAGAAACATTAGGGCAGGAGAGGCAGCGACCGCATGGAGAACAGCCCTTAATCGGACCACGTGAACCAAACATGAAATCTTGCTGTGGGGCAACGTAATGGTTTTTAACTAGGAGATCCTTCAAGTTTCTGCAGCGTCTCGCAGTCATCAAGGGCACTGCTGGTAGGAAAGATTTGATAGAGGGATCTGACTGAAGAACATGCCAGTATTTATTAAAAATTCGCCTCATATCTTACCATTTCTCGTTGAAAGTAGAGATAAACCGTACATTATTTGGTTCATCCTGTAGTGCCCTTTTAGAATATCCACCTTCTCCCCGCAACAACTCACTCCGAGGAGCTGAATTAGCCCTCTGATAGGCCCTCTTTACACATCGGCCACTATATCCCCGAGCTCTAAATCTCATCCTTAAATCATCTGCCTGATCAAGGAAAGAGTCATCCTGAGAGCAAATCCGCCTGATTCTGGTATTGTCCAATTGGGATAGCTGAAATGGTAGAATTAGTATGTGCCGAAGTGGCATGGAGCAATGAATTCACAGACGTCGGCTTCCTAAAGACATCCGTCTGCAACGCCATCGCCCCATCCACAAAAATCTTGATGTCTAAAAAATCAATTTCATTAACACTGTAACTAAAAGTCAGTTTAATGTTGAATGTGTTGTCATTGAGTTGGTCTGTGAACTCCCCGAGCTGAGATGACGACCCATGCCATATGATGAATAAATCATCAATGTACCTCACCCACAACTGTGCCCTGGGAGCGGCCCATGCGCCTCCGCCCTCAAACAAACCCCTCTCCCAGTAACCGAGAAAGAGGTTTGCATAAGAAGGCGCACAGGCCGCGCCCATAGCAGTCCCCCGCCGCTGCAGATAAAATCTATCTTTAAAGACGAAGAGGTTGTGGGTGAGTACATATTCAAGCAGCTCAAGGACCAACTCGCAGACATGGCTATCCCAATTGCTGACACCCAAGAAAAAGCGGACAGCCCTCAAGCCATCACCATGATGAATGCAGGTATATAATGACTCAATATCAGCTACCACCAAGAGGGTTTCAGAGTCCATATGGATCCCGTCAATTCTCTTCAACACCTCAGTTGTGTCGCGCACATAGGATGGAAGAGTCTCGACTAAAGGTCTTAAATAATGCTCAATAAATTGGCAAATCGGACTACATAACCCTTACATCCCAGACACAATTGGTCTTCCAGGTGGATTGACGGGATCCTTGTGGACCTTCGGCAATAGATAAAATGTAGGGATCTTAGGATACTTAGTAAATAATCCATCGAAATCCCTCTTGGTAATAACCCCCTGATCATAGGCATCATTGAGGATGAGGTAGAGCTCGGCTGAGAATGAGACCAAAGGAGAGGAATCCAATTTTATATATGCTAACTTATCACGCAGCTGCCTATGGGCCTCCCTCTCATACATATCAATAGGCCATATCACGACGTTGCCCCCCTTGCCTGCTGCCTTAAATACAACATCTTTCATGTTCTGTACCTCATTCAGAGCCTTCCGCTGAACCACTGTAAGGTTATCATGTGACCGGCATGTGAAGATCCCACGCAGCTCATCAGTGACAAGCTTGGTGAAAACCTCCGGGCATAGTGACAAGGGGGGGAACGTTGTAGATCTAGGCATTATACTAAGAGGGAACCCACCTGGCAGCTGAGTAGATTGTTCTTCTAAAAGATCTTCAAGATCCTGGAGTGTCCTCTGTTCGGTCTCATTCACAGCCGAGGGGACAGATGTTTTGGCATGCAATTTCTTAAGGATGAGCTTGCGTGAGAAAAGGTGGACATCCTTCAACGCTGCCAAAAAATTGAAAGCATTACTAGCCGAGAAGGTCAAGCCTTTGCTTAAGACCTCGATCTGGGCAGTGGAGAGCCGATGTTTAAAAAGGTTAATTACCTGTAGCTCCCCTCCAGTTTTATTTTTGGACGTATTTTGATTTTGATTTTTAGATGGCCATAATCTATTGTTCCAAATAATTCTCCCAGATTCTTGATGGCCCCTCATGGACATGGAACCACTTCCACTAGCTTGAGTATCTTCCCCGGAAGTACATGATGTCATAGATCCCGACCTTGAACGATTAAATCCCGGTCTGCGATAGGGGTGTGATCTCTCCTTATTATTCCTCCACCTATACATTTTATTTCCTTGTTTATCATCGAAATCTCTTTGTAACTTTTGAATTTTTCTCCCTTGTATTTCTTTAACAAGGGTTTGAATCTCGGTATCCAAATCCTCATTACATTTTTTAAGAGCAGCCGTAGTTAGATTTTTCTCCATATTATCATAGAGTTCAGTGATTTCCACCTCCAGATTTTTTAATGATTCTCTATCAAGATCAATCAAAAGCTCAAGGAATTGTTTAGAACAATTGGTCGCAGCATTTTCCCATTTATTCTTAAATGTTTCATTATCAATAGGAAATGAGGGAAAAACCTGGACTCTAAGTCCTCGAGGGATCAACCCCATTTCAATATAACGTTCAAGGAAGGTACAATTCCACCAAGTTCTCGTCCTTTTCCTTAGTAGATCCTTCATCTTATTAAAATACTCCTTAGTACCTGTGCCAGTATTGTCTAAAACCAAAGTGGGGTCCCCTTTAAGCACATCATTAATTTCACAAAGCCACGCCTCCTCGCGGGCTTTGAAATTCATGGTATTACGAGGATGTGCTGTGGATAACACAAAAAGCAGCAAAGATATTAACAATTTGAACAAAATACACATCTCAATAATTTTTAACTATGTCTCAAAAAGACCACTCCATAAAAGTGTAAGAACCAGAAAGACCAGGAGTTTTTATAGGCAAAAATTACACAATCTTTATTGATACAAAATGCATACATATAGAAAAATACAAGAAGATTAAAATAGTGCTATAAAGGGGAAAAGACACCCAGAAACGCGTGGGACAGAAAAGCACGCTCATGTAGGTATCAGAAAACATGGGTATAAAGGTCAGGCCTCAGTAGATTACAAAGTGCAGTTATATAATAGGCCTAAAGTTCAATTGGTTACCCATTATGGAGAGAGCGTCGCAAGTGCGTCGCTAATGCGTCCCACAGGTCACGGAACTCTTCCTACCAACGCGCGTTTCGCGTCATATATCTCAGCTTCCTCAGGGCGGGTTTAACTAATGATCCCAAAAACAGATCTTATATAGGACCCAAAGCGATATAATTGGATGAAATATAATTGTGACGCATGCGCATCGCACATAAGATGACCACTTCCGACTAGCGATGCACAAAGAGGAGGCGCCGGAAATCTATGTAGCCAAGGACGCAAGTGCGTTGCCAACCTCATCGCGCATGCGCCGGGCGGATCAAGAGAGACTTTTGGATAGAATACAATAACGGCGCGTGCACAACGCATGCGAGATGACCACTTCCGCTCCGTCCGGCAGTGCACAGATGAAGGAGGCACCGGAAATCCTGGTAGCTAAGGACGCAAATGCGTCACTAACCACATCGCACATGCGCCGGGCGGGTCAGAGGAACATGTCATACATACGAGAGGCACGCGCACAGTGTATTAATCCAAATATGGAGAAATATTAACCCTAAATATCCTAGGAGGGAGCACGGGACATTAGTGCATCACTATTTACCCACCATATTAATATAATAAGATACATTGACATGATAGATGGAATCAAGGTCCACGTAATAAAGGAATCACATCAAACTTAGTGACGTCATAAAAATCATGACGAAAGAAGGGTCAAGTAAATAGCATGTTATATCAAAGATACATATCACAAAAAGTAGTTTAATAGATCAGTCTCTTTTGTTATCCTCCAGAGATTCAGGTTATAATCATGGATGATAATTATATATGTCTCTTATATTCCTCGTGGCTTATATCACTCTTCCAAAGTTGAACCATGTTACAGATCCTAAGGGTTGGGATCAAGAGTATAGATTTTAGACTAAAGAATAATTATAACACCAATTAAAAACAATATGAAAACTGGCAAAACCATAAAGCACGTAATACCGAACAAATAGTTCGTAGTAGGAGATTTTCCAAAAATAGAAGGACCCTCATAAGGACTTTATAAGAAAGGCGCAAAATTTGCTGCTTCATTCAGGCCCGGAAATCCTCGATGCTGTGCACAACCTCATACTGGAGAATTGATGAATTTCAGCTAAAGCAATAGCAGACATCAATGGGATTTCCCGTGAACATGTTTGTGTCATTATCCATGAACATTTGGACATGAGGAAGCTATCTGCAAAGTGGGTCCACAAATGTTTAACAACAGATTAGAGAAGCATGCGAGTGAAAACTTCCCAGTCCATTTGTCAGTGTTTCCGGACTGATAAGAACTTCCTGGATCAACTGCTCACTATGGATGAGACCTGGATATATTTGTAGGACTCTGAAATTAAGGGGCATTCAAAAGAGTGGAGGCACAGTGGTTCTCCTCGTCCAAAGGAGTTGTGGGTGCAAAAATGATGATGATGTTGATAGTGTCCGTGTTCTGGGTTAAGGAGGGCGTGCTGTTAGTGGACTACCTTCAAAAGGGCTCCAACATCAATGCAAGGTGTTACATAAAAGTTTTGGACCAATTGAAGGCAGCTCTGAAGGCCAAACGGCACAGCAATCTGTCCAAAGGAATCTTGTTCCTGCAAGACAACGCCTCCGCTCACACTGCACAAGTGAATATGGCAAAACTGGCAGAGCTGGGCTTTCTGCTGGTTGACCACCCACCTTATTCACCAGATCTAGGTCTCTCTGACTATTATCTGTTTCCAAACCTGAAGTAACACCTCAAGGTTACCAAATTTCACACCATTTCTGATGCCATGGCTGCTATGGATTCCTGGTTTGAGGCACAACCGAAATCCTTTTTACTACAAGTGTAAGAGGGGTTGCACCTGACAATTCCTGTATAGGGTTTAGCTCCAGATTAGCTCCTACCAGGGGAGTCCAGTGTACGGCCCAGTGGGTCCACTCCTGGATGCTCACCGCCCCTTGGTGACCATAACACCAGCCCATCCAACTGGAAAAAGACCTGGAATATAGGGATGGAGCTACCTGATGGATAGTTGAGTGAGACAGGAACTTCTTGGTTGCAAACATGAGAGTATATAAAGAGAGACTAAAAGACCCCTTAACAGAAAGATTGGAGAGAGACCCCAGGGAGGAAAGTCTTCAGAAATGGCAGCATCTGGAGAGAGCTGAGAAAAAAGGCTAAGAGCTGCCTGGATTGTTCTTAGTGATATTTGACTGATGAGAGCTAAGGAAAACTCTGTGATATATTGAGGTCTGGCGAGATTGGTCTTGTTACTGTATAATCCACACTTCATTTCTGAAGTAAAGTTGTGTTATATCGGAGTCCAAAATGGCCGCCATTGGAAGAGGACACAGATGAAGGAGCTCCTGCATATCCAAGAACATCTGGGCTCCTGGTTGAGACAGTGCCAGCTGCAACCCCCTTACAGCATCTCTGGGACCCAGTGAACCCTCGGCGACGCATATTGAGGAAAGAGACCCACTCTAAAGCCCCGCGGGACCCCATCCACAGGGGAGGCCCGAGACCACGCTAAAGATGCCGGGGCCTGGAGCGCGGTGAAAATAGCCCAGGGGAAGAAGAACCATCGGGGGAGGATCGCTGGACCCCCACCGGCGTAGAAGCGGTGCCTGGAGGAGGGAAAATCTTGTCCGGACACTGGCTGAAGAGGCAAGAGGTGGGAATTCCGGCGGCCGCGGGAGATCGAGAGAGAGCCGGCGCCATCTTGCAACAGTGGGAGCAGAGGCCTGGTGACTCGCGGGAAACACAAGAGAGGCGGTGGGGGCCCTGGGAGCCCGCAAGCTAAGGAGGAGGCTTCACTCACCCGATCCGGGAGGGAGAGAAGGACTCGAGCGTAGTGGAGAACGAGCCGGGCACAGTGACTGGGAACCGCTTAGTGGCTCTCAGGCCTGAGTGGAGGCCAGGCAGCGGCGTGACGAGTAGCCTGAGAGAGAAGAGACTGATGAGTGCAACTCCCCTGTCCACAGGGGTGACTGCTATCCTGGTTCGCTCGCCTATTCTCGGGAGCGAACATACGCCGGCTCAGAAGTCGGTGCCTGTCATCAAGGCGCCATAACCCCCAGGGACTGTCCATTAACTTCCAACCCCACAACGCGAGCTGCGCTGGTCTGACAGGGGTGCATGTGTCATGCACTAGTGCAGGGGGACCTGCAGCTTGATATCCTGAGGGGGGTGAGCCGTGTTGGAGTGGTGAGGGGGGCCTGATCAGGGGAGAGGAGGAAGGGCTGAGACTCCCGGAGAAGAGAGAACACTCTGGGGCCTGGGAACATTCAGTGCACTCACAGCGCTCGAGGAACTTAACCCTTGCCCTTCTGCAGTCTCATCCAACATAAGGAGCCGTGATCCTGGACATTGGAGACGTAAATGGGGACAGAAAGTGTGTTTGTGCTGGTCTGCCCACTGTCTCCTCACCAGAGTTAACCCTAGACTGTCCTTAATACATAACCATCTGGCAACCTTGGATTCCCGGCATTACTGAGCAGAGGTGTCAGGTACCCGCTGCAGCTCGACAGGAGTATCAACATACGTATATAAAAGAACAGCCCAGTTCTCGCCCGCTGTCATTATAGCCGAACACAATACCTCAGGGCGGAAGGCCTGCTCCACTCCTTCCTATCATCATACCCTGTGTGGAGTTAAAATGATCTAAACCCATCAGGGATAGAGACTGTATAGGGGTTAATTTCTTTAGCTGTGCAGTCGAGAGTACAGGATGGTGAAAATTGAAAATAAGGCTGCGGGAGCCACCTCTAGACCAAACATTTGCGGAACCCAAAACAGATGGCATCTCCCTGCCCGGCTCAACCTACAAGATAAGATTCTGAGTCCGAGGAAGAGAGCGATATGGAGGAGAAAGGAAAGCAGAAGGAACAACCACTATCAAGATCGTTTATGAAACGTCTCCTTGCTAAAACCATGGCACCTGTACTGAAAGAACTAACTGACATCAAGCAGGATGTAGCACAAATTGGCCACAGAGTGGATTCGCTGGAGTCCGTCAATTCTTCTGTAGTTCATCAGGCAAACTCTGCTCTCACCTGACCCAAGAGGGTCATATTAACCAAATCTACAACACCTTGGAAGATCATGAGAACACGGAACATAGGAATAATCTTCAAGTCAAAGGCCTGCCAGAGTCGTTCGCCACAGAAGCACTGGAATCTGCTCTCCAAGAGATATTCACTAAGTTGCTCCTTCCAGAAGATCCGAGCTCACTAGATCTGGTCAGAGCACATAGGTCCCTGAGACCCAGACCCAAGCAATCTGACCCTCCTCGGGACATTATATGTCACTTCTTGGACTTTCGCGCAAAAGAGCCAGTGCTCAAAAGAGCAAGAGAGGCGGAAAATATCACTTATGAAGGGGCCAATATTTTAATTTTTCAAGAACTTGCTGCCTCCACTCTCAACAAGAGACATGCCCTTAAGCCCTTTACAGAAGCTCTGCACCTGAAGCAGTTAATATACTTGGTTATATCCATTTGGGATTGCAATCACAGCCATGGATAAAAGATACCAGGCCAGGACATCAATAGAAATCCTTAAGATCTGTGAGGAACTGAACATCAATTTGGAGACGCCCCCGAACCTGGAGGCAATCCAACTCGCATCTATGATCCAACCAATGCCGAATCCTACTCTGTGGCACCCGGTAACCACACCCAAAGGCCATAAGAATAAGCAGAAAGCGACAAAAATTCTCCTGCTAAACTCAGCAAGCAACCAGGTCTGATCTATCTTTGCAATCTTAAGGTACCGTCACACTAAGCGACGCTCCAGCGATCCCACCAGCAACCTGACCTGGCAGGGATCGCTGGAGCGTGGCTACACGTGGAAGCATGCTGCGCTTGGTAACTAAGGTAAATATCGGGTAACCAACCCGATATTTACCTTGGTTACCAGCGCACACCGCTTAGCGCTGGCTCCCTGCACACCTAGCCACAGTACACATCGGGTTAATTACCTGATGTGTACTCTGCTACGTGTGCAGAGAGCAGGGAGCCACTGGCAGCGTGAGAGCGGCGGACGCTGGTAACGAAGGTAAATATCGGGTAACCAAGGTAAGGGCTACTTGGTTACCCGCTGTTTACCGTGGTTACCAGCGTCTGCAGAAGCCGGCTCCTGCTGCCTGCACATTTAGTTGTTGCTCTGTTGCTGTTCACAGCGGGAGAGCAACAACTAAAAAATGGTCCAGGACATTCAGCAACAACCAACGACCTCACAGCAGGGGTCAGGTTGTTGCTGGATGTTACACACAGCAACATCGCTAGCAAGTCGTGCCTCAGCAGCGATGTTGCTAGCGATGTGTGACGGTACCTTTACTTCATGACAGGCGGGCCCCCCCCCCCCCTTTTTTTTTTTTTTTTACTCTATTGAGGACACTCTTGATCTAGGTGCTTGACCTCCCATAGGAATCATCTGGATCTCTACCTGCCCCATTGGCTGTCCCTTGAGACGTTGAGAGGGATCTGTTCTCTCTTTTACAGGGCTCTGGGAGAATGTAGGTATAATCTTCGAGTCAAAGGTTCCTTACAGTGTATCAATCACCAGGATTTTCGTATATAAGCTAAAGCCAGTGCTATACTGGCACTATCAGGCTGATACTAAACATACCTTTAGTGGTCAGCTCGGATGTTTAGGTTTTGAAATCCAAGAAAGTAAAGTTTATAAAATTAGCAGCTTCTTGAGTGACAGCAGCTGAGGATCAAATAATATCTGGGGGGTATTCATAGTTATCCCCTCCCCCTGTTAGAATTAGCATAAGTATTATACAATTGATTTACTTTTTCACTTACAGAACCTCTGTGAGGTCATACCCATGTGACCAGAAGGGGCGGGGCCTCAGCCAACAGAAAAATGTTGCTTGGTGGTATCAGCTTTGTTGGCTGAGGCCCCGCCCATTCAGGTCACATGGGTATGACCTCACAGAGGTCGTGCAAGTGAAAAAGTAAATCAATTGTATAATACTTATGCTAATTCCAACAGGAAGGAGGGGATAAGTATGAATACCCCCGCTATTATCTGATCCTCAGCTGCTGTCACTCAAGAAGCTGCTGATTTTATAAACTTTACTTTCTTGGATTTCAAAACCTAAGCATCCGAGCTGACCACTAAAGGTATGAATAGAATCAGCCTGATAGCGCCAGTATAGCACTAGCTTTAGGTTATATAGGAAAATCCTGGTGATTGATACACTTTAAGGAACCTTTATCCTCAAAACTACTGGAACAGCATGTCCATCTTGAACTGTCCTCATACCTCTCTTCCTGCTCTCTCTTTAATCGGTTACAATCTGGCTTCCGACCCCATCATTCCACTGAAACTGCCGTGACCAAAGTCGCTAACGACCTACTAACCGCAAAAGCCAAGCGACACTACTCTGTCCTCCTCCTCCTGGACCTGTCCTCTGCCTTTGACACAGTAGACCACTCCTTTCTTTTACAAATTCTCTCATCTCTGGGCATCACAGACTTGGCGCTATCTTGGATCTCCTCATACTTATCCAACTGAACTTTCAACGTCTCCCACTCTCACATCACTTCCTCATCTCGCCCCCTATCTGTCGGGGTCCCCCAACGTTCAGTTCTTGGACCCTTGCTGTTCTCCATTTACACCTTCGGCCTGGGACAGCTCATAGAGTCCCACGGCTTTCAGTATCATCTCTATGCTGATGATACGCAGATCTACCTCTCTGGACCTGACATCACCTTCCTACTAACCAGAATCCCACAATGTCTGTCTGCTATTTCATCCTTTTTCTCTGCTCGATTCCTAAAACTGAACATGGACAAAACAGAATTCATTGTCTTTCCTCCTCCTCACTCAACCCCCCCCCACCTGACATATCCATCAATGTCAATGGCTGCTCACTTTCCCCAGTGCCACGCGCTCGCTGCCTGGGAGTAATCCTAGACTCTGATCTCTCTTTCAAGCCACACATCTAAGCCCTTTTCACCTCCTGCCGCCTCCAACTAAAAAATATTGCCCGGATCCGTACATTCCTTTCCCAAGAAGCTGCAAAAACCCTAATACATGCCCTTATTATCTCCCGTCTAGATTATTGCAACCTCCTGCTCTGTGGCCTCCCTTCTAACTGTCTCGCACCCCTACAATCTATGATAAACTATGCTGCCCGGCTAATCCACCTGTCCCCACGCTACTCCCCGACCTCTCCTCTCTGCCAATCCCTTCACTGGCTTCCCATTGCCCAACGACTCCAGTTCAAAACACTAACCATGACATACAAAGCCATTCACAACCTGTCTCCTTCCTACATCTGTGACCTAGTCTCCCGGTACTTACCTACACGTAACCTCCGATCCTCACAAGATCTCCTTCTCTACTCCCCTCTCATCTTCTCTTCCCACCATCGCATCCAAGATTTCGCCCGTGCCTCCCCCATACTCTGGAATGCTCTGCCACAACACATCAGACTCTCGCCTACCTTGCCAAGCTTCAAAAGGAACCTGAAGACCCACCTCTTCCGACAAGCCTACAACCTGCCGTAACCCTCAGTCTGATAAAGCGCCGCACAATCAGCTCTAGCCTCACCTACTGTATCCTCATTTATCCCTTGTAGACTGTGAGCCCTCGTGGGCAGGGACCTCTATCCTCCTGTACCTGTCTGTGTCTTGTACTGTTTATTATTATTGTACTTGTTCCTATTATGTATACCCCTTTCACATGTAAAGCGCCATGGAATTGATGGCGCTATAATAATAAATAATAATAATAATAATAATAATCTTCAGAGGTTGTTTTCCACCCAGCACCGGACTCTTAACTTGATTGATAACTCACAGTCTGATTTGTTTGCCTGATGCCTCATATCACACAGACAAGTAAGCTATCAATTAAGCTAAAGATACTGATACTGGAAAGAACCTCCAGACGCTAAAGCTGGGTTCACACATAGCGACAGCGACAACGACGTCGCTGTTACGTCACCATTTTCTGTGATGTAACAGCGACCTTGTAAGTCGCTGTTATGATCGCTGCTTAGCTGTCAAACACAGCAGAAGCAGCAGTGATCATAACAACGCTGTGCTACATGTGCAGAGAGCAGGGGGCTGCGCTTAACGCTTGCTCCCTGCTCTCCTTGCTACAGTATACATCGGGTTAATTACCCGATGTGTACTGCAGCTACATGTGCAGAGAGCAGGGAGCCTCGCACACTGCTTAGCGCTTGCTCCCTGCTCTCCTAGCTACAGTACACATCGGGTTAATTACCCAATGTGTACTGCAGCTACATTTTCAGGGAGCCACACACACTGCTTAGCGCTTGCTCCCTGCTCTCCTAGCTACAGTACACATCGGGTTAATTACCCGATGTGTACTGCAGCAACATGTGCAGAGAGCAGGGAGCCGGCACTGGCAGCGAGAGCGGATGCTGGTAACGAAGGTAAATATCGGGTAACCAGGGAAAGGTCTTCCCTTGGTTACCTGATGTTTACCCTGGTTACAGCTTACCGCAGCTGCCAGACGCCGGCTCCTGCTCGCTTCATTTCGTCGCTCTCTCGCTGTCACACACAGCGATGTGTGCGTCACAGCGGGAGAGCGACGACCAAAAAATGAAGCTGGACATTCAGCAACGACTGGTGACCTCACAGCAGGGGCCGGGTCGTTGCTGGATGTCACACACAGCGACAGCGACGGGACGTCGCTGCAACGTCACAGAAAATGGTGATGTAGCAGCGACGTCGTTGTCGCGGTGTGTGACACCACCTTAAGGCTCCTCAAGTGCTCTGCCACACCCAGAGCACTTAATGCCTAATTAAATAAAATATACATAAAAAAATTAAATGCTAATTACTGAGGATGAGCAACAAATAGAAGATATAAAGGTGTTGATGGACTTGCATGCCCATACAGTCAGGGCCAGAAATATTTGGACAGTGACACAAGTTTTGTTATTTTAGCTGTTTACAAAAACATGTTCAGAAATACAATTATATATATAATATGGGCTGAAAGTGCACACTCCCAGCTGTAATATGAGAGTTTTCACATCCAAATCGGAGAAAGGGTTTAGGAATCATAGCTCTGTAATGCATAGCCTCCTCTTTTTCAAGGGACCAAAAGTAATTGGACAAGGGACTCTAAGGGCTGCAATTAACTCTGAAGGCGTCTCCCTCGTTAACCTGTAATCAATGAAGTAGTTAAAAGGTCTGGGGTTGATTACAGGTGTGTGGTTTTGCATTTGGAAGCTGTTGCTGTGACCAGACAACATGCGGTCTAAGGAACTCTCAATTGAGGTGAAGCAGAACATCCTGAGGCTGAAAAAAAGAAAAAATCCATCAGAGAGATAGCAGACATGCTTGGAGTAGCAAAATCAACAGTCGGGTACATTCTGAGAAAAAAGGAATTGACTGGTAAGCTTGGGAACTCAAAAAGGCCTGGGCGTCCACGGATGACAACAGTGGTGGATGATCGCCGCATACTTTCTTTGGTGAAGAAGAACCCGTTCACAACATCAACTGAAGTCCAGAACACTCTCAGTGAAGTAGGTGTATCTGTCTCTAAGTCAACAGTAAAGAGAAGACTCCATGAAAGTAAATACAAAGGGTTCACATCTAGATGCAAACCATTCATCAATTCCAAAAATAGACAGGCCAGAGTTAAATTTGCTGAAAAACACCTCATGAAGCCAGCTCAGTTCTGGAAAAGTATTCTATGGACAGATGAGACAAAGATCAACCTGTACCAGAATGATGGGAAGAAAAAAGTTTGGAGAAGAAAGGGAACGGCACATGATCCAAGGCACACCACATCCTCTGTAAAACATGGTGGAGTCAACGTGATGGTATGGGCATGCATGGCTTTCAATGGCACTGGGTCACTTGTGTTTATTGATGACATAACAGCAGACAAGAGTAGCCGGATGAATTCTGAAGTGTACCGGGATATACTTTCAGCCCAGATTCAGCCAAATGCCGCAAAGTTGATCGGACGGCGCTTCATAGTACAGATGGACAATGACCCCAAGCATACAGCCAAAGCTACCCAGGAGTTCATGAGTGCAAAAAAAGTGGAACATTCTGCAATGGCCAAGTCAATCACCAGATCTTAACCCAATTGAGCATGCATTTCACTTGCTCAAATCCAGACTTAAGACGGAAAGACCCACAAACAAGCAAGACCTGAAGGCTGCGGCTGTAAAGGCCTGGCAAAGCATTAAGAAGGAGGAAAGCCAGCGTTTAGTGATGTCCATGGGTTCCAGACTTAAGGCAGTGATTGCCTCCAAAGGATTCGCAACAAAATATTGAAAATAAAAATATTTTGTTTGGGTTTGGTTTATTTGTCCAATTACTTTTGACCTCCTAAAATGTGGAGTGTTTGTAAAGAAATGTGTACAATTCCTACAATTTCTATCAGATATTTTTGTTCAAACCTTCAAATTAAACGTTACAATCTGCACTTGAATTCTGTTGTAGAGGTTTCATTTCAAATCCAATGTGGTGGCATGCAGAGCCCAACTCGCGAAAATTGTGTCACTGTCCAAATATTTCTGGACCTAACTGTATATGCGGTTTGGGTGTTCCCTTTACAAGTAATATCCAATTTACCAAAGGACAATTCTGATGTCAAAGAAAGAGTGAGCAGTAGTCATATGTAGCTATATGTAAAAGCACTGGCATATAGAGCTAGTATTCATACCAGTCATTGGAATTATTTGCCCAAAAATAACGATGGTTGTGGCACTGACCTGAATTGTGCCAATACAACATCTAATGATATGTCATTACAACTTATTACTATGCAAGTGCATTGCTTTTGTCCTGATACCCGATCGTTATCAGTTTCTTATCTCCTGACTTGCTTGTGGTAAAAAGTTATGGTTAGGCTTCCAGCAGCTTCTAAGAAAGTAACCAAATAGAAATCAGCATGTTGTACCCTGTACAGTATCTACAGTAACTGATCCAACATTTTAGATACATTTTCAGGATTCCACTAGCCCACCAGAATATCATTTTATGGGCCCAGACTCTGATTCAGTAATGGACTCCAGACGTTCAGCATAGAATATATCCATCTGGACTTGACTTTATAGCCAGTCACATCCATCTGTTCATTTCTAATACATTTATTCAATATAGCCAATTCAATTACACATTGTTAATTATTAGGGATGATCGAATACTTTGTTTTTTCGGCTTCGCGAATATTTTACGAATACCTTGCCGCTATTCGACTATTCTCGAATATTCGATACGCAATTTAAGTCTATGGGAAACCCGAATGACAACTATTCGGAACTTTTCGATCTTCCCATAGGCTTACATTGCGCATCGAATAGTCAAATAGCGGTGAGGTATTCGTAAAATTTTTGTGAAGCCGAATAATCGAAGCATTCGATCATCCCTATTAATATGTGTCCTGCATGTGTAATGAGGTCATCAAAGTTTAAGACGCAATGAAACATGAGTACTTATAACAATTTGTCACCAGGTTTTTGCCACCTTATCTGAGTGCAGCACAATGTGAAGACAGAGACCCTGATTCCAGCGATGTGCTACTTACTGGGCTGCTCGCTGTAGATTTAATAAAATCTCTTTTATCAGCAGGATATTATCATTAGAGGACTAGTACACCAGCTGTCATGTAGTCCTTCATATTTATAAGCCAGCCCCACCACAGATTGGCAGCTTTCTGCCTATGCGCAGTGTACACAGAAAGCTGCCAATCAGTGCTGTGGGCGGGGTTATACAGAGTCCCTATATCATGCCGAACTCAGATAGGGTAGAAAAAAACTTCCCTTTGAGATGGATGGTGGGTCTAAAGAATAATCTCTGATGGTCTCAAGGTATCACTGTCTGTTTCCACATAACTGAAGATTCATTATTTTTGAATGGTAAAAATGGGTATTGACCCTCAACTAACTTTGTTCTAAAGGTTAAATGGTAAACGAAACATGAAAAATTACCATATGTTTGTACTAATTTTTTACTCTTTTTCTTCCCTTCTCAGCTCTGTGAGCCAACGCTTCCCAAGTGCCACTTTGCTTTCTACCATGCCATATTCACATGCTGCAGGCACCACAAAGGGAAAAACTAAGATGCAAAAGAAGCTGGAGAGAAGGAAACAGAATGATGGGACTTTTAAGATATATGAAGACGGTAGGAAAAGTGTACGATCACTTTCAGGACTTCAGCTAGGGAATGATGTCATGTTTGTGAAGCAGGGAACCTATGCAAGCCCACGGGACAGAGGTCGCCAACACCTTCGTGATATGTTTTCACATGAAGATTCAATGTCTAGAGCTGTAAGTGATCCTGGACTTCATGTGGAGTCAGCTCACTCTGAGGTTAGCACAGACTCTGGACACGATTCTTTGTTTACTAGACCAGGGCTTGGTACCATGGTATTCAGGAGAAACTATCTTAGTACTGGGCTGTTTGGTATGGGAAGACAGGAGGACAATGCACTCAATATAGATGGTGGGGAGGTGAAGCTACGCAGTCGCCTAAAACGCTCTTCAAGTTTAGATGACAGTATTGGCAGCGCTGGTAGCTTGCAGGTAAGAAATGAGCAGGAGCTACCATGGGAAGATGAGGAATTAGGACTAGATGATGATGAGGAACCAGACACCCCTCCACTGGAGACCTTCTTGGCCTCACTACAGATGACAGATCTGGTAACCCTGCTTCAGGATGAGAAGATTGACCTGGCAGCTCTCACTCTTTGCTCAGATCATGACCTCAAAAGTATACGAATTCCACTTGGACCACGCAAGAAAATCCTAGATGGTATTCACAGAAGAAAACAGGCACTGGAGAGACCAACATCCATGGAAGATACTGAGCTGTAAGTTTTTGTTACTACATTTTAAAATTCATCATGGTTGTATGGTGCCATATGTATAGTTGTGTTCAGCAGTCAGTCAAAACCAAGAGTAATTAAAGCTCTATAGCTATAGAAGCCATGATTTATATAATACGAAAAGGGGCCATATCAGAGCCAAAGACCCTACCCACAGTCCTGCCCCACAACACCGCCCAATGAACTGAAAGCTTAGGAATAGCAAACTTCTAATGATGATTAAACAACAACCAGGATGCAGATTTTTTTCATTGATGGTATCTATTGAGTCAGTATAACAGTGTCATTAAGGCCATACCATTATTTTAACATGCATAATCCTGATGACAGGTTCTCTTTAAATAACTGTTGGCCAAACATTCACTCAACAGCAATTTGTCCCGATCATGTCAGCCAAGTGTGTATGTGTTTTCAAAGGAAAGAGTTGAGTAAATGACTGGTATATATCTTTAATTGTGGCATATTTTCTAAGAGAACAAAAGGATCATTTGTTGAAAATCAGTGTTCCTGCTCTTTCTCTCCCCTACATCATCTGACAGAGAATAGTTGTCAGACAATTAAATTGCCTGGATTAGATGACTTTTATCCAATGTGCATGCCTCAAGATACAATTGGCATCCTGTCTGTAATACAAAGACATCCTATACGGTGGTAACATCTCAGGATGTACACTCCTCAACATTGATATTGCAATGTTAAGGAGGAAAATTCATGAAATTGTGGAAATCACAGGATGGATAGAAATTTTAATGATATGCAAATGATTAAAAACAATGATAACAAAATTGATTAACTCAGCATAGAGTATGAGCTTCACGTGAAGAAATACATGTACTTACACACCTTGGTATACTATCAATCAGGTTATTAAAGGGAATATTTCACCAGGTTTTTGCGACAATCTGAGAGCAGCATAATGTCGGCAAAGAGATTCTGAAACTAACCATGTTTACCTAAAGGCCGCTTTACACGCTGCGATATCGGTACCGATATCGCTAGCGTGGGTACCCGCCCCCATCTGTTGTGCGACACAGGCCAATCGCTGCCCGTGCCGCACAACATCGCCCAGACCCGTCACACGTATTTACCTGCCCGGCGACGTCGCTGTGAGCGGCGAGCCTCCTCCTTTCTAAGGGGGCGGTTCGTTCAGCGTCACAGCGACGTCACAGCAGCGTCACTGAACCGCCGCCCAATAGAAGCGGAGGGGTGGAGATGAGCGGGACGTAACATCCCGCCCACCTCCTTCCTTCGCATTGCGGCCGGGAGGCAGGTAAGGAGAGCTTCCTCGTTCCTGCGGTGTCACACGAAGCGATGTGTGCTGCCGCAGGAACGAGGAACAACTTCGTTACTGCTGCAGTAACGATATTTGAGAATGGACCCCCATGTCACCGATGAGCGAATTTGCATGTTTTTGCGACTATGCAAAATCGCTCATAGGTGTCACACACAACGGCATCGCTAATGCGGCCGGATGTGCATCAC
Source organism: Anomaloglossus baeobatrachus (assembly GCF_048569485.1). NCBI lineage: Eukaryota > Metazoa > Chordata > Amphibia > Anura > Aromobatidae > Anomaloglossus > Anomaloglossus baeobatrachus. Next base: position 301,579,700 of record NC_134357.1, on the reverse strand, counting down.
AAATTCTGTAACCCCCAACGACTTTGCATTAGCGATGTCGTAGCGTCTAAAGCCCCCTTTAGATTACATTTTAACTTATCTTAGAATTGAGTGTAGCGGCGCTGGCAGCTGTCCCCGCCCATACCAGGCTCTAAATAGAGATTGTGTATTGACTGTGAGGTGTCAATCACAGCAGTAGGAATGCCAGACTGATCTGTTTATGCAGAGGAGTCACACCAATCTTAATCACAGAGCAATAAACCCTTTAGTAAGAGTAAAAAATAGCTGGCACATATATAAGAGAAGCACAGATGTTTTGGTTTTTTTAACCCTTGCAGCATGTTGTCCTCAGCTTACATTGCAAAATCCTGGTGACAGATTCCCTTTAATGGTTGTCTTAGAAATGTTCTGCACATAAATTATCATTATCTGCTGCTGCGGCTCTCTTGACAATTGACCTTCAATGCTGTTCTAGATGTGCTCGATGGGAGACAAGTCTGGAGATATGTGACCTGGCATTGCCATGTTGAAACACATCTCTTGGGACACTGGGACATTGGGCGTTACACTGGTTCCACAACCAAATCAATGTAACGCCGAGCTGTTAGTGTACCTGGAATGAAGGCTAGAGGGGACAGGCTATCATACATTGTCACCCCACACCATATTGCCAACAGTAGGACTAGTGTGCCGTTCCCTCGTGAAGGCCACTTCATTGTATTGCCCAAGTGGTCTCTAGACTAATCTCCGGCTATTATTGCATTTAAAAAAAAATTTGGGAGTCCTCTCTGAAGAGGATAGATCACCATTTATCTTACATTCCTCCATTAATGCCTCTAATATCCAACCATGTCAGAGTTTCATTGATTTTGTAGTGGAAACAGTGTTATGGCCAAGTGTCCCAGGAGCCATTTTTCAACATGACAAAGCCTTGTCGCATGCTGCTGTGAACAGTTGCCATTGCTTAAGCGTGCTAACCTGGCCTGCAGCATCTCCAAACTTGTCGTTTTGTCAAGCACATCTGGGACATCATTAGTTGACAATTTCAAAGGAAGTGCAGCAGAACATTCCTCCGACAATCATTAACCCCTTTATGACTCATGATGTACCGGTACGTCATAGGTCATGTGCGTCACCTCAATGCGGCCTCATGTGCGAGCCCACATGTTTCTCCCCATATGTCGACTGATATGATCAGCCGACGTGCAGCTAACAGACGCGGGTGGATCTCAGATCCACCCCCACCTGTTAACTAGATAAATCCCACTGTCAATATCTGACAGCAGGAATTAACGTGCTTTGGCAGGAAGCACCCCATTTCCCGCCTTCATCGGCGGCCCCATAACATGATCACGGGGTGCCGATGGGTTGTCATGACAGCTAGAGGTCAGCTGATGACCCCTGTCGCTGTCATGACTCACTTTCTGTGAATGTCGGCAGAGCGCTAGCGCTCACAGGAAATCAGCATTTCTGCTGTTCAGAACGGTGCTGAAGCATCTCTCGGAACAGCAGAAGAGTGTATGAGCTTCAAGCCCCCTAAGAAGACTAGTAAAAACAAGAAAAAGTGTAAAAGAAAGTTTTTAAAAACATGAAAAAAATAAGTTCAAATCATCCTCCTTTTGCCGCATTTAAAATAAAACAAAAAATACACATATTTGATATTGCCACAATAAAGAAATGCCCGATCTATCAAAATATAAAATAAATTAATCTTATTGGTAAACGGCATAGCAAGAAAAAAAAAATCGAACCGCCAGAATTACGTGTTTTTGGTCGCCGCAACATTGCAACAAATGCAATAAGAGGCGATCAAAACATCATATCTAACTGAAAATGACATAATTAAAAGCGTCTTCTCAAGGTGCAAAGAATAATGTCAACAAAGCGCAAATCCTTCTGTTGACAAATTTCTGAATTTTTTTCACCACTTAAATAATGAGAAAACTATACATGTTTGGTGTCTACGACCTCATACTGACCTGGAGAATATTATTGCCTGGTCAGTTTTACCATGTAGTGAATATGGTAAATAAAAAAAACGAACAAAATAATCATAGAATTGCACTTTTTTTTGCAATTTCACCACACTTGGAATTTTTGTTCCCGTTTTCCAGTACAATATGTGGCAGAATGAATGGTGTGAGTCAAAAGTACAACTCAGCCCGCAAAAAACAAGCCTTCATATGGTTATTTCTATGGGAAATTAAAAAAGTTATGGCTCTTGGAAGAAAGAGAGGAAAAAAAAACGGAAACATAAAATGGAAAGTCGCTGGGTGGTGAAGGGGTTACCTCACTGATAGCAGCCAATGTGTGTTAGTGCGGGTATTTCTGCATGTGTCACTCAAACTTGATACTGAATAAATCGAGATTTCTTGAACATTTTGTTTACATTTGTTTCATCATTAGCATATCATTAGCATGTCTAGCAATCCTGTAACTTTCATAATTCCATTACATTTCCTTCTAAGGCTATGCTTACACAGGACGTTTTAGCAGCGTTTTTTTCTTGACCAAAACCTAATCTTGTAGCAGAATGTCTCCTGGGAGTCATCTGCAGTTTTGGTGCAGTTATTGTGGCGTATTTGCAGCGGTTTTTTTATGTAATGTCAAGGCCAGCAAGGGTTCAGGAGTACCCGAGTGCTATGCCGGGCCAAGATTGACCTGGATCCTGCACTCGGGTAGTAAGAAAAAAAAAGGTAGAAAGAAAAAAAAAAAAGTAAAGCAAGTGCGCTATACTTACCAGTCTCCGGTAGATGCTAGAGTGTATGGGCTCCTTCCAGGTATGACATCTTCAACAGGCCCCTATCACATGGGGGGAAGGGTGGCGAAGCATGATTGTAGTGGCAGGGAGGAAACATCTCAAAGCTCACTAACCAAGCCATTCACGCCCTTAACCCAGCTAGACACGCCCGCTAATCTGGAAGGAGCCCATAAATTCTAGGATCATTCGTACCTGCTCCCACGGCCCCTCCTACTTCCGGTGCTGCTCATTAGCCTCATGCATATTCACCGCTTCCCCCGCCCCCCTCTCCACTGAAGTCTGCCGGTCTATCGTACAGTAAAAAAATAAATAAATAAAAATGACATAGGGTGTCCCCATATTTTGATACCCAGCAGAGATATAAAATAAGAGGAACCCCACACTGTTTTTAATTATTTAAATAAATAATTAAAAAAACAGCATGCGGTCCCCCCAAATTTTGATACCCAGTCAAGATAAAGCCCACAGCGGGGGGCTGGTATTCTCAGGCTGGAGAGACCCAGCCTAAAAATATCAGCCTGCAGCCGCCAGGATTGTCGCATCCATTACATGTGACTATCGCAGTACTTTACCCGGCTGTTCCTGAATTGCCCTGGTGCGGTGGCAATCGGGGTAATAAGGGGTTCATTGCAGCTCGTAGCTGTGACTTAGCCCTAGATCGATTATGGCAGGTGTCTGAGACCCCCATCACCAATCTGTAATGTGAAAAGAAATACGCACAAACACTAAAAAATCCTTTATTTGAAATAAAACACAAGCTGCACAATCAGCGGTCACTTCACTCAGGTGATTCCCGGTCACAGCTGGCGATACCTGTGACCAGGAATAGCCTGAGTGAGGTCACCGCTGAACGTGCGGCTAACTTATTTTCTGTATATACCCACAGACCGGGCCTGTGATTGGTTGCAGTCAGATGCTGGGTGTGCGTCTGACTGCAACCAATCACAGATGAAAGCAGTGAATATGGAATGAGCGGGGGAAGTGGAGGAGCCACGGGAGTGTACAGCCGCGCCGGTGATTCAGTAAATATACCACGCGTGCTCTAATCCCCCTATCACCACCACCATTTAAGTGCTGGCCAGATACCCTGGATCAATTCCGGGTATCTAGTTACAGGTGGACTCGATGGGTATCTGTGAGTAAACCTGTCACTAGAGTGAAAACCGTAACGGAAGTGCTGAAAAGAATTGACATGTTCACTCTTTTCATAGCGCAGCAAAACTGGAGGTGGTTCACAAACCCTCAGGAAAAAATCCTGATGTGTGTGTGTGTGTGTGTGTATGAGATTTCAAAAATGTCATAGACTTTGCTGGGACTGTAAAAAGCAGCGTTTTATTAGCATGGATTTGCATAAAACCAAGGCAAATCTGCAGCAAAACAATGCATCAAAGACGCCCAGTGTGAACATAGCCTTAAGGCTACTTTACACACTGCGATATCGGTCCCGATATCGCTAGTGTGGGTACCCGCCCCCATCTGTTGCGCGACACGGGCAAATCGCTGCCCGTGTCGCACAACAGCCGTCACACCCGTCACACATACATACCTGTCCGGCGACGTCGCTGTGACGGGCGAACCGCCTCCTTTCTAAGGGGGCGGTCCGTGCGGCGTCACAGCGACGTCACTGAACCGCTGCCCAATAACAGCGGAGGGGCGGAGCTGAGCGGGACGTAACATCCCGCCCACCTCCTTCCTTCCTCATAGCGGCCGGGAGGCAGGTAAGGGGAGCTTCCTCGTTCCTGCGGCGTCACACGCAGCGATGTGTGCTGCCGCAGGAACGAGGAACAACCTCGTTACTGCTGCAGTAACGAGATTTGAGAATGGACCCCCATGTCGCCGATTAGCGATTTTGCACGTTTTTGCAACGATGCAAAATCGCTTATCAGTGTCACACGCAACGGCATCGCTAATGCGGCCGGATGTGCGTCACGAATTCCGTGACCCCAAGGACTCCGCATTAGCGATGTCGCAGCGTGTAAAGCCCGCTTTAGTGTTAATTTCCGTGTTGTGGAGTGTGTTAGGAGAATACACCCAGATTCTGGGGAAGCAAACATTTTCAATAAGGATGCTCTTTTAGTGTGTGCTTGCTATTTACTATGCTGTATAGATCAATAATACAATAATATACTAAAAAGCCTATATACATAACATACGATATACCAAAGAAGCCCTGAACATTTTTTATGAAAGTTTATGAAACATACAGTATATGCAACTAAGTAAGCAACAAGTTGTATCCGTCAGAGTATACATTCAACAGAACTGTTTCTATTAGTCCCTCCAAATATAATTGTTTAATATAGTGATTTAGTCTAATTTTCTAACTGTGCTAAAATTAAAAGCAATATAATAAAACCATACAAAAGTGACAAATAAAATGTAAAATCCCAAGTCTTTATACCTTTAAACATAATCCAAAGGTTGAGTTTTCAGATAAAATTGTCACAGTGACTATGGAGATAACAGGAAACTAAAGCTCCGCCTCCTAAGATGACCCTCAGGCTAGGAGGCCCTATGCTGTCACGGGTCTCAGGGATACCTGTAAAGGTATGCCTGAGTCTCCTTCCTGGCCCTGCTCCTGAGCAGCCCTGATCCAATACCCCCTCCCCCAGGGGGACCAGGACAGGAGTGAGATTAAATCCACAAAAATAGACAGACCGAGGTAACCAAAACTCTGTCACACAGCACAGAGGTATAAGACAATAAAAGATAATGAAGAAAACAAGAGCATGGAGGAAACAGCAAGACAGCAGGTAAACTCCACAACCACTCCAGGCAAAAAGCAACTCTTTCCAGATAGTCTGGGACACCAAACAGCACAGACCAATACAGTATAATATATAGCTGGTGAAGTGATGAGCCAGGGTCGCCTCTGGCCTTGTAGTCGTGGCAGTAGTTTTGAGGCTGGTCCCTGGCTTCACCACTTCTTCAAGGTCGGGGACTGACTTGGTGGGGCAGAGTGTGACAGTGCATTCGCTGGACGTCGTACAAACGATCTTCAGACAAAGGGTGCTGGTTAAAAACGACATCTTTTAATACACAACAAAATCCGGCAGTAAAATCAGGCACTTCAATGAAGCTGGGGGCAGCCTGCCCTAACGCACCCTCTGGTGGGGATGTGCCCGGGGTACTCCACTTCGCCGGGCTCCCACACTTTGGTTTCCTGCACACCGGACCCACACCGGTTGCTTCAGACCGAGGTTTCGTTCCCCTCCTGGTTCTCCGGCGCCCCCTGATGGTTCCGCTCACACACTCTGCCCCCTTGGTGTTCTCAGCCTACTGTCCCGGACCCAACTAACTACACACTTCCACACACTCCCCCCATGCTACAGCCGGCTCCTCCTCCCCGGTGGCGACAGCCGTCCCACCCGGCCACTAGGGGGTGCCCTAACACAACATAACATCATAAAAATCAACATTTTTATTAGCTACAAATTCCGGGTTAACTACGCTGGTACTGATAGGGGTAGGCCCACCCACTACATGCCTCCCCTCTTAAAATCCGAGCCTCCCGGCAAGGCTCTATCTAAAAGCATACAAACTGTAAAACATAAACATGGTGGTAACCTCCAGTCCAGCGCTCGGCAACTTAGCAGCGCTCCCGATCTCTAGGTGGCGCCCGGAGGCTCAACAGCGCTCCCGGTCTTAGATGGCGCCCGGAGGCTCAACAGCACTCCCGGTCTTAGATGGCGCCCGGAGGCTCAACAGCGCTCCCGGTCTTAGATGGCGAGCAGCCGGCAAGTGAAACTTTTAACCATTTGGAAACATCAACTTCTGCCGGTCTATGAACGATACCGGTCTTCAAACAAGATACCTGCAGGAATCTATTCCGGAGGCCAGGACCGCTTCCACTCTTCTGCCTGTGCCTGGATGTAGGCACCCAGGGACTGTCCAGGTTGGCGGCGTATCCTCCGGAATGATACAGGAGCAAAAGGTGGCTCCGCTGGCACGGCTTCTTCAGTCCCCGGCGGGGGTGATGGCGTCGCTACCCTGGGTGGCTGAGGCGCGGGTTGCGGCACGTCCAAGACGATCACCGGACGATTGGTCACGCTTTGATTGACCGCCACCACCGGGGTACCCTTTTCCGGATCAACGGTCGGACCCGACTGCACCTCCGGTGTAACCGCCAGGGTGCGCCTGGAATGAGAGGCCTCGGTCGGTACCGGTCTTGGCTGGCTCCGGCGCCGTTCCTGGTGCTCCTCCCATTCCAGCTCTTGTTGCCACTGGGCCGCTTCCCGGGCGGTCGGCATCCGGCTTACCCCAACAGCGAACAGGCTGCGGCTTCCCGCCTCGGGCAAGAACTGTACCTTTTCTCCCGGGTAAAGCGTATGGAGCCTCTTTGGTAGACCCTCTACGTCCAGGTGGACCCGATTAAAAAAATAATCGTCCCCGGTGTCTGCTTCACGGATGAACCCGTAGCCCTCCTGCTGATTGAATTTCACCACTATACCAGTGGTGAATTGCAGGGCCAGTTCCTCACCGCCGGGACCGGCCATCATCTCCCGGAAAATGGTCTCCGCCATCAGCCGCTCTTTAACGGGGTCTGGTACCGGAGACGGGGGCCTTGGATATGGGGTGACGGGCGAGGCTACAGGGTCCCAAAAGAAGCCCCGGTGATCTTGCTCCAGCCGCTCGGCATACACTTCGGCCGGCTCCCGCACGGGGCTAGATGATGCGGCGGCCGCGGGTGTTCCCACAGGGGCATAGGTAATCCCCAGGGGGCGGTTCCCTACCGGTAGCTGGGTGGCATACGTGGCTCGCACCTCGGTGGTCGTGCCCCCGGTTATCGAGTCCCAGGTGGTCATCCAGGTCACCTTCTCCGGGCGTGTTGACTCTCCGGGCACGGTCGGAATCTCTGGCAAAAATGTTCCGGCTGCGGCAGCGGGTTTAGGACGCCCCCGGCCCAGGCTGGTCAGGGCCATAACGGTGGCGAGATCCTCTGGTTGACCGGAAGTCTCCATCTCTTTCTCCTGCTGTGTAGTTAGAAATGGCGGCGGGGTCAATGCTGAGACTGGAGGAAGAGGAGGCGGGCCTAAGTTTCCCGCTCTTGAACAGGCTCCACCCCCAGCCTCACACATCATCTTGACTCCTCCGCGGCGGTACTCCTTTTTCCTAAGAATACTGCCCACGTCATATTTCTTTCTTCGTGCCCTGGAACTGGCGCCTCCCCTCTTTGGGCGGAGTACTCTGTACCTCTTCTTCGGCACCGGCCAGCCCCAGGCTCTTCTTTTGGCGCCAACTTTTCGCGCCTTTTCTTCGTCTCCACAGACAACGGCCATCTTGCCGCCATCTTGTGCCCGGTCCAACGCTGCGGGCACCGTGTTTTCTTCCCACCAGGGGACTGGAAATCTTCGCTCGCAGTCGGGGTCCTGTGCCCCAGGCACCACTTGATCTCCAGTTTCTTGGGTTCCTGGCAGGGGAATCGCATCCTGCCGACTACGCCACATGAAGTGATGAGCCAGGGTCGCCTCTGGCCTTGTAGTCGTGGCAGTAGTTTTGAGGCTGGTCCCTGGCTTCACCACTTCTTCAAGGTCGGGGACTGACTTGGTGGGGCAGAGTGTGACAGTGTATTCGCCGGACGTCGTACAAACGATCTTCAGACAAAGGGTGCTGGTTAAAAACGACATCTTTTAATACACAACAAAATCCGGCAGTAAAATCAGGCACTTCAATGGAGCTGGGGGCAGCCTGCCCTAACGCACCCTCTGGTGGGGATGTGCCCGGGGTACTCCACTTCGCCGGGCTCCCACACTTTGGTTTCCTGCACACCGGACCCACACCGGTTGCTTCAGACCGAGGTTTCGTTCCCCTCCTGGTTCTCCGGCGCCCCCTGATGGTTCCGCTCACACACTCTGCCCCCTTGGTGTTCTCAGCCTACTGTCCCGGATCCAACTAACTACACACTTCCATACACTCCCCCCATGCTACAGCCGGCTCCTTCTCCCCGGTGGCGACAGCCGTCCCACCCGGCCACTAGGGGGTGCCCTAACACAACATAACATCATAAAAATCAACATTTTTATTAGCTACAAATTCCGGGTTAACTACGCTGGTACTGGTAGGGGTAGGCCCACCCACTACACTGGTATGGGTAGAAAATTTTAACCAGCTTAAATATGAGGCGCAGATGTGATTGACTTGACATGTGATCGAATGAGCCTAACAAGCAGGCTATCAGAGGTTAAAAGTGTGTGCACATGCTTCAGATTAGGTGCAGAAATTGTCTGCACCAAAAAGCACACCTTGTTGCAGAATAAAAAAATGCATGTGTTTTTTTTTTGTGTTTTTGATGCGTTTTTTTTCCATGCGTTTTTTTGTTAAATCAATGTCTATAAGGCCGACTTCACACTTGGGATTAACTCGCACGAGTGTGTGACGCCCTGGGGAAGCCAGGGGTCACAGGTCATCACACCACCACACCCTACACCCCAGTTAGGAACACCAAGGCTACTAAAATCCTTGTTGCCTTCCTCCAGGGGCTGATGTTCACACCAGGGGGTGGGCCAGGTGGTGGGCTCCACCCACCGAGGAGTACACAGCCCTGGAGGCGGGAGGAACCAGGCAGTTAGAGTTTAGAGGGAGAAGTGGAAAGAAGGCAGTGAAGTCAGGAAGGAGAAGGAGTAAACAGTGGAGTGGTAGAGGAGCTAAGTGAAGTGAAAGTGAAGTAGTAGTGGAGCAAAGAAGAAACGAGTAAAAGTGAGAGGAGGAAAGCCTGAAGTTGGTCCGGCTGTGTGCAGGACAGTGTCAGCAAGGTCAGCAGCGGCGGTGACAGTCTGGAGGGGGACTGCTCGGAGGTTGCTGGAAGGACCGCGGACAGGTAGTGGCCCGGCGGTCTGGAGCAGTATACGAAGAACAGTCAGCACCAGGGCAGGGGCCTCTCGGACCCCGGCAAGGCTAGGAGTCGCCGTAAATTTGCCAAATCCGTCAGTGAAGGGGACGACTGTCTCCAAACAACCAAGTCCCGATTGAAGGCAACAGTCCGACCGTTACAGAGAGACACCGCCACCGCCAGGGCACCAGTTTCTCAGGGCCAGCGCCTGCGGGCAAAGTAGGGCTCCTCCGGCCCATATCCAAGCCGGGGAGCGGGTTACCGGTGGGAACCCATCGCTACCAACACAGAGACATGAGGTGCAGGACAAAGGGACATCACCGTCACCTACTGGGAGAGTAAGTGCAGCCGTCCGTGGGAACCGTCTTTCCAGCCATGTGTTTTACCGAGAACTGTGTCACCGTCTCAGGCTGAGTGAGTACCACAGTGCCGCAAGGCACAGCGCTGCCCCCGCGTCCCTGCGCCCACCAAGCCCTGCATCTCCCACCTCATCACTGGGCCCCGGGATCACCAACCCCTACCCACGGAGGGGCAACACAACAACTGGCTGCTCCATACCATCCTTCCCGGGAACCCCATACAGAGCAGCGGTGGTGCTAACAAATCACCACAACCGTGGGTGGCGTCACGGACAATAAACCATCCCCACACCCAAACAACCCCCTTTTCACTCACGGGCGAGGAGCGTCGCTCGAGTCCCCGGGATCCGGCCCATCACTCGAGCCACCGAGCAGCGGCAGCAGCAGGCCGCAGTGCCAGCCGGACCCGAGCAGAAGGGAGAGCGTGGCGTCCCCTCCTCCGCCCGCGACAACTTGGCGTCACGAACAGGATCTTACCGCTCTGCCGTTGGGTAGAGGTGCGCCTTGTAACCGCCGGAGGTATCCGGCTGAAAAAATTCGGAAGTCGCCATCTTTGGCGTGAAAAGTTCCCGCTCGAGCGTCTTCTCGAGTAGCAGAGGCGCAAAGGCCAAAACTCCGCCACAATAGAGGAGTGGCCGGAAAAGAGCGAAGGAGGACGCGATGGCGGCTGGACGCATGTGAAGGTGGCGGTACAAGCCGAAACGCTGAGACCCCTACCGTCCGCCGACCCTGGCAAGGAATGTCCGCCCCACCTAGTTATGCGGAGGCTACCGAGCTGGTGCCCGGAACAGCGGCATGGCTGAGGGCCCGAACGGCAGGGATCTGCCGCCACTACCGGAGCCAGATCTGCAGGCTGATGGAACAGTGGACAGCGGAGGTGGAGAACGTAGCTGCGGTTGCACGAGTATATGGAATGGAGGCCATGATGGAGGAGCTGGTGAGTGACCCACGCCCCTATGTCCCCGAGGGACCGGCCGCTGTGGCTGAGGGACCCGGTCTACCCCTGGCCCCCACGCCACCTCCGTCCTCCTTACCCGTGCACCGTACTGCGCCTGGCCCGTCGGATGTACACCCCTCCGTGACTGTGGCCGAGAGAGTAGCCAGCCTAGAGGCTACGGCAGCCGGTAACCGCCCGCCTGGTGCAGAGGCCGATGATAGCGATTCCGGGCCTGACACCGAGCCCATGTCAGAAGAGGATGGGCCCACCTCCGTTGAAAGTCCGGAGTAGGGGCAGCGGAGCACCGTTGTCCAGTCCCCGTTGGGACCACCACTGAGTTTTAAGTTTGAAAAGTTTGAAAAGAAATGATAAGTGAAATGGAACCGAAAAATAATCTGATTTAACCGTGATTGAGAGAAAACCGGCCGTTGCCGGCACCGTTGTCCAGGTGGGGACCGTTTAAAAGTTGTTCTGCATGGAGGACTTTCCATGGACAAGCCCGTGAACTTGCAGGGCAACCACAAACGTTAGTGGCTTGTAAATAAGTTGTTTTACCGTTACCGTATCCGCATTGCCGCCTCCGGAGAGGCAGGTTGGAGGGAGGGCCCTCAGCAGAGCAGGCTGGGGCCCAGCCACCACAGGAACCGGTGGCTACCCTCTGGAGGGAAAGGACAGATCCCGCTCGGGTAACTTGTGCTGGACTTGGGTCAAGGGGTGCTGCCTGGGCTTTAGGGGCAGCATCAAGGCCAGGTTGCTTGGGTGGGAGAGAGCGGAAACCGTAACCGTAAACCGTTAGTAACGTTTAAGCAATGTACCTCCCGTTGTGGGATGATGTTATGATTTATATGTTACCTTTTTACCTTTTTCAGAAAATAAAACCGGTGTTGGACGGGCAGCCCGCGGACGGTCTGCATTTTGCTAAGGGGGAATGTGACGCCCTGGGCAAGCCAGGGGTCACAGGTCATCACACCACCACACCCTACACCCCAGTTAGGAACACCAAGGCTACTAAAATCCTTGTTGCCTTCCTCCAGGGGCTGATGTTCACACCAGGAGGTGGGCCAGGCGGTTGGCTCCGCCCACCGAGGAGTACACAGCCCTGGAGGCGGGAGGAACCAGGCAGTTAGAGTTTGGAGGGAGAAGTGGAAAGAAGGCAGTGAAGTCAGGAAGGAGAAGGAGTAAACAGTGGAGTGGTAGAGGAGCTAAGTGAAGTGAAAGTGAAGTAGTAGTGGAGCAAAGAAGAAACGAGTAAAAGTGAGAGGAGGAAAGCCTGAAGTTGGTCCGGCTGTGTGCAGGACAGTGTCAGCAAGGTCAGCAGCGGCGGTGACAGTCTGGAGGGGGACTGCTCGGAGGTTGCTGGAAGGACCGCGGACGGGTAGTGGCCCAGCGGTCTGGAGCAGTATACGAAGAACAGTCAGCACCAGGGCAGGGGCCTCTCGGACCCCGGCAAGGCTAGGAGTCGCCGTAAATTTGCCAAATCCGTCAGTGAAGGGGACGACTGTCTCCAAACAACCAAGTCCCGATTGAAGGCAACAGTCCGACCGTTACAGAGAGACACCGCCACCGCCAGGGCACCAGTTTCTCAGGGCCAGCGCCTGCGGGCAAAGTAGGGCTCCTCCAGCCCATATCCAAGCCGGGGAGCGGGTTACCGGTGGGAACCCATCGCTACCAACACAGAGACATTAGGTGCAGGACAAAGGGACATCACCGTCACCTACTGGGAGAGCAAGTGCAGCCGTCCGTAGGAACCGTCTTTCCAGCCGTGTGTTTTACCGAGAACTGTGTCACCGTCTCAGGCTGAGTGAGTACCACAGTGCCGCAAGGCACAGCGCTGCCCCCGCGTCCCTGCGCCCACCAAGCCCTGCATCTCCCACCTCATCACTGGGCCCCGGGATCACCAACCCCTACCCACGGAGGGGCAACACAACAACTGGCTGCTCCATACCATCCTTCCCGGGAACCCCATACAGAGCAGCGGTGGTGCTAACAAATCACCACAACCGTGGGTGACGTCACGGACAATAAACCATCCCCACACCCAAACAACCCCCTTTTCACTCACGGGCGAGGAGCGCCGCTCGAGTCCCCGGGATCTGGCCCATCGCTCGAGCCACCGAGCAGCGGCAGCAGCAGGCCGCAGTGCCAGCCGGACCCGAGCAGAAGGGAGAGCGCGGCGTCCCCTCCTCCGCCCGCGACAAGTGCAATGCGAGAAATTCTCACATTGCACTCGGACCCATGTTAATCAATGAGGCTGCTCCCATCTGCTATTTTTTTCTCAGTCCAAATCGTACTGAGAAAAAAAATCGCACCATGCTGCGTTTTGGTGAGTTTCTCGCACGAGTCACTTCAATGAAAGTCTATGGGTGCGTGAAAAAAAAGCATGTCACACGGACGGCACATACACCATCCTAGTGACATCTGTTTTTCTCAATTGTCAATTGTTTTTGCCATTTGGGTTTTGCACTGCAAAGCTGAGTTTTTGCCCAAATTTCTGCCACAAGAAGGCTGCAGTTTGAACTACATAGTGGGGTTTAGAAACCCAAATTCCATAGACTTTGTTTGAGGCCTAAAACATACTTCCGCAAAAAAAATGTCCGTGTGACACGGTCCGTTTTTCGGGTCCGTGTTCCGTTTTTTTGGGCGTTTCTCCTTGTACGTATGGCATCCGTGTGATGGCGTATGCGAGCCGTGTGTACGTGTAAAATGTCCGTGTTTGTGTGTAAAATGCCTGTGTATGTGTACGTGGAATGTCCATGTGGAATGTCCGTTTGTGTGTTGCACAATGTCGTTGATACATGTCGGCTGACAGCAGACAGAGTTGTGCGATGAGAATGAACTCGGGTGAACTTCACCCGACTTCATTGTCATGCCGCGGCTCTGTATGTGTGCCGCGTACTGATTAGCGGTCACCTGTGAAGGATTCACCAGTGACCGCTAATTCCCCGAGTGACTGAAGTGAGCAGCCCTCTCTCATACTCACCGCTCCCCGATCACCAGCGCGGCGAGGAACAGCTGTGCAGAGAATACGCGGCAACAATTACTTTGAATATGCCGGCCGCTCATTAATCAATCTCGTATTCCCTGCTTTCCCCACCCACAGTCGCCTATTCTTGGTTGCAGTCAGACACGCCCCCCACGCTGAGTGACAGCTGTCTCACTGCACCCAATCACAGCAGCCAGTGAGCGTGTCTATAGTGTGCAGTAAAATAAATAATTAAAAAAAAACGGCATGCGGTCCCCCCCAATTTTAATACCAGCCAGATAAAGCCATACGGCTGAAGGCTGGTATTCTCAGGATGGGGAGCCCCACGTTATGGGGAGCCCCCCAGCCTAACAATATCAGTCAGCAGCCGCCCAGAATTGCCGCATATAATTATATGCGACGGTTCTGGGACTGTACCCGGCTCTTCCCGATATGCCCTGGAGCGTTGGCAAATCGGGGTAATAAGGAGTTTTTGGCAGCCCATAGCTGCCAATAAGTCCTGGATTAATCATGTCAGGCGTCTCCCCGAGATACCTTCCATGATTAATCTGTAAATTACAGTAAATAAACACACACACACCTGAAAAAATCATTTATTAGAAATAAAAAACACTAACAAATTCCCTCATCATCACCAATTTAATAAGCCCGAAAAAGCCCTCCATGTCCGGCGTACTCCAGGATGGTCCAGCGTCGCATCCAGCTCTGCTGCATGAAGGTGACCGGAGCTGCAGAAGACACCGCCACTCCTGACAGCTCCACGCAGCTAATGAAGGGAATAGCGCGATCAGCTGTATTCAGCGTTGGCCGCGAGTAACCTCAGTGACAGCTCAGCTGATCGCGCTATTCCCTTCATTAGCTGCGTGGAGATGACAGGAGCGGGAGTGTCTTCTGCAGCTCCGGTCACCTTCATGCAGCAGAGCTGGATGCGACGCTGGACCATCCTGGAGTACGCCGGACATGGAGGGCTTTTTCGGGCTTATTAAATTGGTGAACAAGGCAATTTGTTAGTGTTTTTTTTTTCTAATAAAGGATTGTTCGGGTGTGTGTGTTTATTTACTGTAATTTATAGATTAATCAAGGAAGGTATCTCGGGGAGACGCCTGACATGATTAATCTAGGACTTATTGGCAGCTATGGGCTGCCAAAAACTCCTTATTACCCCGATTTGCCAACGCACAAGGGCAGATCGGGAAGAGCCGGGTACAGTCCCAGAACTGTCGCATATAATGTATGCGGCAATTCTGGGAGGCTGCTGACTGATATTGTTAGGCTGTGGGGCTCCCCATCCTGAGAATACCAGCCTTCAGCCGTATGGCTTTATCTGACTGATATTAAAATTGGGGGGGACCGCACGCCAGTTTTTTTAATTATTTATTTATTTATTTTACTGCACATTATAGACACGCCCACCAGCTGCTGTGATTGGGTGCAGTGAGACAGCTGTCACTCAGCGTGGGGGGCGTGTCTGACTGCAACAAATCACAGGCGCCTGTGGGTGGGGAAAGCAGGGAATACGAGATTGATTAATGAGCGGCCGGCATATTCAAAGTAATTGTTGCCGCGTATTCTCTGCACAGCTGTTCCTCGCAGCGCTGGTGATCGGGGAGCGGTATGAGCCGGGGGAAGAAAAAAAACGAGCGCCAATGTAAGTATGACTGAGAACAGCAGAAAAAAAGGTAAGTATACTGAATTTAATTTAAAACAAAACAAAAAATAAGATCGCACATACTCCGTGTGCGGTACGTGCAGGCACGGACCCATAGACTAAAGCGGGTCCGTGCCTGTGTGCTGCCGGCCAAAAACGGACATGTTGTTCTTGTAGAAAAGCGCACACACGTACTTATCACACAGACACACGTTCCGTGTGATTTTACGTGTGTGTGCCATCTACCATAGAATAACATGGGTCTCCGTGTGTACGTGTCTCCGGTACGTGCAAATACGTACCGCACACGTACAAATTAAACGGATGTGCGTTGCGGGTCTGAAAAGCAGAACACATCCATTTTGGCATTAAACGCTGCAGTTGAAAAAGCAGCAAAAAAGCAGGTAAAAAGTAGGTAAAAAGCAAAGTGCGTTCTTACCCTTAGGCCAGAATCACACTTGCTAGTGCCTCGCGTGTAACTCGCGCGAGTCTCTCATGGTAGAACCCGGCATGGCCGCACACTATGCATACAGGAGCGTCTGAGCTGCATAGAGATACATGCAACCGACCCGCTCCTTTCAGAGGAGTGTGCGGCCAAGCCGGGTTCTACCATGAGAGACTCGCGCAAGTTACACGCGAGGCACTAGCAAGTGTGATTCTGGCCTTAGCCTAAAGGGGGCTTTACACGCTACGACATCGCTAATGCGAACTTGTTGGGGTCACGGAATTGGTGTCGCACATCCGGCCGCATTAGCGATGCCGTTGCGTGTGACACCGATGAGCGATTTTGCATCATTGCAAAACGTGCAAAATCGCTCATCGGTGACATGGGGGTCCATTCTCAAAAATCGTTACTGCAGCAGTAACGAGGTTGTTCC
Source organism: Anomaloglossus baeobatrachus (assembly GCF_048569485.1). NCBI lineage: Eukaryota > Metazoa > Chordata > Amphibia > Anura > Aromobatidae > Anomaloglossus > Anomaloglossus baeobatrachus. The sequence continues at coordinate 301,563,326 of NC_134357.1, read as the reverse complement.
TCGTTCCTGCGGCAGCACACATCGCTCCATGTGACGCCGCAGGAACAAGAAAGCTCTCCTTACCTGCCTCCCGGCCGCTATGCGGAAGGAAGGAGGTGGGCGGGATGTTACATCCCGCTCAGCTCCGCCCCTCCGCTGCTATTGGGTGGCCGCTCAGTGACGTCGCTGTGACGCCACACGGACCACCCCCCTTAGAAAGGAGGCGGTTCGCCGGTCACAGCGACGTTGCCGGGCAGGTAAGTATGTGTGACGGGTCTGGGTGATGTTGTGCGGCACGGGCAGCGATTTGCCCGTGTCGCACAACAGATGGGGGCGGGTACCCACGCTGGCGATATCGGGACCGATATCGCAACGTGTAAAGCCCGCTTTACTCTTGCTAGCCTGTGTGAGCAAACAGCAGGTCAACGCCCGAGACACCAGAGAAATCATCGGGCGGAGTGTCAGAATCGGCAATGTGAACAGAGCCTGACACTGCGATGATAGTGAGTTAATTCGTGCAAAACTCTGTGTAAGGCCAGAGTCACACTTAAGCATATCTCACGCGAGTCTCGCATTGCATCATCCGGCACAGCCGCACACTCTCCTGATAGGAGCGGGTCGGCTGCATATATTTCTATGCAGCTGATATGCTCCTGTTCGGAGAGCATCAGGTCGTGCTGGGTGATGCGATGCGAGACTCGCGCAAGATACACGCAAGTGTGACTCTGTCCTAACAAAAATACTGATCACACAATCCCCTCGGGAGGTACCCCAGTGATCAGCTGTAGTTTTTGCTGCATTGTGGCATAAAGTGTTCAGTTTTCATGGAGCACCACTGCTGATGATATGAAGAATTACCGTACTCCAAGCTTTGAAAACTGTCGATACATTCACCGAATTTTGTGGCAATATTTTTCCTGACATCTAAAATTCATTGTATAATTATAAGATGAATAACCTGTAATGTACAAAGTATAAGCAAATGTTATGTTTTTTCTTCTTTTATAGATAATGGCATCATCTGAGCGGCGAGACCCAACTACAGTGCCAGATATATTATTCATAAGCCTAGAGACTGCCCCTCGCCAAAAATGTGCCACACAAGACTTGTTACCCTCATGGGTCATTCAGGTGCCAAGAAAATGACCTCCGTACCAAGGAATTTCAGAATCCACCGTGTGATGTGTTTTAAAAGATGCAGAAGATTCTGCACAATTCTCAATGTTAAATATATATTTTTCCTATGGGAAATATCTGTACTGTTGTCATTGTATTTTGGCCTCTTGATGTTTTCTACGTAGATTTAGGCGTCCTTATGTGTTATGGTATAGGCTGTGTAGTCTCATCCAATGCCATACCAGATAATGAAGAATATGCTATCAGGGGATAACAATATTATCTGTTCCCTATTATACTATACTCCTCATTAAAGGTCCATTTACAATATCTATATGTAATATTAATAATTGTTGGACTCTTGTTACATGTACATACATCTCGGTTGAGGGGATATGGAAACTTTTTACATTGCTGGACTGAAGGCACCAAAAACGTCATGTATATTAAAAGAAATGTGTAATCAAAAACAACTTTTATTTCAGGCAGGTCTTTAAGGAGGTTGGCCACTACTTTAACATTGATGGCCTATCCTTTGGATAGGTTATCAACGTCTGATCGGCCAGACAACTGGCACCCCCACCTATCAGCTATTCTCGGTGTCATCAGCAGGCGGCCAGAAAGGCTCAGTTCCAGAGCCGCCCCATCTTCTGACAGTGGCCGCGGTCGGGTACGGCACATCCGCCTCGTATTAATTTGAAAGGGCACCTCCAGAACTGCCGCCGGGACCAAGAACAGTCAATCAGCGGGGGTGCTGGGTGGCAGACCCGTCGATCAGACATTAATGACCAAGGCGTATGCCATCAATGTAGACGTAGTGGCAACATATTTAAATACTTTTCAAATATTGCAACAAAGCTCTTCTTGGCGGCTGTGCAGTTCTCAGCTGCAGCCGTTATCGGTTGACTAGGCAGCTCCGGAACTGAGCATTTCCAGCTGACGCCGGCACCAGGGACAGCTGATCAGTGGGGTGTTGGACCCCGGCCAATCAGACATTGATGCCCTTTCCTAGGGAGCACTTTGCACACTACGACATCGCAGCTGCGATGTAGGTGGGGTCAAACCGAAAGTGACGCAGTCAATATCGTAGTGTGTAAATCCTTTTTGATACGATTAACGAGGGCAAAAGCGTCGTTATTGTATCATCGGTGTAGGGTCCGGCACTTCCATGAATTGGGAAATACCGATGTTACGATGTTGTTCCTCGTTCCTGCGGCAGCACACATCGCTGTATGTGAAGCCGCAGGAGCGAGGAACATCTCCTACATGCGTCCTGCGACTCACGCCGGCTCTACGGAAGGAAGGAGGTGGGCAGGATGTTTACATCCCGCTCATCTCCGCCCCTCCGCTTCTATTGGATGCCTGCCGTGTGACGTCGCTATGACGCCGCACGACCCACCCCCATAATAAGGAGGCGGTTCGCTGGCCAGAGCGACGTCACAGGGCAGGTGAGTGCTTGTGAAGCTGCCGTAGCGATAATGTTCGCTACGGCAGCTATCACCATGATATCGCAGCTGCGACGGGGGCGGGGACTATCGCGCTCGGCATCGCAGCATCGGCTTGCGATGTCGTAGTGTGCAAAGTGCCCCTAAGGATAGGCCATCAATGTTAAAGTAGTGGATAACCACCTCTTTAAGTTCCATGTATGTTTTAAAAAATTTTGGTCATTTTTTGATTTTTCATACTACAATTGGAAATAAAAAGTATATGATATGTTGTCCTTTTTACACTGGCCACTGAGGCTAATCAAGATTCATACTTCATGTTCTTTCAGGATATTCACATGTACATTAACCACACTGAACAGACTCAGGTCCTATTCCAAAGTATTGAAGCATCTAGTGACCTCACCTATTGTGGACCCTGTGTTATCAGCTTTTAATTGAGCTAACCTGTCACTGTTACCTTGTCTGTGATAATAATGAGTATCTTGAAAAGACTTAAAGGCCCAAGATTTTTTTTTCAATATGAAAAATATAACAAAGTAAAACAGTACAAAAATATGTAAAAAATCCATTTTACTTAAAAACCTGATTTAAACATTAAGGCTATGTGCCCACGTTGCGTACTGTCAGTGCAGAAATTTCTGCAGCGATTTAAAGAGCACACGTGCGCTTTAAATCGCTGCAGAAAGAGTCCGTAATGAAAAAAAAAGCCGATTCCATGCGCTCTGACTGCAGCCCCTCCCATACACAGAGCGGGGGCTGCATGCAGAGCGCAGGAAAGAAGTGACATGTCACTTCTTAGAACGCACGCTTCGGGCAGCAGCCGAAGCGCTGCGCTCTAAGACGCCACGTGCGCACGTCTTCTGCATAATCTTCATATCAGAAAAGGACTTAGGCTATGTGCGCACGTTGCGTAATTGCATGCAGTTACGCTGTAGTGCAGATCGCAGCGTAACTGCATGCAATTACGCAACGTGCGCACATAGCCTAAGTCCTTTTCTGATAACTTCCAATTTAATTATGAAGCTTCATATAGCATTGCCCTTGGGAGTGAAAAATGGGTATTATTAGTTTTTCATAAGTTACATGGATAGTTTCTGGCATAAAGAAACGGACTATCAACATGACATGTTTTCAGATTTTCAGTAATGAGGCTGACACTGATCCTTGGAATAAGTGCGGTGTCACCTCAGCTGACCAGGTGCATTATCTATGAGCGCAACACAGTCCTATTCTTGTGAATGGAGCATTGTTGCTTGTTACACACAGTGTTTGGTCGGGAGTTTCACTATTAGTAGAAAAGATGACGAGGCTGTGCAATTAATTAGTTACTACCACCCATAAGAAATTAATAGCATATCCTATTTATATTTATCGCTATGTCTGGATACAGGATACAGACAAGTAATTATAGAACAAAGAATTATGAGTATTATTAGTATATACAGTACAGACCAAAAGTTTGGACACACCTTCTCATTCAAGGAGTTTTCTTTATTTTCATGACTCTGAAAATTGTAGATTCACATTGAAGGCATCAAAACTATGAATTAACACATATGGAATGAAATACTTAACAAAAAATTGTGAAACGACTGAAAATATGTCTTATATTCTAGGTTCTTCAAAGTAGCCAACTTTTGCTTTGATTACTGCTTTGCACACTCTTGGCACTCTCTTGATGAGCTTCAAGAGGTAGTCACTGGAAATGGTTTTCCAACAGTCTTGAAGGAGTTCTCAGAGATGCTTAGCACTTGTTAACCCTTTTGCCTTCACTCTGCGGTCCAGCTCACCCCAAACCATCTCGATTGGGTTCAGGTCTGGTGACTGTGGAGGCCAGGTCATCTGGCGTAGCACCCCATCACTTTCCTTCTTAGTCAAATAGCCCTTACACAGCCTGGAGGTGTGTTTGGGGTCATTGTCCTGTTGAAAAATAAATGATGGTCCAACTAAACGCAAACCGGATGGAATAGCATGCCGCTGCAAGATGCTGTGGTAGCCATGCTGGGTCAGTATGCCTTCAGTTTTTAAAAAATCCCCAACACCATCACACTTCTTCCTCCATGCTTCACGGTGGGAAGCAGGCGTGTAGAGTCTATCCGTTCACCTTTTTGGTTGGATCCAAAGATTTCAAATTTGGACTCATTAGACCAAAGCGCATGCTGAGATTTGATCCAGAATACATCCGAGACTCGCCAATACAAGTCAATGGGTGCGAGGAAAAAATGAATGTCACACAAACCATCCTAGTGACATCTGTTTTTCTAAATACAGTTCTATCATGTATCACAGAACACTGTAAATGCTCCTGTACATGACTGTAAATGAGTAACAGCTGCTGAGGAGAAAAATGGATTGCACACTGACAGCACATGGATGACAAGTGAGAAAAAATCTTCCTACACTCGCAAACGAGAATGGGACCGTTGTTTCATACGTTCGTGTGAGTCCAGCCTAATGGGGGCGACTGGCCGGGGAACTAACGCCCAGGGGACTAGTGCCCTCGCTCATTAGTATACGATAAAATCCTTTTTCTACAGATCTCTTTATCTATGCTAGTGTATACAGGGAAGGCAGTGATTAGAAATATGCACCCAGAACTGCTCGTGGGTTTGGGTGCATATTGGACCTGACAGGTTCAATCACTTTAAAGCTTTGCTTTTGTGATGCAGAGTTTCATATCCCTTACATTGACAAAGGTGTGACAGATAGGAGCTTACTGCATACTGTGTTGTTATTGAGCTCAATGTGTTAGGCTGTGTTCACATGTTGCGTTTTTTTCTGCAGCAAAATCTGATCTCAGCAGTAATAAAGCTGCGTTTTTGCTGTGTTTTTTTGGTGTGTTATTTATCTATCGTGCACATCGAAATAAAGTTAGTTTCTTTCACCACAAAAATCAAAATAATGCAGCAAAAAAACGCGCAAGTGCGTTTTTCACTTTCAGTGCTTTCAATGGTGAAGAAAGCAGAAAAAACGCTCAAAGTATTGACAAGCGGCTTCTATCAAAAACGCACTAGTCAGGAAGAAAAAAAAGTGTGTGTGTGTGTGTGCATTAGATTTCTGGAATCTCATAGGTTTTGCTGATATTGTAAAAAAAGGTTTTTATTTGCATAAAACCAATGAAAAAAACGTGCAAAAAAAACCGCAACATGTGAACCTTGCATACACTGTGTAATATTCTCCTAAGTTCCTTCTAGTGTTGCTGTAAACAACAAACCTCTTATTTAAAGTGAATGTGTCATCAGAAAATAGCCAGAAATTCAATCAGGCTTTTATATTACAGTATATGTATACAAAATAATTTTTGGAAATGTTTTTATTTTATTATACCATGATCTGTATTAAAAAAAAAAAAACATTTTATACAGTCACAATTACCACTGCGCTAAGCTAGACACATATTTCCTGTTCTTTCAGAAAATTGACATGTACATTAGACCCTTTATTTTATGAAGTGTCTAATGAGCGGTGCAAACATGATTGTGAAGGGAGGGGGAGATGTGACATCACCTATTGTGAAAGATTGATTTGGTGTTACCAGCTGTGTATAAAGTAAGTGTAAGACACTCAAAAGTGCACTAGATAAAATAGCACACCCCTACACGCAGAACTCACCGACGCAATTAACGGCAACCCTGGTACACAAGTATGCCAAATATCTTTGGTGAAATTCACATTTCCCAGACTTATTCCATTATACGTTTATGCTTAAAACATACTGCAGTAATTTTGTCCTTGTCAAAAAATGAACAATCAATAATAAGATGAGTAATATATAAACAGCAAGATCCTCTACCTATCATCTATGTAACCCTCAGCTTGAAGAGACATATCCCATGGGACAAGTCACGTATCAGAAGGTTCACAATTGTCTTTGTCCAAGGAGCCCACAACCTGTAAACATAAGCAGTTCTATTTCTTTTAAAGTATATACCTTTTTCCATTAAAAAAAGATAACCTATATTTTTGATAAATTTTCAACGTGAAGGAGGACTCTCAGAAATCCATTTTCTTGGCTATCAGTTTCCTAGCTACAATTAGTAGGCGTTCAAGAACAATTTTCATCAACGTAGCCCAAAATACACACCACAGGATCTTGAGGCACTGAGCACCCATATGTGATCTCAATAACATTAAGGACCAGCACCCAGAAGCAAACAAGCAAGGTCATAACTGAAACATATGAAGTATCCCTGCTTTCTCCCCCAAGCAGTGGGGATAGTTTGAGTCAGATCTTATGCGGGCGTCACACGATACGGTCTATCGTTCGATCGAACGAGCGATCATACCCGCCCTCGTCATTTGTGCGTCACAGGCAATTAGTTGCCCGTGGCGCACAAAGTCGTTAAATCCCCGTCGCACGCACTTACCTGCTGAGCGACGTCGCTGTGGGCGGCGAACATCCACTTCCTGAAGGGGGAGGGACGTTCGGCGTCACAGCGACGTCACAAAGCGGCCGGCCAATAGAAGCGGAGGGGCGGAGATGAGCGGGGCGTAAACATCCTGCCCACCTCCTTCCTTCCGCATTGCCGGCGGGACGCAGGTAAGCTGTGTTCATCGTTCCCGGGGTGTCACATGGAGCGATGTGTGCTACCCCGGGTACGATGAACAATCGGCGCAGAGAAGAAGAAACGACTTTTTTAAAATGAGCGACATGTCAAGAGCAACGATAAGGTGAGTATTTTTGCTTGTTCACCGTCGCTCGTAGCTGTCACACGCTACGATATATCAAACGATGCCGGATGTGCGTCACTTACGACGTGACCCCGCCAACATATCGCACGATATACCGTCTCGTGTGACGCCCACATTAAACTTGCCTTAAACATTATATCTGGAGATTGATAAGCTCTATGAATAACATACAGCTGAGAGAGACTCCTGGGCTCACTAAGCGAAAGGCTGGGTATATACTCCAGGATTTAAGACCATATCTTTTCAGAAATATCCCCAAACTCTATCTCCTATCTCTGTTTGACCAACAACGGGGATTTAATCGGGCTTTACATGCTACGACATCGCTCAAGGGATCTCGTTGGGGTCACGGAATTTGTGACGCACATCCGGCCGCTTTAGCGATGCCGTTGCGTGTGACACCTATGAGCGATTTTGCATCGTCGCAAAAACGTGCAAAATCGCTCATCGGTGACATGGGGCTCCATTCTCAAATATCGTTACTGCAGCAGTAACAAAATTGTTCCTCGTTCCTGCGGCAGCACACATCGCTCCGTGTGACACCGCAGGAACGAGGAACCTCACCTTACCTGCGTCCCGGCCACAATGAGGAAGGAAGGAGGTGGGCGGCATGTTACGTCCCGCTCATCTCCGCTCATCCACTTCTATTGGGCGGCGGTTCAGTGACGCTGCTGTGACGTCGCTGTGACGCTGAACGAACCGCCCCCTTAGAAAGGAGGCGGTTCGCCGGCCATAGCGACGTCGCAGAGAAGGTAAGTCCGTGAGACAGGTCCGGGCGATGTTGTGCGACACGGGCAGCGATTGGCCCATGTCGCACAACCGATGGGGGCGGGTACGCAGGCTGGTGATATCGGTACCGATATCGCAGTGTGTAAAGCGGCCTTTAGTCAGAAAAATATACAGGTGCATCTCATTAAATTAGAATATCATCAAATAGTTAATTTATTTCAGTAATTCAATACAAAAAGAGAAACACATATATTATAGAGTCATTACACAGAGGGATCTATTTAAAGTGTGTATTTCTGTTAAAGTTGATGATTATGGCTTACAGCCAATGAAAACCCAAAAGTCATTATCTCAGAAAATTAGAATATTATATACAGTAAGACCAACTTCAAAAATGATTTTAAACTCAGAAATGTTGGCCTACTGAAAAGTCTGTACAGTAAATGCCTCAATACTTGGTCGGGGCTCCTTTTGCATGAATTACTGCATCAATGCGGCATGGCATGGAGGCGATCAGCCTGTGGCACTGCTGAGGTGTTATGGACGCCCAGGTCGCTTTGATAGCAGCCTTCAGCTTGTCTGCATTGTTGGGTCTAGTGTCTCTCATCTTCCTCTTGACAATACCCCATAGATTCTCTATAGCATTTAGGTCAGGCGAGTTTGTTGGCCAATCAAGCACAGTGATACTGTGGTTATTAAACCAAGTATTGATACTTTTGCAGTGTGGACAGAGACCGGGTCCTGCTGGAAAATTTCCATATCCAAAAAGCTTGTCAGCAGAGAGAAGCATGAAGTGCTCTAAAATTTCCTGGTAAACGTCAGCGCTGACTTTGGTCTTTATAAAACACAGTGGACCTACACCAGCAGATGACATGGCTCTCCAAACCATCACTGATTGTGGAAACTTCAAACTAGACCTCAAGCAGCTTGGATTGTGGCCTCTCCACTCTTCCAGACCCTGGGACCATAATTTCCAAATGAAATGCAAAGTTTACTTTCATCTGACTACAACACCTTGGACACTGAGCAACAGTCCAGTTGTTTTTCTCCTTGGCCCAGGTAAGACGTTTCTGGCGTTGTCTATTGGTCATAGAGTGGCTTGACACAAGGAATGCGAAAGTTGTAACCCATATCTTGTATACATCTGTGTGTGGTGGCTCTTGAAGTACTGACTCCTGCAGCAGTCCACTCCAATCTCCCCCAAATTTTTGAATGACCTTTTCTTAACAATCTTATCAAGCTGCGATTATCCCGGTTGCTTGTGCACCTTTTTCTACCCCACTTTTTCCTTCCACACAACTTTCCATTACTATGCTTGGATACAGCACTCTGTGAACAGACAGCTTCTTTATCAATGGCCTTCTGTGGCTTTCCCTCCTTGTGGAGTGTGTCAATGACTGTCTTCTGGACATCTGTCAACTCAGCAATCTTCCCCATGATTGTGTGGCATTCTTAACCAGACTAAGGGAGCATTTTAAATGCTTAGGGAGTCTCTGCAGGTGTTTTGTGTTAATTATTCTAATTTTCTTGGAAATTACTTCTGGGTTTTCATTGGCTGTAAGCCATAATCATGAACATTAACAGAAATAAACACTTGAAATAGATCACTCTGTGTGTAATGACTCTATATAATATAAATGTTTCCCTTTTTGTATTGAATTACTGGAATAAATTAACGTTTTGATGATATTCTAATTTATTGAAATGCACTTGTATAACAAATCACCATAGATACTGGAAATTACTCCTTTGGTATCTTCTTCCAAACATGTATTATCTAACAATATCTTTCTGTATTATCATGGTTTTGGTTCTATTCTCAGCGCTGTAGGTATGCCTGTCTTGATAATATAGGAATATCTGACTATCTGGTAAGTGGATCTGCCCCTGCAGACAATTAAAAGTTCAGCATTATTGATTTGCTGGTTTACATACTGTATACCTGCTTTCTTCGAGTTTTCAACCCCAGTCAACATCAGAAACTCAGGCAAACTAGCATTGCCCCAAATAGGTGCATATACTGTGAGATGTTCCACCCCTCTTATTTGTTTAATTTTGGACCAAACTTTATTTCACAAACCCAGGATAGTCCAATAGCCCACTAACCCTGCCTACGTCTAGGCTACGCACTAGCGGCCCTTCCCACCACCCTCTGAATGATATTGCATGTAGAACTGTCTGCTAGGTTCTCTCGCCAACCTCTTTATATTCTGACGTTGAGCAGACAAGAAATACAAGCACGGATTGGGAAAAGTCAGACTGCCTTTATCCTTGGGTCTCTGTAGAGTCTCCAGTTTAATTCTAGCTTTACCCTTTCGCCATACAAGATCTGTGCCAGCGTCTGTGATTGGTGCAGTCAGACTGCCGACGTCTGTGATTGCTTGTGGAGTGTAAAAATAAATGGAAACAAAATGAGTATATTGTATATTGGTACCCAGCGCAGATAAAGCAGACAGTTACAGGCTGCAGCTCACAGCCATGTGCTTTATCTTGGCTTTTTTAAATTATTTAAAAAATAATTTAAAAAACGGTGTGCGGTCCCCTCCAATCTTGATATCCAGCCAAGATAAAGCGAACAGCTGGGGGCTGGTATTCTCAGGCTGGGAAGGCCCTTGGTTACTCATTAGTAACCCTACTCATTAGAGCTCACCCTTTCTTCCACAGCACTGGTTCTTGTAGTAATACTTTTAAGCTATGACTTAATATTAGTCATATCATTCTTTATACTGTGTCAGGGAGGTCAATGTGGACTTGCGAAAATGACACCACAGCAAACACATTTTTAATGGTTGGGTCCTAAAATTCCATGCTCATCTTGCTGCACAGTGCTCCCCTCCAGGGGCATTAAAGGGTTATCTGGTATTTCTTGCTCACCCTGCTCCTCCCCTGATACATCAGACTCTGCAGGGGCTCCAGGCACATTACCAGCCTGAGACAGGAAGGATAATTTGCTCTCCTTTCGAGCAAACTGCTCGAATTTAGCAGCCACTTGGAACAGCTATGCTAAGGCCGCATTAGCTTGATCAGCCTCTGTCACAGCGCCATCTTGGTCACGCTCGCTTACCCCAGTTCCAGGATTCTTTTGCCTCTTGCGGGTCATTAAAGCAGCCAGACCGCTCTGCTAACACGTCCTCAACCTCCAGAGACATTCTCACCTGATTCAGAGCTGTACAGCACTTTCAGCAGAGCAGTAAGTAGGATTCATCACAGGAATCTTGACGGGAATTCTTTGCACTGCATCTACCTACATGCTGCGCTAGTGTAATAGGTGGGCAGTTCCCCATGATGTAAATATGCAATGTTTTATGTATTTACTGTCTTATATTAAAAATGCATGTGTGAATATTTAAGTGTTTTAGAAAGGAATATCCTTAGGATGTAGCAGAGCTAGGATTGTTCAACAGGTTACCAAAGGTTTTCCCAGCGGTCAGGGTTTAGAAGAAGTGTTAGATTGATAAGGGAGGAGAGAGAAATAGCAGGGTGGATGGTTGGGAAGGGGATCTCCAGAGGGAGTCAGTCAAGAAGTGGGTGCAAAATGAGAAGACATGGCCTCAGTGCTAGGGCCAGTCAGGGAATCCTGAGGTAACCTCTGGAGGTCCGAAGCCTACGGCTCACCCCGGCTGGCTTAGACAATTGCCCGGCTAGAGAACCATTGGGCCCAGAAGCAGACAAAGGTGTGTGGTATTCGGGGGAAGGAGGCACAGACTCCGGTGTATTGAGGATACAGTTCAATATAGCAGGGGATAGCACGAAGAGTAGTACCCCACAGAGAGAGAAAGGAATGCCATGTCTGTCATATCGGTGTGAAGAATGAAAGTGAACAAAACTGGATGTCGCGTGTATACTACGTCAAGGACCGGCAGCAGGGATGACGGACACTGTTGTTAAGCAGTAAGTGTCGTGCACCCCACCCGAAGTCAGATCCGCACACAGAGTCTCCTTGGCGAAGAAGAATCTCCTTCACTATCCCATGCCTTCCCAAAACGACTCTTTGATTTCACACTTTTCACTTCCTTCTTAGTCTTAGGCCTTATTCACACGTCAGTATTTTTGCATCATGGTTTGTATGCCAAAACCAGGAGTGGTTATTCAGTGCTGAAGAGGAGATTGTTGGCGGCAGCAACCCCGCTTCTCCTCTCCAGCACTGAATATTAACCCACGTGGGGCTGCTGCAGCCGCCAATATTTTACAAGCCTTCATAGGGGTTGTGACTCTCAGAACCCTGATAGGTGAGTGTAATATTTTGTATACCACAGTTTTAATCTGCCAAGACCCTATCTGAGCTCTCTTGCTTTTTTTCAAAACCAGGAGTGGATCTTACAGAGAAAAACTATAATTGAAAGATTGTCACCTGTTCTGTGTTTTGGAGACACTCCTGGTATTGGCATACAAATACTAATCAAAAATACTGATGTGTGAATGTAGCCTGAAAGTGCAGGTCTCCATCACAAACCTCAGTGCTAAGAATCTGGCCACTGATATAAAATAATAAATTGTTTACATCCAATAGAAAATCTCCTAATATCATGTGTCCTCTTCCATCCCTCATCCCAAGTTCACTTTCAGCATTTGCTTCTTCTAGCCCTGCAAACTGCACCGATGACCTTCTTCAGTCCATCTCCCTAACTGTCACTCACTACACACCTAAAATTGTTAACCTTTTTTTCTTCCAGCAACTTTCCCTCTACAGCCCTGTTTCTAAACCATCGGTCCAGTCCGATGCGTGTCGCTGCTCCCCCATCCGAGGCCTCCTCTCTGCAGCGATTGCCTTCTTCATTCTTCTGAGGCCCATGTGCATGATGCGTACTACGTCATTCACACTGGCCGGCATTGCGGTTCTCCACAGGTGCACTTTGATCTGCCCTGCTCAAGGCAGATCAAGGTATTGTAGTGCGCATGCGCAAGCGGTCTTTAAACTGTCCTTGCGCCTGCGCATTACAGTACTTTGATCTGCTATCACCAGGGCAGATCAAAGTACGCCTGCGCAGTACCGCAATGTCGGCCTGTGTGGATGAGGTAGGCCCGTCATCCATACTGGGCTGGGTAGAAGAAGGACGAAGATTGCTGCAGAGAAGAGGCGCCGGACCGGAAAGCAGCAACACCCATTTGACCAGACCGCCACTTAGGTGAGTATTAAAAAAATGTTTTTACGTTACATTTAGCAGTCTGGGCTCCTATATACAGTATTCTGGAATGCTGTATATAAGAACTCTGTGGTGGTGACCACAGCTTATAGTTGCAAAATCTGGTGACAGGTTCCCTTTAAGGATACTGTTGTCTTTTGGTTCTCTTCCTAACTCTCTGACCACTCCCTAAAGTTATGTTCACACATTGCTTTTTGCTGCTTTTTTTCTGCAGCCAAAACCTGATCAATTGACAGCAAAAAAGCTGCAGCTAAAATGCAAGTTTTCCTGCCTATTTTGCTCATTCTCTTGTTGCATGTTTGCTGTATTTTTCTTGCTGCGTGTTTAAGGAACCCAAAGTTTAGCTTTGCTTCCACCTTGCAATCAAAAGAGATTATGTACTTAATACATTGGTAAGGAATTGTGAATGTAAAGGTACCGTCACACTAAGCGACGCTCCAGCGATCCCACCAGCAACCTGACCTGGCAGGGATCGCTGGAGCGTCGCTACACGGGTTGCTGGTGAGCTGTCACACAGGCAGATCTCACCAGCAACCAGTGACCAGCCCCCAGCCAGCAGCGACGCGTGGAAGCGATGCTGCACTTGGTAACTAAGGTAAATATCGTGTAACCAACCCGATATTTACCTTGGTTACCAGCGCACACCGCTTAGCGCTGGCTCCCTGCACTCCTAGCCAGAGTACACATCGGGTTAATTACCCGATGTGTAGTCTGGCTATGTGTGCAGGGAGCAGGAGCCGGCACTGACAGCGTGAGAACGGCGGACGCTGGTAACGAAGGTAAATATCGGGTAACCAAGGAAAGGGCTTCTTGGCTACCCGATGTTTACTGTGGTTACCAGCGTCCGCAGAAGCCGCCTCCTGCTGCCTGCACATTCAGTTGTTGCTCTCTGGCTGTCACACACAGCGATGTGTGCTTCACAGCGGGAGAGCAACAACCAAAAAATGGTCCAGGACATTCAGCAACAACCGGCGACCTCACAGCAGGGGCCAGGTTGTTGCTGGATGTCACACACCGCAACATCGCTAGCAAGTCGTGCCTCAGCGGCGATGTTGCTAGCGATGTTGCTTAGTGTGACGTGGCCTTAACACATTGGTACTGCATTGATTATCTAACACTTTGAGAGGGCACTAAGTACCTAACATGCTGGTAGGGCATTGTTTACTTACACATGTTGGTAGGGCATTGAGTTGGTCAGAAAATGTTTACTTTAACACATTGCTAATTTATACTAACAAGTCACCTCCACTGCCAGGTTTGTCACCGAAACTGATAGACCTTGTGATGAGCAGACTTGTTGACTTCGATATTTTGCCTGGACGTCCACCACTTGGCTTTTGATAGATGGACAGACTTCATTTTGTTTTCTGCAAACTGTCATGGCACTCACATGTTGCTTTTTGGCAATTTTATTGGCCAAGAAACTGCTATCGATGAGCTGGATGAGCTGGATGATGCCGTGTCTCTTTTCATGGGAAATCGTCCTTATGGCTGCTCCTTGATTGAAACCAGTGCCTTTCGCTTGGGAATCAACCTAATAACCCACTGAGCTACTAGGAAATGTGAGAACATTGTAATGTGTAGTATACAGGAAGAAAAAGATTTTTTTCCACCGCCAGGAGTAAAACAGTAACAATGCAGTGATATAACAAGAATCTGCATAAGTAATCATATGCTAAATCATTGAAAGTCAAATTTATGTATGAGATAGCCAAGATGATTGCCTATAAGATAAAGGTAGTCTCACACACAAAGCTGTAGAATATGGTGAGATGTGAAACCTGAAAGTCAAAAGTTCAAAACATTGTTACCCTTTTGCTCATCAGTGTAATTAAACTACTTCGAGTTAAGAGAACATTTTATGGTTTATACTTAAGAACATTTTAAAAATAAATGGGTTTAACATCTTGCTGTACCTGCATTTTTTTCGCAAAAAAACGCTTCCAAAACTGATAGCTTTTTGTTGCATTTTTTGCACTTATTACTTTCTGTGGGTGAAAAAATGCTGCAAACATGCTGAAACAATTACATGCTGCAGTTTTCAAAAAATGCAGCAGTTTTCCAATACAGTCAAGAAACAAAAAGCTGTGCGTGTATGAGATATCTGAAATCTCATAGCTTTTGCTGGTACTTTAGTAAAGTAACTTTGCATAAAAAACGTAGCAAAACAAAGTAGCAAAAACGCATTGTCTGAACATAGCACTGCATATTTTATAAAAAGTACTTTGAAAAACTCCTATATTGTTTTAAAATGAAGACCATCTAAGTGTCTCAGTCAATATTGCTAAGCTCGTCCCTGGCCTGTGGGTGGATGTGGAAGTCTAACAACGTCCTTCACAAGTTGCACAAAATCTAGCATTTACATTGTACAGATAAAAAATGGCGCATGCACTGTGTTTGCACATGCGTAAGCAAACATGCTTAGGTCTCGATGCCCCAAAACTAATGTAGGGACCTGCATACATACAGACCAGATATGATTACTCTGACCACATAAAGGAAAACACTTTGCCCTTTCACAGGTTTTTAGCTCTAAGCTTAAAGTGATCCTGTCAGGTGCAATATGCACCAAGAACCACGAGCAGTTCTGGGTGTATATTGCTAATCCCGGCCTAACCGTCCCTGTATCTACAGTAGTAGCATAGATAAAAAGATCTTTAGAAAAAGAATTTCTAAACATCCTTTATGATATGCTAATGAGGCCAGCGACTAGTCCTGCACTCATTCTGCCCTGTTAGCATGTTAGCACATGGGCGTGCTAACATTTTATTCAATGCCCATTGCCCAGTGTCATCAGCGGTGATACACGTATCTGTGTTTGTTTTCACCACTTCAGAATGCCAGGTTTAGAGTCAGTGCGCATGCTCAGAAGTCCAGGCACTTCAGGTCATGCCCACTATACCTCTCTGAAGCCAGGATGCATACTCCCGGCTTCATAGTGCGCATGACTGGAGGTGCCCGGCACTCAGATCATGCGCACTGACCCTAAGCCCCTGCGTTGTGAAGTGGTGACAACGGACACAGGTACACGCATC
This sequence comes from Anomaloglossus baeobatrachus, assembly GCF_048569485.1. Lineage (NCBI taxonomy): Eukaryota > Metazoa > Chordata > Amphibia > Anura > Aromobatidae > Anomaloglossus > Anomaloglossus baeobatrachus. The sequence continues at coordinate 301,547,183 of NC_134357.1, read as the reverse complement.
ACCGCTGATGATGCTGGGCAATGGGCATTTAATAGCATATGATTTATTTAAGGCAATAAAGACAAATCCCCTAATACAGTGATGAACATACCTTGCGAAAGTGCCTTGCGAAAGTATTCAGCCCCCTTGAATTTTTCAACCTTTTCCCACATTTCAGGCTTAAAAACATAAAAATAAAAACATTTAAATTTTATGGTGAAGAATCAACAACAAGTGGGACACAATTGTGAAGTTGAATGAAATTTATTGCTTATTTTAAGCTTTTATAAAAAATAATAAACTGAAAATTGGGGCGTGCAATATTATTCGTCCCATTTAAGTTAATACTTTGTAGCGCCACCTTTTGCTGCAATTACAGCTGCAAGTCGCTTGGGGAATGTGTCTATCAGTTTTGCACATCGAGAGTCTGAAATTCTTGACCAATCTTCCTTTGTAACCAGCTCACGCTGAGTGAAGTTGGATGGAGAGCATTTGTGAACAGCAGTTTTCAGCTCTTTCCACAGATTCTCGATTGGATTCAGGTCTGGACATTGACTTGGCCATTCTAACACCTGGATGCGTTTATTTATGAATCATTCCATTGTAGATTTTGCTTTATGTTTTGGATCATTGTCTTGTTGGAAGACAAATCTCTGTCCCTGTCTCAGGTCTTTTGCAGACTCCAACAGGTTTTCTTCAAGAATGGTCCTGTATTTGGCTCCATCCATCTTCCCATCAATTTTAACCATCTTCCCTTTCCCTGCTGAAGAAAAGCAGGCCCAAACCATGATGCTGCCACCACCATGTTTCACAGTGGGGATGGTGTGTTCAGGGTGATGAGCTGTGTTGCTTTTACGCCAAACATATCGTTTAGCATTGTGTCCAGTCCAAAAAATTTGATTTTGGTTTTATCTGACCAGAGCACCTTCTTCCACATGTTTGGTGTGTCTCCCAGGTGGCTTGTGGCAAACTTTAAACAACAATTTTTATGGATATCTTTCAGACATGGCTTTTTTCTTGCCACTCTTCCATAAAGGCCAGATTTGTGCAGTGTACGACTGATTGTTGTCCTATGGACAGACTCTCCCACCTCAGCTGTAGATCTCTGCAGCCTCTTGGCTGCATCTCTGATCAGTCTTCTCCTTGTTTGAGATAAAAGTTTGGATGAACGGCCGGGTCTTGGTAGATTTGCAGTGGTATGATACTCCTTCCATTTCAATATGATCGCTTGCACAGTGCTTCTTGGGATGTTTAAAGTTGTGGAAATCTTTTTCTAACCCCAGTGTTCTAAACCCGACTTTAAACCTCTCCACAACAGTATCATGGACCTGCCTGTTGTGTTCCTTGGTCTTCATGAAGGCCTCTGTGTTTTAAACAGATCACTGAGACTATCACAGAGCAGGTGCATTTATATGGAGACTAGATTACACACAGGTGGATTTTATTTATCATCATCAGTTATTTAAGACAACATTGGATCATTCAGAGATCCTCAATGAACTTCTGGAGTGAGTTTGCTGCACTAAAAGTAAGGGGGATGATTAATATTGCACGCCCTAATTTTCAGTTTATTATTTTTTAAAAAAGTTTAAAATAAGCAGTAAATTTCGTTCAACTTTACAACTGTGTCCCACTTGTTGATTCTTCACCATAACATTAACATTTTTAGCTTTCTGTTTGAAGCCTAAAATGTGGGAAAAGGTTGAAAAGGGGGCGGAATACTTTCGCAAGGCACTGTAGTTTCATTTATGGTGGATAAAGTTGTTTAAAAAAAATATTTTAAAGCAGTGGTTCCCAAACTTTTCTTATCATGCGAGCCACATTCATCTCTGGGAGATGGCCATGAGCCACATTCAGTGTCCCCTCCCCCACAATAAAGACCCCATGAAGTTGGTGTATAGACTGCCAATACTTTCCCACAAAAAAAATATTGTGACCTCGTGCCCCCTTTCCTTATGGTCAGAATACTTACAGTGACAAGTAAAGTAAAAGTAGTGGACAACCTCTTTAAGTGGATGCATTGTCTATTACAATCACCATCCTGAGACAGGCTATCTACCAGCACTATTATATACAGTATCTGTCACTTAGGCACTTTAATGTACAGTAATGAATTACTATGTATCGAGTAAGACAGATTGAATAATGTGTAACACACTTAACCATTGTCATGCATTCCTGGATCGGAAGTCATCTATCGTTGACACATCGCATCTACAGAAGAAAGAAGGTCAAAGCTGTTAGTTGTGGCATCTGGTGTCTGGTCTTTATATGATCTCTGATTGCTTTTTTAGGTCTATTCTTCATGTTATTTTAGTCGATATGTTATGGGCCAGTAATGTTTCCTATATATTGCTATATGAATATGCATTCAGCTTTCTGAGTCTTGTTTATTTGAACTCATTATATTATAATCCTGAAATAAACTATTTTTTTATTACCTTCGATGAGTCATTGTCTTTATCATACTAATTACAATGTCCCCTCCCTGCTATACCATCTCGTCCTACTAGTCAGGCGAGTGACTGAGACAGGCAGGGATGACAGAAACTTGTGCAGAGCTGACGGTCCAGGGTCCTGAAGAGGTTCGAGAGTCCAGATAGTCCATGAGGGTGAGAATTTTGATTTATAGTCATTACGTCTGTATATGTGATATATCTTCTGATATCTTCACCTAATGACAGTGAACTTGATCCTAGATAAGTAGATCGTGTTTGGCAGTAACATCGATGATTACCACAATTATATATCAGACTTCCATTTCAATTATGCTGTTTGATGAAACCGAGATTTTTCTTTGGCAGGTATAACCTTTATTATATTCCAATTATATACTGTATATTGAGAGGGTTAATAAAAGTTTCAGTATTTTTGATCTCCTAAAGTTCTGTTTAGTAAAGTTGATCAGAAGGTATCCAGGTCTAAAGACACCCACTGATTGCTGAACCCAAAGGGCAGAAACACCTTCTCCTCAAGTATGTTCACAGCGGTCTACGGCCCAGTAGACTTCCCAATATTTTCAAAATGGAAAAAACGTTGCGCTTGCACAACTTTTTTTTGCTAATGGATTTGCTCTACGGATGATTACTGGAATGTGAAGAAACGTGGAGAAACATGTGATGGTGTCTCCGCAGGCTTTTTTGTTTTGAATATTTCCCAGGGAGCATTGCTCTAGAATCACTGCGTTGAGAAACACGTGATGGTGTCTCCGCAGTGTTGGATGTTGATCTCGCTAAGGTCAACCATCCTTGTTTTTGTAGTCTTCTACTAGGCATTGCTCCCACTAGCCAGTTTCCTACTCCACACTGATGAGGGGCAAATACCCCGAAACAGCTGTCTCTGGATGGATACCATGTTTGGCATAGGTGGTCTCCTTGACTGGAGACTGCCCTTCCCGTGGTTGTTCCTTCCCGGTGAAAGACCTGGCTAGTTTCCTGCCAGCGTTGAGAAACATGTGATGGTGTCTCGGCAGGTTTTCTTGTTTTGAATATTTCCCAGGGGGCATTGCTCTAGATTCACTGCGTTGAGAAACGCGGTGTTGGATGTTGATGTCCCTAAGGTCAACCATCCTTACTTATGTAACAATATCAGCCAGCAGCCGCCCGGAATTTCCGCATCCATTAGATGCGACAGTCCCAGGATTTTACTGGCTCATCCCGAATTGCCCTGGTGTGGTGGCAAACGGGGTAATAAGGAATTAATGGCAGCAGCCCATAGCTGCCAATAAGTCCTAGGTTAATCATGGCAGGCGACCACTGGACGCCAGACCTGGAACTCCTCACACAGAACGTACAAGATACCGGTTGTTATGGACTCTATTTGTCACCCCTTGCTCCATTGTGGGACAGTAATCAGGTTCATGGGCCAAATGGACCCTTTCTTTGAATACTAGAGGCTTCACAAATTACCATATTACCATTGGCCGGTGGCCGTATCACCTGGAAGTATTTACTCCCTCAAGTGCATATAAGGTCATTGCTGGCGAAACAGTCTCTGTGGCGATATGTATAGCCACACGCGACAGCTATAACTGTGAATGATATAAGCATTAATTTGAGTGGAACAAGCATAGATAATTCAAGAGTCCAGTAGTCTTTTTGGACATTATTTATAAACGACTGCCACAAGAACCATCTTTTTGTGAGGTGATATTTTCATCCTAACACACTATAAGACAGCATGCTATTATCCTATAATTTCCTCAAGTGGCAAAAAGGACTCAACTAGTATGGCTTTGTCAAAAAAAAGAATTTCTTTCAAGAAAAATGTTGAAAAGCTCCTGATGAGCCCCTGATTACCAATATCTAAAAGGGCGAAACGCGTCGGGCATTCTTGAATAATAAAATCTCATCCTTATATTTGGGCATCTCTTGAATAGCAAAATCTTATAATTGTGTGACCTACCTATCCGTATTTGCTACTGAGCACACAGACTTATCTATACTTGAGGACCCCTAGGCCCCAAATCCCTACATGTCTTTAGTGGTGATACAGACAAATTAGCCACTGTGGAGTGAGCGCTTCTTCCTCACTGTGGTGTTACCGCTTTGGGGGGTTGTTTCATCTTTGAGAGGGAATGCACCCTTGTGTCGATAGGGAGGGCATCATCCAGGGTCAGTCGACAGGGAACGGGGGCGTTTTTATAATTAGGACGCCGACCCCCATAGTTACATAGTTACATAGTTACTTAGGTTGAAAAAAGACCTAGGTCCATCTAGTTCAACCTTCCCCCACCAGTTCTACATTTAGTCACTAAGTCATTTATAACCAACAATGTTTTGTGTACTGAGGAAATCATCCAGCCCTTTTTTAAAAGCTGTTATAGTATCTGCCATTACTACCTCTTGTGGTAGTGTATTCCACAGTCTGACCGCTCTAACTGTAAAGAACCCTTTCCTATTTAGGTGTCGGAATCGCTTTTCTTCCACTCGCAGTGAGTGCCCCCTGGTCCTTAGTATTGTTTTTGGAAGAAATAAGTCATGTGCCAGTCCTTTATATTGACCACACATGTATTTATACATATATATGAGATCTCCTCTGAGACGTCTTTTTTCTAAGCTAAACATATCTAACTTTTTCAACCTGCCATCAAATGGGAGGCCTTCCATTCCTTGTAATAGTCTAGTTGCCCGCCTTTGAACTGACTCTAACTTCTGAATGTCCTTTTTGTAGGGAGGAGAAAGGATAGGGTTAACTATCTTTCCTCTCTCCTTCCTGTTTTTATTGATTTTTGTTTATGTATGTGGATTTGAATTTCATAAAATTATATGGTTTTATATAAAGTAGTGAAGACTTTGGTTGTTGCAGTAATATCTACTTTAAGTATCTGATATTGGTATATAATGTCACCTCCAGGTCCCCTTCATCCCAGTGCCAGTCTGGTTCTCTGGTACCTTCTTCCCCTGCACCTGTCTCTGGTAAGTGGGTCCCCGTGGTATGGAACACTGGGGGTCCCTGGTTTGTGGTTTGTCCACCTCTGTCCGCCTGATGGAAGCGTGAACCCTGTGTGGATGGAGTCGCTGGTCCTGTCCCCAGCTCTCTCTTTGCTAATGAGTCTTCGGATTATTTAGGGTCAGCAAGGTCCTTGATGGTCCCCCTGCTGTGTAGGTGTGTTAACAGGTCGGCTTGAAGAACTTTCCTGTCCTAGGGTCCTGTACCCCGTCGGTGCATTGTTCCGGGAGTACTCCACCGTACTCCACCGGCAACCACCTCTCCTGGGTACCAAGTGACCGTCAACTGGAGTCAGGGAGTCACTTCACTTCCACCTTTACACTTCCACAGTCACTACAGTTCCGTCTGACTGCTCTGGCTCACTGCAGTTTCCCTTCTCACTTTCTATGTTTCCAACTACTCTCCACAGTCTGCCCCTCCCACCTGGTCAACTAGTGGACTGGAGTGGCTCCACCTCTAGTTGGCCATCCATGGTCCCACCCTAGCTAGGTACCATTGTAAGGGGGATTGTTGGGGAAAACTGGTATTACCTGGGATTTTGGTGTTACCAGCACTGGGGTTCTGGGTCCCTCAGGGGGTAATCCCTGCATCCTTGTGGGGATACAGAACCTTGTAGCACCCTGAGGGCATCAGGGGCGCTACAGTAGCGTTTCTATACATCAGAATTCTTACTCCAGTTCATGATTGGAGTAAGTGCATGCTAATCATCGGACGCTCCAGATTCATGAAGAAGCATGTAACCTCTTCATGAATCAGGAGCGTTTTACTTCACTATGCCCCCTCATCAAGAAAATTACCGATCTTGATGAATCAGTGCCATTGTCTATTTCAGAGAAAGCCTTGCATTTTTTAGCAAGACAATGTTAAACCACATACTGCGTCCTCTACATCAGCATTACTTTGCACAAGAGTTTGGGTGATGAACTGGACGCCTGCAGTCCAGACCTTTCAACAATAAAAAATATTTAGTGCGTCATGAAAGGAAAAATCTGGCAAAGAAGACCTAGGACTTAGCAAAAAAAATCCTACATCAGACAAGAATGGTTCAATAATTATTTCCCCAAACCCCAGCAAATGAGTTTGTCATTTTCAGACGTTTAGAGACTGTTGTAAAAAAAGACGGTAGACATGGCCATGTCCTAGCGTTTTCAAAATATGTTGCTGCAAAACATTTCTAAATGAGTTCATTTTTTCAAAATGAAACTTTCACATCCTGGTCCGTGTTCTATCAGGAATAAAATATGGCTGTAAGAGACATCTATATCAATGCATTCTTGTTTTCTTTACATTCTAGACAGTGCCCCGACTTTTTTGGTAACTGGAGACTTATGGACATGATTTATTAACATGTATATGTGCATAAAGTATATCTATCTATCCATCTATCCATCTATCTATCTATCTACCTATCTATCTATCTATATATATACTTGTTTTATATATATATATATATATATATATATATATATATATATATATATATATATGAGATCAAAATTAGAGAGCAGCACACAATTTCCAAAATGTTAAGGTCGTTGTGTAGTCCTATATGTCCTATGTGATTATGTCCTAACATGAGTAAACTAGCAGTATTTTAAGCTTATTTCACAAATTGAATTTGTTCCAAATCACATAATGAAAATGTAAATAAGATAAATGAAAAAGCACACTGATTAAAATTAGAGAGCACTTTCAGATACCTGTAAGCTATTGGTGTTATTCTGGCACTTGGTGCTAATTTTCTTAACTAGCAGCCTAACTTTCCAGTTTGCACTGAATTTGCAAAAATAGTTCCAAAGTGACTGAAACCCTCTGGCAGCAGGTTGTCCAGATGAAGGCCAAATTGTGACCCTATCAGCCATAGTAAGAGAAGTTGCTCATTCCAAGTCTGTAATTTTGACAATTTTGCATCTTTACAATATCTGAAACTCTTTCAACTCCCCCAAAAAGGCTGGTCACCCTCAAAAGACGAATGCAAGACAGGACAGCATAATGCGGAGAATCTCCATGGGTAATTGTTTCAACACTGCAGTTGGAATTGCTTGGCAGTTCAGCATTGAACAGGATAAGGATCTTTCTCGTCATACAGTGTCACGACATTTAAGAGAATTTGGACTAAAAGCACACTCTGTAGTGACCAAACTCTCTCATTAGTAGAAAGAATAAAAAGGCTAGGCGCACCCTTGGTGAGCAGCATGTTGTGTGGACAAATAATAAGTGGTCCACAGTTCATTTTATTGATGAAAGCAAGTATAATTTATTTGGGTCTGATGGGAAACATTATGTTCGTTGACAAACTGGGGAAAGACTGAACCCAAAGTATGTTAAGAAGTCAGTGAAAGGTGGTGGAGGAAGTGTCATGGTTTGGCATATATTTTCTGCAGCAGGAGTTGGTCCTCTCATACAGCTACATGGCAGAGTGAATACAAGTGTGTATCAGAACCTTCTTCAACAACACGTGGTCTCTTACTTGCGTTCATCACTCAATCAGCCAGCAATTTTCATGCAAAACAATGCCCCTATCACATAGCAAAACGGGTAAAGCGGTTCCTTGATACAGAAAACATTCAAACAATGAAATGGCCAGCCCAGTGTCCTGATCTAAACCTAATAGAAAACTTCTTAAAAGTCCTTGGTGACAAAGTTATGGCCAAAAAACCCACAACTGTCAAAGAAAGAGACTGTAAGAAGAGTGGACCAAAATCCCACCAGAGCAGTGTGAGAGACTAGTGATGTTCTGTGGCCGCAGATGTGCTGAAGTCAATCAAAGCAAAGGCCTGTACACGTCCTACTGATTGGTGACTATTGTTACCTTCAGAAAATGTAGTTTCACTGAATTAGAGTCATTGTGCTCTAATTATGTTCATCACGTTTTGAGGAAAATAAACATTATATGTTGAGAAAATTTGGATCTTTAGTAAAACACTGTTCTAATGGCATAGTGTACTCTTTACAAAAAAAACAAAAAACGTCAAATGTTATCAATGTAGATTACAGCACTTCTAAAAAATGGTCCTACATTGTTATCTAATTTTGATCTCCAGTGTGTGTGTGTGTGTGTGTATATATATATATATATATATATATATACTTTGTGCAGCAAGCCTTCATGGTAAAATAGCTGCTAGGAAACCACTGCTAAGGATAGGCAACAAGCAGAAGAGACTTGTTTGGGCTAAAGAACACAAGGAATGGACATTAGACCAGTGGAAATCTGTGCTTTGGTCTGATGAGTCCAAATTTGAGATCTTTGGATCCAACCACTGTGTCTTTGTAGAAAAGGTGAACAGATGGACTCTACATGGCTGGTTCTCATCGTGAAGCATGGAGGATGAGTTGTGATGGTGTGGGGGTGCTTTGCTGGTGACATTGTTGGGAATTAATTCAAAATTGAAGGCATACAGAACCAGCATGGCTACCACAGCATCTTGCAGCAGTGTGCTATTCCATCCGGTTTGCATTTAGTTGGACCATAATGCATTTTTCAACAGGACAATGACCCCAAACACACCTCCAGGCTGTATAAGGGCTATTTGACTGAGAAGGAGAGTGATGGGGTGCTACGCCAGATGACCTGGTCTCCACAGTCACCAGACCTGAACCCAATCGAGATGGTTAGGGGTACTTTGCACACTACGACATCGCAAGCCGATTGCTGCGATACCGAGCGTGATAGTCCCCGCCCCCGTCGCAGCTGCGATATCTTGTGATAGCTGCCGTAGCGAACATTATCACTACGGCAGCTTCACATGCACTTACCTGCCCTGCGACGTCGCTCTGGCCGGCGAACCACCTCCTCCTGAGGGGGTGGTTCGTGCGGCATCACAGCGACGTCACACGGCAGGCGGCCAATAGAAGCAGAGGGGCGGAGATGAGCGGGACGTAAACATCCCGCCCACCTTCTTCCTTCCTCATTGCAGCCGAGACGCAGGTAAGGTGATGTTCCTCGCTCCTGCGGCTTCACACACGGCGATGTGTGCTGCCGCAGGAACGAGGAACAACATCGTAACATCGGTCCTTCCGAAATTATGGAAATGACCGACGCTACACCGATGATACGATTTCAACGCTTTTGCGCTTGTTAATCGAATCAAAAACTATTTACACACTACGATGTCGACAGCGACGCCGTATGTGCATCACTTTCAATTTGACCCCACCGACATCGCACCTGCGTTGTCGTAGTGTGCAAAGTACCCCTTAGGGGTGAACTGGACCGCAGATGAAGGCAAAAGGGCCAACAAGTGCTAAGCATCTCTGGGAACTCCTTCAAGACTGTTGGAAGACCATTTCTGGTGACTACCTCTTGAAGCTCATCAAGAGAATGCCAAGAGTGTGCAAAGCAGTGATCAAAGCAAAAGGTGGCTACTTTGAAGAACCTAGAATATAAGACGTATTTTCAGTTGTTTCACACTTTTTTGAAACAAGATGTTTTAATTCATAGTTTTGATGCCTTCAATGTGAATCTACAATTTTTAGAGTCATGAAAATAAAAAAAACTCTTTGAATGAGGAGGTGTGTCCAAAGTTTTGGTCTGTACTGTACATATATGTATATATAAAGATGGTGCAATTAGCAGAGGGCTCAAAGACAAGAAAAGTAAATGGGCTCCTGGTTTTCAGATCTCTTAGTATAGTGCACTACTTCTCTCTATCTCTCTCTCTCTCTTTCTTTGGATCCACATCCACAAATATTTGTGGGTAATTAAGTTAATCAGCTTAGTCATGTATGTGTATAATCTAATAGACATAGCAACATAGCATTTAAGGTGCACCTTACCAGCAGGTCCCTTAACCTACCGGGCCCTTGTGCACTGGGCAGCTGCACAAGTGAATATATGAGATATCCTCCACTAAGGTAAGACTTCTTTGAAATAAAAAACAAAATTAATTGTGAAATGTTGTCTTTTGGTGTGCAACTCTTGGCCAATATTAACAGAACACTGTCTCACATAAAAACCTTGTGTATATAAGGTATTAAGCTTCTTGAGAATCTATATTATTGAAAACGTATCACCGTATAAAAATATATTATTTATTACATTTTTGACTGAATTCCAATGTTTTATTTCATTTCAGAAGACTTAACTTGGAGAAATTCGAAAGGCAAACACTTCACATTTCACAACACTCTCTTGTCAGCAAGGTGACATATACTGCTTGACGTTATTTGTTACAGTCTGGGTCTCTGTTGTTTTTGCCTTAAAAGTCAGAAAATGGAAGAGGAAGTTGAGGAGCTTAGCCCCAGGCAAGTCAATGGTCAGTGCCTTCAAGCCTACAATATGGAAGAATCAGAGATACATCAGTCAGAAGAATGCTCGGTGATCCATAGGACAATAGGGGACAAAGGGCTTTTGCCAGATTGTGGCACAGACACTGAAAAGGATCAATTGTCAAAATCCAAAAATACAGACAAAGATGAAAATGGCACGATGCGGGAACTATCTCAAATGGTGCAGGTGATATGGAAAAATAGCAGCTGGTGGGAAAGACATGGAATAGACTGGAGTATTATTGGACTTGCATTCTGTATATTACCTATTGGTAAGTGACACCTCACAATTGCTGGAATCGAAAGCCAATAAAACCTATTTAATATTTTCTTAAGTTGCCACCAAAATACATAACGAACAATACAAAGGCAAAAGTTCTTATTCCATATAAATTCTATTCTTTGGGAAAGATTGTTTAGATCCTGGAAAGTTTCTCTGCTAAGGCCTCTTTCACACGTGCGTGCCTCCTGTACGTGTTTGGTAGTTTTCTCATGTACCGGAGACACGTACACACGTAGACCTAGGTATTCCTATGGTTTTGGACACACACAAGTATTTGCGCACGGAACGTGTGTCCGTTCCGTACTTACGTGTGTCCGTGTGTTTCTCACGCCGACATGTCAGTTTTCTCTCCGGCATCACGGGTGTCACACGGAACGCAAACGTGTCACACGTAATGCAAACGGACCACACGGATGTGTTCTGTGTGACACGCACCGGAGAGAAGACATATGTCTGTGAGAAAAAAAACAAAACTTTACTCACCTTCTCCAGCCCTCCTGTCTCTGCCGCTGCTGTCACTTGCTGCCGACCGCCGCTCATTATGCTCATTGAATATTCACTTCACTGCGGTTGGAAGCAGCAGCAGTGGGGAGTCGGCAGGACTGAAGACCGAAGATGAGCACCACGGACAGCGACGCCAGGGACAGGTGAGTAGAAAGTTCCCGTTCTCCGTGTGTTTTCACGTATAACACACGGAGAACACACGTAGCCCATAAACATGGCTCACGTAGGGCAAAACGCACCTCTGACACATCCGTGAAAAACGTGCGTGGTGTTTCATGAACGTGTGAAAAAGGCCTAAGGGTGTGTACCTAAAAAGTCTAACATTCTCCAATCAGTGTCACAATGTGGATCATACCCTTTGAAGATTGGAAATAAAGATACTTAGGTGATAAAGGAGTTGTCTATTTCATATTAATATCTAACTAATCTAAAAAGTAGCATTTTCTACTATACTTAAATTAAAAAATCCCTACCCTTCCCTCTCTACTCTAACTTCCTATTGCTTTTTTTTCTTATATCTGATAACATTTCATTTGAGTCTCCCAGCATGCACTGGTGATTCTCAAACGAGACGTCATTAAGGGGCAGGTTTTTATGGTCACTGCTGCGCCTGCTGTCCCCAGCATCAAATGGATAGTCATGAGGAACGACCCTTCAAGGAGTTTGGTTATTCTCTGTTATACTGAGAATTTGCCGGTTGTTGATACCGTTACATGCTCAGTATCCTGTGCCTGTTGGAACTGTGATACTTTCCATGTGTGCTTACAGGGCACTTCCCAGACGGCTCTAAGTAGAACTGAAAAGCCGATAAGAGATCTCCTGACAACCTTTCATTTCTCTTTAGAGGGAGTGCACTGTCAGTGCACAATGAAAGTGCTCTGTGTCAAAATTTAAATAAATAATTTTTAAAAATCGGCGTGCTGTCGACCCCAATTTTGATGCCCAGCCATGATAAAGCCGACAGCTGGGGGCTGGTATTCTCAGGCTGTGGAAGCTCATGGTTATTGAACCTCCCAGCCTAAAAATAGCAGCCTGCAGCCGGCCAGAATTTTTGCATCCATTAGATGTGACAATACCGGCACTTTACCCGGCTCATCTCGATTGCCCTTGTATGGGGGCAATTGAGGTAATATAAGGGGTTAATGACAACTCACAGCTGCCACTAAGCCCTAGATTAGTAATGGGAGGTGTCTATGAAACCCCCCATTACTAATCTGTAAGTGAAAAGAAATAAACACAAACACTGAAAAAATGCTTTATTTGAAATAAAATACAAAAAACCCCATCTTCTTTTACCCCTTTATTAACCCCAAGCACCTAGTTCCCCTTGAGCGGTTATACCAATCTGTAGAAGGATCTACACAAAATAAACTGAATCTCCAATGGTCAACAGCAATCTGTGGTGGAATTCGGTTGCCATTGTTCACTTCCCTGCTCTGTACCCACATTATAGAAGAAGCCAGAGATGTGCTGAATCCTCCAGGGATATATACACTCTGCTCTGTCTAATATAAAGCCTAATAGGGTATTTGAAAATGTTTTTTTTCTACTCCAGATAACCCCTCTGTTCGTTTTGGATTCCATATGGCAGTCCAATTGATTTTTTTTTTTATGAAATTAGGCCCAGGAGGAACTGGATATATTGTTCTTCCATTAGATTTGTAACAGAAAATCAAGGAAAAATGTGTCCCTTACGATGATGGATTTAGATATGTGTGATCCTTCCCTTCGATATAGTACCATAGTTTATATAGCTGCTTACTTTATATTTTGTTGTCTACATTGAGTTTTTGTGCATATTATCATATTTCTTATTGTTTTTCTGGTGTGCAAAACTTTTTAGCTGCCCCTGTTATTTCATGCTATTACATGCTCATATTCTTTTTGTAGGTTTCCTGTGCCTAAGATCCCAAAGCCTTTTATTGTTTGCACTGGGCATCGTCCTTCTTGGACTGGCTCATGGTGTCTTCTCGGTTAAAGGGAGCCATATGGCAAGTCACCGTACACTGTGCCAATCCCGCACTCTGGGCAGATTTTGGGCCACATTCTTCGTTGAGGTATAGAGAATAATTAGAAAAAGAAATATACATTGTGACGTGTAATAATTATCTGCAACTGTTAGGGCTTAGCAAGACGACCGTATTTCCTGTTCGAGTGTGATCCTACAGAACATCGACTTGCGCACGGATCAATGTTAGGCGGGCTTTGCACGTTGCGACATCGCAAGCCGATGCTGCGATGTTGCACGCGATAGTCCCCGCCCCCGTCGCAGCAGCAATATCTTGTGATTCCTGGCGTAGCGAACATTATCGCTACGCCAGCTTCACATGCACTCACCTGTCCTGCGATATCGCTCTGGCCGGTCCCGCCTCCTTCCTAAGGGGACGGGTCAAATAACGTCAGAGCGACGTCACACGGCAGGCAGCCAATCAAAGCGGAGGGGCGGAGATGAGCAGGATGTAAACATCATTCCCACCTTCTTCCTTCCGTATAGCCGCCGGCGGCAGGTAAGGTGATGTTCCTTGGTCCTGCGGCTTCACACACAGCGATGTGTGCTGCTGCAGGAACAAGGAACAACAACGTACCTGTCGCTGCACCGGCATTATGGAATTGTCGGAGAATACACCGATGATACGATAACGACGCTTTTGCTCTCGTTAATCGTACCATCTAGGATTTACACACTACGATGCCGAAAGTGACGCCGGATGTGCGTCACTTTCGATTTGACCCCACCGACATCGCACGTGCGATGTTGCAACGTGCAAAGCCGCCCTTATTCTATGGGACCGGTCACAAGTTGATTTTTTTCATTGGACCGAGTATGTCCAAGGAATTGCATACCTAAGTAGCTTCCGTAAATTGGATCACTCTCGGCCATGCAAGTCAATGGGTTCACTGACAGAATGGAGAAAATAGTACAAACATTCTCTATTTTCTCCACATGTGAAAAAAATCCTATCAAACTCTGATCAGAGTGTGATTAGCATAACTGAGCTGATTTTCTCGGATGAGAAAAAAATGGTCGTCTGCACCTAGCCTTAATGGAAATGTTTGCGTGTAAGACTTAAAGTGTAATCGTCGTTTTAATTTTTATTTCATAAATAAATAGTACACATGAAAATAAGCAACTTTGTAATATATCTTATCAGTCACATTTGCTTATCTGCCAGAATTGATCAGTCATTATCAAAAGTCTCAATTCTGCGGTAAAAATTGTATTCAGAGATAAGAGATGGCGGTTCTGTGATAACGGTAGGAGGGAGGAGCTAGAGACAGAGCTCCTCCCCCTCCTCCCTCTTCTATCTACATAGAATCACATTAGTAGCATCTACCATCTCCTCTCAGTAATGGGAAAGTCCTCACTGAATACAGATTTTACCTCAGAATTGAGACTTTTGATAATGACTGAACCATTTTGGCAGAGAAAGAAGTAATTTGTCTGGTAACATATGTTACAAAGTTACTTATTATCATGTGTAATGTTCATTTATGAAATAAAAATTAAAACGATGGTTACGCGTTAAATGACCCTCCATATTATGCTGTTCTTTACACTTTAATGTATTTTAAGGTGTGTTCATGTATACCAGTTCAATGCGGAGATGAAGGACATGTCAAAATGCATCATGGATACACCAACATTGTTGGTCTGGGAGATTCCAGCGTCTGGAAAGTGCCGTGTCTTAGCTGTGGCATCTACATGTTTGTGGCACCACTCGCCATACCTTTCCTCACAGTGCTGGTTGGATTTAGTAAGTACCTGTTTACCTGGCAAATATCTCTTATGTATATAATATGACAGACATTACAGAATTCATTTACTTTCCTAAAGATAAATGTGTGAATTTATAACATTTTATAACATATCTTAGGAAAGTGACATTTTCCTATACCAACCTGCCAATCACCTTTTCCTGCCTGCAGAACCCAATGAATATACAGGTGCATCTGAATAAATTAGAATATCATCAAAAAAATAATTTATTTCAGTAATTCAATACAAAAAGGAAAAAACACATATATTATATAGAGTCATTACACACAGAGGGATCTATTTCAAGTGTGTATTTCTGTTAATGTTGTTGATTATGTAATGTTGTTGATTATGTTTTACAACCAATGAAAACCCAAAAGTCATTATCTCAGAAAATTAGAATAATTACCACAAAACACCTGCAAAGGCTTCCTAAGCATTTAAAATGGTCCCATAGTCTGGTTCAGTAGGCTACACAATCATGGGAAGAATGCTGATTTTACAGATGTCCAGAAGGCAGTTATTGACACTCTCCACAAGGAGGGTAAGCTACAAAAGGTCATTGCTAAAGAAGCTGGTTGTAATCATAATCAACATTAACAGAAATAAACACTTGAAATAGATCACTCTGTGTGCAATGACTCTATATAATATATGCGTTTCACTTTTTGTATTGAATTACTGAACTAAATTAACTATTTGATGATATTCTAATTTATTGAGATGCACCTGTATGTTTAGTAACCACTTCAGTCAAAACTAGTTTTGCTAAATTTTTGGTAAATAAAGCAAACTGTATTAAACATGTACTATGGACAAATCCACACCCAAAAGAACAGCAAAACTGCATCAGTTAAACAATAAAAATGAGCAAAAATGCATCAAAATCTGCATTTTGAAAGCAGTGTTTTTACTGCCAAGAGAGCAGTTTTTGGCTGTAGAAAAAACACTGAATGTGAACATAGCCTTATAGAGAAGCAAATATTAATTGACCAAATTATGTACTCCACAATATCTGATTTTTTTCCCCATATTTGACAATTTTGTAAGGTGTGTTGGCACCTTTAAGAGTAAGTGTTGTTTCATTTATTTCATGAAAAGGAGAAACTTTCTAATATTTGAATACCTTATTAAAGAAATCTGTTTCTATTTCCTCCTGGATCATTAATTCTCAATTCACAGATAAAATACAGTTAGTGCTCATAAAGTTTTATGGAGAACTGTAACTGTCAATTCAGGAGAGCTTGCCTCTGAATGTCTGTGTCCGCCTACAGCTCCTCCCCTCTCCATAGAATTTTACAAGTACCAACTGTCATCTCGCATCTCAGTAATGAGAAAATCTATATTCACTGAATACAGATATTACAGATTTTACCCAAGGATTAAGAATTTATGATCAGTTCAGGAGGAGAAAAAAAATCTAATTTTTATGATGATATGTTACAAAGTTAATTATTTTCACTGGCCTCTACCTATATGGTATAATTAATGAAGCATTGTGCTACAGTCTAAGTTGGCTCCTCATTGTCTTCTAGATAACACCCTACAGGCCGCTTTACACACTGCGATATCGGTACTCGCCCCCATCGGTTGTGCGACACGGGCAAATCTCTGCCCGGACCCGTCACACGGACTTACCTTCCCTGCGACGTCGCTGTGACCGGTGAACCGCCTCCTTTGTAAGGGGGCGGTTCGTTCAGCGTCACAGCGACGTCACAGCAGCGTCACTGATCCGCCGCCCAATAGAAGCGGAGGGGCGGAAATAAGCGGGACGAACATCCCGCCCACCTCCTTCCTTCCGCATTGTGGCCGGGAGGCAGGTAAGGAACAACTTCGATACTGCTGCAGTAACGATATTTGAGAATGGACCCCCATGTCACCGATGAGTGATTTTGCACGTTTTTGCGACGATGCAAAATCGCTCATAGGTGTCACACACAATGGCATCGCTAAAGCGATCGGATGTGCGTCACAAATTCGTGACCCCAACGAGATCACTTGAGCGATGCCGTAGTGTGTAAAGCCCGCTTACTCCTCATCTTTTTATATATTCTTATATCAGCATTATGATCACAATACAGTTGTCATTAAGTAGTCAATACATTTTACTCCATGGAGTACTATAGACTTGTATACATGTGTGCAGTCATGTAAATGCTTAGTACTCAGTAGGGCATGCTGTTTGCATACTTTGAACATTGTTTCTTCTATCTGACTCACTTCTGATGTCAAGGCAGTGATGACACAATATACATAGGCACATGATGGATTTTATGTGTAGTAAATCACTGGATTGGTGGCACTACTCAATATCCATTTTCATTTTCAGGCTAATCCAAACCTTCCACACCCTGTAGAAATAGCAAAGAATATTCATGGCTGCTATCTCTTCCGCTTTTCTCAGCGACAATGAATGTTCTTTGAATTTAAACAGTTATAGGGAATAACTTTCCTATCACTGGGGGGTTCGACTGCAGTGACCCCCAGCAATTCTGGAGTAGTAGTTAGTTGATCATGTGCATTTAACAGCTCAATTCACTGGTGAACACAGACAGAAAAGTGCCCCCGTGCAAGAACAGTATATGGATCTTATGCTGTCCAATAACCCATAATGCACAATTCCAACTTCTTTCGAGGTCAAAATGGGCCCCCTTACCTCTCTGGTCCCTGTGCATCAGATTGAACCAATGATACGTCCGCCCCTGCTCTCCATTCACTGTACTTATTGAAACCTCTGGAGAATGTCAAATTCTTATTGAAACCTCTGGAGAATGTCAAGTATTGTGACCAATTGGTCTTCATCACTCCCATTGTAATGAATGGAGTGACAGTGCACATGATCAACCGCCGCTCCACTCAGCCCAGGTTCTTGGATTACTGGTTGCCATGGTGGTCGGAAAGTTACAATATAATTTTAAAAGTTGAGAATACACATATAAGTGCATTTACGAGGTCACATAATGAGAGCCTGAACAGTGGAATCCTAACAGTGGGTACTGTGATGCTAGTCACTGCTTACGGGTAGTATAGACGGAAGAGTAATCAGACAAGCTGAGGTCAGGTAAAAGGAGTACATGTCAGGACACAAGGAGTAAACAGAAGTGCAGTCAAGTCACAAGCCGAGGGTCAGAATTCCAGGAGAGTATGTATTAGATTCAGGGAGCAGACAGAGATGTGGTCAGGGAGTGGTCGAAGGTCAAAAGCCAGGAGGTAAAGACAAAAACAGGCAGCGGGCAGAGACTTAGTCATATAACGGTCTGGGGTCAAGAAACTTAAATCAGAACATAAGGACAAATACAAGCCAAGAGCACAACTGCAGAACCAGGAAGTACGACTGGCGAGGTTCTGGGAGAGAATGCTCAGTAATGAAACAGAGCAATTACCAGAAAAGTGGAACACCTGAGTAAAAGCCCCTCCCAGAACCTGCATGGAATCCTGTGCTGTCAAACACCCTGCCAGCGAGTACTCAGAGAAACACAGCAGAGCACCTCCAAATAAAAGATGCTCTGCACAAAGGAAACTTGTCACTGCCAGCTCTGTAGTGCAGCAGAGCATCACCTGAGTGCAAAGATGCTCCACACAGAGGAATCGTGACAGGTACATTACAGACTGTGAGGACTCTGTATGTTACAGTCTCTGCCACATTTTATGCAGGACCCAGACAGCCACCTCAGTAATTTGTATTACATAATGATGTTAAATATGGAGATGTCTTGACGTTTATTTGAATGTTGCCATTAGTATCTCTTATATTAAGGACTAATCCCTACAGTATTTTGACTACTCATACCATAAAGATCCCTTTTCTGGATTCTTACTTTCATCTGCACAAAACTGATGTCCCCCAGTGTGTTGGAAATGCATAAATCTAAAATCGTCAATCTTTTTTTTTTCTATTTGCAGAATATGCAACTCAGATGCCATTAGTCCCAGCACTGCGCAGTCTTTTTTGGATTGTTTTCGGTCTATGGGGTCACTTTCAATTGCTAGTCCAAGTGTCGGGCTTGAGTTATTCATCAGCACTTGGGTGCATGTTCCTCTCCAGGGCTCTGTTAGCCATACCATTTATACATGTCAATATCTTTCAGGTAATATTCAGCAGGTATGGATGATTGTCAACATAACAAGTTTTATGAAAAGACACCAGTGATGACTGCCCTAAAGGGGATGACCGATGCAAGTGTATTGAGAGAGGCCACAGTTGATGGCTGCAGTTGTAAAGCTGATCATGATTTTGTGTATGTCTGAAAAAGACATATTGTTAGGACCAGGAGGACGGGGCAGACCCAGGAGGTGGATCCACTGGGCTGAACACCTCACCGAGGGCAAGGTGCCCGGTAGCCGGAGCACTACAGGTAGCAGGACAGTCCGTGCAGAGGAGTGGAGTGAAGAAGTCCCTGGGACCACGGGGTCTCTGATGGTAGTCCGGGTGACGGAGCTCAGGTTCGGAGGCCGAGATGACGTCAGGCAGAATCCGGAACCAACGGAGCGAGAAGGTGGGTCACCGCAGGGATCGGAGATGGTAGGAACTGACGGGATGGCAGACAGTCACCGTTCGGGGTTCGGGTATCGTCAGGACCGGTTGGCGTGGCAGGAGCGACTCTACGAGAGAGATAGGTGAGTATGGCACAAGACACAAGGAGACCTGACTCCTAGCTTAGCAAACACGAAGAACAGGCCCCGCCCACTTGGAAAGGATCCCCCTATATACCCTGTACCTGATACTTCAATATCCTGTTGGAGGACACTGGCCCTTTAAGAGAGGGTCAATGACCGCGCGCGCGCCCTAATGCGCATGCGCGAGGCCCGGGTGCCAGAAGCCAGAGCAGGGAGCGGTGCACAGGAGGCAGGAGTGCCGGGCTGGATCAGAGTTGCCGCCGGGCGCCGGGAGCGGGGACCGGGCTGCCTGGGGACCGCAGGTGATGGGGCATGGAGGCTGTGGAGCGGGGGACGTGTGTCGCCCGGGGACCAGGGGTACTCAGATCCGGGCCACGAGGTCACTTCTGTGGGTATCACGGTGGCGTGACCCGGTCTGTGATCCCAGGCTCCACAGTATAAAGGGATTTGGTAAGGGAGATTTATATTGTCCGTGATGCCACCCACGGTTGTGGTGATTGGGACACCACCGCTGCTCTGGACGGGGATCCCGGGAGTGATGGTATGGAGCAGCTAGATGTTAGTTCTCCCCTCCGTGGGTAGGGGGTTGGTTGTCCCGGGGCCCGGTGATGGGGTAAGCAGGGAGCAGGGCGCAGTGCTGCAGTGCGGTGCCCGAGGGCACGGGTGTACTCACAAGTAAGTCACACGGAGTCACTGGTAAACTAGGAATTGCCGGTGTCCGCAGCCTTCGGTACGGGGGTGTTAGTGTCCCACACACGGTGCAGCAGCCCTTGTTGTTCTTTCCCTGCAGCCAGGTGCCTTTCTCTCCACTCTCTTCCTCTTTCTCCTCAGCCGGGAACGGGGAGTCCACTCCCCTGTAGTGATCCGGGTACCCAGGTACCGAGGGGCCACCGCCCTGCTCCGGCTACCTCTGGCCCCTTCCTCACTACAGCCTGTCCCGGCCCTCTCGGAGCACGCTTTTCTTTCAGCCTGGGAGCTACAGCTCCAGGCTCCACTTCTGTCTCCTCTCCACACACTCTGCTCCAGCCCCTCCCCTCTGCTCTGCTTTTCTCTTACCCTGGGGGATGTGGTTTGTCTTGCTGCACCGGTGTGAGATCAGATTACCAAGGAAGATTAACTCTTTCTGTGACAACCTGGCTGTGCCAGGGCGTCACACACCCCCTTGGTAAAACACGGCCCGTCCTCGGGCCGTCTGGCCACCAACATTTATTAAACTGGGAAAAGAATAAAACATTTTAAACATTTTCACACATGCATTTTCAATTTTCCACAGCGGGATGCACATTGCTTCAACGTTGCGACAACAATTAACACTTTTAATAATGGCAACGTAACGGGTCCTTTAGTCACCCACCCAAACAACCTAGCCTTGGTGCTGCCCCTAGGAAGTGGGGAGCACCCCTTGACCCCAGTCCAGAAACGGTTCCAGATTGGTCAACAGGACCGGTACTTCGCTGCCGTTGCGGCCGGGCGGACTGCCGGAGCCGTCGTCATCTCCGTCGCGGCCGGGCGGACTGCCGGGGCCGGTGGCAGGGCGGTGACAAAGGTGAGGCCTGGGGACCCCAGGTCTGGGTCCTTCCCAACAGGCGCTGCGGGCTCCGCTACCGGTAACAGGGGTAACGGGTCGGTGCATCGCTGCGGCGGCCTCTCCAGGAACCAAATGCTGGCAGAGTCCTGGCGTCCCTGCCTTTACTGTCCTAGTCACATAAACTGCGGTTCCTTCTTCCTGCTCCCCCTTGGTACTCGGGAGCAGTCCTTCCAGCAACTTTTAAAGTTTCCCTTTCGCTTCCGGTCCTCCGGAGCTTCACTTCCGCCCGCGTTCTCAGGGGGGCGAAGCCTCTTTTTCGCGCTCAACGCTTGGGGAAGAAGGTGCTGGGCGGGATATTTTCGCGCCCAAAATGGCGGCAAAGATGGCGACTTTAAAAATTTTGCAGCGGATCACCGCTGACAGTCTAGAACAAGGCGCACTTCCTCCAGGTAACTGGATGGGTTCTATCCTGTTCGTGACGCCAAATGTGTCGCCCGGGGACCAGGGGTACTCAGATCCGGGCCACGAGGTCACTTCTGTGGGTATCACGGTGGCGTGACCCGGTCTGTGATCCCAGGCTCCACAGTATAAAGGGATTTGGTAAGGGAGATTTATATTGTCCGTGACGCCACCCACGGTTGTGGTGATTGGGACACCACCGCTGCTCTGGACGGGGATCCCGGGAGTGATGGTATGGAGCATCTAGATGTTAGTTCTCCCCTCCATGGGTAGGAGGTTGGTTGTCCCGGGGCCCGGTGATGGGGTAAGCAGGGAGCAGGGCGCAGTGCTGCAGTGCGGTGCCCGAGGGCACGGGTGTACTCACAAGTAAGTCACACGGAGTCACTGGTAAACTAGGAATTGCCGGTGTCCGCAGCCTTCGGTACGGGGGTGTTAGTGTCCCACACACGGTGCAGCAGCCCTTGTTGTTCTTTCCCTGCAGCCAGGTGCCTTTCTCTCCACTCTCTTCCTCTTTCTCCTCAGCCGGGAACGGGGAGTCCACTCCCCTGTAGTGATCCGGGTACCCAGGTACCGAGGGGCCACCGCCCTGCTCCGGCTACCTCTGGCCCCTTCCTCACTACAGCCTGTCCCGGCCCTCTCGCCTGGGAGCTACAGCTCCAGGGTCCACTTCTGTCTCCTCTCCACACACTCTGCTCCAGCCCCTCCCCTCTGCTCTGCTTTTCTCTTACCCTGGGGGATGTGGTTTGTCTTGCTGCACCGGTGTGAGATCAGATTACCAAGGAGGATTAACTCTTTCTGTGACAACCTGGCTGTGCTAGGGCGTCACAGACGCGTGGCAGGGGAGCCGGTGAGCAAGGCAGGGGAGCCGGGGAGCATGGCAGGGGAGCCGGGGAGCATGGCAGGGGAGCCGGGGAGCATGGCCGAGGAGCCGGGGAGCGTAACACATATGCTACAAGGATGGAGGCCAGACAGTGTCCACAGTTGGGGTTCCCATTGTAATACAGTTTTTTAAGGATTCTGATAGAAAAGAAAATGTAAGGTTGCTGAGTACACCTGAAATATGTTGAAAATGCATTTCATGTGTGATAGAGAGTTGGTGATGGCCGATTGGCCTCCACTCCACTTTAGTAGTCTGAACTTGTGCATGTGTTCCACCCAGGACAGGGGGGGCAACACTTACTTGAGTCTTCTGGGGTGCGTCCGCCAACCCACTGCTGGTCACCCACTGAGACATAGCAGGACAACACATCACACTGAGAGTGTCTTTTAACACAGCAACAAACGCTTTATTTGATTTCCAATCTTCTGGACAGACACGGTGATACAATCCTGTTCTGCTGCCGCTGTTCTGTTGGGTGCTTTTCCTGTCCAGCCCTTGCCCTGGGTATTAGCCTTCCAGCAGCTGAATCTACACTTCTGCTTTTCCTTGGTCCTTGGCTTTGTGGCTTCCCGAGTCCTATTACTGCCTTGGATAGTATCCAAGTTGCACAACTAAAGCTGGCTTTACACGCTGCGACATCGGCTAGCAATGTCGAGCGCGATAGCACCCGCCACCGTCGGTGGCACGATATGTGGTGATCGCTGCCGTAGCGAACATTATCGCTATGGCAGCGTCACATGCACATTCCTGTGCAGCGACGTCGCTGTGACGGCCAAACAATCCCTCCCTCAAGGGGGAGATGCGTTCGGCGTCACAGCGACGTCACCGCAACGTCCCTAAGCGGCCGGCCAATAGAAACAGAGGGGCGGAGATGAGTGGGACGTAACATCCCGCCCACCTCCTTCCTTCCGCACTGCCGGTGGAGGCAGGTAAGGAGATGCTCGTTGTTTCTGCGGCGTCACAAACAGCGATGTGTGCTGCCGCAGGAACGACGAACAACATCGTACCTGCTGCAGCAACGATATTAAGGAAATGAGCGACGTGTCAACGAGCAACGTTTTTTCACGTTTTTGTGCTTGTTGATCGTCGCTCATTTGTGTTACACGCTGCGATGTCAGTAACGGCGCCAGATGTGCGTCACTACCGACGTGACCCCGACGATATATCGTTACCGATATTGCAGAGTGTAAAGCACCCTTTAAGGAGAGCCGTAGGCTCAGGACACAATGGAGGAGACCTTCTGGTTCCCCAACAGACCCTAGTGCAGGGCTCATCCTCACACTAGGAACCTCTCTGCAGAACTACCCACTTCCTGTCCTGACTGGAATGTTACTATAAAATGCACATTATGCAGTAATACCATAAAACATACATTTGTCTTATTAGGTCTCAGCTCTAGGTGGAGCTAGACGCTACACACAGTGGACTCTGCTTGTCGCTCAGCCATATATATATACATATACACTTGTCATAAAGTACAGAGGTAAAGAACAATACTCAGTAGGGGTGGGGGTAACTCGTCCACCTCCCACATATGCGTTCACTGTCTGCTTTATGATGCACTGTTTGTCAACTGGAGTAAATTTCCTATGTCAGAGCTGGGCTTCTTATCTTTTTCATTCCGACAGAAAGCCCAATATAATGTTCAACGTATAGCACTGTATAAATATGCACCCATTCTAAAGAGTTATGTTGGTGAAGCTGTAATCAAGGGGTTGCTGCGTAGAGAGATATTAGGTTTCCTACCGCCTTCCATGTCATTCTCCATATTATCGCAGAATTGCTCTTTATACAATACCCTTATTATAGTCCTGCAGGTGGATCCCCGTGCACATCTTAAGGCGTGTAAGGAAAGAACAGTACTGGATTGTTTTTGTGTCCTCTTGTGTTGCTATTAGTTATTTATAGGTGGAGATCATACACAATTTATATAAGGAAAGGGATGAAATATAATCTCTTTGCACATGGCTGTAGTTGTAAAGCAGGGAAGAAGGGCGTGCTTTAATTGTCTTGAAGTACATTATTTCATCACCTAACCAAAGAAGAGACTCAAGTACAAACAAGTACAAAACATATCAGTAGAGACAAAAAAAATGCCTAATTTGTATAACCTGGAAGGAAGACGAGGGACCTTTATATTTATGGAGAGGTTTCAATAAGGTTCATGAGAGAAGTGTTTTTATTCTCTTCATCACCTAGCAATTTTCACTTTTCGGTTTCTCCTCCCTTTTTCCCAAGAGCCATAGCTTTTTATTTTTCCTTCAATATAGCCATATGAGGGCTTTTTTTCACGACGAGGCGTACTTTTGAACAAGACCATTCATTCTGTCACATACTGTTCTGGAAAACGGGAAAAAAATTCCAAGTGCAGGGAAATTGCAAAAAAAGTGCAATTCAACGATTGTTTTTGGGGGATTTTACTGACTTGATATTATGATTCCCCAGGTCTTTATGAATTTGTAGATACCAAACATGCATAGTTTCATTTTAATTTTAAGCTTGAAAATAATTCAGAAATTTGTCAAAAAAAAAAATGGTGATTCTGTAGCCATTTTCCGAAACCAGTAATGTTTTTATTTTTTGGGATCTGCGGCTTATTTTTTGCATCCTGAGCTGACATTTTTAATTACCGTATACCTTTTTTGGGTAGATGCGATGTTTTGATCGCCTCTTACTGCATTTTATTGCAATGTTGCGGCCACCAAAAGCCTTAATTTCGGTGTTTTGATTTTTTCTCATCCCTTTACCGATAAAATGTGCTGGGAAACATGCAGGCTTGCCGTGTGAACCCGCATTAAAAGGACAGACACAACCTATGACGTACCGTTACGTCATTGTCGTGCGGTGTTCGGTTCCAGACTCGTGTGGTGCTGCTACTGTGTCAAACTCTGTTCACATTATGGAGTCTGACAGGCAACCTCAGGTTTCCTAGTTGCTCAGCCAGGGCCGGGCATCAGCTGATTCATTTCCAATGCTCCCCAGCCCTGCAGAACCTAATTTTCGTGGATTTGTGTGCTGCTGCTAAGAGCAGGTTGCGAATTACCACCCACAGCTGTCTCTTTCCTTTTTAAGGTATGGGAGCCTGTGTTTCTAAGCCGATAAAAGTTTCAGCATAGGTCCAGCAATTCCAGTCCTTTGTGGTGCTCCTATTCTTGGTGATCTGTAGTCACTATTTTGAATGGTGTGGAAGTTCTCTTGTCATGCGTTTACTGCCTTCCTTTCTCGTTTTCTTTATTTCCCTGTAAACATATTGTCTCTCCTTTGTATTTGAGTACACAATTACAAGTTTTTGTTTTTCCCTGTCCATGTTGTTTCTGAGAGGTTTTATTTCTGGCCTGCGTTAAAGGAGGAGGAGAGTGGCATAAGATCAGGGCATGGACAGGAGTCAGGGTTACACTGGGGGCTCAGACCTCACTACCACTAAGCGTACCTTTGAGATTCAGGACAGCGCAGGGTCTCAAGTCTGAGGGCCAGCCTAGGAGCCCTTGTTCTGACATTTCATACCCTGTGACAGTGATAGGGGTTAAAAGGAGAGTGGCGTAAGATCAGGGCATGGACAGGAGTCAGGGTTACACTGGGGGCTCAGACCTTACTACCACTAAGCGTACCTTTGAGATTCAGGACAGCGCAGGGTCTCAAGTCTGAGGGCCAGCCTATGACCCTTTGTTCTGACATTTCATACCCTGTGACAGTCATAGGGGTTAAAAGGAATCTGTTATCAGAATTTGCTGCCTTATCTGAGTGCAGAATAATGTAAGAACAGAGACCCTGATGTATCACTTTGGTTATTTTGTGCAGCAGTTGTGACACAATCAGAGTTCTTAGATGTAGCATGTAGCAGAGCTCAGAAAGCTAACCCCGCCCCTACACCACAGCTCTCTATGTACATTGTCTATTGACAGAGTGCTGCTTATCACAGAAGGGGGTGTGGTCGGACCAGGGTTCACAAGCTATGTAGTCTTGCAGGGGTAAAAAAAAATCAATGTATGTAAACAACAGCATGCAGCCTAATAGGAAAAATATTGCTGAAATTTGTCTTAGTCCCTATCTAATGCTATCTTCAGATTACATAGCAACTGCCTGCTAATGGATTACCTTAAAGACACATACAATGGTTTAAGTTAAAAAAAAATCTTTAAATATGTGTAAAATAGCAACACTTATCACTTACCCATATTGTACAACCAAAGACGAACAATTTATGTGCCAAAATCAGTATAAGTCTTGGATCCCGGCATCTCCACCTCTGGGTTGTGTTTGTGTATGATAGATATTAGTCACTGTGCAATAATGGAACAGATCATTGTGAAACTACTGATTGTATATATAATTCTGTGAATGTAGGGCCAAATACCAAAACCGAATTCTTTACATAACATTTGCTTGTTTTGCTTCTATACTAACAATATCATTTTATCTACACTTAGCATATTGGCCTTCCAATTTTTTCCTCCTCAAACCGCCCACGTCGTATTCAACTCATGACTAATGCAGTGCTAAACCTAGCCCGAAACCCAGTCCTTGACTGGACATTTGGACACTCCATCATCAGTTGTCACGTGGAACATCATCTTTTCCCACATCTGTCAGATCATATGTGTCTTAAGGTGAGTAACGATTGCATATGGGCAGTAAAAACTCAATTTATAGTACGTTACATTGTAGAGTTAAAGAAGTACAGTCGTGGCCAAAAGTTTTGAAGGAAAGTTATAAGCAATTCATAAGTTTTTATATTTTTTTGGACAAATACATCAAGTTTATGAAAAGACTCAATATTTACAGTGTTGCCCCTTTTCATTTTTAAGTCTTTGCCCCCTAGCATGCTGAATATCGGCTTTTATGCCAAATGCTGACTGATAATAACCTATTCCTGTCTTATCAGTGCTTGGAGTTTATCACAATTTATGTGTTTTCGTTTGTCCATCCATTTTTTTGAGGATTGCTCACAGGTTCTCAATGGGATTGAGATCTGGAGAGTTTCCTGGACATGGACCCAAAATTTCAATGTTTTGTTCACCGAGCCACTTAGTTCTCACTTTCACAGATTTGTTGGCTCCTGGGGTGATCAATCATGTCTCACAGTAAGCTGCTGCTGAACACTTTAAAGAATATGGACACCTTAAGGGCCATTTTGTTTTTTTACCTAAAGAGATTGTCCAGCCTTAGGATTCAAGTCTGCATTCACTTTATGTGACTACAGACTTGTGAATTCTCACATCGCGCTCACTGTGTACTGTGAGGATTCACCTGTGCCGGCGCTGACAGTGGGCAATCATTTGACCCCAGGTATGCGATCTGCATACTTCTGATCACATACCGACTAGACTGTATCCAGTCTTTTTCAATACACTTACATTGAGCAAGGCTGTGCCTGTCTAGTCGGCACGTGACCGATCAGTAGATAGTTGCAATAGTCCAGACGAGAATGAATAAGAGCAACAGTAAGAGATTTTACAGTTTCAAAGGCGAGAAAAGGTCGGATTTTGATGACGATAATATGGTGCAGGTAACATGAGTGAAGGAGCAATTGGATATCGGAATAAAGGAAAGTTCCGTGTCAATAATAACCTCAAGACAGCAACCATACTGCTTGGGAGTAATAAATACAGTGGAGAACTAGAGTTGAATGTGTAAAAATAGTACAAACATTATTGAATAAAATAAAAAAGCAGTGAGCACAAAATAAAACCACCATTAATAACATGCCTATAGGGGGCATTAATAGATACATACATCACAATCTTTGCTCAAAGGACTGCTACTGTGAGATGTACAAAGAAAATCACACTGATAAGTATGGTGAAAACAGCAGATATTGTAACTACCAAATGGACATAGTCCTGCTGAAGTATAGAATAGAGTCACCAATCAAATATAGTTAATTTCATACATGGCACAATGCCTATAAAGTGCTATGTGCAAGAAAGCTTTCCATCAGAGCATAGAATAGTCGTATGAGCCCCCCAGTACTGGACCTCTGGTACCCTAACGCACGTTTCACCAGTGATTTATTCCAGCTTCATCAGGGAACATAAGGATCCCTTGTGCAAAAATGTAGAAAATGTGTTTGCAGCATGTGTCAGAGTTCTCATCGTCTGTGTCGAGTCTTTCTGTGTGTAGTATCTGCTGCTTTATCCAAGGCACTCTGCATTGTGTTATTATAATGTGACAATGCTGAGTCTAGACAGGTGAGAGAAGAGATCAGAGCTTAAAATGACAGTAGATAGTTTATAAGCAGCTGGGTATTGCATAGATCCCCAACTATCTGGGGTCAATAGGACTGTCCCAATTTGAGGGCTAAGTCCCGTTGTCCTGGCATGTCAGGGCTTTGTCCTGACTTTGTCTCCTGTCTTCCCCGGGTCCATAGCTCCTCTTTCTCAGAGGATGTAGCTGGCATCTCTCTGCACATAAAGTAAATAAAAAAATCTCTTCTTGTCTGGTCTCCCCAAGAATCAAACTAGAGACCTCCAAGTTCACTAGTAGTAGCTCTAGCTATGAGCAACAGGCCACATTGCAGAAGATAGGACATTTGGTATAATTGAATTGCATTGCAGGCAGTGAACCCAGATGCAGGTTATACATGTACATAGAGGTATATCTGTATAATGCAGTGTATTTCTATGTCCTTGTATTCTACAATTGTTTAATTTATTTTTCTTATGTTTTCACAGGTAAAGCCTTTGGTGTCCAAATATGTGTGTGATCACAATCTTCCCTACCATGAGGACACATATATGTCCCGTCTCCATCTGTTTCTGAGCAATTATAATGAGCTGATGGTCCTGGCTCCACCTATTGTTCAGCTGGTGGAATTTCACTGAGGTCTGGTTAGCTGACACTGTACTATGTATACATGGCCATCTACATTTCCTGGCTCTGTTTATATCCTATTATTCTGTCCATACCGAAGAGGAGAATGAGTTGTTAAATATATTTATAGATTTTTGCATCAACTTTACTTGTGTATTGGACTGACTGTATAGCCCACCTGGATATTAAACCAGTCAACCATTAAACTTATTATTCAATATTCATACTGGCACAAATCTGTGGTTCCAGTGTGAACTAGATAGGAGATAAGGTAAGATCACCATGCACATCAACAATATTGCTTGGTTCAGAAAACAATGTAATGTGTAGAGGTTCCCAACAGTATAAGGATCCGGCATGTCTGATTTCAGATTTTGGTTCTCTGAGAGATAAGCTGCCGCCTGTATACTCTGTAGCCTTCTATATGGAGCCTGGGAAAAAAAACATTTTTCTGAACTATAAAAAAATAAAAAAAGCACTGCTTACAATCTGCACCAAAACACATCAAATAAGGTGGAAAACACATTAGCAAGACTGTTACTGCGCGGTTTGGTACAGACACCTGCAGAAAAAATGCCGTATTTTTGCTATGTGTGAACACAGCCTTACAAATATGTTTGGCCTCACCCCTATGACTGAAAGCTGGAGACCGCTGGGAGCAATAAGTTCAATTCCTCCCAGCAGCCATACTATCAGTGCAGTGGCCAAGCATCTTTAAAACACCAATGGTTCCCTTTAAGTTTCCAGGTAACTGAGGCTTTATAGTGCTAGATCTTCACAACATTACATAGAATTAGTGATGGGTGGACTCGCAGATACCCAGGATCGCCGGGTACGATTGGGTTTTTTTTTTAAAAAAAAAAACAGTTCGGGACCAGAATTAATCCTGGATATCTCGCCAGACTGCGGTCCCCATATAAGTCTATGGGGACCAGAATCTGGCACTTTAAAATAGTGGTAGAAGGGATAGGGGGATTGGAACACTTATGAGTCTCCACATGGCTCTAACGCTACTTCCGGGGTCGCTTATTATCCTTCATACATATTCACTACTTCCCCCACCCACCAGCAGTCCCCGTATCTGTGATTGGTTGCAGTCAGACGTGCCCTCACCCTGTGTGACTGCGTGTCTGACTACAACCAGACAATCAGATTCGCTGTGTGTGTATATCTAAGGCTGTAAAAATAAATAAATAAATAAGTAAAAAAAATTGGTGTAGGGTCCCCACATATTATGATACCCAGCACAGATAAAGCATACGGCTATAGGCTGCAGCCTCCAGCTGTGCGCTTATCTTAGCTGTGTATCAAAATAAGAGGGACCGCTTCAGGCTTTTTTAAATTATTTAACTAAACAATTTAAAAGAATGACTTCTTGTCCCCCCCAGTTTTCATACTCAGCTATGATAAAGCCAACAGCTGGGTGCTGGTTTTCTCAGGATGGGGAGGGCTATGCTTATTGGGCCACCAACCTAAAAATAGCAGCCTACCAGGATTGTCGTATCCTGGAACTTGACCTGACTCATCCCGATTGCCCTGGTACGGTGGCAATTGGGGTAATAATAAGGGATTAATAAGAGTTCACAGCTGCCACTAAGCCCTTGATTAGCAATGGGGGCATTTATGATATACTTCCCCCTATTACTAATCTGTAAGTGAAAAGAAATTAACACAAACACAGAAAAAATCATTTATTTGAAATAAAATGAAAAAAGACACCTTCTTTCACCAAGTTATTAATTAACCTCAAAAACAATTAGGTCCGACGTAATCCACACCAGGTCCAACGACGATTCCAGCTTTGCTACATCTGAAGAGACAGCACTCGGGCATAGAACATGACCACTCACTGTAAGCTTCAGGCAGAGACTGAGCCACACAATGAGCAGTGATGTCACTCAGGTTATTTGCACTCACAGCTGGAGGTTTCCACAGTCTGCCACCTGTAATCGCAGGTAACCTGACCTCAGATGACCTCATTAAACTGAGTGACCTCTATTCTCATTCCTTCTAACTCCTCATTACCCTGATGTACTAATCCTATGAGGCCTCTGCTTTTTTGTATTTGCCATTTTCACATAATTATAGTATGTCTGGGTCTTTGATTTCTCAGTTTTCAAACGTCTGTCCATCAGACACACATATTGTATTATTTAATTAGGGTGTGTGCCCACGATCAGTGTTTGCAGCGTTTTGGATGCAGCTAAAGCATGCTGCGTCCAAAACGCTGCAAACACTGATCGTGGGCACGCACCCTAATTAAATAATACAATATGTGTGTCTGATGCACAGACTTTTCAAAAAGCAGCGTTGTACAGTACAAGCAGAGTGGACGGGATTTCTAGAAATCTCCTGCCCACTGTGCTTGTTTTTTCCACAGCAAACACTGGCCTGCGGTGTGTCTTTCCAGAGCGCAGCATGTCAATTGTTTCCTGCGGATTTGCATGCTTCCTCCATAGGGAGAACACAAGTAAGAGACCGCAGCGCACTGAACCGTGATTGTGCACAACGAGCAGCTGCGGTCTCCTGCGTTCTCCTGTGGAGGAGACTCACAGCCCCGCAGGTCAAGACCCACTCAGAAACATTAGCAAAATACATTATACTGCTCATAATGCCATCCATTAATGTGGCAAGGGATGGTCCTCTACGATAACTACAGCTCAGGAGGATATGTGTGTATTATCATTATCATTATTATTATTATTATTTATAGAGCACCATTAATTCCATGATGCTGTACATGAGAAGGGGCCCCCATAATAATAACAACTACAGCTCAGGAGGATATGTGTATATTATATTACGTTGCATTCAATTTATATCCACTAGGTGGTGCTACAATAAAGAATAATATCAGTTTGGAATATTTTTGCACAGCAAACAATAAATCAATGTAACAGTTTTGGATGTGTGGTCCTTTCTTTTTGTTATCCACAGTTATAGCATATTCCATACTTTTCCCTCTCTTTTTCTTTTACTTGGTATTATCATTCCAACTATTTGGTCCTAAACTAACTGCCTTCAGTTTTCTGTTTGAGACCATGTGGAAGGTGAGATTTTTTTAGCTCCTCTTGTTTGGTGTTTATGCTGTAATGGTCATTCTTGTTGTGGTGCTGTGCTTGTGGGGTGGCGTGATCTGGAGTTATTGGGGCTGTGCCGTACAGCATGGAAGCTGTGGGGCACCTGGTTGCTCCCTCTGTTGGTGCAGTGTTGCTTTTACATTGGTTGCCGTAGGTCGACACGTTTAAGTTTAGGGGCCCACTGAGCATTAAAAAAAAAGTTCATACAGCTCACCAGACAACTGGATGTGGATACGGTGCTCGGATGCTTTAAATACTGTCATCTGTAGTGAACCAGCGCTGGCTATAAGCTTAGCACTGCTTTGCCTGTGATTGCTGGCCTGTGAGTGATATCCTGATCTGTCTGTTCCTGTGCCCCCCGTGCCCTGTCTGTGTTCCGTCCCTTAGTCATCCCCCCATTCCACTGTCCCCTCTCCTACCTCCGCACTCGGTTGCTTCCTCTAGTACTGACCTCGGCCTGACCTTGACTCCGCTTCTGCTCTTTCCTCCGGTCCTCATTCTGCCCGTACTGTGCTTGACCCAGCCTGCCTGACCATTCCTCGCACGCCCCACAGCTCTGCTCCCCAGCTGTGCTGTGAGGCAGTGTACGAGCACACACTGTGTATATACTTCCTGGTTCTTGTTGCTCCGTGTAGTGTCTTCTGCTGCAGAGCTCCGGCTCCCCCTGGTGGCAGCTTGACTGACGATTAAAATCCATGAAAAAACATGATAGTGAAAAAAGAGGACACATGGCCCATCAACGCGTTTCAAACAGATGACTGTTCTTAATCATAACAAAGTCAGAGTGAATGCAGCACACTTATAAAACCCACACAATCTTTAAGGGTGGAGCAACAAATCCCGTCAATTAATTAACAAATTATTAAATGAGCAGTGAACAGAAATTTACAAAAATACATAAAAACATAAGCATAATTAATTGCACATCATACAATACAAAAATATGAAAAAAATATAAATATACATGTATATAGAAATATTATTTCTTATTTCACTTAGATTGATACCAATAGATGAAAACACTCATATTTAATGGATAAAGGGTAATTCTTTGTTGGATCACATGCTGCTCCGGACTTTATAAGAAATATAACCAATAAATAATTACAATGCCATGTCATAAACATTATGTATAATAAGTACATGAAATTACAGACAATGAAGTTAATCAATCAATACAGATAAAACAGATCTGCTTTATAATTTAACCCTTTAGGGTGTCTAGTACCAAGCTTTAATATCCAATGGGCTTCCCCTTTAATAAAGTAACCTGCTCCAATCCCCTCCTCTTGGAGGTCTATCCACCGTCTCGATACCTCTGATAGAAAGGGATGAAAGAGACCCCAAGTGCTGTTCTATAAAATGCTGCGACAAACCCGTCATCGACCGCTTCTTACCAAGAGGCTGGGGAAGTGCATCCCACAAGTGCTCAGCAATGCGGGTTTTAAACTTACGCGAAGTGCAACCAACATAACACAAATTACAGGTATCACATGAAGCAAGATACAGTGGAACCTTGCTTAACGAGAACAATCCGTTCTGGGACTGTGCTTGTTAATCAAGTTACTCGTTCAGCAGAGCAAGATTTCCCATAGGAAATCATTGCAATGCTGACAATTCGTTCCACAATGTGTTAAATGTCTCATCCTGGTCCCCTATTCTATCATTCCACACATGCACAAACGCACACAAACACACACAAACATACAAGCACACATTATATGCTAACCTTACCTTCTGTTCCATCACCGGTCTCCTGGGACTTGCTGTTCTCCGGTGCAGGCCGTGTATCGGGTAACCATAACGATGAGGCCGGAACTTCCTGCCAGAGCGCTGAGTCAAAGGCAGAGCCGCTAGCCTCTGATTGGCCAGCGCGCTGCCTTTGAGTAGCGGTGACAGGAACCAGGAAGTTCCTGCTTTGTCACTATGGATGCTGATGCCTGGATGCCTGGAGTGGAGTGGAGCGGAGCGGCGCAGCGCACTACAGGACCCAGGAGGTGGGCGATGAAACGGAAGGTACACATATTATATGCTCACCTTACCTTCCGTTCCACCGCTGGCCTCATGGTACTCGCCGCAATGTACCCGGGAACTACAAGAACCATGAGCCCGGCGGTGGAACGGAAGGTAAGGTGAGCATAATACTGTATGTGTCTGCGTGCGTGTGTTTGTGTGTGTTTGTGCGTACATGTGTGTGTTTGTGTGGACTGCAAGTGCGGGTTAGAGTGCGGTGGATGTACGGAACCGGGAGTGTGTGCGGTGAGGATTTTGCTCGTACAGCAAAGCTTTCTCGTAAAGCGGGTTACAAATTTACAGAAAGCTTTGCTTGTTAAGCGAAATTCTCGTTAAGTGGGTTACTCGTTAAGCGAGGTACCACTGTATATAAAGGTGAGGTGTGTTACAATTAATGAAATGCTTAATAGCAAAAGAACAT
Source organism: Anomaloglossus baeobatrachus (assembly GCF_048569485.1). Classification (NCBI taxonomy): domain Eukaryota; kingdom Metazoa; phylum Chordata; class Amphibia; order Anura; family Aromobatidae; genus Anomaloglossus; species Anomaloglossus baeobatrachus. The sequence goes on along the minus strand of NC_134357.1, from coordinate 301,512,130 downwards.
GTGCCATCAAAATTACTGAAATAATTGACACATTTGACACATACCAAATACCGGTATAAATTACACTTATTCTGACCACACTTAAAATTACCAGCAAGGTGGGATCGATTTATATCCTTAGTGTGGGGGAGACAAAGAGGTTAGGGGACAGGCAATTCCTAGTGGAATGAAGCCGGGTGATGCCGATGCGAGACTCGCGGAGTCACTCGCATGTGTGACTGTGGCATAATGAGTAGAATCTTATTGCAGGTTATTCTTACCACAAAAAAATACACAACACAATTTTTTTTTCCAAAAAAACATGTCAGAATTGTGTTTTTTTCACTATTACTCCCCAATTGGAATTGTTTCACAGTTTTCCATTACACTATGTGGTAAAATAGAATCGTGTCATTCAAAAGTACAAATCATCCTGCAAAAAACAAGCCATCATATGGCAATGTGGGCAGAAGAGTAAAAAAAAATGTGGTTCTGGGAACAAGGGGAAGAACAAATAAAAAGCAAAAAGGATATGGAACCTGTCATGAAGGGATTAAGGTGCACTAATCACCAGGATTTTCGTATATAAGCTAAAGCCAGTGCTATACTGGCACTCTCAGGCTGATTCTATACATACCTGTAGTTGTCAGCTAGGATGTATAGCTTTTGAAACACAAGCAAGGAAAGTTTGTAAAATAAGCAGCTTTTTGAGTGGCAGCAGCTGTCGATCAGCTAATAGCTGGGGTGGGATTTGATAGTGATTCCCTCCCCCGACCTGTTGTTTCTCCCCCTGTTATTTATGCTAATTCTATTGTAGAATTGCTTTACTAAGTGACTAGAAGGACATGTGCTGATGTCATACTCATGTGAAAGAGGATAGAAGGAAGTGTTGTGAAGAACCTTAGTAAATTGGACCCTAGCAAAAATACCAAAGGCGCTCACCTGGGGGGGTTGTACAGTCCTCTGTCTGTTTTTCTGTGGGCGTGTATTACCCATGGGACCAGAATGGGTGGGACGTCAGCCAAAATAAAAATAATGTTACTTTCTGGTATCAGCTATATTGGCTGAGGCCCCGTCCCTTCTGGTCACATGGGTATGACATCAGCACAGGTCCTTCTAGCACTTAGTAATACGATTCTATAATAATATTAGCATAAATAACAGATAGGGTGAGGAAGAACAAGAAGGGGGGCGAGAATCCCTATCAAACCCCACCCCAACTATCAGCTGATGGGCAGCTGCTGTCATTCAAAAAGCTGCTCATTTTACAAACTTTACTTGCTTGTGTTTCAAAACCTATACATCCTAGCGGACAACTAAAGGTACTGTATGTATAGAATCAGCATGATACTGCCAGTATAGCACTGGTGTTAGGTTATATAGGGAAATCCTGGTGATTGGTGCACTTTAAGTGCAGAATCAAAGTTTTTCTGTAGTATTAAAAAAACATTAAAAATACAGATTCACATCTGCACCAAAAATGCATCAAATAAGGAGTTAATGACACACACAAGGAAAGACAGAAGTCTTTAAATTTGCCTAAGTAAATACATACATCCCAGGTTCAAGAATTGACACTAAAAAGCACTATAATAAACATTAATATTTATTGTACAAAACGTGCACGGGATATAGATACAATAGATAAGTTCTTGACCCTGGGATGTATTTACTTAAATTTTACACTTAGAAAAACAGTTTGAAGGTAGTATATCAATTAGTTACACCCAAGGCTACCTCAATTAGTATATCTAAAAACAATTTTTAATGAAATAGATTAAAACAATTTAGAATTCCACCTGTGAAATGTGACACACACAAAAAAATCCCAGGACCATGATACAGCCTCAATGGTATTCACCTACGGAACACAACGGTTGTTCCAATTTTATATCACTCTTATGGGATTCAAAAGTTAGAAAGATCTCTAAATGACCCTCCTTCTCTCTTTCCTCTACCTGCCAATGGAGATATAACCAAGGTTACACGCACCCTAACGGTAAAAAGGTGCCCCCATTCCTCGGCGGCTTTCCCTCCTATGATATCCCTATGCTCCCTTCTTATCGGGTAGTCTGAGGGGCTATACCATCAAATAGTAAGGGAATATAGAAAATAGTATACACTTATCTGAGATAATTCAGGTCAAAAACTCGTTAGCGTTTATTTCTCCCTTGAGGTGAAGGTGTCCCGGCTTTCATGGTCCTCAACCCAATACTATAAAATCACAAAGTCTCGACGCGTTTCTCCCCATTACATCCACTGGGGTTCATCAGGAGACATCATGGCAGAGCAGGTCGTCCATGCGATACATCTGCATGGAGAGGTGCGTGCTGCAGAACAAGTAGCCCCCTGAAAACTCTCTGGCGATTGGGCCCCTTATTAAATATCGTCTCCTGATGAACCCCAGTGGATGTAATGGGGAGAAACGCGTCGAGACTTTGTGATTTTATAGTATTGGGTTGAGGACCATGAAAGCCGGGACACCTTCACCTCAAGGGAGAAATAAACGCTAACGAGTTTTTGACCAGAATTATCTCAGATAAGTGTATACTATTTTCTATATTCCCTTACTATTTGATGGTATAGCCCCTCAGACTACCCGATAAGAAGGGAGCATAGGGATATCATAGGAGGGAAAGCCGCCGAGGAATGGGGGCACCTTTTTACCGTTAGGGTGCGTGTAACCTTGGTTATATCTCCATTGGCAGGTAGAGGAAAGAGAGAAGGAGGGTCATTTAGAGATCTTTCTAACTTTTGAATCCCATAAGAGTGATATAAAATTGGAACAACCGTTGTGTTCCGTAGGTGAATACCATTGAGGCTGTATCATGGTCCTGGGATTTTTTGTGTGTGTCACATTTCACAGGTGGAATTCTAAATTGTTTTAATCTATTTCATTAAAAATTGTTCTTAGATATACTAATTGAGGTAGCCTTGGGTGTAACTGATGTATTTACTTAGGCATATTTAAAGACTTCTGTCTTTCCTTGTGTGTGTCATATGCTGTTTGAAGTTGTTGCCTCTAAATTTTTCAATGAGGTCCATTATTACTGGTCTGCTTTATTTAAATAAGGAGTTAAACACAAAATAAAACACAGCAAAGGCATTATAATAAGAGGATAGTTATTATGTCATATAGTGCGAACAACTGCAGAAAACCTACAGAAAAAAGCAGCAGAAAAAATGCAGTGTTTATGCTACGTGTGAATACGGCTTTAGCATTACATTTTTATTACCTTTTGTTATGGGTTTAATAGAGAAAAATAATCCCATCACGTTTTTACGCCATTTTCCAATCACCATAAATAATTTGATTGCTGTGTTATGCAGGTAATTATGATTACAGCGACACAAATATGTTTATTTGCTGATTTGTGATGTTTATTATTATTATTATTATTATTATTATTTTAAAGCGCATTAAAATGTCATTATTTTAATTTATTTTATCATTTTTAGTAATTTTTTAGGAATAAAAAAGATCTCTCTTCATTCTTCCTCTAGAATACAGGGGTATAAAAATACACTAGTATACACAATGTATCTTTATGTACCTGTATAATCTGCCTGTGGAATCATAGGCTGCAATGCAGCTTCAAGATTACAAAATTCTCCTTGTGACATCACCAGAGCTTGTGGTTCAAAGTTTTAGCTACTGGCTGCAACTGTAGAGGTTGTCAGTACAAGACATAAGGGCACTAAAAAAAAAAGAAAATAACTTTTTTACAATTAAATAGAGATTGAGATTTTTGCATTTTTTTAATTAATTTTATAGGAACAAAACAATCGGATTATGTCTTCACCTCTAGAATTCAAGTACATAGAAATACACTGCAGTGTACAGATGTATCTCTGTGGACCTGTATAATCTGCTTCTGGGTTCCCTGTTGCACTATAGGTCAAGTATACTAAATCCTCCTATTTCTCTCATTGTGGCTAGTGGCCCATTGGTAGAGCTGGTGCCTGCAAACATGTAGTAAGTAGGGATAAAAGCCCTGACGACCAGAACAGTGGGACTGAGTCTTGAAATTGGGACATTCCCTCTGAATCTGGGTTGGTTGGGAGCTATGCCCACTAAGTAGTGTGCCATAATATGGCAATAAGCACAACTTGCCAAAAGACAACTAGAGGTACCCTAACTCAAAACCTAAAACTTAACATTTGTTATTATTGATTGGAAATTGACCATCTAAAACCATAGCGGAAAGGGAGGACTATTATTAAGTCATTCCATTCTCAAATATACTACCATGCCGCGGACCTGTTTTTCCTACTATAGTGCATTTAACTATCCTCCCCAACATGTTTCACCATGTTTGGCTTCATCAGGGGACTGAGGCTATAATGAGCCAAAAAAAACATTGCCCCCCTTTTAATAAGGTAGGTAGTGATGTAATTTGACATCAACCAATAAACACACTCTTACATGCATATATTATCTATAAGTATTCCATAAGATCTCTCCTCATTGGTGGTTATAATCCTTTTAACCCCCTCCTCTAGGGATCACCAATCTCCAATCCTGGAGAGGTTTACTCACAGTACTTACTTATTACAGCCGCCAGTAACACAGCAGTGTCAGGTTTCTTCGGAGTATGCCGCTTTCACACTGCTCATGTGTGCCGCCCCCGCGACAGCCGATGGGCTGCTCGGACCCGGATCTATAGTGGCTCGAGGGGTCTCCGGATCCGAGGCGGGGTCGCGCGGCTACCTCGGAAATAAAAAGGGGGAAAGTTTTGGGGTGGTGAATGGGATAATGTTAGTGACTCCACCCATGGTGCGTGGTAATGTGGGAGACCACCGCTGCTGTTGGGGAGCCTGGTGACGATGTTGAAGCAGCAGGATATTTAACCCCTCCGTGGGTAGGGGGTTTGGTGTCCCGGGGCCCGGTGATGGATGGAGTGGGGAACCCGTCGGGGGTGAAGGGATATCGGGTACTCACACAGTCCAAAGTAACTGACGCTGACACCAGGTAAACCAAACTCTTGAATGCTCTGTTTCTCTTGGGTGAGCACGCTGGGTCCGTGCCCCTTTGGTATTGCTGGTTGGTCTGAAGCCTTGTCCCTTGGCACTGTGTGTAACTTGGTGGATCCCTTTCGCCTAAGACTACTCGGGTCCCGCTCACCTGCGTGGCTAGCAAGGTGAGCCTGCTCTCAGGGTTCACCCTTGGGATTTTCTGGACGGTTGTGGGAAGTCCTATCCCCCTCGTTGCGCTAGTACCCCGATTCTGGAGTGGGTGGGGAATGGTTCCTGAAGACTCCGTTCCCGTCGGGTGAATTACTGGGCTGCGTGAAGCTTCTTCCCAGCCTAGGGTCCACGTACCCCGTCGTCCCCTGTCCCCTGCCCAGTTGTAGCACAAGGCAGCCGGCCTGCCCTCCCTCTTCCATTCCTCCATCTGAGTGGCCCTATTACCCTCAGGTTGCCCAATGGGTGGTTGGTGGGTGTGGTGCAGAGTGTTCCTCAGGATTTATGTACACCTGTTGGTAGCAACACCAAATTGACAGGACCCGTAACCAAGGAGAAGCGGGTACCATGCAGAAGCGCAGATTGCACTGCACCCTTGTGATGACCTGATAGGCCAGGGCGTCACACATGCTTCAGATCTTAAGTATAACCACGGGATCATAAAGGTCCCGCACCTGCGCGAGAACTTAGAAATCACAGCGTAACAAAATGAATGTGCGCATGTGCTTTCACTTAGAAATAATTCTTATACAGATTGTCAACATGCATGCGCTAGAACTTTAATATTGTACAATGGTAAAATGGCAACATGCATGTACCAAAACGTAGAAATAATTCTCACAGACATCATCTACACGGATGTGTTAAGACTTAAAAGTCATACAATGACCAAATGATCAGGCGCATGCGTCAGTACTTAGAGATAAATCTATATGAGAGCGCATCCTATGCAATATATACAGTAGAGACCAAAAGTTTGGACACACCTTCTCATCTCTAGAACAACTGTTAAGAGGAGACTTCGTGCAGCAGGCCTTCATTGTAAAATAGCTGCTAGGAAACCACTGCTAAGGACAGGCAACAAGCAGAAGAGACTTGTTTGGGCTAAAGAACACAAGGAATGGGACATTAGACCAGTGGAAATCTGTGCTTTGGTCTGATGAGTCCAAATTTGAGATCTTTGGACCCAACCACTGTGTCTTTGTAGAAAAGGTGAACGGATCGACTCTACATGCCTGGTTCCCACCGTGAAGCATGGAGGAGGAGGTGTGATGGTGTAGGGTGCTTTGCTGGTGACACTGTTGGGGATTTATTCAAAATTGAAGGCATACTAAACCAGCATGGCTACCACAGCATCTCACAGCGGCATGCTATTCCATCCCGTTTGCATTTAGTTGGACCATCATTTATTTTTCAACAGGACAATGACCCCAAACACACCTCCAGGCTGTGTAAGGGCTATTTGACTAAGAAGGAGAGTGATGGGATTCTACGCCAGATGATCTGGCCTCCACAGTCACCAGACCTGAACCTAATTGAGATGGTTTGGGGTGAGCTGCACCGCAGAGTGAAGGCAAAAGGGCCAACAAGTGCTAAGCATCTCTGGGAACTCCTTCAAGACTGTTGGAAGACCATTTCCGGTGACTACCTCTTGAAGCTCATCAAGAGAATGCCAAGAATGTGCAAAGCAGTAATCAAAGCAAAAGGTGGCTACTTTGAAGAACCTAGAATATAAGACATATTTTCAGTTGTTTCACACTTTTTTAAGTATTTCATTCCACATGTGTTAATTCATAGTTTTGATGTCTTCAATGTGAATCTACAATTTTTAGAGTCATGAAAATAAAGAAAACTCTTTGAATGAGAAGGAGAAGGTGTGTCCAAACGTTTGGTGTGTACTGTGTGTGTGTATATATATATATATATATATATATATATATATATATATATATATATAATGTTAAAGTAATATTCCAGATAAGCTCTTATTGTAATAACAAAACTCACATATAGAAACATTTCAAAATATAACGAAGTGCACTTTTGATGAATATGACATGCATTGCTCATAGTCACCCATTGGAAATTCACTGGCTCACATAATTATTCAGATCCCAACTGGGCATGATTTATCCCAGGTAGAGGAATATCGGTATTAGGAAGTGTATATAAACTACGATTACTCCTTAATTTATAGGTCTATAACTTCAAATAAATAATAGTGTAATGTGTAAGATCTTCAACATAATTCATAATAAGACAACCTATACAACACCTCATCATGTGATCTCTTGATGTTATCCTTTAAAAGCTTGTCCCTGTTAGTTAATTAAGGTGGATTAATAACTGGTTCAGTGATGCAAAGCTAGGAGGGATAGCGAACACTAGAGAAGATAGAAAAAGGATTCAAAAGGATCTAGATAAGCTGGAACAATGGGCAGTGACTAATAGAATACTATTTAATAGAGAGAAATGCAAAATTTTAAATCTGGGCAAGTAAAGCAAAAATAACATATACAGAATGGGAGGAATAAAACTAAGCAACAGCAAAAAGACTTTGGTATACTAATCGTTCACAGAAGACACATGAGTCAACAGTGTGCTGCAGCAGCAAAAAAGGCAAACACAGTTCTGGGATGTATCCACAAAAGCATTCAATCTAGATCACATGAAGTAATTATTCCCCTCTACTCCTCTTTGGTCAGACCTCATCTGGAATACTGAACCAGTACTCTGCACCACATTTAACACTAGAACTACTGAGGTAGTCATTTTGACTACTTTGCACCATGTATTTCTATATAGGTGTCACGAGTCCAGTAGTTCTAGTGTTAAAAAGAAACATTGAGAAACTGGAGCAAGGTCAGAGAAGAGCTACCAGTATGGTGAGCAGACTGCAAGCTATGTCCAATGAGGAATGGTTAAAGGATCTGGGAATGTTTAGCTTGCAAAAAAGAAGGCTAAAGGCCGCTTTACACACTGCGATATCCCGTCCGATATCGCCATCGTGCGTACCCGCCCCCATCTGTTATGCGACATGGGGAAATCGCTGCCCGTGTCGCACAACATCGCCCGGACCTGTCACACTACTTACCTTCCCTGCGACGTCGCTGTGACCAGCGAACCGCCTCCTTTCTAAGGGGGCGGTTTATTCAGCATCACAGCAACGTCACTGCAGCGTCACTGAACCGCCGCCCAATAGAAGCGGAGGGGCGGAGATGAGCAGGATGAACATCCCGCCCACCTCCTTCCTTCCGCATTGTGGCCGGGAGGCAGGTAAGGTGAGGTTCCTCGTTCCTGCGGTGTTACACGGAGCGATGTGTGCTGCCGCAGGAACGAGGAACAACTTTGTTACTGCTGCAGTAACGATATTCGACAATGGACCCCCATGTCGCCGATGAGCGATTTTGCACGTTTTTGCGACGATGCAAAATCGCTCATAGGTGTCACACGCAACGGCATCACTACAGCGGCCGGATGTGCGTCACAAAATCCGTGACCCCAACGAGATTGCTGTAGCGATGTCGTAGCGTGTAAAGCCCGCTTAAGAGGAGACTTAAAAGCTATCTACAAATATCTGAAGAGATGTCACAGTGTAGACGGATCATCCTTATTCTCATTTGCACATAGAATCACGAGAAGCAATGGAATGAAACTGAAAGGGAGAAGATACAGACTAGATATTAGAAAAACCTTTTTGACAGTGAGGCTGAGTAGAAAAGGCTGCCACAAGAGGTGGTGAGTTCACTTTCAACAGAAGTCTTCAAACAGAAGCTGGACAGATATCTGTCTGAGAAGGTTTAGTGAATCCTGCAGTGAGCAGGGAGTTGAACATGATGACCCCTATGTTTCGGAATAGAAAATGTACCTGTACATGCTGTAAGACATCAATCTCTAAAGTGGTGCATCATATCCAGACAAATTAACAGTGCAGGGGGCTGAGAAAATTAAGTCAATATGATTATATAAGTGGTCAATCAATTTCCCAAAAATCTATACCTAAGAAACAAATGAATTGAAAACAGGAGAACTAAAGAAGATATATAATACAACAAAGGAGATGGGATAGAAGTTGGAATTCCCTTGGATAATATTTCCAGGAACAAGTCTCCCAAATGTATGAAATCCTGATCTTGTAATGAGAAACTGAGATGGAAAGGTCATGGTTATTAGGCATTCTTGATCATTAGAATCATTCTTTATCTCTTCTTTTATGGCACAACCTTTGTGTTGGCTCATAAACATGATCCTTGGGCATTCATTGGGCATCACCGAGTCCCTGTAGTATCAGTGATGGTGATTTAAAGAGCTTAGCGTTAAGGGAGGCTGTTGTCTTTTATGTGCACAGTATATTGTTCCACTGGATCAATCAGGAAGATTAAGATCTAAAAAGCCCCCTCCTTCCTTATTCTATTCATGTCATCTTTTTCTTTTTTATTTGTCATCCGAGCTACAGAAAAGACAAAAAAAGGAGCACCAGACAACCCTATTTCAGAGTGTATGTATCATTAAAGGTGCAATGTGATTTCACTTACTTCACAAGGGGGGATAGGATTCACCTCACCCCCCCAATTTTGGTACACGTGTAAAGGCCACTTTACACACAGAGATAAATCTGCGGCAGATCTGTGGTTGCAGTGAAATTGTGGACAATCAGTGCCAGTTTTGTGGCTGTGTACAAATGGAACAATATGTCCATGATTTCACTGCAACCACAGATCTGCCAAAGATTTATCTCTGTGTGTAAAGTGGCCTTAAGCCCCAACTGAGATCTTCTCCTGTAGCAGATGTCAAGGAAAAGAGTGTGTCTCCACAGGTCTGCTCTAGGAGAAGATTTCAGTTGGGGCTTACCTGTGTACCATGATTAGGGGAGCTAAAGTGGATCCTCTTCACCCCCTGTGAAGTGAAATCTCATTGCACCTTTCATGATAGATGTGGACAGGGTCGCCACTAGGAATTTCAGGGCCCCATACTGGCAGCATTTTTGGGCCCCTTTGAGACTCCGCCCAAGCTCCACCACAGCTCCGACTCCACCCCTCAAACCCTCACACTCTCACCACCATTCTTGGAAAAACGTATGTGTGTGTGTGTATATATATATATATATATATATATATATATATATACACACACACACACACACACAGTCCACACACACACAGTCATGGCCAAAAGTGTTAGCACGTTTGAAGTTGTTCCAGAAAATAAAGCTTTTCCCTCAGAAAATTAATAATACACCTCCTACACCTCCCCTCTCCATAATATACCCTCTACACCGCCCCTTTCAATAATCTCTCTCCCACACTGCCCCTATGTATAATATTTCACCACACACTGCCCCTCAGTGTACTCCCACACGATACCCATGTGTATAATATCCCAACACATCCCCCCCTCACACACACACACACTGCCCCATGTATAATATCCCCCCACACACCATACACTGCTTCTCTGTAAAGTATCTCTCCCACACACACTGCCCCATGTATAATATCCCACACACACACTGCCCCTCAGTAGAATATACCCACACAATACCCTGTGTATAATATTCACACACACTGCTCCTCTGTATAATATCCCCCCACACACACTACTCCTCAGTGTAATATCCCCCCACACTGCTCCTCTGTATAATATCCTCTCACACTGCTCCTCTGTATAATATACCCCACACACACACTGCACCTTGGTATACTATCCCCCACACACACACTGCTTCTATGTATAATATCCCCCACACACAGTGCCCCTCTGCATAATATACCCCCACACACTGGTCTTCTGTATAATATCCACACACACACACACACACACACACACACACACACACTGCTCCTCTGTATAATATCCCCCCACACACTGCTCCTCTGTTTACTATCCCACACACACTGTTTATCAGTATAATATCCCCCACACACTGCTCCTCTCTATATCCACCCACACACATTGCTCCTCTGTATAATATCCTCCCATACACTGCTCTTCTGTATAATATCCTCCCACGCACACTGGTCCTCTATATAATATCTCCCCACACACACTGTTCCTCTGTATAATAATACCTTACACACATACTGCTCCTTTGTATAATATGGATATGCCTCACACGCACACTGCTCCTTTCTTAATAACCTCCCACATACACTGCTCCTATGTATAATATCCTCCTACACACACTGCTCCTCTGTATAATATCTCCCCACACACACTGCTCCTCAATATATCCCCCTCCATACACTGCTCCATTGTATAATAATCCCCCACACACATAATGCTCCTCTGTATATTATGCTTCACACACACTGCTCCTCTGTATAATATGCCCCCCTACACTGCTCCTTTGTATAACATCCTCCCCACACACACTGCTCCTCTGTATAATATCCTCACCAAACACACTACTCATCTGTAAATCCCAACCATCACTGCCCATCTGTATAATATCCCACACACACTGCCCCTCTGTATATCTCCCACACACTGCAACTCTGTATACTATGTATACTATCCACACACAATGACCCTCTATGTAATATCCCTCATGTACGCTGCCCCTTTGTACACTATCCCACACACAAGCTACCCCTCTTTATATATATCCTCACACACACACAATGCTCCTCTGTATATCACCACACACACTACCCCTCTGTATACTATCTCACCACACACATTGTCTCTCTCCATAATATCCTCCTGGTATATACCAGTGTCCAAATCCTGGCATATATGTCTGCACCCTGGGCCCTTCCTGGTATACATGTCCCCATCCTGGTTTATTGTCCCCTTCCTAGCATTAATGTCCTCTTCCAGGTATATATGTCCCCATCCAGTGACCCTCCTGGTATGCATGTCACGATCCCAGTTTATTTGTCCCTATCCTGGTATACAGTACAGACCAAAAGTTTGGATACACCTTCTCATTCAAATAGTTTTCTTTATTTTCATGACTCTGAAAATTGTAGATTCACATTGAAGGCATCAAAACTATGAATTAACGCATGTGGAATGAAATACTTAACAATAAAGTGTGAAACAACTGAAAATATGTCTTATATTCTAGGTTCTTCAAAGTAGCCAACTTTTGCTTTGATTACTGCTTGTGTCCTATACTAAATCAAGTGTGCATATTCAAAATCTGAAGTCAGAATTGTTGCAACATGTTAGGAAATTTTGTTATGCGTGTTTGCCCAAATTAATTAAGCACTTGGAAAGTATTGAATAACTTTGTACAGAACGAGTTTTACTCCAACAATTACCTGATCTACATCAAAGTTTTCATCGTAAACAGTATATGAAAATGTAACGGAATAACAACATTTCAAAAAGTTTTATATTCCAGTATAACCCCTTAACAACCAGAGACGTACCAGTACAACCCTGGTCATGTCAGTGGAATCCCTGCTGGCTGCTGCACTGAACTGACGGGAATCCGCGCACATGTCAACTGATTTCATCAGCTGACATGTGTGCCTCGCAGACACGGGTGGATCTGAGATCCACCCGCACCTGCTTCCCAGTTAAATCGCGTTGCCAAAATGCAGCAGCACAATATAAATTGCCTCCATCATCGGCAGCCCCATGAAGTGATCATGAGGTGCCAATGGTTGCTATGGTAGCGTCAGGTAATGTGATGACCCTGACACTTCTATAACATAGTTCCTCTAAGAGCTGCCATTTTTCAGATCAAAGCTGTGCATATTGGAGTACAGATTTAGTTGAAATGATTTGCTGTGCCATGTCACATTGGTAGAGCCAGAACAGCAGAAATTCCCCACAAGTGGCACTATTTTACAAAATAAACCCCTCAACCAATTAATCCAGCGGTGCAGTGAGCATATTGTTACTACAGGTGTGTCACAAATTTTTATATTATTGGGTGGTGAACAAAAAATATTTACATTTTTACCACTAAAATGTTGTTTTAACCCCAGATTTCTAATTTTCACAAGGGGAATAGGTAAAAATGCCCCATGATATGCTATATAATATCTCCTGAACGTGGCAATACCCCATATGTGACTGGACAGTACTGTTTGGCCGCACCACAGGGCTCAGGAGAGAAGGAGTGCCATTTGATTTTTGGAGCACAGATTTCCCTACAATAGTAAGTAGACTCCATTTGCAGAGCCCCTGTGCCAGAACAGAAGAAATCCCCTCAAATGACCACATTTTGAAAATTACACCCCTTTGTGAATTTGTCTATGGGTGTAGTGATGATTTAGTCTCTGGAAAAACACCCATGTTGTCAAACACAGTAAATATTGCAGAATTAAAAATTGCAAATAAGTCCTTGTTGTGCCCAGTACATTGTATTGCACATACATTTTGCCCAGCTTGTGCTTCTGGAAACCTGCACCCCGCAAATTTAAAGGGCTCTCCTCACTGCAATAATGCCAAACATGTGGATGCTAACTGGAACATTGGTTTAAGAACATTGTGGGGCTCAGAAGGGAGAGGGGCATTTGGATTTGGAAGTGCACATTTTGCTGGATTTCTTTTTTCAGGGGGGAGGGAGTCATAGCGTTTTTCCAGAGCCTTTGTGCTGCCAGTAATGTGGAAGTGTAGCACCCACAAGGTAAGGTCTTAACTATACTTGTCACCGGGCCTGGTGATGTTGGGTCTGGGGATGTCACACAGGTGGCCCTGCCCGGCTTCGTGGCCCTGAGGCGTACAATAAAAGGGGAAGGGAGGGAAAGATAATGATGTTGGAGATGATTTGTCTCGTGACACCACCTGTGGTACGCGGACAGAGATTAGCCGCCGCTGCTGTCGCTGTCCTCCTGGGCGTATGGTTGTAGCAGCTAAGATGTTTCTGCTCCCCACAGGTGGTGGAGCTGTTCTCCGGGGAGGATATTGAGGGGAATAGTGGCAGTTGGTGCCGAAGTGCGGGGTGACGGCGCCGGCAAGGACAGGCGGACACAGTCTCTGTGGTTTCAAGGTTTCTTTACTCACAGTCCCGGTTACCAGTCCCGGAGTGCCAGTCACCACCGTGCTGGGCCCCAGTCGATCCCAAGCAATTCGAGGTCACCACCGGTGTTCCCACTGTGAATCCTTTCTGGTCAGGGTCCCTCCAATCCCCGTGTATGTGAAATATAGAACGGGCCGCGGGTGTTTCCTGCACTCTCTGCAGACCCTGGAATCCCGTGTAGCTCCACACCACTTTTATATCCCTCAGTGTTCCTGAATCTTTGCCAGATATAGTCTTGTGTTGCTGTGAGCAGGGCAGGACTGGCCATAGGGCAGTTCTGGCAAGTGCCAGATGGGCCGGTGCCTGCAGTGGGCCCTCGCTCACTCACTCAAAGGATGCACATGCAGCTCTTTTATCAGAGTTGGGCTAGGCCGACATGGCATTTTCCTCAGGGCCAGTCCTCCAGCAGCTATTTAAGACTGCAGGGCCGCCGTCTCCTTTAGTTGCAGTCCACCAGCACTGTGCCTTTGTGTGGCTGCAGCTGCTGATGTCACTACGCAGCTTGCGGGCTGGAACAGGGGAAGATGGCATCTGATGTGTGCCTCAAGTCCTGCTGACGGGTCGTTCACAGAGAGCTGCCCTCTCTTCCTGCACTGATCTATGTGATTGGCACAGAGCATGGGAGGAAATGTACTGGACCAGAACGGAGGCTGAGGTGAAGGACCTGTCAGGTCATCGGACTAATCATGTGCCTGATCACATGACCGGTGAAGTGGCAGGTCCTGTTGTTCAGCTACTGCAGCCTCCGTGCAGGTCCCAGTGGCTCCTCTCCTGCTCTGCACCAATCAGGAGCTGCAAGATTTGGTAATGAAGAGTGTGTAAGTGTACATGTAGTTTGTCTGTCTCTGTCTGTCTCTCTCTTTCCCTGTCAGTCTCTCCCATTCCCTGTCAGTCTCTCTCATTCCCTGTCAGTCTCTCTCATTCCCTGTCTATCTCTTTCATCCCCTGTCTTTCTCTCTCATTCCTTGTCTTTCTCTCTCATTCCCTGTCAGTCTCTCCCATTCCCTGTCAGTCTCTCCCATTCTCTGTCAGTCTCTCCCATTCCCTGTCAGTCTCTCCCATGCCCTGTCAGTCTCTCCCATTCCCGGTGTGTCTCTCTCATTCCCTGTCTGTCTGTCTCTCTCATTCCCTGTCTGCCTCTCTCATTCCATGCCAGTCTCTCTCATTCCCTGTCTGTCTATCTCTCTCATTCCCTGTCTGTCTCTCTCATTCCCTGTCTTTCTCTCTCATTCCCTGTCAGTCTGTCTATCTCATTCCCTGTCAGTCTCTCTCATTCCCAGTCTCTCTCTCATTCCCTATCTGTCTCTCTCATTCCCTGTCTGTCTATTTCATTCCCTGTCTGTCTCTCTCCTTTGCTGTCTGTCTCTCTCCTTCGCTGTCTGTCTCTCTCATTCCCTGTCTGTCTATCTCTCTCATTCCCTGTCAGTCTCTCCCATTCCCTGTCAGTCTCTCCCATGCCCTGTCAGTCTCTCCCATTCCCTGTGTGTCTGCCTCATTCCCTGTCAGTCTCTCTAATTCCCTGTCAGTCTCTCTCATTCCCTGTCTGTCTATCTCTCTCATTCCTTGTCTGTCTCTCTCATTCCCTGTCTGTCTATCTCATTCCCTGTCTGTCTCTCTCCTTTGCTGTCTGTCTCTCTCCTTCGCTGTCTGTCTCTCTCATTCCCTGTCTGTCTATCTCTCTCATTCCCTGTCAGTCTCTCCCATTCCCTGTCAGTCTCTCACATTCCCTGTGTGTCTCCCTCATTCCCTGTCAGTCTCTCTAATTCCCTGTCAGTCTCTCTCATTCCCTGTCTGTCTATCTCTCTCATTCCTTGTCTGTCTCTCTCATTCCCTGTCTGTCTGTCTCTCTCATTCCCTGTCTTCCTCTCTTATTCCCTGTCAGTCTGTTTCTCTCATTCCCTGTCAGTCTGTCTCTCTCATTCCCAGTCTGTCTCTCTCATTCTCTATATGTCGCTCTCATACTCTGTCTGTCTCTCTCATTCCCTGTCTGTCTATCGCTCTCATTCCCTGTCTGTCTATCGCTCTCATTCCCTGTCTGTCTATCTCATTCCCTGTCAGTCTGTCTCTCTCATTCCCTGTCAGTCTGTCTCTCTCATTCCCAGTCTGTCTCTCTCATTCCCTGTCTGTCTCTCTCATTCCCTGTCTGTCTCTTTCATTCCCTGTCTGTCTCTCTCATTCCCAGTCTGTCTTTCTCATTCCCAGTCTTTCTCTCTCATTCCTTGTCTGTCTCTCTCATTCCCAGTCTGTCTCTCTCATTCCCAGTCTGTTTCTCTCATTCCCAGTCTGTTTCTCTCATTCCCTGTCTGTCTCTCTCATTTCCAGTCTGTCTCTCTCATTCCCAGTCTGTCTCTCTCATTCCCAGTCTGTCTCTCTCATTCCCAGTCTGTCTCTCTCATTCCGTCTGTCTCTCTCATTCCCTCTCTGTCTCTGTACAATGTGAGTATATGTCTTCATTATTTTACAAAGGAGGTAACCTTATTTGAAAAAGGCATTGTCCAGGTAGTGGATAACACCTATAACTTGACCAGTCCAGTGAATTTTTTAGAGCATTCTCACCACATTTCTATTCTTTTTAAAACTGTTCCTCCCTACTCAGAGAATCTATTTTGAATCCATGTTTTCACCCACCCAGGAAAAGTAACACCATTTCAGTGGTGCCAGCTCTGCCTCTCCAAAGGCTCACATGACATTTTTATGTTTCACAATCCCTGCCACCAATCAGCGCTGGCTTCATTCTTCCCTCTTACAGATGTAATTGACATCGGAGGGAAATGAGAAAGCAGCATCTCTTACTTCCACTGGATGTATTGATTTTTCCGACAGGGGATACAGTGAAGCCATCGCTGATTTTCCACAGGGATTGTGTGACATAATGTCATGTGAGCCCTGGGAGATGCAGAGCTGACACCACTGAAACGGTGCCAGCACCAAAAATGAGTATAGGTGTTATTATTTTCATTAGGGGGAGGGGGAACACAGGGCTTCAGAAGGGGTGTCCAAGTAGTGGGATACCTATTTAACAGTTACTAACAACTAACTACAGTGTATCCATGTTCAGCAGAAGTGTCCCGTGTAAATGCCAGCAACAGTCAGTATATTTTAATCTTGATCCTTTAAAGTAAACAAATATATGATAATGTCAAGGTAAAATAAAATGACTTATTGCTCCTTCCATACCAGTATGACTGTAAGCCAGTGGCTCCTGAGAGGTTGTAAGTTCATCAGCTTCATTGATTTACTGTGCATGCCCAGGACAGGAACAGTGACACCGTTCTCGGCCAGCCCAAGAGTTGTAAAGAGCTGAAGGTGACGTTGCTCTAACATCAGATATGGCCATAATTGTAATAAGAGAATCGAGTGTAAAAGAAATAGGTGGCCCTCACCCCGCTCCATAAAAGTCCTTTATTTTGTTTCCTTAAAAACCATAGATGCAGGAGGATGCGGGCAGCGCTGCTTCGTCCTCCTGCATCCATGATTTTTAAGCAAACAAAATAAAGGACTTTTATGGATCGGGGTGAAGGACACCTATTTCTTCTACACTCGGCTCTGCTAATTATGTCGTCTATTTGAAGGTTTAGCTCCAGTTCTCTATGTGACCAGTTAGTGCTCATTGTACTCCTTTTTGTCCTATGATGAGTATGCTGGATTAATGTTGCCAGATGTATTTGACTGGTTGTTTGTGGTCATAATTGTAATAAAGACCCCCATCTAAGCAAATAAGTATGTGTGTGTAGGGAGGGGGGCAGCATTTCTGCAATTGTTTTTTGACAGCATGTAATAAAGACCATTGAGCTTTTTATTACAAATATAGTCCTGCCTCTTGACAGAGTCCCTTTAAGAACAATCTGAATTTTCTGTAGGGCGACTTAAATGACATGTAGTGTAATTATGGCTTTACCGCAGTTTGGATGCTGTAATTGTGCTATAGACCTCAAGAAATCCGCTAACAAACAAATGTACTTCACATTCACTTCATAGTAGGTGTGCCTGTCTGCTCGCAATTGCCAGGGCTGATTTTCAGTCCCAGTCCGGCCCTGGCTGTGAGCCACATCCTCCCTGGTACTGTGCACCTTGCTTTATGTCTCGCATGAACTTGGCTTTGTTTATTGACGTCTCTCCTGCCTGCTGTTTTGTAGCTTGTTTGATATACCGGTTTTGACCTTGGCCTGTTTTCTGGAAATTCCTCATGCCTGCTCTATTGTACCTTACCTTACCTAGTACCTGCTACATCGCCCCTGATGCAGTGCACATTTATCACCTGATAGTACCTATTTAATTACAGTGTATGTCATTTGAGAGACTCTCCACATTATCTTAATGCGGCTCAAGAGCCTAGTGTTTTTCCTTTTGCCATATAATTACGTGATAAAAGTCCATGCTGACGAAGGCCTCTGGCCGAAACGTCTACATTTTTGGACCAAGCACATGCACGTGATAAATATTGAACAAACCTGATCAATAAAAAGACTTTTGCATACTTATTACTGGATTATTGCATGTTTTTGGGATTGGTAGTGTGCCGGGGTTATCCTTCCTATTGTATATTTTTACCTCAGAGCACCTATCTATTCAGTGACGCAGAGCTTCTCCTTCGTTATTACCTTACATCTCGGTTTGACCTTGGCCTGCTTTTCTTGACATTCCCCCTGCCTTCCCATTTTTGTACCTTGCTGACGTTCTGGTTTAGACCTTGCCTGGCGACTATCCCCGTCTCTGGACTGCAGCCTACCTTAGGCAGTGAACCTCTGGACTGTGCAGTAATTTCAGATCCATGTATAGGGGTTAAAACGTTTTGGGGTACCCCGGGGTCCTGTTTACTGGGTGGCTTGCCATTACAAACACATGTACATAGAAAAAATGGTCGGATTCTGATCCTAACTTTTATATTGAAGCATCTAATGAGGCTGTGCAAAAAGGTCATTGTTAAGAGATGGGGAGCTGCGACATCGCCTATTGTGATTGGTTGATGCTGTGTTATCAACTGTGTATAGTGATGTTACCTGGCATTGTAATCCTGCCTCTGATGATATAGAGCCTGCTGCAAATGGCATGAAGTTTGAGTTTAAAAAACCCTCAGAGGCCAGTGTTAAAATTGTAAAATTACTAATTTTGATTCAATAATAGAGATAGTAATAGGAAAAAAAGCGCCAACATTATTCACAAAACACATGTAACACAAAAACTTGATTTAAACAGTAGGCCATTTTCTGATGATAGCTTCCCTTCAAACAGTAAAGAACCAGATACAACTACAGACCGATACCACTAATGTGTCCTTGTCCTAAAATTAAATACTTTTCAAATGTTTCACCAAAGCTCTTCTTGGTTTGAGTAAGTATCCTTAGACGCCAAACTGAATGTCCAGTCAAATAAATGACAAAGTTCATTAGTTAGCTTTATAGAATACATGAAAACACATTTTACCCTGTTTAAAAAAAATAGTTGATGTCCAAGCAAAAGAGTCTTTACTAAAATAGCAATTAATAAGAATAATGGGCTGAAATATTAAGTACAACAGCTCATTGTTCAGAGCAAGCACTGTGTAATTAACAAGACTCGGGAGCACAATGTAATCTATCAGGCTCATGGAAGAGCGTCTGAATTATCATGGACCAAGTGCATTGTGGGGGCTGAGCGGTGTATAAGGAGCACAGGCTCAGACGATCCGCCAGTATTTGTTGTGCTCCACAGAAAAGTGCTTACCGTGTATAAAAATAAACCGTCTTTTATTTAAGGTATTGCACTAGAGATTGGCATTCTGCTGTTAACCTGATTCAGCATTTCAAGGTACAGTCGTATCGATCAGTGGAAGGCATTCAAAACCAAGGACATTCGCTCAAAGTTGTGCAATACTGTCTTTTAGAAACAAAGCAACCTTCTAAGGCCATGTACTCATAAACCTGCAAATGAGCAAATATTAATGCAGGTGTCCATCGTAGGACAATACTCAGCCACAGGCAGGTAATGCTTTAAAATAACAAAATAAACATTAAAGGGAATCTGTCAGTAGGATTTCACCTCAACTTTTTATATATGTGTAGAGTGGCACAAGGCGGTAGTTATGGTTGAGGGATTGACTCCGGATGCCCTGGTACGCTACATGAAAGACATGGTCCTGGCTGGGTGTGTGGACTTGTGTCGTATGGGCTGTATGTTGCCACTGTCTTTGACTGGCCAGGACCAGGCGACCACTTACTTCCAAAAGGACACCACCAGGTTATTTTTAACAACAACGCTTTACTCAACAGTTCCTCAATAACAGCTTTACACACAAATTAGCGGGCACATAACTTACAGGTCTTTCAGTTTTACACCTTTCTCAGATCCCGCTGGGTTGCTTCTGATCTTACTAGTCCTGTGAGTCCAACACAACACAGCCCAACACAACACTCCAATCCGTGACCGTCACTTCCCTTTCTGTGACTCCATGACTACACTCTTCATTCTAAAAGGAACTGTCTCTTTCCTTATAAACTAACTCCTCCCATTGTGAGCTAGTCCCAACACTCAGTGGCATAACTAGAGATTGATGGGCACTGGTGCAAGGTTCGGACCCGGGTCCCCCCCTCCACGTACACCGACACTTGGGGTACGAGATGACACTGGCACTCGGGGTACGTGATAATCCCGCTGATACTTGGCTCTTACCGTCAGCACCCAGATTTCCCATGATCTAAAAACCCTCTATAAGCATCGAGCTTTCCTATGTTCTGATATCCATCTTGTCATCAGCACCCAGCTTTCCCATGCTTTGCTATACATCTTTCCCTTGGCACCCAGCTTTCCCATATCAGAGCACGGGAAAGCTGGGTGCTGAGGAAAAGAGCCTTTTTCCCTCAGCACAAAACGTTTCCCATCACATGCTTGTATCTTTGTCCCCCATAGTATATAGTTCTCCAAATACTGTAATGGCCCCCACATAGCCTTCTATATAGTAAAAAGGGTCCCACATAACCCTTGATACAATAGAATGCACCTCCATAGTCCTCCATGTATTGTAATGCATTTCCCATAGTTCTCCATGTATTATAATTCACCCCATAGTACTCAATAGATTATACTGCACGACATAGTGCTCCATGTTTTATAATGCACCCCCATAGTCCTCCATATATTATAATGTAGCCCCCATAGTCCTATATGTGTTATAATGCAGCCGCATAAACCTTCATATTGTATTATTCAGCCCCATACTCCTCCATGTAAATGCACCCCTATAGTCCATGTATAAGGTGTCCTTCATTTTGTATAATGCAGCACTCACCAGGCCTCCCTGTGTATAATGTAGCCCCTACCAGGCTTGCCTCCCTGTGCGTAATGCAGCCCCCACCAAGCCTCCCTGTGTATAATGCAGCCCCCACCAGGCCTCTATGTGCATAATGCAGCCCACCAGGCCTCTGTGTATATAATGCAGCCCCCACCAGGTCTCCCTGTGTATAATGCAGCCTCCTTGTGTATAATACAGCCCCCACCCGGCTTCTCTGTGTATAATGCAGCCCCCACCAGGCCTCCCTGCGTATAATGCAGCCTCCACCAGGCCTCCCTGTGTATAATGCAGCCTCCACCAGGCCTCCCTGTGTATAATGCAGCTTCCACCAGGCTTCCCTGTGTATAATGCAGCCTCCTTGTGTATACTGCAGACCCCACCAGGCCTCCTTGTGTATAATGCAGCCCTCACCAGCCCTCCCTGTGTATAATTCGGAACCCCCAGGCCTCCCTGTGTATAAGGCTACATTCACATGACCATTCCAAAATGGTCCTTTTTTTTCACGGATGCATCCGTGTGGCATCCGTGTGCCTTCCGGTTTTTTTGCGGACCTCAAAAAAACAGAAGCAGCTAGAAAGATAAATAGATGGGTAGATATAGAGATGGATAGATAGATATAGAGACAGAGAGATAGAGAGATAGATGGATGAATGAATAGAGGGATAGATAGATAGATAGATAGATAGATAGATAATAGATGAGAAAGACATATATAATGTCCTACCCCCCTGCATATTGTAAGCTGGCACCCTTTAGTGACTTTCATGTGGCACTAAAGGGTGCTTAGCATTGTATTTAGCCAGCTAGCGTAAAGCAGACGGCTGCAGCTTGCAGACCACAGCAGGCAGTTTCACCTTGGCTGGTAATCCAAAACAGAGGGCACCCCACAGTTATTTTAAATTAGATAAATAATTTAAAACAAAAAACATTGGGTGCCCCCCAAATTGGATCACCAGCCAAGGTAAAGCAGACAGCTGTGGTCTGGTATTCTCAGACTAGGGAGGTCCACTGTTATTGGACACTCCCCAGCCTAAAAATAGCAGGCCACAGCCTCCCCAGAAGTGGTGCATCCATTAGATGTGCCAATCCTGGCGCTTCGCCCCAACTCATCCCGTTGCCCTGGTGCGGTGGCAAACGGGGTAATATATGGGGTTGATACCAGATGTGTAATGACACCTGGCATCGGGCCCTGGGGTTAGTGACGTCAAGCGTCTATCAGATACCCGACATCACGAACCCAGTCAGTAATTAAAAAAAAAAATAGACAACAAAAAAAAGTTTTATTTGAAAAAACACTCCCGAAAACATTCCCTCTTTCACCAATTTATTGAAAAGAACAATCAAAAAGGGGGTCCCATGACGATCCATACCATAGTCACTGTCCCAGTCAATGAAGAACAGAATGTTCCCCATTGGCTGGGAGAGTAGTGCAGTGACCTGAGCTTACATCAATAGGTCAGCCCAGGTCACTGCAGGGGATGACGAGCGCTGCCATCAGGAGATTAGATGAGATCATTACCTGCGGTGACGATCTCTTGCACTCCTGACATCAGCGCTATCACTGACTTCCATTGTCCGCCGCGTTCACAGCGAAGAATCACGGGAGTCTGTGAGGTCACCGCTAGTGACAGTCTCGGACCGCCCACGAGACGTGACGTGAGAACGTGGTGGGCAATGGAAGGCAGTGACAGCACTGACGCCAGGATTGCAGGAGATCGTTACAGCAAGTAATGATCTCATCTAACCTCCTGACAGCAGCGCTCGTCATCCTCGCGGCTGCCCGCAAAGCAGTGTGAGAAGCTGCTGACACTGTAGTGCGGACAGCAGTCTGTCCTGCGCTCTGTGCTCTCAGCACAGCAGTCGCATAGGAGTGACGTCACCGCGTACAGGGGGAGAATGATGGAGCATGGAGTGCCGCTCTATCCTTCATCATTGCTGTGCGCGATGACGGAGAGGGGTTCCAGTGCCGCTGCCGATGACACCGGGCAGGGGGCCCAATGCCGCCACCGATGACACCGGGCAGGGGGGACCGGTGTCAGCGGCGGCAGCATTGGTATATATAGCGGCCGCGTGGTCTGCAGAGCGGGCTCCTAAGCTGCCGGGTCAGATCGCAATGGCGACCTCTGTGACCGCGGAAGTTACGCCCCTGCCAAAACGTAACTATTCCTTACCCTTCGGTCTGGCAACACATCTAAACTTGTTGTACAATACACAGGAATATTATACAATACATTACATCATCGTCATAATAATACAGGATATATCACATCACACTTTACATTACAATTCACATGGCACATTATTTATAGAGATAGAGGACACAAGTCACACAACACTATACAAAGCGATTAGTGTATTTAGGGGAAGAAATACAACAGCAACAGTCCACCTCTTAACATAGGCATGTAGCTCTTTCAAAGACAAGTCCAGATATTCCTTTACATGACCAGTGCATTCGTCTGTTACTGAGAAATCAGCATTTGAATTGATATGCAAATGAGGCAGTAGACCTAAAGCCTCTGTCGCTCTAGCTCTATTCCTCACCCTGCACTATCTCCCCCTGCTTGATTGACAGCCTCTATGCTAAATGACTTCCCACAAAGAAATAGTCAGATGAGGAAGTGCTGCCAGGGAATAGAGCTGGAGTGACAGAGGCTTCTGATCTACAAATAGCTCTTCAGCCTCATTTCCATATGAATTCAAATGCTGATGTCTCATGGACTGATCATGTAAAGGTATTGTTTGCCTTGCCTTTTAAAGAGCTACAGATGCATGTAAATAGTTTGGGGTGTGAAATCATACTGACAGATTCCCTTTAAAGTGGATTGTTAACTACTAAAAATATACCCATTGCAGTAAAAAAAATAAAAAAAGACATATCTAGACATCTCCTAGTTTCTTCTTCCTGGTGCAGGTGTCATTCTCCTAACTCTTCCAACTCAGATGAAATATGGCTGCAGCAACCACCTGAACCAACATCAAATAAGTAAGACAGGAGACCAGCTGTAGAAACCACGTCACCGCTGTCAAAAGAGGAAGATAGGAGACCGGCAGGGGACACCAGCATCTGTATGGAATAGAGTTGGGGCTCTGGTAGGTGAATTATTATTATTTTAGCACTGCTATTAGCCAGTTTTTGAAAAACGTTTTTAGTCGTAGACAACTCCTTTAATTACTGGATCACATTTTACCACTTGTCTTTGTTTACAGGGTTGCAGTGGTAACTTCCCATCTACAAGACATGACTAGTATATCCAATTATTGAGTTCAACGGTGTTATGACCGCTACCTCAGCATAGGTCAACCATACCAATAAATAGAAGCACTCCTTTGTTTTTACATGTAATTCAAGGTTTATTACTTCACTAGAACTACATGCTTTCCAATAGAAGATTCACAGTATCGCGGAGAAGACGGGAGCAGTACAGGGAACTTCAAACAAACCCACGGAAGGACAGACTTGTCTAGGTAAGTAGATACCCCACCTGACAGGTACTACTTTATATATTTTTGGCGACACTATATAACCTGATTTTGAAGAGAAATGAACATCCAAAACATTATTTTAATATAGGAATATGACTATAAATCATATCGCTGATGGTTTTAAAGCATTGTGGTGCCTGATAGTTCCCATTTAAGACATGTAATTGAATTTGTGGGATTGTGAGTTTTATGGGAAATGATTACTCTGTAGCTAAACTACAATTTGCGCTAGCAGATGGATATCAGCCTCTGGGCCAAATCCTGAATGATGACAACCCATTCCTGTATAATCAGTGCTTGGAGTTCATCCCAATTTTATTGGTTTTGTGTGTCCACAAGTTCTTATTGGGATTAAGAACAACTCTCAACCAATCCATGTTAGCAATATTAAATGCATCATATGATAAGAAAAATCAATAAGTATAGGTATGGAAAGGACTAGGGCAAGTCGTGGTGAATATGAGCCAAGGAAAGAAGAAAAACGACCAGGAAGCCCAATTGCAAAAGTGAAAAAGCTTTATTGAGGTAAATGGTGAGCGGCACAATCACAAGAGACACCAGTATCAAAACCTCCCGGTAGATGGAAAATAATCACTTAGGAACCATATACTAGTTCGCCATATACACGGTATAGATGAAAGTAGTTTTATACATAGCATAAAGGGCAAACTTGCCACAAAACACAGGTATGCATGTATACAAGAGCAGGTGCTCTTGTATACATGCATACCTGTGTTTTGTGTGGATGGTCTTACGTTACTTTACTGTTGGGCATGACAAGTGACTTTTTGTAGCATTCACCTTTTCTTCTCCAGACAATTTATTTTTTCAGACGTTCCAAACAGTAAACAGTCTGAATGAGTATTCAGGCATCTGGAAGAATGAATCTCTGGATATAACTCCTGTCTCATGCAAACAGTAAAGCTTCCTGAGACCACCCATGTATAGGGTTGCGTTTCATCCAAGTGAGTGGGCTAATTTACAATTTTACCTAAAAACACTGCCATGAATAAAGAATAATAGAAAATAATTCTGGCACACTTAGAGAATATATGAAGAAAAAAGAATCTTGGAATGCTTAAATGGTTTTATTTTGTGCATAAGTCAAAAAATGATGATAATTCATCCATCCAACGTTTCGACCGTTAGAAAGTCTTTATCAAGGACAAATTTATCTATATGAACAACTGTGTGGTGTATGTTCAATAATATGAAGACATCACAATGCAGTCAAAAAATGGATAAAGGTGTAATCCTTATGCATTGACGTAAATTGATGATCAATAGTAGTGACCTTTTTCCAGAGGGAAATGGGATATAGACAATTCTGAAAAACTGTTTTGCTGTCAAAGGTAGATACCTGGGAGCATGAGAAAAAGTTTCGTGTTTCCTTCACTGATGGTTTCTCAGTTGCCTCAGAAGAAAAGGAATGTTCTGAAAAATGCAGGAATGGTATACTGTTATTCGCACTGAGGATATGAATAAAGAATAGTCTGGTCTTCTCTGTAGTAACATATGGATGCGAAACCTGGACGATAAAGAAACAAGACAGAAGAATCAATGTCTTTGAAATATGGTGTTGGAGAAGTTTTCAATACCATGAATGGCAAGAAGAACAAATATGGAAAAAATCAAGCCAGACATGTCACTCAAAGCAAGGTTCACCAAGTTACGACTTACCTTTGAACAAATCATATGAAGACATCAATCACTGGAGAAGGACATAATGGTCGGAAGAATAGACACAAACAAGGCCTAGAGGAAGACCAGCAAACCGATGGCTTGATACTATAGAGATAACAGTGAAGAAAACCCTGGTGGATCTATCTAGGCTTGCATAATATTGATCTTCCAACAGATTGTTCATCCATCATGTCTCCATGGCTCAAGATTGAGCTGAAGGCCATTATATAATAACTAGAAGGTGGCCCGATTCTACGCATCGGGTATTCTAGAATTTACGTATTGTGTAGTTAATGTATGATTTTTGTTATATATATATATAGATGTTGTTGTGTGTAGTTACCAAGTGTTTGTGTAGGGCGCTGTACATGTTCTGGGTGTTGTCTGGGTGTGACGGGGGGTGAGAGCGGTGTTGTATGTGTGTTGCATGTGTTGCGTTGTTTGTGGAGCGCTGTGTGTCTGTAGCGTTGTGTTTGTGTGTTGCGCGGTTTGTGTGGGTGTGGTGTGTTTTGGGGGGAGGTATGTTTTGTGCAATGTGTGTGTTGCGTGGTATGTGCGTATATTTATGTATGCTGCGGTGTTTGTGTGTTGGGTGTTGTGTGTGTGCAGCGTTGTCTGTGTGTGTGGGTGTCTGTGTACGGCGGTGTTTGTGGTTCCCAGTGTGTGTGTGGTGTGTTGTGTGTGTGTGTGTTGGGGGGAGGTGTGCACCTCCCATCGTGCTCCATCCCCCATGCTGCGCACCCCCCATCGTGCTCCATCCGCCATGCTGCGCACTCCCAAACGTGCTCCATCCGCCATGCTGCGCACTCCCAAACGTGGTCCATCCGCCATGCTGCGCACTCCCAAACGTTCTCCATCCGCCATGCTGCGCACTCCCAAATGTGCTCCATCCGCCATGCTGCGCACTCCCAAACATGCTCCATCCGCCATGCTGCGCACTCCCAAACGTGCTCCATCCGCCATGCTGCGCACTCCCAAACGTGCTCCATCCGCCATGCTGCGCACTCCCAAACGTGCTCCATCCGCCATGCTGCGCACTCCCAAACATGCTCCATCCGCCATGCTGCGCACTCCCAAACGTGGTCCATCCGCCATGCTGCGCAGTCCCAAACGTGTTCCATCCGCCATGCTGTGCACTCCCAAACGTGCTCCATCCGCCATGCTGCACACTCCCAAACGTGCTCCATCCGCCATGCTGCGCACTCCCAAACGTGCTCCATCCGCCATGCTGCGCACTCCCAAACATGCTCCATCCGCCATGCTGCGCACTCCCAAACGTGGTCCATCCGCCATGCTGCGCAGTCCCAAACGTGCTCCATCTGCCATGCTGCGCACTCCCAAACGTGCTCCATCCCCCATGCTGCGCACCCCCCATCGTGCTCCCAGCCTCCCCCAGTATCAGCCTCCCCCTCCCAGCCTCCCCCAGCATCAACCTCCCCCAGCATCAGCCTCTCTCCTCCCAGCCTCCCCCAGCATCAGCCTCCCCAGCATCAGCCTCTCTCCTCCCAGCCTCCCTCCTCCCAGCCTCCCCCAGCATCAGCCTCCCCCAGCATCAGCCTCCCCCAGCATCAGCCTCTCTCCTTCCAGCCTCCCCCAGCATCAGCCTCCCCCAGCATCAGCCTCTCTCCTCCCAGCCTCCCCCAGCATCAGCCTCCCCCTCCCAGCCTCCCCCAGCATCAGCCTCCCCCAGCAGCAGCCTCTCTCCTCCCAGCCTCCCCCAGCATCAGCCTCTCTCCTTCCAGCCTCCCCCAGCATCAGCCTCCCCCTCCCAGCCTTCCCCAGGATCAGCCTCTCTCCTCCCAGCCTCTCTCCTCCCAGCCTCCCTCCTCCCAGCCTCCCTCAGCATCAGCCTTCCCCTCCCAGCCTCCCTCAGCATCAGCCTTCCCCAGCATCAGCCTCTCTCCTCCCAGCCTCCCCCAGCATCAGCCTCTCTCCTTCCAGCCTCCCCCAGCATCAGCCTCCCCCTCCCAGCCATCCCCAGGATCAGCCTCTCTCCTCCCAGCCTCCCCCTCCCAGTCTCCCCCAGCATCAGCCTCCCCCTCCCAGCCTTCCCCAAGATCAGCCTCTCTCCTCCCAGCCTCCTCCAGCACGCCATGCTCCTCTGCCGACACTCACAGATCCGATCGCATACACTCACACACACCCGATCGCATACACTCACACACACCCGATTGCATACACTCACACACACACACACTGACGATATCGCACATCCACGCTCACACTCACAACATCCGGAGATACCACATGCTTCTGGCCATGTGATCCTCCGGCAGGTCCTGGAAGGTCACAACAGCACAGTATCGAGGCCGAGAAGCAAGCGATATCTCCGGATGCTGTGAGTATGTGTATGCGATGTGATGTGTGTGTGAGGTGTGTGTGAGAGTGAGTGTGAGCCGGTGTACACTGGTAACTATGATACACATCAGGTAACCAAGGGACCTTAGTTACCCGATGTGTATAATGGTTACCAGCATTCACGGCCTCCGTCAAGATCCCAGCATCGGAAGGTTATGTCTGCGATATCCCAGGATGTTGTGAGTGTGTGGATGGGATGTGTGAGGTGTGTGTGAGAGTGAGTGTGATCTGATGTGTGTGTGTGTACTCACCTGGGAGTCGGAGCTCCATGTCAGTTGGGCCAGAGCGAGCGTGCATTGCGTGAGGGGGGCGGGGCCTGCAGAGAGCCAGGGCGAGAGGCCAATCCGTGTGGGGGGGCGGGGCCATGGCGAGCCCAGCGGCCAATCAGCTTTGTGTCACTGTAAGGACACAATTTTGGAGCATGATAGACATACAGACAGACAGACAGAATAAGGCAATTATATATATAGACTAGATGGTGGCCCGATTCTAGTGCATTGGGTATTCTAGAATATATATGTAGTTTATTTATGAAGATAGAATAATAATGCAATGAATATGTGCCACCCCCATGCCAGCAGCCGCCGCTGCTCGGGTCCGGACCCGCTGTGTGTGTCTGTGGCTCAAGGGATCCTCCGGACCCGGGGGTCTCGCGGACACGCCGAATAAAAAAGGGGGGATGTAGATGTACGGGCTACACCGTATTAAGTTCGTAACGCCACCCACGGTGTGTGGTGAGGTGGGACACCACCGCTGCTGTTGTGGAGCACCCGTGGGAGATGTAGTGGCAGCTTGATGTTAACCCCTACGTGGGTAGGGATGGTTGCCCCGGGGCCCAGTGTCTTTGTGCAGGGTAGAGTGACGGCAAGGGCCGGTGCGCCCGAGAAAGCAGGGGGACGTTTGGTTACTCACAGTAAATGAATCACACGAGTCTTTTGATAAACCAAGGTGCTGGTGGACGGCTGCCGCGGCTGGTTGCATTCAGGTCCCCCACCCGGGCTGGTGGTCACTGTCCTTTTCCTCTGCCCTTGCTTTGTGTATGGTGGACTGCCTGGTCTGGAACTCAGGAGTCTGCTCCCGGCTGGCTGTGGCCTAAGGAGCCGTGCCCGCAGACGCTGGCCCATGGGATCTATGGGCCCTGGCGGTGGCCTTATCCCTATCGGTGGGCTGTTGTCTTCTTTTAGGGACTTTGGGTGGGACAGGACCTATAATCCTGCCCTGAATCGGTTAATTAGCTAGGCCGCTGGTTTCGGTCCTGGCTTCAGGGTCCGAGTACCCCCTCTGTTCTCCGTGTCTGTACCGGCGGGCTACAACCCTGTCCCGGTCCACCTCGGATCTGCCGAGCCATCTTCCCGTCTCCTGCTGACGGATACCACCGTGTGCCACCTAGCCAAAGGCACCAGGGCTCCGACCCTGGCACTGTTCAACTTGAACTTCCTCTGCTGGAGCTACACCTAGCTCCAGCCCACACTCCTCTCCACTTGAACTACAAACTTGTCTAAAGCTTAACTCCGCTGTTTTCCCGCCCCGGGCTGTCTAGACCCCTAGGTGGGCATGTCCAACTGCCTGGTCCCGCCCACTGGTGTGCCTATCTTTCCCTAAGGGGGGGTGACTAGGGTTTCAGGTCAGCTGTGTGTCTCCTAGGTGAGGGAAGGTGTTATGTGGGGGCCTATCTGTGACTACCTAGTTTTGCCAGGGTGTCACAAATATACAGGGTAAAATATACGGACTGAACTTGTCCAGTAAACACTTACATCACACTTGTTTAGTAAACATGAGTGAACTATGCAGGGCCGGCCTCAGCACCCACCGCCGCCCACACACACCGTGCCATCACGCCGCAATCATTATTTTCCCCTGGATTTGCTAATTTTCCCTTCTCCCCTCCATTTGCTCTCTAACACAGGTTCTGTGACAGTCTGTGTCACGTTGCTAAGGCCGCAGTCGGGTATCTAAGGGGCCTGCCCGCACCACTCCCTCAGCAACACCCACATCCAATTCGGAGGCAGCTGAGCAGAGAGGTGGGTGGGACATGCCGAGGAGGAAATAGTAAGCAGCCGCATCTCCCAGCCTGCAGGGCCAGCGAGGAGAGGGAGAAAGTACTACAGAGTATGTAAAGAGAAGAAAGTGCAAGGTGAGTAGAATAGTTTTTTTTTTTTTTCTGTGTGCTGGAGGCTGCTTCTGGGGTGTATATAGAGGCTTTGGCTTGTGGGGTGTATATAAAGGCTGCTGGGGTATATATGCTGGGGTGTATATAGAGGCTTCTCTGTGTGGCGGTGTCTGTGTGCGGCAGTGTTGTGTGCCGCGGTGTCTGTGTGTGGCAGTGTCTGTGTGCAACGAGTGCGACGAATCAGCGAAGCGTGTTCAAATCCCGCCCAATTCGTGGCCGGACTGCGCCTGTCACTGACTGGTCACGGGCGGCTGTCGTGACCAATCAGTGACACGGGATTTCCGTTACACACAGACAGAATTAGACAATTATATATATAGATTTCATAATTTAAATATCCTCCAGGAGCAACTTCTCCCACTGATCCAGGAGCAATTTGGTGAAGAACGAAGTTTTTTTTTCCATCATGATGGAGACTGTCACAAGGCAAAAGTGATAACTAAGTTGCTCAGTGAACAAAACATTAAAATTTGAGGTTCCAGGAACTTTCCAGTTCTTAAACCTATTGAGAACCTGTGGTCAGTCTAAAAGACTGTAGACAAACGAAAACATAGAAATTGTGATAAACTCCAAGTACTGATTTGACTTATCATTAGTGATGGGCGGACTTGCAGATACCCGGGATCAATGGGTCTAACCGGGTTTTAAAAAAAAACCAAAAAAGCAAAAAACAGTTTCGGCCCGGAATTGATTCCGGACATCTGGATCTACCCAGATCCTAAATATCTAGTCTATGGGGACCAGAAAATCAGGGCTAGAAGGGATAGGGGGAGTGGAGCAAGCCCGTTATACTTACCGAGTCTCCAGCGCAGCTGTAACTGCCTCGGAGTTACTCATAGTATTTCTGTACTTCTGGGGCCACCCATTAGCCTTCATACATATGTACTGACTTCCCCACCAATCAGCATTCCTGGTATCTGTGATTGGTTGCAGTCAGACGCTCCTCAGCCTGTGTGACAGCGTGTCGGACTGCTTGCAATCAGAGGCGCTGTGTGTTTCCCTATCGTGGTGTAAAATAAATAAATAAATAAATTGACGTACGGTCCACTCATATTATGATACCACGCACAGATAAAGCATACGGCTACAGGCTGCAACCCCCAGCAGTGCGCTTATCTTGGCTGTGTATCAAAATAAGAGGAACTGCTGCTATGGACATGGCTATGGACCGTTATGAGTATTAAGAATTATATGAAGATATCCAAAAACAGGGCTCAAAATGGCGTTTGAACTGTACTCAGATACGGGACTTTCTTGTCATAAGTGATTCATGCTGACTTAGCTTAATATAAAATGATGAAACACATCTACATACATAATTGTCATTTCTGTAACCATATTCCAGCATGCACTGTGGTACTGTCAGTTGCGCAGGCGGAGTTCAACTGCGCCTGTTCAAGTGACATACGCGTCACCGCAGCTTCTGGGCACGAATTGCGCATGCGCAAGTAGCAGTGACATCACCGCTCTTCCCACACACGCGCAGTAGCAGCTGCATACGAATAGTGGTGCTATAGCAACAATCATACACAGATGTTCATTTCACCACACTCCCGATGCGATAGCATTGGGCCTATTACTAGTATACATATATATCTTAGAATAAACTCTTTTTCTCGTTTAACCAATAGCAGACGTGTTACGTATTCTTGGCTCCTAGCCAACTGATTTCTTTAAAATGTATGAGAACTTTCTTAATAAAGTCAGTCATATTTCCTACCTAGGCAAGCATTGTTGACCTTAGGGAGATCAACATATCCACTGCGGAGACACCATCACGTGTTTCTCAACGCAGTGATTCTAGAGCAAAGCCCCCTGGGAAGTATGCAAATGAGAAAGCCGCGGAGACACCATCACGTGTTTCTCAACGCTGCCAGGAAACTAGCCAGGTCTTTCACCGGGAAGGAACAACCACGGGAAGGGCAGTCTCCAGTCAAGGAGACCACCTATACCAAACATGGTATCCATCCACAGACAGCCGTTTCGGGGTATTTGCCCCTCATCAGTGTGGAGTAGGAATCTGGCTAGTGGGGGCAATGCCTAGTAAAAGACTACTTAAGCAAGCATTGTTTCCTACCTAGATCTCTGAACATCACTGGTATGTGTGGATGAATAGAATAGCATGCATGCAGACAAATGACTCATGATTTGGAATGCAGACGGATTTAAGACGTTAATACATAACTTGGATTGCATCACCCTAAATTATGCCCCCCTTAACACCGCATGCGACTTTTAAAAAAAGAAATAAAGAAATAAAAACAGCGTGTGATCCCTCCCAATTTTAATACCCAGGCATGATAAAGCCCGACAGCTGGAGGCTGGTACTCTAAGACTGGGGAGACCCAATGGTTTTCTGCCAGGAGATGCAGGCCTGTGAACTCAGTGACCACACCTGAGGTGAGGTCATTGAGTTTAATGAGATCACCTGAGGTCACGTCACCTGTGATCACAGGTGGAGGGCCATGGGAACCTCCAGCTGTGATTGCAAATAACCGGAGTGACATCACCACTCATCGCTGCAACTCAATCTCTGCCTAATGCTCACAGGAGGCAGTCATGTTCTATACCTGCTCACTGTCACATCAGATGTAACAGAGCTAGAATCGTCGTGAGGCCTCATGTGGATTTTGTCGGACCTGAGTGTTTTGTGAGTTAATAATTTGGAGAAAGAGGGTAAGTTTTTTTTGGATTTTATTTGTCATAAATGTTTTTTTTGGTGTTTGTGTTTATTTCTTTTCACTTACAGATTAGTAACGGGGTCTCATAGACACCTCCCATTACTAATCTAGGGTTTAGTGGTAGCTGTGGGCTGCCATTAACCCCTTAATACCCCAATTGCCATTGCAACACAGCAATGGGGAAGAGCTGGATTAAGTTCATTAGATGCGACAATTTCTGACAGCTGCAGGCTGCTATCTATACCAGCCCCCAGCTGTCAGGTCTTATCATGGCTGGGTGTCAAAATTAGGGCATGATATTTTTAAAAAAAAATGGTCAGATCAAAGGGAAAATATCTCAGCATAATTACCCATACATACCAGTCAAAAAAGTGCCTAGTGCTTCCAAACCGTGGCAGGCATCAGTGTCCCAAGAAAGGAAGGTTCCCCCAACACCCACCCTATGCTGAGACATTTTCCCTTTGATCTGACCATCTGCTTCTTTGCACCAGGCACTTTATATAAGGAATATAGATGAGGAATGGGATACTTTCCCTATATACAATTATTCACTGAGTATATATTTACTTATTTTGAAATAAATAATTTTTGTATTTTATCTTTAAGTCTGATGCACGATCCTTAAAGGGGTGGTTCACCCATATTTTTTATTAAAAAAAGGGAGCCAGCACGATTTCTAAACTGTACTTATTAATAAATGGAGATTTTTGGCAAAACATTGCAATCTTTTGAGTTACCCCGCCACGTCACGGCATATCTCTGAAGGGTGCCATGCGGCCTCACACTTAAGGGGGCTTTACACGCTGCGACATCGCTAATGCGGAGTCATTGGGGTCACGGAATTTATGACGCACATCCGGCCGCATTAGCGATGCCGTTGCGTGTGACACCGATAAGCGATTTTGCATAGTTGCAAAAACGTGCAAAATCGCTAATCGGCGACATGGGGGTCCATTCTTAAAAATCGTTACTGCAGCAGTAACGAAGTTGTTCCCCGTTCCTGCGGCAGCACACATCGCTGCGTGTGACGCCGCAGGAACGAGGAAGCTCCCCTTACCTGCCTCCCGGCTGCTATGCAGAAGGAAGGAGGTGGGCGGGATGTTACGTCCCGCTCATCTCCGCCCCTCCGCTGCTATTGGGCGGCGGTTCAGTGACGCTTCAGTGACGTCGCTGTGACGCCGCACGGACCGCCCCCTTAGAAAGGAGGCGGTTCGCCGGTCACAGCGACGTCGCCGGACAGGTAAGTATGTGTGATGGCTCTGGGCGATGTTGTGCGGCACGGGCAGCGATTTGCCCGTGTCGCGCAACAGATGGGGGCGGGTACCCACACTAGCGATATCGGGACCGATATCGCAGTGTGTAAAGTAGCCTTTAGTCACAGGTACAGGAATGTAAAGCATCAGGTAAGTGCTGTTTCAAATAGTTCTGCTTTTAAATGTGTGAGGCGGCATGGCACCCTTCAGATAAAATAAAATATTAGTGTAGGACTGCCCCTTGAGATTTGCTGTGACGTGGCGGGGTAACTCAAAAGTTGCAATGTTCTGCCAAAAATCTCCATTTATTAATAAGTACAGTTTAGAAATCGTGCTGGCTCCCTTTTTCTCATATTTTTTTATTGTCTAGTTTGATATTATATTGAGAAACAATGTTTCTCTCAAATACCTTGTGTTGGCAATAGTGCCTGTGAGAGGGGCTATTGCAGACCGCTGTTCCCCGCTCTGGTGATATCACGTCAAGTGCCGCACACGTCACATCCGTGCGGCCGACTGCAGTTTTCCTGACTCACTGAGCTGTGGTTGGTGTTTCACCGCTCATCACAGCCCATCTGCTCCCTGCTCCCTCCTCCCTCACAGCAGAACGCTGCAAGCAGGAGACGCGCTTTGCTGTGACAAGCGGTGAAACACCACCCACAGCCCAGTGAGTCAGGAAGATTGCAGCCGGCTGCACGGATGTGGCGAGTGCGGCACTTGACGTGATGTCACCAAAGCGGGAAACAGCGGTCTGCAATAGCGCCTCTCACAGGCACTATTGCCAACACAAGGTATTTGAGAGAAACATTGTTTCTCAATATAATATCGATCTAGAAAATAAAAAATATGGGTGACCCACCCCTTTAATATATTATTATTATTTATTATTATAGCGCCATTTATTCCATGGCGCTTTACAAGTGAAAGGGTATACGTACAACAATCATTAACAGTACATAACAGACTGGTATAGGAGGAGAGAGGACCCTGCCCGCGAGGGCTCACAGTCTACAGGGAATGGGTGATGGTACAATAGGTGAGGACAGAGCTGGTTGCGCAGTGGTCTACTGGACGGAGGGCTATTGTAGGTTGTAGGCTTGTTGGAAGAGGTGGGTCTTGAGGTTCCTATATTTACCATATGAGTGTTTTTCTGCCATATCATCATGTGTCATCAACTTTTTTCAGACATTAGTGTCCTCCTTTATGTGTTTTATGTCACATTTACTACTTTTATGTGTGTGCCATCACTTGTTTTGCATATAAAATAATAAAAAAAAGTCTAAGTACATATAACTCCTGTTCTTCTGTTTGTATATTCATAAATATTCATGAATAACAGATTACAAACAATTTTCTTACAATTTTACATAAAAAAAAAAGTTTATAATTTTTTTTCAATAAAATGAAGAATCTGTGTGGATTAAAAAATATATGTAAAATAATGTATGCGATACTAACTAAAAATATATACATAAATTATATATATCCATATAGCTACACATATAAACGGGTTAAATCTAAATATATAAGCATAAAAAACTTTAATAGAAAAGATTAATAGAAAGAGTTAATGAACATTTTCCACAAAGATAATTAAACCCTCAGGGGTCAGGGTAGCCAGCTTATATATCCAGAAATCTTCCCTCTTCACCAACCTACCATAGCTATCATCTAGAGCAGGGGTGGGGAACCTTTTTTCAGCCAGGGGCCATTTGGAAATTTCTACAAACCTTTGGGGGCCGCACAAAATTATCAATGTGAAAATGACCCTGCTACAGTTAGGTCTAGAAATATTTGGACAGTGACACAATTTTCGCGAGTTGGGCTCTGCATGCCACCACATTGGATTTGAAATGAAACCTCTACAACAGAATTCAAGTGCAGATTGTAACGTTTAATTTGAAGGTTTGAACAAAAATATCTGATAGAAATTGTAGGAATTGTACACATTTCTTTACAAACACTCCACATTTTAGGAGGTCAAAAGTAATTGGACAAATAAACCAAACCCAAACAAAATATTTTTATTTTCAATATTTTGTTGCGAATCCTTTGGAGGCAATCACTGCCTTAAGTCTGGAACCCATGGACATCACCAAACGCTGGGTTTCCTCTTTCTTAATGCTTTGCCAGGCCTTTACAGCCGCAGCCTTCAGGTCTTGCTTGTTTGTGGGTCTTTCCGTCTTAAGTCTGGATTTGAGCAAGTGAAATGCATGCTCAATTGGGTTAAGATCTGGTGATTGACTTGGCCATTGCAGAATGTTCCACTTTTTTGCACTCATGAACTCCTGGGTAGCTTTGGCTGTATGCTTGGGGTCATTGTCCATCTGTACTATGAAGCGCCGTCCGATCACCTTTGCGGCATTTGGCTGAATCTGGGCTGAAAGTATATCCCGGTACACTTCAGAATTCATCCGGCTACTCTTGTCTGCTGTTATGTCATCAATAAACACAAGTGACCCAGTGCCATTGAAAGCCATGCATGCCCATGCCATCACGTTGCCTCCACCATGTTTTACAGAGGATGTGGTGTGCCTTGGATCATGTGCCGTTCCCTTTCTTCTCCAAACTTTTTTCTTCCCATCATTCTGGTACAGGTTGATCTTTGTCTCATCTGTCCATAGAATACTTTTCCTGAACTGAGCTGGCTTCATGAGGTGTTTTTCAGCAAATTTAACTCTGGCCTGTCTATTTTGGAATTGATGAATGGTTTGCATCTAGATGTGAACCCTTTGTATTTACTTTCATGGAGTCTTCTCTTTACTGTTGACTTAGAGACAGATACACCTACTTCACTGAGAGTGTTCTGGACTTCAGTTGATGTTGTGAACGGGTTCTTCTTCACCAAAGAAAGTATGCGGCGATCATCCACCACTGTTGTCATCCGTGGACGCCCAGGCCTTTTTGAGTTCCCAAGCTCACCAGTCAATTCCTTTTTTCTCAGAATGTACCCGACTGTTGATTTTGCTACTCCAAGCATGTCTGCTATCTCTCTGATGGATTTTTTCTTTTTTTTCAGCCTCAGGATGTTCTGCTTCACCTCAATTGAGAGTTCCTTAGACCGCATGTTGTCTGGTCACAGCAACAGCTTCCAAATGCAAAACCACACACCTGTAATCAACCCCAGACCTTTTAACTACTTCATTGATTACAGGTTAACGAGGGAGACGCCTTCAGAGTTAATTGCAGCCCTTAGAATCCCTTGTCCAATTACTTTTGGTCCCTTGAAAAAGAGGAGGCTATGCATTACAGAGCTATGATTCCTAAACCCTTTCTCCGATTTGGATGTGAAAACTCTCATATTGCAGCTGGGAGTGTGCACTTTCAAACCATATTATATATATAATTGTATTTCTGAACATGTTTTTGTAAACAGCTAAAATAACAAAACTTGTTTCACTGTCCAAATATTTCCGGCCCTGACTGTATATTTGGTGAAACAATTAATTAACTCACCGGTACTGTGGCGGCCGGAGCTGCTTCTCTTTGGTGCGGCTGTGATGTTTGGTGATACTAATCATGTTTCTTCTCACAGCTGCTTTTTCATTGTTGTCTCGGTCTGAAGTGCAGTCAACTCTTTGTGATAAGATTGGTAAATCAAATACATCACATAACAGACGCTGTAGATACATCACAGGAGACACTGGGGGCACATATATCACATAGGAGACACTGGGACTGCTGTATATACATCACAGGAGATACTGGGGACACATACATCACACAAGGGGCTGGGGACAGCCCCTCCTGTGATGTATATGCCCCAAGTCCATCCTGTGGTGTATATGCCCCCAGCCTTCCTGTGATGTATGTGCCCCAGCTCCTCTTGTGATGTATGTGCCCCCAGTCCTTCTTGTGATGTATGTGCCCCAGCCCCTCTTGTGATATATATTCCCAAAGCCCCTCCTGTGATGTATATGCCCCAGCCCCTCCCTGTGATGTATGTGCCCCCAGCCCCAACTATGATGTATGTGCCCCCAGCCCCTCCTGTGATGTATATGCCCCCCCTCCTGTGATGTATAAGTCACAAGAGACGCTAAGGACATGCACATCACAAGAGGGGCTGGGGCGCAGGCACCACACAAGAGGGGCTGGGGCGCAGGCACCACATAAGAGGGGCTGGGGTGCAGGCACCACACAAGAGGGGCTGGGGCGCAGGCACCACTGGGGGGGCACAGATATCACTTGCGGAGCCCTGAAATTAGCAGGGAGGAGGAGGGACACACAAACCTGGGGTGATACACAGCATTGGGGGGCACACAGCACTGATGGGAGGGGGGCCACAAAGCACTGGACAGGGCACACACCAGCAGAGGGCTTGCGCTGGACACACAGCAGCGCCGGACTCATAGCACCTGAGAGCAGGCACCGGACACGCATCTCAGGAATTTCTCAGGAGTCCTCCCAAAGGTCAATGTGTGAGACTTGATTACTATGCGCCTGTGTAGTCACACCTCGGTCAGCCTTCTGGATTACTTGTATTGTACTGCCCCCAGTATGGGTGCAGTACTCAGTGGTGCCTGACCATGTGAGGGGCACCACAGATACACTATGTGTACATGTTCCATGTTTGATATTGTGTCTGTGTTTATTAAGTCTGCAGTGCATAGGCTGAACAGTTCTGCCTATGTACTGGAGACGACATGTACATTCCAACATGTAATTATGTACAAAGTATTGCAAGTCAGATTCTGGTGTACATGGAAACTTTCCCCTGTTACCCCCGAATTGATAGTAGTGGAACAATGAGCAATATAGAACAGCAGAGACATTTAATGTTCCCACATCTATATATACTGTGATGTGATCACTGGTGCTGTGCACGAGGGGAGATATGTGTCGCTGCGACTTCTGCAATCAGTGATGTGAACCCGGATGTAGTACTCCAGCACATTAGGTGCTGAGAGGGTTAATTTGTATTACCTGGGCCAGGTTTGTTGTGGACAGCTAAAGAGATGGGTGGGATGGCTGTTCACCATATCTCCACCTCGGGGTGTGGTCCCAGAGGTAAAAGCCAGGCCTCTGGACACACTCAGGGTCTTCTGTTTTGCCTATGTATTTTGCTGTGCTGGAGGAAGTAATGCTCTCCTCATGTCAATGGATTGTGACTGCTGAATAAACCAGGTGAAAATCGACACATGAGGAGTTCCTGCATCCATCCCCTACTGCTGAGAGAGTGGCTCTACCACAATACCTATTGGCCCCTTTGGGATAATATTTTTGCTATTAGATGGTTTTGTGGGTATCAGGTTTACTCTGCTCGGGGCTATCATGTTTTTCAAATTCCGGTTCCTCCTATATATTACCAGTGGAAAAAATTGGATAAAGTATCCCCCAATTAAAAGGTATCAACCACTGAGGACTTCAGTTCTTTTAAACAATTTTTTATCTCTACTGGCTAACACGGTAAAAAGATATATTTTACCCCAAAATGGGATCATTTTTCAGGACAAACCAGAACTTACAGATCATCTGTTTGATCGCTAAATGAGAGTTATAAGTTGTAATTAAACTACATTTATACACCTAACTTGTTGATATTTTTAGACGTGGATTTATAACTCATCTTGTCCAAACAATCATTCTGAGACAAGTTTTTCACTTTCTCAAAGGCGTCCTTTAATATTCCCACCAGATAACCCTTTTCACAGAATCTAGACCTCAAAACTTGCGGTTCCTTAAAAAAATCCTGATCCCTACCTACTACAATTTTTTATTACTCGTCAGTATTGTCCGTAAGGTATGTTACAGACCCACTTGGGTAGATGACCACTTTTGAATCCAAGATAGCTGTTGACATCTACTGGCTTGAAGAAAGTGGAGGTTATAATGAACCCATCCCTCTCTTTGGTGATATTCAGGTCCAGGAATTGGATATTAGTTTCGGATAGAGTGGAGGTGAAGGATAGACCCTCAATTTGTCTGGTAATTGAACAGAAATAGTTGCCAAATCCAGATCATTAACCGGAGTTCCCTGAGAACTCTGGGCCTGGGCCAAGGGCTTGGGTACTTTTGAAATCAAGTGGATCTGGACTTTTACAGTCCGGGTCCACCCATCATTACTTGTCATCAGTCAGGATTTTCCCCAGAAGCTGATATTCAGCATATCAGTCCGAATGGCAGAAGTCTTGAAAAAATGAGATCAACACTAAATATTGAGTCATTGAATAAACTTTATATGTATTTGCCAATAAAAGTGTAAATATCTGTCTAAAAGATCTAAAACCAATGTAACAGCAAACGTAAGGCCCCTTTACACTAAACAACTTACCAGCGATCCCAACAACGATACAACCTGATAGGGATCGCTGGTAAGTTGCTAGGAGGTTGCTGGTGAGAGGTCACACAGTCAGACGCTCCAGCGATCCCACCAGCAACCTGACCTGGCAGGGATCGCTGGAGCATCGCTACACGGGTTGCTGGTGAGCTGTCACCAGCAACCAGTGACCAGTCCCCAGCCAATAGCGACGCACTGAAGCGATGCTGTGCCTGGTAACTAAGGTAAATATCGGGTAACCAACCCGATATTTACCTTGGTTACCAGCTCACGCAGCTACACGTGCAGAGAGCAGGGAGCAGCGCACACCGCTTAGCGCTGGCTCCCTGCTCTCCTAGTTACAGCACACATCGGGTTAATTACCCGATGTGTGCTGTAGCTACACGTGCAGAGAGCAGGGAGCCGCAAACACTGCTTAGCGCTGGCTCCCTGCTCTCCTAGCTACAGCACACATCGGGTTAATTACCCGATGTGTGTTGCAGCTACATGTGCACAGAGCAGGAGCCGCGCACACTGCTTAGCGCTGGCTCCCTGCTCTCCTAGCTACAGCACACATCGGGTTAATTACCCGATGTGTACTGCAGCTACATGTGCAGAGAGCAGGGAGCCGCGCACACTGCTTAGCGCTGGCTCCCTGCTCTCCTAGCTACAGTACACATACCCGATGTGTACTCTGCTACAAGTGCAAGGAGCAGGAGCCGGCACTGACAGTGAGAGCGGCGGAGGCTGGTAACGAAGGTAAATATCGGGTAACCAAGGACAGGGCTTCTTGGTTACCCGATGTTTACCGTGGTTACCAGTGTCCGCAGAAGCCGGCTCCTGCTGCCTGCACATTTAGTTGTTGCTGTCTCGCTGTCACACACAGCGATCTGTGCTTCACAGCGGGACAGCAACAACTAAAAAATGGTCCAGGCCATTGAGCAACAACCAGCGACCTCACAGCAGGGGCCAGGTTGTTGCTGGATGTCACACACAGCAACATCACTAGCAACATCACTGCTACGTCACAAAAGTTGTCCACCAGCAGCGATGTTGCTAGCGATGTTGCTTAGGGGCCTTTAAACTTTTGGACACAATTGTATACTGAAAAAAATAAAATTGTATCATTAAAAAGTTATACCCATATATTGTAGTAAGTGGTACAGTGTGCATAAAGATGTTTCCACCCTTGAGCACTATTTTATAGGTGCCTTCCGATCAGACACATCTTAGCTAAAGTAGTATGTTCCACAATATAAATCACATGAGTGAGCTACACACGGGACTTGAAGAAGGAAGAAAATCACATAATCCAATAGTCAGTCTCGTCCCCCAGTGGCAGGTGAAAACACGAAATTGAATAATTTTACATGGCTGAAGGTCGTTTGGCTCGCCATCCCTCCCTCATTTTCTTAATTTCCTTATTTCCAGCATAAAGAGGGCTGCAGGAGGTCCGGTTGTGACACCCACTTTAGGCACCCACCTTCTCTATACTGGTACTGCTGTCTTACCGGGGATTAAATCATATTCAGAAGTGAAAGCCCTTTCAGAAAGTATAACTAGGGCAGGGGAAGGGTTTGTCATCTGGTGAAGGCTATAGTCTAGTTTTATCCAAAGCAATTTATCTTCTATTCCAATTACACAGTGACTGTAGCTATGTAGAAATGTAACGTGCTACACTGTACGCTGCTCTTTGTGCCATATCAATATTAAAGTGTATTTTGACTCCAGTGTTTAATTAAGGTCAAAGTAATTTCCTATTTATGTAAAATAAAGTGTGGCCCGAG
Organism: Anomaloglossus baeobatrachus; assembly: GCF_048569485.1. Lineage (NCBI taxonomy): Eukaryota > Metazoa > Chordata > Amphibia > Anura > Aromobatidae > Anomaloglossus > Anomaloglossus baeobatrachus. The sequence continues at coordinate 301,469,271 of NC_134357.1, read as the reverse complement.
GGTTATGAGATAACCAAGTCCAATCAATCTAAAACACAGAATTAAATGTGGGAGAGAGAAGGGGGAAATCATTGACCTCTAAATGTAAGTGACCCCAAGGCTTCTTTTGTATCCTTAACATTGTAGATTACTCAAAAAGAAAGAATTGAGAAAAACTGTAACATTTACCAAATTTTCCACTTTTCTATAAATAGATGGTTATTATTAGAGAAAAAAAAGAGATTATGTAACATTTTTCAATCAGAAAAAGTAGACACACAGTTAGGTCTAAGCCACACGGCGAGAAACACGGTGTGAGTGAAGTGCAATAAAACATTGCATTTCACTCGGACCAATTCTAGCCTGTGTGTCAGCGCACATGAGCGATTATTTTCTCAGCCCTAATCAGACCGAGAAAACAATCGCAGCATGCTGCGAGTGTAATGCAAGACTCTTTCTCTCGCATCCATATAAGTGTATGGGGCGAGAGAAAAATCGCACTGCACTTGCAGTACACCGGTGTACCGCGAGTGCACAGCTAGAATCGCAATAGCCGGCTACGGAGGAGAGAGGGAGAGAAATCCTTTTCTCCCCTCCGCAGCGCTGGCCTGCCCCTCCTGAGTGCCGGCCCGTCCCCCGCAGCTGAGGTCCTCTCGCACAGTCGGACCTCAGTCGCAGGGATACTCGTATAACACTCGGCTCTGCTGTACTGCGAGCATGAGCCGAGTATCATGCGAGGATCGCACTAGTGCTCCGTGTGGGCCCGGCCTTAATTTAGGGTTTTTCTCTTGCAGGCGATCTATTCCTGAGATCTACTGTTTGACACAGACCCACATAGACATCAACCAGAGCAAGAACCTGTCTTTGTGAGCAGATTTCATCTCTGATTTCCTGATTGAAAAGGGTCTGTATTTGTAAAATGCTGTCATTTTGGTACATTTGTGGAGTATGTGACAGAGTATGGAGCCGGTGGTTCATTGCTCTGTCACAACTGTTTACAGTATCAGAGTCCTTGGGACACCAATACTGTTAACAGCATAGCAAACAATGTGATCCATTGCTAGACCGGCCCATCTGATAGTCGCCAGATATGCCAGATGGCCAGTCTTGCCCTGGACTTTCTTGAACAGAAAGTTAATACCGTAAGTCTACATTAAGAGAGCACGTTACTACTTCAGGGCTTAGTTTGGGGATGCACAATTTACAGCTTGTAATGTCACTCTGTGTGGCGCCAACCATTCAGGAGATACTGTAAAGGGAAAAGCATAATCTGCCCAATTCCAGCCTTGCTGAAGCATACCCAGATCATCACCGATTTTCCACCAAATTTCACAGTAAGTACAAGACACTGTGGCTTGTATGCCTCTCCAGGTCTCCGCCTAACCATTAGATAACCAGGTGTTGAGCAAAGCTGAAAACCAGACTCATCAGAGATTACTTTAAGCCGGCGTTATACGCTACGATTTATCTGACAATATGTTGTCGGGGTCACGGTTTCCGTGATGCACATCCGGCATCGTTAGCGATGTAGTTGCGTGTGACATCTACGTGCGACTCCGAGCGATCGCAAATAGGTTTAAAATCGCTGATTGCTAACACGTCGTTCATTTTCAAAATATTGTTCGTCGTTTGGATTGCAGCAGACATATTGGTACGTTTGACACCCTGCAAACGACGAACAACATCCACATGACCACCTTGGTAAAACAATATATCGCTGAACGATTTTGCGTCACTTGTGCGATCGTTACGTGTGACTGCTAATAAACGACCTATGTGCGATCTCGGCAAATCATAACTACGATCTGGGCATGTCACGTCGCTCATGAGATCGTTCGATAAATTGTAGCGTGTAAAGAGGCCTTTACTCTAGAAATTGGGCAGGAATTGGGCAGATTAAACTTTGCGAAGGATGTATGAATCAAGCCGCATACAAGGTTATCCTGGAAAAACAGTTGCTTCCTTCTGCTCAGGCAATGTTCCCCAACTCTGAGGACTGTTTTTTCCAGCAGGACAGTGCGGAATGCCACACAGCTTGTTCAATCAATATATGGATGAAGGACCACCACATCAAAGGCCTGTCATGGCCAGCCCAATCTCCAGACCTGAACCCCATTGAAAACTTCTGGATTGTAATCCAGAGGAAGAAGTCACAAGCCATCAAACAAAGAACTGCTTACATTTTTGCACCAGGAGTAGCATAAGGTCACCCAAAAGCAGTGTGAAAGACTGATGGAAAGCATGCCAAGACACATGAAAGCTGGGATTAAAAATCATGGTTATTCCACAACATATTGATTTCTGAACTCTTACTGAGGTAAAACATTAATATTGTTGTTTCTAAATGATTCTGAACTTGTTTTCTCTGCATTATTTGAGGTCTGTCTGTTTGAGGTCTGTTATTTTGACCATTTCTCATTTTCAGACAATAAATACAAAATGTATTACTTAGAAATTCAGAGACATGTCAGTAGTTTATAGAATAAAAGAACAATTTACATTTTACTCAAAAAATATACCTATAAAGAGAAAAATCAGAAAAACTGACAATTTTGCAGTGGTCTCTTAATTTTTGCCAGAGCTGTATATAACAAGTATAAGCGCATGTTCACACTGGCAGTTAGACAAACAAAACCTAAGAAAAATAAAATGAGGTTATACCCCACTGTAATGTAGGAGGTGTCCAGATTACCCTACTCCTATAATGTATTGTATATATAATGTTTATCCAAGTGAATGTCTAAGTGCTGCTGCTGGAGAGTATGGCTGGCAATGTAGCAGAGCCGGAGCAGTGCAGTGGTCAGCGGCCTCTAGTATCCGTCAGTTTAAAGTGTTTTATTGCATTTTACTGTAAAATATGTATATTATAGTATAATCTGTCATGTGTGACTGTGTTAATCGTTAAATGTTAAGTAGAAATGTTAGTCTGCTGCCCCCGCGTCAGCAGCCGGGCTGCTCGGATCCGGATCCGCGGTGGCTCGAGGGGTCTCCGGACCTGGGGGTCATGCGGCCACTCAAATAAAGGGGGTATTTATATGGGATAGTGTATTTAAAGTTTGTGACGCCACCCGTGTGTGGTAAGGTGGAGTACCACCGCTGCAGCTGGGAGTACCCGGAGGCGATGGAGTGGGCAGCTAGGTATTTTAACCCCTCCATGGGTAGGGGGAATGCCCCGGGACTCGGTGATGGAGTTGGGGAGTGCCGTTGGGGGTGAAAGGGTCACTTGCGTACTCACTCAGTCCATAAAGCTGACATCGACAACTTGGTAAACCAAAGTTCTGAACACCGCTGCCGCTAAGGTGAGCTAGTTTGGGTCCAGTCCCCGATGGTGTTGCCTGATGATCTGTGACCTTTTCCCTGGCACCTAGTTCACTTCTTGGTTGGCCCTGGTAGCATGAAACTAGTTGGGTCCCGCTCCCTAGTGTGACTAACTGAGGGAGCTTGCTCTCAGGGTTCACGCTTGGGATTTTCTGTACCGTTTTTGTGGAGAGTCCTATCCCCCTCGTTGCGCTAGTACCCCGATTCTGGAGCGGGTGGAGAGCGGATCTTGAAGGCTCCGTTCTCATCGGGTAAATTGTCAGGTTGCCTGAAGCTACTCCCTGACCTACAGTCCACGTACCCCGTCATGCCCTGGTCCCAGCCTGGTGATTGTACAAGGCCGCCGGCTGTCCTCCTCGACAGTTCCGTGCCCCTTGTCATGATTTCCTGCGACCGGGGGTACAGCTCCTACTAAGCCCAGACCACCGTCTGCCACCTAGTTATTTCCAAGGAGCCCGGTTCCTGACTTCCTCTCTCCTTCACTTCCAACACTTCACTCTCCCTTTCTCTGACTGACCCCTGACAGTCCTGACCCCCCCTTAACAAACCCCCCACATGGGTGACCCTATTCAACTCAGGCCGTCCACTGGTGTGTCTGGTGAGTATGGTGCAGAGTGTTCCTAGGATTTTGATTAGCTGATGATGGCAACACCATAGTTGGGGACTCATAAACAAGGAGGAGGTGGATAGTGCACAGAAGGGCAGATTGCACAATACCCTGTGACGACGTGTTAGGCCAGGGCGTCACATTAGCACATAGGTTTAAGAGTGAGAGAGGATCTTAATATATCTAGGGTTGGTTAGCGAAACAGGCTAGGAGGAATGTAGTTTTGCAGAATAGTTGCTGGAGTGAGGATGAGCTGTGTACTATGGTCTGTCGTGGAAACGGAACGAGATGGTATCCTCCAACGGTCTGGAGCCTATGGCCCACCTAGTGATGAGCTTAGAAGAGTCCAGGGACCAGTTGGGCGTTGGGGCAAGTGTACCGCCGGCGAACCCATATAAAGCATGAGAGACTAGAAGCCGTTCAGGGTAGTGGAGCAGACCAGGAAAACCGTAGAGACGAGGAATGGGGGAAAACAGAAGTCTAGACTAGGCTGCTGGAAGGCAAATACCTAGGGTGAGTGCAAGACAGGAAAAGTACCCTAAGAACAGCGGCAGCAGAACAAGAATTTATGGCCATGTCTGTCAAGAAGACTGAAGGACAAATAAAACAAATGATGTTGTTTTGTAAAGATTATCTCTGTGATGTGTTGTCCTGCTACATCTACGATGGTGACCAGCTATGGGGTGGTGAACGCACCCCTGAATATCCAAGAAAGTGTCGCACTCCACCGGCTGTGGCGCAACACAAACACAAGTTGTGTCTAGTAAAGTACAGTAGCCATCCCGGCCATTCATTGGCTCCCCTCTACAGTAAAGGTACTGTCACACATAACGAGATCGCTAGCAAGATCGCAGCTGAGTCACCGTTTTCGTGACGCAGTAGCGATCCCGTTAGCGATCCCGTTATGTGTGACACCAACCAGCGATCAGGCCCCTGCTGTGAGATCTCTAGTCGTTGCAGAATGGTCCAGGCCATTTTCTTCAAAGGCGATGTCTTGCTGGGCAGGACACATCCCTGTGTTTGACACTGTGTGACAGGGTCACAGTGACTGCTAAGATCGTTATACAGGTCGCTACTGCGACCTGTATTGTTCCTGCATCGCTGGTAAAATCTGACTGTGTGAGATCTCACCTACGACCTCCCAGCGACTTACCTGCGATCCCTATCAGGTCGCATCGTTTTCCGGATCGCTGGTAAGTCATTTTGTGTGAATGGGCCTTAAGGCAGGAAGAAAAAGACATTGCATATAACCGCACAACCCAATTATAATATACAAAAACCTTTATTTAGCACACTTATACATGTTAAAAACAATTAAAACGTGAAAAAGCCATCAACCTGGCACCCACAATTATTGCACTACACACAGCTAGTAAGCATGCAATTTAGATATCTATTGCTCAAATATGAGAGGCACGTGTCGCCTTGCTGGGCAGCTCCGAATGCAACCTCCAGCGAGTAATATAATAACCATATATGTAAACACTCTAGGACAGATGATATGTCCCGTAACAGGTATCTAAACCACCAAGGTACCAAGGGATACACATTCAAGGTACATACCAATATGCATGATATTACCCAAAGATTCCAAGGGCGATATATGGTCAAAAAATGGAATAGAATCTGAGCCACTGCAACCTGATTAGATCCCTGCAATGAGATGATGTTAACAGCTCAGTCCCAAAACCCAGGAGGTGGTCAATGCTCCACCAAAGTGGTGTACCCCAAAAAAATAAGGTTAGAACCCGTAGAGCTGTTGATAGATAAGCAGACACAGACCATAAAAGTGCAACCGTGGGTGCACAGGAATTACCACGAATATCGCCGCCGCTGCGGCTTCGTCAGGGAAAGAAGAAGTGAGAGTGCACTAAAGTTAGAAGGTATTTAAAGGTAAAGACAGTCACCTGTATCATGACGCTGGCGCGGTCCGGACCATGTGTGTCGTTCTAGGTAGAGGCGCATGCGCAGAAGAGAATGGACGGCAAGTCAGGGAGTTCATATGTGACAGCGCGTTATACTTGCAGGCGCATGCGTGCAACCTGACCGTGCAAGAGTGGCACATCATAACGCCACTGGATGGCATAGCTAATAGCGCTATTGCATGTACATATAATAGTAAGTACCATGCCTGTAGGTCCGTACCTCGAACCTAAAAAAGGAGGCATGCTATAGTGCCATTAAATAGTATGGCCGATGTGCACACTGCATATATATGCACTAAGCGCTATGCCTGAAAACGCATGCTTAGAATCCGAGTATGTAAGAATTCTATATTATGATGCCATGTCAATTGCATAACAAGGCTAATACCCACACTGCATATACCCACAGCAAATAACGGTGCTCGAATGTACACCACTGTCAGGCCATCTATGCTAGAGTTTAAGGGGAGAGAAGGGTGGGGGGAATAGAAAAGGGGGGGGAGAGAAAAGGATAGGACAAGGAGGGAACGGAGAAACCCTTTTCTGGTGCAGGTAATTTGGCCAAAATAAACCTATAAGGCCCAATACAATCACCGTTCCCATACTGTCCTTGTTTGCTTAGCCATGCTGTGAAGCATGGCCACTTGTGGCCAATATCCCACCAAGGGCCAACCAGACCCATCCAACCATATTACATATTGTCCAAGGGACATAAGTAACCCCTCCTGGTAAGGAGAACCCGTAAACCATGTATTATTTCCAGCCATGCATACAAGGCGGACAAAGGGGGCAACGTGGTGATCTGGCCTATTGATATGTATTTACAAGAGGCCTACAGGCAACTTAACAACTCAGCTTATTATAGTAGGTTGCCGTCTGATCCCACTGCCCCCTTTATGGCAAGACTCCATCGTCTGCTGGATAGGGCACATCAAGTTGGCATTATTTCCACGGACGAGAAAAATTTATGTGGGTTGAGCACCCCATCATTCCGACCTTTTACATGCTGCCAAAAATTCACAAATCCATCACTTTGCCACCAGGAAGACCAATTGTGGCTAGCATAGGCAGTTTGTGTGAGAAGGCCAGTATCTACGTAGATTTTTTCTTGCAGCCTATGACCACCCGATTGCCCTCCTTTGTGCAGGACACCTCCAGCTTCATAGACATCTGTAAGAAGGTCATGCTCCCATCGCAGGCATTGTTGGTAACCTGCGATGTGGAGTCCCTATATTCCAACATAGGGCATGAGGATGGCATGCATGCGGTCTCTTATTTCTTGGACAATCAGGCACGCTCGGACCGCATGCATGATTCCTTCCTCATAGACCTACTGGATTTTCTGCTCAAGCACAACTATTTCCTATTTGATAGGAATTTTTATAGACAAATTTCGGGCGTCGCGATGGGAGTTCGTTGTGCTCCGGCCTTCGCAAACCTATTTTTAGGCTGGTGGGAGGTCACACAGGTTTTTCCATTGGACATTTTTTGCAGCAAGGTTAGTCATTGGTATAGATATATCGATGACATATTCTTTATATGGTCTGGGCCAAAGGAAGAATGTGATGAGTTCATTACAACTCTGAATGTGAACTTTTACAATATCTTTTTGACCCATCAGGTTTCGCCCTCTACAGTGCCCTTTCTGGATTTGTTGGTTTCAACCAAGGGAAACCATCTTACGACGACCTTATATAGAAAGCAAACTGCTACCAACAGCCTTCTGGATTTCCATAGCTTCCATCCACATCACGTGAAAAATGGGGTACCAACGGGTCAGTACCTTCGCGTGAGACGTAATTGTTCAGAGGACCAAGACTTTAATCAACAGGCGGCATTACTCACCAACAGGTTCCGTGCCCGGGGATATCCTAGGAGAGTGCTGTCCAAGGCTTACCAACGGGCCTCATCCGAGACACAAGCGTCCCTGATCAAGACCTCTCCGAAGCGTATTGATGGAAAGGTGAGGTTCATTACCACCTTTAACGATCAGTGGGGTAAAATAAGGAGTATATTGCAGAACCGTTGGTCGGTGTTAACTTTAGATACGCAGACATCAGACATGGTACACCAGTACCCCCAGATCACAGCCCGACGGGCCCCGAACCTGAGGGATCTCATCACAAGGAGCCATTTGATGAGACCCTCGACCCGGCTTAATCGTGGTGTGGTTTTGAGAGGGTCCTTTCCATGTGGGGAATGCAATATCTGCAGTCACATGCTGCCCACGTCCAATACCTTTGACAACCCATACGATAACAAGAGCTATGCCCTTACTGGATATATAAATTGCAAAACGCGGAATGTAATTTATTGCTTGATATGCCCATGTAATTTGGTATATGTGGGACAGACCACGCAGGAACTCCGCAAGAGAATTCAAAAGCATTTTTCAACAATTAATCTTGCTCCATCAGACATAAGGAAGGGTAAATCTATCACCCCAGTTGCCTCTCACTTTATGATGCACCATCGGAGCAGCACATCGGGTACACGTATCTTTGGGTTGCAGAAATACTTTGGAAATGGTAGGGGCGGCTCGTGTCACAAATGGTTGCTTCAACAGGAATCCAAATGGATTTTCAATTTACACTCTGTTTCTCCAGCAGGCCTGAATGAGGAGTTGCTGTTTACAGGATTCCTTGGTTGATACATTATATGTAGGTATAGTTTTTATTTTTACCTTGGTATAACAGCGCAATATCAATACAATTGGAATATTTTCTATAAATTATGTAATTACTTATACAAGGGGCTCTTTAACATTGAGGCTGGGATTACTCAGCGCTATTTAGTTGGGGGGAAGATCTCATGATATGCGTACTATGTGAATACATTCGTCTAGATAGATATACATGCACATATAACAGTGACCCTCCTTATATACCTATTCTAGGATGCCTCTCGGGAAACCCTAGATGTTCTGATTTTATGAAATTGCCGCCTACAGTACTGGAGTCTTGTATTTTCCTTGGATTCCTGTCCGGTTATATAGATTACTTGGAGACGTCAAGCACATCGCTGCCACAGGATCGGTTGGCCTTAGGATCCCCTGGGTGGTTGCCGTCATTGTTCCATTTCTTCATCCATAAGGCAATTGGTTGCCACTCTTCTTATATGTCTTGTTTGGTCTATGGTCCGGATTATATGACTAGGGTTCTAGCCCCATGGAGGGCTCCCCAAATTCCAGAATTCTGATGTTAAAAGCTGGAACCTTGATGCACATCGGAGATGTTTCTTTCGGCAAGATTGATCCACTTGGAGACCCCTGCAACGGATGTCACTCTCTTTAGGAATCTGGGACTGGTCAAGATAAATTTTCGGGTCTGACTCCAGTTTGCCCTAATGGAGCGTTCCTCTCCTCTTCTCCTTCCCCCTTTCCCCCCCCCCCCTCTCCCCCTTTTTCCCCTCTCTCCCCTTTTCCAATCACACTGACCCGTTTGGAGACCCCTGCAATGGGCAAAAAACAAAACATTTTCACTTTTTTCAGAAGTCGAGGACCTGTTGCAACACAATTTGAATCCGGGTTGACTTTTTGATTGCCTCCCCCCTTCTTGGATTCTCCGGATTGTTTTGCACTATTGTTAGCAAGGACTCAATATACTTGTATTAAAGGACATTGGATGTGTCTATTCCATCCCTTACTAACCTTAGTGTGCTCTGATATGCTGTACAGATGTTCCCCTTAGGTATGGCCCTTGTGCCATGTATACTCTTGGGGGCATCTTTACAGTGGTGCACGGGATACGTCACCATTCGTGTTTTGTATGCATGGCTGGAAATAATACATGGTTTACGGGTTCTCCTTACCAGGAGGGGTGACTTATGTCCCTTGGACAATATGTCATATGGTTGGATGGGTCTGGTTGGCCCTTGGTGGGATATTGGCCACAAGTGGCCATGCTTCACAGCATGGCTAAGCAAACAAGGACAGTATGGGAACGGTGATTGTATTGGGCCTTATAGGTTTATTTTGGCCAAATTACCTGCACCAGAAAAGGGTTTCTCCATTCCCTCCTTGTCCTATCCTTTTCTCTCCCCCCCCTTTTCTATTCCCCCCACCCTTCTCTCCCCTTAAACTCTAGCATAGATGGCCTGACAGTGGTGTACATTCGAGCACCGTTATTTGCTGTGGGTATATGCAGTGTGGGTATTAGCCTTGTTATGCAATTGACATGGCATCATAATATAGAATTCTTACATACTCGGATTCTAAGCATGCGTTTTCAGGCATAGCGCTTAGTGCATGTATATGCAGTGTGCACATCGGCCATACTATTTAATGGCACTATAGCATGCCTCCTTTTTTAGGTTCGAGGTACGGACCTACAGGCATGGTACTTACTATTATATGTACATGCAATAGCGCTATTAGCTATGCCATCCAGTGGCGTTATGATGTGCCACTCTTGCACGGTCAGGTTGCACGCATGCGCCTGCAAGTATAACGCGCTGTCACATATGAACTCCCTGACTTGCCGTCCATTTTCTTCTGCGCATGCGCCTCTACCTAGAACGACACACATGGTCCGGACCGCGCCAGCGTCATGATACAGGTGACTGTCTTTACCTTTAAATACCTTCTAACTTTAGTGCACTCTCACTTCTTCTTTCCCTGACGAAGCCGCAGCGGCGGCGATACGCGTGGGAATTCCTGTGCACCCACGGTTGCACTTTTATGGTCTGTGTCTGCTTATCTATCAACAGCTCTACGGGTTCTAACCTTATTTTTTTGGGGTACACCCAGTGGCGTAACTAGAGTTGGATGGGCCCCGGTGCAAAGTTTAGACCTGGGCCCCCCCTCCACATACACAGACACTTGGGGTAAGGCATACCTCCCAACTTTTAAAGAAGGAAAAGAAGGAGAAAGTTTGCGGCGCGCTAAGCGCGCCGCGGCAAATTTTTAGGCCACGCCCCCTAACCACACCCATTTCACAGTCACGCCCATATCCACTCCCCATCCACACCCATTCAGCATGGACACGCAGGCAGCCGGCGGGCCTCCAGCATGGACACGCAGGCAGCCGGCGGGCCTCCAGCATGGACACGCAGGCAGCCGGCGGGCCTCCAGCATGGACACGCAGGGAGCCACAGTGAGGCGGCCGGTCGCCCACACAGTGAGGTGCCCGGTCGCCTTCACAGACAGGCGGCAGGGGGGCGCCCGCACAGACAGGCGGCAGGGGGGCGCCCGCACAGACAGGCGGCAGGGGGGCGCCCGCACAGACAGGCGGCCGGGGGGCGCCCGCACAGACAGGCGGCCGGGGGGCGCCCGCACAGACAGGCGGCCGGGGGGCGCCCGCACAGAAAGGCGGCCGGCCGACCGCACAGACAGGCGGCCGGCCGACCGCACAGAGAGGCTCCGGCCGGGGGTGAGGGGGGGGGAGGGAGGGAAATCAGCGCTGGGGAGATTTTACTGTACCAGCAGCAGCACAGGCAGCGCTCCTCTCTGTTATGCCACGTCTACTGGGATGGTAGGAGGGAAAAGCAGGGAGGCGGAGAGATAGTGGGTGGGCGGAGCCCGGGAGCCGGCCGTCCCGATCGTGGCAACGGGACAAACAACGTAAAGCGTGAAAGTCCCGCTGTATCCGGGACGGTTGGGAGGTATGGGGTAAGGGATAATGACACTGACACTCGGGGTACAGGATAATGACGCTGACACTTGGCTCTCACCCACAGCACCCTGAAATCCCTCTATCAGCACCCAGCTTTCCTATGTTCTGATATTTATCTTGTCCTCAGCACCCAGCTTTCCCATATCAGAGCATGAGAAAGCTGGGTGCTGAGAGATGTATATCAGAACATGGGAAAGCTGGGTGCTGAGAGATGTATATCAGAACATGGGAAAGCTGGGTGCTGAGAGATGTATATCAGAACATGGGAAAGCTGGGTGCTGAGAGATGTATAGCAGAGCATGGGAAAGCTGGGTGCTGAGAGATGTATAGCAGAGCATGGGAAAGTTGGCTGCTGAGGGAAAGAGCCTTTTTCCCTCAGCACAAAACATTTCCATCCCATACTTGTATCTTTGTCCCCCCTGTATAAAGTTCTCAAAATACTATAACAGCCCCCACATAGCCTTCCAAATAATTGTATAAAGGGTCTCACATAACCCTTCATATATTAGAATGCAGATACATAGCCCTCCATATATTATAATGCACCCCCATAATCCTCCATGTATAAAGTAGCCCTTCAATTATAATGCATTTCCCATAGTTCTCCATGTATTAAAATTCACCCCATAGTTCTCCATATATTATACTGCACCACATAGTCCTCCATGTTTTATAATGCACTTCCATAGTCCATGTATAAGGTAGCCTCCATAGTCCTCCATATATTATAATGCAGCCCCCATAGTCCTATATGTATTATAATTTAGCCCCATCAATTTTCATATTGTATTATGCAGCCCCATACTCCTCCATGTATAATGTACCCCTAGTCCATGTATAAGGTGTCCTTCATGTTTTTTATGCAGTCCCATAGACCTCCATGTGTCATGCAGCCAGCCACCCCAGGGCCTCCATGTGTCATGCAGCCAGGCCCCTCCAGGGCCTCCATGTGTCATGCAGCCAGGCCCCTCCAGGGCCTCCATGTGTCATGCAGCCAGGCCCTCAGGCCTCCATGTCATGCAGCCAGGACCCTCCAGGCATCCATGTGTAATGCAGCCAGGCCCCTCCAGGCCTCCATGTGTCATGCAGCCAGGCCCCTCCAGGCCTCCATGTGTCATGCAGCCAGCCACCCCAGGGCCTCCATGTGTCATGCAGCCAGCCACCCCAGGCCCTCCATGTGTCATGCAGCCAGGCCCCCAGGCCTCCATGTCATGCAGCCAGGCCCCTCCAGGCCTCCATGTCATGCAGCCAGGCCCCTCCAGGCCTCCATGTGTCATGAAGCAAGGCCCCTCCAGGCTTCCATGTGTCATGCAGCAAGGCCCCTCCAGGCCTCCATGTGTCATGCAGCAAGGCCCCTCCAGGCCTCCATGTGTCATGCAGCAAGGCCCCTCCAGGCCTCCATGTGTCATGCAGCAAGGCCCCTCCAGGGCCTCCATGTGTCATGCAGCAAGGCCCCTCCAGGCCTCCATGTGTCATGCAGCAAGGCCCCTCCAGGCCTCCATGTGTCATGGAGCCAGCAAAATAAAAAAACAAGTACCTCTCTTCTCCTTTTGACCCCTGCAACCACGGTAGTTATGACCCTGCCCTCATATGTCACACACACTGCTCCCCATACAGCCTGCACCCCCCATAGCACACACACTACACCCTCATATGTCACACACCCTGCCCCACATATCTCACCCTGCCTGTACCCCAACTTACCCCTCTCAAACACTCTGCACCCCTTCACATCCTTCTGTCACAGTCTGCAGCCCTCATATGCCACTCACCCTGCACTCCCCTCCCCCTCGTGCCCCCTCTTTTCTCATTACCAGTCATCATGTGTCCATGTCTCCTTCAGGAATCCGTATCTTCTGATGCTTTCTGCCCGGCAATCCTGTGTCTCCTCCCACACACTCACATGGGCATGACATCATCGCAGGTCCTGGAAGGATGGATTTCGTCTGCTGTGCAGGAGCGCTTCTGCTCTGCCGCAGCTCAGAAACGCCTGGTGGGTCTCTCCAGGTCAGGGGGCCCCTCTGCCCCCTGCTGACACCGGGCCCCCTGACTCACAGGCCGGCCCCCTGGCGGTCGCGTAGTCGGCCACTACACAGCGCATCTCCTCTGTTACAGAGAGGAGCCGGCTGTGCAGAGCGGCTGCCGGGCCCCTAAAACCCTGCGGGCCCGGTCGCAGTGGCGACCGCTGCGACCGCGGTCGTTACGCCCCTGGGTACACCACTTTGGTGGAGCATTGACCACCTCCTGGGTTTTGGGACTGAGCTGTTAACATCATCTCATTGCAGGGATCTAATCAGGTTGCAGTGGCTCAGATTCTATTCCATTTTTTGACCATATATCTCCCTTGGAATCTTTGGGTAATATCATGCATATTGGTATGTACCTTGAATGTGTATCCCTTGGTACCTTGGTGGTTTAGATACCTGTTACGGGACATATCATCTGTCCTAGAGTGTTTACATATATGGTTATTATATTACTCGCTGGAGGTTGCATTCGGAGCTGCCCAGCAAGGCGAAACGTGCCTCTCATATTTGGGCAATAGATATCTAAATTGCATGCTTACTAGCTGTGTGTAGTGCAATAATTGTGGGTGCCAGGTTGATGGCTTTTTCACGTTTTAATTGTTTTTAACATGTATAAGTGCGCTAAATAAAGGTTTTTGTATATTATAATTGGGTTGTGCGGTTATATGCAATGTCTTTTTCTTCCTGCCTTTAGATATAAAATTCCATTGCAACTCCAGCACCCCTTCAGTTTCTATATATACATATATGCTGCTGTGGTGCACTCTTTCCCCCCCTTTCTTAAAATATATATATTGACTGGGCCTTAAGTAAATAAGTATAGAACAATAGTGCATATAAACAGAGTACTTAGTAATCACTGGTTTTGATCAAAAAAGGGTAAAGTCATCTCACCATGACAAGGTGTATCCAAATCGGGACGGGTCTACACTCTCTAATAATAAAAGCTTACCATATATCAGATATACAAACCTCGATGTAAATAAGGATATAGAGTTACCAGGTCCCAACTATGGACACCCAGCCATGAGATGAGGGTGTATGCTTTTTTTATTTTCATCTTAATTTTTTTTTTTTAATGGCCAGTGTGAATTTGCGCTTATACTTTGCATGCGTACCAACTTATACTCTGGCTCTTTTTTCGGATTTAGTTTAGTCACTTGTATTCAGTACAAACAGGGTGGTTTTAATTTTGTTTATATTTTTAAAAACATTTTTTGTTAAAGTTTTTTCTTAGTCCCAACAGGTGACTGGAACCTGTGATCATCCGTTCATTTATACTTTATGATGCAGTACCAAAGTTTTGCGGTATAAAGTGTAAATCAAGCATTCTATGAAAGTCAGCATATAGCTGAGCTTCAGGGGAGGACCAAGATGGTAGTGACGGGGACATTCAGCAGGCATAGTAATCCATTGGAGCCGGTATGTGCGATCACCGACGCATGTTCCATATAAGCGTCACTGCCAAAGACTGAAAGCTGCATTTCAATGGTTGACAGAGACAGATGCTGGCTATTTAAAGGGTCTGTTTACTACTAAGACAACCCAATTTCATTCCTCATGTTTGGCATGTTAAAATCATAAACCCTATACTCACCTCCTGTGCTGCCACCGTTCAAGCGGTGTTGGCTCTCGTATAAGAATTAAAAATAAGTGATTAGCCAGCCGCAACTCTCACTTCTTGTTGATTACTCATACTTGTATGTCTGAAGGCAGACAGATTGAAACTGGTAATGAATTAGTACAAGGCTTGCATGACGTAACAACTTCACGTGAGCCCCGCCACCGCTGGAACAGTGTCGACACGGGGGATGAATATAAGCTTTTTTATGTTATTGTGAGCAAACATGGAGATGAGAAGCAGTTGTTCAAATAGTGGACAACCCCTTTAATATACCTGGTATCTGCTGTATGTGGAGGGAGCTCAGTTCCTGATCCCCATCCTCATGCAAATGTGGCATCTCTGAGGCTCTGGTCACCACAGGGTACTGCGCCTCAGTTAAGGTGCAGTATCCATCTCAGGTAAGGGGGGGGTTTAATCACCGGTGTTCCACATTCACATTCTACATACAGCTTAGGAGCCTTCTCACAGGGGGGGTTTGCTCAGGGTAGATAGGGGGTGGCCATCACGATGCATGGGACTTCCTTGGTCACTGAAGCCAGACACCTGGGGGGCGGGTTCCACTTGGGGGTAGAAGGAGGAGCAACACACTTACATGGGACAGATGAGTCAGGACCATAGTTCTGACAAGACACTTCTGGAACTCTTGGACTTCACTAGGCCCGGGGCTTGGAGCGGGAGCTCAGCCCGGTTTACTTACTGCTGAGGGGGACATCCTAGGAAAAGGACATTCTCTCTCTCTCTCTTCAAACACCGGTGGTGTCCCGTTACTTGCTTGGGATTGACCGGAGCCCATGACGCCAGAGACCAGCACCTGGGTGCAGCTTTACATCAGTTGGTAAAAGAACCTGGAACTGCCGTTGCCGACTCAGACTCTGATTAGCGACGCCGTTGCCCCGAGCTCCGGCGCTCCCAGGGGACTGCCAAATCCTTCATCATCCACCCGGGGCCCGCTCTGCCTGTGGGGAGCGACACCATCCCAGCTGCCATAACACCTGCCCCGGTGAGGAATTCTGCAGCGGCGGCTACTCACTGGCCGCATACCACAGGTGGCATCACGACAAACTTTCCCCATCGCTCCGCTTCCCCTTCATTTACTGCACGCTTTGGGGCAACGGAACTGGGCAAGGCCACCCGTGACATCGCCTGACCCGACCCGCAACGGCCCGGCAACGAGTAGGTTAACCATCTGCCCGTGGGAAAAATATCTCCTAGTTCTTGAATCATTTGGGCATTTCTCATGTTCCCCAACATTACTCCTAATGGACCTGTCAGTACCATTCCTGCCTGCATGTACCATGGTGTACTAAACAAATGCTTCTGTGTCTGTTTGCTGGATTTTGTGTCAGTATCACGTTTTGCAAGCATGTGTTGAGGAATGTTTTTGTATGGGAAATCATCCTCACTCCATACCCATGTTGCAGGTTCCAATCTAGCCAATGTACAGGTTCCCTCCGCCCCCTTTGGAATCCATCTATAAGCTTTTTCCCCACAAACAATGTAAATACCTTTTGGAAGTTCAAACTGATATTCACTTAGTAACGCCATTACTACTGATACAAACCGCAAGGTATTGCACTGCGATTTGCACAGGTATCAGTGTCACCATGTTCGAATCTATAGGCTCTGGTCCAGTTTGTTTCATGCATGTATCTTTGTAGGGATATACAAGGAGGTCTGGTACAATACGGATTTTGGTTTGGGGTATAACCCCTTATTCCAAAACTAACTTTTAACATTTGATTGGGTATGGGGGTTACAAAACAAGACATGATATTAATATATATTCATGATACATTACAAATTTATTGTCCCACTGTTTATACCTAAAAGGAAAACAACATATAGAAAGAGAAGCAATACGCAATACTTCCCTAATGCCATTTCTTTAATCTTTGTGAACCCTCCTGCAATGGGATGTATGGACTTTTACTGAAGTTGGTGTACTAAGTTGGACTTGGTGTAGATCCAAGTTTCCCCCACACGCCTCCAGACCGTCACCCAGTCCCCCCAAACTTCAGAGAATGTGTGCCAGATTGGAAGGATCTGGAATGAAACTGAAATCAACTGTTTATTACATGGTATTACATTTTTTACATATACAATTTCTATCATGTACTTTTCTAGCAATAACATTTCATTTTCTGCACTGGATTGCCTCTGACCAAATCTGGGAAAAAAAAATCTACAGAACACGCACAAACTTGCATAACACTTGCTCATAGTATATCACTATAATTTATCTGCGGTCTCTGAGATGGGAAGAGCCAATGCAGGGTATATTTCTATGAACTATACAGTTTTCCTTCTTACATTATTTTGGGTATTTTGGGCATATGTCTTACAAGTCTGGGTAAATCTGGACTAAATTCTGGTGTCACCCATACCTTGTTTCTTAAGACACACTCTTATATCCGTTTTTCACAGAGAATTCCTTATTAATCTATTGGTTACCTGGACCATCAATAAGAAGAGAGCTTATGGCAGAGAAATATTACCGCCCTGTATCCACAGACCTCAGTCAGCTGGGCTTCCTGCGTCTCTATCTCCACTCCTCGTTGAATTTCTTGTACCTGTAGGGATTTAAGAACACAAGGAGTGGCAGACGTCACCGACGTGACAGGAGCCACCAAGGTGGTCTGTACAGGGAAAGATGGAAAACTCTCAACTCTAGGCCCGGTTATTGTTTCTTTGTTAACTACACCTGTGTAAGCATCTTTTTGTGCTCCATCACTGTCAGCTCAGGTCTAGACTTTATCTTCATTGTACCTGGCTTATTTAATAACAGGAGAGCAACAACAGGAGAACCTTCATTCGGGCTCATACGTATTCTACAGTTTTTCATTTCAGTTGACACTCAGTAAAGATCTATCGCTTATATTTTTAACTATCTTACCCAGTTCTGCTTTTCCCATTTCAGAGAGGGCCTCATCATCACTGCCTTCTGTACTAATATAGGTAAGAAGGGAGTGGTTTAAATTTTAATTATTTTGTGCTGTGTAAGCCGTAGCATTTCCAGTGCAGAAGCGACCAATCATCTGTAAAAACAAAGCTAAAAATATGTCATCATATCATTATTAACTGGTTGTAAGAGTCTTCAGCATTTATACTTTATATGGATATGGTCAAAAATACTGAACAAAACAACTATATTTTCATTTTCTAGTTAACAGACATGTTTCATAGTGGCTATTACAAGGGAAGTGCTACTATACTACTAGAGTATATAATAGATAACCTCCTTTCCCCCCTTTTGTATATTTATTCACTCAAAATTTTTGCTGGACAAATATACAATATACAAACAATTCAAAGGTTGTGGGTTTTCGATACAAACAATTGTCTCTAAACTTCATTTATCATCTGTGTCGAATAACAAAGTAGCTGGATTAAATATTATGAGTAGAGCTACCTTACACTTTGCTAGTCAGTTCATTTAATAATTATTTTGTCAACACTTGAAATAGTAATTACTATACTGAGTATAGTGCCTTGTATTTCTAAGGTGTATTACCAAATTAACATTAACATACTTTCTTTGCACGGGTAACCACCACTAGAACATATATATATATATATATATTTATACATACATATCCCACTAGATGGTGTTTTTCCCTAAATTATAACAAAACAAATAAAATGAGATATCTTCCAGTGCCGGTGTAGAGGGAATTATGAATCCACAGAGAATGTCATCACTCTTCAGCATCTCAAAACCCTCTTTTGCTTTTAGAGTTTTGCTGACAGGATTTTGTTAACATTACATGCTGCCAGCACATAAAATAGTTGGCTGCATTTTTTTTTGTGATGGCTTCCATTCTGCTTTCTGCTCAGGGGATATTATTTTATACACAAATATACAGTACCTTAATTTTGATGATGGTTCTCATCCAGCTTGCTTTCATCTATTTAAATCAAAGACATCATTACAACAAGCATAGATTCCGGCATTGGTCCTGTAACAGTGATTCCAAATTTTTATAATGAACTATTCCAGCATTTTTGTTCATCAATTACTATCTATATTTTTGCTAGTGGGAAGGGTTACCTGTGCAGTGGCCGAAGAGCCACCTACAGGTTTGACCCTAATTATTTGCTTTCTTTGGGGGCTGCCTATTTCCCAGTCCCAGTCTGTTGTTTTTATGATTGTAACCTAGGTCTGTTCTATTAAGTACTCCCTTTCTCTGTACCTCCCCTTGCCCTTTTCTTCTTATCTTGTGACAGTCTCGTTTATAGTGCCCCCTTTTTCCACATCCAAAACACAATCCCTTTTCTTTATACTCAAAGTCTGGCATATTATCCATTCTACGCTCAGTCTGTAATCCTTCCACTGATCTTTTTACCGCATTATCAAATGCTCTTGAGTGTATGTTTACCATTACAGGGGTTTGTTCCTGAGCTTTCTTTTTCATCATCTGATCTTCTATAGCTCTTATCATGTGCAATGATTGTTCAAGTGGTACATATGAATAATCTACACATGTTCTTACTACTTCTTTTCTAAGATCTCTCCTTAACCCTTCCTTAAACATACCCTTAAAGAGCAGTACTTCTTTAAAGTGCTTTAAGTCATAACCATGATCCATAAAAAGGGAAACACATCGAGCATGATATTCGTCTACATTTTCATCCTGCCCTTGATACATGTCTGAACACAATCTATCAATCATATTTTCCTCTGATACCTTAAGTCTATCCTTATCGTCATGGTCATTTATAAGAGGATGATGGCGTTCGGAAGTCCGGAGCCATGCTGCCACTTGAGCATGGTATCCGTGCTTCTGAATCCATTGGTAATTCTCTCGGCCGAACTGCTGCCACCGGCAAAAATCTAAACAACCTGTCTTAGGCATCCCCGCCTTCTTCAGTAATTTAGCACTGTTCTTAACTGCTTTCTCTCCATTCTCCATTCTGACCAAGTCAATCATCTTGAATCTTTGATCAATGCTGTTTGACCTAGTAGAATGTCTGGTAAGACTGGTTCCCATAGTGTGGTAGTTAAAAGGTAGCAGCCCTCCACCTCACACTATCTGCTGATCTGCCCAAAGGGTAGCGATCCCTTGGCTAGCAGTTCAAGCGGTTGACTTATGTCCGCTAGCTACTAATTCCTTTCCGCTAGCTACTAATTCCCTTCCTGAATCTAGTATTTACTTACTAGCAGTCAACGGTGAACCCCTATCTTTCAAGGTAATCAAACCAGTTTTTCTTTCTTTTCTAATATACCATTGTCTAAGCTAGTAAAGACACACAAACAAATACAACACAACTCCAATTGCAATAGCTATATATTCCTCATTCATCAGAATCATCTGATGCTGACACTTCTATTCCTGAATCCACCCATGGTACAGGGTGTGCGTCTATTCTGATCTTATTCCCTGATCTTATGCTGGGGACACAAGATCCTGCTCGTTTTCGTGGTCTTGGTCTGCCACAGGCAGCACAATATTCACGCCAATCAGGATTTTGTTCTCCGCACACACAAGTCCATCCTCCTGGTCCCGTTACTAGGGCTGACTCCCAGAGAGTGTAATCCAGTGGATCCTCTCTCATTCCCAGTCCTCAACAACTCTCTATATATCTTCTATTGCAACTTTACCTTCATATACAACACAACGTTACTAAGCAAAGACAATGTTCACAAATCATATGCAAATCATATGCAGCTCAAACCATACCTCTAAACATCAGAGATGTAAAACAACTGTCAACAATATATACTAGACTAGATCTTCTGTTTTTGCCCATCTGGAAATAAATGACATACTTCTAACTCAGTTAATACACGGCATTCCAATTCTATGAGCTCTGTTCAGCGAGTGCGGGTCATAAGGTCACAACGCTGCAGTCTCTGTTCTCCCCCCTCACTTTGCACTGTAAGTCTCTGACTATACAGGGGAAAGTGACAGAATATTATCACCTAAAAACAAAAAAACAACTTCAATATATCAGATTGAAAAGGTAATAAGAAAAAGTAGCCAAGTATTATATGATTAGTTAGTGGGTTAGTATTGTGAAATAGATAAAGAAAGAAGACAGCAGAAGAAAAGGAAAGACCTTCAGCAGCATAATTTACAAAAAGCAAAAAGTACAACTTTGTTTTCAGCATATAGGACAAGACAAACAAACAATAAACATAAAGGCTACCTGAGGAATCGCGAGTTTCCTGTTTATATCCCCCGGAGACTGACTCGTGCCCTCTACCCCCTCTTGAAGAGAAAATACTTTGGGATCAAAAAGACCAACTTACCTAGGTTTGATATTAGTATTTTCTGTTCAAGCGAGGAAGATCGCTGTGTTCAGTCCTAGACGGATAGAAAGGGGAAAGTCTGTCTGGGTCCCAGTCATGGGGCTCGCTGGGGGCCTCCAAATTGTTAAAGCCGGGCTTTTGTTTCCTCTCAGGTAGCAGGGACGGACCGGCCGGTTGTGAGAGCACGCTTAAAACACCAAGACAGACAGGAGTCTATAGTGAGTCAAATAGCTCTGATCCTTTATTGAATCTGAAGGTTTCTTATACCTTTCAAGCTGATTACGCAATATGAGACATGTGATATAGTTACATAACTTTAGATAGATACCAAATATAGTCATTTTGGGATATAAGCATGATATCATCACATAAGGAAAGGATTAATATTTCAAGGCCAAAGAGATATGTAATCAAAAGCGTTTCAAGAGATGTAATCAATCAAACCTTGTCAAACAAGCTGCATAGGTCAAGATGACCGTATAAACAATTCTAGGTCTTAATGATAGTCATAGCAGATGTGAAATAGAACATCAATTACTCATTCCAAGATTGCATAACTGATTGCATAACTGTCCAAGATTGCATAACCGATTGCATAACTGATCAAATGCCCATATGTGCAAGAATATAATGAACTTCACATATTATAATGAACTTCGAACTATACTAAAAAAGATACAAAATGGCTTCTCTAACACTCTGCACAATCACCCCATGGAGGGGGCTCAAACAGGAGAGGGTTAAACAGGATAATGTGCCTCTGAGAATAAAGATTTTATTTTGAATCTTTCCTAAAGAAAACTTCATCTGATGAACAAGTCAGGTGATACTTGGGTAAGCGTCAACCTATTTACACAATATTGTGGAATCCAGCTCACCATTATTGTTGACCTTGTTTCTTTTTGGAGCTTAGGAGTCAGCTTTGCCACATCTTTAATCCAATAAATGAAGAGAGAGAGATGTCCGGCTCCATGAACAGGTTCTTATTTATTAGTGATAATTCATACACAGGGCATTTTGTTAACAGATAAAATGGCGTAGTATTAGCGCACTGGTCTATGCGTTTTGGGTGTACTCAATTTGCTCCATATGAAATATTTTCCCATTACTACATTGTCTACATGCAGAGGAAACCTAGCCAGGAGCAAAAAAATGCCCATTTTAACATTGAAATTCCGCTTCTTACCTGCCATATCTGTTTATTGCCACTCCATATTTGCCTATAGTGGGGGCTTGCAGAGAATTCGCGTAGGCTGACAAACAAAGGTTTGTTTACTTTCCCTTTTTTCATTTCTTTCTCTTCATATTAAACATGTCTATTTGCAATTTAATATATGGAATTATATATCTTTTATGGGAAATTAATAAATGTAAAAAATTTAAATATTGTGTGTGGCCCTCAGGATACAAAAAAGAAAAGTGCCCTAATGTCTTTACAATGAAGTCATATTGTAATTTGCTGATATTTTAGGAATCTTATTGGCTATTAATAAGTGTGGCCAAAGGATTTTATTCCAAAAATGTCTACTTTTGAAAATATATTATTTTTTATTCCTCTTCGTATAATGACGTCCGCACTGTAATATAAATGTTCCTTCACAACATTCATTTAGAAAACGTCATATATTTATGACTGCTGTCACCAAAGTGAACTATTCTAATATTCATCTTCATTTATTTTTTATGAGCAATGTGTATTTTTCTAGCAATATGAAATCGCAATCATATGATAGAAAATGAAAGAATCTATTTCTCCAAATGGAATTTCTTCCATTTTGAAGTGGTGATGAGCATTTCAGACGGGTTCTAATCTAACGATCCGGGCTCACTCAGGATTACATGACATTTACGGCCCTCTTTATAGTAATGTCAGTCTGGTCCTGTATCTAGAATCATACAAAAGTAAATAAATAAAACCCTAAATTGAGGAATACAATTGTAGAACGGCTCACCTCCTTATACGCTCCTCTGGGTTATTGCTCATCTCATAAATAATGGAGTTAATATTGTGTATACTATAATACAGTTAGGTCCAGAAATATTTGGACAGTGACACAAGTTTTGTTATTTTAGCTGTTTACAAAAACATGTTCAGAAATACAATTATATATATAATATGGGCTGAAAGTGCACACTCCCAGCTGCAATATGAGAGTTTTCACATCCAAATTGGAGAAAGGGTTTAGGAATCATAGCTCTGTAATGCATAGCCTCCTCTATTTCAAGGGACCAAAAGTAATTGTACAAGGGACTCTAAGGGCTGCAATTAACTCTGACGGCATCTCCCTCGTTAACCTGTAATCAATGAAGTAGTTAAAAGGTCTGGGGTTGATTACAGGTGTGTGGTTTTGCATTTGGAAGCTGTTGCTGTGACCAGACAACATGCGGTCTAAGGAACTCTCAATTGAGGTAAAGCAGAACATCCTGAGGCTGAAAAAAAAGAAAAAATCCATCAGAGAGATAGCAGACATGCTTGGAGTAGCAAAATCAACAGTCGGGTACATTCTGAGAAAAAAGGAATTGATTGGTGAGCTTGGGAACTCAAAAAGGCCTGGGCGTCCACGGATGACAACAGTGGTGGATGATCGCCGCATACTTTCTTTGGTGAAGAAGAACCCGTTCACAACATCAACTGAAGTCCAGAACACTCTCAGTGAAGTAGGTGTATCTGTCTCTAAGTCAACAGTAAAGAGAAGACTCCATGAAAGTAAATACAAAGGGTTCACATCTAGATGCAAACCATTCATAAATTCCAAAAATAGACAGGCCAGAGTTAAATTTGCTGAAAAACACCTCATGAAGCCAGCTCAGTTCTGGAAAAGTATTCTATGGACAGATGAGACCAAGATCAACCTGTACCAGAATGATGGGAAGAAAAAAGTTTGGAGAAGAAAGGGAACGGCACATGATCCAAGGCACACCACATCCTCTGTAAAACATGGTGGAGGCAACGTGATGGCATGGGCATGCATGGCTTTCAATGGCACTGGGTCACTTGCGTTTATTGATGACATAACAGCAGACAAGAGTAGCCAGAGGAATTCTGAAGTGTACCGGGATATACTTTCAGCCCAGATTCAGCCAAATGCCGCAAAGTTGATCGGACGGCGCTTCATAGTACAGATGGACAATGACCCCAAGCATACAGCCAAAGCTACCCAGGAGTTCATGAGTGCAAAAAAGTGGAACATTCTGCAATGGCCAAGTCAATCACCAGATCTTAACCCAATTGAGCATGCATTTCACTTGCTCAAATCCAGACTTAAGACGGAAAGACCCACAAACAAGCAAGACCTGAAGGCTGCGGCTGTAAAGGCCTGGCAAAGCATTAAGAAGGAGGAAACCCAGGGTTTGGTGATGGCCATGGGTTCCAGACTTAAGGCAGTGATTGCCTCCAAAGGATTCGCAACAAAATATTGAAAATAAAAATATTTTTTTTGGGTTTGGTTTATTTGTCCAATTACTTTTGACCTCCTAAAATGTGGAGTGTTTGTAAAGAAATGTGTACAATTCATACAATTTCTATCAGATATTTTTGTTCAAACCTTCAAATTAAATGTTACAATCTGCACTTGAATTCTGTTGTAGAGGTTTCATTTCAAATCCAATGTGGTGGCATGCAGAGCCCAACTCGCGAAAATTGTGTCACTGTCCAAATATTTCTGGACGTAACTGTATATGGCCATGTGTCATGCTATTATAATAATTATCAATGTACAGTATGCAGGAGATGCTTGCCATTGCTTAAAAATAGGAGCCGGTTACCCATGTGATGTCATTACTCTCTATGGCCCCACCAATGATACCATCACCTTCAGCCACAAAATGGAAATTACTTATCTTTTACATGCTCTGTACTTATTAAAATCTTAAGGGTACATTGACTGACAAATGGGACATTTGCTTTTGTGCCTGTCTGACGAATTTAATTTAACAGAGCTACAGCCCCTGTGACGTCATTGCCCACTATGTTCCATTTCCATAATTCATGTCATCAGTGGTGTAACTTGTTATTTGGATCACGTTGCAAAATTTGGACCTACCCCTCCAGCCCCGCATGTTGGTCAGATGTACGAGTCCTTGTAGCATTCTAAATCCTATAAAGACATAAGTATATATGTCCCCATCATGGTATAAATGTCCCCACTCTGCTATATATGTCCTCCATTCTGGTATATATGTAACCCCATCCTGGTAAATATGTCCCCAATCCTGGGCCCCTTCCTGGTAAATATATCCCCCATCCTAGTATATATGTCTCCATCCTGGTATAAATGTCCCCACCCTTGTATATATGTTCTCCATTCTGCTAAATATGTCTCCAATCCTGGGCCGACACGTTTCTGGTAAATATGTCCCCCATTCTGGTATATATGTCCCCAATTCTGGTAAATATGTCCCCCATTCTGGGATCCTTCCTGGTAGATATGTCCTTCCTACTGGTATATATGTTCCCCATAGTGGACCACTTCCTGCTAAATATGTCCCCCATCCTAATATATATGTCTCCCATCCTGGGCCTGTTCCTGTTATATATGTTTCCTGTTCTGCCACGAACAGACAAAAAAAACCCATGCAACTCACCTTTCCACACTTTTAAGTCGTGCGGCATCCTACTCTGTAGCCAGTGCAGTGGTCAGCACTCAGCAGATGTCATCAATGTACCGGCCAATGGTGACACATGACATCAATGCCATGCGATGAAGATGCTTGGTATGCCACCCTCAGCTTCCGACTTCTGTTTGGCTGGTGGCATGCATTGCGATGCAGGGACCTGACAGATCCAACTGAAGTAGGCGCTTCAGTTGACAGGCATCCTCCATCTCCAGTTACGGATGTGACCTCTGCGACCATGATCGTTATGCCCCTTGATGTTATAAACTTCAGCTTAAAACATATAGTACTTACGGTACTAAAGGGGAACCTGTCAGCTCCTCAAATACCTAAGGTTAATCTGGAGGTTAGAAGTCTTCCAAAGCTGCCCAGCCGCTAAACTAAAAGTCTGGCTACCGGGATTAAATTAAATTTATTCCTTCAGGGACGCCTTTGGCTATCAGTCATACATACGTGGCTGATGCGGGTTCAGTCAATGCTCAGTATATAGTGAGCAGCAGCTGTAACCACACCCAGCACTGACTGACAGCTGGGTCAGTAATGCAGCAGTGCATCAGGCACTGGCCTTGCCTCTATGACTGAAAGCTGGAGGCTGCCAGGAGGAATAAAGTTTGGTTCCTCCCAGTAGCTGAGCTTTGGGCTTACATAGCGGTGGCTACACAGTTTTATAATACTATTAACCTACAAATTAACACCACATCTGCAGGTTAATAGCATTTGGGAACAAGACAGGTTCCATTTGGGAACAAGACAGGCTCTCTCCCCCTTCCAAATTCTGATGTGTATCTATATGCATAATCAGCAGTTCTGGATGTCCACCTATTCCGACATGTACCGCGCTACTGTCAGTGGCGCAGGCGCAGTTCGAACTGCACCTGTGCAAGTGACACACCTCACCCGCAGCTTCCACACGTGGCTCCCCTCCCCCCACATTACACACACGGTTCTGCCCTCGCACATTATACCCATGGCTCCACCCCCCCGCAGATTATGCCCGCGGCTCTACCCCCTGCACATTATATCCGCTTCATACTCCCGCACAGCACAGTCCTGCAGACACTGAACAGAGTCCCCTGGAGCAGCAGCTTCTGATCATGTGACTGATCATATGACGGTGACATCACACAGATCCTGTGAGCACATTGTTGCATCTAGATTGGAGTGGATTTTTGAGGATCTAGATGCAGCCTCCATTCTAGACAGTTCAGTGCTGGAGGGAGGGCCACAAAAAAACTCCTATTCCGGCATGCACCGCGCCACTGTCAGAAGCACAGGCGTAGTTCGAGCGATGCTCCAACTTCCAGGTCCTCACTGCACGCACGCACGCACGCGTACACACACACACATAGCAGACACACATGGTTACACCGAGCACATACACACACATGTCTTCACACACACACACACACATACACACACACATTGCTGTATACTCACCTGTCCGGGGCCGCCGCCGCTTCTGCTGTCAGTGCTTTACTGCAGCAGTTGAATGCTTTGTGGCGCCGTAAAGCATTCAAATGCAGTAAAGCCATGACAACATCCTGCAGCGGCCGCTCCGTACACCGGACGCTATTACGAAGGGGTCTGTGTGACTGCGGACTGCAAGAGGCAGCTGGAGGCACCGCAGGCACGGAGGAAAGGTGAGAATAGCTTTTATTGTGTGTAAACAACGGCATAATAGGGGACAGAAGGGAACCAGCAGAAGCACATTATTAAACAATGGGCTCATTACACCAGGGCACATTACTAAACAATGAGCTCATTACTGCAGGGCATCTTACTATACAATGGGGACATTACAGCAGGGGACATTACTATACAATGGGGACAATACAGCAGGGGACATCAGCCCCCCACCAGATCTGTATGCCCCCAGCCCTCCCACTAAAATCTGTATGCCCCCCACCAGATCTGTATGCCCTCAGCCCCCTACCAGATCTGTATACCTCCAGCCCCCCTCACCAGATCTGTATGCCTCCAGCCCCCCCGCCATAGCTGTATGCCTCCAGCAACCCCCTCACCAGAGCTGTATGCCTCCAGTCCCCCCATCACCAGATCTGTATGCCTCCAGCCCCCTCATCACCAGATCTGTATGTCCCCAGCCCCCCTACCAGATCTGTATGCCCCCAGCCCCACTCACCAGAACTGTATGCCCACAGCCCTCCTCACCATATCTGTATACCTACAGCCCCCACCAAATCTGTATGCCCCCACGGGAGTAGCAACCGCGCCTCGCGGCGGTACTGATGATCACAGATGTGCGATGTCACGGAAGAGTATGGAAGCGTGGCCGGGTATGTCTGCGATTGCCTGTCGAAGCAACATCGCTGAAGGCATGGCGATGTCAGGGAAGTGCGGACATACCTGGCCACGCCTCTTTACTGCTCTGTGCGCGATGTCACAGGAGAGAGAGAGAGTTGTGTGTGTTAGAGCTCAGTGTATAGCAGAGCTGTGTGTGTGTATTAGAGCTGAGTGTATAGCAGAGCTGTGTGCGCTAGAGCTGACCATTCAGTATACCAGAGCTGTGTGTGTATGTGTGTCTTAGAGCTGAGTGTATAGCAGAGCTGTATGTGTGTTAGAGAGAAAGAAAAAAATATATATATACAAACACACACACATTATGTTTATTTACAATAGAAATACACACAGCCTTTAACACATTTAATTAGCCCCCAAAAAAATTTCCGTGGATAATCAGCTTACAAGAGACCATATAGTGTAAACACACACACAGCACACAGGGGAGACACCACATAGTGAACACAGCTCAAGAAACACAACACCAGATACCAATATACAGCACACAACAAGGAAGAGACAGTGCACAGGGGTGAAAGAGGTCAAATGACGCAACACATACAATACACAAATGCGGAGTGATGACATACAACAGATATGTTGGAAAGCGTAAACAGTGTGACACATGTCCACTGCTCCTGCCAGCACCACTAAGCATAGACAGATGGTCATTTCACCGCACTCCCGATGCGATAGCATCGGGCGGATTTCTAGTTATTAAGATAAGAAAAGCACATGGGAGAACTGCAATTCCATCAATTTGTAATTGTTTACCAATGTCCATAAAAGTGAAAGTCAAATACAAGATGTATCTACACTACTGTCTCCCTCTTTTGTAGTGCAAGGAGAAAGGTCCAGCTCACCTGTTCCCTTGAGTGCAACAGATAATAAGTCTCAGTAAGGGTACTTTCACACTTGCGTTGTGTTGAATCCGCTGGGTCCGTTGCTGCATCGTTTTGACGCATCCGTTATTTTTGTGGTGTCAATGGATGCAACGGGTCCGTTATTTCACAGGAATCCGTTAGCTGATTCCTGTGAAATAACGGACCGTTGCATCCGTTTGGCGTCCGTTAGGCATCCGTCTAACAGAATCCGTCGGCTCTGTTTTATTTATTTTTTTATTTTTTTTCATTCTGGGCATGCGCAGAATAAATTAGCGGAATCCAGCAGCGGATTCCGTTGTTAAGCACTTAGCAACGGAATCCGCTACCATAGGGAACCATTATAAATTTTAACGGAACCAACGGAATCCATTGGTTGGCATCATTTTGACGCCAGCATTTAACGTTACATTCTGCGTTGCTTCCGCTTGGCGGAAGCAACGGAGCATCGGCCAACGGAAGCAACGCAGGTACTTTTGGCACAATCCGTCATCAATGCCAGTCTATGGGAAACAACGGAATCCGTTAACGGATTCCGCTGTTTCCCAAGACAGCGTATTGCGCCAAAAAAAAAACAACGCAAGTGTGAAAGTACCCTAATACAGAAAAAAATCCCGATATTTTCTTCAGGAGCATGGGGGAGATTTAAAGAACTTTAAATTTTATGGCTTGGAAAGAATTAATGCATCTCCTTGAGGAGGAGATTGTAGGAGAACTTTACTAAACAGAGAAGCATTCTGGATCTTAATGATGGAGACTTCTATTCCTGGGGGACTGAATAAACGCAAAGATTTAATTTTGCATTACTGAGATTGGAATTCTGAAATCTATTGATGTGGAATTGGAATTAATTTACTTGCGTTTTTTTTTCCTCTGCTCTTTTAATTGGGAACATACCGTATTTTTCGCTTTATAAGACGCACCGGATTCTAAGAGGCAACCCAAATTTAGACCTAATAAAAGGTAAAAAAATAAAAATGAGGTCTGTCTTATACTCCAGTGTTCTCTTACCGGAGGGGGGCAGCAGGGGTGGTGAAGCGGGGTCACAGGAGGCAGAGGTTGTGCTGGCAGACGCGGTGAGTCAGTGGCGGCGGGGTCCGTGGTGGCTGGAGCCGCGGCGTCGGTGGTGGCAGGAGCCACGGCGTCCATGGTGGCGGCAGCAGTGGCGGCGGGTGAGTTGTGCAGTAGGCCGGTTCGGTGAGTGTCTGAGTGTCTGCGGTCCCGGTTCAAACGATGGCGTCTGGAGTGGCGCATGCGCAAATGGAGCTCTCATCCAAGGGCTCCATCTGCGCACGCGCTGACTCCCGGAGCGGCGCATGCGCAGATGGAGCTCTCATCCAAGAACTCCATCTGCGCAGGCGCCTGCTCCCGATGTCATCATTTGAAACTGGGACCACGGACAAACTGGGTAACCTGCTGCACAGCCGCCCGCACGTACAGAGTGGCAGCCAGCAGGCTGCCCACCCACCCTGCGTGCAAGCGGCCGGGTGCCTGTGTGCGGGTGGCAGTCGGGTGCCTGTGCCTGCTTGCGGGCGGCAGCCAGGTGCCTGTGTGAGGGCGGCAGCCGGGTGCCTGTCGGTCCAGCTGCCGCCCACACACAGGCACCTGGCTGCCGCCCGCGCACAGTCACCAGACTGCCGCCCACGCACAGGCACCCTACTGCCGCCCACGCACAGGCACCCGACTGCCGTCCTCACGCAGCCACAGGTACCCGGCTGCTACCCGCATGCAAGCACAGGTATCCGGCCGCTTGCACGCAGCCACAGGCAATGGCAGCTCGATCGCCGCACAGACAGGACCCCCAGGTAAAGCTATATTCGGATTTTAAGACGTACCCCTCATTTTCCTCCCAAATTTTTGGGAGGAAAAGTGCGTCTTATAATCCGAAAAATATGGTATGTGTGGAAGGGGTGTGTTTTTTATGGCTTAGAAACTGAGTATATAGGAATCTTGTAGATGTTTGTGTAGTGGGCTATGATTAAGAGGCATGTAGCCTTGAAACACGTAAACCGCATTGGAGTATATTCAGTAGTGTAACTAGAGTTCGATGGGCCCCGGTGCAAAATTTGGACTTGGGCTCCCATACACCGACACTCGAGGTATGGGATAATTACACAGATACTCGAGGTACGGGATGATTATACCGACACTCAGGGTGTGGGATAATAATGCAGACACTCAGCTCTTTCTCTCAGCACCTAGTTTTCCCATGCTCTGAAATCCCTCTTTCTATGAGCACCCAGCTTTCCTATGTTCTGATATCCATCTAGTCCTCGGCACCCTGCTTTTCCATGCTTTGCTATACATTTTTCCCTTAGCACTTAACTTCCCCATGCTTTGCTGTATATCTTTCCCGCAGAACTCAGCTTTCCCATGCTCTGCTATACATCTTTACCTCAGCATCAAGCTTTCCCTGGATATCAGAGCATGGAAAAGCTGGATGCTGAGGGAAAGATGTTTAGCAGAGCATGGAAAAGCTGGGTGCTGAGGGAAAGAGTCTTGTTCACTCAGCTTTCCCATTCCATGATTGAATCTTTGTTCCCCATCCTTGTATATATTCCCCCATCCTGATTCCCATCACACCACACTCTTTAAAAAAAAAAAAATGTAACAATTATACTCACCTTCCCTCTGCTGCTCTGGTGTGTGGTGTTCTCTTCTGATACAACTTTTCCACAAGCACTCATATAGCCCTACAGAGAAACACATGCTGTATACTGGACATAGACAATATTACATGAGTAGTATACTGTGCATAACATTACATTTACTGTATACCATATACACACTTACTGTATATACAATACAAACTATTATATACATTATATGCCAACTACTACACAATATATACTACCTACGTATATACTCATACACACTATATACTACCCACATACACACTATATACTAGCTACATACACACTGATATACACTATATACTACCCACATACACAGGTACACACTATATACCTCCCACATACACTCTGATATACACTATATACTACCTACATACACACTGATATACACTATATACTTGATACATACTATTACATATACTTACCTATGCTGAAGACAGTCTCCAGGAGCAGCAGGGTCTTCTCATCCCTGCCTCAACCCAGGACAGCAGCCATGACCAGTGAAGTCTCTGGTCTACAGAAAATGGAGGACACCACACAGAGCAGGACTGAGAGATGAGCAGCCCATCACAGGTTCTGCTGCTACAGCTGCCATGCCCTCCTCCATCTGCTCTCAGTCCCGACTGCTTCTAGTGACAAGAGGGAGAGGAAGGGGCCGCACTAACCATTAGGTTCCCTGCAGCTCACGATGACAGCAGTACCACACTCCAAACACTGTAGAAGACAGTAACGTGGCAGGGTCAGTGAGCCCGAGGTCACAGGGAAGAAGAGGTTGGAGGGGGTGGAGCCAAGCACTGCCCGGCCACTTGTATTACCAGTAGTAAAGGTACAGCATAGCTCCTCTTTCAGTGAGCAGAGCAGACTGCTGATCTGCAGGGTGGGCACGTGCCCCTAACCCTGCCGGGCCCGGTCACAGTCGTGATCTCTGCGGCCGCGGTTGTTACGCCCATGGATATATTTTTACTACCCATGTCTTTGTCTTTTTTATATGTGATGTTTTTTATACAATAAAAGCCTATTCCCTCTATTGTACTTTAAGGACTGATATAATGCTGTATTTGTGGTTGTTTCTTGGGGGAGGGCAGGGGGTGTGACCCAAAAAAGCCTTGTAGCTGTGGAGATGGAAGAGTAAATCCATCTACACCGCTTGTGTGTGAATCAAGCCTTAAGAATAAGATTGGCATGTGTATGCAGAATGAGCTGTTAGGCCTCGCTCCCACTAGCTTATTGTTCCAATGCGAGAGCATCAGATGCCACATGTCATACTGTAATTTGATCTTGTGATCAGATAGCAGGTGTGGAGACGAGGGAGGGAGCACTCTCTGCCTCTTCTCCACAGCCTGTCTGTGCGTATAGCGCATTGCACTCAGATGACATCCAAGTGCAGTCCGATGTTTCCCATGCTCCCATAGACTTGTATGGATAGACGTGATCCAATATACGCTGCCAAACGCACCATGCTGCAACTTTTTTCTCATGAAAAAAATAGCAGATAGACACCGCCTCAAAGTTTTACACTGTGCAACTGTACTCCGATGTTTTATTGGATTGCACTCATCCATTTAAAACGCAAGTGGGAGCGAGGCCTTAATGAAAGTATCGGAGAGTGATTACAGGGTGCTCACAGTATAGTGAGAGGAGACTGTAACTTCTCTGTGCATGCCCCATGATTGAAAGCTAGCAAATATATGGAAGATACAGCTTAACCCCTTAACGACCATGGGCAGTAATATTACGTCCCTGTGGTCATAGTGTTAATCCCCACCTGCTGTTGCGGGCTGCAGGTGGGGATCTGCGCACATGTCAGCTGATTTGTACAGCTGACATGTGTGCCTGGCAGGTACAAGTGGAATCGCTATTTATCTGTACCTGTTAACCGCTTAAATGGCGCTGTCAAGATGTGACAGTGCCATATTAACGGTGGTGGCGGTAGAAGTTTACTCACCGCCCGATACCAGAAGTCACATGACATGATCGCGTGGATCCGGTGGTTGTCATGGTAGCACAGGGTCATGTGATGACTCATGTAGCTCACATGACTCAGGTCCTTTAACCAGCATCCGAGTACTGCCAGTTATTAGAGATGATAATTTCACCCGGTCTGAGCGGTGCTGCTCTGATCAGGAGAAATGAATGAGAAATCAGACAGCTAATCCCTATAATCCCTATAGCCGTCTAGGGGTACTAGTAAAGTAAAAAAAAAAAGAAAAATGAAATAAAAATTAAAAAACCTAAAAGTTCAAATTACCCTCTTTTCGCACCGTTGAAAATTAAAGGGTTAAAAAAAATATATACACATTTGGCATCGCCGCGTTCAGAAATGCCGGATCTATCAAAACATAAAATCAAGCAATCTGATCGGTAAACGGCGTAGCGGCAACAAATTTTTCTCAAAATGCAATAACAGGCGATCAAAACATAGCATCTGCGCAAAAATGGTACCATTAAAAACATCAGCTCGAGATGCAAAAAATAAGATATTGCACAAGCAATAGAAAGAAGTCCTGCACCACTCAATCCACCTTAGTTAACAAAAGGTGGATTGAGTGGTGCAGGACTTCTTTCTATTGCTTGTGCTATCTCGGATTTCTCCTTCTGGAGTTTTTTGCACACTCTTTTTCCAGCACGCTATTAAAAAATTGTTACGTCTGGATTGTGCCACCCTTGCGTTTATTACCATGGAAGTTATGGACAGCACCAGCGTTCCATCATCGGAGATTACAGGTGTACAGGCGGGCCGAGCTGATCCGGCTTCCTTCTTCGAGGAATGTAACACGAGAAAGGACACTGAGGTACTGGGTGTTAAAGCACTGGAATACAAAATTCATTCCCTCTCAGAGAGAGAGGTGCGGTTGTTTTGGACGATAAAATCCTTGCAATCTTACGTGGACTGCAATAGGGACCCTAGGGGCCTCCGTATTATCAAATCCCTGGCACATTTCCAGGATGATACAGTTTTCACCAAAGAATGGGAGGATATACAATTGGACTGCTCTATGAAGTTACTACAGTTGGTGTTAAGGAAAAATGAGGACGATTATTCCATTCTGAATACAGAATTGGATAAGTTAAAACAGGACACTCGGGCTCGGGTAACTGAGGAATATTGGTTGACTTTAATACAGAAATTGGATACAAAAATTAATTGATGTACAGACAGATATAAAAAACAAAAAAAGGGAGAAATTTATGAGGGATAAGCGAGACTATGACACGAAACAGATTTTTTGTTGGGCCAAAGACAGAACAAAAAAATATAAAAGAAAGTCCTATATGAAAAATAAAAAACAAGGATATCAGGATAGAGGGTACTGGACCACAGACTCGGAGTCTAGTGGCTCTAAGGATGTGACACCAGGCCCTTCTAGTGGGGCCCCCCCAAAGTTGCTACTCCTGCCCCTTTAGGAAACGTATCAAACGGGGTGGCAGGAAGAGACACAAGGGGAAGGGGCCGCAAGAGAAAGTCTGTTTCGTGAAGAAATTAGAAAATGATTTAGTCTCTGCTTCTCCTATTATTGTTAATCTGTCTGACCATGAACTTTCAAGAGATATGATTTCGGTACTATCTAGGGGTTTGAATTTTTGAATTCCTGAGGGGTTTAATTTTGTTGATTTTAAGATTGATTTATACAAAGCTATAAGAAAGATTCATTTATACAAATTTTTCCATCAGACACCCACAAATGTCAATGTGGTTCCAGAGGGTCAAAAACCATGTATAGTGGACAGTAAAAATTTTGATATTACAGGAGCTTTTGATCCAGCCACAATTCAGGAAGCAGAGTTGCTGCTGAGCCTGAATAATTCTGAGCTGGATCAGAAATTCAATTTAAATGAGATGATCTGTGAGTCCATGAGATTCACAAAAGGTATAAAGTCTGACTTCCATCCTCCCGTTATACAGGGCAACCTGATTGACCTATTTCAGGACACAGTACTAAAAGAGGTGGAAGCTTTGTTTTATCCCAGTCTTAATAAGAATCTGAGGGTGAATTGAACACAGTTCAAACAATGCGTTCATGGGAGGACACTATATTTCGGGAAGCAGATAAAGGAGGAAATATAGTGCTCCTAACCCGTGCAGCATATCTACAGGAGTGTCTAAGACAGCTCCAGGATCGATCCACATAAACTCCCTTAATGTTTAACCCCATTTGCGACTATAAAAAACAGCTTACGCGATTACTGTACAAGTATGTGACCCTTGAGTTTCTTTCCCGCACACAAGCAGATAAGCTGATTCCATCCTTTCCTACAAGGCCCCACTGGTATTGCATATGTGAAGCCCCACAGGTGTTGTGTCGGTGTCGGTGCGTTACCTTCAGGGACTCCACGTTGCTGGATCTCCGTCACTGGTAGGAAATCTTCTGTTTTTGATCGTGACGCCACTCTCAGTATTGCGGCCAGTAGGGACCGCCACTGCAGGTTGCGGGTCGCCTGGGGCTGATGGTGTGTGCAGTTAGATGTAGGAGCCTCCTGAGAGTGAGGCAAGCCCCAGGGCCCTGTGTAGGTTTGTAGTACCACAAGTCGCAGAATGACCACACAGGCTGGATGTCTTTCAGGGTTTTTACTCACTTCAGGTGGCAGGGTGAGTAACCCGGGCGTAGCTGAGATGAACCAGGTAGGAACCAGGTATCCTTCAGGCTGACTTTATGAGGGTGACTACTGACTCGCCTTCCTTAGCCCTTGGTGGTTTGGGGTGACCCCGACTTTGAGTCCCTATGGGGGTCACCCAGGGAAGATGCTGCAGCCTCTCTCCCCTTGTTGTTTGCCGTGTGCTTGTTCCCCGGACCAGGCCACTCCAGCTGCTTGCCTCCTGTGACCTATGGGCCCTCACTGCGGTTACGTGGCTGCGGCTTTTGTAGTGTTGTGGTGTGGGCTTTAAGAGCCCCACACTGGCAGGTTTAGCAGGGAAAGGTGAATCTATCCTCGCTTCGGGATCTGCCGCCCGGTTGGGCCTGGTGCTCTCTAGCAGTCTCCTTACTTCCCACTCCGTTGCACTCTCTAGCTGAAGCTGGCTTTCAGGCAGCACTCCTAGTTGACCGTTCTCCCCCGTCTGTAGCCACTGCGCGGACGCTGTCAGATTGCACAGCTCCAGGGATCTGCTCCTCACTTGAGCTCCCTGGACTCTACACTGAACTGGCTCACTGCTCCTCCTCTCCTGTTCTTGCCTACGCCACCTAGCAACCAGACTCTCCACCACACCCCTTGAGAGGAGATGGAGGCTCTACCCCCTCCACTATTCCAGTGAAGGTGAAGGCTTGCCCCCTCCTGGGATCCCCAGGGGTCCTCTCATGGGTACATGTGTGAGACCTGATCACTATGCGCCTGTGTTCCACACCCCGGTCAGCCTTCTGGATTACCTGTATTGTACTGTTCCCAGCATGGGTGCAGTACTCAGTGGTGCCTGACCAGGTCAGGGGCGCCACATTCCCCCTTAGTTATCACCAGCACGTCCTCGGGCTGCAAGACAACATTTTAAAATGCATAAAACATTAAAACATGTAAAACATTTAAAAGCACCAGGTACCATACATCACCACCCTCCACCCACAAGTCCGTTAACCCACCCAAAACCCTCTCACGTTGGCCGCGGCTTCAGCCACTTCTGGCAGGATGTAGAGGCGGCTTTCATGGGCTGGTGGTTTTCAGGGTATACCTGTCCTGGTGGATCCGCGCCCTCAGCCTCTTCTGGCAGGATGCAGAGGCGGCCTCCACAGTTGGTGCTGACCAGGTACCCTCTTTGTGGTGGTGAGCCAAGGCCCCATAAACAGGCTTGCTCTCTGGTCGCAAGTGAGCCAAGGCCCTCTATACGGACGGGCCCCTCCTGGTCGCAGACGAGCCAAGCCTCTAAACAGGCTGGCCCTGGTGGTGGTGCCACTGGTGTAACTATTTACACTGCGAGAGTTTGTGGCTATAGCAAGTTCATAGCCTTAAAGTTTATTTCTCACAATAGTTTTTGTGGGCACATGCTTAAACGTTGCAAAACAAAACTTTTCAAAACTGGTCAAAACAGTAACTTCTCTTCTTTACTTTACTCCTCGGTACCAGGGCTTTGGCCTATTGGGCTACGGCACCTGCTGTTTTCTTGCTCCTTGTCATCCTCTGAGGTAGTTTCATCTGTAGGCTCTTTGTCTTTTCTTTCTTGATCTTCATCTGTTCCCTTTTCTGCATCTGTTTCTTTATCTCTGTCTTTTCTTTCTTCTTTGGGACATGGTGCTACGTCTAAGGCATAGTAGCCCCTTTCTCCTTGATGCAAGGTGAACTGTACTGCGTCTCCAATTTTCAAATTTCTGCCTGAATGTCCTCTGGGCAGGTGGGCTTGAACATCTCTCCGATTCACAAATATGCCCTCTTTTATTCCTCTTACTACAATGAAGCCGTATCCGCTTTTCAAATTGAAGTCCTCTACAACTCCTCTGTAAAGGGGTCCTCTGACCTGGACTCTAGACCTTCTCAGTAATCTTTTCTCCTGCAGGTCTCTGGCTGTGACCTCTCTCTGCTCTGGGGATGGCGGTGCAGGGGGAAACTGGGTTCTACTGCGGCGCTGTGTCTTGCGGCCTGAACTCTGCGTGGTACAACTTGCAAACTCCCAGGTGAGACTTTTGGGCAGTTCTTCGTCAGCGGACGGTGTCAGGTCTTCCTCATCCCAGCGAGAATAGGGCAGCATCTCTGGCTCTGGGTATAGGTCCACTGCTGGTGGCTCCGGAGTCAGCTCCTCAGCTTCCTGGCCTCCTCTCCCCCTTAGTTCTTCTTGGCACTCCTTTGGTGGCAGTGCTGGGGATGGGCTTTCTTCAGCTGGTCTGGGCGGTGGACTCTCTGGCGCGGCTGCAGGGATTGCCGGAATCTCCTTGGGGGTATGCGGAGGGAGCAGATACCGATCCACCATTTCCTGTGGGAACTGGGCCTCTAGGTCAGCCTTCAGCTTCCAGTATTCAGGGTCCTCTCCTATCAGGGTCTTTCTAGCAGGGACCTCTCTGGACTGGGGAGCGGTGTCTGCTCTGGCCTTGCAGGCCGGGGAAAATAGTGATGCAATCTCTTGGCGGGCCGCGCCTGGCATGGCGGCGGCCTGGTCTTGGCGGGCCGCGCCCGGCATGGCGGCGGCCTGGTCTTGGCGGGCCGCGCCCTGTTTGGCGGCGGCCTGGTCTTGGCGGGCCGCGCCCGGCATGGCGGCGGCCTGGATCAGTGTCGCTGTTGCAGGGGGCTCTGTGCAGGCTGGGCTGGACGTCGCTGCAGCGATCGGAGCTTGGCGGGCCGCACCCGGCGGGGCTGCGGCCTGGTTCAGCATCTCACTTGCGGTGCGGACGAGCGTCGCTGCTGCGGTGGGGTCTTGGCGGACTGGACTCAGCAGGGTGGCAGCCTGGGTCAGTGTCACACCTGCGGCACGAATCAGTATCGCAGTGGTAGTCGGACCTTTGCGGGCCAGGCGGGGCATGGCTGCGGCGGCCTGGATTTGGCGGGCCGCATCTAGCGTGGCTGCGGCCTGGTTCGGTGGCGCCGCGCCGGGCGCCTCTTCCGGGACCGCGGGCGTGGCAGCAGGGGTCGGGGCACTTGTGCTGGCCGGGGCATCACTCGACTCACCCATCTGTGGCAGCATCGGGGTCTGCGTCGTCGCCGCTCGGTCTGACATGCGTCGCGCGGCTCCCTCCTCGTAGGTCCGCACCGCCGCAGCCATCTCCAGGAGCTCCGTGCGTTCTTCCCTAAGCTGTCGCACAATCCCGGCCTCCAGCCGGTCACAGAAGATGGCAAGCTCCCGGCACCACCAGGCAGCAGTGCCTGGCTCTGGGTATCCGCGTCTGGACTCCATTTTCTCTAACAAGCTGCTGGCTTCTCTTCTGCTCCGCCGTCTCTGGACGCTTCCGCTTTCTTCATCAGCGAGGTCAGGACTCTGCAGGGGATCTCTGGGTAGCCACACCTCCTCTTCGTGGGCGGTAACTTCTTCCAGCGCGGGCTGCTGTTGTTTTTCAGCGCGCTTTTCATGGTGGCAATATGGCGGCGCTTCCAATTTTTCAAGCGGACCGCCTAAGCACATGGTCACCTGTCTGGACAGGTCTAGTCCTTATCCTGTTCGTGACGCCAGATGTGAAGCCCCACAGGTGTTGTGTCGGTGTCGGTGCGTTACCTTCAGGGACTCCACGTTGCTGGATCTCCGTCACTGGTAGGAAATCTTCTGTTTTTGATCGTGACGCCACTCTCAGTATTGCGGCCAGTAGGGACCGCCACTGCAGGTTGCGGGTCGCCTGGGGCTGATGGTGTGTGCAGTTAGATGTAGGAGCCTCCTGAGAGTGAGGCAAGCCCCAGGGCCCTGTGTAGGTTTGTAGTACCACAAGTCGCAGAATGACCACACAGGCAGGATGTCTTTCAGGGTTTTTACTCACTTCAGGTGGCAGGGTGAGTAACCCGGGCGTAGCTGAGATGAACCAGGTAGGAACCAGGTATCCTTCAGGCTGACTTTATGAGGGTGACTACTGACTCGCCTTCCTTAGCCCTTGGTGGTTTGGGGTGACCCCGACTTTGAGTCCCTATGGGGGTCACCCAGGGAAGATGCTGCAGCCTCTCTCCCCTTGTTGTTTGCCGTGTGCTTGTTCCCCGGACCAGGCCACTCCAGCTGCTTGCCTCCTGTGACCTATGGGCCCTCACTGCGGTTACGTGGCTGCGGCTTTTGTAGTGTTGTGGTGTGGGCTTTAAGAGCCCCACACTGGCAGGTTTAGCAGGGAAAGGTGAATCTATCCTCGCTTCGGGATCTGCCGCCCGGTTGGGCCTGGTGCTCTCTAGCAGTCTCCTTACTTCCCACTCCGTTGCACTCTCTAGCTGAAGCTGGCTTTCAGGCAGCACTCCTAGTTGACCGTTCTCCCCCGTCTGTAGCCACTGCGCGGACGCTGTCAGATTGCACAGCTCCAGGGATCTGCTCCTCACTTGAGCTCCCTGGACTCTACACTGAACTGGCTCACTGCTCCTCCTCTCCTGTTCTTGCCTACGCCACCTAGCAACCAGACTCTCCACCACACCCCTTGAGAGGAGATGGAGGCTCTACCCCCTCCACTATTCCAGTGAAGGTGAAGGCTTGCCCCCTCCTGGGATCCCCAGGGGTCCTCTCATGGGTACATGTGTGAGACCTGATCACTATGCGCCTGTGTTCCACACCCCGGTCAGCCTTCTGGATTACCTGTATTGTACTGTTCCCAGCATGGGTGCAGTACTCAGTGGTGCCTGACCAGGTCAGGGGCGCCACACATACCCAAAATACACAAAAATATTGATAACCCTCCAGGCCGCCCGATAGTGGCAGGGATTGGGTCGTTGACAGAACCCCTCTCACACTATCTGGATTGGCTATTAAGACCATTATTAACACACATTCCCTCCTATGTTAAGGATAGTGGAGATTTTATATCACTGTTGTATGGCATTACGTGGCAAGAGGGTTTCAATTTAACAGCAATTGATGTGGAAAGTTTATATACTCGAATTCCACAAATTTTGGGTATCCAAGCAACCAAGGAAATAGTGGCCAATTGTGGCAAGAGTCCCCTTTTTGTGAGTTTGTGAAGCTATGGAGTTCGTGCTATCCAAAAATGCCTTCATGTTCTGAGAAAAATGGTATGTACAATGCGGGGGTACAGCGATGGGTACCCCTGTATCTTGTGCGATGGCAAACATCTTTTTGGGCTTTTTTGAGAGTAAATATGTTTTCAGCAGCACCAACCCTTACCTTAAGCATATAAAACATTATTTAAGGTATGTGGACGATGTGTTCATGATATGGGACGGGACAGAAAAAGTTTTTTCTGAATTTGTGTTCTACCTCAACAATGTCAATACCATGAACATGTCCTTCACTTCTACCTTTGGTGGTGATGTGATTAATTTTTTGGATGTAGAGGCGTCTGAGAAGGAGGGTAAAATCTCCACCAGAGTTTACAGAAAACCTACAGCCTCCAATTCCCTTTTGCATTACAATAGCGCTCACCCACAACACACAAAAGCCGCATTGCCTTATTCACAATTCCTTAGGCTGCGGAGAATTAATGACAACAGTGAGGTTTTTTTAGAACAGGCTATGGTAACGTCCGGGTGGTGGAACCTCTGGGCCGTACACCGGTTTCCCTTGAGGAGGCAGCCAGGCAGGTCACCCCGCCAGAGGGTCTGGGTGCACGGTAGCCGAAGCACTGGTGGTAGTCAGACAGTCCGTAGGGGAGCAGGAAAGGTGGACGGAGTTCTGGACGGTGGTCCGGGTGACGAGGCTCAGAGTCCGAGGCCAGGTGGTAAGATCAGGCGGGATCCGAGACTTGCTGAGCGATGGAACGGGTCACCAAGCGGAGCCAGGAACTGGAGACTGGCGGAGCTGCAGAGGTGGTGGCACATCCGCCGAAGTCACCGTCAGGGTACGGGAATGAGCGTGGTTCGGAGCGGCTGGCGTGGCAGGACAGGCTCTACGAGACAGGACAGGGTTAATGCAGGCAAGGTACAAGACAATGCAATAGGGGACCTGAACACTAGCTTACTAAACACGTAGAACAGGCCCCGCCCACCAGGAAAGTGATTCTTAATATACCCTGTACCTGTCTATGTAATTTCCTGTTTCTCGGTGCTGGCCCTTTAAGAGAGGGTCAATGAC
Source organism: Anomaloglossus baeobatrachus (assembly GCF_048569485.1). Classification (NCBI taxonomy): domain Eukaryota; kingdom Metazoa; phylum Chordata; class Amphibia; order Anura; family Aromobatidae; genus Anomaloglossus; species Anomaloglossus baeobatrachus. Next base: position 301,426,885 of record NC_134357.1, on the reverse strand, counting down.
CGCGCGCGCGCCCTAATGCACATGCGCGAGGCCCGGGTGCCAGAAGCCAGAGGAGGGAGCGGTGAGGAGGAAGCAGGAGAGCCGGGCTGAGGCAGAGATGCCGACGGGCGCCGGGAGCGGGGACCGGGCTGCCTGGGGACCGCAGGCAATGGGACAGGAAGGCTATGGAGCGGGGGACCGGGAAGCTTGGCACGGGAGCGGGTAAGCAAGGCAGAGGGACCGGGAAGCATGGCAGGAGAGCCGGGGAGCCTAGCAGGGGAGCCGGAGAGCGTGACAGTACTCCCTCCCCCACGCCCCCCTCCCCGCAAGCGGGACAGGAAGGCACGAATCAGAGGAGTGCCCACATTCTCCCGGGGTTCCCAGGACCTATCCTCGGGACCATACCCCGCCCAGTCCACCAGGAAATACTGCCGACCTCGTACGGTCTTCATGGCCACGATATCCCTTACCGCATAGATGTCATCGTCAGCGATGGGAGGAGGAGCAGTACCGGCATCAGCGGAGAAGGGACCAAGGACAACAGGCTTGAGCAAGGAGACATGGAAAGAGTTGGGTATCCACATCGTGGCCGGGAGCTGCAGCTTGTAGGAGACTGCATTGATCTTGCTGATGACTTTAAACGGCCCGATGTAACGAGGACCCAACTTGTAGGATGGCAACTTCAATCTGACATACTTAGATGCAAGCCAGACCAGATCACCAGGGGAGAAACACGGGGGATCCAGGCGCCTTTTGTCCGCATGTCTCTTCATCCGCAAAGAAGCACGCTCAAGGGAGGTCTTGACAGAGCTCCATATGGCTGAGAAGTCCTGGACCAGAGCATCTGCTGCGGGGACATCGGAAGCCGAGGATACTGGCAATGGAACAGAAGGCTGAAGTCCGTAAACGACTCGGAATGGAGAGCTGGAGGTGGACTCGCTGATGTGATGGTTGTGGGAGAACTCAGCCCAAGGAAGAAGCGTGGACCAGTCATCGTGATGGGCATTAACGCAGTGGCGCAGGAAGGAGGTCAGGATTTGATTGACCCGCTCCACTTGCCCATTCAACTGAGGATGGTAGGCCGAAGAAAAGTCCAGAGATACTTCCAGATGTTTGCAGAGGGCCCTCCAGAAGTGCGAGGTAAACTGAGTTCCTCTGTCGGACACAATGTGTGCGGGAAAGCCATGCAATCGGAATATATGTTGGATGAAGGAGTCAGCTAGCTCCTGGGCAGAGGGCAGCCCGGCCATGGGAATGAAGTGAGCCATTTTTGAGAAACGGTCCACCACAACCCATATGACTGTGTGTCCAGAGGATAAAGGTAAGTCCGTAATGAAGTCCATTGCGATATGTTGCCACGGAACAGAAGGAATGGGCAGAGGCAGGAGACGTCCATATGGTAGGTGCTTGGGTGTCTTGTTCCGGGCACAGGACGGACAGGCCGAGACGAAGGTTGAGACGTCTTTACGGAGGGACGGCCACCAGTAGTGACGGACAATCGTACTCCAAGTCTTCTTCTGACCAGCATGACCGGCGATCTTCGAGGCATGGCCCCAGTGCAGGACTCTCTGTCTGTCCGTATCTGGGACATAGGTTTTCCCAGGGGGTATCTGAGTTACCGTGACAGGATTCACCGGCATGATCTTGCTGGGGTTGATTATGGGCTGGAATGTCTCCTCCTCCGACTCCACGGCCACTAAGGACCTGGACAAAGCGTCTGCCCGCACGTTTTTGTCCGCAGGCCGAAAATGGAGTTGGAAATCAAATCGGGCAAAAAACAAGGACCAGCGGGCTTGTCGTGGGTTCAGTCTTTGGGCTGACCGCAGGTACTCCAGATTCTTGTGGTCTGTGTATATGATTACAGGATATACTGCGCCCTCCAAGAGGTAGCGCCATTCTTCCAAGGCAAGCTTCACGGCCAGTAGCTCCCGATCCCCGATGGTGTAATTGCGTTCGGGTGCTGAGAAGCTCTTGGAGAAGAATCCACAAGTGACCAGCTTGCCGGAGGGGGAGTTCTGCATCAACACTGCTCCGGCTCCTGAGGAGGAGGCATCCACCTCCAAGGTGAACTGTCTGTTCAATTCAGGGCGATGGAGAACCGGGGAGGAAGCAAACGCCTGTTTCAAGGAGCAGAACGCGGCATCGGCCGCCGGGGGCCAGTCCTTAGGATTAGCTCCTTTCTTAGTCAAGGCAGAGAGAGGCGCAGTCAAGGCGGAGAAATGCGGGATGAATTGCCGATAATAGTTCGCAAAGCCGAGAAAGCGTTGGATAGCCTTTAGTCCGGAAGGAGGAGGCCAGTTGATGATGGCAGACACTTTCTCTGGGTCCATCTGCAGGCCAGTGTCCGAGATTACATAACCCAGGAAGGGAAGAGATGACTTTTCAAAGATGCATTTCTCGTACTTGGCGTACAGACGGTTCTCTCTAAGCCTCTGGAGAACTAGCTGCACGTTCTCTCTGTGGGTCTGTAGGTCCAGAGAGAAGACCAGGATGTCATCCAGATATACCACGACACAGACATAGAGGAGATCTCTGAACACGTCGTTCACCAGTTCTTGGAAGACTGCCGGAGCATTACACAGACCAAAGGGCATGACACAATACTCATAGTGCCCATCCCGAGTGTTGAAGGCGGTTTTCCATTCGTCTCCAGAGCGAATGCGAACCAGGTTATAGGCCCCACGAAGGTCCAACTTGGTGAAGACCCGGGCTCCTCGGAGCCGATCGAATAGTTCGGGGATAAGCGGCAGAGGGTATTTGTTCTTTACGGTGATCTGGTTTAAACCCCGGTAGTCGATGCAAGGGCGCAGATCACCCTCCTTTTTCTTGACGAAGAAAAACCCTGCTCCGGCAGGGGATGAGGACCTCCGAATGAACCCCTTTGCCAGGCTCTCGGTAATATAGGCAGACATAGCTCGTGTCTCCGCAGGGGACAAGGGGTATATTCTTCCTCTAGGAGGCGTGGTTCCTGGCAGTAAATCGATGGCGCAGTCGTAGGGACGATGAGGCGGTAGTACCTCTGACTCCTTTTTATCAAAAACGTCCGAGAAGGACCAGTAGGCAGAAGGCAGTCCTGGTAGAGACTCTGGAAGCGGAGGGCGTCGAACGGGCTGGATGGTTTTCAGACATCTCTCGTGGCACGAGGAGCCCCATCGGGTGATTTCACCTGTACTCCAGCTGACCGACGGTTCGTGTGTCCGTAACCATGGGAGTCCCAGCAGGATCTGATGAGACATACGCGGAAGGACGTAGAAGGTGATCTTCTCGGTGTGCAGAGCACCGATCCGTACTTCCACAGGCTTGGTGATCAGTGAGATGGTGTCAGAGAGGGGTCTCCCATCTACAGAGGCGATCACCAGCGGTTTCTCTAGTGGGAGGACAGGCACCTGGTACTTATCCACCGTGGCCTGCTGGATGAAGTTGCCTGCTGCTCCGGAATCAAGATACGCCTCTACCGTGAACCGGGTCTCTTCTGTGGTGACTTGAATAGTCCAGGTAACGGAGTCTGAGAGTGTCCCAGCACCTAGGGTGGCCTCTCCTACCAGGCCTAGGCTTTGGAGTTTCCCGGCTTCTCGGGACAAGAGCGTAGCAGGTGTGTGCCAGCTCCGCAGTAGAAGCAGAGACCTTTTGCTAGTCGTTCTGCTCTGCGTTGCTCAGACTGCATCAGGCGGTCAATCTGCATGGGCTCGTAGGTAGAAGCGCCAGGTGACGCCGACTGGGGAGCGATGGGCTTCAGTGGTGGGGAGGCGTGCCGCATCGGACGCCTTTCGCGGGACACCTCTTTGGATCGTTCCTGGAAACGAAGATCCACTCAAGTCGCTAGAGCAATCAGGGCATCCAAGGAGGACGGCACGTCCCGACCCGCCAGCTCATCTTTAATCCGACCCAAGAGTCCCTCCCAGAAGGCGGCGGTTAGGGCCTCATTGTTCCAGCCGAGTTCCAAGGCCAAGGTGCGAAACCGAATGGCGTATTGGCCCACCGTCAGAGTCCCCTGACGTAGCCGGAGGAGGGATGAGGCAGACGTGGAGGCGCGTCCGGGCTCGTCAAAGGTGGTACGAAATGCCTGCAGGAACTCCTGGATGTTGGTAGTTACCGGATCCTCCTTCTCCCACAAGGGGTTCATCCAGGCCAGTGCCTCTCCTTCCAGATGGGACATCATGAAGGCGACCTTGGCTTGGTCAGATACGCAAAGGTGCGGCAGCTGCGTGAAATGGAGGGAGCACTGATTAATGAATCCCCTGCAGGTCTTGGGATCACCGGCGTACCGGGGTGGTGAGGCCAAACGGAGTTTGGAAGCATCCGAGGAGACTGCCACGGGAGCTGCGGTCGCGGGTTGTGCAGTGGGAACCCGAGATGCCACAGGCGTGACCGCTGCTTGTAGTGCGTTCAGACGGGCATCCACAGAAGTCATGAAGTTCAGCATGCGGGTCTGGGTCTCGCGCTGTCGTATGAGTTCCTGCTGCAGGGCCGCTAGTGCTTCGGCGGGATCCATGGCCTGTTCTAGCTGTAACGTCCGGGTGGTGGAACCTCTGGGCCGTACACCGGTTTCCCTTGAGGAGGCAGCCAGGCAGGTCACCCCGCCAGAGGGTCTGGGTGCATGGTAGCCGAAGCACTGGTGGTAGTCAGACAGTCCGTAGGGGAGCAGGAAAGGTGGACGGAGTTCTGGACGGTGGTCCGGGTGACGAGGCTCAGAGTCCGAGGCCAGGTGGTAAGATCAGGCGGGATCCGAGACTTGCTGAGCGATGGAACGGGTCACCAAGCGGAGCCAGGGACTGGAGACTGGCGGAGCTGCAGAGGTGGTGGCACATCCACCGAAGTCACCGTCAGGGTACGGGAATGAGCGTGGTTCGGAGCGGCTGGCGTGGCAGGACAGGCTCTACGAGACAGGACAGGGTTAATGCAGGCAAGGTACAAGACAATGCAATAGGGGACCTGAACACTAGCTTACTAAACACGTAGAACAGGCCCCGCCCACCAGGAAAGTGATTCTTAATATACCCTGTACCTGTCTATGTAATTTCCTGTTTCTCGGTGCTGGCCCTTTAAGAGAGGGTCAATGACCGCGCGCGCGCCCTAATGCGCATGCGCGAGGCCCGGGTGCCAGAAGCCAGAGGAGGGAGCGGTGAGGAGGAAGCAGGAGAGCCGGGCTGAGGCAGAGATGCCGACGGGTGCCGGGAGCGGGGACCGGGCTGCCTGGGGACCGCAGGCAATGGGACAGGAAGGCTATGGAGCGGGGGACCGGAAAGCCTGGCACGGGAGCGGGTAAGCAAGGCAGAGGGACAGGGAAGCATGGCAGGAGAGCCGGGGAGCCTAGCAGGGGAGCAGGAGAGCGTGACAGCTATGGACTTAAAATTAGGACTACAGGAACGGGGTTACCCAGATGCGATTATTGATTTAGCTTATAAAAGAACAATATCTATGGCATCGCATACCGGTCACAGTAACCATGCCCTCCATACAAAATAATGGGCCCCATGTAGTCCCCTATACAGAGAAATGGGCCCCACATAGCCCTCCATACACAATAATGGGCCACACGTAGCCCCTATACAGAATAATGGGCCCCACGTAGCCCTCCATACACAATAATGGGCCCCACATAGTCCTCCATACACAATAATGGGCCCCACATAGTACTCCATACAGAATAAAGGACCCCACATAGCCCTCCATACACAATAATGGGCCCCACATAGCCCTCCATACACAATAATGGGCCTCACATAGCCCTCCATACAGAATAATGGGCGGCACATAGCCCTCCATATACAATAATGGGCCCCATGTAGTCCCCTATACAGAATAATGGGCCCCACATAGCCCTCCATACAGAATAATGGGCGCCACATTGCCCTCCATACACAATAATGGGCCCCATGTAGTCCCCTATACAGAATAATGGGCCCCACATAGCCCTCCATACACAATAATAGGCCCCACATAGCACTTATACAGAATAATGGGCCCCGCATAGCCCTCCATATAGAATAATGGGCGCCACATAGCCCTCCATACAGAATAATGGGAGCCACATTGCCCTCCATACACAATAATGGGCCCCATGTAGTCCCCTATACAGAACAATGGGCCCCACGTAGCCCTCCATACACAATAATGGACCCCATGTAGTCACCTATACGGAACAATGGGCCCCACGTAGCCCTCCATACACAATAATGGGCCCAACATAATCCTCCATACACAATAATGGGCCCCAGATAGCCCTCCATACAGAATAATGGGCCCCACATAGCCCTCCATACACAATAATGGGCCCCATGTAGTCCACTATACAGAATAATGGGCCCCACATAGCCCTCCATACAGAATAATGGGCCCAACGTAGTCCCCTATAAAGAATAATGGGCCCCACATAGCCCTCCATACACAATAATGGGCCCCATGTAGTCCCCTATACGGAGAAATGGGCCCCACATAGCCCTCCATACACAATAATGGGCCCCATGTAGCCCCTATACAGAATAATGGGCCCCACATAGCCCTCCATGCACAATAATGGGCCCCATGTAGTCCCCTTTACAAAATAATGGGCCCCACATAGCCCTCCATACACATTAATGGACCCTATGTAGTTCCCTATACAGAATAATGGGCCCCACGTAGCCCTCCATACAGAATAATGGGCCCCATATAATCCCCTATACAGAATAATAAGCCACACATAGCCCTCCATACAGAATAAGGGGCCCCACATATCCCTTCATACACAATAATGGGCCCCACATAGCCCTCCATACAGAATATTGGGTCCCACATAGCACTCTATACAGAATAATGGGCCCCACATAGCCCTCCATACAGAATAATGGGCACCACATAGCCCTCCATACACAATAATGGGTCCCATGTAGTTACCTATACAGAATAAAGGGCCCCACATAGCCCTCCATACAGTATAAAGGGCCCCACGTAGTCCCCTATACAGAATAATGGGCCCCACATAGCCCTCTATACAGAATAATGGGCCCCACATAGCCCTCCATACAGAATAATGGGCGCCACATTGCCCTCCATACACAATAATGGGCCCCATGTAGTCCCCTATACAGAGAAATGGGCCCCACATAGCCCTCCATACACAATAATGGGCCCCACGTAGTCCCCTATACAGAATAATGGGCCCCACGTAGCCCTCCACACACAATAATGGGCCCCACATAGTCCTCCATACACAATAATGGGCCCCACATAGTCCTCCATACAGAATAATGGACCCCACATAGCCCTCCATACACAATAATGGGCCCCACATAGCCCTTCATATACAATAATGGATCCTACTTAGCACTTCATACAGAATAATGGGCGGCACATAGCCCTCCACACACAATAATGGGCCCCATGTAGTCCCCTATACAGAATAATGGGCCCCACATAGCCCTCCATACAGAATAATGGGCGCCACATTGCCCTCCATACATCATAATGGGCCCCATGTAGTCCCCTATACAGAGTAATGGGCCCCACATAGCCCTCCATACAGAATAATGGGCCCCACGTAGTCCCCTATACAGAATAATGGGCCCCACATAGCCCTCCATACAGAATAATGGGCCCCACATAGCCCTCCATACAGAATAATGGGCGCCACTTGGCCTCCATACACAATAATAGGCCCCATGTAGTCCCCTATACAGAGTAATGGGCCCCACATAGCCGTCCATACAGAATAATGGGCCCCACATGGCCCTCCATAGACAATAATGGGCCCCATATAGTCCCCTATACAGAATATTAAACCCCACATAGCCCTCCATACAGAATAAGGGACCCCATATAGCCCTCCATACAGAATAATGGGCCTCTCATAGCCCTTCATACACAATATTGGGCCCCACATAGTCCCCTAAACAGAATAATGGGCCCCACATAGCCGTCCATACAGAATAATGGGCCCCACATAGCCCTCCATACACAATAATGGGCCCCATATAGTCCCCTATAAAGAATAATAAGCCCCACATAGCCCTCCATGCAGAATAAGGGACCCCATATAGCCCTCCATAAAGAATAATGGGCCCCATGTAGTCCCCTATACAGAATAATAAGCCCCACATAGCCCTTCATACACATAAATAGGCCCCACATAGCACTTCATACAGAATAATGGGCCCCGCATAGCCCTCCATACAGAATAATGGGCCCCACATAGCCCTCCATATAGAAAAATGGGCGCCACATAGCCCTCCATACAGAATAATGGGCGCCACATTGCCCTCCATAAACAATAATGGGCCCCATGTAGTCCCCTATACAGAATAATGGGCCCCACGTAGCCCTCCATACAGAATAATGGGCGCCACATTGCCCTCCATACACAATAATGGGCCCCATGTAGTCCCCTATACAGAGTAATGGGCCCCACATAGCCCTCCATACAGAATAATGGGCCCCACGTAGTCCCCTATACAGAATAATGGGCCCCACATAGTCCTCCATACAGAATAATGGGCCCCACATAGCCCTCCATACAGAATAATGGGCCTCTCATAGCCCTTCATACACAATATTGGGCCCCACATAGTCCCCTAAACAGAATAATGGGCCCCACTTAGCCGTCCATACAGAATAATGGGCCCCACATAGTCCTCCATACACAATAATGGGCCCCATATAGTCCCCTATAAAGAATAATAAGCCCCACATAGCCCTCCATGCAGAATAAGGGACCCCATATAGCCCTCCATAAAGAATAATGGGCCCCATGTAGTCCCCCATACAGAATAATAAGCCCCACATAGCACATCATACAGAATAATTGGCCCCGCATAGCCCTCCATACAGAAAAATGGGCGCCACATAGCCCTTCATACAGAATAATGGGCGCCACATTGCCCTCCATAAACAATAATGGGCCCCATGTAGTCCCCTATACAGAATAATGGGCCCCACATAGCCCTCCATACAGAATAATGGGCCTCTCATAGCCCTTCATACACAATATTGGGCCCCACATAGTCCCCTAAACAGAATAATGGGCCCCACTTAGCCGTCCATACAGAATAATGGGCCCCACATAGTCCTCCATACACAATAATGGGCCCCATATAGTCCCCTATAAAGAATAATAAGCCCCACATAGCCCTCCATGCAGAATAAGGGACCCCATATAGCCCTCCATAAAGAATAATGGGCCCCATGTAGTCCCCCATACAGAATAATAAGCCCCACATAGCACTTCATACAGAATAATTGGCCCCGCATAGCCCTCCATACAGAAAAATGGGCGCCACATAGCCCTTCATACAGAATAATGGGCGCCACATTGCCCTCCATAAACAATAATGGGCCCCATGTAGTCCCCTATACAGAACAATGGGCCCCACATAGCCCTCCATACACAATAATGGGCCCCATGTAGTCCCCTATACAGAATAATGGGCTCCACGTAGCCCTCCATACACAATAATAGGCCCCATGTAGTCCCCTATACAAAATAATGGGCCCCACATAGCCCTCCATACAGAATACTGGGCGCCACATTGCCCTCCATAAACAATAATGGGCCCCATGTAGTCCCCTAAACAGAACAATGGGCCCCACGTAGCCCTCCATAAACAATAATGTGCCCCATGTAGTCCCCTATACAGAACAATGGGCCCCACGTTGCCTTCCATACACAATAATGAGCCCCATGTAGTCCCCTATACAGAATAATGTGCCCCACATAGCCCTCCATACAGAATAATGGGCGCCACATTGCCCTCCATACACAATAATGTGCCCCATGTAGTCCCCTATACAGAGTAATGGGCCCCACAAAGCCCTCCATACAGAATAATGGGCCCCACGTAGTCCCCTGTACAGAATAATGGGCCCCACATAGCCCTCCATACAGAATAATGGGCCTCTCATAGCCCTTCATACACAATATTGGGCCCTACATAGTCCCCTAAACAGAATAATAGGCAACACATAGCCGTCCATACAGAATAATGGGCCCCACATAGCCCTCCATACACAATAATGGGCCCCATATAGTCCCCTATACAGAATAATAAGCCCCACATAGCCCTCCATACAGAATAAGGGACCCCATATAGCCCTTCATACAGAATAATGGGCCCCACATAGCCCTCCATACACAATAATGGGCCCCATATAGTCCCTTATACAGAATAATAAGCCCCACATAGCCCTCCATACAGAATAAGGGACCCCGTATAGCCCTCCATGAAGAATAATGGGCCCCATGTAGTCCCCTATACAGAATAATAAGCCTCACATAGCCCTTCATACATATTAATAGGCCCCACATAGTACTTCATGCAGAATAATGGGCCCCGCATAGCCCTCCATACAGAAATATGGGCGCGACATAGCCCTCCATACAGAATAATGGGCGCCACATTACCCTCCATACACAATAATGGGCCCCATGTAGTCCCCTATACAGAACAATGGGCCCCACGTAGCCCTACATACACAATAATGGACCCCATGTAGTCACCTATACAGAACAATGGGCCCCACGTAGCCTTCCATACATAATAATGGGCCCCACATAGTCCTCCATACACAATAATGGGCCCCACATAGCCATCCATACAGAATAATGGGCCCCACATAGCCCTTCATACACAATAATGGGCCCCATGTAGTCCCCTGTACGGAGAAATGGGCCCCACATAGCCCTCCATACACAATAATTGGCCCCACGTAGTCCCCTATACAGAATAATGGGCCCCACGTTGCCCTCCATACACAATAAAGGGCCCCACATAGTCCTACATACACAATAATGGGCACCACATAGTCTTCCATACAGAATAATGGACCCCACATAGCCCTCTATACACAATAATAGGCGCCATGTAGTCCCCTATACAGAATAATGGGCCCCACATAGCCCTCCATACAGAATAATGGGCGCCACATTGCCCTCCATACACAATGGGCCCCATGTAGTCCCCTATACAGAATAATGGGCCCCACATAGCCCTCCATACACAATAATGGGCCCCATGTTGTCGCCTATACAGAATAATGGGCCCCACATAGCCCTCCATACAGAATAATGGGCCCCACGTAGTCCCCTATACAGAATAATGGGCCCCATATAGCCCTCCATACAGAATAATGGGCCCCACATAGCCCTCCATACAGAATCATGGGCTCCACATTGCCCTCCATACAGAATAATGGGCCCCACGTAGTCCCCTATAAAGAGTAATGGGCCCCACATAGCCCCCATGCACAATAATGAGCCTATCATAGCCCTTCATACACAATATTGGGCCACACGTAGTCCCCTAAACAGAATAATGGGCCCCACATAGCCCTCCATACACAATAATGGGCCCCATATAGTCCCCTATACAGAATAATAAGCCCCACATAGCCTTCCATACAGAATAAGGGACCCCATATATCCCTTCATACACAATAATGGGCCCCACATAGCCCTCCATACAGAATATTGGGTCCCACATAGCACTCCAAACAGAATAATGGGAGCCACATTGCCCTCCATACACAATAATGGGCCCCATGTAGTCCCCTATACAGAGTAATAGGCCCCACATAGCCCTCCATACGCAATAATGTGCCCCACATAGTCCCCTATACAGAATAATGGGCCCCACGTAGCCCTCCATACACAATAATAGGCCCCACATAGTTCTCCATACACAATAATGGACCCCATGTATTCCCCTATACAGAATAATGGGCCCCACGTAGCCCTCCATACAAAATAATGGGCGCCACATTGCCCTCCATACACAACAATGGGCCCCATGTAATCCCCTTTACAGAGTAATGGGCCCCACATAGCCCTCCATACACAATAATGGACCCCATCTATTCCCCTATACAGAATAATGGGCCCCACGTAGCCCTCCATAAACAATAATGGGCCCCACATAGTCCTCCATACAGAATAATGGACCCCACATAGCCCTCCATACACAATAATGGGTCCCATATAGTCCCCCATACAGAATAATAAGCCCCACATAGCCCTCCATACAGAATAGGGAGCCGCACATGGCCCTTCATACACAATAATGGGCCCCACATAGCCCTCCATACAGAATATTGGGTCCCACATAGCACTCCATACAGAATAATGGGCCCCACATAGTCCTCCATACAGAATAATGGGCCCCACATTGCCCTCCAGACACAATAATGGGCCCCATGTAGTCCGCTATACAGAATAATGGGCCCCACATAGCCCTCCATACAGAATAATGGGCGCCACATTGCCCTCTATACACAATAATGGGCCCCATGTAGTCCCCTATACAGAGTAGTGGGCCCCACATAGCCCTCCATACACAATAATGGGCCCCAAGTAGTTCCCTATACAGAATAATGGTCCCCACATAGCCCTCCATACACAATAATGGGCCCTACATACCCCTCCATACACAATAATGGGCCCCATGTAGTCCCCTATACGAAGAAATGGGCCCCACATAGCCCTCCATACACAATAATGGGCCCCATGTAGTCCCCTATACAGAATAATAGGCCCCACGTAGCCCTCCATACACAATAATGGGCCCCACGTAGTCCTCCATACACAATAATGGGCCCCACATAGTCCTCCATACAGAATAATGGACCACACATAGCCCTCCATACAGAATAATGGGCGCCACATTGCCCTCCATACACAATGGGCCCCATGTAGTCCCCTATAAAGAATAATGGGCCCCATATAGCCCTCCATACAGAATAATGGGCCCCACATAGCACTCCATACAGAATAATGGGCTCCACATTGCCCTCCATACAGAATAATTGGCCCCACGTAGTCCCCTATACAGAGTAATGGGCCCCACATAGCCCCCATACACAATAATGAGCCTCTCATAGCCCTACATACACAATATTGGGCCCCACATAGTCCCCTAAACAGAATAATGGGCCCCACGTAGCCCTCCATACAGAATCATGGACCCCACATAGCCCTCCATACACAATAGTGGGCCCCATATAATCCCCTATACAGATTAATAAGCCCCACATAGCCCTCCATACAGAAAAAGGGGCCCCACATAGCCCTTCATACACAATAATGGGCCCCACATAGCCCTCCATACTGAATATTGGGTCCCACATAGCCCTCCATACAGATTAATGGGCCCCACATAGCCCTCCATACACAATAATGGGTCCCATGTAGTTACCTATACAGAATAATGGGCCCCACATAGCCCTACATACAAAATAATGGGCGCCACATTGCCCTCCATACACAATAATGGGCCCCATGTAGTCCCCTATACAGAGAAACGGGCCCCACATAGCCCTCCATACACAATAATGGGCCCCACGTAGTCCCCTATGCAGAATATTGGGCCCCACGTAGCCCTCCATACACAATAATGGGCCCCACATAGTCCTCCATACACAATAATGGGCCCCACATGGTCCTCCATACAGAATAATGGAACCCACATAGCACTCCATACACAATAATGGGCCCTACATAGCCCTTCATACACAATAATGGATCCCACATAGCACTTCATACAGAATAATGGGCGGCACATAGCCCTCCATACACAATAATGGGCCCCATGTAGTCCCCTATACAGAGCAAAGGGCCCCACATAGCCCTCCATACACAATAATGGGCCCCATATAGTCCCCTATACAGAGTATTGGGCCCCACATAGCCCTCCATACAGAATAATGGGCCCCATGTAGTCCCCTATACAGAATAATGGGCCCCACGTAGCCCTCCATACACAATAATGGGCCCCACATAGTCCTCCATACACAATAATGGGCCCCACATAGTCCTCCATACAGAATAATGTTACCCACATAGCCCTATATACACAATAATGGGCCCCACATAGCCCTCCATACACAATAATGGGCCCCACATAGCCCTTCATATACAATAATGGATCCTACTTAGCACTTCATACAGAATAATGGGCGGCACATAGCCCTCCACACACAATAATGGGCCCCATGTAGTCCCCTATACAGAATGATGGGCCCCACATAGCCCTCCATACAGAATAATGGGCGCCACATTGCCCTCCATACATCATAATGGGCCCCATGTAGTCCCCTATACAGAGTAATGGGCCCCACATAGCCCACCATACAGAATAATGGGCCCCACGTAGTCCCCTATACAGAATAATGGGCCCCACATAGCCCTCCATACAGAATAATGGGCCCCACATAGCCCTCCATACAGAATAATGGGCGCCACTTGGCCTCCATACACAATAATAGGCCCCATGTAGTCCCCTATACAGAGTAATGGGCCCCACATAGCCGTCCATACAGAATAATGGGCCCCACATGGCCCTCCATAGACAATAATGGGCCCCATATAGTCCCCTATACAGAATATTAAACCCCACATAGCCCTCCATACAGAATAAGGGACCCCATATAGCCCTCCATACAGAATAATGGGCCTCTCATAGCCCTTCATACACAATATTGGGCCCCACATAGTCCCCTAAACAGAATAATGGGCCCCACATAGCCGTCCATACAGAATATAATGGGCCCCACATAGCCCTCCATACACAATAATGGGCCCCATATAGTCCCCTATAAAGAATAATAAGCCCCACATAGCCCTCCATGCAGAATAAGGGACCCCATATAGCCCTCCATAAAGAATAATGGGCCCCATGTAGTCCCCTATACAGAATAATAAGCCCCACATAGCCCTTCATACACATTAATAGGCCCCACATAGCACTTCATACAGAATAATGGGCCCCGCATAGCCCTCCATACAGAATAATGGGCCCCACATAGCCCTCCATATAGAAAAATGGGCGCCACATAGCCCTCCATACAGAATAATGGGCGCCACATTGCCCTCCATAAACAATAATGGGCCCCATGTAGTCCCCTATACAGAATAATGGGCCCCACGTAGCCCTCCATACAGAATAATGGGCGCCACATTGCCCTCCATACACAATAATGGGCCCCATGTAGTCCCCTATACAGAGTAATGGGCCCCACATAGCCCTCCATACAGAATAATGGGCCCCACGTAGTCCCCTATACAGAATAATGGGCCCCACATAGTCCTCCATACAGAATAATGGGCCCCACATAGCCCTCCATACAGAATAATGGGCCTCTCATAGCCCTTCATACACAATATTGGGCCCCACATAGTCCCCTAAACAGAATAATGGGCCCCACTTAGCCGTCCATACAGAATAATGGGCCCCACATAGTCCTCCATACACAATAATGGGCCCCATATAGTCCCCTATAAAGAATAATAAGCCCCACATAGCCCTCCATGCAGAATAAGGGACCCCATATAGCCCTCCATAAAGAATAATGGGCCCCATGTAGTCCCCCATACAGAATAATAAGCCCCACATAGCACTTCATACAGAATAATTGGCCCCGCATAGCCCTCCATACAGAAAAATGGGCGCCACATAGCCCTTCATACAGAATAATGGGCGCCACATTGCCCTCCATAAACAATAATGGGCCCCATGTAGTCCCCTATACAGAACAATGGGCCCCACGTAGCCCTCCATACACAATAATGGGCCCCATGTAGTCCCCTATACAGAATAATGGGCCCCACGTAGCCCTCCATACACAATAATAGGCCCCATGTAGTCCCCTATACAAAATAATGGGCCCCACATAGCCCTCCATACAGAATACTGGGCGCCACATTGCCCTCCATAAACAATAATGGGCCCCATGTAGTCCCCTAAACAGAACAATGGGCCCCACGTAGCCCTCCATAAACAATAATGTGCCCCATGTAGTCCCCTATACAGAACAATGGGCCCCACGTTGCCTTCCATACACAATAATGAGCCCCATGTAGTCCCCTATACAGAATAATGTGCCCCACATAGCCCTCCATACAGAATAATGGGCGCCACATTGCCCTCCATACACAATAATGTGCCCCATGTAGTCCCCTATACAGAGTAATGGGCCCCACAAAGCCCTCCATACAGAATAATGGGCCCCACGTAGTCCCCTGTACAGAATAATGGGCCCCACATAGCCCTCCATACAGAATAATGGGCCTCTCATAGCCCTTCATACACAATATTGGGCCCTACATAGTCCCCTAAACAGAATAATAGGCAACACATAGCCGTCCATACAGAATAATGGGCCCCACATAGCCCTCCATACACAATAATGGGCCCCATATAGTCCCCTATACAGAATAATAAGCCCCACATAGCCCTCCATACAGAATAAGGGACCCCATATAGCCCTTCATACAGAATAATGGGCCCCACATAGCCCTCCATACACAATAATGGGCCCCATATAGTCCCTTATACAGAATAATAAGCCCCACATAGCCCTCCATACAGAATAAGGGACCCCGTATAGCCCTCCATGAAGAATAATGGGCCCCATGTAGTCCCCTATACAGAATAATAAGCCTCACATAGCCCTTCTTACATATTAATAGGCCCCACATAGTACTTCATGCAGAATAATGGGCCCCGCATAGCCCTCCATACAGAAATATGGGCGCGACATAGCCCTCCATACAGAATAATGGGCGCCACATTACCCTCCATACACAATAATGGGCCCCATGTAGTCCCCTATACAGAACAATGGGCCCCACGTAGCCCTACATACACAATAATGGACCCCATGTAGTCACCTATACAGAACAATGGGCCCCACGTAGCCTTCCATACATAATAATGGGCCCCACATAGTCCTCCATACACAATAATGGGCCCCACATAGCCATCCATACAGAATAATGGGCCCCACATAGCCCTTCATACACAATAATGGGCCCCATGTAGTCCCCTGTACGGAGAAATGGGCCCCACATAGCCCTCCATACACAATAATTGGCCCCACGTAGTCCCCTATACAGAATAATGGGCCCCACGTTGCCCTCCATACACAATAAAGGGCCCCACATAGTCCTACATACACAATAATGGGCACCACATAGTCTTCCATACAGAATAATGGACCCCACATAGCCCTCTATACACAATAATAGGCCCCATGTAGTCCCCTATACAGAATAATGGGCCCCACATAGCCCTCCATACAGAATAATGGGCGCCACATTGCCCTCCATACACAATGGGCCCCATGTAGTCCCCTATACAGAATAATGGGCCCCACATAGCCCTCCATACACAATAATGGGCCCCATGTTGTCGCCTATACAGAATAATGGGCCCCACATAGCCCTCCATACAGAATAATGGGCCCCACTTAGTCCCCTATACAGAATAATGGGCCCCATATAGCCCTCCATACAGAATAATGGGCCCCACATAGCCCTCCATACAGAATCATGGGCTCCACATTGCCCTCCATACAGAATAATGGGCCCCACGTAGTCCCCTATAAAGAGTAATGGGCCCCACATAGCCCCCATGCACAATAATGAGCCTATCATAGCCCTTCATACACAATATTGGGCCACACGTAGTCCCCTAAACAGAATAATGGGCCCCACATAGCCCTCCATACACAATAATGGGCCCCATATAGTCCCCTATACAGAATAATAAGCCCCACATAGCCTTCCATACAGAATAAGGGACCCCATATATCCCTTCATACACAATAATGGGCCCCACATAGCCCTCCATACAGAATATTGGGTCCCACATAGCACTCCAAACAGAATAATGGGAGCCACATTGCCCTCCATACACAATAATGGGCCCCATGTAGTCCCCTATACAGAGTAATAGGCCCCACATAGCCCTCCATACGCAATAATGTGCCCCACATAGTCCCCTATACAGAATAATGGGCCCCACGTAGCCCTCCATACACAATAATAGGCCCCACATAGTTCTCCATACACAATAATGGACCCCATGTATTCCCCTATACAGAATAATGGGCCCCACGTAGCCCTCCATACAAAATAATGGGCGCCACATTGCCCTCCATACACAACAATGGGCCCCATGTAATCCCCTTTACAGAGTAATGGGCCCCACATAGCCCTCCATACACAATAATGGACCCCATCTATTCCCCTATACAGAATAATGGGCCCCACGTAGCCCTCCATAAACAATAATGGGCCCCACATAGTCCTCCATACAGAATAATGGACCCCACATAGCCCTCCATACACAATAATGGGTCCCATATAGTCCCCCATACAGAATAATAAGCCCCACATAGCCCTCCATACAGAATAGGGAGCCGCACATGGCCCTTCATACACAATAATGGGCCCCACATAGCCCTCCATACAGAATATTGGGTCCCACATAGCACTCCATACAGAATAATGGGCCCCACATAGTCCTCCATACAGAATAATGGGCCCCACATTGCCCTCCAGACACAATAATGGGCCCCATGTAGTCCGCTATACAGAATAATGGGCCCCACATAGCCCTCCATACAGAATAATGGGCGCCACATTGCCCTCTATACACAATAATGGGCCCCATGTAGTCCCCTATACAGAGTAGTGGGCCCCACATAGCCCTCCATACACAATAATGGGCCCCAAGTAGTTCCCTATACAGAATAATGGTCCCCACATAGCCCTCCATACACAATAATGGGCCCTACATACCCCTCCATACACAATAATGGGCCCCATGTAGTCCCCTATACGAAGAAATGGGCCCCACATAGCCCTCCATACACAATAATGGGCCCCATGTAGTCCCCTATACAGAATAATAGGCCCCACGTAGCCCTCCATACACAATAATGGGCCCCACGTAGTCCTCCATACACAATAATGGGCCCCACATAGTCCTCCATACAGAATAATGGACCACACATAGCCCTCCATACAGAATAATGGGCGCCACATTGCCCTCCATACACAATGGGCCCCATGTAGTCCCCTATAAAGAATAATGGGCCCCATATAGCCCTCCATACAGAATAATGGGCCCCACATAGCACTCCATACAGAATAATGGGCTCCACATTGCCCTCCATACAGAATAATTGGCCCCACGTAGTCCCCTATACAGAGTAATGGGCCCCACATAGCCCCCATACACAATAATGAGCCTCTCATAGCCCTACATACACAATATTGGGCCCCACATAGTCCCCTAAACAGAATAATGGGCCCCACGTAGCCCTCCATACAGAATCATGGACCCCACATAGCCCTCCATACACAATAGTGGGCCCCATATAATCCCCTATACAGATTAATAAGCCCCACATAGCCCTCCATACAGAAAAAGGGGCCCCACATAGCCCTTCATACACAATAATGGGCCCCACATAGCCCTCCATACTGAATATTGGGTCCCACATAGCCCTCCATACAGATTAATGGGCCCCACATAGCCCTCCATACACAATAATGGGTCCCATGTAGTTACCTATACAGAATAATGGGCCCCACATAGCCCTACATACAAAATAATGGGCGCCACATTGCCCTCCATACACAATAATGGGCCCCATGTAGTCCCCTATACAGAGAAACGGGCCCCACATAGCCCTCCATACACAATAATGGGCCCCACGTAGTCCCCTATGCAGAATATTGGGCCCCACGTAGCCCTCCATACACAATAATGGGCCCCACATAGTCCTCCATACACAATAATGGGCCCCACATGGTCCTCCATACAGAATAATGGAACCCACATAGCCCTCCATACACAATAATGGGCCCTACATAGCCCTTCATACACAATAATGGATCCCACATAGCACTTCATACAGAATAATGGGCGGCACATAGCCCTCCATACACAATAATGGGCCCCATGTAGTCCCCTATACAGAGCAAAGGGCCCCACATAGCCCTCCATACACAATAATGGGCCCCATATAGTCCCCTATACAGAGTATTGGGCCCCACATAGCCCTCCATACAGAATAATGGGCCCCATGTAGTCCCCTATACAGAATAATGGGCCCCACGTAGCCCTCCATACACAATAATGGGCCCCACATAGTCCTCCATACACAATAATGGGCCCCACATAGTCCTCCATACAGAATAATGTTACCCACATAGCCCTATATACACAATAATGGGCCCCACATAGCCCTTCATACACAATAATGGATCCCACATAGCACTTCATACAGAATAATGGGCCCCACATAGTCCTCCATACACAATAATGGGGGGAACATAGCCCTCCATACACAATAATGGGCCCCATGTAGTCCCCTATACAGAGACATGGGCCCCACATAGCCCTCCATACACAATAATGGGCCCCACATAGTCCTCCATACACGATAATGAGCCCCACATAGTCCTCCATACAGAATAATGGACCTCACATAGCCCTCCATACAGAATAATGGGCCCCACATAGCCCTCCATATAGAATAATGGGCGCCACATAGCCCTCCATATAGAATAATGGGCGCCACATAGCCCTCTATTCCCAATAATGGGCCCCATGCTGTCCCCTATACAGAATAATGGGCCCCACATAGCCCTCCATACAGAATAATGGGCGCCACATTGCCCTCCATACACAATAATGGGCCCCATGTAGTCCCCTATACAGAGTAATGGGCCCCACATAGCCCTCCATACAGAATAATGGGCCCCACGTAGTCCCCTATACAGAATAATGGGCCCCACATAGCCCTCCATACAGAATAATGGGCCCCACATAGCCCTCCATACAGAATACTGGGCGCCACATTGCCCTCCATACACAATAATGAGCCTCTCATAGCCCTTCATACACAATAATGGGCCCCATATAGTCCCCTATACAGAATAATAACCCCACATAGCCCTCCATACAGAATAATGGGCCTCTCATAGCCCTTCATACACAATATTGGGCCCCACATAGTCCCCTAAACAGAATAATGAGCCCCACATAGCCCTCCATACACAATAATGGGCCCATATAGCCCTTCATACAGAATAATGGGCCCCACATAGCCCTCCATACACAATAATGGGCCCCATATAGCCCTTCATACAGAATAATGGGCCCCACATAGACCTCCATACACAAAAATGGGCCCCATATAGTCCCTTATTCAGAATAATAAGCCCCACATAGGCCTCCATACAGAATAAGGGATCCCATATAGCCCTCCATACAGAATAATGGGCCTCTCATAGCCCTTTATACACAATATTGGGCCCCACATAGTCCCCTAAACAGAATAATGGGCCCCACATAGCTGTCCATACAGAATAATGGGCCCCACATAGCCCTCCATACACAATAATGGGCCCCATGTAGTCCCCTATACAGAGCAATGGGCCCCATATAGCCCTCCATACACAATAATGGGCCCCATATAGTCCCCTATACAGAGTATTGGGCCCCACATAGCCCTTCATACAGAATAATGGGCCTCATGTAGTCCCCTATACAGAATAATAAGCCCCACATAGCCCTCCATACAGAATAAGGGACCACACATAGCCCTTCATACACAATACTAGGCCCCACATAGCACTTCATACAGAATATTGGGTCCCACATAGCCCTCCATACAGAATAATGGGCCCCACATAGCCCTCCATACACAATAATGGGTCCCATGTAGTTACCTATACAGAATAATGGGCCCCACATAGCCCTACATACAGAATAATGGGCGCCACATTGCCCTCCATACACAATAATGGGCCCCATGTAGTCCCCTATACAGAGAAACGGGCCCCACATAGCCCTCCATACACAATAATGGGCCCCACGTAGTCCCCTATGCAGAATATTGGGCCCCACGTAGCCCTCCATACACAATAATGGGCCCCACATAGTCCTCCATACACAATAATGGGCCCCACATGGTCCTCCATACAGAATAATGGAACCCACATAGCCCTCCATACACAATAATGGGCCCTACATAGCCCTTCATACACAATAATGGATCCCACATAGCACTTCATACAGAATAATGGGCGGCACATAGCCCTCCATACACAATAATGGGCCCCATGTAGTCCCCTATACAGAGAAATGGGCCCCACATAGCCCTTCATACACAATAATGGGCCCCACATAGTCCTCCATACACGATAATGGGCCCCACATAGTCCTCCATACAGAATAATGGACCCCACATAGCCCTCCATACAGAATAATGGGCCCCACATAGCCCTCCATATAGAATAATGGGCGCCACATAGCCCTCCATATAGAATAATGGGCGCCACATAGCCCTTCATAAACAATAATGGGCCCCATGTAGTCCCCTATACAGAATAATGGGCCCCACATAGCCCTCCATACAGAATAATGGGCGCCACATTGCCCTCCATACACAATAATGGGCCCCATATAGTCGCCTATACAGAGTAATGGGCCCCACATAGCCCTCCATACAAAATAATGGGCCCCACGTAGACCCCCATACAGAATAATGGGCCCCACATAGCCCTCCATACAGAATAATGGGCCCCACATAGCCCTCCATACAGAATAATGGGCGCCACATTGCCCTCCATACACAATAATGAGCCTCTCATAGCCCTTCATACACAATAATGGGCCCCATATAGTCCCCTATACAGAATAATAAGCCTCACATAGCCCTCCATACAGAATAATGGGCCTCTCATAGCCCTTCATACACAATAATGGGCCCCATATAGCCCTTCATACAGAATAATGGGCCCCACATAGCCCTACATACACAATAATGGGCCCCATATAGTCCCTTATTCAGAATAATAAGCCCCACATAGCCCTCCATACAGAATAAGGGACCCCACATAGTCCTCCATACACAATAATGGGCCCCACATGGTCCTCCATACAGAATAATGGAACCCACATAGCCCTCCATACACAATAATGGGCCCTACATAGCCCTTCATACACAATAATGGATCCCACATAGCACTTCATACAGAATAATGGGCGGCACATAGCCCTCCATACACAATAATGGGCCCCATGTAGTCCCCTATACAGAGAAATGGGCCCCACATAGCCCTTCATACACAATAATGGGCCCCACATAGTCCTCCATACACGATAATGGGCCCCACATAGTCCTCCATACAGAATAATAATCCCCACATAGCCCTCCATACAGAATAATGGGCCCCACATAGCCCTCCATATAGAATAATGGGCGCCACATAGCCCTCCATATAGAATAATGGGGGCCACATAGCCCTTCATAAACAATAATGGGCCCCATGTAGTCCCCTATACAGAATAATGGGCCCCACATAGCCCTCCATACAGAATAATGGGCGCCACATTGCCCTCCATACACAATAATGGGCCCCATATAGTCGCCTATACAGAGTAATGGGCCCCACATAGCCCTCCATACAAAATAATGGGCCCCACGTAGACCCCCATACAGAATAATGGGCCCCACATAGCCCTCCATACAGAATAATGGGCCCCACATAGCCCTCCATACAGAATAATGGGCGCCACATTGCCCTCCATACACAATAATGAGCCTCTCATAGCCCTTCATACACAATAATGGGCCCCATATAGTCCCCTATACAGAATAATAAGCCTCACATAGCCCTCCATACAGAATAATGGGCCTCTCATAGCCCTTCATACACAATAATGGGCCCCATATAGCCCTTCATACAGAATAATGGGCCCCACATAGCCCTACATACACAATAATGGGCCCCATATAGTCCCTTATTCAGAATAATAAGCCCCACATAGCCCTCCATACAGAATAAGGGACCCCATATAGCCCTCCATACAGAATAATGGGCCTCTCATAGCCCTTCATACACAATATTGGGCCCCACATAGTCCCCTAAACAGAATATTGGGCCCCACATAGCTGTCCATTCAGAATAATGGGCCCCACATAGCCCTCCATACACAATAATGGGCCCCATGTAGTCCCCTATACAGAGCAAAGGGCCCCACATAGCCCTCCATACACAATAATGGGCCCCATATAGTCCCCTATACAGAGTATTGGGCCCCACATAGCCCTCCATACAGAATAATGGGCCCCATGTAGTCCCCTATACAGAATAATGGGCCCCACGTAGCCCTCCATACACAATAATGGGCCCCACATAGTCCTCCATACACAATAATGGGCCCCACATAGTCCTCCATACAGAATAATGTTACCCACATAGCCCTACATACACAATAATGGGCCCCACATAGCCCTTCATACACAATAATGGATCCCACATAGCACTTCATACAGAATAATGGGCCCCACATAGTCCTCCATACACAATAATGGGGGGAACATAGCCCTCCATACACAATAATGGGCCCCATGTAGTCCCCTATACAGAGACATGGGCCCCACATAGCCCTCCATACACAATAATGGGCCCCACATAGTCCTCCATACACGATAATGAGCCCCACATAGTCCTCCATACAGAATAATGGACCTCACATAGCCCTCCATACAGAATAATGGGCCCCACATAGCCCTCCATATAGAATAATGGGCGCCACATAGCCCTCCATATAGAATAATGGGCGCCACATAGCCCTCTATTCCCAATAATGGGCCCCATGCTGTCCCCTATACAGAATAATGGGCCCCACATAGCCCTCCATACAGAATAATGGGCGCCACATTGCCCTCCATACACAATAATGGGCCCCATGTAGTCCCCTATACAGAGTAATGGGCCCCACATAGCCCTCCATACAGAATAATAGGCCCCACGTAGTCCCCTATACAGAATAATGGGCCCCACATAGCCCTCCATACAGAATAATGGGCCCCACATAGCCCTCCATACAGAATACTGGGCGCCACATTGCCCTCCATACACAATAATGAGCCTCTCATAGCCCTTCATACACAATAATGGGCCCCATATAGTCCCCTATACAGAATAATAACCCCACATAGCCCTCCATACAGAATAATGGGCCTCTCATAGCCCTTCATACACAATATTGGGCCCCACATAGTCCCCTAAACAGAATAATGAGCCCCACATAGCCCTCCATACACAATAATGGGCCCATATAGCCCTTCATACAGAATAATGGGCCCCACATAGCCCTCCATACACAATAATGGGCCCCATATAGCCCTTCATACAGAATAATGGGCCCCACATAGACCTCCATACACAAAAATGGGCCCCATATAGTCCCTTATTCAGAATAATAAGCCCCACATAGGCCTCCATACAGAATAAGGGATCCCATATAGCCCTCCATACAGAATAATGGGCCTCTCATAGCCCTTTATACACAATATTGGGCCCCACATAGTCCCCTAAACAGAATAATGGGCCCCACATAGCTGTCCATACAGAATAATGGGCCCCACATAGCCCTCCATACACAATAATGGGCCCCATGTAGTCCCCTATACAGAGCAATGGGCCCCACATAGCCCTCCATACACAATAATGGGCCCCATATAGTCCCCTATACAGAGTATTGGGCCCCACATAGCCCTTCATACAGAATAATGGGCCCCATGTAGTCCCCTATACAGAATAATAAGCCCCACATAGCCCTCCATACAGAATAAGGGACCACACATAGCCCTTCATACACAATACTAGGCCCCACATAGCACTTCATACAGAATAATGGGCCCCGCATAGCCCTCCATACAGAATAATGGGCGCCACATAGCCCTTCATACAGAATAATGGGCGCCACATTGCCCTCCATACACAATAATGGGCCCCATGTAGTCCCCTATACAGAACAATTGGCCCCACGTAGCCCTCCATACACCATAATGGACCCCATGTAGTCACCTATACAGAACAATGGGCCCCATGTAGCCCTGCATACACAATAATGGGCCCCACATAGTCCTCCGTACACAATAATGGGCCCCACATAGCCCTCCATACAGAATAATGGGCCCCACATAGCCCTCCATACACAATAATGGGCCCCAAGTTGTCCCCTATA
This sequence comes from Anomaloglossus baeobatrachus, assembly GCF_048569485.1. Lineage (NCBI taxonomy): Eukaryota > Metazoa > Chordata > Amphibia > Anura > Aromobatidae > Anomaloglossus > Anomaloglossus baeobatrachus. The sequence continues at coordinate 301,401,104 of NC_134357.1, read as the reverse complement.
CGGAGAAATGGGCCCCACATAGCCCTCCATACACAATAATGGGCCCCATGTAGTCCCCTATACAGAATAATGGGACCCACGTAGCCCTCCATACACAATAATGGGCCCCACATAGTCCTCCATACAGAATAATGGGCCCCGCATAGCCCTCCATACAGAATAATGGGCGCCACATAGCCCTCCATACACAATAATGGGCCCCATGTAGTCCCCTATACAGAATAATGGGCCCCACATAGCCGTCCATACAGAATAATGGGCGCCACATAGCCCTCCATACACAATGGGCCCCATGTAGTCCCCTATACAGAATAATGGGCCCCACATAGCCCTCCATACACAATAATGGGCCACATGTTGTCACCTATACAGAATAATGGGCCCCACATAGCCCCCATACACAATAATGAGCCTCTCATAGCCCTTTATACACAATATTGGGCCCCACATAGTCCCCTAAACAGAAAAATGGGCCCCACGTAGCCCTCCACACAGAATCATGGACCCCACATAGCCATCCATACACAATAATGGGCCCCATATAATCCCCTTTACAGAATAATAAGCCCCACATAGCCCTCCATACAGAATAAGGGGCCCCACATAGTCCTTCATACACAATAATGGGCCCCACATAGCCCTCCATACAGAATATTGGGTCCCACATAGCACTCCATACAGAATAATCGGCCCCACATAGCCCTCCATACAGAATAATGGGCCCCACTTAGCCCTCCATACACAATAATGGGTCCCACGTAGTCCCCTATACAGAATAATGGGCCCCACATAGCCCTCTATACAGAATAATGGGCCCCACATAGCCCTACATACAGAATAATGGGCGCCACATTGCCCTCCATACACAATAATGGGCCCCACGTAGTCCCCTATACAGAATAATGGGCCCCACGTAGCCCTCCATACACAATAATGGGCCCCACATAGTCCTCCATACACAATAATGGGCCCCACATAGTCCTCCATACAGAATAATGGACCCCACATAGCCCTCCATACACAATAAAGGGCCCCACATAGCCCTCCATACACAATAATGGGCCCCACATAGTCTTCCATACACGATAATGGGCCCCACATAGTCCTCCATACAGAATAATGGACCTCACATAGCCCTCCATACAGAATAATGGACCCCACATAGCCCTCCATACAGAATAATGGGCCCCACATAGCCCTCCATATAGAATAATTGGCGCCACATAGCCCTCCATACACAATAATGGGCCCCATGTAGTCCCCTATACAGAATAATGGGCCCCACATAGCCCTCCATACAGAATAATGGGAGCCACATTGCCCTACATACACAATAATGGACCCCATGTAGTCCCCTATACACAGTAATGGGCCCCACATAGCCCTCCATACAGAATAATGGGCCCCACGTAGTCCCCTATACAGAATAATGGGCCCCACATAGCCCTCCATACAGAATAATGGGCCCCACATAGCCCTTCATACAGAATAATGGGCGCCACATTGCCCTCCATACACAATAATGGGCCCCTAGTAGTCCCCTATACAGAGTAATGGGCCGCACATAGCCCTCCATACACAATATTGAGCCTCTCATAGCCCTTCATACACAATAATGGGCCCCATATAGTCCCCTAAACAGAATAATGGGCCCCACATAGCCGTCCATACAGAATAATGGGCCCCACATAGCCCTCCATACACTATAATGGGCCCCATATAGTCCCCTATACAGAATAATAAGCCCCACATAGCCCTCCATACAAAACAAGGGACCCCATATAGCCCTTCATACAGAATAATGGGCCCCACATAGCCCTCCATACACTATAATTGGCCCCATATAGTCCCTTATACAGAATAATAAGCCCCACATAGCCCTCCATACAGAATAAGGGACCCTATATAGCCCTCCATAAAGAATAATGGGTTCCATGTAGTCCCCTATACAGAATAATAAGCCCCACATAGCCCTCCATACATAATAAGAGAGCACACATAGCCCTTCATACACATTAATAGGCCCCACATAGCACTTCATACAGAACAAAGGGCCCCGCATAGCCCTCCATACAGAAAAATGGGCGCCACATAGCCCTCCATACAGAATAATGGGCGCCACATTGCCCTCCATACACAATATTGGGCCCCATGTAGTCCCCTATACAGAACAATGGGCCCCACGTAGCCCTCCATACACAATAATGGACCCAATGTAGTCACCTATACAGAACAAAGGGCCCCACGTAGCCCTCCATACACAATAATGGGCTCCACATAGTCCTCCATACACAATAATGGGCTCCACATAGTCCTCCATACACAATAATGGGCCCCACATAGCCCTCCATACAGAATAATGGGCCCCACATAGCCCTCCATACACAATAATGGGCCCCATGTAGTCCCCTATACGGAGAAATGGGCCCCACATAGCCCTCCATACACAATAATCGGCCCCACGTAGTCCCCTATACAGAATAATGGGCCCCACGTAGCCCTCCATACACAATAATGGGCCCCACATAGTCTTCCATACAGAATAATGGACCCTACATAGCCCTCCATACACAATAATGGGCGCCACATTGCCCTCCATACACAATGGGCCCCATGTAGTCCCCTATAACGAATAATGGGCCCCACATAGCCCTCCATACAGAATAATGGGCCCCACGTAGTCCCCTATACAGAATAATGGGCCCCACATAGCCCTCCATACAGAATAATGGGCCCCACATAGCCCTCCATACAGAATAATGGGCTCCACATTGCCCTCCATACAGAATAAGGGACCCCATATAGCCCTTCATACAGAATAATGGGCCCCACATAGCCCTCCATACACAATAATGGGCCCCATATAGTCCCTTATACAGAATAATAAGCCCCACATAGCCCTCCATACAGAATAAGGGACCCCATATAGCCCTCCATACAGAATAATGGGCCTCTCATAGCCCTTCATACACAATATTGGGCCCCACACAGTCCCCTAAACAGAATAATGGGCCCCACATAGCTGTCCATACAGAATATTGGGCCCCACATAGCCCTCCATACACAATAATGGGCCCATTATAGTCCCCTATACAGAATAATAAGCCCCACATAGCCCTCCATACAGAATAAGGGACCCCATATAGCCCTCCATAAAGAATAGTGGGCCCCATGTAGTCCCCTATACAGAAAAATAAGCCCCACATAGCCCTCCATACAGAATAAGGGAGCACACATAGCCCTTCATACACATTAATATGCCCCACATAGCAGTTCATACAGAATAATGGGCCCCGCATAGCCCTCCATACAGAAAAATGGGCGCCACATAGCCCTTCATACAGAATAATGGGCGCCACATTGCCCTCCATACACAATAATGGGCCCCATGTAGTCCCCTATACAGAACAATGGGCCCCACGTAGCCCTCCGTACACAATAATGGACCCCATGTAGTCACCTATACAGACCAATGGGCCCCACGTAGCCCTCCATACACAATAATGGGCTCCACATAGTCCTCCATACACAATAATGGGCCCCACATAGCCCTCCATACAGAATAATGGGCCCCACATAGCCCTCCATACACAATAATAGGCCCCATGTAGTCCCCTATACAGAATAATGGGACCCACATAGCCCTCCATACACAATAATAGGCCCCATGTAGTCCCCTATACAGAATAATGGGCCCCACATAGCCCTTCATACAAAATAATGGGCGCCACATTGCCCTCCATTCACAATGGGCCCCATGTAGTCCCCTATACAGAATAATGGGCCCCACATAGCCCTTCATACACAATATTGGGCCACACATAGTCCCCTAAACAGAATAATGGGCCCCACATAGCCCTCCATACAGAATAAGGGACCCCATATAGCCCTTCATACACAATAATGGGCCCCACATAGCCCTCCATACAGAATATTGGGTCCCACATAGCCCTCCATACACAATAATAGGCCCCATGTAGTCCCCTATACAGAATAATGGGACCCACGTAGCCCTCCATACACAATAATGGGCCCCACATAGTCCTCCATACACAATAATCTGCCCCACATAGCCCTCCATACACAATAATGGGTCCCACATAGCACTTCATACACAATAATGGGTCCCACATAGCACTTCATACACATTAATGGGCCCCACATAGCCCTCCATACTGAATAATTGGGCGCCATATAGCCCTCCATACACAATAATGGGCCCCATGTAGTCCCCTATACAGAATAATGGGCCCCACATAGCCCTCCATACAGAATAATGGGCGCCACATTGCCCTCCATGCACAATAATAGGCCCCATGTAGTCCCCTATGCAGAATAATGGGCCCCACATAGTCCTCCAATACAGAATAATGGACCCCACATAGCCCTCCATACAAAATAATGGGCGCCACATTGCCCTCCATACACAATAATGGGCCCCATGTAATCCCCTATACAGAGTAATGGGCCCCACATAGCTCTCCATACACAATAATGGACCCCATGTATTCCCCTATACAGAATAATGGGCCCCACGTAGCCCTCCATACACAATAATGGGCCCCACATAGTCCTCCATACACAATAATGGGCCCCACATAGTCCTCCATACACAAAAATGGGCCCCATATAGTCCCCCATACAGAATAATAAGCCCCACATAGCCCTCCATACAGAATATTGGGTCCCACATAGCACTCCATACAGAATAATGGGCCCCACATAGTCCTCCATACAGAATAATGGGCCCCACATGGCCCTCCATACACAATAATGGGCCCCATGTAGTCCCCTATACAGAATAATGGGCCCCACATAGCCCTCCATACAGGATAATGGGCCCCGTGTAGTCCCCTATACAGAATAATGGGCCCCACATAGCCCTCCTTATAGAATAATGGGCCCCGCATAGCCCTCCATACAGAATAATGGGCGCCACATTGCCCTCCATACACAATAATGGGCCCCACTTAGTCCCCTATACAGAATAATGGGCCCCACGTAGCCCTCCATACACAATAATGGGCCCCACATAGTCCTCCATACACAATAATGGGCCCCACATAGTCCTCCATACAGAATAATGGACCCCACATAGCCCTCCATACACAATAATGGGCCCCACATAGCCCTCCATACAGAATAATGGGTCCCACATAGCACTTCATACACAAAAATGGGTCCCACATAGCACTTCATACACAATAATGGGTCCCACATAGCACTTCATACACAATAATGGGCCCCACATAGCCCTCCATACAGAATAATTGGGCGCCACATAGCCCTCCATACACAATATTGGGCCCCATGTAGTCCCCTATACAGAATAATGGGCCCCACATAGCCCTCCATACAGAATAATGGGCGCCACATTGCCCTCCATACACAATAATAGGCCCCATGTAGTCCCCTATACAGAATAATGGGCCCCACATAGCCCTCCATACAGAATAATGGGCCCCACATAGCCCTCCATACACACTAATGGGCCCCATGTAGTCCCCTATACAGAATAATGGGCCCCACTTAGCCCTCCATACACAATAATGGGCCCCATGTAGTCCCCTATACAGAATAATGGGCCCCACATTGCCCTCCATACACAATAATGGGCCCCATGTAGTCCCCTATACAGAATAATGGGCCCCACATTGCCTTCCATACACATTAATGGGCCCCATGTAGTCCCCTATACAGAATAATGGGCCCCACATAGCCCTCCATACAGAAAAATGGGCCCCACATAGCCCTCCATACAGAATAATGGGCCCCACATAGCCCTCCATACAGAATAAGGAACCCCATATAGCCCTTCATACACAATAATGGGCCCCACATAGCCCTCCATACAGAATATTGGGTCCCACATAGCCCTCCATACACAATAATGGGCCCCACATAGCCCTCCATACAGAATAATGGGCCCCATGTAGTCCCCTATGCAGAATAATGGGCCCCACATAGCCCTCCATACAGAATAATGGGCGCCACATAGCCCTTCATACACAATAATGGGCCCCATATAGTCCGCTATACAGAATAATGGGCCCCACATAGCCCTCCATACAGAATAATGGGCGCCACATTGCCCTCCATACACAATAATGAGCCCCATGTAGTCCCCTATACAGAATAATGGGCCCCACATAGCCCTCCATACAGAATAATGGGCCCCACATAGCCCTCCATACAGAATAATGGGCGACACATTGCCCTCCATACCAAATAATGGGCCCCATGTAGTCCCCTATACAGAGTAATGGGCCCCACATAGCCCTCCATACACAATAATGGGCCCCTCGTAGTCATCTATACTGAATAATGGGCCCCACGTAGCCCTCCATACACAATAATGGGCCCCACATAGTCCTCCATACACAATAATGGGCCCCACATAGTCCCCCATACAGAATAATGGACCCCACATAGCCCCCATACACAATAATGAGCCTCTCATAGCCCTTCATACACAATATTGGGCCCCACATAGTCCCCTAAACAGAATAATGGGCCCCACATATCCCTCCATACACAATAATGGGCCCCACATAGTCCTCCAATACAGAATAATGGACCCCACATAGCCCTCCATACAAAAAAATGGGCGCCACATTGCCCTTCATATACAATAATGGGCCCCATGTAATCCCCTATACAGAGTAATGGGCCCCACATGAATCTCCATACACAATAATGGACGCCATGTATTCCCCTATACAGAATAATGGGCCCAACGTAGCCCTCCATACACAATAATGGGCCCCACATAGTCCTTCATACACAATAATGGGCCCCACATAGTCCTCCATGTAGAATAATGGACCCCACATAGCCCTCCATACACAATAATGGGCCCCATATAGTCCCCTATACAGAATAATAAGCCCCACATAGCCCTCCATATAGAATTAGGGGCCCCACATGGCCCTTCTTACATAATAATGGGCCCCACATAGCCATCCATACAGAATATTGGGTCCCACATAGCACTCCATACAGAATAATGGGCCCCACATAGTCCTCCATACAGAATAATGGGCCCCACATAGCCCTCCATACACAATAATGGGCCCCATGTAGTCCGCTATACAGAATAATGGGCCCCACATAGCCCTCCATACAGGATAATGTGCACCGCGTAGTTCCCTATAGAGAATAATGGGCCCCACATAGCCCTCCATATAGAATAATGGGCCCCGCATAGCCCTCCATACAGAATAATGGGCGCCTCATTGCCCTCCATACACAATAATGGGCCCCATGTAGTCCCCTATACGGAGAACTGGGCACCACATAGCTTTCCATACACAATAATGGGCCCCACATAGTCCTCCATACACAATAATGGGCCCCACATAGTCCTCCATACAGAATAATGGACCCCACATAGCCCTCCATACACAATAATGGGTCCCACATAGAACTTCAAACACAATAATGGGTCCCACATAGCCCTCCATACAGAATAATGGGCGCCACATAGCCCTCCATACACAATAATGGGCCCCATGTAGTCCCCTATACAGAATAATGGGCCCCACATAGCCCTCCATACATAATAATGGGCTCCACATTGCCCTCCATACACAATAATAGGCCCCATGTAGTCCCCTATACAGAATAATGGGCCCCACATAGCCCTCCATACAGAATATTAGGCCCCACATAGCCCTCCATACACACTAATGGCCCACATGTAGTCCCCTACACAGAATAATGGGCCCCACATAGCCCTCCATACACAGTAATGGGCCCCATGTAGTCCCCTATACAGAATAATGGGCCCCACATTGCCCTCCATACACAATAATGGGCCCCATGTAGTCCCCGATACAGAATAATGGGCCCCGCATTGCCCTCCATACACAATAATGGGCCCCATGTAGTCCCCTATACAGAATAAAAAAGCCCCACATAGCCCTCCATACACATTAATGGGCCCCATGTAGTCCCCTATACAGAATAATGGGCCCCACATAGCCCTCCATACAGAATAATGGGCCCCACATAGCCCTCCATACAGAATAATGGGCCCCACATAGCCCTCCATACAGAATAATGGGCCCCACATAGCCCTCCATACAGAATAAGGGACCCCATATAGCCCTTCATACAGAATAATGGGCCCCACATAGCCCGCCATACAGAATATTGTGTCCCACATAGCCCTCCATACACAATAATGGGCCCCACATAGCCCTCCATACAGAATAATGGGCCCCATGTAGTCCCCTATACAGAATAATGGGCCCCACATAGCCCTCCATACAGAATAATGGGCACCACATAGCCCTTCATACACAATAATGGGCCCCATATAGTCCGCTATACAGAATAATGGGCCCCACATAACCCTCCATACAGAATAATGGGCGCCACATTGCCCTCCATACACAATAATGGGCCCCATGTAGTCCCCTATACAGAGTAATGGGCCCCACATAGCCCTATTTACACAATAATGGGCCCCATGTAGTCCCCTATACAGAATAATGGGCCCCACATAGCCCTCCATACAGAATAATGGGCCCCACATAGCCCTCCGTACAGAATAATGGGCGACACATTGCCCTCCATACACAATAATGGGCCCCATGTAGTCCCCGATACAGAGTAATGGGCCCCACATAGCCCTCCATACACAATAATGGGCCCCACGTAGTCATCTATACAGAATAATGGGCCCCACGTAGCCCTCCATACAGAATAATGGACCCCACATAGCCCTCCATACACAATAATGGGCCCCACATAGCCCTCCATACACAATAATGGGTCCCACATAGCACTCCATTCAGAATAATGGACCCCACATAGCCCTCCATACACAATAATGGGTCCCACATAGCCCTGCATACAGAATAATGGGCGCCACATAGCCCTCCATACACAATAATGGGCCCCATGTAGTCCCCTATACAGAATAATGGGCCCCTCATAGCCCTCCATACAGAATAACGGGCGCCACATTGCCCTCCATACACAATAATGGGCCACATGTAGTCCCCTATACAGAGTAATGGGCCCCACATAGCCCTCCATACACAATAATGGGCCCCATATAGTCCCCTATACAGAAAATTGGGCCCCACATAGCCCTTCATACAGAATAATGGGCCCCATGTAGTCCCCTATACAGAATAATGGGCCCCACATAGCAGTCCATACAGAATAATGGGGCCACATTGCCCTCCATGCACAATAATGGGCCCCATGTAGTCATCTATGCAGAGTAATGGGCCCCACATAGCCCTCCATACACAATAATGGGCCCCACGTAGTCCCCTATACAGAATAATGGGCCCCAGGAAGCCCTCCATACACAATAATGGGCCCCACATAATCCTCCATACACAATAATGGGCCCCACATAGCCCTCCATACACAATAATGGGCCCCACATAGCCCTCCATACACAATAATGGGCCCCACATAGCCCTCCATACACAATAATGGGCCCCACATAGCCCTCCATACACAATAATGGGCCCCACATAGCCCTCCATACACAATAATGGGCCCCACATAGCCCCCATACACAATAATGGGCCTCACATTGCCCTCCATACACAATAATGGGCCCCACATATCCCTCCATACAGAATAATGGGCCCCACATAGCCCTTTACACACAATAATGGGCCCCATGTAATCCCCTATACAGAATAATGGACCCCACATAGCCCTCCATACAGAATAATGGGCCTCTAATAGCCCTTCATACACAATAATGGGCCCCATATAGTCCCCTATACAGAATAATAAGCCCCACATAGCCCTCCATGCAGAATAAGGGACCCCACATAGCCCTTCATACACAATAAACGGCCCCACATAGCCCTCCATACAGAATATTGGGTCCCACATTGCACTCCATACAGAATAATGGGCCCCACATAGCCCTCCATACACAATAATGGGCGCCATGTAGTCCCCTATACAGAATAATGGGCCCCACATAGCCCTCTATACAGAATAATGGGCCCCACGTAGTCCCCTATACAGAATAATGGGCCCCACATAGCCCTCCATACAGAATAATGGGCTCCACATTGCCCTCCATACACAAAAATGGGCACCATGTAGTCCCCTATACAGAATAATGGGCCCCACACCGTCCTCCATACACAATAATGGGCCCCACATAGCCCTTCATACACAATAACGGGCCCCACATAGCCCTCCATACAGAATATTGGGTCCCACATAGCACTCCATACAGAATAATGGGCCCCACATAGCCCTCCATACAGAGTAATGGGGCCCACATAGCCCTCCATACACAATAATGGGCCCCATGTAGTCCCCTATATAGAATAATGGTCCCCACATAGCCCTCCATACAAATTAATGGGCGCCACATTGCCCTACATACACAATCATGGGCCCCATGTAGTCCCCTCTACAGAATAATGGGCCCCACATAGCCCTCCATACACAATAATGGGCCCCATGTAGTCCCCTGTACAGAATAATGGGCCCCACATCGCCCTCCATACAGAATAATGGGCGCTACATTGCCCTCCATACACAATAATGGGCCCCACATAGTCCCCCATACAGAATAATGGGCCCCACATAGCCCTCCGTACACAATAATGGGCCCCACATAGCCCTCCATGCACAATAATGGGCCCCACATAGCCCCCATACACAATAATGAGCCTCACATTGCCCTCCATACAGAATAATGGGCCCCACATAGCCCTCCATAGACAATAATGGGCCCCACATAGCCCTCCATACACAATAATGGCCCCACATAGCCCTCCATACAGAATAATGGGCCCCACATAGCCCTCCATACAGAATAATGGGACACACATAGCCCTCCATACACAATAATGGGCCCCACATAGCCCTCTATACACAATTATGGTACCCACATAGCCCTCCATACAGAATAATGGTACCCACATAGCCCTCCATACACAATGGCCCCACATAGTCCTCCATACAGAATAATGGGACACACATGGCCCTCCATACACAATAATGGGCCACACATAGCCCTCCATACAGATTAATGGGCCCCACATAGTCCTCCATACAGAAAAATGGGCCCCACATAGCCCTCCATAGACAATAATGGGCCCCTCATAGCCCTCCCTAGACAATAATGGGCCCCACATAGCCCACATACACAATAATGGCCCCACATAGCCCTCCATACAGAATAATGGGCCCCACATAGCCCTCCGTAGACAAAAATTGGCCCCACATAGCCCTCTATACACAATAATGGTACCCACATAGCCCTTCATACACAATAATGGGTCCCACATAGCCCTCCATACAAAATAATGGGCGCCACATAGCCCTCCATACACAATAATGGCCCCCATGTAGTCCCCTATACAGAATAATGGGCCCCTCATAGCCCTCCATACAGAATAATGGGCGCCACATTGCCCTCCATACACAATAATGGGCCCCATGTAGTCCCCTATACAGAGTAATGGGCCCCACATAGCCCTCCATACACAATAATGGGCCCCACGTAGTCCCCTATACAGAATAATGGGCCCCAGGAAGCCCTTCATACAGAATAATGGGTCCCATGTAGTCCCCTATACAGAATATTGGGCCCCACATAGCCCTTCATACAGAATAATGGGTCCCATGTAGTCCCCTATACAGAATAATGGGCCCCACATAGCACTCCATACAGAATAATGGGGGCCACATTGCCCTCCATGCACCATAATGGGCCCCATGTAGTCCCCTATGCAGAGTAATGGGCCCCACATAGCCCTCCATACACAATAATGGGCCCCACGTAGTCCCCTATACAGAATAATGGGCCCCAGGAAGCCCTCCATACACAATAATGGGCCCCACATAATCCTCCATACACAATAATGGGCCCCACATAGCCCTCCATACACAATAATGGGCCCCATATAGCCCTCCATACACAATAATGGGCCCCACATATCCCTCCATACAGAATAATGGGCCTCTCATAGCCATCATACACAATAATGGGCCCCATATAGTCCCCTATACAGAATAATAAGCCCCACATAGCCCTCCATACAGAATAAGGGACCCCACATAGCCCTTCATACACAATAATGGGCCCCACATAGCCCTCCATACAGAATATTGGGTCCCACATAGCACTCCATACAGAATAATGGGCCCCACATAGTCCTCCATACAGAATAATGGGCCCCACATAGCCCTCCATACACAATAATGGGCCCCATGTAGTCCGCTATACAGAATAATGGGCCCCACATAGCCCTCCATACAGGATAATGTGCACCGCGTAGTTCCCTATAGAGAATAATGGGCCCCACATAGCCCTCCATATAGAATAATGGGCCCCGCATAGCCCTCCATACAGAATAATGGGCGCCTCTTTGCCCTCCATACACAAAAATGGGCCCCATGTAGTCCCCTATACAGAATAATGGGACCCACATAGTCCTCCATACACAATAATGGGCCCCACATAGCCCTTCATACACAATAATGGGCCCCACACAGCCCTCCATACAGAATATTGGGTCCCACATAGAACTCCATACAGAATAATGGGCCCCACATAGCCCTCCATGCAGAGTAATGGGCCCCACGTAGCCCTCAATACACAATAATGGGCCCCATGTAGTCCCCTATATAGAATAATGGGCCCCACATAGCCCTCCATACAAAATAATGGGCGCCACATTGCCCTACATACACAATAATGGGCCCCATGTAGTCCCCTCTACAGAATAATGGGCCCCACATAGCCCTCCATACACAATAATGGGCCCCATGTAGTCCCCTGTACAGAATAATGGGCCCCACATAGCCCTCCATAGACAATAATGGGCCCCTCATAGCCCTCCCTAGACAATAATGGGCCCCACATAGCCCCCATACACAATAATGGCCCCACATAGCCCTCCATACAGAATAATGGGCCCCACATAGCCCTCCATAGACAAAAATTGGCCCCACATAGCCCTCTATACACAATAATGGTACTCACATAGCCCTCCATACACAATAATGGTACCCACATAGCCCTCTATACACAATAATGGTACCCACATAGCCCTCCATACCCAATAATGGCCCCACATAGTTCTCCACACAGAATAATGGGACCCACATAGCCCTCCAAACACAATAATGGGCCCCACATAGCCCTCCATACAGAATAATGGGCCCCACATAGTCCTCCATACAGAATAATGGGCCCCACATAGCCCTCCATAGACAATAATGGGCCCCTCATAGTCCTCCTTAGACAATAATGGGCCCCACATAGCCCTTATACACAATAATGGCCCCACATAGCCCTCCATACAGAATAATGGGCCCCACATAGCCCTCCATAGACAATAATGGGCCCCACATAGCCCTCCATACACAATAATGGTACCTACATAGCCCTCCATACACAATAATGGCCCCACATAGTCCTTCATACAGAATAATGGGCCCCACATAGCCCTCCATATACAATAATGGGACCCACATAGCCCTCCATACAGAATAATGGGCCCCACATAGTCCTCTATATAGAATAATGGGCCCCACATAGCCCTCCCTACAGAATAATGGGCCCCATATAGTCCTCCATACAGAATAATGGGCCCCACATAGTCCTCCATACAGAATAATGGGCCCCACATAGCCCTCCATAGACAATAATGGGCCCCACATAGTCCTCCATACAGAATAATGGGCCCCACATAGTCCTCCATACAGAATAATGGGCCCCACATAGCCCTCCATAGACAATAATGGGCCCCACATAGCCCCCATACACAATAATGGCCCCACATAGCCCTCCATACAGAATAATGGGCCCCACATAGCCCTCCATACACAATAATGGGCCCCATGTAGTCCCCTGTACAGAATAATGGGCCCCACATAGCCCTCCATAGACAATAATGGGCCCCTCATAGCCCTCCCTAGACAATAATGGGCCCCACATAGCCCCCATACACAATAATGGCCCCACATAGCCCTCCATACAGAATAATGGGCCCCACATAGCCCTCCATAGACAAAAATTGGCCCCACATAGCCCTCTATACACAATAATGGTACCCACATAGCCCTCCATACACAATAATGGTACCCACATAGCCCTCTATACACAATAATGGTACCCACATAGCCCTCCATACCCAATAATGGCCCCACATAGTTCTCCACACAGAATAATGGGACCCACATAGCCCTCCATACACAATAATGGGCCCCACATAGCCCTCCATACAGAATAATGGGCCCCACATAGTCCTCCATACAGAATAATGGGCCCCACATAGCCCTCCATAGACAATAATGGGCCCCTCATAGTCCTCCTTAGACAATAATGGGCCCCACATAGCCCTTATACACAATAATGGCCCCACATAGCCCTCCATACAGAATAATGGGCCCCACATAGCCCTCCATAGACAATAATGGGCCCCACATAGCCCTCCATACACAATAATGGTACCTACATAGCCCTCCATACACAATAATGGCCCCACATAGTCCTTCATACAGAATAATGGGCCCCACATAGCCCTCCATATACAATAATGGGACCCACATAGCCCTCCATACAGAATAATGGGCCCCACATAGTCCTCTATATAGAATAATGGGCCCCACATAGCCCTCCCTACAGAATAATGGGCCCCATATAGTCCTCCATACAGAATAATGGGCCCCACATAGTCCTCCATACAGAATAATGGGCCCCACATAGCCCTCCATAGACAATAATGGGCCCCACATAGTCCTCCATACAGAATAATGGGCCCCACATAGTCCTCCATACAGAATAATGGGCCCCACATAGCCCTCCATAGACAATAATGGGCCCCACATAGCCCCCATACACAATAATGGCCCCACATAGCCCTCCATACAGAATAATGGGCCCCACATAGCCCTCTATAGACAGTAATGGGCCCCACATAGCTCTCCATACACAATAATGGTACCCACATAGCCCTCCATACACAATAATGGCCCCACATAGTCCTCCATACAGAATAATGGGCCCCACATAGCCCTCCATATACAATAATGGGACCCACATAGCCCTCCATACAGAATAATGGGCCCCACATAGTCCTCCATACAGAATAATGGGCCCCACATAGCCCTCCATACACAATAATGGGCCCCACATAGCCCTCCATACACAATAATGGGCCCCACATAGCCCTCCATACAGAATAATGGGCCCCACAAAGTCCTCCATACAGAATAATGGGCCCCACATAGTCCTCCGTACAGTATAATGGCCCCCACATAACCCTCCATACAGAATAATAGACCCCACATAGTCCTCTATACACAATAATGGGCGTCTGGCATCGGGGGTGTTTGTTATGCTCTCCACTGTTCGTGCCCCTCCCACTAGGAGACGTGATCTCTGGATGCCTCTGTGTTACCATGGTGATATATCCCCTCTAGGCCCACTCCGTCCCCCGTATATATATATATGTACACCCTCATCTACACTGTATACAGCGGCCGGGGCTCGTACTCCACCTCCGGCCTCCGCTCGGGCTCCACACGCTGTGGTCACCTGGCCGCACAAACTCCGCCTCCTGTCACCACTGAGCGCTCAAATCGCTGCTGGCTCCACCCCTCGGCCACTTTATCGTCCTTGGCAATATGGAGACGTCCGCACTGATTAGAATCCTGTGAGCAGGGGGCGGGGCTTCTCCCTGTTAAGCCACACATGAGTTGCCATGGAGAGTTCACAACAAGGGCGGAGCCTCTTAGAGCTGGGCGCGGCTATACTGTAGATGGGCGTTTCGCTATGCAGGGCTATGCTGAAGATGGGCGGGGCTATACCGGAGATGGCCGTGTCTATACTGGAGATGGGTGGGGCTATGCTGGAGATGGGTGGGGCTATGCTGGGGATGGTCGGGGCTATACTGGAGATGGGTGGGGCTATACTGGAGATGGCCGTGTCTATACTGGAGATGGGTGGGGCTATGCTGGAGATGGTCGGGGCTATATTGGAGATGGGCGGGGCTATACTAGAGATGGGCGTGTCAATACTGGAGATGGGCGTGTTTATACTGGAGATGGTCGGGGCCATACTGGAGATGGGCGGGACTATACTGTAGATGGCCGTGTCTATACTGGAGATGAGCGGGGCAATGCTGGAGATGAGCGGGGCAATGCTGGAGATGGTCGGGGCTATTCTGGAGATGGGCAGTGCTATATCGGTGATGGGCGAGGCTATATCGGTGATGGGCGTGGGTATATCGGTGATGGGCCTGGGTTAGAGCAGGCAGTGCCCCCGTGCAGTGCGCTCTGCTTCGTACAGTCCCCGTCAGGGCCGCCATCAGGGCATTACTAGTGGAACTCCTGTAGCGGGCCCGGTGAGCAGCAGGCAGGAGGGGGGGCCCGGACATGCTGACAGGCCTCTCCCCTTTCATTCCTCTGCTCCCCGGGCCCCAGCGCAGGGGGCGTTGACAGTACACTTCGCAGGGCGGGCTGGTCGTGCAGTGAGCAGGAGATGGGGCCTGGACACGCTGACAGCCCAGACCCCTGCCCTTTCATTTCTCTGCTCACCGGGCCCCATGGGCAGGGGGTGGGGACATTGCACTGAGAGCACCTGCAGTCGCACAGGGGCCCCAAGCGGGAGCGGGCCCTTAGAGCCTGAAAACGTACTGGGTGCGTCATAGCTCCCTGGTACTTAAGGACCCATGACGTACCCAGTACGTCATGGCGAGATCGTTGCCCCGGTGGCTGTGATCGCTGCAAATATCTTAGATTCGGGGAGGAGGGGCCCACTGCCTGACCTCAGGAGGGGTGGTGTCTCCTCCCCGGACCTAAGGAGGCTGTGATTGGCTGAGCGGCGTTCGTCAGCCAATCACAGCCACTGTAACGTTCCAATCATTGAAAATGGCTATAACATTAAAATCCAGCCCTGATCAGTGCATTTGTAGCACCGATCATTGGCTGGAGCTGGGTGACCTCAGTTTCACCCACCCCCAGCTCTGATTGGAGAGATCGGCCTTGTGACCGATCTCTCCAATCACTGTGGATCTGGGGCCGGTGACCACTCCCCTCAGCGTCACTCCAGTGTCCGTGGAAGGTGAGGAGCGTGATCGGTAAGTTTAAAGACACTGTCTCCTTTCAGCCGCCGCCATTGCCCCAGCCCCCACCCATCAGCCGCCGGCTGCAACAGTCACTGCCCCTGATCCAGCAGCACTGAACCCATCTGCTGCGTCCCCTCCATCTGCCACCCCCTCCCCCAACAGTCGCTGCCCCCTCCCTCATCTGCTGCCCCTCTCCCACCTCTCACCTTCCTCCATCTGCTGTGACCCCACCCCCACCTGTTGTGACCCCACCCCCACCTGCTGTGACCCCACCCCCACCTGCTGTGACCCCACCCCCACCTGCTGTGACCCCCACCTGCTGCGACCCCCCCACCACCTGCAGTTAGACCCCCCCACCTACAGTGAGACCCGACCCCCCCACCTGCAGTGAGACCCCCCCACCTGCAGTGAGACCCCCCCACCTGCAGTGAGACCCCCCACCTGCAGTGAGACACCCCTACCTTCTGTGAGACCCCCCCACCTTCTGTGAGACTCTCCCCACCTTCTGTGAGACCCCCCACCTGCTGTGAACCCCCCCACCTGCTGTGAGACCCCCCCACCTGCTGTGAGACCCCCCACCTGCTGTGAGACCCCCCCACCTGCTGTGAGACCCCCCCATTTGCTGTGAGACCCCCCCACCTGCTGTGAGACCCCCCACCTGCTGTGAGACCCCCCCACCTGCTGTGAGACCCCCCACCTGCTGTGAGACCCCTTCACCTGCTGTGAGACCCCCCCACCTGCTGTGAGACCCCCCACCTGCTGTGAGACCCCCCACCTGCTGTGAGACCCCCCTGCTGTGAGACCCCCCCACCTGCTGTAAGACACCCCCCACCTGCTGTGAGACCCCCCCCCCACCGTCTATCCGTCCCTTTGTCTATCCGTCCCTTTGTCTATCCGTCCCTTTGTCTATCTGTCCCTCTGTCCATCCGTCCCTCTGTCCATCCGTCCCTCTGTCCCTCTGTCCCTCCGTCTGTCCGTCCCTCCGTCCGTCCGTCCCTCCGTCCGTCCGTCCCTCCGTCCCTCATCTATCTGTAGCACCCACGGCGCAGGGGTTAAATATTACTCGTCGTCGGGCCGGTGATGTCGGGTCAGGGGGATGTCACAGGTGGCCCTCCCCGGGTTCGTGGCCCCGAGGTGTACAATAAAAGGGATTTGGATGATGGTGGGGCAATGATGAGGATGATAGTCTTGTGACGCCACCTGTGGTACGTGGCCAGGGATTAGGTGCTGCTGCTGTCTCTGTCCTCCGGGGCGGATAGTGTTGCAGCAAGGATGGTTCTGCTCCCCACAGGTGGAGCGGGGGCCCGGGGAGGATGATGAGGAGAGTAGTGGCTGTTGGTGCCGAAGCACGAGGTGACGGCAATCAAAAGGCTGAATCAGCTGCTGTGGTTCCAGCCGTGATGGGCCCCAGCTGATCGCGGATCCGTTGGAGGTTATAACCGGTACAGTGGTCGATGGGCCCTTCCTTCTTGTGCCTTTAGGCTATGTGCGCACTAGAAATGTGAAGTTTCTCAAGAAAATTTCTTGAGAAACTTCTAGGAGTGAAAGATTTCCGGAACTCCGGAAAAAATCCGCACCAAATCCGCATGCGGATTTGCCGCGGAATAGCCGCGAATTTGCCGCGATTTTCCCGCGGGTGGTTCCCTGCGGATTTTGCAGGCTGTACTGCCGAAATCCGCAGGGTACCTGCGGAAAAGAATTGAAATGCTCATTTTCTCAAGAAATTTTCTCGAGAAATTCTTCTCAAGGAAATTTCTTGAGAAAAATCCGCACAGTGCGCACAGCTATTTTTTTTTCTCATAGAATTTGCTGGGAAATGTCTGCACAAAGATTGCAGACATTTCTCAAGAAATTTCCGCGGCAAATCCGGGGGTAAATCGCGGGTAAAACGCACTAGTGCGCACAGAGCCTTATAGATGGATCCCCGTGGCCTGATGCTGCTTGGGGACCCTGGTTCGTGTAGTGTTAGCTCCTGTCCCGTGTGTAGGTGACGCGGGGCCGCTGTGGGGCTTGACTGTAATCACGACTCCGGACCCTATGTGGCACTGTGCGCCGGGATCTCGTGGTGGTCAAAGAGACTTACAATCCCCCGTCCTGCAGATTCTGGTGATGCAACGTGAAGTCTGTTCCACCCTAAGGCTCTGCACCCTGAACCGCACCGGTCCCACTCTTGTTCTCTCCTGCTGGAGAACACTCTAACTGTTGTGTAAGCTCCTAACTCCCCCTGGTGGCTGCTCCTCCCCCGGTTCCCTGTCACTAGTGGGTGGCCGCCCCCCCATGTTTGGTGACTAGCTTAAGACCCGACCCTAGCCTGGTCCCCAATGGGGAGGGCAACCTGGTTGTGTATATGAGTTTGTGTTGTGGAACTGGTACCGACCTCCTCTGGATCCAGGATGAGTACTGCACCCTAAGTGAGGTGCAGTACCCTGTGGTGACTGAAGCCACAGGGGCGCCACATATCCATCTATCTATCTATCTATCTATCTATCTATCTGCTAAAAGAGCCTTAAAGGGAATCTGTCAGCAGGTTTTTGCTCCCCCATCTGAGAGCAGCATAAAGTAGAAACAGATATCCTGATTCCAGCGGTGTGTCACTTACTGGGCTGTTTGCTTTCATTGTGATAAAAGCCATGTTTTCTCTGCTGCAGATCTAGCAGTTATACAGAGCTCATGAATATGCTGGACTACCTAAAATATACCAAGTAGCCCTGTAATGATAATCTCCTGCTGATTAACCAGTGATGTTATCAAAACTACACTAAGCAGCCCAATAAGTGACAATCGCTGGAATCAGGATCTCTTCCCCTATGTTATGCTGCGCTCAGATTAGGTGTTAAAAACCTGGTGACAGATTCCCTTTGAAGGGGTTGTTAGGTCTAAATCCACAAGTCTGCATTATCACAATTTGGTTTCAATTAGTTTAAAAACTGTATGTGACACATTCCCTTAAAGAAAAAAAATAGATATACCAAAAAAAATAAATATATACCAAAGAAGTTAGATTTAAAAAGAAAAAAAAAAAGTTAGAGTAAAGTAGGGCCCGGCCAAAAGAGTCCACCTTGTCGTGGTGTAGGCTTACAAAAATCTTTTGGCCAAAACAAAATCTGATGGCTGCGTGTGTGACACGGTGTTCAATGTAAAGGGTTAATGTGTGGATTGGTGAGGCTGTAGTGCAGAAGTGAAGTTTTCCAAGAGTGGCGGTGGGACTGTGGAAGATTCGTGGGGTGGAGGCGGAGCTGGGGCGGAGCCTCAAGGGGGCCCCGAACTTTTGCCAGTATGGGGCCCTGAAATTCCTAGTGGCAGCCCTGGTCCCCATAGATGGAGCAGATATTGGCTCCTATAGGGCGGCGACTCCAGAAGGGTCATCATCAAGATCAGAGGAGGAGAATATGGAGGATGTTGTCTCCTCTGTAGATATCATCCTCCATCTGTGCGGTGTTTGCGCTGTGATTCTCTCCTTCTGTTGCTTCATTTTCCTCTATGAAGACGATTTTCCAATATTTTGGCCTCTGATCTGAGATTAGATGTAATAGATATTTTCCAGGCTGCCAGGAAGTGTTATCTTATCTGTATTTGTTCCTTATTTTTTATAATACCGATATAGAGATATATATAAATATATATATATATATATATATATACATATATATATATATATATATATATATAAATTTGCCAATATCTATGTGACTTCTCTGTATGATAGATGTCACCTATAAATCTTATTACAAGATGCTGCCAGGAGGTGTTATCTTAGTATATATTTGCAGAGATTTGCAGTATATATATATATTCATGTTTCCTGTTGTATTGATTGTATATTGTCTTTATAGTGACTGCTGAAGGTCCAGACACCGGACAGGCACGTCACCCTCCATGCTGGATTCCTTACAGTAACACCAAAGATATAATCTGGAGAAATGTCCTCTTCATTTTGGAGGCTTCGGTGTTATTTATTCCCTCACATTCTGTCATCTCCTGCTGCTGAGAAAGGGAGAGAGGGACTGAGAGGAGATCGCTCTATATGAGAGGGGGATGATGGGGAGCGGTCTATGAGAGAGGGGGATGATGGGGAGCAGTCTGTGCGAGAGGGGGGATGATGGTGAGCAGTCTGTGAGAGAGGGGGGATGATGGGGAGCGGTCTATGAGAGAGGGGGATGATGGGGAGCGGTCTATGAGAGAGGGGGGATGATGGGGAGCGGTCTATGAGAGAGGGGGGGGTGATGGGGAGCGGTCTGTGAGAAAGGGGGGATGATGGGGAGCGGTCTATGCGAGAGGGGGGATGATGGGAAGCAGTCTATGCGAGAGGGGGATGATGGGGAGTGGTCTATGCGAGAGGGGGGATGATGGGGAGCAGTCTATGAGAGAGGGGGATGATGGGGAGTGGTCTGTGAGAGAGGGGGGATGACGGTGAGCGGTCTGTGAGAGAGGGGGGATGATGGGGAGCGGTCTGTGAGAGAGGGGGGATGATGGGGAGCGGTCTATGCGAGAGAGGGGGGATGATGGGGAGCGGTCTATGCGAGAGAGGGGGGATGATGAGGAGCGGTCTATGCGAGAGAGGGGGGATGATGGGGAGCGGTCTATGCGAGAGAGGGGGGATGATGGGGAGCGGTCTATGCGAGAGAGGGCGGATGATGGGGAGCGGTCTGTGAGAGAGGGGGATGATGGGGAGCGGTCTGTGAGAAAGGGGGATGATGGGGGTGGTCTGTGAGAGAGCGGGGATGATGGGGGTGGTCTGTGAGAGAGGGGGGATGATGGGGGTGGTCTGTGTTAGAGGGGGATGATGGGGGGTGACGTAATATTCTGAAAATATTGTTCCCAGAAGTGACCTGTGCTTCATAGATGCATCCAGGAATCTTCCCCATGCTGTTTCCATTCTTTGTCAGCTCTTTTCTCCTCATCCGCAGGAATATTATTAATTTCCTTTGACTTGCATTATTAGATTCGTTATTTGTTAGGAATATACAAATGGTAGTAAATATCTGAGACAAATAATGGGAATATTCCCCTCTTTGCCCATCGCTGATGTACTCACATCTCATCAGTCCAGGATCTATTTAGAATGTGCACGGTTTGTTGTGTGAGATCTGATGACAGATCAGTGACCAGCGCCGGGATCAGTCCGGCTGCAGGGAAAAGTCAGTCATTATCACTAGGAAATCTTCACATCAGACCGGAAATCAGGAGCTTAACACATGTATTTGAGAGTAAAATAAACAATACAAGGAAAGAAGAAAAAAACAAAACAAGTATCAATACATTACCCTACCAAACTGTGCCACAGACCGGGAATTCACATCAATGAAAAGAAAAAGTTGTGTTTAAATAATCTATACAGAACATTAAAATGAAAATAGATTTGTGGATACAAATGATTAGTAGCCGGAGGTCCCATCATATGGTCGGTGATGGTGGGTGGGGGCTGTGCATTGCTTACATACTGGGCGATCACAAGCATCTGTCATACGTCGTCGTAGGTCCTGCAATGTTGGTGGAATGGTCGCATACACCTGCTGTTTGATGTGACCTCACAGAAAGAAGTCCAATGGGGTCAGGTCAGGTGAGTGTGGAGGCCACTCCACGCAGCCACCATACCCAATGACTTGTAGGAAGTCCATGAGGTATCGCTTCACGTCCGCAGCCTTGTGAGTTTTACACGTTCTAATCATAGCATTTCTGTATGCAAGGTGTCGATTCGTATTGAATTGATGATGCCCTACAACTTTGTATTTCACTTTTTTTCTCTCTTTCCATTGTCGAGATAAAAATGCTAACTCTGTTGTTTTCCACCAGGTGGTGCTATAGGTAGTTTCATTGCGTAGCGCATGGCTACTTTACTATACCTAGACACCATTTCTATGCCTATAGCTGCAGCCGTTCTCAAGTTAATGGCGTTGGACAGGATATGGGTGGACACACTGTATATGATATGTGTGAAGTTGTCAGCCCCGCCCACTGACGATGACATCACTGATCTATTACTGGTGACAACCAGCCTGTACACGGTGTCTCAGAGGTTGTCAGCCCCGCATCATTACTGACATTTCTGAATTTAATATTAGGAATTTGCCATTTCTTATTTTGCATTACTTCTTATTTATTGCTATTTTTTCCTTTTTTCTCAGATGAACATTATTGAATCTTTTTTAGATGATAACCAGAGCTTGGTGGGAGAATTTGTCCTCTCCAGTCTGTCCTCCGCGGTCTCTGACGTCCAGATTCTCCTTTTCCTCAGTTTTATGATTGTCTATGTGATCACGGTTCTGGGTAATGCGCTGATCCTCCTGGTGGAGCCGCTGGATGCTCGCCTTCACACCCCCATGTATCTCCTCCTGGGCCACCTGTCCTTCCTAGATATAGGTTACTCCTCGGTGACTGTCCCTAAACTGCTCGACATCCTCTCCTCCGATAACAGGAGGATCTCGTTCTATGGTTGCTTCTCTCAGATGTATTTCTTCCATGTCCTGGGCAGCTGGAGATGTTCCTTCTGGCCGTCATAGCTTATCACCGCTTTGTGGCCATCTGTAACCCGCTCCGGTACACCGAGCTGATGAGGTCGGTCTGCATCCCTCTGGCCGGCTGTGCCTGGTTCGGTGGCTTTGCCCACTCCACGTTCCACACCTGCTTTCTTATGAGACTTTCCTTCTATGGACCAAACCAGCTCTACAACTTCTTTTGTGACGCGACGCCACTTATAAAGCTCTGGATGAGATCCTGCTCATCGTCACTCCGGTAATCTTGGGGCCATCGTGTTTCACGTTAGTTCTTGTATCTTACAACCGGATTGTGAGGAGCATCTTGAGGATAAACTCCAGGGAGGGAAGACAGAAGACGTTCTCTACGTGTGCGTCACATTTACTGGTGGTGTCCATATTCTATGGGACCGGGATCATTGTGTATGTGCAGCCCATGTCAGTGTACACATCAGCCAACAGCTTCATTACTGTGTTCTATGCGGTTATAACGCCCATGCTGAACCCCCTGATATATACTCTGAGGAACAAGGAAGTCAAAGGAGTGCTACAAAAATTACTAATGCGGCCAATCCACTCCATGTAAAAAACAGCAGAATGAGCAGCATCTTCTGATATTGGAAAGTTACATCATGTCTTATCATCCAGTCACCTCCAGAGCTGCACTCACTATTCTGGTGTTACACCATGGCTTATCCTGCAATTACCTCCAGAGCTGCATTCACTATACTTTTGTTACATCATGTTTTATACTCTGGTTATACCAAGAGCTGCAGTTATAATCCTGCTGTTATCTCAGGTCTTATCCTCATGTTACCTCCAGAGCTGCAGTCACTATTCTGCTGTTACATCATGTCTTATACTCTGGTTACATCAAGAGTTGCAGTTATTATTCTGCTGATACATCATGTCTTATACTCCAGTCACCCCCAGAGCTATGGCCACTAATCTGATGTTACATTGTGTCTTATACTCCAGTCACCTCCAAAGCTGCGGTTACTATTCTGCTGTTACATCATGTCTTATTCTCCAATTGCCTCTAGAGCTGCAGTTACTACTCTGCTGTTAAATCATGTTTACTCTGGTTACAGCAAGAGCTGCAGTTATTATTCTGCTGTTACATCAGGTCTTCTACTCCAGTCACCTCAAGAGCTGTAATCCAAATTGTGCAGAGAGACGCTGAGTTCCCATAATGCGCTTATCCATTGTGGGAGATGTATGTCTCCAACACCAGACCTAAGGAGGTCTCCTCCAATAACGCCAAATCTTGGGAAATAGAAGATAATAGCAGTCGATGGGAAAGCTCGAGGTCTGTAATGTAGTGACATTGGAGGCCATCAGGCTGGATAAGGCAGGAGCCTTGGAGGACTAATCTCATCCTCCATAACATGCAAGACTCTCACTCTTCTTTGTGCTCTGTCAGATCATTGAAGAGAGGTTTTCGGCTTCACCTTTCCCTTATTCTTACATGTTGCTGCTCGGCTCCTCGTTCCTTCAGTCCATGAGTGCGTTTATGTCAGGAGTAGAGGTTTATGGGTCGCACCCCTCGCATCCTGGGGCTCGGAGTCATATTTACAAATAGTTATTTGTTGGATTGTTCTTTATTTGTTGCTTTTTATTCTTTCAGGTTGTGTTCCTCCCGATGTTTTTACATTTTATATTGTATGAGACATTTGTGTAAAATCTTCTGCACTTATAACTTTCAATCATTCTCAAACTCGGATCCTGAACCTCATTGGGTTAATAAAGTTTTGTATTTCCCTCCTTTACAATGTTTATAACTTCTCATTATTGTCTGTGAATGAGAATATTCTTGTTTAAACCTAAACCGTGTCACAGCTGAGGGTTTGTTACAATGTATCCAGTCTAGACAATCTTCTGTGAACACAACTCTTGCCGGTACATGTTGTTTGTTACAATGTATCAGTGCAGTTCTGAAGATTTCACTCATTTCCCATATAATGATGACTGACAAAGAATGGGGGAAACAATTGTTTTTGAGTTTTTGACCAAAGTTCTGCCACAAAAAGGCAGCATTTTGAACAACATAGTGTGAACAAGAAACCCAAATTCCCATAGACTTTGCTTGAATAGAAGAACACATCCATTTTGGCATTAAACAGCGCAGAAGAAAAAGCAGCAAAAAAGCAGGTAAAAAGCAGGTAAAAAGCAACGTGCGCACATACCCTAATATACATTTACAGATTATTTGATACTTTGTATAATTCTATGACTTATCCTGGATTTTACTGTGGAATTGTAAAGACGTCTGATACAATGTATCCGGCTCCCCCGAGTGGGTTGTCTGGGCTGAGGCTGACGTGCTGACATTGGCCCCGGTCCTGCTCCCCGTGTGCTGTAAAATCACAGTCTGGGGCCCTAAATAGAAAAAATAACAGTTACATGATCATTGGTTTCCTCTGAGGTGTCTGCAGGTCGGGGGTAAGAACAGAGGTGACGACTGGATATAATAATGTTTTACCTGTGAATGGGGACGATCTTTGCACTAACGTGGAAGGAATCTGAGGTTAATCTTACATCGCTGTTAATGAACTGACCTGAAATTCAAGAGATCATAAAAAGTGAAGGGTTAATCTGTACAATATCATTAAGGGGGTCCCCCATCCTCATATGTACCTATAATTTTGCCTCCCTTTGCTACCCATTCCTACACTCCACGTTTGCTCCCCTATTCTTCATCTCCCCTTTTTGTAGCTTATTTCACTTCTACCTCTTCCTCTTCCCTATATATTCTGCTAACTCATTCCTACCCTCCCATTTAGTCTCTGCCATACCTCTCCTGCCCCTTCCACCCTCTATTCCCATTTTCCTATTTCATTTTCACAGCCATTCTGCTCACCCATCCCTTCCCTTTCCCCATTCCTTACTTTACCTTCCATGTTAGTTCCCCCATTTCTCTCCTCTTCCTTCTGTTTTAGTTCCCCCATTCTTCTCCTCTCCCTACCATTTTAGTTCCCCCATTCTTCTCCTCTCTTCTGTTTTAGTTCCCTCATTTGTTTTCCTCTCTTCCCTCCCTTTTTGTTCCCCCATTCCTCCCCTCCTCCTACCCTTTTAGTTCCCCTATCCCTCAACTCCTCCTTCCTTTTTAGTTTCTCCATTCATCCAATCTCCCTTCCATGTTTGTTTCTCCATTGATCTCTTCTTCTTTCCCTTCCATTTTAGTTCTTCCATTTCTCTCCCTTCACCCTACCCTTCTAGTTGCCACATTGTTCTCACATACTTTCCCTTCTCTTTTAGCACCCCCGTGCCTCGCCTCTCCCTTTCTTTTTAGTTCCCCTGTTCTTTTCATCTCTACTCTACTTTTTAGTTCCCCATTCCTCCTTTCTCCCTTCCCTTTTAGTTCCCCCATACATCCCTTCCTTTTTAGTTCCAGTATTCCTCTCCTTTACCTTCCTTTTTAGTTCCTCCATTCATTCCCTCTCCCTTTCATTTTTGTTCCAGCATTCTTCTCTTCTTCCTTCCCTTTTAGTTCCCCCCATTCCTCTCCCTTCCCTTTTAGTTCCCTCATTCCTCACTTCTCCCTCTTTTAGTTCCACCATTCTTTTACTCTTTCCTCCCTTTTAGTTCCCCTTTCCTCTGCCTTCCATGTTTCTTCCCCATTTCTCTCTTCTACCTTCCCTTTTAGTTCCCTAATTCTCTCTCCTCCCCTTTTAGTTCTCCAATTTCTTTCTTCTTTTCCTTTTAGTTCCTCCATTCCTCGCCTCTCCCTCCCTTTTGGTTTCCACATTCTTTTACTCTCTTCTCTCCCTTTTAGTTCCCTCATTCCTTCCCTGTCTCTTATTTTTCTTCCTCCATTCCCCTCTTCATCCTTCCCTTTATGTTTTCCCATTTGTCTCCTCCTCCTTCCTCCCCTCTTCCTTTGGCCCTTTCCTTCCTCCCATATCCTTTCCCCTTTGGCTCCTGAATTCTTCCTTCATCCATCCTTCGGTTTCATGACATACCGATGACCCCGATGGTGCTATTCACTGCGGAGTAAATGCCGTCTACATAGAAGGACTGGTGCAGCGAGCGTCCGCTGGGGGCGATTGTAAAATTGGCTCCAATGTCAAGAGGGAAAGTCATTTGTTTATCATTCAATTTCAGAATTCTGCAAAACAAAAACACAAATCCTCGCTCACGCAGAAATCACAGGAAATCAGGAGAAATGTGGCCGATGTGCAGATGTGAACGAAGATGAAGGAATAGAAATGTAGACGAAAACAAATACAAGAAAGTAAATGAAGGAGCAAATAGATGAACGCAGGAATGAGCACAAGTAAAATAGAGATGAATACATAAAATAATGAGGAAAAAGCAAATACTGTATTTTTCGGATTATAAGACGCACTTTTCCTCCCAAAAAATTGGGAGCAAAATGAGAGGTGTGTCTTAAAATCTGAATGTAGCTTACCGGGGGGTGGTGGAGAGGGGTCACAGGAGGCATCAGGAAGGATGATCAGGAAGGGAGGAAGGATGAACAGAAAGGGAGGAAGGATGATCAGAAAGGGAGGAAGGATGATCAGAAAGGGAGGAAGGATGATCAGGAAGGGAGGAAGGATGAACAGAAAGGGAGGAAGGATGATCAGAAAGGGAGGAAGGATGATCAGAAAGAGAGGAAGGATGATCAGAAAGGGAGGAAGGATGAACAGAAAGGGAGGAAGGATGATCAGAAAGAAAGGAAGGAAGGAAAGAGGGATGATCAGGAAGGAAGAAATGGTGATCAGAATTGAAGGAAGGATGATCAGGAAGGAAGGATGATCAGAAAAGGAGGAAGGATGATCAGGAAGGAAGAAAGGAAGGATGATCAGGAAGGAAGGAAGGATGATCAGAAAGGATGGAAAGATGATCAGTAAGGATGGAGAGATGATGAGGAAGGAAAGATGATCAGAAGGAAGGAAGGATGAATTGAAGGAAGGATGATAAGGAAGGAAGGATGGGTGATCAGGAAGGATAGATCGATGGATGGGAAGGAAGGAAAGAAGGGAAGGAAGGGAAATATGGTAAGAAGGGGAAGGAAGGGAGGGAAGGAATGGAAGGAAGGATGGGAAGGAAGGAAGGATGGATGAATGAATGATCAGGAAGGATAGATGGGTGGATGGGAAGGAAGTAAGGAAGGGAAGCAAGGGAAAGATAGGAACGAAGGAAAGGATGGGAAGAAAAAGATGGGAAGGAAAGGATGGGAAAGAAGGAAGAATGGGAAGGAAGGAGGAATGGAAGGATGGAAAGGAAGGATAATCAGATTCAAAATCCTCATGTGACATGTGTACTCTGAAGCTTGTGGTCCAAGCACTGATCTATGAGGTCACCCGTCCCCCACTCAAGGTTTATATGGGCGCCTCACTGACCCCAGATTTTCGATGGCCGCCGTCCAGTCATAGACAATGACGTGTTCCTCACGGATTACAGTGATATTATCCACATTCACATCAACCTTAAGACCCAATTTCTTATTCTGCAGGCTAAATCTTACAAAATCGCTGCCATCTTCACTCAGTTTACCATTCACTGTGACATCTGGAGAGAAAATATGCGCTATATTCTAGGATTGCTGACGTCAGTCACCGGAGATAAATGGTCACAGGGATAATCGGGGAATATAAAGAAAAGAAAACTCCAGCTTACCATATAGCTCTGTGCAACAAGACTGGTCGTGCTCGTGATCCGTCAGAAGGCCAAGCTGCAGTCAATCGTGGTCAAAGGAGGGTTGGATCCAGCATCAAAAAAATCCATAGTTAAAAAATCCAGCTTTATTGAATATATATATATATCGTGCTCCATCCGCCATGCTGCGCACTCCCAAACGTGCTCCATCCGCCATGCTGCGCACTCCCAAACGTGCTCCATCCGCCATGCTGCGCACTCCCCATCGTGCTCCATCCGCCATGCTGCGCACTCCTAAACGTGCTCCATCCGCCATGCTGCGCACTCCCAAACGTGCTCCATCCGCCATGCTGCGCACCCCCCATCGTGCTCCATCCGCCATGCTGCGCACTCCCAAACGTACTCCATCCGCCATGCTGCGCACTCCCCATCGTGCACCATCCGCCATGCTGCACACTCCCAAACGTGCTCCATCCGCCATACTGCGCACTCCCCATCATGCACCATCCGCCATGCTGCACACTCCCAAACGTGCTCCATCCGCCATGCTGCGCACTCCCAAACGTGCTCCATCCGCCATACTGCGCACTCCCAAACGTGCTCCATGCGCCATACTGCGCACTCCCCATCGTGCACCATCCGCCATGCTGCACACTCCCAAACGTGCTCCATCCGCCATGCTGCGCACTCCCAAACGTGCTCCATCCGCCATGCAGCGCACTCCCAAACGTGCTTCATCCGCCATGCTGCGCAGTCCCAAACGTGCCCCATCCGCCATGCTGCGCACTCCCAAACGTGCTCCATCCGCCATACTATGCACTCCCAAACGTGCTCCATCCGCCATACTGCGCACTCCCCATCGTGCACCATCCGCCATGCTGCACACTCCCAAACGTGCTCCATCCGCCATGCTGTGCACTCCCAAACGTGCTCCATCCGCCATGCTGCGCACTCCCAAACGTGCTCCATCCGCCATGCTGCGCACTCCCAAACGTGCTCCATCTGCCATGCTGCGCACTCCCAAACGTGCTCCATCCGCCATGCTGCGCACTCCCAAACGTGCTCCATCCGCCATGCTGCGCACTCCCAAACGTGGTCCATCCACTCAGCTTCGCACTCCCAAACGTGGTCCATCCGCCATGCTGCGCACTCCCAAACGTGCTCCCTCCGCCATGCTGCGCACTCCCAAACGTGCTCCATCCGCCATACTGCGCACTCCCAAACGTGCTCCATCTGCCATGCTGCGCACTCCCAAACGTAGTCCATCCGCCATGCTGCGCACTCCCAAACGTGCTCCATCCCTCATGCTGCGCACTCCCAAACGTGGTCCATCCGCCATGCTGCGCACTCCCAAACGTGGTCCATCCGCCATGCTGCGCACTCCCAAACGTGCTCCATCCTTCATGCTGCGCACTCCCCATCGTGCTCCATCCCCCATGCTGCGCACCCCCCATTGTGCTCCATCCCCCATGCTGCACCGGAATACGTGCGGGGGGCGTTGCCAGAGCGAGCGTGCATTGCGTGAGGGGGGCGGGACGTGGGCGAGTTGCCAATGCCTGCAGGGTGCCGAGGCGAGAGGCCAATCCGTGTGGGGGGCGGAGCCTGGGCGAGCGGCCAATCCGTGCGGGGGGCGGGGCCATGGCGAGCCCAGCGGCCAATCAGCTTTGTATATATTTAAATATACAAAAAGCATATATATTTGTAGCAGAGGGATGGGGCAAAGTGCGTGAAACACCTTACGCGTTTCGGATGGTGAAATTTAAAAACAGTCCTTAGTCATAGGTGTTGAAGCAAGAAGAAAACACATGTTATATGCTCAAGGGTAAGATTCACAATGGAAGTAGGGAACGCCTCTCAGACTCAGATTTTGTTCCTTGAAGTCAAGGGTGTGTGCGTACATCTCTGATTTCAGACTGAGGTTGTTGGCCTCAGTCAAAGCTAGCTCAGCCAAAAAGCCTCTTTTCTTGACTAGGAACCGCATAAAGCCAAGAGAGCATTCCTTGGAGTAGTCCTCCCATGTCTTTGTAAAATTAAGGTCCTGCGGATAGGGTGATTTCTGGGATAACCGCAGGCCTTTAGGGATCAGTTTTTCAAATATATCTTTCCATAAACATTATATCAAGATGATTAGTAATTTCAGATTTTATTTTTGTTTCTAAGGATGAGAACAATTTGATCAAGGTTTTCCTTTTGGTCTCATCCAAAGATTCAGGGATTGGTTGGGAGTTAATATCAAAAAATGTTTGACCCAGTGCATCGGATTGGTCTTGGACTCCCCAGGAGGTTGGTTAATATTTTGATTGTTCCTTTCTTTTATAAGGAAATGTCTATGTATGGTGAGTTTACGAAAATATTCATTGAGATCTGAACCCATGGATACTACTGAACCAAATCTAACGACAACACCACCAGTGAGGTTGTAGTTATTTCCACTAAATCACATTCTAGAATAAGTATTTTTAATGTCTTGACTTTTATACAGTTTTGTGTTACTTATTTTACTGATACACAGATTGGTAATCATTTTCTTTTCAAATATGAAATATTTATAATAAGGTCTTGAAGATATACAACATAAATTTTAATTTAATTTAATCTTAACATATTAATTTTTTCATAACATCATATGTGATGATATTAACCCCTTCAGCCCCGGGGCACTTTCCGTTTTTGCGTTTTGCTCCCCTTCTTCCGAGAGCTGTAACTTTTTTATTTTTCCGTCAATCTTGCCATATGAGGGCTTGTTTTTTGCGGGACAAGTTGTACTTTTAAATCAAACCATACGTTGTACCATATGGTGTACTGGAAAACAGCAAAAAAATTCCAAGTGTGGAAAAACTGCAAAAAAAGTGTGATGGCACAATAGTATTTGCGATGTTTTATTCACGGTGTTCACTATATGGTAAAACTGATGTGTGGGTATGATGCCTGAGGTCGGTGTGAGTTTGTAGACACCAAACATGTATCGAATTACTTGTATCTAAGCGGTTAAAAAAAATTCACAAGCTTGTCCAATAAAAGTGGCGCCATTTTCCGAAACACGTAGCGTTCTCATTTTTCTGGATCTATGGCTCAGTGATGGCTTAGTTTTTGCGTCTCGAGCTGTCGTTTCTAATGGTACCATTTTTGCGCAGATGCTACGTTTTGATCGCCTGTTATTGCATTTTGCGTAAAACTTGCGGTGACCAAAAAACGTAATTTTGGCGTTTGGAATTTTTTTGCCACTACGCCATTTACCAATCAGATTAATTCATATTATATATGGATAGATCGGGCATTTCTGAACGTGGCGATACCAAATATGTGCATATTTATTTATTTTTAACCCTTTAATTTTCAATGGGGGAAAGGGGGGTGATTTGAACTTTTAGGTTTGTTTTTTTTATTTATTTTTTAAAACTTTTTTTTTTATTTTTTTATTTTAGTAGCCCCCCTAGGGGGCTATAGCGATCAGCAATACGATCGCTTTTATCTATCTGCTGATCACAGCTATACAGCTGTAAACAGCAGATTCAGTCACTTCCTGTTTCTCTCGGCCGAGGGAAAACGAAAGTGAAACTTCATAGCTGCAGGCGTCATCACATGACCCTGTGCTACGATGGCAACCACCGAAAGTCACATGATCATGCACGTGACTTCCAGTGGGGGCAGCGGTAAGTAAACATCATGGCCGCGCGCATATAGATCTCGCTGCCAGACTTTGGCAGCGAGATTTAAGGGGTTAAATGTTGCGAGTGGAAGCGATTCCACTCGCAACATGCAGGCACACATGTCAGCTGTTGAAAACAGCTGATATGTGTGCCGACCGCCGCAGGGGGCGGGGCTTAACGGGACACGCTCCATGATGGATATATCCGTCCATGGTCGTGAAAGGGTTAAAAGAAAAAGGTTTGGTCTCAATTGCATATTCATATTTGTCTACACAAAGTTTAATAATTAATATTAATTCAAGTACAAAGGAAATTATTGGGAATAAAAAAAAATTGAAGTATGGTAATCACAATGCATTTACCGTATTTTTCGCTTTATAGGACGCACATTTCCTCCCAAAAATTTGGGAGGAAAATGGGGGGTGCGTCTTATAATCCAAATATAGCGGTACCTGGGGGTCCTGTCTGTGCGGCGATCGGGCGGCCGGGTGCCTGTGGCTGCATGCAAGCGGCCGGGTACCTGTGCTTGCGTGCGGTGGCAGCCGGGTACCCGTGGCTGTGTGCGGGCAGCAGCCGGGTGCTGTGTGCAGGCGGCAGCCGGGTGCTGTGTGCCGGCGGCAGCCGGGTGCTGTGTGCCGGCGGCAGCCGGGTGCTGTGTGCGGGCGGCAGTCGGGTGCCCGTGCGGGCGGAAGGCAGCTGCCGCCCTCACACAGGCACTCGGCTGCCGCCCGCACGCAAGCACAGGTACCCTGCCGCTTGCACGCAGGGTGGGCGGGCAGCCTGCTGGCTGCCACTCTGTGCGTGCGGGGCAGGCGGCTATGCAGCAAGTTACCCAGTTTGTCCACGGTCCCACTTTCAAATGATGGCGCCGGGAGCGGGCCCGTGCGCAGATGGAGCTCTTGGATGAGAGCTCCATCTGCACACGCGTTGCTCCGGGAGTCAGCGCGTGCGCAGATGGAGCCCTGAGATGAGAGCTCCATCTGCGCATGCGCCGCTCCGAGCACCATTACTTGAATCGGGACCGCGGACACACTGGGAAAACACCGCATCGGTTTGCTCCACCACTGAGCCGTTGCCACCGCTGCCACCACTGAGCCGTCGCCACCGCTGCCACCACTGAGCCGTCACCGCCGCTGCCACCACTGAGCTGTCACCACCGCTGCCATCACTGAGTCGTCACCGCCGCTGCTACCACTGAGCCACCATTTGAAGCGGGACCGTGGACACTCTCACTGCACCGGCCTGCTGGAGGACTCTCCCGTCGCCGCTGCTGCCGCCACCACGGACGCCACCGCACCTGCCACCACGGACCCTGCGGCTCCTGCCACCACGCCTGCCACCACGGACGCCACGGCACCTGCCACCACTGATTCGCTGCACCTGCCAGCACAACCTGTGCCTCCTGTGACCCGCTTCACCACCACTGCTGCCCCTCTCCAGTAAGAGAACACCGGAGTATAAGACGGACCCCATTTTTCTTTTTTTTACCTTTTATGTCTAAATTTGGGGTGCGTCTTATAATCCGGTGCGTCTTATAAAGCGAAAAATACGGTATATACTAAAGCAGAGTATATCCAGCAAGGTTACATGACTTAATTATTTTTATAGGTTAATGATATGACAGGTATGGAAATCATACAAGATATTGGTAATGTTAAGATTATGTGTTATTACGGACATAAGTGTCATATACATAGAAGGCCTTATTTTTATTCCAACTTTTATTTTTTCCGATTTTCATTTTTCTTTTTTTATTCTTATTTTTTTATTTTGATTATTTTTTTTCAATATTCAAATTTTTAATCAAAATTGAAATTCTATAATTTTTATTTCCCTAATTTCAATATCTCAATTGAGAAAACACTTCAATATTTAGTTAAGTAATATCTAATATAAGAATATTACTTTATTAAATATGAATCATATTAAAACGGAAAGTTCCAATTTTTGGAAGAAAAGAACACTTCATCAACATATATTCATCAATATATTCAATTATTTGCTTCCTAGTAATACATTATTCTTATATTATTATGTTAACACAATAAGGATGAAATATTGGTTATAGTTGCACAGTTTCTTATATAGTAGGTTATTTAATAAATAATAGACAAATCAAATAAATTAAATTAGAGTAATAAAGATGGAAGTTCGAGGTACATCTAGGTTTACCTTCACATATATTATATATCATATTTTTTTTAATCAATAAGAATCATTTATGATGAGTAATATTGTGTTTTGATGGAATCATCCAGTCTTTTCTAAAAGGTTATTTGCTTTGGTTTATAATTTACAAATGATCTAACTAAATAAGCCACATTGTTGCCTTTCATATTTATAATATGGTACATGTTATAGGTACATATTATATTATTTTTATATTACATTTTGGTTACATTCAACACATTGCCACCTATGGGTTTAGAAAGGTAATTACACCAATGACAAAAAAGGTTATTACTAGTGATGAGCGAGTACTAAAAAGCTCGGGTGCTCGAAGCTCGGGCCGAGCCTCCCAAGATACTCGTGTACTCGGCCCGAGCAACGAGCCCAATGTTATCCTATGGGAATGGGAGACCCGATTATTTTTGTGAAATGACCCCCCGGCAGCATGGAGAAACCCTAAAAATGTCACAAAAGTCTCAGAAGAGTGCTCAAATGACATGGCAACAGCATGGGGAAGACCCCTTGAAGCATTTATCACTCAAAAGTCACAGCTGTGAACAATTTTGTCCGCGTTTCACGCCATTTTTACGGACTCACCAGAAAACCTTCCAAAATGACACCAAAATGAATTTTCATGGCGGAAATGTTAAGGGCACATACCCAATAGTGAGATAGAGCTGGTGTATGTTACTTTTGGAGATTATATGAAAGATTTTATGTGAAAACATTGTGTGGCACTCCGATGTCCCTGAGAAGAGACGTACATGAAGGCCTCTTGATCTTGAGTCTAATGTGCCCATTTTGAGGAAGTGAGTCTTTGTAGTATTTTCCTTTGCCAGGGCAGTCCAAAATTGTGAAGTTCACCAATGCCCCTGCATAGAGACGTGCATGAGGGCCTGTAAACCTGAAGTGCCCATTGTCAGGAAGTGGGTGTATTATAGTATAGCCCTTAGGCAGGGCAGCCAAAAATTGGGAGGCTCCACGTTGTCCCTGGGTAGAGACGTGCATGAGGGCCTCAAAACATTAAGTGTCCATTGTCAGGAAGTGGGTGTATTATAGTATAGCCCTTAGGCAGGGCAGCCAAAAATTGGGAGGCTCCACGTTGTCCCTGGGTAGAGACGTGCATGAGGGCCTCAAAACATTAAGTGTCCATTGTCAGGAAGTGGGTGTATTATAGTATAGCCCTTAGGCAGGGCAGCCAAAAATTGGGAGGCTCCACGTTGTCCCTGGGTAGAGACGTGCATGAGGGCCTCAAAACATTAAGTGTCCATTGTCAGGAAGTGGGTGTATTATAGTATAGCCCTTAGGCAGGGCAGCCAAAAATTGGGAGGCTCCACGTTGTCCCTGGGTAGAGACGTGCATGAGGGCCTCAAAACATTAAGTGTCCATTGTCAGGAAGTGGGTGTATTATAGTATAGCCCTTAGGCAGGGCAGCCAAAAATTGGGAGGCTCCACATTGTCCCTGGGTAGAGACGTGCATGAGGGCCTCAAAACATTAAGTGTCCATTGTCAGGAAGTGGGTGTATTATAGTATAGCCCTTAGGCAGGGCAGCCAAAAATTGGGAGGCTCCACGTTGTCCCTGGGTAGAGACGTGCATGAGGGCCTCAAAACATTAAGTGTCCATTGTCAGGAAGTGGGTGTATTATAGTATAGCCCTTAGGCAGGGCAGCCAAAAATTGGGAGGCTCCACGTTGTCCCTGGGTAGAGACGTGCATGAGGGCCTCAAAACATTAAGTGTCCATTGTCAGGAAGTGGGTGTATTATAGTATAGCCCTTAGGCAGGGCAGCCAAAAATTGGGAGGCTCCACGTTGTCCCTGGGTAGAGACGTGCATGAGGGCCTCAAAACATTAAGTGTCTATTGTCAGGAAGTGGGTGTATTATAGTATAGCCCTTAGGCAGGGCAGCCAAAAATTGGGAGGCTCCACGTTGTCCCTGGGTAGAGACGTGCATGAGGGCCTCAAAACATTAAGTGTCCATTGTCAGGAAGTGGGTGTATTATAGTATAGCCCTTAGGCAGGGCAGCCAAAAATTGGGAGGCTCCACGTTGTCCCTGGGTAGAGACGTGCATGAGGGCCTCAAAACATTAAGTGTCCATTGTCAGGAAGTGGGTGTATTATAGTATAGCCCTTAGGCAGGGCAGCCAAAAATTGGGAGGCTCCACGTTGTCCCTGGGTAGAGACGTGCATGAGGGCCTCAAAACATTAAGTGTCCATTGTCAGGAAGTGGGTGTATTATAGTATAGCCCTTAGGCAGGGCAGCCAAAAATTGGGAGGCTCCACGTTGTCCCTGGGTAGAGACGTGCATGAGGGCCTCAAAACATTGTTCCCATTGCAAAGGAGCGGGTCTCCTGTCGTTGTAATGTCCATTCTGCAAAGAATGGGCGAAAAAATTTACCACTGGGGGTATACCTGAAACAAAGGCCTAAGTATTGCAATTTGTAACGGTCATCATGGTGGCGCATGAGGAGAAGGAGGAGCAGTCCAGCGATTATCCAAAGTCCAGAAGTGTGTACCCATGGGTGAGTGGAGGTACATGGCAAACTTTAAATTCCGCTCTCATTTGCTGGTGGTGTGGTGAAGTCTGGCCCAATCCAACCCTTGTTCATCTTGATCAGAGTCAGCCTGTCAGCATTTTCAGTTGACAGGCGGGTGCGTTTATCTGTAATGATTCCACCTGCGGCACTAAAAACACGCTCTGACAAAACGCTAGCGGCAGGGCAGGCCAGGACTTCCAAGGCGTAGAGAGCCAATTCATGCCACGTGTCCAGCTTGGATACCCAATAATTGTAAGGCACAGAGGAATGTCGGAGTACAGTTGTTCGATCTGCAAGGTACTCCTTCAGCATCTGGGCAAACTTAGGATTTCTTGTGGCACTACCCCGCACCTCAGGGGCTGTGGTACGTGAGGGGCTGAGAAAACTGTCCCACATCTTAAAGACTGTTCCCCTACCTCTGGCGGATTGGACTTGTGCCTCTCTCGGCTGTACGCCTCGGTTGTCCAATGATTCCTGACCTATGCCGCTAGCGTTTTGTGAGGGGAATGCTTTGCCTACTTCCGTGACTATGGCCTTCCGGAACTGCTGCATTTTGGTTGACCTCTCCTCCACGGGAATAAGAGACAAAAAGTTCTCCTTGTAGCGTGGGTCTAACAGTGTTACCAACCAGTAATGATTGTCGGCCAAGATGTTCTTAACGCGAGGGTCACGAGACAGGCAGCTTACCATAAAGTCAGCCATGTGCGCCAGACTCTTAACAGCCAGGACTTCAGTAGCCTGACCAACAAGATGACTGAACATGCTGTCCTCCTCCTCCTCCTCCTCCTCCTCCTCATCTACCCTGTCCTCTGGCCAGCCACGCTGAACCGAGGATATGACTGGTGTGCATGTCATATCCTCAATTTGGCCGGAGAGTTGCTCCATGTCTTCATCCTCCTCGTCATAGTCCTCCACTGCACGTTGTGATGAGACGAGGCTGGGCTGTGTGTTATCACCCACACCCACTACTGTTTCTTGCTGCAACTCATCGCGCTCCGCCTGCAATGCATCATGTTTGTTTTTCAGCAGAGACCGTTTTAGAAGGCAGAGTAGCGGTATGGTGATGCTAATAATGGCGTCATCACCACTCACCATCTTGGTGGAGTCCTCAAAGTTTTGGAGGATGGTACATAGGTCTGACATCCATCTCCACTCCTCAGGTGTTATGTGTGGAATTTGAACCATTTCCCGACGGCTTAGGTGATGCAGGTACTCAACAACTGCCCTCTTCTGCTCACATATCCTGACCAACATGTGCAGAGTTGAATTCCAACGCGTGGGGACATCACACACCAGTCTGTGAGCCGGAAGATGCAAACTGCGCTGAAAGCCGGCAAGGCCGGCTGAAGCAGTAGGTGACTTTCGAAAATGTGCAGACAGGCGGCGAACTTTTACCAGCAGATCAGACAGCTCTGGGTATGACTTTAGAAACCGCTGAACCACGAGGTTGAGCACATGGGCCACGCATGGAACATGTGTCAGCTGGCCTCGCCTCAAAGCCGCCACCAGGTTCCGGCCATTGTCACACACGACCTTTCCTGGCTTTAGGTTCAGAGGTGTGAGCCAGTGATCTGCCTGCTGTTTCAGAGCTGTCCACAGCTCTTCTGCATTGTGGGGTTTGTCACCTATGCAGATTATCTTCAGCACAGCCTGTTGCCGCTTCGCCAAGGCAGTGCTGCAGTGCTTCCAGCTTGGGACTGGTGTGGAGGGTACAGTGGATGAGGATGCGCAGGAGGAGGAGGAGGCTGAAGAGCATGACATTCCGGAGCTGTAGAGTGTGGGTGAAACACTGACTGAGGTAGGGCCTGCAAACCTTGGTGTGGGAAGGACGTGTTCCGTCCCTCGCTCAGACTGGGTCCCAGCTTCCACAATATTAACCCAGTGTGCCGTCAATGAGATGTAGCGGCCTTGCCCACAAGCACTTGTCCACGTGTCTGTGGTTAGGTGGACCTTGGGTGAAACAGCGTTGTTCAGGGCACGTGTGATGTTTTGTGACACGTGGTTATGCAACGCGGGGACGGCACACCGGGAGAAATAGTGGCGGCTGGGGACCGAGTAACGTGGGACAGCTGCCGCCATCAGGTCACGGAATGCTTCTGTCTCCACCAGCCTAAAAGGCAACATTTCCAGCGCAAGCAGTCGCGAAATGTTAGCATTTAGAACTGTGGCATGTGGGGTGTTGGCAGTGTATTTGCGCCTGCGTTCAAAGGTTTGCTGAATGGATAACTGAACGCTGCGCTGGGACAAGGACGTGCTTGATGATGGTGTTCTTTCTGCGTAGGCAACTGCAGGTGCAGGAGTGGAGGAGGCTTGTTCGCAGGCAGCATGGACAGGGGATTGGCTCGCATGCACAACCAGCGAAGACGTAGCAGTGACATCAGCAAGCACTGCTCCTCGACTCTGTTGTACTTCCCACAAAGTCGGGTGCTTGGCTGACATGTGCCTGATCATGCTGGTGGTGGTCAGGCTGCTAGTTTTGGTACCCCTGCTGATGCTGGCACGGCAGGTGTTGCAAATGGCCTTTTTAGAATCATCTGGATCCAACTTAAAAAAGTGCCAGACTCGGGAAGACCTAACATTTGTACAGGCACCTTGTGTCGTCGTGTTGTTCCGGGGAACGGTTGCCTGACTTCTGCCTGGGGCCACCACCCTGCTTCTTACTGCCTGTTGTGATGCTACGCCTCCCTCCCCCTGTGCACTGATGTCCTCGCTCTGCATATCCTCCTGCCAGGTTGGGTCAGTTACTGGATCATCCACCACGTCGTCTTCCTCTTCCGCACCCTGCTCCTCCTCCTGACTTCCTGACAATTGTGTCTCATCATCGTCCACCACTTGTTGAGACACGTTGCCAACTTCGTGAGAACGTGGCTGCTCAAATATTTGGCCATCTGTGCAGACGATCTCCTCATGACCCACTTCAATATGAGCTGGCGAGAGGCCAGAATGTGTGAATGGAAACGTGAACAGCTCTTCCGAGTGTCCAAGTGTGGGATCATTAATGTCCGAGGAGGACGTGTACTCAGCCTGGTGGTAGGAAGGAGGATCAGGTTCAGAAATGTGCGGTGCAGTATCACGGCTACTGACACTTGACCGTGTGGAAGACAGAGTGT
The DNA here is from genome assembly GCF_048569485.1 of Anomaloglossus baeobatrachus. NCBI lineage: Eukaryota > Metazoa > Chordata > Amphibia > Anura > Aromobatidae > Anomaloglossus > Anomaloglossus baeobatrachus. Next base: position 301,360,488 of record NC_134357.1, on the reverse strand, counting down.
TTGTTGTGGTGCCAATCTGACTGGAAGCATTATCTGCTATCCAACTAACAACCTGTTGACACTGGTCTTGGTTCAAGAGCGGTGTACTGCTGCGGTCCCCAAGAATTTGGGACAGGACGTGCGAGCGACTAGATGTGGCCCTTTGTTGTGGCGAAATTAGAGCTTGCCCACGACCTCGGCCTCTGCCTGCACCACCATCACGTCCACTTCCTTGTTCCTTGCCAATGCCCTTGCGCATTTTGCAATGCTGTGCTGACGTGTATTCACTACTTGTGCGTTATATCAAAGTTTGTGGAAATTGCACACAAGTGCACCTGTACGCTGCCACCGACAGGCACACACGTGCGGTTTTAAAAACCAAGCACGGACGCAATAAGAACCTAACAGGTTTTTTTGGGGAGCGACAATTACAGACAAGTCAGACACTATCTGGACTGTTTTAGACTGTGTACACCAGCCCCAGATATGATGAAGGCTGGTATACGGTCACCACTAGGAATGGCTATATATACCCTGCCTGCCTGCCTGCCTGTATACTGGTACAATAGTCCTGACAAGGACTCTTCTGGTCACTAGCCTGTATTCAGACCTGGCTATACCCTGCCTGTATATAGCAACAATAGTCCTGAGAAGGACTCTGCTACTGTACTCCGACCTGGCTATACCCTGCCTGCCTGTATACAACTAGAATAGTCCTGAGAAGGACTTTTGGTCACACTGTTTGCAGCCCTGCAACTGAAAAAGCTATAAAGGGCCGCAAAGCTTTCCCTGAATCAGCGACACTCTCCCTGCACTCACTGTCTGGATAGCTGTGAGCAGAGCACAGCGCGCCGGCCGGTATAAAGGCTCGGTCACGCTGTGCAGGCCGGCCAATCACTGCAATTCCACAACTAACAGGACTGTGGCATTGCAGTGGTCTGCCAGCCAATCCCTGCATGAGGGCTGGCTCTCAAAAGAGCGCCAACATGCAGGGATGAAGACCACGAGTACAGCATGAGGATCGCGAGATTACTCGGTCCACGCCGAGCAGCCTGAGTACAGCGATACTCGTGCGAGTACCGAGTAGTTACAAGCATGCTCGCTCATCACTAGTTATTACATGAAATACTATTGTCTATACCAATATGCAGTATTATTTCATCATTCTAAGTATCAATTATATTAATACTTCTACAATAATAATAATGACATGGTATTATAGTATTAGAGTTATGATACGCCGTGACATTTATTAGTGGTAGTATCATTACCATATTTGGTATCTAGATTAGGGAATGAAGTCTTCAATCATGATTACAGAAAGATAAAAGACTTTTATTAAATCTTTAAAGTCAAGAGTGATTCCACAAAAAGTTGCAAAAGCTGATACTCAAAGGTCCAAAAGGTAACGTCTCAAATAAGACTGTGTTAAATACAAAACACTTACCATTTCTGGACCTCAGAAAGATGATGATCTTATGGTGCCAGGATGGACAATGTTACAACACATGTTCTGTGCATTAAGACCTCACCACAGTTACCAAGGAGAGCAATAAAGTGTTCAAGTTAACCTCTGTTGTGCTGACCAAGAACGTCTCAACACCTGTTCCAGGAATGACAACAGGGAGCACAGAGGATCTAAAGTGACTAAAGCCTGCTTTACATGTTACGATTCTGCATACGATATCCTATGCGATCGTAACCGCCCCATCGTATGTGCAGCACGTTCAATTTGTTGAATGTGCCGCACAAACGATTAACAACCCGTCACACGTACTTACCTTCCATACGACATCGATGTGGGCGGCGAACGTCCACTTCCTGGAGTGGGAGGGACGTTCAGCGTCACATCGACGTCACGCGGCAGCCGGCCAATAGAAGCGGAGGGGCGGAGATGAGCGGGACGTAAACATCCAGCCCACCTCCTTCCTTCCGCATTGTCGGCCGGGAGCCGTGGGACGCAGGTGAGATTTATGCTATGCCGGGTACGATGAAAAATCTGACGTTCAATTCATGAGAAATGAACGATGTGCATGCGATGAACGTTTTAACGTTCAATCGCAATCGCACGTACCTGTCACACACTACAATGTACCTTACGATGCCGGATGTGCGTCACTTACGACGTGACCCCGCTGACACATCGTAAGATATATTGTAGTGTGTAAAGCGGCCTTAATGTAAATTACACTGCACAGATATCAAAGACCTATGCTATTCTTCTACACTTATGAAATGTGATTTATCAACATTGGTTATGGACTTTGCAATAAAGATTATGGATCTAACAATGAAACATGCAATAATGGACTGTATCAAATTGATAACCAATCATCTTTTACCAGAGGATCTATTTCAAAAGACTGTGTTTATGCCAGATTACATCGGAGATAAGAAGACATCATCCCAGAGGACATCAGATGGTGACCGGATCTGTTTTGCATCTTTTTTAGTCTTAGGAAAGCATAATTATATATTTTATACGATTATCAGTCACGGCCTACCATAACATGAATCCACATTATTATATTGTTGAACATACAACATGAATAATGCAAATTGATTATTATTATTTTCATTATTATCATTGATATTAATCCACTAATGCCAAAGGAAGGAAAGAAGATCTGTTATCTTTATGATGTATTAATTTATGTGGAGGGTTTTATGTAGATTTTCCCTCCACAGGGGGAATTGTAAAAAGTTCATATTTATTAAATAATTTATAATATAATACATCCAGATAATAGATCTATAGATGGCAGAATTTATCGAGAACAGTACTTAAATTAAGATAAAGGTATCTGTATTGAATATCTGTATTGCATATAGATAGATACTGACATAGTATGGTATATTCTAGGGTTGCATCATGTGTATAGTAGGATCTCCTTAAATAGCCCTTATGAGCAGCTGCATTGGACATATATACCATGACACTTCTCGGGGGGAGAGGAGAGAGAGGGGGATCGTGCCTGCAGAAGGACACATGTCGAGGCTGCTCTCTCTTGCACATGTCAGGCTATTGCAAGCCTGTTAAACGGATCTATCCATCCAGCCCATTCACCCAAGACGAAGCAAGACATATGCTGTCAGGTCTCCAGCATGACTCCATTCAGGAACCAAGGAAAGATGGATCAGAAGATTTTTATTGATTAGAATGGACTATTATTAACTCTTTACGTAAGCTAACGAAGAATATTATTTTTCCTTTCTGTAACTGAACTTTGGCAACCAATTTATTGAATATAAAAATACATCTATTCATTTTTCTACATTTTTTGAAGTTTTGTCTTTTATGCGCTTATCACGTATTTGAAGAAAAATATATTTAAGGGTATATTTTTAACAACCCCCAGTGTCAGTATTCTGTAACACTAGTGTCAGTGTCATTATCCTGTAGCCCCAGTGTCAGTGTCATTATCCTGTAGCCCCAGTGTCAGTGTCATTATCCTGTACCGCCAGTGTCAGTGTCATTATCCTGTACCCCCAGTGTCAGTGTCATTATCCTGTACCCCCAGTGTCAGTGTCATTATCCTGTACCCCAAGTGTCAGTGTCATTATCCTGTACCCCCAGTGTCAGTGTCATTATCCAGTATCTTGTACCTCCAGTGTCAGTGTCATTATCCTGTACCCCCAGTGTCAGTGTCATTATCCTGTACCCCCAGTGTCAGTGTCATTATCCAGTATCTTGTACCTCCAGTGTCAGTATCCTGCAGCCCCAGTGTCAGTGTCATTATCCTGTACCCCCGGTGTCAGTGCCATTATCCTGTACCCCCAGTGTCAGTGGCATTATCCTGTACCCCCAGTGTCAGTGTCATTATCCAGTATCTTGTACCTCCAGTGTCAGTATCCTGCAGCCCCAGTTTCAGTGTCATTATCCTGTACCCCCAGTGTTAGTGTCATTATCCTGTACCCCCAGTGTCAGTGTCATTATCCTGTACCCCCAGTGTCAGTGTCATTATCCAGTATCTTGTACCTCCAGTGTCAGTATCCTGCAGCCCCAGTGTCAGTGTCATTATCCTGTACCCCCAGTGTCAGTGCCATTATCCTGTACCACCAGTGTCAGTGTCATTATCCAGTATCTTGTACCTCCAGTGTCAGTATCCTGCAGCCCCAATGTCATTATCCTGTACCCCCAGTGTCAGTGTCATTATCCTGTACCCCCAGTGTCAGTGTCATTATGCAGTATCTTGTACCTCCAGTGTCAGTGTCATTATCCTGTACCCCCAGTGTCAGTGTCATTATCCAGTATCTTGTACCTCCAGTGTCAGTGTCAGTATCCTGCAGCCCCAGTGTCATTGTCATTATCTTAGGCTATATGTAATTTCTCTTCAGGGGGCCTCTATATAAATACATGAAAAAAAAAGCCTGATTTGCCTATAGAGCTGTGTTGTCAGAATATGCAGGACTAGTAAAGGGTTTATCCAACATGTAACACTAATGTGGAAACCATAGTGCGGCTTTATAGGCCTCTGTACCCACAGAATGACTGGTCACATCCAGTACAGACACTGGGGCCGATCATTACTGATAATTATGTAATGTGTGACGGTGGAAAGAGAAGAGAATTCACCAGAGTCTCCACATGGAAGAGTGTATGGAGGGTAATGCCTCACACTGCCACATACTGACTCTTAGGGGCCCTTTGCACACTACGACATCGCTAGCCGATGCTTGCGATGCCGAGCGCGATAGTCCCCGCCTCCATCGCAGCTGCGATATCTTGTGATTGCTGCCATTGCGAATATTATCGCTATGGCAGCTTCACATGCACTCACCTGCCCTGCGACGTTGCTCTGGCCGGCGACCCGCCTCCTTCCTAACACAGCGACGTCACACGGCAGGCGGCCAATAGCAGCATAAACATCCCACCCACCTCCTTCCTTCCGCATAGCCGGAGTGAGCCGCAGGTAGGAGATGTTCCTCGCTCCTGCGGGTTCACCCACAGCGATGTGTGCTGCCGCAGGAACGAGGAACAACATCGTAACATCGGTCCTTCCGTAATTGTGGAAATGACCAAAGCTACACCGATGATACGATTTCGACGCTTTTCCGCTCGTTAATCGTATCCAAAACGATTTACACACTACGATATCGACAGCGACGCTGGATGTGCGTCACTTTCGATTTGACCCCACCGACATCGCACCTGCGATATCTTAGTGAGAAAAGTACCCCTTAGGCCCTGTGCACACTGGAGAATGGCATTTTCTTAAGAAAATTCTGCACTTGCACCTTCTGGCAGAATCTGCACTAAAAAAGTGCACCAAAAACCGCATTCGGATTTGCCGCGGCTTGTGTTTTTGCTGCAGATTTGCTGCGGTTTCTTGCGTTTTTGGTGCAGATTTGCCGTGGTTTTTCCACAGGTTGGTCTATGCCTTTTTTAACCATTATTTAATGGCAAAAACGCAGGTACCTGCGGAAATTAAGTGACATGCTGCTTCTTTTTGATGCGGAAATTCTTCAGCAAAACCTGAAGAGAATAAAAACACAGTGTGTGCACAGCATTTTGATTTTCTCATAGATTTAGCTGGAAAAGGACTACAGAAAGGTTATGAACAAATTCTGCAGCTTTTCTGCAGCAAAATCCACGACAAAGAACGCAGTGTGCGCACAGGGCCTAATAGGGGATTTCCCAGATAGATGGCAGCAGAGGGGGATTCATTACAGTAATCTTTTCCATGTGAAGATGCTGGAGAACATTCTGCTTTTCTTTTAATATTATTTGGCTGATGGACTCGGTGGTTTTCCTAGTACAAGGAATGTCCGTGTGTAAGAAAAACTGCGACTGACTGTAAATAAAAGATTCCATTATTAACTACAATAAAAGGCTACAAGAAATCCTGTGCTATCTGCAGACACAGGACAGGGCTCTGCTCTCTGTATAGTTTGCTAAAAGGCGCATGTTATACTGAGAGAAGCCGAAAATGATCAAGTAATAAAGACTTTTACAGTAGTTATAGTGTGGGCCCCTAGAGTCAATTATCCTGGTAGGCCCCTCACGCCCCAGTCCGACCCGGTCCAAGCTTGTGGACCAGACGATGACTATGCATGCTGCCTTTGATGACGTCCCACCACCACAACCAATCCTGATGAATTTGAGGCTCTGAGTGCAACCAATGCTCATGAATATGAACTGATGAGAGGACTACCACCACATCCTTTTCCCCGAGTATTGTATGCCATCGTGGAATGTAGCCATGTGGAAAGCCAAGGGTATAGGGACAGGATCTGACTTCCTTATGGATAGTCTGTTGGGTGAGGGGGTTCATCCACAAGGGTTGGGTTATCTCGTAGGCAGTGAAGTAACCATCAGCACTAGGACAGATCGATAGACTTGACATAAGTAGGGAAAGGTTTTTGGCTATCTTCGAAGGGGGAACTGTTATGGATAGTATTCAGTATTCAATGAAAATATCCAAAAATAGAAAACTCAAAATAGCAAATTGAACTGTACTCAGACATGGGACCTTTCTAATCAGAAGACTTTTGTGATTCATGCTGACTTGGCTTAATATAAAATGATGACACACATATACATATATATATCAGGAAAAGCTCTTTTTTCAGTTTATTCAATAGAAGAAGCGTGCGCATTCTTTGCTCCTAGCCAACTAACTTCTTATATTATTCCGGTACTTCCTTAATAAATTAAGTCATCCTTCTACTCGGACCTGTAGTCATCTCTGGTCTATGTAGATACATCGCATGCATGCCTGACATTTGACTCATGATTTGAAATGTAGATAGTTTAAGTAGTACCCGATATTCACAGATTTACGCCAGTTCTGACAGCTGACACAGTGGGCTTAAGCAAGAATCCTCTACGCAATTGTAGTTTAAGTTACGCTACTACATGAAGATGCGCAACCATAGCCTACATAAGAATTGACAGCTAGTATACAGTACTGTTTAACTATGCTACTTTTTTACGTCACTCTCCTGCTGTCTTTTACGCAAAGTTCTTAAAAGCTATGCTAGTCCGGTCAGTTGGTTGCATAACTGCATTACACTTGTGACGCCCCTGGACTATCAGGTCGTCACAGGGTATTGCACAATCTGCCCTCCCGTGCAGTATCCACCATCTTCTTGATTTAGGGTCTCTAACTACATGGTGTTGCCTACATCAGCTAATCAAATCCTAGATACACCCTGCACAACACCCACCAAACACACCAGTGGACGGCTTGAGTGGAATAGAGTCGCCCACTTGGGGGTTGGAGAGGTGAGGTTCGGGAGTGTCAAGAGGAGAGAGTTGAGTCTGGAAGTGAAAATGAGAGGAGGTCAAGAGCAGGGCTCCTGGGAAGCAATCTAGGTGGTAGATGGTGGTATGGGCCTAGGGGAGCTGGACCCCCGGTCACAGGAGATCGTGGTAAGGGGCGGAGAGCTGTCGAGGACAGCCCGCGGCCTTGCACCATCACCGGTTCGGGACCAAGGCACGACGAGGTACGTGGACCCCAGGTCGGGGAGTAGCTTCAGGCAACCCGATAATTTACCCAAGGGGAACAGAGCCTTCAAGATTCGCTCTCCGGCCACTCCAAAATCGGGGCATTAGCACAACGAGGGGGATAGGACTTTTCAACCAAAACGGTCCAGAAGATCCCAAGCGTGAGCCCTGAGGACAAGCTCCCACACTTAGCCATAGCAGGGAGTGGGACCTGGCCCCGGCAAGTTTCATACTACCGGCACCACCAAAGATGTAAGCTTAGTGCCAGGAGGCAGGTCACGGATCACGAGGCAGCACCATTGGGGACAGGACCCGAACTAAGCTCCCCTCAGCGGCAGCGGTGTCCAGAGACTTGTTTGACCAGTTGTCGGTGTCAGCTTAATGGACTGAGTGAGTACCACAGTGACCCCCTTGCATCCAACGGCACTCCCCTTCAATCACCGAGCCCCGGGGTATCACTCCTACCCGTGGAGGTTCACAACACCTAGCTGCCCCATTCCATCATCCCTGGGTACTTCCAACTGCAGCAGTGGTACTCCTAATTACCACATACCACGGGTGGCGTCACGAACTCTATAAATTCCCTTGTAAATACCCCACTTTATTTGAGTGGCCGCAAGACCCCCGGGTCCGGAGAACCTCGAGCCATTGCGAATCTGGATCCGAGCAGCTCGGCTGCTGGCACGAGTCCGGCACACAATAACTACGAACTTTGCGTATCCATTTTCTACGTGGTTATATGTCGCGGGCGGAGGAGGGGACGCCGCGCTCTCCCTCTGCTCGGGTCCGGCGGGCACTGCGGCCTGCCGCTGCTCGGTGGCTCGAGCGATGGGCCGGATCCCGGGGACTCGAACGGCGCTCCTCGCCCGTGAGTGAAAGGGGGTTTTTGGGTGTGGGGATTGTTTATTGTCCGTGACGCCACCCACGGTTGTGGTGATTTGTTGGCACCACCGCTGCTCTGTATGGGGATCCCGGGAAGGATGGTATGGAGCAGCCAGTTGTTGTGTTGCCCCTCCGTGGGTAGGGGTTGGTGATCCCGGGGCCCAGTGATGAGTTGGGAGATGCAGGGCTTGGTGGGCGCAGGGACGCGGGGGCAGCGCTGTGCCTTGCGGCACTGTGGTACTCACTCAGCCTGAGACGATGACACAGTTCTCGGTAAAACACACGGCTGGAAAGACGGTTCCCACGGACGGCTGCACTTGCTTTCCCCAGTAGGTGACGGTCCCTCTGTCCTGCACCTAAGTTGACAATGGTTGCGATGGGTTCCCACCGGTAACCCGCTCCCCGGCTTGGATATGGGCCGGAGGAGCCCTACTTTGCCCGCAGGCGCTGGCCCTGAGAAACTGGTGCCCTGGCGGTGGCGGTGTCTCTCCTCAGTGGTTGGACTGTTGCCTTCAATCGGGACTTGGTTGTTTGGAGACAGACGTCCCCTTCACTAACGGATTTGGCAAATTTACGGCGACTCCTAGCCTTGCCGGGGTCCGAGAGGCCCCTGCCCTGGTGCTGACTGTTCTTCGTATACTGCTCCAGACCGCCGGGCCACTACCCGTCCGCGGTCCTTCCAGCAACCTTCGAGCAGTCCCCCTCCAGACTGTCACCACCGTTTGCTGACCTTGCTGACACTGTCCAGGCACACAGCCGGACCAACTTCAGGCTTTCTTACTGACACTTCCACTTCACTTAGCTCCTCTACCACTTCCTTCTACTTTCCTCCCCTAAACTGCACTTCTCCCTGTTTACTCCTTCTTGTCCAAAACCTCTTTCTGCTCTGCCTGGTTTCTCCCGCCTCCAGGGCTGTGTACTCCTCGGTGGGCGGAGCCAACCACCTGGCCCACCCCCTGGTGTGAACATCAGCCCCTAGAGGAAGGCAACAAGGATTTCGGTAGCCTTGGTGTTCCTAACTGGGTTGTAGGGTGTGGTGGTGGTGTGATGACCTGTGACCCCTGGCTTGCCCAGGCGTCACATATACTATACATCAACCCTCCTAAGCTAATTCTCTGTCAAAGTTGCACCAGTTTTGACATTTCTACATCCTACCATTATAACAAAGTGCTATTAACTAACCCTTATTGTCAACCATCTTAAGAATAATTTAACATTTTTTCTGAATTTAATTGGCACGTCAACACCACAATGGGTAAAGGAGTTAAGCCGAACACTAGGCCAATTAAAAAAAAAAAAAAAATAAATAAAACCCTTTGCTCCAATTCTGGTTTAAAGTCTATAAGGGACTAAACCACACCCATGAAGGAAAGACAAAATAATAATAACCCCAAGGGTAATAACTCAAGTGGGGAAACTCCAATAGCAGCGAATGTTAAACACCAACCAGGATCCAGCCATTGGGGATGCTTGGAGCAGGGTAGGGGAGAGGCCCAAGGCACCAACAATATTTAAGTAGATAGAAATCTTGCGAAAGCAGGGAAAAGTAACTATATAAAGCCTCTTAACCTTAAACCTTTTTCATTCAGTATTCTGGACCACTTAGACATCACTGATATGGAAACATCAACACACGCTACAAATAAAAGATAAGGTCAAACAAAAGATAGCTTGGCACAATTCTGGGTGACCAATGCAACTCTATCTCGGAGGTCAGTGAGGGTTCTGACTCCCTTAGCCCATACAATCATACAGTAGGCCTAGGCTGGACTATAAGTCTTCATCTTTACCATCATCGGAGCCTAGGATACAAAGTAGTGTTGATAACATCCATGGTTCTGAAAGGAGCAATTTAGAATCCGTGATCCCCACATAGCTTTCTCATGAGCCAGATCAGACACCCCATACTTTGCACTAACGAGGGGCAAGCTCCCCGAAACACCGTGTCTGCAAATTGGGATTCTGATCTGGCATATATATCCTAAGTTATATGTAAAGGATTGTTAAAAATCCACATTTAACTTTTAGAATCGCTACTTCCAATAGGTGGCGCTGCGCTAGAGTTTGTCTCCAGTCCTGGAGAGACAATTTGAATCCTACTTAGTGAGTCTATTTAAATCTCTCAACAAGGACATGGTGATCACCATTGAAAATGAGACTAAGATTTTACGCGAGGACATCCTTGATGTTAAAAAATAGGCTGGACACTAATGAGGCCAGGATTTCAAAGGTTGAGGACAAAACCGAGGCTCTTTCAAAAGACCAAAGTGATCTTCAGTCCTAGGTTCATTTCTTGAAAACCAAGGTAGCTGATTTGGAGGACTGTAGCCGAAGGAACAACATTAAGCTCAGAGGTGTTTCAAAGTCAATGTCAAATAGTAATCTTGCGGCCTTTGCAAAGCGGATCTTCAAATCAGCTTTACCATCACTATTAGAACTAGAAATCAATAGGATACACCGCCTGCCCAAACCAAGGATACTTCCACCTGACCAGGGATGTTATTTTAAGGTTCCATTTCTTCTCTACAAAGGAGTTACTATTAAAGATCTCTACCAGAGCCTTTTAGTCACATAAAGGTCTTCAGTGATATCCCCAGGGAGACCATGGACCCACGAAGAATATTTAGTGAAACCACCACACAGCTACAAGAATGGGGCATCTTCTACAGATGGGGATTCTCCACCAAGTTATTATTATGGTTGAATGGAAAATCAGTCCCCACTAGATCCGCCGAGGAGGGACTAAACTTTATTTCTTCACTAAATAAAGGAAATGGTTACAGAACCCAACATCATTAAATACTGTGATTATAGAGTGTATAATTTGTTGGTAAATCCTGTTTATACTTGTCTGGACTTGACATGAAATTAAGTCACAGGCTTACTCCTTGGATTGTATTATGTATTTTCCCTTAGGGGTACTTCACACACAGCGAGATCGCTACTGAGATCGCTGCTGAGTCACGGTTTTTGTGACGCAGCAGTGACCTCATTAGCGATCTCGCTGTGTGTGACACTGAGCAGCGATCTGGCCCCTGCTGTGAGATCGCTGCTCGTTACACACAGCCCTGGTTCATTTTTTTATTGTTGCTCTCCCGCTGATAAGCAGTATAAAAAACAATTATGGTCGGATTGAGTTCAATGTACATCAACGGAATAACCTCAAATTCCAATTAAAATTAACTAACTTTATTGATATATATTAAAAATGAGAAACACCCCGTGATATTTACACACAAAGGGTAATATGAGGGGAGGAGCTAAAATGTATGGGGTCCCTACAACTCCCTAAGGGGACCTTGCTCCTACCTGCCAACGGAGGGTGTGACACCGTAACTGTTTTGGGCGCCCCCGTTCCACGTCGGCTGGCCCTCACTAAACCCTGATTAATTAGTGATTTAAAATAAAATACACTATTGGTGGCCACACAATGGTAGTCATGCATACATGATATTAATAAGTCTCAATATATCTCATACCTTATTAGACTTTCAAAGTATTGAGAAAAATATTTTCTATATATATCAGACTACAAAATTGCTTCCAGGTTCCTGAAAACAACTATACAGGACCAAAAGGAGGGGAATCACAACTAGACACAATGTGCACTATTCCGTCAGCTAGTGATTCCTCCCCTGTCCTGACATGCTGTGGCCATAATACATGGAAACACTCATCAAAGAATATTAATCTATTCTCTAGATAGACACTACACAGTCCCCATCAGGCAAAATGTAATCAGTGCAGTGTCCAAGGAAATTCAAATAGGCATGTAATATGCCAGGCATATAAGGATAAACAGATAAGCATTTAATATGCCAGGCATATGCAGGTGAACAGATTACACCCCAGGAGAAAGAGTTTACTTCCCTTTAATTGCATGCCCTCATGTCGCCTCGACGCGTTTCCCCTTCCAAGATGCAAGGATCATCAGGAGGCTAAAGATCGAGAATATCATATGTAGATGGAGAGGTGATCCATGGCTGTGCGCCCAGATCACAGGATGTCCGGGGTTTAAAAACCGGCGCCAATCAAAGTCACATGGACCCGGCAGCCAATCTGATTCCCTGGCTACTCTGTCTCCACAAATCATACTGCGCATGTCATTTCCATTCCGGTCACAAGAGGTCCTAGGTTAGTCATTGCGCCTGCGTGCGCTCGTTCAGGCTTAATACCTATACAGGCTGTAAGCCAGGGGGCGGGCATAGTCCCGCCCCGTCTGCATCAGCAGGCACGGAGACGTCATCCAAAGACTAACGCGATATCACCAGTTTGTCATTGCGCCTGCGCACGCTCGTCCAAACTTAGTATCTATGCAGGCTGTAAGCCAGGGGGCGGCCACAGTCCCGCCCTGCCCCCATAGGCAAACACCGTGACGTCGTCCAATAATTACCGCAATATCCACAGGGACACAAGACAGGCATTGGAGCTGAATAGCTCCACCACGCAAGCGCGCTCTGTAGTATATAGTATAGTAACAACAACAGCAGCGCGCATACCATAGGAGCGATAACTAGTGTCTGATAACTACCTCCATATCAGTGTCATGAAAATCCTAATAGAGGTCACAATTCACCATGTATATGGGCCAATGCCAGAGGGAAATATCCCTCCATAGGTATACACACCCACTATCTGTTCCTCTATATATACATGGCAGTCTAACCAGATCCATGAGTCTATTATTTTGCCCACCACTAATCAATCATTAAATAAGGACCCACGATCCATATGAGGGGAGGGGGGTGTCATAGATCTTTTCAACGAGACTTTCATTATACCCACCGCTAATCAAACCCATCACTAAATGAGGACCTACGATCCGTATGAGGGGGGGGGGCGACCAATGAACGCTCATCACTCCTATTATCAAAATCAGACCTCTGCTTGCCGGAAAAATGGGATGATTTGGGAAACAGACTATAATTACCAAAGGGTTTGTAACCTGATGATGCAGGTACTACTAAACCGTGTACCCCCTCTTTACAGGGCGATGACGGAGGGGTCTCCAGGTGGATCATGTCAGTCACAATTTATCCCTGATAAATAAACAATGTTTAAATATAATCAGACCAATTTATAAATGCAATCACAAAACCGAAAAAGGGGAGAATGAAAGGAACCCTTAAAGAAAGGGAGAAAATGTCAATCTGTCGTTTAGCCCCAATGGGGCTTGTGCTTTAAGATAATAGATCCAGCGGGATTCTCTCTGTAGGATCCTTTTATCCAGATCACCCCCCCTAGGACCAGGCCTAATGACCTCCAGTATTACAAAGGAGATAGATTTATTATCCCCCTGATGGAACTCCCAGACGTGTCGGGCCAGGGGTGTATCCCTCTTGTGTTTGATATCCCCCAGATGTTCACCGACACGTCTGCGGAGCTCTCTTGTGGTCTTACCCACATAATTCAATGGGCATTTGCATGTAGCCATATATACCACCCCACTGGTCTTGCAGTTGGAAAAATCTTTTATGGGATATTTTATACCTGTATTTGCACTGACAAAGCTTTTTGAGGGTATAATCCAATTGCAATACTTGCAATCTCCACATCTAAAGCAACCTACAGGTTTCCTGTCAAGCCAAGTGCCAGGGGGGGTAGGTCTCTGGTAATGGCTATGAACCAATTGGTCCCTAAGTGAAACACCCCGTCTATATGTGATGGATGGGCGAGGGGCAATATTTTCACAGATATCAGGGTCCGCCAAGAGAATCCCCCAATGTTTCCGGAGTATACCGTGGATCCTTTCTGACTGGCAATCAAAAGTGCCAATGACTCGGATGATATCCTCACTCTTTTCTTTTGCCCTTGGCTGCAGGAGGGATTCCCTATCACTGTGCCGAGCATAGTTAAAGGCCCCCCGCAGCACCTCATCAGGGTATCCCCTCTTCCGAAACCGCTCCCGTAAGTCTCTTGATTGATCAAAGAAATCGTTCCCACTTGAGCAGTTTCTTCTCATGCGGAGGTACTGCCCTTTTGGGATGCCTCGTTTCAGCGGGGTTGGATGGAAACTATCCCACCTCAAAAGACTGTTCGTTGAGGTGGGTTTCCTATGTGTCTTGGAGGAAAGATGTCCACCGCCATCAACGGAAAAGGAAATATCCAAAAAAGAAAGTGAGGACTCATCAATTTCACTCGTAAATGCCAGACCAAATTCATTAATGTTGATCTCATCAATGAACCGATGGAAGTCCTTTTTACTTCCTGACCAAATAATAAAAATATCATCGATGAATCTCCCCCAAAAGTGGATCAATGGGATCCACCAGGGGGAGTCATCGGAAAAAATGACGCTTTCCTCCCACCAGCCCAGGAGCAAATTTGCGTACGATGGGGCACAGGAACTCCCCATCGCAGTGCCCCTGTGCTGGTGGAAGTACTTGCCGTCAAAAATAAAATAGTTGTGTGTCAAAATATAGGTCAGGAGATCCAACACCAAGATGTTGTGGGCTTGCAGATACACTGCCCTTGAACGCAGATAATGTTGTACCGCTGCTGTTCCCTTTAGGTGTGGTATCGAACTATAAAGGGCTTCCACATCAATGGATGCCAAAAACATCCCAGGTTCCATGGTAACTCCGTCAATTTTTGAAAGAAGATCGGAGGTGTCACGAATATACGATGGCAGGGTGAGAACAAAGGGTTTAAGGATTTCGTCGAGGTAAATCCCTACATTTTGGGTAATCGACCCCACTCCAGATACTATGGGGCGCCCCCTAAGTGGGGGGTACCCCTTATGAATCTTAGGGAGTGCGTAAAAAGTCGCTACAGTAGGTTTAATCGGTAGCATAAATTCATATTCACTCTTTGAGATCAGATGTATTTCCAAAGCCTGATCCAAAATGACCGTTAATTCAAGTAAAAAAGAACTAGTTGGGTCAGCCTTGAGTCTCCCGTAAGTTGTTTGATCATCTAAAAGGGAATAACACATCGTACGATAAGGTTCATGATCCAGTACCACAAGGTTCCCACCCTTGTCTGAAGGCTTTACAATGATGGACTGATTATTCTTGAGTAATCTCAAAGCCTCCCTCTCATCCTCATTAAGATTATGGGTATCAATGCCACCATGTATTCATGTAACAATCAGTATAAAAAACAATTATGGTCGGATTGAGTTCAATGTACATCAACGGAATAACCTCAAATTCCATTCCTCTTCCTCTTTTTTAGAGAAAGGAGTTCCCAATTCCTACAACCTCAGGAGTCGGGAACAGTCCAATCAAAGAACCTGAATGACACCCAGGTAATAAACCTCTCCTCCTGCACACTCACTGGTGATATGGTATCAGTACTCAGAAGAGGGTTATCTTTTGTGCCCACACAGTTGTTTGATAAATTCACGTGGACAAAGGATATTAACCTCTTCTGTAGGAAATTAAAATGGAAAATTTTTTTCAAAAATAATGATCAGGAGAGGTGTAGGCAGTTGGGAATCGAGGTTTCAGATCTGGAAGGGGTTGATATCCTGACGGACCTCTTGGAAGAGGGTGAACGCCATAGGGGATGGGGACCGTTTACGGGACTAAAAAATAAGAGCCAGAGGTTACCACCGTCCAATGAGCTATCAAGCGTTGACATCTTTTTGAAAGTAGTGGAGGATGACATTGCTAGAATACATGGTGGCATTGATACCCATAATCTTAATGAGGATGAGAGGGAGGCTTTGAGATTACTCAAGAATAATCAGTCCATCATTGTAAAGCCTTCAGACAAGGGTGGGAACCTTGTGGTACTGGATCATGAACCTTATCGTACGATGTGTTATTCCCTTTTAGATGATCAAACAACTTACGGGAGACTCAAGGCTGACCCAACTAGTTCTTTTTTACTTGAATTAACGGTCATTTTGGATCAGGCTTTGGAAATACATCTGATCTCAAAGAGTGAATATGAATTTATGCTACCGATTAAACCTACTGTAGCGACTTTTTACGCACTCCCTAAGATTCATAAGGGGTACCCCCCACTTAGGGGGCGCCCCATAGTATCTGGAGTGGGGTCGATTACCCAAAATGTAGGGATTTACCTCGACGAAATCCTTAAACCCTTTGTTCTCACCCTGCCATCGTATATTCGTGACACCTCCGATCTTCTTTCAAAAATTGACGGAGTTACCATGGAACCTGGGATGTTTTTGGCATCCATTGATGTGGAAGCCCTTTATAGTTCGATACCACACCTAAAGGGAACAGCAGCGGTACAACATTATCTGCGTTCAAGGGCAGTGTATCTGCAAGCCCACAACATCTTGGTGTTGGATCTCCTGACCTATATTTTGACACACAACTATTTTATTTTTGACGGCAAGTACTTCCACCAGCACAGGGGCACTGCGATGGGGAGTTCCTGTGCCCCATCGTACGCAAATTTGCTCCTGGGCTGGTGGGAGGAAAGCGTCATTTTTTCCGATGACTCCCCCTGGTGGATCCCATTGATCCACTTTTGGGGGAGATTCATCGATGATATTTTTATTATTTGGTCAGGAAGTAAAAAGGACTTCCATCGGTTCATTGATGAGATCAACATTAATGAATTTGGTCTGGCATTTACGAGTGAAATTGATGAGTCCTCACTTTCTTTTTTGGATATTTCCTTTTCCGTTGATGGCGGTGGACATCTTTCCTCCAAGACACATAGGAAACCCACCTCAACGAACAGTCTTTTGAGGTGGGATAGTTTCCATCCAACCCCGCTGAAACGAGGCATCCCAAAAGGGCAGTACCTCCGCATGAGAAGAAACTGCTCAAGTGGGAACGATTTCTTTGATCAATCAAGAGACTTACGGGAGCGGTTTCGGAAGAGGGGATACCCTGATGAGGTGCTGCGGGGGGCCTTTAACTATGCTCGGCACAGTGATAGGGAATCCCTCCTGCAGCCAAGGGCAAAAGAAAAGAGTGAGGATATCATCCGAGTCATTGGCACTTTTGATTGCCAGTCAGAAAGGATCCACGGTATACTCCGGAAACATTGGGGGATTCTCTTGGCGGACCCTGATATCTGTGAAAATATTGCCCCTCGCCCATCCATCACATATAGACGGGGTGTTTCACTTAGGGACCAATTGGTTCATAGCCATTACCAGAGACCTACCCCCCCTGGCACTTGGCTTGACAGGAAACCTGTAGGTTGCTTTAGATGTGGAGATTGCAAGTATTGCAATTGGATTATACCCTCAAAAAGCTTTGTCAGTGCAAATACAGGTATAAAATATCCCATAAAAGATTTTTCCAACTGCAAGACCAGTGGGGTGGTATATATGGCTACATGCAAATGCCCATTGAATTATGTGGGTAAGACCACAAGAGAGCTCCGCAGACGTGTCGGTGAACATCTGGGGGATATCAAACACAAGAGGGATACACCCCTGGCCCGACACGTCTGGGAGTTCCATCAGGGGGATAATAAATCTATCTCCTTTGTAATACTGGAGGTCATTAGGCCTGGTCCTAGGGGGGGTGATCTGGATAAAAGGATCCTACAGAGAGAATCCCGCTGGATCTATTATCTTAAAGCACAAGCCCCATTGGGGCTAAACGACAGATTGACATTTTCTCCCTTTCTTTAAGGGTTCCTTTCATTCTCCCCTTTTTCGGTTTTGTGATTGCATTTATAAATTGGTCTGATTATATTTAAACATTGTTTATTTATCAGGGATAAATTGTGACTGACATGATCCACCTGGAGACCCCTCCGTCATCGCCCTGTAAAGAGGGGGTACACGGTTTAGTAGTACCTGCATCATCAGGTTACAAACCCTTTGGTAATTATAGTCTGTTTCCCAAATCATCCCATTTTTCCGGCAAGCAGAGGTCTGATTTTGATAATAGGAGTGATGAGCGTTCATTGGTCGCCCCCCCCCCCCTCATACGGATCGTAGGTCCTCATTTAGTGATGGGTTTGATTAGCGGTGGGTATAATGAAAGTCTCGTTGAAAAGATCTATGACACCCCCCTCCCCTCATATGGATCGTGGGTCCTTATTTAATGATTGATTAGTGGTGGGCAAAATAATAGACTCATGGATCTGGTTAGACTGCCATGTATATATAGAGGAACAGATAGTGGGTGTGTATACCTATGGAGGGATATTTCCCTCTGGCATTGGCCCATATACATGGTGAATTGTGACCTCTATTAGGATTTTCATGACACTGATATGGAGGTAGTTATCAGACACTAGTTATCGCTCCTATGGTATGCGCGCTGCTGTTGTTGTTACTATACTATATACTACAGAGCGCGCTTGCGTGGTGGAGCTATTCAGCTCCAATGCCTGTCTTGTGTCCCTGTGGATATTGCGGTAATTATTGGACGACGTCACGGTGTTTGCCTATGGGGGCAGGGCGGGACTGTGGCCGCCCCCTGGCTTACAGCCTGCATAGATACTAAGTTTGGACGAGCGTGCGCAGGCACAATGACAAACTGGTGATATCGCGTTAGTCTTTGGATGACGTCTCCGTGCCTGCTGATGCAGACGGGGCGGGACTATGCCCGCCCCCTGGCTTACAGCCTGTATAGGTATTAAGCCTGAACGAGCGCACGCAGGCGCAATGACTAACCTAGGACCTCTTGTGACCGGAATGGAAATGACATGCGCAGTATGATTTGTGGAGACAGAGTAGCCAGGGAATCAGATTGGCTGCCGGGTCCATGTGACTTTGATTGGCGCCGGTTTTTAAACCCCGGACATCCTGTGATCTGGGCGCACAGCCATGGATCACCTCTCCATCTACATATGATATTCTCGATCTTTAGCCTCCTGATGATCCTTGCATCTTGGAAGGGGAAACGCGTCGAGGCGACATGAGGGCATGCAATTAAAGGGAAGTAAACTCTTTCTCCTGGGGTGTAATCTGTTCACCTGCATATGCCTGGCATATTAAATGCTTATCTGTTTATCCTTATATGCCTGGCATATTACATGCCTATTTGAATTTCCTTGGACACTGCACTGATTACATTTTGCCTGATGGGGACTGTGTAGTGTCTATCTAGAGAATAGATTAATATTCTTTGATGAGTGTTTCCATGTATTATGGCCACAGCATGTCAGGACAGGGGAGGAATCACTAGCTGACGGAATAGTGCACATTGTGTCTAGTTGTGATTCCCCTCCTTTTGGTCCTGTATAGTTGTTTTCAGGAACCTGGAAGCAATTTTGTAGTCTGATATATATAGAAAATATTTTTCTCAATACTTTGAAAGTCTAATAAGGTATGAGATATATTGAGACTTATTAATATCATGTATGCATGACTACCATTGTGTGGCCACCAATAGTATTTTATTTTAAATCACTAATTAATCAGGGTTTAGTGAGGGCCAGCCGACGTGGAACGGGGGCGCCCAAAACAGTTACGGTGTCACACCCTCCGTTGGCAGGTAGGAGCAAGGTCCCCTTAGGGAGTTGTAGGGACCCCATACATTTTAGCTCCTCCCCTCATATTACCCTTTGTGTGTAAATATCACGGGGTGTCTCTCCCGCTGATAAGCACACATCGCTGTGTGTGACAGCGAGAGAGCAACAATCCTGAATGTGCAGGGAGCAGGAGCCGGTGTCTGACAGCCTGCGGTAAGCTGTAACCAAGGTAAACATCGGGTAACCAAGGTGGTTACCCGATATTTACCTTTGTTACCAGCCTCCGCAGCTCTCACGCTGCCAGTGCCGGCTCCTGCTCTCTGCACATGCTAAGCGGTGTGCGCTGGTAACTAAGGTAAACATCGGGTAACCATACCCGATGTTTACCTTAGTTACCAGTGTCCGCAGCTTCCAGACGCTGGCTCCGTGCAAGCGCAGCATCGCTTGCACGTCGCTGCTGGCTGGGGGCTGGTCACTGGTCGCTGGTGAGATCTGCCTGTTTGACAGCTCACCAGCGACCATGTAGCGACGCAGCAGCGATCCTGACCAGGTCAGATCGCTGGTGGGATCGCTGCTGCGTCGCTAAAGTGTGACGGTACCCTTATGGTCAGACTTGTTCTCAATAAAAAAAAATTGGGAGCTCTTCCACCTGGAATTGAAGTCTAACACCCTACTTGAGAATACATTGTTGGTAACAAATGGACATTATTGACTTGTTTCCCTTTGAGGATCACTAATATTGTGTTTTCATTTTTTTCTTTTTTAAAAAGTTATTATTGATGGGAAAAGGAGAGAGACTTCCTTTTTCTTTTTTTTTCCCACCACGAACTTTGGCTTCAATTTGAGGGTGCAATCTTTCCCTTTTCTTTTGGAGTAGGACCCTTAGGGAGAACCTCTTTCCTCTCTCCGATATACATTGTATCTTTTTGTCTCCCTCAGACTCTGATTGTAAACCTATTGTTTCTTGTAAGTTTATCTTGTTTTGTTTGATTAGTTATTTACTCTTAGAATTCCATATTTTTTGATAGATATTGTAAGGATAGATACAGTATAGGCCAAAAGTTTGGACACACCTTCTCATACAAAGAATTTTCTTTATTTTCATGACTCCAAAGATTGTAGATTGACATTGAAGGCATCAAAACTATGAATTAACACATGTGGAATGAAACACTTTACAAAAAATTGGGAAACAACTTAAAATGTCTTATACTCTAGGTTCTTCAAAGTAGCCGCCTTTTGCTTTGATTACTCCTTTGCACACTCTTGGCATTCTCTTGATTAGCTGCAAGAGGTAGTCACCGGAAATGGTTTTCACTTCACAACAGGTGTGCTCTGTCAGGGATTTCTTACCTTATTAAATGGGGTTGGGACCATCAGTTGTGTTGTGCAGAAGTCTGGTGGATACACAGCTGATAGTCCTACTGAATAGACTGTTAAAATTTGTATTATGGCAAGAAAAAAGCAGCTAAGTAAAGAAAAACGAGTGGCCATCATTACTTTAAGAAATGAAGGTCAGTCAGTCCGAAAAATTGGGAAAACTTTGAAAGTGTCCCCAAGTGCAGTGGCAAAAACCATCAAACGCTACAAAAAAACTGGCTCACATGAGGACCGCCCCAGGAAAGGAAGACCAAGAGTCACCTCTGTTGTGGAGGATAAGTTTATCCGAGTCACCAGCCTCAGAAATCGCAGGTTAACAGCAGCTAACATTAGAGACCAGGTCAATGCCACACAGAGTTCTAGCAGCAGACACATCTCTAGAACAACTAAGAGGAGACTTTGTGCAGCAGGCCTTCATGGCAAAATAGCTGCTAGGAAACCTCTGCTAAGGACAGGCAACAAGCAGAAGAGACTTGTTTGGGCTAAAGAACACAAGGAATGGACATTAGACCAGTGGAAATCTGTGCTTTGGTCTGATGAGTCCAAATTTGAGATCTTTGTATCCAACCACCGTGTCTTTGTGAGACGCCGAAAAGTGAACGGATGGACTCCACATGCCTGGTTCCCACCATGAAGCATGGAGGAGGAGATGTGATGGTGTGGGGGTGCTTTGCTGGTGACACTGTTGGGGATTTATTCAAAATTGAAGGCATACTGAACCAGCATTCCTACCACAGCATCTTGCAGCGGCGTGCTATTCCATCCGGTTTCCGTTTAGTTGGACCATCATTTATTTTTCAACAGGACAATGACCCCAAACACACCTCCAGGCTGTGTAAGGGCTATTTGACTAAGAAGGAGGGTGATGGGGTGCTACGCCAGATGACCTGGTCTCCACAGTCACCAGACCTGAACCCAATCGAGATGTTTTGGGGTGAGCTGGACCGCAGAGTGAAGGCAAAAGGGCCAACAAGTGCTAAGCATCTCTGGGAACTCCTTCACGACTGTTGGAAAACCATTTCTGGTGACTACCTCTTGAATCTCATCAAGAGAATGCCAAGAGTGTGCAAAGCAGTAATCAAAGCAAAAGGTGGCTACTTTGAAGAACCTAGAATATAACACATATTTTCAGTTGTTTCACACTTTTTTAAGTATTTCATTCCACAAGTTTTAATTCATAGTTTTGATGCCTTCAATGTGAATCTACAATTTTCAGAGTCCTGAAAATAAAGAAAACTCTTTGAATGAGAAGGTGTGTCCAAACTTTTGGTCTGTACTGTATATCCAGCGATGCTGTCTTCTGCTCTGCTGCCTCCCACTTCTAACCCCCGCTCATTATTTTCATTGATTATTCACTGACCGAGGATTTGGAAGCTGGAGCATCACGGGGACAGCGCCGGACAGCACAGCCGAGGACAGCATCGCCGGGGACATCGCCGGAGACAGGTGAGTATACAGCAGTTTGTGCAGTGATATCCACGGGGTCATCGGAGTTCCCAATGAACTCTCATGAACCCCTGGAAGTCACCATCGTGACACTCTCTGCAGCGCAGTTGTCGCAGGGATGTCATCAGGAGGTCATCAGAGTTCATTGGGAAATCTGATGACCTCCTGGACGTCCCTGCACACACACTGCTGGCAGGATACTCACCTGTCACTAGCGATGTTGTCCTCGGCAGTGCTGTCTCCAGCGCTGTCACCGCGATGCCCCTGCTCCCAGCTGCTCACTGCAGTGAATAATCAATGAAAACAATGAGCAGGGGTCAGGAGCGGGAGGCAGCAGAGCCGGAGACAGCATCACTGGATAAAGGTAAATAAGGAAAATCTTTTTATTTAAAAACCCATGTTTTCTCTGGTCTGTGTCACACGGATCACATCAGTGTGTGGTCCATGGGACACCCGTGCTGCCGGAGAAAAAACGGACACGTCTCCGTGTGAAATAGCAGGGCCACACGGTCTGTGTGAGTACACAATAGGGTAACATGGGTATGTGTGACATCCGTGTTAAAAACGGATGTGACATGTACCTAAAACACGGATGTGTGAAACCAGCCTTAGATTAGGGCTACACAGCGGCATGGGAGTGCGACATCTAGATCATGCGTCTCATTGCTACATTGAAAGAAAAATGTTTCCAAATGTGTTTGATTTTCTGTTTTTCTTTATCACATTTTTATTACTGCCATATTTAGTATACTTATAAATGTGAGGTTCTTAGTGCACATTTTAACCAAATTGTGCAAGCCCATCTGCCAACGACAAGGCGACCTCATCAGATGGGACCCTACACTAACCTATTTATTGTATTTATAATATACTTATTATTATCCTAGTAACCTATTCATTACCATTACAATATTATTATACTTTTATTACTATCATTACTCTAGTAATATAAGATCACTAGAATTAAAGTTGTTGATCCAGAAGAAGGCAAAAAACCTCTGGACACATTCAGCCAATTTGTGTCAAGAGGGAAAAATTCCTTCTCGACCCCGGGAAAAGGCGATCAGTCCGAGAACCCTGGATCAATCCTGCTGGTGCCTAATAATGTGTTATGTTATTAGATTATTCCTAATATTAATGTAATATTATCATTTATATTACTATTATTTTTTTAAATGTTATTTCTATCCTTTTTAACCTATTTTTTCTAATATTATAATTATTAATACTAATATTTCTATTTCTTTATTTGCTATTAATTAGATCCCTATTCCTAAAGCTGTTGATCCAGAAGAAGGCAAAAACCCCTGGACACATTCAGCCAATTTGTGTCTCAAGGGGAAAAATTCCTTCTCGACCCCGGGAAAAGGCGATCAGTCAGAGACCCTGGATCAAATCCCCTAATACCTATTAATGATATACTAATTATTCTAGTTATTACTATAAATACTATTATTATTACTATTATTTATGCTATTTTTAGTTTGTTGCTATTTTACTGATCGTATTACTATTCTATTATTATTCACCTCTGTAAAATTTTATTCTAGCTACTTTTGGATTATTGCTATTTTATTATTAATATTATTATTAACATTTGTATTAATATTTTACTAAAATTATAACTTGGATCCCTATTCCTAAAGCTGTTGATCCAGAAGAAGGCAAAAAAACCCTGGACACATTCAGCCAATTTGTGTCTCAAGGGGAAAAGTTCCTTCTCGACCCCGGGAAAAGGCAATCAGTCCGAGACCCTGGATCAAATCCCCTAACACCTATTAATGATATACTAATTATTCTAGTCATTACTATAAATACTGTAATATTATTATTCCTACTATTATTATTATTTACGCTATTTTTAGTTTGTTGCTATTTTACTGATCCTATTACTATTTTATTATTATTATTATTATTATTATTATTATTATTATTATTATTATTCCCCTCTGTAATATTTAATTCTAGATATTTTTGCTATTTTATTATTACTATTATTATTAACATTTGTATTGATATTTTACTAAAATTATAACTTTGATTCCTATTCCTAAAGCTGTTGATCCAGAAGAAGGCAAAAAAAAAAACCTGGACACATTCAGCCAATTTGTGTCTCAGGGGGAAAAATTCCTTCTCGACCCCGGGAAAAGGCAATCAGTCCGAGAACCCTGGATCAAACATGCTGAGATTATTTTTATGGCTCTAATTATTATTATTGTACAATAAATGTTAGAGTTACTGCTTTTATTATTATTTTATTAGATACTATATTACTGTTCCTATTATAGAAGTCTTTTTAATATTTTCTTACTACATTTTTAACCTATTTCTAAACCTATTAATCACTATTTTATTGTTGTTGTTATTATTATTATTATACTTACCAAATTTTATGCTGATGATGTTCTTACAGCTTGTATGTTGGGTCCACAGTCCATCAGCGTCTCATCGCTTTGAAGAGCTTGGTCCAAATGGTGTTTTTTATTCCACTGAGGTTGGAGCTGATGTATTTGAATATGGAGGACTGCTGGCGGATCATCTGACTCTGTGCCGTCTGCTTCTTAACTCGTTGTCCCTTTGCTGTCTTGTTCTGAAGTCTTTGTCTCTTTGTCAGGTGGACCTGAAGTCGTTGACTCTGTACCGGCTGGTCCTGATCTCGTCTCTTTGCCGGCTGGTTCTGATCTCGTTGTCTTTTTGCTGGCTGGTTCTGATCTTGTTGAAGCTGTGCCTGCTGGTTCTGAGTTCGTTGTCTTTTTGCTGGCTGGTTCTTATCTTGTTGAAGCTGTGCCGGCTGGTTCTGATCTCGTTTTCTCTTTCCTGGCTGGTCCTGAGTGCTTGTTGTGGTATTTTGAACCATTCGTTTTTTAGCTCCTGAACCTTTCTTTTCTTTCTTCTTGGTGTCTTCTTTCTCATCTTCTTCAAAGTCTTTCACCTCCCGATATTTCATTGGATCAGATATCACCACTTCATTCCGCTGCTGTGGCGTCTTCTTGGTGACTTCTTTCTGACTTTCTTCCTGGTCTGTGACCTCCATTGGCTCCGCTATCTTCTCTTCATTCAGCTGCACTGGCGTCACTGATGGCGGCTCTGGCGTCACTGATGTCGGCTCTGGCGTCACGTATAGCGGCTCTGGCGTCACGTATGGCGGCTCTGGCGTCACGTATGGCGGCTCAGGTCTTTCTTCATATAATGGAAATGGAAGATATTTTTTCTGGGCTTCGCGGTTGGTTGGCATCAGGCGCTAAGAAAAAAAGAGCAAGTTAATTTTCTGCTGAGACGTTCCTTTACATCTATGGACAGAACACGAGGACATAATATGCGGAGTGATCAGTCACCTCCATATTGAAGATCGGTGATGGTAGGAATCTTGTGCTGTAGATGAGCAGTTGGTTTTCCGCCTCCTCCTTGGTGCTGGGACAATCTGGAGAGAAAACACAAGCAGATAATGGGATCAATCATACAATGTCCAGAAATCCTTAAAATTACAGGAAAATTCCTTTAACCCAAATCACTGTGACCTGCTGGATTCTGAATGATTCTGTGCAAAGAAAATCACACAAATTACTATGAAAAACTATTTTCTAACTGACACTGTGCTGTAATTCTGTGCTGGACTAATACATGTTCTGGATTATTAAATGCTGGATTATAGGAATGACACTTTATTCTCAGATTAACTGGAAATTGTTATTATATAAAATAATAATCTCACATGATACGTATCCAGATCCGAAGATGCAGTGCCGGCGGCGGGAGACGTCCTAAATAAAAAAGAATCCGGTCAGTGTCCACTTATAACTCATCAGGGATGGACAATAGAACGAGGGTCCGTGTATAATAAAGCTGCAGACCTCCATAGAGCGGCTGCTCGCTGCCATCTTGTAAATATCGTACATTGACAACTCCATAGGAAAATCTGTGAATCCAAAAAAGATTTAGTCACAGATCTGATAAATACACAAACACCGCAGCTTCCCACACATATTCATAGTGCGCGTCCCCCCCCCGGTATCAGACCCCATTACACCCATACATGGAGGCAACATGATCAAATCCAGTCTATTCTGGGTGTTTGTAGAGTCTCCAGTATAGGTAATACCACATGGAAATCATTGTACATAGGATTGTACTGGGGCCTGTAAATAAAGATATATGGCATACATGGATTTCTATGTTCTTCATGCAAATAAAAACAAGTAACCCCAAAAAAATGACAGCGAAAGTGACTTCATTACCAGCACATAGAGCCTGATCCCCAATAAAAGTGGCAGGACACTAATCCCACTGACATTAGAGGTAAATAATGCCTCAATAAATAATACCGGCAGCAGTGTCCTGTGTAACCTAAACATAAACTTCTTCTTTCCTGCAGCCACTAGGGGGAGCACAGTGCACCAGTAAATACAGATTGTACTGATAGCGCCCCCTAGTGGCCGGTGACAGCAGCCGTTGTGGCAGAATTCTCGGCTCTGCCCGGTGTTCTCGCCTGTTTTCAGTTTAGGTGAAATAATAAAATCATCAGCGGATTCCAGATACCAGGAAAGAAGCATCGAGGAGATGAGATAAATCAGTGTCCGGACAATAAGGAGAAAGAAGGCACCGCATATGAATCAGGGGCACGCCAGATACAATGTAGATCGTTATAAACAGAAAACTTTATTCAGAACACACAATGGATAAAAACACTTAAAAAGACATGAAGGACATCACACTCAGAGCTGGGCTTGACCCAGGTGCAACCATTATAATAAATTCTTAAGCATATGTGCTAGTGCATACAAAAATAAGGACTTGTACAATGACACAATTTGTCACTCTGTATAACATAGATGGCATACAAGAAAAATATATATTTCAATAATATCCTGTGCAAAAGAGAGGATATGTATATAATGAATGTATAGTATAATATCAAGAAAAGGCGTTGCTAATATAAATGGTACGGTGGTATGCGAAGAATAGTATCAGTATACTGGTGCACATGGGGTCAAAATATATATATATATATATATATATATATATATATATATATATATATATATATATATATATATATATATATTTGTATGTATAGTAGAATGTGACCTGCCTGTCAAAGCTATGCACTATAACATACAGCATACAGTCAGAAATGAATACCAATAGACCTCTGCTAGGGAGTCATAGGGCATGGGTGGTATAATGCCTAAATGAGCCAATATGGCAGAGTGCGGAGAGGGATGGGGCGTCACACAGAAAGAGACTGGCAAGTCCCTGGTGCAGAGTGGTAGTTACACCCCCATATAAACCATGACAATAGCCTAAAAAAAACCCCTATAGATGAAAGGAACACAGGGCAGGATCACAACTGAAAATAGTGCCTATAGTGACCCCAAAATCATAAATACCAGAGAATGTCGACCAAGATAGCCATAACAAACGCCAGCCCTAAAGCACAGGGAGATTAAATGGAGAGAGCACAAGGGCCAGAGAGCACCATAAATCAGGTAGGCAAGCAAGTGCAGCTCAGAGTGGGTGGCCCCACGCGTATCGCCACCAGAGCAGCTTCATCAGGGAATGTCAGTGTCCGGTCATCAGGGGATGTGATGGCGGCTACTCACCGATATACAACTCCACTCGTCACTGTCTGTAAAACACTGAGGAGAGCGACAGTTTGTTTGTGTTTATTTCTTCAGATTCAAATCCAGCAATCTTATTGGCTGCTGACCAGTGTCATGCAACATGGAATTTAAAGGGACAGGACGCTGTTATTTCTCCACAGTGCATTTCATATAGACGTGCTATAACTCTGCTTAATATATGAAGCTGTGGAGATAATCTGGGGGAGCAGCTTTATGTTTTCATACTCAGCAATTAAAATGTCACTATAGATATCGTCAGAACATTATATTCTACATGTTATTAGAGTATCGGTGCATTAAGGAGTTAATTATAAATTATATTATTTTCAATTACCTTTTCTTGGACAGGATATTTTACAAAATTTTCTTTTAAATCACACGGCTGATGGTTAGTTCTACATTACTGACATTTAACCCCATTACAACAGCCTTACAGAGATAAACGGCAAGCAGAAAAAAGTAAATAGCGCTCCCTAGCGTTGGAAAATCTTCGCGATTTCAGCTATCGGAGGTAGCTGAGACCCTGGAGATCACGATTCGGGATGTTTTTTTCCGGTCCTCGTTCACGTGATCATCGGTATACACCGTATACCGATGGTCACGTTATAGTAAATGACCGGTGAAAAATGATTCATCTCCCAAATGGCATGATCAAACATGTCAATCTTCTCCCTCGTTCTCCTTCAGTCCCCCGGTGTCACCAAAGTGACTTCCCAACCCCCTCTCCATAAACTAAGAAGGCGGCGCGCACGACCAGCAGGCCAGCCACATTCACCCTCCTCCTCTGATTTGTGTCGCATATGCCATTGCAGATTCAACAGAAAACTCCTCTCCAGGTTCAGCCAGGTCACTCCCTATAACCCCCCAGTGTCCCACGATACCTTTTTTATTGTCTATTTTTATTACTGACAGTTGTGATATCGGGTATCTGATAGACGCTGTGACATCACTAACTGCTGGGCTTGATGCCAGGTGACATTACAGCTGGTACCAACCCCATTTATTACCCCGTTTGCCACAACACCAGGGCATCAGGATGAGCTGGGGCAAAGTGCCAGGATTGGCGCATCTAATGGCTGCACCACTTCTGGGGTGGCTGCGGCCTGCTATTTTTAGACTGAGAAGAGTCCAATAACTATGGCTCTTTCCACTCTCAAAAAATACCATAACCCAGCTGTCAGCTTCACCTTGGCTGGTTATCCAATTTGGGGGGACCCCACATTTTTTTAATTATTTATTTATAAATAATTAAAAAAAACAGGCTGGGGTGCCCTCCAAATTGGATCACCAGCCAAGGAGAAGCTGTCAGCTGTGGTCTGCAGGCTGCAGCCGTCTGCTTTACCCTAACTGGCTATCAAAAA
Organism: Anomaloglossus baeobatrachus; assembly: GCF_048569485.1. Taxonomy (NCBI): domain Eukaryota; kingdom Metazoa; phylum Chordata; class Amphibia; order Anura; family Aromobatidae; genus Anomaloglossus; species Anomaloglossus baeobatrachus. Next base: position 301,331,005 of record NC_134357.1, on the reverse strand, counting down.
TAGGGGGGAGCCCACGATGTTTATTTTAAATATTTATTTATTTTTTGGCTAAATACAAGGCTAAGCATCCTTTAGGGCCATATGAAAGGCACTAAAGGGTGCCAGCTTAGAATATGTAGGGGGTGTGACATTATATGTGTGTTTGACATGCATCCATCCATCCATTGTAGCTTTTTAGGCTGTGTGCCCACAATCAGGGTTTGCAGTGTTTTGGACGCAGAGTGTTTTCACTCCTTCCAGTACGCTGCATTTTGCAGTAGAAGTGCAGTGAAGAATTTTTAGAAATCCCATGCCCACTGCGGTTATTTTCTCTGCAGCATAAATTGACATCCGATGTGGTTTCCTGAGCAGCAGCATGTAAACTTATGCTGCGAAGACAAGAGCTAAAGTCCGCAGCAGCCTTAACCTGGATTGTGGGCACAGGCAGCTGTGTTCTCCCGTGGACAACACTCCCATCTCTGTAGAAGGGCTGGCACTGTGTACTAGATGCAATGTCGCCAGATCGTGGGCACATAGCCTAAAAGTGAGAAAATTGGCACTAGAGCAACATTTTTGTGAAGTACCTGAGGATTCAAAATGCTCACTATACTCCTGGATAAAATCCTTGAGGGGTCTAGTTTCCAAAATGGGGTCACTTGTAGGGGTTTCTGATGTGTAGGTACCCTAGGGGCCCTGCAAATGCGACATGGTGCCGCAATTTATTTCAACTTTTCCAATTTTCAAATGGTGCTCCTTCCATTCCAAGCGCTCCCATTTATCCAAACAGATGTTTTTGACCACATGTGGGGTATCCCTGGTCGCATACGAAATTGGATAAACTGTAGGGTCCACTTTTTGGTGCAGCCTCTTGAAAAAGTGAGAAATGTGGTGTTAAAGCAACATTTTTGTGAAAAAAAATATGAAAATTTTCAATATGGCGACCTAAGGTTATCAAATTCTGTGAAGTACTTGTGGATTTAAAATGCTCACTATACCCCTAGGTAAAATGCTTGAGTTGTCTTGTTTCCAGAATGGGGTCACTTGTGGGGCGCTCCACTGTTTAGTTACCTTAGGGGCTCTCCAAACGCGACGTAGCATCCGCTAATGATTCTAGCCAATTTTGCAGTCAAATGGCGCTCCTTCCCTTCAGAGCTTTGCCGTTCGCCCAAACAGTTGATTTGCACCACACATGAGGTACACCGTACTCAGGAGAAATTGCACAATGAATTTGATGCTGAATTTTTTTCCTGTTTGCTTTCTTTTTTTTTTATAAAAGTATCTGGTTGAAGTAACAATTTTGTGGTAAAAATGTATTTTTTTATTTTCACAGCTCAACTTTATAAACTTCTGTGAAACACCTGGGGGTTCAAGGTGCTCACCGAACATCTAGATAAATTCCTTGAGGGGTCTAGTTTCCAAAATGGGGTCACTTGTGGGAGGTTTCTGCTGTTTAGGTACCTTAGGAGCCCTATAAATGCGACATGGTGCCCGCAATGTATTTCAGGCAAATTTGCTTTACAAAATTCAAATATTTCTCCTTCTGTTCCGAGCCCTCCCATTTGTCCAGAGGTATCTGACCACATGTGGGGCATTAGCGCGGTCAGAATAAACTGGGGAACAAATTTTAGTGTTTTTAGAATGGTGTCACTTTTGGGTATTTTCTGTCACCTAGGCTTCTGAAAGTCACTTGTGTGTGTGGTCCCTAACAAATGATTTTGTAAATTTTGTTGGAAAAATTAGAAATTGCTGATTAACTCCGAACCCTGCTGATGTAAAGTAGGCGTGTGGGAAATGTAATTTATTAACTACGGTATTTTGTGTGACAGAACTCTCTGGTTTAAGGGCATATGAGGCTGCCAACTGTCACCTCAAAATCTGTTGCCTTTAGTAGCAGAGCAGGGGACCTCAGAAGCAGAGTATATCCCTGTCTTACTGAATTAGATGAGCGCGTATTTTCGGTTCTTGTGCAATTTGACTGGTCCAAGGATCCACATGCGTATGTGTACTAGGTCTTAAAATGAGTCTGTGAACAGGTTTTTGCTATGTAATCTGAGAGCAACATAATGTAGGGCCAGAGACCCTGATTCCAGCAATGAATCACTTGGGCTACTGAGTGCAGATCATGCAAGAGAATCGCTGTTTTCTGTGATGCAGAAGTAGCAGAGTTGAGATGGTGAGCAGTGTATACCTTGCCCACACAACAGCTTTTTCTGTACGGTGTATAGTGACAGAGCTGCAAAGTGCTGGGGTAAGGCTGGACCAGGAGGCACTAAGCCAGTTGTCCTACAGTGATCTCCTGCTGATAAAACACTGATTTTATTAAAACCGCAAAACACAGCCCAAAAAGTAACACTGCTGGAATCCGGGTTACTGCTCCTACATCATGGTGCTCTCAGATTGTACAGCAAAAATCTGCTGACAGAATCCCTTTAAGAGGGTTGTCCCATAAACAACCTAAATCATCTGTACACAAGAACAGAGACCAGTATGTGATCACTAGGGGTTCAACCACGGACGGAGACCCCAGCTAAACATGAGAATGAGGGTCCCAGAGTTGCCTGTGTGAATGGAGCAGTACTGAGCATGTGCGACCACTGGTACATTGTCTATAACAATAGTGGTCGCACATGCTCACTACCGCCCCATACACACAGTGGATTTTGAGACCCTCGTTTCCAGGATTAATAGGGCATCTGAGCATGGATAGGTGATAAGTAATTTATGGAACAACCTCTTACAAGTTAAAGGGTATTTGATGTGGATTTTCCGGATTAATTTGTATGTATAAAATCTGCAGCACAATACAGAGCTAGCCAAATTAATGAGACTTGTTGGGTTTCTTCCTTTACAATGTATTAAGTATAACGGTCAACAAAATCCAACTGTAGCATGGGCAGATATTTTAATGTGGAAAACCATATCAAATCTACTATTCGGGCCGGTCCCTTTCAAGTGATATTCCTCCTAGCTCTAGATGCACCATATGGTGGCAAACAGATCACCTGCCCTTATTTAAAGGGAACCTGTCATCAGAAATTTAGCTATAAACCTAAAAGTTCCCCCTCTGCAGCTCCTGGGCTGCATTCTAGCAAGGTTCCTCTAGTTTTTCTGGCCCCTTTTATACCAAAATAAACACTTTGTAAAGTTGTACCTTTCCGTATGTAAATTTCGTAAATCATCCATGGGGGCGGGCTGCCTGGTGTCCGTTACTGTCCTCCTGCCGATTTACGCCGCCCCCGAACGCTGAATTTCAAACCTCAGGACGCCGCCCCTGGGCGCCCGGGGTCCCGTGCATGCGCTGTGCGACTGTAGCGGGACTGTGCACTGCGTGCACATGTGACCGCTGGTGATGTTTAGCGCAGACACGAGGTTATGGGCGGTGCTGTGAGTGTCATCAGCAAGTGCCGCCCATAACCTCGTGACCGCACTTTCTCCTCTTCCTCTCAGATGCTCGCCGCGTCTCCCCGTTAGCTATGGTGTCCTGCTCCGTCCGCTCCTCCCATCTATTTCCTGCTGCAGGGCAAGATGGGAAGGAGGTGACGTCGGTCATCTGGCCAGCGAGCGCTTGCGCAGAACGCTGGAGGAAGAGGGGAAAGTGCGGTCACGAGGTTATGGGCGGCATTTGCTGATGACACTCACAGCACCGCCCATAACCTCGTGCCTGCGCAAAACGTCACCAGCGGTCACATGTGCACGCAGTGCACAGTCCCGCTACAGTTGCACAGCGCATGCGCGGGACCCCGGGCGCCGTCCTGAGGTTTGAAATTCAGCGTTCGGGGGCGGCGTAAATCGGCAGGAAGATAGTAACGGACACCAGGCAGCCCGCCCCCATGGATGATTTACGAAATTTACATACGAAAAAGGTACAACTTTATAAAGTGTTTATTTTGGTATAAAAGGGGCCAGAAAAACTAGAGGAACCTTGCTAGAATGCAGCCAAGGAGCTGCAGAAGGGGGAACTTTTAGGTTTATAGCTAAATTTCTGATGACAGGTTCCCTTTAATATGGACTCCTGGAGCGTTCCGGTATAGTCCGGAGATCACTCCCATTTCAGTACTATTATTTTTCTTGCTAAATTATCATCGTGGACATTATTTTTCTTTTGCTCAGCTATCAATCTGGTTTGTTTTGCAGGGACAGACGCTGGAATTATTACTCATGTGAGAAGAACTAATTAATTATTGCAAATACTAGAGATCAGCAGCACATCCTCATATGCCAGACTATAAGGTTAAAAAAAAATAAATTAAAAAAAAAATAAAAAAAATGCCGGCTTTGTTCTCCATACATTGTCACTTCTCAGTGGATTGTTTCTGGTATTGCAGCTCAGCTCTATGGGCGGCTTTGCACGTTGCAACATAGCATGTTCGATGTCGGTGGGGTCAAATCGAAAGTGACGCACATCTGGCGTCACTTTCGTTATCGTAGTGTGTAAATCCTAGATGATACGATTAACGAGTGCAAAAGCGTCGTTATCGTATCATCGGTGTAGACTCCGACTTTTTCAAAATGACGCTGCCACGACACGTACGATGTTGATCCTCATTCCTGCGGCAGCACACAATCGCTGTGTATGAAGCCGCAGGAGCAAGGAACATCACCTTACCTGTCGCCGCCGGCTATACGGAAGGAAGAAGGTGGGCGGGATGTTTACATCCTGCTCATCTCCGCCCCTCCGCTTTGATTGGCCGCCTGCCGTGTGACGTCGCTATGACGTTGTACGACCCACCCCCCTTAGGAAGGAGGCGGGACGCCGGCCAGAGCGACGTCGCAGGACAGGTGAGTGCAGGTGAAGCTGGTGTAGCGATAATGTTCGCTACGCCAGGAATCACAAAATATCGCTGCTGCGACAGGGGCAGGGACTATCGCGTGTGACATCGCAGCATCAGCTTGCGATGTCACAACGTGCAAAGCCCGCCTTAGGGTCTGAGCAGCAATCACCACAACCATGCTGTGGACAGATGTGGCGCAGGTTTTGGGAGCAGATCTATATTCAATATAATTCTGTAAAATTTAGTTCTGAGTAAACAAATAAAAGAACATTTTCAAATCAAAATATTTCCTATTTCTCTTTCTATCATTGCAAATTATTATTTTTTATTATTATTATTATTATTTATTATTATAGCGCTATCAATTCCATGGCGCTTTATATGTGAGAGGGGTGTACATAATAGGGACAAGTACAATAATCATAAACAATACAAGGCACAGACAGGTACAGGAGGAGAGAGGTCCCTGCCCACGAGGGCTCACAGTCTACATGGGATGGGTGAGGAGGATACAGTAGGTGAGGGTAGAGCTGATTGTGCGGCGCTGTATCAGACTGAGGATTACGGCAGGTTGTAGGTTTGTCGGAAGAGGTGGGTCTTCAGGTTCCTTTTGAAGCTTGTCAAGGTAGGCGAGAGTCTGATGTGTTGTGGCAGAGCATTCCAGAGTATGGGGGAGGCACGGGAGAAATCTTGGATGCGATGGTGGGAAGAGGAGATGAGAGGGGAGTAGAGAAGGAGATCTTGTGAGGATCGAAGGTTACGTGCAGGTAAGTACCAGGAGTCTAGGTCACAGATGTATGGAGGAGACAGGTTGTGGATGGCTTTGTATGTCATGGTTAGTGTTTTGAACTGGAGTCGTTGGGCAATGGGAAGCCAGTGAAGGTAGAGGTCTGGGAGTAGCGGGGGGACAGGTGGATTAGCCGGGCAGCATAGTTTAGAATAGATTGTAGGGGTGCAAGACTGTTAGAAGGGAGGCCACAGAGCAGGAGCTTGTAATAATCCAGGCAGGAGATGATGAGGGCATGTACTACGGTTTTTGCAGCTTCTTGGAATCTGCAAATCTGCACGTAATCTCTAAATATCATAATCTGGATTAACTGACCCCTATAAAGGGCCCAGAAAGAGCCCTCTAATCACCATTTGGACCCGTGCCATTACTCCTCGCTTACTAGTGTCGCTGCCGGACTGCTGTAATCAACATCTGCTAGGGCTGTTGCATGACCACTGCAGACAATCAGAGGCCAGTGAGTGCCTACAACCTTTTCAATTTAGTCTGAACTATTTCTTCCTGGTCAGAAGGAATGAGAATATTGTAGCAGTTATTTCCTTACTACTGTACTTTTGCACAATAAAGCACATTTAGTAAAATCATTTCATTTCAGTGTTTACTTTAGCTTTCTTTAAAAAAAAAAATATATTTTTTTTTCTTTTGTCTGATTAGTGGAATAGTTTTTAACTGTCAGGTCATAATTGAATCAATCAGGCCTATAAGAAAGAAGCACAAGAACTACTATATAAAAATATGTACAATAATGGCCAAAAGTTTTGAGACTGACACAAACTTTGGCTTTCACAGTTTGCTGCTTCAGTTTTTATAGTGAAAATTTGCATTAACTCAAGTAAATTCATTATTTACTGTGGATATCAACCTGAATGGAGCTCTGCCGCACAATGACCTCCTTACATCATTTCAGTTACCCTCTCGTTAGTTCAGGAGAAAGTCTTGGAGGATAAGGAAGCTAATATCACTCATTCATGCCCACTGAAAAGAACAGACTGCTTGTTTTATCATGGTGCCAGAGCTTAAAAGGATGCAAATGTTATTACCTAGTTAGTGATATTTATTTTTAAAAAGTGTATTGAAAATGCGATTATTTCTAAATTACCAGTATATAGAGATGTACTACTATATATTGACATATCTCTATGTACCAGGACAATGTGCCTGTAAGGAAGAATAGCATTTAGCTCCTTGCACAGGAGCACATTCTGTGGATTACAGCTAAAGCTCTGAATTTGGAGCCAGGACAGATAACACTTAATAAGTAATTATCTACTTATATGAAGAATTTACTGATCAGACACACACAGGGAAGTCCTTCTCCAAACGTTTAAGAAGGAGAATATAGTTAAATAGTAAATAGTAGATAAATATAGTTTTGTTAGTGCCGTTGTGGACTTGAACTTGCAATTCTTTAATACTACACTACTGCAATATACAGACAAAATGATGTTCTCCCATAAAGCCTGGCTATACGCTGAGCTTCACAGGAGGACACAAACAGCAGCCATGGGGGTCTTTAGCCGGCCCCTGGATGCCATTACAACCCATTGCAGATGTTACCTGCAGTCCTATGTAACACCACAGATAACAGAGTGATAACTCCCTGAGTATAGATAATGTAGTAGACCTGTCACCTGCAGTCCTATGTAACTCTATGGATGTCACTTGCAGCCGTTCTGTCACATGGCGACACTTTGCAGCTTGATAGATGAATTGTCATGGTCTTCCGGGGAAATGAAGAGCCTCCTGACGTCCTTCTGCCCCTGAAGCCGGTCTGCCATCTGCTATGATCCTACAGAGAGGACCTGAAGGAGAAAAATACAGAACTTCAGGATCTGACAATTATTGATAATGTTACCTATATAAGCGACTTGACTAAACAATGCCGCCCACTGTGCCCCTAATGCAAATATGCGCCACACTGTGCCCATAAATATATCATTCACCACAGTGCACCGTCCGCTCCACTGAGAATATACATGAGTTACCAGCATTGTGCCCCCGGTATAAATACAGTGCCTTGCGAAAGTATTTGGCCCCCTTGAACTTTTCAACATTTTCCCACATTTCAGGCTTCAAACATAAAGATAAAAAAAATTAATTTTTTGGTGAAGAATCAACAACAAGTGGGACACAATTGTGAAGTTAAATGAAATGTATAGCTTATGTTAAACTTTTGTAAAAAATAAATAACTAAAAATTGGGGCGTGCAATATTATTCATGCCCTTTAAGTTAATACTTTGTAGCGCCACCTTTTGCTGCGATTACAGCTGCAGTCACTTGGGGTATGTGTCTATCAGTTTTGCACATCGAGAGACTGAAATTCTCACTCATTCTTCCTTTGTAAACAGCTGGAGCTGAGTGAGGTTGGATGGAGAGCGTTTGTGAACAGCAGTTTTCAGCTCTTTCCACAGATTCTCGATTGGATTCAGGTCTGGACTGTTACTTGGCCATTCTAACACCTGGATACGTTTATTTGTGAACCATTCCATTGTAGATTTTGCTTTATCTTTTGGACCATTGTCTTATTGGAAGACAAATCTCCGTCCCAGTCTCAGATTTTTTGCAGACTCCAACAGGTTTTCTTCAAGAATGGTCCTGTATTTGGCTCCATCCATCTTCCCATCAATTTTAACCATCTTCCCTGTCCCTGCTGAAGAAAAGCAGGCCCAAACCATGATGCTGCCACCACCATGTTTGACAGTGGGGATGGTGTGTTCAGGGTGATGAGCTGTGTTGCTTTTACGTCAAACATATCGTTTGGCATTGTGCCCAAATAGTTTGATTTTGGTTTCATCTGACCAGAGCACCTTCTTCCTCATGTTTGTTGTGTCCCAGGTGGCTTGTGGCAAACTTTAAATGACACTTTTTATGGATATCTTTGATAAATGGCTTTCTTCTTGACACTCTTCCATAAAGGCCAGATTTGTGCAGTGTACGACTGATTGTTGTCCTATGGACAGACTCTCACACCTCAGCTGTAGATCTCTGCAGTTCCTCCAGAGTGATCATGGGCCTCTTGCCTGCATCTCTGATCAGTCTTTTCCTTGTTTGAGATGAGAGTTTGGATGAATGGCCGGGTCTTGGTAGATTTGCAGTGGTATGATACTCCATCCATTTCAATATGATCTGTTGCACAGTGCTCCTTGGGATGTTTAAAGTTTTGGAAATGTTTTTGCAACCAAATCCAGCTTTAAACTTCTCCACAACAGTATCACGGACCTGCCTGTTGTGTTCCTTGGTCTTCATGATGCTATCTGTGCTTTAAACAGAACACTGAGACTATCATAGAGCAGGTGCATTTATACGGAGACTTGATTACACACAGGGGCTTATATTTCTCATCATCAGTCATTTAGGACAACATTGGATCATTCAGAGATCCTCAATGAACGTCTGGAGTGAGTTTGCTGCACTGAAAGTAAAGGGGCTGAATAATATTGCACGCCCCAATTTTCAGTTATTTACTTTTTACAAAAGTTTAACATGTTGTTGATTCTTCAACAAAAAATTAAAATTAAAATGTTTTATCTTTATGCTTGAAGCCTAAAATGTGGGAAAAGGTTGAAAAGTTCAAGGGGGACGAATACTTTCGCAAGCCACTGTATATATTCAGGGGTCACTGATACAAATGACTATAGCAGCGCTGCTGCAGGGATCCGTCCTCGCTCACCGCCTGGCGCCGGCTGTATGACGCAGGCGGGAGGATGAGAATCCGCCACTGACAGGAGAGACAGAAAAGAAAAATGGCCCCTTATGTTTTAGGGACTGTCAGGGGGTCCTTTTCAGCTGCTCTACTACTTCACCCCTTTTACCTCAACCCCATATTCCATTAATTGTTTCTACAAGATTTTTGGGTAAATAAAAAGTAAAAACAAAAAACCCTTTTTTTTTATTAAAACTTTAATAGAAAGGAAAAAAACCAATCAAAAAACTAAACATGATTGAGAGCAGCAAAACCTACACAACTATCACCTGATTCATCCGGCACGATAACGGCATCAAAATAATAACAATTAAGGCCATAATTCTAGTTTTGTTCATGTTGCCTCCTACATAACAAAGTAGTAACTATACAGCAAGAAAAACGCTGGGAAAAAAAACAATTCCATTGGTTTTGCCATTAAATGCTGGTTTTAAAAAATCTCATGCACAACAAAAATGAAATAAAAAAAATCATAAAAATGTTCTCTGGACCCAAAAAAGTACGCCACATAGCCCTCCATACACAATAATGGGTCCCACAGTCCCCTATACCGAATAATGGGTCCCACATAGCCCTCCATACACAATAATGGGCCCCACATAGCCCTCCATACACAATAATGGGTCCCACATAGTCCTCCATACAGAATAACGGGCCCCACATAGTCCTCCATACAGAATAATGGGCCCCACATAGCCCTACATACACAATAATGGGCGACATATAGCCCTCCATACAGAATAATGGGCCCCACATAGCCTTCCATACAGAATAATGGGCGCCACATTGCCCTCCATACACAATAATGGGCCCCACATAGCCCTCCATACAGAATAATGGGCCCCATATAGTCCCCTATACAGAATAATAAGCCCCACATAGCCCTCCATACAGAATAATGGGCCCCACATAGCCCTCCATACACAATAATGGGCCCCACATAGCCCTCCATACAGAATAATGGGCCTCTAAAAACCCTTCATACACAATAATGGGCCCCACATAGTCCACTAAATAGAATAATGGGCCCCACATAGCCGTCCATACAGAATAATGGACCCCACATAGCCCTCCATACACAATAATGGGCCCCATATAGTCCCCTATACAGAATAATAAGCCCCACATAGCCCTCCATACAGAATAATGGGCCTCTCATAGCCCTTCATACACAATAATGGGCCTCACATAGTCCCCTAAATAGAATAATGGGCCCCACATAGCCATCCATACAGAATAATGGGCCCCACATAGCCCTCCATACACAATAATGGGCCCCACTTAGCCCTACATACACAATAATGGGCCCCATATAGTCCCCTATACAGAATAATAAGCCCCACATAGCCCTCCATACAGAACAAGGGACCCCACAAAGCCCTTCATACACAATAATGGGCCCCACAAAGCCCTCCATACAGAATATTGGGTCCCACTTAGCACTCCATACAGAATAATGGGCCCCACATAGCCCTCCACACAGAATAATGGGAGCCACATAGCCCTCCATACAGAATCATGGGCCCCACATAGCCCTCCATACAAAATAATGGGCGCCACATTGCCCTCCATACACAATAATGGGCCCATGTAGTCCCCTATACAGAATAATGGGCCCCACATAGCCCTCCATACACAATAATGGGCCCCATATAGTCCCCTATACAGAATAATAAGCCCCACATAGCCCTCCATACAGAATAATGGGCCTCTCATAGCCCTTCATACACAATAATGGGCCTCACATAGTCCCCTAAATAGAATAATGGGCCCCACATAGCCATCCATACAGAATAATGGGCCCCACATAGCCCTCCATACACAATAATGGGCCCCACTTAGCCCTACATACACAATAATGGGCCCCATATAGTCCCCTATACAGAATAATAAGCCCCACATAGCCCTCCATACAGAACAAGGGACCCCACAAAGCCCTTCATACACAATAATGGGCCCCACAAAGCCCTCCATACAGAATAATGGGCGCCACATAGCCCTCCATACAGAATCATGGGCCCCACATAGCCCTCCATACAAAATAATGGGCGCCACATTGCCCTCCATACACAATAATGGGCCCCACGTAGTCCCCTATACAGAATAATGGGCCCCACGTAGCCCTCCATACACAATAATGGGCCCCACATAGTCCTCCATATAAAATAATGGGCCCCATATAGCCCTCCATACAGAATAATGGGCCCCACATAACCCTCCATACACAATAATGGGCCCCACATAGTCCTCCATATAAAATAATGGGCCCCATATAGCCCTCCATACAGAATAATGGGTCCCACATAGCCCTCCATACAGAATATTGGGCGCCACATTGACCTCCATACACAATAATGGGCCCCATGTAGTCCCCTATACAAAGTAATGGGCCCCACATAGCCCTCAATACACAAAAATGGGCCCCACGTAGTCCCCTATACAGAACAATGGGCCCCACGTAGCCCTCCATACAGAATAATGGGCCCCACATAGTCCCCTATACAGAATAATGGGCCCCACATAGTCCCCTATACAGAATAATGGGCCCCACGTAGCCCTCCATACAGAATAATGGGCCCCACATAGTCCTCCATACACAATAATGGGCCCCACATAGTCCTCCATACACAATAATGGGCCCCACATAGCCCTCCATACAGGCTCGGTCTGGCGTGGCGGGGTACCGGGGAAACCCCCAGGAGGCCCCGCCCTTGTCTGTAATCTATGCTGTCTCCGGCAGACTGCAGGGCCCCCGCTGGGTGTATTATGACCTGCGGCCGTGGCTCGCCAGACGCCACCGCAGGTGATAATATTGTATGCAGGCTGCAGGCAGCAGTCAGATGACAGCGGGGGGGCGGGGGGGCGCTCGTGACCTGGAGGCAGCCGGAGGTTTGCTGCAGCGCGGCAGGGGCAGAGCAGGATCCATCCGAGAGGAAGAAGATGCATTCTAGTGGTGCATCCATCAGCAGGACCTGTGATGACTCAGGCCCATGTGACCGTGTGGGAGGAGCCGGGCAGGAGCTGCCGTTTAGGGATGATGTGCCGAGGAAGAAGTGTCCGACTTCGGTGAGGGGGGATGATTGGGACATGGGGAGGGGGTGTGTGCAGGATGAGTGGGACATGGGGAGGGGGTGTGTGCAGGATGAGTGGGACATGGGGAGGGGGTGTGTGCAGGATGAGTGGGACATGGGGAGGGGGTGTGTGCAGGATGAGTGGGACATGGGGAGGGGGTGTGTGCAGGATAAGTGGGACATGGGGAGGAGGTGTGTGCAGGATAAGCGGGACATGGGGAGGGGGTGTGTGCAGGATAAGCGGGACATGGGGAGGGGGTGTGTGCAGGATGAGTGGGACATGGGGAGGGGGAGAGTGCAGGATGAGTGGGACATGGGGAGGGGGTGTGTGAAGGATGAGTGGGACATGGAGAGGAGGTGTGTGTAGGATGAGTGAGACATGGGGAGGGGGTGTGTGCGGAATGAGTGGGACATGGGGAGGAGGTTTGTGCAGGGTGAGTGGGACATGGGGAGGAGGTGTGTGCAGGGTGAGTGGGACATGGGGAGGAGGTGTGTGCAGGATGAGTGGGACATGGGGAGGGGGTGTGTGCAGGATGAGTAGGACATGGGGAGGGGGTGTGTGCAGGATGAGTGGGACATGGGGAGGAGGTGTGTGCAGGGTGAGTGGGACATGGGGAGGGGGTGTGTGCAGGATGAGTGGGATATGGGGAGGGGGTGTGTGCAGGATGAGTGGGACATGGGGAGGGGGTGTGTGCAGGATGAGTGGGACATGGGGAGGAGGTGTGTGTAGGATGAGTGGGACATGGAGAGGGGGGTGTGTGCAGGATAAGTGGGACATGGGGAGGAGGTGTGTGCAAGATAAGTGGGACATGGGAAGGGGGTGTGTGCAGGATGTGCAGGATAAGTGGGACATGGGGAGGGTGTGTGTGCAGGATAAGTGGGACATGGGGAGGAGGTGTGTGCAGGATAAGTGGGACATGGGGAGGGGGTGTGTGCAGGATAAGTGGGACATGGGGAGGAGGTGTGTGCAGGATAAGTGGGACATGGGGAGGGGGTGTGTGCAGGATAAGTGGGACATGGGGAGGGGGTGTGTGCAGGATAAGTGGGACATGGGGAGGGGGGGTGTGCAGGATAAGTGGGACATGGGGAGGGGGGTGTGTGCAGGTTGAGTGGGACATGGGGAGGGGGTGTGTTCAGGATGAGTGGGACATGGGGGTGTGTGCAGGGTGAGTAGGACATGTGGGGGGGTGTGCAGGGTGACTGGGACATGGGGAGGGTGTGTGTGCAGGATGAGTGGGACATGGGGAGGGTGTGTGTGTGAAGGTTGAGTGGGACATGGGGAGGGTGTGTGTGCAGGGTGAGTGGGACATGGGGAGGGGGTGTGTGCAGGGTGAGTGGGACATGGGGAGGGTGTGTGTGCAGGGTGAGTGGGACATGGGGAGGGTGTGTGTGCAGGGTGAGTGGGACATGGGGAGGGGGTGTGTGCAGGGTGAGTGGGACATGGGGAGGGGGTGTGTGCAGGTTGAGTGGGACATGGGGAGGGGGGGGTGCAGGATAAGTGGGACATGGGGAGGGGGGTGTGCAGGGTGAGTGGGACATGGGGAGGGTGTGTGTGCAGGATGAGTGGGACATGGGAAGGGGGAGTGTGCAGGGTGAGTGGGACATTGGGAGGGGTGTGTGCAGAGAGAGTGGGACATGGGGAGGGGGGATGTGCAGGGTGAGTGGGACATGGGGAGGGGGGGTGTGCAGGGTGAGTGGGAGATGAGAAGGGGGTGTGTGCAGGATAAGTGGGACATGGGGAGGGGGTTGTGCAGGATGAGTGGGACATGGGTAGGGGGTGTGTGCAGGGTGAGTGGGACATGGGGAGGGGGGGCTGTGCAGGGTGAGTGGGACATGGGGAGGGGGGGCTGTGCAGGGTGAGTGGGACATGGGGAGGGGGGGCTGTGCAGGGTGAGTGGGACATTGGGAGGGGTGTGTGTGCAGGATGAGTGGGACATGGGGAGGGTGTGTGTGCAGGGTGAGTGGGACATGGGGAGGGTGTGTGTGCAGGATGAGTGGGACATGGGAAAGGGGAGTGTGCAGGGTGAGTGGGACATTGGGAGGGGTGTGTGTGCAGGGTGTGCAGGTTGAGTGGGACATGGGGAGGGGGTGTGTGCAGAAAGAGTGGGACATGGGGAGGGGGGATGTGCAGGGTGATTGGGACATGGGGAGGGGGGGGTGCAGGGTGAGTGGGAGATGAGAAGGGGGGGTGTGCAGGATAAGTGGGACATGGGGAGGGGGGGTGTGCAGGATGAGTGGGACATGGGTAGGGGGTGTGTGCAGGGTGAGTGGGACATGGGGAGGGGGGGCTGTGCAGGGTGAGTGGGACATGGGGCGGGGGGGCTGTGCAGGGTGAGTGGGACATTGGGAGGGGTGTGTGTGCAGGATGAGTGGGACATGGGGAGGGTGTGTGTGAAGGATGAGTGGGACATGGGGAGGGTGTGTGTGAAGGTTGAGTGGGACATGGGGAGGGTGTGTGTGCAGGGTGAGTGGGACATGGGGAGGGGGTGTGTGCAGGGTGAGTGGGACATGGGGAGGGTGTGTGTGCAGGGTGAGTGGGACATGGGGAGGGGGTGTGTGCAGGGTGAGTGGGACATGGGGAGGGGGGCATGCAGGATAAGTGGGACATGGGGAGGGGGGGGTGCAGGGTGAGTGGGACATGGGGAGGGGGTGTGTGCAGGATGAGTGGGACATGGGGAGGGGGTGTGTGCAGGATGAGTGGGACATGGGAAGGGGGAGTGTGCAGGGTGAGTTAGACATTGGGAGGGGTGTGTGTGCAGGGTGTGCAGGGTGAGTGGGACATGGGGAGGGGGGATGTGCAGGGTGAGTGGGACATGGGGAGGGGGGGTGTGCAGGGTGAGTGGGAGATGAGAAGGGGGTGTGTGCAGGATAAGTGGGACATGGGGAGGGTGTGTGTGCAGGGTGAGTGGGACATGGGGAGGGGGTGTGTGCAGGGTGAGTGGGACATGGGGAGGGGGGGTGCAGGATAAGTGGGACATGGGGAGGGGGGGGTGCAGGGTGAGTGGGACATGGGGAGGGGGTGTGTGCAGGATGAGTGGGAC
Source organism: Anomaloglossus baeobatrachus (assembly GCF_048569485.1). Classification (NCBI taxonomy): domain Eukaryota; kingdom Metazoa; phylum Chordata; class Amphibia; order Anura; family Aromobatidae; genus Anomaloglossus; species Anomaloglossus baeobatrachus. The sequence continues at coordinate 301,315,651 of NC_134357.1, read as the reverse complement.
ATGGGAAGGGGGAGTGTGCAGGGCGAGTGGGATATTGGGAGGGGTGTGTGTGCAGGGTGTGCAGGTTGAGTGGGACATGGGGAGGGGGTGTGTGCAGAGAGAGTGGGACATGGGGAGGGGGGATGTGCAGGATAAGTGGGACATGGGGAGGGGGGTGTGCAGGATGAGTGGGACATGGGTAGGGGGTGTGTGCAGGGTGAGTGGGACATGGGGAGGGGGGGCTGTGCAGGGTGAGTGGGACATTGGGAGGGGTGTGTGTGCAGGGTGAGTGGGACATGGGGAGGGGGTGTGTGCAGGGTGAGTGGGACATGGGGAGGGGGGATGTGCAGGGTGAGTGGGACATGGGGAGGGGGTGTGTGCAGGGTGAGTGGGACATGGGGAGGGGGGATGTGCAGGGTGAGTGGGACATGGGGAGGGGGGGTGTGCAGGGTGAGTGGGAGATGAGAAGGGGGTGTGTGCAGGGTAAGTGGGACATGGGGAGGGGGGGTGTGCAGGATGAGTGGGAAATGGGTAGGGGGGTGTGCAGGGTGAGTGGGACATGGGGAGGGTGTGTGTGCAGGGTGAGTGGGACATGGGGAGGGGGGATGTGCAGGGTGAGTGGGACATGGGGAGGGGGGTGTGCAGGGTGAGTGGGAGATGAGAAGGGGGTGTGTGCAGGATAAGTGGGACATGGGGAGGGGGGTGTGTGCAGGATGAGTGGGACATGGGTAGGGGGTGTGTGCAGGGTGAGTGGGACATGGGGAGGGGGGGCTGTGCAGGGTGAGTGGGACATGGGGAGGGGGGGCTGTGCAGGGTGAGTGGGACATTGGGAGGGGTGTGTGTGCAGGGTGTGCAGGGTGAGTGGGACATGGGGGGGTGTGCAGGGTGAGTGGGACATGGGGTGTACAGGGTGAGTGGTACATGGGGAGGAAGGTGTGTGCAGGGTGAGTGGGACATGGGGGGGAGGGGGGATGTGCAGGGTGAGTGGCATATGGGGGGTCCAGACTGTGACAGAGGGGTGTTAAGGGTTACAGGGTGTGTGGCAAGTGCGATTTCAGTGTGATTGAGAGAGGGGTAATATAATAATAATAATAATAATAATATACGGAAAAGGGTGTGTGCCGTGTGATTTGGGGGGTGCTGGGTGTGTGTAATTTGGGGGGTGCAGCCAGGGTGTGTGTAATTTGGGGGGTGCTAGGTGTGTGTGAGTCCCTGCTGCATGATGTGAGTGAAGTCCACACAGTAGACATACAGTCATATGAAAAAGTTTGGGCACCCCTATTAATGTTAACCTTTTTTCTTTATAACAATTTGGGTTTTTGCAACAGCTATTTCAGTTTCATATATCTAATAACTGATGGACTGAGTAATATTTCTGGATTGAAATGAGGTTTATTGTACTAACAGAAAATGTGCAATCTGCATTTAAACAAAATTTTACCGGTGCAAAAGTATGGGCACCTCAACATAAAAGTGACATTAATATTTTGTAGATCCTCCTTTTGTGCCTCTAGTCACTTCCTGTAGCTTTTAATGAGTTCCTGGATCCTGGATGAAGGTATATTTGACCATTCCTGTTTACAAAACAATTCCAGTTCAGTTAAGTTTGATGGTCGCTGAGCATGGACAGCACGCTTCACATCATTCCACAGATGTTCAATGATATTCAGGTCTGGGGACTGGGATGGCTATTCCAGAACATTGGAATTGTTCTTCTGCATGAATGCCTAAGTAGATTTGGAGCGGTGTTTTGGATCATTGTCTTGCTAAAATATCCATCCCCTGCGTAACTTCAACTTCGTCACTGATTCTTGCACATTATTGTCAAGAATCTGCTGATACTGAGTTGAATCCATGCGACCCTCAACTTTAACAAGATTCCCGGTGCCGGCATTGGCCACACAGCACCAAAGCATGATGGAACCTCCACCAAATTTTACTGTGGGTAGCAAGTGCTTTTCTTGGAATGCCGTGTTTTTTGCCTCCATGCAGAATGCCTTTTTGTATGACCAAACAACTCAATATTTGTTTCATCAGTCCACAGAACCTTCTTCCAAAATGTAACTGGCTTGTCCAAATGTGCTTTTGCATACCTCAGGCGACTCTGTTTGTGGCGTGCTTGCAGAAACGGCTTCTTTCGCATCAGTCTCCCATACAGCTTCTCCTTGTGCAACATGCGCTGTATTGTTGACCGATGGACATTGACACCATCTGCAGCAAGATGATGCTGCAGGTGTTTGGAGGTTGTCTGTGGATTGTCTTTGACTGTTCTCACCATTCTTCTTCTCTGCCTTTCTGATATTTTTCTTGGCCTGCCACTTCTGGGCTTAACAAGAACTGTACCTGTGTTCTTCCATTTCCTTACTATGTTCCTCACAGTGGAAACTGACAGTTTAAATCTCTGAGACAACTTTTTGTATCCTTCCCCTGAATAACTATGGTGAATAATCTTTGTTTTCAGATCACTTGAGAGTTGTTCTTAGGAGCCCATGATGCCACTCTTCATAGGAGATTCAAATAGGAGAACTACTTGCAAGTGGCCACCTTAAATACCTTTTCTCATGATTGCATACACCTGCCTATGAAGTTCAAAGCTCAATGAGGTTACAAAACCAATTTAGTGCTTTAGTAAGTCAGTAAAAAGTAGTTAGGAGTGTTCAAATCAAGAAATTGATAAGGGTGCCCATACTTTTGCACGGGTCAAGTTTAGTTTAAATACGGATTGCACATTTTCTGTTAGTACAATAAACCTCATTTCAATCCAGAAATATTACTCAGTCCATCAGTTATTAGATATATGAAACTGAAATAGCTGTTGCAAAAACCCAAATTGTTATAAAGAAAAAAGGTTAACATTAATAGGGGTGCCCAAACTTTTTCATATGACTGTATATCAGTAGTAGGGATTAGGGAAAGAGGGATAGCAGCAGTCACAGCATGGGATGGGATTGGGAAAGCTGGGTGCTGTGCTGAGGGAAAGAAGCTCTTTTCCTCCTAATCATCCATCTTTTCTATGGTCTGATAAATATCCATCTTGTCCTCAGCTTTCAGCTTTCCCATTCTTTGATATCAAGTGTCTTATCCTGTCCCCCCCCAGTCTCAATGTCATTATCCTGTATCCCCAGTGCCAGTGTCAGAATCCTGTACCCCCCAGTGTCATTATCCTGTACCCCCAGTGCCAGTATCCTGTACCCCCCAGTGTCATTATCCTGTACCCCCAGTGCCAGTGTCAGTATCCTGTACCCCCCAGTGTCATTATCCTGTACCCCCAGTACCAGTGTCAGAATCCTGTATCCCCCAGTGTCATTATCCTGTACCCCCAGTGCCAGTGTCAGTATCCTGTACCCCCCAGTGTCATTATCCTGTACCCCCAGTGTCATTATCCTGTACCCCCAGTGTCAGTGTCATTATCTTAGTTTATATGTAATTACTTTTCAAGGGGCCTCTATATGTGATGATCGTACAGGAGGAGCTTCAGTATAAATACTGTATATGTAAAAAAAAAAAAAAAAGCCTGATCTGTCTATAGAGCAGTGTTGTCAGAATACACAGGACTAGAGAAGGGTTTTATCTAGCATGTAAGACTAGTTTGGAAACTATAGTGAAGACGGACCCCACATAGCCCTCCATACAGAATAATGGGGGCCACATTGCCCTCTATGCACAATAATGGGCCCCATGTAGTCCCCTATGCAGAGTAATGGGCCCCACATAGCCCTCCATACACAATATTGGGCCCCACGTGGTCCCCTATACAGAATAATGGGCCCCACATAGCCCTCCATACAGAATAATGGGCTCCACATTGCCCTCCATACACAATAATGGGCCCCATGAAGTCCCCTATACAGAGTAATGGGCCCCACATAGCCCTCCATACACAATAATGGGCCCCATGTACTCCCCAATACAGAATAATGGGCCCCACATAGCCCTCCATACACAATAATGGGCCCCACATAGCCCTCCATACACAATAATGGGCCCCATGTAGTCCCCTATACAGAATAATGGTCCCCACATAGCCCTCCATACACAATAATGGGCCCCATATAATCCCCTATACAGAATAATGGGCCCCACATAGCCCTCCATACAGAATAATGGGCCTCTCATAGCCCTTCATACACAATAATGGGCCCCACATAGTCCCCTATACAGAATAATGGGCCCCACATAGCCCTCCATACAGAATAATGGGCCTCTCATAGCCCTCCATACAAAATAATGGGCCCCACATAGCCCTCCATACAGAATAATGAGCGCCACATAGCCCTCCATACACAATAATGGGCCCCATGTAGTCCCCTATACAGAATAATGGGCCCCACATAGCCCTCCATACAGAATAATGGGCGCCTCATTGCCCTCCATACACAATAATGGGCCTCATGTAGTCCCCTATACAGAGTAATGGGCCCCACATAGCCCTCCATACACAATAATGGACCCCATGTAGTCCCCTATACAGAATAATGGGCCCCACGTAGCCCTCCATACACAATAATGGGCCCTACATAGTCCTCCATACACAATAATGGGCCCCACATAGTCCTCCATACACAATAATGGACCCCACATTGCCCTCCATACAGAATAATGGGCGCCACATTGCCCTCCATACACAATAATGGGCCCCATGTAGTCGCCTATACAGAGAAATGGGCCCCACATAGTCCTCCATACACGATAATGGGCCCCACATAGTCCTCCATACAGAATAATGGACCTCACATAGCCCTCCATACAGAATAATGGACCCCACATAGCCCTCCATACACAATAATGGGCCCCACATAGCCCTCCATACAGAATAATGGGCGCCACATAGCCCTCCATACACAAAAATGGGCCCCATGTAGTCCCCTATACAGAATAATGGGCCCCACATAGCCCTCCATACAGAATAATGGGCGCCACATAGCCCTCCATACACAATAATGATCCCCATGTAGTCCCCTATACAGAGTAATGGGCCACATATAGCCCTCCATACAGAATAATGGGCCCCACGTAGTCCCCTATACAGAATAATGGGCCCCACATAGCCCTCCATACAGAATAATGGGCCCCACATAGCCCTTCATACAGAATAATGGGCGCCACATTGCCCTCCATACAGAATAATGGACCCCACATAGCCCTCCATACACAATAATGGGCCCCACATAGCCCTCCATACAGAATAATGGGCGCCACATAGCCCTCCATACACAAAAATGGGCCCCATGTAGTCCCCTATACAGAATAATGGGCCCCACATAGCCCTCCATACAGAATAATGGGCGCCACATAGCCCTCCATACACAATAATGATCCCCATGTAGTCCCCTATACAGAGTAATGGGCCACATATAGCCCTCCATACAGAATAATGGGCCCCACGTAGTCCCCTATACAGAATAATGGGCCCCACATAGCCCTCCATACAGAATAATGGGCCCCACATAGCCCTTCATACAGAATAATGGGCGCCACATTGCCCTCCATACACAATAATGGGCCCATGTAGTCCCCTATACAGAATAATGGGCCCCACATAGCCCTCCATATAGAATAATGGGCCCCACATAGCCCTCCATACACAATAATGGGCCCCATATAATCCCCTATACAGAATAATTGGCCCCACATAGCCCTTCATACACAATAATGGGCCCCACATAGTCCCCTAAACAGAATAATGGGCCCCACATAGCCCTCGATACAGAATAATGGGCCCCACATCGCCCTCCATACAGAATAATGGACGCCACATAGCCCTCCATACACAATAATGGGCCCCATGTAGTCCCCTATACAGAGTAATGGGCCCCACATAGCCCTCCATACAGAATAATGGGCCCAACGTAGTCCCCTATACAGAATAATGGGCCCCACATAGCCCTCCATACACAATAATGGGCCCCATATAATCCCCTATACAGAATAATGGGCCCCACATAGCCCTCCATACAGAATAATGGGCCTCTCATAGCCCTTCATACACAATAATGGGCCCCACATAGTCCCCTATACAGAATAATGGGCCCCACATAGCCCTCCATACAGAATAATGGGCCTCTCATAGCCCTCCATACAAAATAATGGGCCCCACATAGCCCTCCATACAGAATAATGAGCGCCACATAGCCCTCCATACACAATAATGGGCCCCATGTAGTCCCCTATACAGAATAATGGGCCCCACATAGCCCTCCATACAGAATAATGGGCGCCTCATTGCCCTCCATACACAATAATGGGCCTCATGTAGTCCCCTATACAGAGTAATGGGCCCCACATAGCCCTCCATACACAATAATGGACCCCATGTAGTCCCCTATACAGAATAATGGGCCCCACGTAGCCCTCCATACACAATAATGGGCCCTACATAGTCCTCCATACACAATAATGGGCCCCACATAGTCGTCCATACACAATAATGGACCCCACATTGCCCTCCATACAGAATAATGGGCGCCACATTGCCCTCCATACACAATAATGGGCCCCATGTAGTCGCCTATACAGAGAAATGGGCCCCACATAGTCCTCCATACACGATAATGGGCCCCACATAGTCCTCCATACAGAATAATGGACCTCACATAGCCCTCCATACAGAATAATGGACCCCACATAGCCCTCCATACACAATAATGGGCCCCACATAGCCCTCCATACAGAATAATGGGCGCCACATAGCCCTCCATACACAAAAATGGGCCCCATGTAGTCCCCTATACAGAATAATGGGCCCCACATAGCCCTCCATACAGAATAATGGGCGCCACATAGCCCTCCATACACAATAATGATCCCCATGTAGTCCCCTATACAGAGTAATGGGCCACATATAGCCCTCCATACAGAATAATGGGCCCCACGTAGTCCCCTATACAGAATAATGGGCCCCACATAGCCCTCCATACAGAATAATGGGCCCCACATAGCCCTTCATACAGAATAATGGGCGCCACATTGCCCTCCATACACAATAATGGGCCCCACATAGCCCTCCATATAGAATAATGGGCCCCACATAGCCCTCCATACACAATAATGGGCCCCATATAATCCCCTATACAGAATAATTGGCCCCACATAGCCCTTCATACACAATAATGGGCCCCACATAGTCCCCTAAACAGAATAATGGGCCCCACATAGCCCTCGATACAGAATAATGGGCCCCACATCGCCCTCCATACAGAATAATGGACGCCACATAGCCCTCCATACACAATAATGGGCCCCATGTAGTCCCCTATACAGAGTAATGGGCCCCACATAGCCCTCCATACAGAATAATGGGCCCAACGTAGTCCCCTATACAGAATAATGGGCCCCACATAGCCCTCCATATAGAATAATGGGCCCCACATAGCCCTCCATACAGAATAATGGGCCCCACATAGCCATCCATACAGAATAATGGGCCCCACATAGCCATCCATACAGAATAATGGGCCCCACATAGCCCTCCATACAGAATAATGGGCCCCATATAGTCCCCTATACAGAATAATGGGCCCCACATAACCCTCCATACAGAATAATGGGCCCCATATAGCCCTTCATACAGAATAATGGGCGCCACATAGCCCTCCATACAGAATATTGGGTCCCACATAGCACTCCAAACAGAATAATGGGCCCCACATAGCCCTCCATACAGAATAATGGGTGCCACATAGCCCTCCATACACAATAATGGGCGCCACATAGCCCTCCATACAGAATAATGGGCCCCACATAGCCCTCCATACAGAATAATGGGTGCCACATAGCCCTCCATAAAGAATAATGGGCCCCATGTAGTCCCCTATATAGAATAATAAGCCCCACATAGCCTTCCATACAGAATAAGGGACCACACATAGCCCTTCATACACAATAATGAGCCCCACATAGCCCTCCATACAGAATATTGGGTCCCACATAGCCCTCCATACAGAATAATGGGCCCCACATAGCCCTTCATACAGAATAATGGGCGCCACATTGCCCTCCATACACAATAATGGGCCCCATGTAGTCCCCTATACAGAATAATGGGCCCCACATAGCTCTCCAAACACAATAATGGACCCCATGTAGTCCCCTATACAGAATAATGGGCCCCACGTAGCCCTCCATACAGAATAATGGACCCCACATAGCCCTCATTACACAATAATGGGCCCCATATACTCCCTTATACAGAATAATAAGCCCCACATAGCCCTCCATACAGAATAAGGGGCCCCACATAGCCCTCCATACAGAATAATGGGTGCCACATAGCCCTCCATAAAGAATAATGGGCCCCATGTAGTCCCCTATATAGAATAATAAGCCCCACATAGCCTTCCATACAGAATAAGGGACCACACATAGCCCTTCATACACAATAATGAGCCCCACATAGCCCTCCATACAGAATATTGGGTCCCACATAGCCCTCCATACAGAATAATGGGCCCCACATAGCCCTTCATACAGAATAATGGGCGCCACATTGCCCTCCATACACAATAATGGGCCCCATGTAGTCCCCTATACAGAATAATGGGCCCCACATAGCCCTCCAAACACAATAATGGACCCCATGTAGTCCCCTATACAGAATAATGGGCCCCACGTAGCCCTCCATACAGAATAATGGACCCCACATAGCCCTCATTACACAATAATGGGCCCCATATACTCCCTTATACAGAATAATAAGCCCCACATAGCCCTCCATACAGAATAAGGGGCCCCACATAGCCCTTCATACACAATAATGGGCGCCACATAGCCCTCCATACAGAATATTGGGCCCCACATAGCCCTCCATACAGAATATTGGGTCCCATATAGTCCCCTATACAGAATAATGGGCGCCACATAGCCCTCCATACAGAATAAGGGGCCCCACATAGCCCTTCATACACAATAATGGGTCCCACATAGCCCTCCATACAGAATAATGGGCCCCACATAGCCCTTTATACAGAATAATGGGTCCCACGTAGTCCCCTATACAGAATAATGGGCCCCACATAGCCCTCCATACAGAATAATGGGCGCCAATGGGTTAATCTAAAAAAGAGAATGATAACAAAAGATTTGTATTTAGTTTCAAGTTTGGCCCCCTGGACAGTGCAATAAGGAAAGCCCTGAATAACAATTGGCATATCTTAGAGAGAGATCCAGATTTAAGTATGATGACATGCTGTAGACCCTTGGTTACCTATAGACGCTGCCATAATCTGAGAGATTGGCTCGTGAGGAATAGGTTAGCCAGCCCAGGGACTTGACTTGACAGACAATCCCCAGTGAGGAATTATCATTGTGGCCAATGCAGGTTTTGCAGCCTACACCTCACGGGCGACTCTATTCAGATAGGATCCCATACACACCAGGTTAGACATTTCATATCATGCAAAACCAAATTTGTGGTATATGTTGTATTATGCCCATGTGGAAGGTTTTACATTGGTAAAACCATAAGATGCATGTATACACGCTTTAGAGAACACTATAATTCTATTTCCACGGGCAAGGGCTCCCCGAGATTAATTGATCACATACGTGATGAACACGGAGGCAGAGTGGATACCCTGCGTTTCGCTGGCCTGGTGAGAATTAACTTACCTCCTCAAGGAGGTGATCACCATAAATTACTATTACAGATGGAGGCCAGATAAATAATAAAGTTTGGAGCGCAGGGGAACTTAGGGTTAAACGACCGCAATGATATGACAGTGTTTCTATGAAATATTATGATTGTATATAATCAAAACAAAAGATTTTGAGATACTACTGTGTTCACCCTTTCCAGTGTCGTTTCTCGTTTGTATGTATTTTTGTTTTTAAATTATGGTATGACATAAGTATGTACACTTTTAATGATTTTTTTTTTTTGCACAGTGATGAAAGTGTTAAAATACTGTTGACATTCCCCCTGCTTTTATGTGTGGTGACGCGACCTGGATGCACTCCCCTTTTTAAGGAGTGGAGGTCCGTCCTCACATGTGGACCCGTGGAAGCCTGATTGGCAGGCGAAACGGCCATCGTCCTCAGGTGAGGGACCCCGCATCCAGGTCTCCTCTCGCCTCTTTTACTATGCACCTTTGAACTTCAATAAAGTACCCCCAGCACTGAAGCTGATTGCGGTCAGATTTCTTTCTTCCATGGAAAAAAAAAGATATTGCATACTTGCAGCGACATCACCGCTGGTCCCTGCTCTGGCACTAGAGAATCCTCACAGTGCACAAGATGTGTAGATTCACAAGTCTGCAGTCACATAGAGCGACACATAGAGCAACTGCAGACTTGTCATTTTAGACCAGACAACCCTCACTTCCTCCCAGTGATGGGGCCAGACATTTTAACCCTACATCTGCATGTAAATAGCGGTTTTGTACATGATAGGTTCCATTATGCCGACCCTGGCACATGCCCTGAATGCTGGGGGCTTGTAATGAGAAATCTAGGTGTGTGACATCAATGAATCCAGGAAGAGCGCAGTCAGCAGGCGAGGGGTTTACCCTAAAGGCCCTGTCACACACAGAGATAAATCTGCGGCAGATCTGTGGTTGCAGTGAAATTGTGGACAATCAGTGCCTGGTTTGTGGCTGTGTACAAATGGAACAATATGTCCATGATTTCACTGCAACCACAGATCTGCCAAAGATTCATCTCTGTGTGTGACGGGGCCTTTGTACCGCCCCGCGGGCTTGGCTGCGACCACCGAGTCGCTCGGATCAGTGCTCGTACTGCGGGTGGTGGCTCGAGCCTCTGACGGACCCGGGGGTCACGTCGCTCTGCAAGGGAGTTGGCGCTACACGCGGGGACTTGGGTGAGGATTTCCACGGCCGGGGCCGCGGTGGTTTGGTTTGGGATGATAGTTCATGACGCCACCCACGGGTTGTGGTGATTGTAGACACCACCGCTGCGGTGAAGGTATGGGGGCTCCCGGGAGTGGTGTAATGGCGCAGCTAGGTGTTGACCCCTCTGTGGGTAGGGGGTGTTGGTCCTGGGGCCCGGTTGGCGAGGGCCGGGGTGCAGGGTGAAGTGTTGCGGTGTGGCGCGGTGCGCGGCCCGAAGGCACTGGTGTACTCACTATGACACAAGACACTGGAGTCTCTGGTAAACTGAACGGAGTGATGAACGGGGCCCGCAGCCGGCTGCAGCTTCTCCCAGAATAGGGTGGTGGTTTCCGCCTTTCTCCTGCACCACTGTGTGTAAATGTTTGACTCATAGTTTCATAGTTTCATAGTTTTTAAGGTTGAAGGGAGACTCTAAGTCCATCTAGTTCAACCCGTAGTCTAACATGTTGATCCAGAGGAAGGCAAAAAAACCCCAATGTGTCAAATAAGCTCCAATGGGGAAAAAAATTCCTTCCTGACTCCACATCCGGCAATCAGACTAGTTCCCTGGATCAATACCCTGTCATAAAATCTAATATACATAACTGGTAATATTATATTTTTCAAGAAATGCGTTCAGGCTCTGCTTAAATTTTACTAGTGAATCCCTCATTACAACATCATACGGCAGAGAGCTCCACAGTCTCACTGCTCGTACAGTAAAGAATCCTCATCTGTGATTATGATTAAACATTCTTTCCTCAAGACGTAGCGGATGCCCCCGTGTTCCAGTCGCAGGCCTAGGTGTAAAGAGATCTTTGGAAAGGTCTCTGTACTGTCCCCTCATATATTTATACATTGTGATTAGATCCCCCTAAGCCTTTGTTTTTCCTAACTAACTAACCCCAAGTTTAATAACCTGTCTTGGTATTGCAGCCCACCCATTCCTCTAATAATCTTGGTCGCTCTTCTATCTACCTGTAAGATTATGCTATTTATAACCTTCTATACTTTTGCTAACAAGAAATGCATCCATTCCTCTCTTAAATTCATTCAGTGAGTTGGCCATCACCACTTCCTCAGGAAGAGAGTTCCAGAGCCTCACTGCTCTTACCGTGAAGAACCCTCTTCTATGCTGATGTAGGAATTTTCTTTCCTCCAATCGAAAAGAATGCCCCCTTGTTCTTGTCATAGTCCTTGGTACAAACAGATCATGGGAGAGATCTCTATATGGCCCTCTGATATATTTGTACATATTTATTAGGTCTCCCCTAAGTCTTCTCTTTTCTAGAGTAAATAGACCTAATTTTGATAACCTTTCCGTGTATTGTAATGCACCCATTCCATTTATTATTTTAGTAGCCCGCCTCTGAACCCTTTCAAGTTCAGTAATGTCTTTCTTCAGCACCGGCGCCCAAAATTGCACACAATACTCCAAGTGTGGTCTGACTAGTGATTTGTACAGAGGGAGAATGATGTTTTCATCTCGTGCCCCCAGACCTCTTCTAATGCATCCCATCACCCTATTTGCTTTGGTGGCTGCTGCCTGACACTGGGCACTCCAATTTAGATTCTTATTCACTAAGATGCCTAAGTCTTTTTCCATGTCTGATTTCCCCAGCAGTTTCCCATTTAGTAAGTAATCGTAGCATCTGTTTCTCCTTCCCATGTGCATAACCTTACACTTATCTGTGTAAACCTCATTTGCCATTTTTCAGCCCAATTCTCCAATTTACTCAAATCCATCTGTAGTTGCAAACTGTCCTCCTTTGTGTTAACTACCTTACATAGTTTTGTATCATCTGCAAATACTGATATTTTACTCTGTAAACCATCCACCAGATCATTAATAAATATATTAAATAGTAGGGGGCCCAATACAGACCCCTGTGGCACCCCACTAGTAACCCTGGCCCAATCTGAGTATGCACCATTAATAACCACTCTTTGTTTTCTACCACTAAGCCAGCTACCTACCCATCTACACACATTTTCCCCGAGCCCAAGCTTTCTCATTTTACTTAGCAGTCTTTTATGTGGGACAGTGTCAAATGCTTTACCGAAGTCGAGATAAATGACATCCAATGATTCTCCTCGGTCCATGTGAGAGCTTACATCCTCATAGAAGCTGATCAGGTTAGTTTGACAGGAGCGATCCTTCATAAATCCATGTTGATATGGAGTTAAACAGTTATTAACATTGAGACATTCCATAATAGTATCCCTTAAAAACCCTTCAAACATTTTACCCACAACAGATGTTAAGCTTACCGGCCTATAGTTTCCAGGTTCCCTTTTACACCCTTTTTTGAATATTAGAAGAAAGCAGTGGAAAAATCCAGCTGGACTCCAAAGGGATAAATAAAAATGCTTCTTTATTTATATCAACTCGATTAAAAATATATATCCATTTCTCAAGTAAAGACACCGGCTTGTTCACACTGATGCATGGCAGATGTATACTACTACGCGTTTCGGCGGAACGCCTTCCTCAGGTCATAGTCAGTACAAGATTAAGAGGATATTTATAAATGTTTTTCCTGAGCAGCGAAGTAACTCACATGTTCTCAATAAATTAATTATATAGGGGAGTATACACTGCTCAGGTAAAATCACAAATTCACAAGAGGAAAGTACAAAAAGACCATGAAGTATTTATCTAACCTTAAATTACATAGGTATCCATCCAGATAAAATACAGAAAAAAATATATATATATCAATTAACATCTAGGTATGAAAATCTTATATATAGATAAATATACATATCTTTTTTTCTTTCTTTTTTTTCCCATAAATGGACATGAAAATCAATAGACACAATAAAACCCCACTTTATAGATGTAGATAATCACATTCGTTTGTCAAAACACATTATAGGAAGCAAGACATATAAAAAGGACACTGCCCACAGGTATAAGAAGAGAGAGAGAGAAAAAAAAAAAAAAATTATAATGTCTCGCAGTTGTCAGCCGATGCCTACCCGTATATGTAAGGCTCAAACAGAACACATGTCAATATTAATGAGCGACAGAAATATCAGTGTTGAGATCTACAACAACAAATCAACCACGCTCATACAATGGAAGTGTAAAGTGCTGTTGTATTAGTCTCGCAGTTGTCAGCCAAAAAAAAAAAAAAAAAGTTAAATTTCTCTCTTTTTTTCAAAAACCTCAATAGCATAAGATCAAATCATGTCTGTTCTTGCAAAGTCAGAAAATCTTGTGAGATCACTTGGGAAGTTGAGACTGTAGGGGCACATATCTCATTGCTTTTGTCAAAGTGACATTTGACTGTAAGGTTCCTCACAAATTTATTAATGTCACATAGAGTATTAAATATATCAAAGTCTCTGGATGGGGAAAACCCCAATCCCTTCGATAAAACATTAATTTGTGTTTGTGACAATATATAACTGGATATATTCCAGATTGGAACACTCACCAATTCTTCAGACTCCGAGTATGGTATTTTCTTCCTGTGTTTCTTGCCTCCCCTTCGTCGTTTTTTGCACGCTTGCGGTTTTTATTGCTGTGGTTGGGAAACCACTGGTTATTTCCCACAGAAGTGGAGGTAGAGGCATTGGATGTATCAGAGAAATCATCTGAAGCATTGGAAACTGTGTGCTCTGAGAGAAAGCTGGAACCGGCAAATGAAACTTTGTTTCTCATAGATGATTTTCTTTTGTAGGAAAAAGATCTCTTATTCCAGCTGTATACTTGATTATTAGCATAGTCATCTTTGTCTCTGATAAATTTCTTTTTCTTCATCTCTGTAATGTGTTCCTCTAATTTTGCAAGGTTATTTGAGATATTCTCCTGTAATTTGCCAAAATGCTTGTTACCACGTGGTTAGAAGTCAAAGGTTTTTTTAAGTGCGGTGCCGCTAAATGTAAATGCTGCAGTTTTGTTAGCAAGAGTGATACCTTTGTATCTTTCCACAATGGTAATAGCTTTAACATTAATACTTTCATTAACTGTAATAGTGATCATGTGGTATATCTGATAGAGTGTGAACAATGCCAGATTCAGTACGTAGGCTGTACAGTGGGGCCACTTAAAAAACGTATACGCAAGCACATGTCCGATTCAGTGAACGCTAATACCATTGGTATCTCTGCGGTATCTAGACATTTTGCCACAGTCCACAAGGGCAATTTGACAGCTTTTAAATTCAAGGGTATAGAGAAGGTTTTTAAACCATTGAGAGGAGGCGACTATAGGAGAAAGCTACTTAATCATGAAAGTCGGTGGATTTTTATGTTGGATACCCGCCTCCCAAAGGGATTAAATAGCAGACATGATTTGATCTTATGCTATTGAGGTTTTTGAAAAAAAGAGAGAAATTTAACTTTTTTTTTTTTTTTGGCTGACAACTGCGAGACTAATACAACAGCACTTTACACTTCTATTGTATGAGCGTGGTTGATTTGTTGTTGTAGATCTCAACACTGATATTTCTGTCGCTCATTAATATTGACATGTGTTCTGTTTGAGCCTTACATATACGGGTAGGCATCGGCTGACAACTGCGAGACATTATAATTTTTTTTTTTTTTTTTTTTTTTTCTCTCTCTCTCTTCTTATACCTGTGGGCAGTGTCCTTTTTATATGTCTTGCTTCCTATAATGTGTTTTGACAAACGAATGTGATTATCTACATCTATAAAGTGGGGTTTTATTGTGTCTATTGATTTTCATGTCCATTTATGGGAAAAAAAGAAAGAAAAAAAGATATGTATATTTATCTATATATAAGATTTTCATACCTAGATGTTAATTGATATATATATATTTTTTTCTGTATTTTATCTGGATGGATACCTATGTAATTTAAGGTTAGATAAATACTTCATGGTCTTTTTGTACTTTCCTCTTGTGAATTTGTGATTTTACCTGAGCAGTGTATACTCCCCTATATAATTAATTTATTGAGAACATGTGAGTTACTTCGCTGCTCAGGAAAAACATTTATAAATATCCTCTTAATCTTGTACTGACTATGACCTGAGGAAGGCGTTCCGCCGAAACGCGTAGTAGTATACATCTGCCATGCATCAGTGTGAACAAGCCGGTGTCTTTACTTGAGAAATGGATATATATTTTTAATCGAGTTGATATAAATAAAGAAGCATTTTTATTTATCCCTTTGGAGTCCAGCTGGATTTTTCCACTGCTTTCTTCTATTATCTTCTCGGCTTGCTGCCGTAATCCGTGCCGGACCAAAGGGGACTAACAGGAGGATATATTCAGGCTTGTCTCTGCAGTGGTGAGCGGTTTTGTTTGTTTTTTGTACTTGTCTTTTTTGAATATTGGTACCACATTTGCTAGCCTCCAATCCAGTGGAACAGACCCAGTTTCTATAGAGTCTTTAAAAGGAATAGAGGCCTGTCTATCACATTACTTAACTCCCTTAATACCCGAGGGTGAATGCCATCAGGGCCTGGTGATTTGTCAATTTTAATGTTACTAAGTCGGTTCTGCACTTCTTCCTGGGTTAGGAAGGTCATACTTAATGGGGCATTTACATGATCACTCTGCATTTCCCCTGGCATATGCTTTTCCTGTGTGAACACAGTTGAGAAAAAAGTATTTAAAACATTTGCTTTTCCCACATCGCTTTCTATGATTTTACCCTCATTATTCTTTAAAGGGCCAACACCATCAATTTTAATCTTTTTTCTGTTTATATAATTAAAGAATAGTTTGGGATTTGTTTTGCTTTCCTTAGCAATGAGTCTCTCAGTTTCTACTTTTGCTAAATGTATTTGTTTTTTACACATTTTATTTTTTTCTCTATATATTTTTAATGCTTCCTCGCTGCCTTCTTGTTTTAGCTTTTTAAATGCCTTTTTCTTATTATTCATTGCCCCTTTTACATCCTTATTTAGCCACATTGGTTTTCTCCTGTTCCTAGCCCTTTTATTTCCGTACGGTATGGCTAGCTCGCAGTGGGTGTTTAATACCGATTTAAAAATTTCCCACTTATTTTCTGTGCTCCCATTTTTGAGGACATTGTCCCAATCAATTTGGCGAAGGTCTTCTCTAAGCTGATCAAACTTTGCTTTCCTGAAATTCAGCGTTTTTATAACCCCCCTCCAAGGCACCTTACTAAAGGACAAGTGGAATTGTATTATATTGTGGTCACTATTCCCTAGGTGCCCATCCACTCGTACGTCTGTTATTCTATCTGGCCTGTTGCTTAAAATTAAGTCCAGAAGGACTGCCCCTCTAGTTGAGCCCGGCACAAGTTGGGACAGATAATTATCCTTAGTTACTGACAGAAGCCGGTTTCCTTTCTGAGATACGCAGGTTTCAGTTTCCCAGTCTATATCGGGGTAATTGAATTCCCCCATAATAATCACCTCATTGTGATTTGCTGCTTTGTCTATTTGTTTCAATAATATATTTTCAGTAGTTTCTGTTATATTTGGTGGCTTATAACAAACCCCTATGAGGATTTTATCAGTTTTCCCTCCTTGTATCTCCACCCATAGAGACTCCACCTCTTCATTTCCCTCTTGAATATCTTCTCTTAGTCTGGGCTTTAAACTGGACTTTATATATAGACAGACTCCACCCCCTCTCCTTTTTTTACGATCCCTCCTAAACAATTCATATCCTTGCAGGTTAGCCGCCCAGTCATAACTGTCATCTAACCATGTCTCAGTTATTCCTACTATGTCGTATTTCTCCTCATACATTACCAGCTCCAGTTCCTCCATCTTATTGGTCAGGCTTCTTGCATTGGTCAGCATGCAGGAAAGAAGTTTTGCTCCCCTTTTCTTAGCTTCCTTCTGATTACCCTGTCTTGGGTCCTCTTTACGGCATCTAGTGCCCTTGATTAGTTTGTCCTTCTGTTGCATGTTCTTGTCTGCTGTTTTTTCTCCCATCCCCTCTTCTTCTAGTTTAAAGCCCTCCTGATGAGTGTGGCAAGCCTTCTGGTGAACGTGTGTTTCCCAGGTTTTGTGAGGTGTATCCCGTCTCTTGCGAGAAGTCCATCGTAGAGGTAATTCACTCCATGGTCCAAGAATCCAAATCCTTGCTGCCTGCACCATCGTCGTAGCCAGTTGTTCAAATCTAGTATCCTATTCCATCTTCTGACACCATGGCCATCGACTGGGAGGATTGATGAGAAAACAACCTGTACGTTCCGTTCCTTAATTTTCTTCCCCAGAATTTCAAAGTCTTCACAAATAGTTGGTAGATCATTTCTTGCCGTGTCGTTTGTTCCTACATGTATCAATAGGAACGGGTATTCGTCCTTGGATCCGAGGATAGTTGGTATCCTGTTGGCCACATCCTTGATTTTTGCTCCCGGTAGGCAGCATACTTCTCGTGCGGTTATGTCCGGCCTGCAGATAGTTGCCTCCGTGCCTCTTAGTAGTGAGTCGCCCATAACTACCACTCTTCTTTTCTTTCTGGATGCACTGCATTTTGCTCCTGAGTGTTTTTGAGTGTCTTTTGTTTCTGCTTTTGTTGACAAAGTAACTGCTTTTGATGATACTGTGTCTTCTCCTGTAGAGACGGTATCATCCTGAGCTGTGCCATTTTCGTTCTCCAGCATGAGGGCTTCATATTGGTTGCTAAGCTGTGTGGGTGGTGCCGACCACTTGATCCGCTGGCTTCTTTTGGTCACATGTGTCCACTTTTCAGCCTCTGTATGTGTTCTGAAGCTTTTCTCACTTTCCATATCCTGAATTGTTGCTTCTGCCTCGTCCAAGAAGTCCTCATGTTCTTTAATTAGCTTCAAAGTTGCTATTCTTTCTTCCAGTCCCTGCACCTTTTCCTCTAAGAGGGCAACAAGTTTGCACTTTTGACAGGTGAAGTTGGATTTTTTGTGCGGCAGATCCGTAAACATGTAGCATGTGTTGCAGGTGACCATGTGGATTTTCTTCTCTTCCATAATGCTGATGTAGCGTATGACAGGCGAAAGTCGCGAGCCGTCAGGCGCGCGGTTTTGCGATGTCCTCAAACAGCGAGACCCGGCAAGTCCCAGCAATCGATCAGCTTACGGCGACTCTTCTCTTCTTAAACAGCTACAGTTATCACCACTATGAGATTGTGTTAAAACTATGCCACACTTATCTTCAGTCGCCTCCCTTTACTCCTGTGCCTAGACACCGGTAGTCCGCTCCCCGACTTGTATATGCCGTAGGAGCCCGTTTGCCCGCAGACGCTGGCCCTTTGGGTCTCTATGCCTTGGCGGTGGCTTTACCCTGTATGGTTGGGCTGTTGTCTTCTAACGGGGCTTGTGTGGGATTAGGCCCTAAAGTCCAGTCCGCAATCAGTTGATTTGACTCGGCCCTGTCGGTTCAGGGCTTTGTACTGGGTTTGAGTACCCCTCCTGGTGCCCCGGTTTCCAATAGGTTCCCCGGTTCGGTACCGGCAGGCCACCGCCCGACCCCGGTCCCTACGGTTCCACCGGCTGTAATCTCAGCTCCTGCAGGCGGCCACCACCGTCTGCCTCCTTGCCAATGGTGACTGGGCTCCGACCCAGCCACTGGGTAGTCTCTTGGCAGCCTGGACACAGGACTGCCTGTGAACTTGACTGCTCTCTACCTCCTCCAGACTACTCTCCTCTAGAACTTCAACTTGTCTGTGTTTTTCCGCCTCCAGGCCTGTGAACTCCTCGGTGGGCGGAGCCAATCGCCTGGCTCCGCCCCCTCTGGTGTGGACATCAAACCTGGAGGGTGGTGACAAGGTTTTTAGTTTGACTGATGTCACCTAATCGGGAGGGGGTGCATACCTCCCAACCGTCCCGGATACAGCGGGACAGTCCCTCTTCTGAGCCTTTGATCCCGGGTCCCGCCCGTGAGGCTGTTTGTCCCGGCTCCACCCACCCACTGTAGCCCTGCCTCGCTGTTTCTCCCTTCTACTATTCATTACAGAGCCGAGCGCGCACCTACTCCTGTGACTGCTGCTGAGGTATGAATCACCCCCTGCAGCAGAGCGACCCCCCTGCAGCAGAGCGACCCCCCCCTGCAGCAGAGCCCCCCCCCCCCCCCTGCACCAGAGCCGACCCCCCCCCAGCCCCGGAGCCTGCGTTTCTCTGCAGCTGTTCTCTGACTCCCCGTGTGCGGCTTCTCACTGCTGCAGACACGCGGGGAGTCAGGAAGCTGAGGAGACCGTGCAATCAGCTCTTCTCTCTCCTGCAGATAGCACTGGCCAGTAATAACCTATGCAGAGTGGCATCTGCAGGCTTCTATTAGCTTACCGATCAGTGGTCTCCTGCCTGTGGAGCAGAGCTGCTGGGTCCTAGCTTCCCAACAGGTTCAGCTCTGCTTTATCCTGGCTCCCCTACCAGTTAAAGGGAACATGTCAACAGAAATTTCACAATAAAAATAAAAGATTCCCCTCTGCAGCTCCTGGGCTGCTTCTAGAAAGGTTCCTGTTGTTATTGTGCCCCCTTTGAGACCTACAAAAATACTTTATGAAGTCTTACCTTTTTGTATGCAAATGTGTTTTTATGGTCACGGGGGCGGGCTGTCTGGCGTCCGTTATTCCCCCTCCTGCCGCTTTACGCAGTCCCCCATTGCTCATTTACATACACAAGAACGCCTTCCTCATGTAACTGTCCTCCCGAAGTTTTACGCATGTGAACGCTTTTTCAGGTGATTGCGCAGGCACGAGATTATGGGCGGCGCTGTGATTGTCATCAGCAGCGTTAACCAAGTACCCGCCCATAATCTCGTGCCCGCACTTTTCCCTCTGACTCCACCGTTATGCGCAAGTGCTGGCCATATGAACCATGTTACCTATTACTGCTTGCACGAGATTATGGGCGGGTACTTGGATGACTTTGCTGATGACAATCACAGCGCCGCCCATAATCTCGCGCCCATGGTAATAGGTAACATGGTTCATATGGCCAGTGCTTGCGCATAACGGTGGAGGCAGAGTGAGAAGCGCGGGCACGAGATTATGGGCGGGTACTTGGATGACGCTGCTGATGACAATCACAGCGCCGCCCATAATCTCGCGCCCACGGTAATAGGTAACATGGTTCATATGGACAGTGCTTGCGCATAACAGTGGAGGCAGAGTGAGAAGCGTGGGTACAAGATTATGGGTGGGTACTTGGATAACGCTGCTGATGACAATCACAGCGCCGCCCATAATCTCGCGCCCATGGTAATAGGTAACGTGGTTCATATGGCCAGTGCTTGCGCATAACGGTGGAGGCAGAGTGAGAAGCGTGGGTACAAGATTATGGGTGGGTACTTGGATAACGCTGCTGATGACAATCACAGCGCCGCCCATAATCTCGCGCCTGCGCAATCACCTCAAAAGCGTTCACACTTTGCACAGTGCTTACTCCCGCGAGAGTGGCACTGGGCATGCACAAAACTTCAGGAGGACAGTTACATGAGGAAGGCGTCCTCATGTATGGAAATGAGCAATGGGGGACGGCGTCCAGCGGCAGGAGGGGGAATAACGGACGCCAGGCAGCCCGCCCCCGTGACCATAAAAACAGATTTGCATACAAAAAGGTAAGACTTCATAAAGTATTATTTTAGGTCTCAAAGGGGGCACAATAGCAACAGGAACCTTTCCAGAATGCAGCCCAGGAGCTGCAGAGGGGAATCTTTTATTTTTTTTGCTAAATTTCTGGTGACAGTTTCCCTTTAAAGGGAACCTGTCAGGTGCAATCTGCACTCAGAGCCAGGAGCAGTTCTGGGTGTATATTGCTAATCCCTCCCTAACTGTCCCTGTATACACTAGCATAGATAAAGAGATCTATAGAAAAAGTATTTTTAAAGAGCTTATATCTTATGCTAATTAGCGCGGGGACTAGTCCCAAGGGCGTTACTTCACTTGGCTAGTCGGCTCATATAGCGTGTTAGTACTCACACAGGGGCGTAATAACATGCTAACATGCTATGCGAGCCGACTAGCCAAGTGAAGTAACGCCCTTGTGACTAGTCCCCGCGCTCATTAGCATAAGATATAAGATCTTTAAAAATATTTGTTCTTGATCTCTTTATCTATGCTAGTGTATACAGGGACGGTTAGGCAGGGATTAGCAATATACACCCAGAACTGCTCCTGGCTCTGAGTGCATATTGCACCTGACAGGTTCACTTTAAAGGGAACCTGTCACCAGATTTGGGGCCTATAAGCTGCGGCCACCACCAGCGGGATCTTATGTACACATTCTAACATGCTGCATACCTCCCAACCGTCCCGGATACAGCGGGACTTTCACGCTTTACGTTGTTTGTCCCGTTGCCACGGGCGGGACGGCCGGCTCCCGGGCTCCGCCCACCCACTCTCTCTCCGCCTCCCTGCTTTTCCCTCCTACCATCCTAGTAGACGTGGCATAGAGAGGAGCGCTGCCTGTGCTGCTGCTGGTACAGTAAACTAATCTCCCCAGCGCTGATTTCCCTCCCTCCCCCCTCACCCCCGGCCGGAGCCTGTCTGTGCAATCGGCCGGCCGCCTGTCTGTGCGGTCGGCCCGCCACCTGTCTGTGCGGGCGCCCCCCGCCGCCTGTCTGTGCGGGCGCCCCCCGCCGCCTGTCTGTGCGGGCGCCCCCCTGCCGCCTGTCTGTGCGGGCGCCCCCCTGCCGCCTGTCTGTGCGGGCGCCCCCCTGCCGCCTGTCTGTGCGGGCGCCCCCCTGCCGCCTGTCTGTGCGGGCGCCCCCCGCCGCCTGTCTGTGCGGGCGCCCCCCCGCCGCCTGTCTGTGCGGGCGCCCCCCTGCCGCCTGTCTGTGCGGGCGCCCCCCTGCCGCCTGTCTGTGCGGGCGCCCCCCTGCCGCCTGTCTGTGCGGGCGCCCCCCTGCCGCCTGTCTGTGCGGGCGCCCCCCGCCGCCTGTCTGTGCGGGCGGCCCGCCGCCTCATTGTGCGGGCGGCCGGCCGCCTCTCTCTGCGGGCGGCTGGCCGCCTCTCTGTGCGGGCGGCCCGCCGCCTGTCTGTGAAGGCGGCCGGCCGCCTGTCTGTGAAGGCGACCGGCCGCCTCACTGTGGCTGCCTGCGTGTCCGTGCTGGAGGCCCGCCGGCTGCCTGCGTGTCCGTGCTGGAGGCCCGCCGGCTGCCTGCGTGTCCGTGCTGGAGGCCCGCCGGCTGCCTGCGTGTCCGTGCTGGAGGCCCGCCGGCTGCCTGCGTGTCCGTGCTGGAGGCCCGCCGGCTGCCTGCGTGTCCGTGCTGGAGGCCCGCCGGCTGCCTGCGTGTCCGTGCTGGAGGCCCGCCGGCTGCCTGCGTGTCCGTGCTGGAGGCCCGCCGGCTGCCTGCGTGTCCGTGCTGGAGGCCCGCCGGCTGCCTGCGTGTCCGTGCTGGAGGCCCGCCGGCTGCCTGCGTGTCCGTGCTGGAGGCCCGCCGGCTGCCTGCGTGTCCGTGCTGGAGGCCCGCGGGCTGCCTGCGTGTCCGTGCTGGAGGCCCGCGGGCTGCCTGCGTGTCCGTGCTGGAGGCCCGCCGGCTGCCTGCGTGTCCGTGCTGGAGGCCCGCCGGCTGCCTGCGTGTCCGTGCTGGAGGCCCGCCGGCTGCCTGCGTGTCCGTGCTGGAGGCCCGCCGGCTGCCTGCGTGTCCGTGCTGGAGGCCCGCCGGCTGCCTGCGTGTCCGTGCTGGAGGCCCGCCGGCTGCCTGCGTGTCCGTGCTGGAGGCCCGCCGGCTGCCTGCGTGTCCGTGCTGGAGGCCCGCCGGCTGCCTGCGTGTCCGTGCTGGAGGCCCGCCGGCTGCCTGCGTGTCCGTGCTGGAGGCCCGCCGGCTGCCTGCGTGTCCGTGCTGGAGGCCCGCCGGCTGCCTGCGTGTCCGTGCTGGAGGCCCGCCGGCTGCCTGCGTGTCCGTGCTGGAGGTCCGCCGGCTGCCTGCGTGTCCGTGCTGGAGGCCCGCCGGCTGCCTGCGTGTCCGTGCTGGAGGCCCGCCGGCTGCCTGCGTGTCCGTGCTGGAGGCCCGCCGGCTGCCTGCGTGTCCGTGCTGGAGGCCCGCCGGCTGCCTGCGTGTCCGTGCTGGAGGTCCGCCGGCTGCCTGCGTGTCCGTGCTGGAGGCCCGCCGGCTGCCTGCGTGTCCGTGCTGGAGGCCCGCCGGCTGCCTGCGTGTCCGTGCTGGAGGCCCGCCGGCTGCCTGCGTGTCCGTGCTGGAGGCCCGATGGCTGCCTGCGTGTCCGTGCTGGAGGCCCGATGGCTGCCTGCGTGTCCGTGCTGGAGGCCCGCCGGCTGCCTGCGTGTTTGTGCTGAATGGGTGTGGATGGGGAGTGGATATGGGCGTGACTGTGAAATGGGTGTGGTTAGGGGGCGTGGCCTAAAAATTTGCTTTGTCCCTCTTTTCCTTCTTTAAAAGTTGGGAGGTATGGGGGTGTGGTGTTGTGTGTGACTACCTGGGACGACCTGATTAGTCCAGGGCGTCACACCTTAAGGCTCAACGTGGATAATTACCTGCAGCTCATTGGGTTTACCACCATATCCCTGTACTGCCAGGCAGAGGGGTAGCAGGGAATGAATTCTGGGGATCTGGTCTGTGGTATTAGGGGTCTGGTCTGAGGTCTGGAATCATTTTGCTGTTTAGGGAAATTATTTGGGGGTTTAATATTGTTGGGATGTATTTTATTTTTGGGTCTGGAGTTCATTATTGGGGTCTTATCCGCACAGTAAAGCCTGCACATATGACAACATGGGCAGATGTGGTGAGGACACAACTCTAGGACATGTAGTGTGACAATCAGTTGTGCCCTACACTCCCGACATAAATCTCAGTTTAGAAGGGGCCCCACCTTGACACTACCAGCTATTGGAACATGGGGCACCCTACACCCTCTCCTCCTAGCCTGGCACTTACAAGGAAGCTTCTGCGCATGTGCCGTAGATTCACGCTATTCTTTCTGCTGGAAATTGCGCAGACACGTAACAAAGTATGGGATTGCACAAATCCACGCGAGATTCTCCGTGCACGCCTGTAATATCGCAGCATTGACACTAGAGGGCGGGGGCGCTGGAATGTAAGAACTTATGTCCAAGGCCTCCGTGCCTGCACATGCGCCCAGAGAACCAGGAAGAGCCGTTTCCATGGTAACATGACGCCTCGCCGGCAGGGAGGAGAGTGGGCGGAGCCTCTACCACAGTCCCCGGCTGCAGTGTGGCCTGGCATTCGGCATGGCTCCCCCGTGCAGCTGGATGTGGCGCCTTCCTCGCTGCCCGCTGCTTGGCACAACTAGACGTCTGGGTAAGACTCGTATGGATAAAGCAGGGCATGGAACTACAAGTGCCAGCATGTTCTATTACCATGGCAGTATTGTGGTAATGCCCCTCACTGGCATGGCTGCCCTGCGCTCCAGGGCCATGTGCTTGTGCAGTGTATGTGTACACAGAGCTGATGTGATGTCTGATGTGCAGGTGCAGCGCGGACACTTTCCAGCAGCCGCCAGCCGCCCCGGATCTGTATAGTGGGCAGCGGCCCAGCCGGATTTTACACCGCTCAGCACCTGTTAAAGGTAAGACCCATCACCTGACAACCCGACACCCGCCTGGTGAGTGTCGCCTGGCATGTACTGATGGGGGAGATGTGGTCGGGCATCTCTGCCCTGTGTGTGGGCTGGCAGTAATACAGACCTCTGCTATCTATATCAGTCCTATAGATGTTCCTTTAAGAAGATTGTCCTACTTGCACTGATAACTTGGAGCACCAACCTGTGTGTATGGCAAAGGGGAAGGGTCAGTTTACACTATGGGATCCTTTGTCAGAAATGACCCCAAATCAGCAACATGTTTGCCATTTGACAGTTGTCTGATCTGATTTCCACAGACCAATTGCACTTGTGATGCACACAGAACGATCAGTGATAGATAGTGAGGAGTGAGCACTACCATGCTCTGGTGCTCTGTACTAGTGATGAGCGAGCACTACCATGCTCTGGTGCTCTGTACTAGTGATGAGCGAGCACTACCATGCTGGGGGGCTCTGTACTAGTGAGGAGTGAGCACTACCATGCTCAGGTGCTCTGTACTAGTGATGAGCGAGCACTACCATGCTCTGGTGCTCTGTACTAGTGATGAGCGAGCACTACCATGCTGGGGGGCTCTGTACTAGTGATGAGCGAGCACTACCATGCTGGGGGGCTCTGTACTAGTGATGAGTGAGCACTACCATGCTCAGGTGCTCTGTACTAGTGATGAGCGAGCACTACCATGCTCTGGTGCTCTGTACTAGTGATGAGCGAGCACTACCATGCTCGGGGGCTCTGTACTAGTGATGAGCGAGCACTACCATGCTCGGGGGCTCTGTACTAGTGAGGAGCGAGCACTACCATGCTCAGGTGCTCTGTACTAGTGATGAGTGAGCACTACCATGCTCAGGTGCTCTGTACTAGTGATGAGCGAGCACTACCATACTCGGGTGCTCTGTACTAGTGATGAGCGAGCACTACCATGCTCAGGGGCTCTGTACTAGTGATGAGCGAGCACTACCATGCTCAGGTGCTGGGTACTAGTGATGAGCGAGCACTACCATGCTCAGGTGCTGGGTACTAGTGATGAGCGAGCACTACCATCCTCAGGTGCTCTGTACTAGTGAGGAGTGAGCACTACCATGCTCAGGTGCTCTGTACTAGTGATGAGCGAGCACTACCATGCTCGGGTGCTCAGTACTAGTGATGAGGGAGCACTACCATGCTCGGGTGCTCAGTACTAGTGATGAGCGAGCACTACCATGCTCGGTACTAGTGATGAGGGAGCACTACCATGCTCGGGTGCTCAGTACTAGTGATGAGCGAGCACTACCATGCTCAGGGGCTCTGTACTAGTGATGAGTGAGCACTACCATGCTCGGGGGCTCTGTACTAGTGATGAGCGAGCACTACCATGCTCAGGTGCTCTATACTAGTGATGAGTGAGCACTACCATGCTCGGGGGCCTGGTACTAGTGATGAGCGAGCACTACCATGCTCAGGTGCTCTGTACTAGTGATGAGCGAGCACTACCATGCTCAGGTGCTCTGTACTAGTGATGAGCGAGCACTGCCATGCTCGGGGGCTCTGTACTAGTGATGAGTGAGCACTACCATGCTCGGGGGCTCTGTACTAGTGATGAGTGAGCACTACCATGCTCGGGGGCTCTGTACTAGTGATGAGTGAGCACTACCATGCTCGGGGGCTCTGTACTAGTGATGAGTGAGCACTACCATGCTCGGGGGCTCTGTACTAGTGATGAGTGAGCACTACCATGCTCGGGTGCTCTGTACTAGTGATGAGCGAGCACTACCATGCTCGGGTGCTCGGTACTAGTGATGAGCGAGCACTACCATGCTCGGGTGCTCGGTACTAGTGATGAGTGAGCACTACCATGCTCAGGTGCTCTGTACTAGTGATGAGTGAGCACTACCATACTCAGGTGCTCTGTACTAGTGATGAGCGAGCACTACCATGCTCGGGTGCTCGGTACTAGTGATGAGCGAGCACTACCATGCTCGGGTGCTCGGTACTAGTGATGAGTGAGCACTACCATGCTCGGGTGCTCTGTACTAGTGATGAGTGAGCACTACCATGCTCGGGTGCTCTGTACTAGTGATGAGTGAGCACTACCATGCTCAGGTGCTCTGTACTAGTGATGAGCGAGCACTACCATACTCGGGTGCTCTGTACTAGTGATGAGCGAGCACTACCATGCTCAGGGGCTCTGTACTAGTGATGAGCGAGCACTACCATGCTCAGGTGCTGGGTACTAGTGATGAGCGAGCACTACCATACTCAGGTGCTCTGTACTAGTGATGAGCGAGCACTGCCATGCTCGGGGGCTCTGTACTAGTGATGAGTGAGCACTACCATGCTCGGGGGCTCTGTACTAGTGATGAGTGAGCACTACCATGCTCGGGGGCTCTGTACTAGTGATGAGTGAGCACTACCATGCTCGGGGGCTCTGTACTAGTGATGAGTGAGCACTACCATGCTCGGGGGCTCTGTACTAGTGATGAGTGAGCACTACCATGCTCGGGTGCTCTGTACTAGTGATGAGCGAGCACTACCATGCTCGGGTGCTCGGTACTAGTGATGAGCGAGCACTACCATGCTCGGGTGCTCGGTACTAGTGATGAGTGAGCACTACCATGCTCAGGTGCTCTGTACTAGTGATGAGTGAGCACTACCATACTCAGGTGCTCTGTACTAGTGATGAGCGAGCACTACCATGCTCGGGTGCTCGGTACTAGTGATGAGCGAGCACTACCATGCTCGGGTGCTCGGTACTAGTGATGAGTGAGCACTACCATGCTCGGGTGCTCTGTACTAGTGATGAGTGAGCACTACCATGCTCGGGTGCTCTGTACTAGTGATGAGTGAGCACTACCATGCTCAGGTGCTCTGTACTAGTGATGAGCGAGCACTACCATACTCGGGTGCTCTGTACTAGTGATGAGCGAGCACTACCATGCTCAGGGGCTCTGTACTAGTGATGAGCGAGCACTACCATGCTCAGGTGCTGGGTACTAGTGATGAGCGAGCACTACCATCCTCAGGTGCTCTGTACTAGTGAGGAGTGAGCACTACCATGCTCAGGTGCTCTGTACTAGTGATGAGCGAGCACTACCATGCTCGGGTGCTCAGTACTAGTGATGAGGGAGCACTACCATGCTCGGGTGCTCAGTACTAGTGATGAGCGAGCACTACCATGCTCGGTACTAGTGATGAGGGAGCACTACCATGCTCGGGTGCTCAGTACTAGTGATGAGCGAGCACTACCATGCTCAGGGGCTCTGTACTAGTGATGAGTGAGCACTACCATGCTCGGGGGCTCTGTACTAGTGATGAGCGAGCACTACCATGCTCAGGTGCTCTATACTAGTGATGAGTGAGCACTACCATGCTTGGGGGCCTGGTACTAGTGATGAGCGAGCACTACCATGCTCAGGTGCTCTGTACTAGTGATGAGCGAGCACTACCATGCTCAGGTGCTCTGTACTAGTGATGAGCGAGCACTGCCATGCTCGGGGGCTCTGTACTAGTGATGAGTGAGCACTACCATGCTCGGGGGCTCTGTACTAGTGATGAGTGAGCACTACCATGCTCGGGGGCTCTGTACTAGTGATGAGTGAGCACTACCATGCTCGGGGGCTCTGTACTAGTGATGAGTGAGCACTACCATGCTCGGGGGCTCTGTACTAGTGATGAGTGAGCACTACCATGCTCGGGTGCTCTGTACTAGTGATGAGCGAGCACTACCATGCTCGGGTGCTCGGTACTAGTGATGAGCGAGCACTACCATGCTCGGGTGCTCGGTACTAGTGATGAGTGAGCACTACCATGCTCAGGTGCTCTGTACTAGTGATGAGTGAGCACTACCATACTCAGGTGCTCTGTACTAGTGATGAGCGAGCACTACCATGCTCGGGTGCTCGGTACTAGTGATGAGCGAGCACTACCATGCTCGGGTGCTCGGTACTAGTGATGAGTGAGCACTACCATGCTCGGGTGCTCTGTACTAGTGATGAGTGAGCACTACCATGCTCGGGTGCTCTGTACTAGTGATGAGTGAACACTACCATGCTCAGGTGCTCGGTACTAGTGATGAGTGAGCACTACCATGCTCGGGTGCTCTGTACTAGTGATGAGTGAACACTACCATGCTCAGGTGCTCTGTACTAGTGATGAGTGAGCACTACCATGCTCGGGTGCTCGGTACTAGTGATGAGCTTTCTTGTGTTTGTAGTATGTGCTTTGCTACCGCCGCAGTGAGCATCTTTCTTGTGTTTGCAGCATCACACACAAGCTACAGTGGATATTTATGAGAAACTGCCGGTTCCCTTTGGCTTGGTCCGTTTTGGTGTGGCACCGGATCATCCCGAAGTAAAAGTAAGTGTTTCTAAGCCTTATAATCTACAGCTGTAATATTCATGTTTGGTTGCAGTTAACCTGTCAGCAGAAATTTTGCACTAAACCTACAAGATTCCCCCTCTGCAGCTCGCGGGCTGCATTCTAGAAAGGTTCCTGTTGTTATTGTGCCCCCTTTTAGACCAAAATAAATACTTTATAAAGTGGTACCTTTTCGTATGCAAATCTTGTTAATCGAACACGGGGGTGGGCTGTCTGGTGTCCGTTATCCTGCCTCCTGCTGCTTTACGCCGTCCCCCATCGCTCAATTTCATACCTCATGACACCGCCCAGTGCTCCCGAGGTCTCGCGCATGCGCCGTGCCACTCTAGCGGGACTGTGCACAGTGTGACCGCTGGTGACGTGTTGCGCAGGCGTGAGATTATGGGCGGCGCTGTGATTTTCATCAGCAAGTACCCGCCCATAATCTCATGCCCGCGCTGTCCCCTCTGCCTCCACCGTTCTGCGCAAGCGCTGGCTTACATTTTAACAATTAATAAAAGAGTAGCAATTTTAAATATTTTTCTTATAATTAATGATGAGCGAGCACCTCCATGATCGGGTGCTCGATACTCGTAATGAGCAGTTGGATGCTGGGATGGGCGCAACTTGAGTACCCGAGTATAATGGAAGTCAGTGGGGAACTCAAGCATTTTTCCTGAAGATTTCCCAGAAAAATACATGAGTTCCCCATTGACTTCCATTATACTTTGGTACTTGAGTCGCATCCATCTGAGCATTAACTGCTCATTTCGAGTCCCAAGCATGGTAGTGCTCCCTCATCACTAATGAGTGCTCACCACTGCTCAATACTCGATCTAGGATTGGGGTGCTCGGACGCACTCATTGCTCAGCCGAGCATCGCAGGTGCTCCTATGTGTCATTCATGAACCACTGGGAGCCGACACCCCTGCTGAAGGCAGAGCACAGTACTGTAATGCGCAGGCACAGAGAAACATCAAAGACCACCCGCGCATGTGCACTACAATAGTTTGATCTGCCCTTAGTTGGGCAAATCAATATGCGCTTGTGCAGGAGCGCGATGGAGTCCTCTGTGTGGATGATGTAGGACGCACCATCCACATGGAGCTGGGAAGGAGGACGGCGACTGCACAGAAGAGAGGAGACACCAAATCAAGACCAATGATTCCCATTGGACCCGAATGCCCACAGGTGAGTATAATAAAGGTCTTTTTTGCATAATGTAGAACGACCTGGGTCTTATATACAGTATTCTAGAATGCTATCTATATAAGACCTCACCGGTGGTGGTCACAGCTCATACAGGAAAATCCTGGTGACAAGTTCCCTTTAAAAGATTACAATGTAGGGGCAATGAGGAGCCTTCAGTAAACCCCCTGGTTGCCATAGCAAACCACTGACACCTCATGATCTTGCCATAGTGGGACCTGAAGGGTACTGAAAAGCACCTCTATTCCAGGTGGATCCACTTAATTTACGGTATCAGAGATCCCAGGGACATTTAAGTAAAATCATAGAATTTGGAGCCAGCTCTGATCACTGCTATTAGAGGCTGGTGCTGGCTGTGTAACACTGCTGGTGCCTGCCGTGTATGGATCAGCCTCGCCTCCTGAGGCCACTCCATACAAACACACCATACATGTTGGGAAGGTTTTGGGTCAGCATTAAACCCAGTTTATTCATGTGGTTTTATCAATGTTTTGTGATGGGCACTGTCACAACTTCTTTTTCCAAGTAAAGGGTGCTTTGCACGCTGCGACATCACTAACGAGATATCGTCGGGGTCACGTTGTTGGTGACGCACATCCGGCGCCGTTAGCGACTGCGCAACGTGTGACACCAAGGATCGACGATCAACGATTGCAAAATCGTTAAAAATCGATGATTGTTGACACGTCGCTCCTTTTCAAAATATCGTTACTGCTGCAGATACGATGTTGTTCCTCGTTCCTGCGGCACCACACATCGCTGTGTGTGACACCGCAGGAACGAGGAACATCTCCTTACCTGTGTCCACCGGCAATGAGGAAGGAAGGAGGTGGGTGGGATGTTACGTCCCGCTCATCTCCGCCCCTCCTCTGCTATTGGCCGGCTGCCGTGTGACGTCGCTGTGACGCCGCACGAACCGCCCTTTTAGAAAGGAGGCAGTTCGCCGGCCAGAGCGACGTCGCAGGGAAGGTAAGTCCGTGTGACGGGGACTAACGATGTTGTGCACCACAGGCAGCGATTTTTCCTGTGTCGAACAACCGACAGGGGCGGGTACGCTCGCAGCGTGTAAAGTGGCCTGAACTCTAGGGACGTTTTCCCAGATCTGTAGTGAACACGAGATTAGTAACCACATCAGGTCACACAGGATAATGAAGAAAACCGGTCCAAACATCTCACACATTGTTTTCAGGGCAGGGTACTCATGAAGAACATCTTCTTTTATTGTGGAAAGTGTAAGTTAACCGTTCAATACATCAAGACTTTAAATGTTTACTGGTAGAAACGTATAAGCAATAATCGAGGATAGTGTGATACGGTATTAAAGGGACCCCAACAGCAGGATTTACCCCGATAATACAGTACCTACAAGTAGTCTTCAACCCCCTGCAGATTTAGCAGGTTTGATAAGATGCAAATAAGTTAGAGCCTGCAAACTTCAAACAAGAGCAGGATTTATTAACAGATGCATAAATCTTACAAACAAACAAGTTATGTTGCTTGGTTAAATTTTAATAAATTTTCAACATAAAAGTGTGGGTCAATTATTATTCAACCCCTCCCTAGGTTTAATATTTTGTGGAATAACCCTTGTTTGCAATTACAGCTAATAATCGTCTTTTATAAGACCTGATCAGGCCGGCAAAGGTCTCTGGAGTTATCTTGGCCCACTCCTCCATGCAGATCTTCTCCAAGTTATCTAGGTTCTTTGGGTGTCTCATGTGGACTTTAATCTTGAGCTCCTTCCACAAGTTTTCAATTGGGTTAAGGTCAGGAGACTGACTAGGCCACTGCAACACCTTGATTTTTTCCCTCTTGAACCAGGCCTTGGTTTTCTTGGCTGTGTGCTTTGGGTCGTTGTCTTGTTGGAAGATGAAATGACGACCCATCTTAAGATCCTTGATGGAGGAG
Source organism: Anomaloglossus baeobatrachus (assembly GCF_048569485.1). Taxonomy (NCBI): domain Eukaryota; kingdom Metazoa; phylum Chordata; class Amphibia; order Anura; family Aromobatidae; genus Anomaloglossus; species Anomaloglossus baeobatrachus. The sequence continues at coordinate 301,282,967 of NC_134357.1, read as the reverse complement.
CAGAGGTTCTTGGCCAAAATCTCCAGGTAGGCCGTGCTATCCATCTTCCCATGGATGCGGACCAGATGGCCAGGCCCCTTGGCTCAGAAACAGCCCCACAGCATGATGCTGCCACCACCATGCTTGACTGTAGGGATGGTATTCTTGGGGTCGTATGCAGTGCCATCCAGTCTCCAAACGTCACGTGTGTGGTTGGCACCAAAGATCTCAACCTTGGTCTCATCAGACCAGAGAACCTTGAACCAGTCTGTCTCAGAGTCCTCCAAGTGATCATGAGCAAACTGTAGACGAGCCTTGACATGACGCTTTGAAAGTAAAGGTACCTTACGGGCTAGTCTGGAACAGAGACCATTGCGGTGGAGTACGTTACTTATGGTATTGACTGAAACCAATGTCCCCACTGCCATGAGATCTTCCCGAGCTCCTTCCTTGTTGTCATTGGGTTAGCCTTGACTCTTCGGACAAGCCTGGCCTTGGCACGGGTGGAAACTTTCAAAGGCTGTCCAGGCCGTGGAAGGCTAAGGCTATGTCCGCACGTTGCTTTTTACCTGCTTTTTACCTGCTTTTTTGCTGCTTTTTCAACTGCAGCTTTTAATGCCAAAATGGTTGTGTTCTGCTTTTCAAGCAAAGTCTATGGGAATTTGGGTTTCTTGTCCGCACTATGCAGTTCAAACTGCAGCCTTTTTGTTGCAGAACGTTGGTCAAAAACTCAGCTTTGCACTGCAAAACCCAAATGGCAAAAACAATTGACATGTCAGTTGTTTTTGCCATTTGGGTTTTGCACTGCAAAGCTGAGTTTTTGACCAAAGTTCTGCAACAAAAAGGCTGCAGTTTGAACTGCATAGTGCGGACACGAAACCAAAATTCCCATAGACTTTGCTTGAAAAGCAGAACACAACCATTTTGGCATTAAAAGCTGCAGTTGAAAAAGCAGCAAAAAAGCAGGTAAAAAGCAGGTAAAAAGCAACGTGCGGACATAGCCTAACAGTAGTTCCATAAGCCTTCCACTTCCGGATGATGCTCCCAACAGTGGAGACAGGTAGGCCCAACTCCTTGGAAAGGTTTTTGTACCCCTTGCCAGCCTTGTGACCCTCCACGATCTTGTCTCTGATGGCCTTGGAATGCTCCTTTGTCTTTCCCATGTTGACCAAGTATGAGTGCTGTTCACAAGTTTGGGGAGGCTCTTAATTAGCCAGAAAAGGCTGGAAAAAGAGATAATTAATCCAAACATGTGAAGCTCATTGTTCTTTGTGCCTGAAATACTTCTTAATACTTTAGGGGAACCAAACAGAATTCTGGTGGTTTGAGGGGTTGAATAATAAATGACCCTCTGAATAAACTTTTCACAATTTAAAAAAAAAAAAATAAAAAAAGAAATAACATTCTTTTTTGCTGCAGTGCATTTCACACTTCCAGGCTGATCTACAGTCCAAATGTCACAATGCCAAGTTAATTCCGAATGTGTAAACCTGCTAAAACTGCAGGGGGTTGAATACTACTTGTAGGCACTGTATATTAGGGGCGCTTTATCACTCTCCTAATATCATTAATAATCCCTGTGTTGTGCCTACATGTTACATATGTGTGCTCCTACACTCCATTCTGTCTGTATGCAGATAGCTGAAGATGGTGTCCGGCTATTGTCTGCTGTCCTATAGAAAATGAATAGAGCAAAGATGCACATGCTCGACCTCCGCTCTATTCAGAGTGGGGCTCTACAGAACATTGTTCTCGAGATTGGTCCCAGCGACTGCGCTCCCAGTAACCAGCGAGAGATTCCCTATGAATAGGACTAATAATTTCTAAACATGGTATAAATTCCTTAGGCTGCGTTCACCAATGAGTATATGGCGAGTTTTTGATGTTACAGAATTTCTGTACATATAAATCAGATAGATAAATCAGGGTACTTGTATTTTTATTGTGCTTTTTTTTTTTTTTTTTATGCTGTGGTTTTTTTTTTTGTTTTTTTTTTTTAGCGTGTCATGCTTTAAATAAGCCTGCTTTGTTTTTTTTTTTTATATTTCCTGGTATTTGGCTTTGACAAATCTTTTTTTCATAGTCCTGTGTGGACTGTATGCATTTTAGTGCATTTCTGCAGTTTATGCAGTTTTATGTGCAGATTTTCTGTATCTACTGGAAAATCTGCACATAAAACTCAGCATACTTACAAGAGGAATTTGCATGTTGTGGATTTGAAACACACATCGTAGATCAATGATAAAATAAGAAAAAAAAAAACCCACTGAGTATGAAATTTTTACTGTATAAATCCCATTTACTTTGCTGGAGCTATAGAATGCTGCATATTTGACACATCAAAAATACGCATCAAAAACCCATAGGATCACAGCTTTACAGGAGTTGTCTCAAGAGCAAAGTACCGAATTTTTCGCTTTATAAGACGCACTTCTGTTCTCCCAAATTTTGGGGGAAAGTAGGGGGTGCGTCTTATAAGCCGAATATACGGGGGGTTGTGTGTGTGTGTGTATGTGTGTATATATATATATATATATATATATATATATATATATATATATGTGTATGTATATATATATGTGTATGTATATATATGTGTATATGTATATATATGTGTATGTGTATATATATGTATGTGTATATATATGTATGTATATATATATATATGTATGTATATATATATATATATATATGTATGTATATATTACTGCAGGGTCCAGGGGAGGTGGGGGCGCTGCTGGGGGCAGGTGAACGCTGCGGGCTGCAGCCTTTGATCTCCTGCTCCCACTCATATAATATGCACAGCCGCTGTCCATCTCCGGTGGTGCTGAAATCGCACCGCAGTGACGGGCTGGGGGAGCGGTGCATATTATTTGTCCCTGCGCCACCCCTGTGATTGCACATGCCCCCCTGTGATGGCACATGCCCCCCCTGTGTTAGATATGGCCCCCAGGCTGCTACTCATTCTAAAATAAAAAAGCTTTACTTACCCCCTCCAGCGTTTCTCCCCGTGTCCCTGCTTCCACTGTGATCAGGCACGCAGAGATCTCAGTCTGCTGTGCCGATCACATGACCGGCACGAAGAACCAGGAAGTGGAGGAAGAGAAGCACGGAGGGAGACAGGGGGGAGATCAGCGCTGGAGTAGGTAAGGAAAGAGTGTTTTATTTTACTATGGGCAGCAGTATGGGGGCGATATCTAACGCAGGGGGACTTGTGCGATCTATATAGGTGCCATGGGCAGCACCATGGGGGCGATATCTAACACAGGGGGACTTGTGCGATCTATAGGGGCCATGGGCAGCACAGGGGAACGTGTGCCATCACAAGGGGGCTATATTCAATATAAGGGGGCCATATCCAGATTAAGGGGGGCTAATTTTAGGATGGGGGCTATGAGGGACATATACCCTATATGATTTGCTAGAGGGACACTGGCATTATAAGATGGACCCCATTTAACATTAAAAAAAAAAAATTCTCTTTTCCTTCACCAAATTTGGGGGTGCGTCTTATAATCAGGTGCGTCTTATAAAGCAAAAAATACGGTACATTTTAATCAATAGATCTTGGAATAATAATAAGTTCCACAATTGGATGTGTTCTAAAAATGTTCCTGTACTGAGATAATCTTATATACAGTACAGTTCAAAAGTTTGGGGTCACGCAGACAATTTTGTCTTTTCCATGAAAAATCATACTTATGTAACAAATAAGTTGCATAACGAATAGAAAATATAGTCCAGACAGTGACGAGGTTAGAAATAATGATTTTTACTTGAAATAATAATTTTCTCCTTCAAACTTTTCTTTCGTCACAGAATGCTCCTTTTCAGCAATTCCAGCTTTGCAGACCTTTGGCATTCCAGCTGTTAATTTGTTGCGGTAATCTGGAGATATTTCATCCCATGCTTCCCCCCTCCCACTTGTTTGATGGGCACTCTTTGCGTACCATACGGTCAAGCTGCTCCCACAACAGCTCAATAGGGTTGAGATCTGGTGACTGGGCTGGCGACTCCATTACTGATAGAATACCAGCTTCCTGCTTCTTCCCTAAATAGTTTATGCATAATTTGGAGGTGTGCTTTGGGTCCTTGTCCTGTTGTAGGATGAAATTGGCTCCAATCAAGCGCTGTCCACAGGGTATGGCATAGCGTTGCAAAATGGAGTGATAGCCTTCCTATTCAAAATCCCTTTTACATTGAACAAATCTCACACCAGCACCAAAGCAACACCAGACCATCACATTACCTCCACCATGCTTGACAGATGGCGTCAGGCACTCTTCCTGAATCTTTTCAGAAGTTCTGCGTCTCACAGGGCAGGGCAGGTGACCTGGTGCCTCACAACACCCATGCTGCAAGGCAGAGCGCCCATGACTCCAGGCCCCACCGCCCCACTGACCCAAAACCACCATCACAGCGGACTCCCCTTCCACAAGCTCCCAGAGGTTCGCCGTGATGTGGCAGTGGGCTTAATACAGTCTGATCAGAATGTTAAACTAAGAACCTCATGTTCTAGTATTTAATTTTTGCCTAGCGGCTTTAGATCAAAGTATGACTTTGGGATGTGCGATTCATGTCTTTTTCTCCAGATGTGCTACATGGTTTGATTATACCACCTCTCCGGGGCCAGGGAGGAAGCAAAAGAGTATACAGACAGGATAACATGGGATTGCACCCCCTAACAGTTTGTTTTTTTTGTCACTGTTTAGTGGACTCTGGTGGTTTTCGTCCTGCTTTTTTTCCCTATCTCTTGCAATATCTGAGTCTAGATAGGACCATGATCGCCCTTTAGCGCAACCTGCACTTCTTTCACTTCTTTCTTTCTATGTATGTATAACTTGTAATACTAAGTTTTCCACCTTTCAGTCTGCTGCGAGTGAATCGGATCCTCCAGCCACCTAGTACTAGTATAGCCGTCCCAAATTCGCAAATGTTGTCTCTAGACGACCTCAAATTTCATCCTCATCCCAGTCTCCTGCACATAGGAGGCGCCCAAGTTCCCTTTTCCATCCTCATGGTCCTTTCTCTACACAGCACACAGATTCTAGTTTTAGTTTGAAGTACAGCTACGCCACCCTCTCCTGTTACTGAAACAGGGTAATTTAGGAGGGGTAAACGTGTGACTAGGTCTTTTTCTAACCATGAAGAATTTTTAGACGTTTTTCAAAGAATTTGGGAGCACCCAGACAAAAACACTTCCAGAAAAATAGTGACATGGAGGTGTTATATCACTTCCCAGCAGAGCTGGTGAGCTCTTGGTCTACTCCACCATAGACACCTCGGTATCTCACTTTACAAAGTAATTACTCTGCCTCTGGCAGAAGCTACGGCTCTAAGACGGGCTTTGCAAACTACGATATCGCAGGTGCAATGTCGGTGGGGTCAAATCGAAAGTGATGCACATCCGGCGTCACTCCAGACATCGTAGTGTGTAAAGCCTTTTACATACGATTTTAACGAGCGCAAAAGCGTCGTTATCGTATGATCGGTGTAGGGTCCGCCATTTCCATAATGCCGCTGCTGCGACGGTCCGATGTTGTTCCTCGTTCCAGCAGGCAGCACACATCGCTGTGTGTGAAGCCGCTGGAGCGAGGAACATCTCCTACCTGCGTCCCGGCCGGCAATGCGGAAGGACGAAGGTGGGCGGGATGTTTATGTCCCGCTCATCTCCGCCCCTCCGCTGCTATTGGCTGCCTGCCGTGTGACGTCGCTATGACGCCGCACGACTCTCCCCCTTAGTAAGGAGGCGGGTCGCTGGACAGAGCGACGTCGCAGGGCAGGTGAGTGCATGTGAAGCTGCCGTAGCGATAATGTTTGCTACGGCAGCAATCACAAGCTATCGCACCTGCGACTGGGGCGGGGACTATCGCTGCAGCGTCGGTAACACATTGTTACCAATATCGTAGTGTGCAAAGCCCACCTTAGAGTTCCATAGATAGATGTATAGAATCTGTGGTGAAGCCCACTTTTGAGGGGGAAGGTTTTGTCCTTTGTCCAACTTTGTCTGCCACTTGGATCTCAAAGGTGGTGATGGCATCGGCTAAGCATTTGCGTCAAAGTTTTTTGGGTAGCTCTCAGAATTTGGAGTTGGTTGAGATCCCTGATCTGTTTGCACACAATGTTCAGCAACTTTACAGGCAGCGGAGTGCTCTACCCAGGCGACAAGTAATTCCATGGTGATCTGCTGCATGCTCTGGCTTAAAGTGTGGAGGGCAGGCATAGCTTTGAAAAAATCTAATCACTAGCAGGTTTGCCATTCCAGGGTTCTCACTTATTTGGAACCAGGCTAGATAAAATAATTTCAGAAGCTAAAAGCGACAGAATAACCCTGCTTCCTCAGTCCAGAACCAGTCGTCCCTTTTGGAGGCAGGAGGCTTTTCAGGTTCGCCCCTCTTGTCAGTTTGCAGTCAGGTCGGCAGGTCAGACTGAACGTTCCTCAGTAGCATAGAATGACTTTTATATCCACTCCAGCTTGATACCCTTTTGAATCAAAGTCTAAGCCATCCAAAGGCAGCAGAAAAATAGATCATTGTTTGACGGGCAGCCCCCACTGTGGAGTTTCTCCCGGGTGGGTGGCCTGCTTCCTCCTTTTTCTGGAGACATCGCTTGGGGCAATCAGCGATCTTTGAGTTAGGGAAGTTATCTCTTCGAGTTACAGGATAGAGTTCAAGACCCTAACTCAGGATCCTTTCGTTCGTTCTCACCCTCCCAAGTCTTCCAGCTTGAGAGTCTGTTTTGACCAAGCCATAGTTTCCCTATTTTGGGCAAGGGTGATTGTTAGAGTTCTCTTTCAGAGCTTTTAAGGAGGTTTGATTTATTCAAACCTATTCATTATCCCCAAAAAGGACAGCTTGGTGCTGCCAATTTAAGATTTAAAGCATCTGAATAAATGGGTTCGGCTTTTTTTCCACTCTGGGAACAGCTTTAGGATGTCCCCCAATGAGATGAACGAGAAAAGAAGATTTTTGGTACTCCCTAAACAATCTGTTTTACAAAGTCTTCATTGGGGGACACAGATCCTCTCCATTGGTTGTCTGGTTGGGCATGCGTTTATATATTTTTCTTATCTTCTTAATTCTTTTTCCTTTTTTATTTTCCTCTTATTGCTTTCTCGCCTCTCAAAACTGAAGAGGTTTGACTTCAGCAGGCGAGGTATAGTCTTCTGGGGAGGAACTAATTTTTTTTAGCTTCAATAATAGTGCCAGCCTCCAGATGGCGGCAGACTATCCTACGGTTCTGTGTCCCCTAATGAAGCCTACAGAAACAGTTTTTACGGGGAGTACCAAAAATCTACTTTTTGTTCTTTTTTTTTTGTCTCCCTAGAAGACTGGTACCTTTTGATCACTTATTCTGTATACTGCAACACTATAGTATTTATCAGCATGGAAAGAGGTCATTTTATATTAAAGGACTCTCCCAATACCAAATATAGTTCAAATATGAGAAAATACACATCTATTTCCTCAAAAAGGAGAACCCATGTCCATAATAGATTAATTTTTATTTAGTAAATAGAAACAATCAATATTCAATGCACCACACAATAAAAATCTATATATATATATCTATATATATAATTGCCTTATTCTGTCTGTCTGTCTGTCTGTCTATCTGTCTGTCTGTCTGTCATGCTCCAAAATTGTGTCCTTACGGTGACACAAAGCTGATTGGCCGCTGGGCTCGCGATGGCCCCGCCCCCCGCACGTATTGGCCGCTGGCCTCGGCTCCTCCCCCCGCATGGATTGGCCGCTGGGCTCGGATCCGCCCCCCCCCGCACGGATTGGCCACCACTCACACTCAGGCGCACACTCAGACTCAGACGCACACTCAGACGCACACTCAGACGCACACTCAGACGCACACTCAGACGCACACTCAGACGCACACTCAGACGCACACTCAGACGCACACTCAGACGCACACTCAGACGCACACTCAGACGCACACTCAGACGCACACTCAGACGCACACTCAGACGCACACTCAGACGCACACTCAGACGCACACTCAGACGCACACTCAGACACACACTCAGACACACACTCAGACACACACTCACACGCACACTCAGACTCACACTCACACGCACACTCAGACTCACACGCACACTCAGACTCACACGCACACACACTCAGACGCACACTCAGACTCAGACTCAGACTCAGACTCAGACTCAGACTCACACGCACACTCAGACTCAGACTCACACGCACACTCAGACTCACATGCACACTCAGACTCACATGCACACTCAGACTCACACGCACACGCACACACACTCAGACGCACACTCAGACTCAGACTCAGACTCAGACTCAGACTCAGACTCACACGCACACTCAGACTCAGACTCACACGCACACTCAGACTCACATGCACACTCAGACTCACATGCACACTCAGACTCACACGCACACGCACACACACTCAGACGCACACTCAGACTCAGACTCAGACTCAGACTCAGACTCAGACTCACACGCACACTCAGACTCAGACTCACACGCACACTCAGACTCAGACTCACACGCACACTCAGACTCAGACTAACACGCACACTCACACTCAGACTCACACGCACACTCAGACTCACACGCACACTCAGACTCAGACGCACACTCAGACGCACACTCAGACGCACACTCAGACGCACACTCAGACTCAGACTCACACGCACACTCAGACTCACACTCAGACTCACACGCACACTCAGACTCACACGCACACTCACACTCAGACTCACACTCAGACTCAGACGCACACTCAGACGCACACTCAGACGCACACTCAGACGCACACTCAGACACACACTCAGACGCACACTCAGACACACACTCAGACACACACTCAGACGCACACTCAGACACACACTCACACGCACACTCAGACACACACTCAGACACACACTCAGACGCACACTCAGACTCACACGCACACTCAGACTCAGACGCACACGCACACTCAGACTCACACGCACACTCAGACTCACACGCACACTCAGACTCACACGCACACGCACACACACTCAGACTCACACGCACACTCAGACTCAGACTCACATGCACACTCAGACTCACACTCAGACTCACACTCAGACTCACACTCAGACTCACACTCAGACTCACACTCAGACTCACACTCACACTCAGACTCAGACTCACACAGACTCACACTCACACTCAGACTCACACTCAGACTCACACTCAGACTCACACTCAGACTCACACTCAGACTCACACTCAGACTCACACTCAGACTCACACTCAGACTCACACTCAGACTCACACTCAGACTCAGACTCAGACTCACACAGACTCACACTCACACTCAGACTCACACTCAGACTCACACTCAGACTCACACTCAGACTCACACTCAGACTCACACTCAGACTCACACTCAGACTCACACTCAGACTCACACTCAGACTCACACTCAGACTCAGACTCAGACTCAGACTCAGACTCACACTCAGACTCAGACTCAGACTCACACAGACTCAGACTCACACTCAGACTCACACTCAGACTCAGACTCACACTCAGACTCAGACTCACACTCACACTCACACTCAGACTCACACTCAGACTCACACTCAGACTCACACTCAGACTCACACTCAGACTCAGACTCAGACTCAGACTCACACTCAGACTCACACTCAGACTCAGACTCACATGCACACTCAGACTCACATGCACACTCACACTCAGACTCACACTCAGACTCACACTCAGACTCACACTCAGACTCACACTCAGACTCACACTCAGACTCACACTCAGACTCACACTCAGACTCACACTCAGACTCACACGCACACTCACACACTCAGACTCACACGCACACTCACACACTCAGACTCACATGCACACTCAGACTCACACTCAGACTCACATGCACACTCACACTCAGACTCACACTCACACTCACACTCACACTCACACTCACACTCAGACTCACACTCACACTCACACTCAGACTCAGACTCAGACTCACACTCACACTCAGACTCACACTCACACTCACACTCAGACTCACACTCAGACTCAGACTCACACTCAGACTCACATGCACACTCACACTCACACTCACACTCAGACTCACACTCACACTCAGACTCAGACTCAGACTCACACTCAGACTCACATGCACACTCAGACTCACACTCAGACTCACACTCAGACTCACACTCAGACTCACACTCAGACTCACATGCACACTCACACTCAGACTCACACTCAGACTCACACTCAGACTCAGACTCACATGCACACTCAGACTCACATGCACACTCACACTCAGACTCACACTCACTCAGACTCACACTCAGACTCACACTCAGACACACACTCAGACGCACACTCAGACGCACACTCAGACACACACTCACACGCACACTCAGACACACACTCACACTCAGACTCAGACGCACACGCACACTCAGACTCACATGCACACTCAGACTCACATGCACACTCAGACTCACACGCACACACACTCAGACGCACACTCAGACTCAGACTCACACGCACACTCAGACTCAGACTCAGACTCACACGCACACTCAGACTCAGACTAACACGCACACTCACACTCAGACTCACACGCACACTCAGACTCACACTCAGACTCAGACTCACACTCAGACTCAGACGCACACTCAGACGCACACTCAGACGCACACTCAGACGCACACTCAGACGCACACTCAGACACACACGCACACTCAGACACACACGCACACTCAGACACACACGCACACTCAGACTCACACGCACACTCAGACTCACACTCAGACTCACACGCACACTCAGACTCACACTCAGACTCAGACGCACACTCAGACTCACACTCAGACTCAGACGCACACTCAGACGCACACTCAGACGCACACTCAGACACACACACAGACGCACACTCAGACACACACTCAGACACACACTCAGACACACACTCACACGCACACTCAGACACACACTCAGACACACACTCACACGCACACTCAGACTCACACGCACACTCAGACTCACACGCACACGCACACTCAGACTCACACGCACACTCAGACTCACACGCACACGCACACACACTCAGACTCAGACTCACACTCAGACTCACACTCAGACTCACACTCAGACTCACACTCAGACTCACACTCAGACTCACACTCAGACTCACACTCAGACTCACACTCAGACTCACACTCAGACTCACACTCAGACTCACACTCAGACTCAGACTCAGACTCAGACTCAGACTCAGACTCAGACTCAGACTCACACACACACTCAGACTCACACTCAGACTCAGACTCAGACTCACACTCAGACTCAGACTCAGACTCAGACTCAGACTCAGACTCACACTCAGACTCACACTCAGACTCACACTCACACTCAGACTCACACTCAGACTCACACTCAGACTCAGACTCAGACTCACACTCAGACTCACACTCACACTCACATGCACACTCACACTCAGACTCAGACTCACACAGACTCACACTCACACTCACACTCAGACTCACACTCAGACTCACACTCAGACTCACACTCAGACTCACACTCAGACTCACACTCAGACTCACACTCAGACTCACACTCACACTCAGACTCACACTCACACTCAGACTCACACTCAGACTCACACTCAGACTCAGACTCACACTCAGACTCAGACTCACACTCAGACTCAGACTCACACTCACACTCAGACTCAGACTCAGACTCACACTCAGACTCAGACTCAGACTCAGACTCACACTCAGACTCAGACTCAGACTCAGACTCAGACTCAGACTCAGACTCAGACTCACACTCAGACTCAGACTCAGACTCAGACTCAGACTCAGACTCACACTCAGACTCAGACTCAGACTCAGACTCACACTCAGACTCACACTCAGACTCACACTCAGACTCACACTCAGACTCACACTCAGACTCAGACTCACATGCACACTCAGACTCACATGCACACTCACATGCACACTCACATGCACACTCACACTCAGACTCACACTCAGACTCACACTCAGACTCACACTCACACTCAGACTCACATGCACACTCAGACTCACATGCACACTCACACTCAGACTCACACTCACACTCAGACTCACACTCACACTCAGACTCAGACTCAGACTCAGACTCAGACTCACACTCAGACTCAGACTCAGACTCACACTCAGACTCAGACTCAGACTCAGACTCAGACTCAGACTCACACTCAGACTCAGACTCAGACTCAGACTCAGACTCAGACTCACACTCAGACTCACACTCAGACTCACACTCAGACTCACACTCAGACTCAGACTCAGACTCACACTCAGACTCACACTCACACTCAGACTCACACTCAGACTCACACTCAGACTCACACTCAGACTCACACTCAGACTCACACTCAGACTCACACTCAGACTCAGACTCACACTCAGACTCACACTCAGACTCACACAGACTCACACTCAGACTCACACTCAGACTCACACTCAGACTCACATGCACACTCACACTCAGACTCACACTCACTCAGACTCACACTCAGACTCACACTCACACTCACACTCACACTCACACTCACACTCACACTCAGACTCACACTCAGACTCACACTCAGACTCACATGCACACTCACACTCAGACTCACATGCACACTCAGACTCACACTCAGACTCAGACTCACACTCAGACTCAGACTCACACTCAGACTCACACTCAGACTCAGACTCACACTCAGACTCACACTCAGACTCACACTCAGACTCACACTCAGACTCACACTCAGACTCACACTCACTCAGACTCACACTCAGACTCAGACTCACACTCAGACTCAGACTCAGACTCACACTCACACAGACTCACACTCAGACTCACATGCACACTCACACTCAGACTCACATGCACACTCAGACTCACACTCAGACTCAGACTCAGACTCAGACTCACACTCAGACTCACACTCACACTCAGACTCACACTCAGACTCACACTCAGACTCACACTCACACTCAGACACACTCACACTCAGACTCACACTCAGACTCACACTCAGACTCACACTCACACTCAGACACACTCACACTCAGACTCAGACTCAGACTCACACTCAGACTCAGACTCACATGCACACTCACACTCACACTCACTCAGACTCACACTCAGACTCACACTCAGACTCACACTCAGACTCACACTCAGACTCACACTCAGACTCACACTCAGACTCACACTCAGACTCACACTCAGACTCACACTCAGACTCACACTCACATGCACACTCACACTCAGACTCACACTCACACTCAGACTCACACTCACACTCAGACTCACACTCACACTCAGACTCAGACTCACACTCAGACTCACACTCAGACTCACACTCAGACTCACACTCAGACTCACACTCAGACTCACACTCAGACTCACACTCAGACTCACACTCAGACTCACACTCAGACTCACACTCAGACTCACACTCAGACTCACACTCAGACTCACACTCAGACTCACACTCAGACTCAAACTCACACTCACACTTACACGCACACTCACACGCACACTCACACGCACACTCACACTCAGACTCACACGCACACTCAGACTCACACTCAAACTCACACTCACACTTACACGCACACTCACACTCACACGCACACGCACACTCACACTCAGACTCACACGCACACTCAGACTCACACGCACACTCAGACTCACACTCAAACTCACACTTACACGCACACTCACACTCACACTCACACTCAGACTCACACTCACACGCACACTCACACGCACACTCACACTCACACTCAGACTCAGACTCACACTCAGACTCACACTCAGACTCACACTCACACTCACACTCAGACTCACACTCAGGCTCACACGCTCACTCAGACTCACACTTAAACTCACACTTACACGCACACTCACGCACACTCACACTCACACTCAGACTCAGACTCACATGCACACTCACACTCACTCACACGCACACTCACACTCAGACTCAGACTCACACGCACACTCAGACTCACACGCACACTCACACGCACACTCAGACTCACACGCACACTCAGACTCACACTCAAACTCACACTTACACGCACACTCACACTCACACTCACACTCAGACTCAGACTCACACGCACACTCACACGCACACTCACACGCACACTCAGACTCACACTCAGACTCACACTCAGACTCACACTCAGACTCAGACTCACACTCAGACTCACACTCAGACTCACACTCACACTCACACTCACACTCACACTCAGGCTCACACGCTCACTCAGACTCACACTTAAACTCACACTTACACGCACACTCACGCACACTCACACTCACACTCAGACTCAGACTCACATGCACACTCACACTCACTCACACGCACACTCACACTCAGACTCAGACTCACACGCACACTCAGACTCACACGCACACTCACACTCACACTCAGACTCACACGCACACTCAACGCCGCAGACACACAACACCCAACACACAAACACCGTGGCACACACAAATATACGCACATACCGCACAACACACACATTGCACAAAACATACCTCCCACCAAAACACACACACACACGCACACAAACCGCGCAACACACATACACAACGATAGACACACAGCGCTCCACAAATAACGACACACAACGCAACACACAAACAACACCGCTCTCACCCCCCCGCCACACCCAGACAACACCCAGAACATGTACAGCGCCCTACACAAACACTTGGTAACTACACACAACAACATCTATATATATATAACAAAAATCATACATGAACTACACAATACGTAAATTCTAGAATACCCGATGCGTAGAATCGGGCCACCTTCTAGTATATATATAATTGCCTTATTCTGTCTGTCTGTCTTGCTCCAAAATTGTGTCCTTACGGTGACATGTCCTTACGGTGACAAACAGCGGATTGGCCGCTGGGCTCGCCATGTCCCCACACGGATTGGCCGCTCGCTTCGGCTCCTCCCCCCGCACGGATTGGCCGCCCCCCCGCACGGATTGGCCGTTCGCCTCGGCTCCGCCCCCCCCGCACGGATTGGCCGCTCGCCCAGGCTCCGCCCCCCACACGGAATGGCCTCTCGCCCCGAGGTGAGCGCATCAAGGTCCTGCAGCGGCGGAACACACACACACACGCACACACATAAGAACAGACACACACACACATCAGATCACACTCACTCTCACACACACCTCACACACACATCAGATCGTATCCACATACTCACAACATCCCGTGATATCGCTTGCTTCTCGGCGGCGATACTGTGCAGTGACCTTCCAGGACCTGCTGGAGGATCACATGGCCGGAAGCATGTGGTATCTCCGGATGTTGTGATTGTGTGAGCGCGTATGTGCGATATCGTCAGTGTGTGTGAGTGTATGCGATCGGATGTGTGTGAGTGTGTTCTGATGTGTGTGTGTGAGTGTATGCGATCGGATCTGTGAGTGTCGGCAGAGGAGCACGGCGTGCAGCACAGCTGCTGGGACCGCCCACCGGTGGGCACAGGGAGAAGTAGGGTGTGTGTGTGAGTGTATGCGATCAGATGTGTGCGTGTATACTGTCTGATGTATAACTGTGGAGCACGATGGGGAGTGTGCAGCATGGGGGATGGAGCACGATGGGGAGTGCGCAGCATGGGGGATGGAGCACGATGGGGAGTGCGCAGCATGGGGGATGGAGCACGATGGGGAGTGCGCAGCATGGGGGATGGAACACGATGGGGAGTGCGCAGCATGGGGGATGGAGCACAATGGGGAGTGCGCAGCATGGGGGATGGAGCACAATGGGGAGTGCGCAGCATGGGGGATGGAGCACAATGGGGAGTGCGCAGCATGGGGGATGGAGCACAATGGGGAGTGCGCAGCATGGGGGATGGAGCACAATGGGGAGTGCGCAGCATGGGGGATGGAGCACAATGGGGAGTGCGCAGCATGGGGGATGGAGCACAATGGGGAGTGTGCAGCATGGGGGATGGAGCACGATGGGGAGTGCGCAGCATGGGGGATGGAGCACGATGGGGAGTGCGCAGCATGGGGGATGGAGCACGATGGGGGGTGCGCAGCATGGGGGATGGAGCACGATGGGGGGGGTGCGCAGCATGGGGGATGGAGCACGATGGGGAGTGCGCAGCATGGGGGATGGAGCACGATGGGGAGTGCGCAGCATGGGGGATGGAGCACGATGGGGAGTGCGCAGCATGGGGGATGGAGCACGATGGGGAGTGCGCAGCATGGGGGATGGAGCACGTTTGGGAGTGCGCAGCATGGGGGATGGAGCACGATGGGGAATGCGCAGCATGGGGGATGGAGCACGATGGGGAGTGCGCAGCATGGGGGATGGAGCACGATGGGGGGTGCACAGCATGGGGGATGGAGCACGATGTGGGGTGCGCAGCATGGGGGATGGAGCACGATGGGGGGTGCACACCTCCCCCCAAAACACACACACACACACACACACACACACACACACACACACACCGCCACACACGCACTGCACAACACACCACACACACACTGGGAACCACAAACACTGCTCTACACAGACACCCACACACATAGACAACGCCGCACACACACAACACTCAAACACCGTGGCACACACAAATATACGCACATACCGCACAACACACACATTGCACAAAAAATACCTCCAAAACACACACACACACACACACCCCACACCCCACACCCACACAAACCGCGCAACACACACACACAACGCTACAGACACACAGTGCTCCACAAATAACGCAACACACAAACAACACTGCTCTCACCCCCCGCCACACCCAGACAACACCCAGGCAACACCCAGAACATGTACAGCGCCCTACACAAACACTTGGTAACTACACACAACAACATCTCTATCTCTAAAATCATACATTAACTACACAATACGTAAATTCTAGAATACCCGATGCGTAGAATCGGGCCACCTACTAGTGAGATATATGCAGGAAAAATACCAATACAAAGGGCAAGCAGCATTATCTATATTGCACATGACATTGGCCATAAATGAACATATAAAGTGACTGGTGCCAAAGTCCACTTGAAGCTTACGGACATAAAAAGTTAAACCAGTAGCCATACCATAAATACAAAGTGTCTTAGTGCATATGCATTGCACATATCCCTTACATAGGCTACTACAGTATGTAACCGCAATTCCAGAACGGAACTATGGGCCCGTCACTGCTAGTACCACAAGTAAAACACGTGCTACCACCAAGCACGTAAGAAATCCATGCTGGCGGCATAAACAGCTGATACTGAAGAGCTATCCCAGCTCCGATGCATTTGCCGTCAGAATGGATTCCACATGGCTAAATTCAATATGTCAACAGTATTCGCAAGATTGCAATAATAACTATTAATTAAACAGAGTTCAAATTACCTGGGTGGAAGAGTGTGCTCGTGCTGCCGTCCTATTCCCCAACGTACGTTTCGCTAACTCTGCTTCTACACTATAGTATTGCATTTTACTGTGTAATGGAGATTCTCCTTTGACACTCATAGGAGGCTGAACGTCCCAGTAGAGCTGAGATTGCAGCCACAGTGTCTGTCTAAGAAATTAGCTACACATCCAAGTTTGATCCGATAATTGGATCTCTGTCAGCCATTTAACTCAATGAGTGATTTGCAAACATCGGACTGCACTCGGATGACATCTGAGAGAATCTATAGCCATCTTCCCGAGTCCTTAAAGTGACATCGCACTTGCAGCCAAAATACAGGGTGGGTCATTTATATGGATACACCTAAATAAAATGGGAATGGTTGGTGATATCAACTTCCTGTTTGTGGCTCATTAGTATATGGGAGGGGGGTGAAAATTTTCAAGATGGGTGGTGACCATAGCGGCCATTTTGAAGTCTGCCATTTTGGATCCAACTTTATTTTTTCCAAAGGGAGGAGGGTTATGTAACACATCAAACTTTTTAAGAATTTCACAAAAAAAACAATGGTAGGCTTGGTTTTAACATAACTTTATTTGTTCATTAGTTATTTACAATTTTATGACCACTTATAAAATATGTTCAAAGTGCTGCCCATTGTGTTGGATTGTCAATGGAACCCTCTTCTCCCACTCTTGACACATTGATAGCAATACCGCCGAAGAAATGCTAGCACAGGCGTCCAGTATCTGTTGTATCCTTGTATCTTCACAGCATAGACAATTGCCTTCAGATGACCCCAAAGATTAAAGTCTAAGGGGGTTAGATTCTTGAGACCTTGGTGTCCATTCAACTGGCCCACGATGATCAATCCACTTTCCAGGACACTGTTCATGTAGGAATGCTCGGACCTGACACCCATAATGTGATGGTGCACCTTAGGGGAATGATATGTGGATGTCATGTTATCACTCCTCTACCAATCAATAGAGAGGGATAGAGATGAGTAGGAAGGTAAACAGTTGCTCCTCAGTAGGACATTTTATTATACATGACTCTGCTATATCATAGAGTTTAAATTATGGAGTCTGATCTGCTTAGATGAAAAGATATATGAATGTAGTTCTAGCGGAAAGTTAAAGGTGTAGAGGCATACACTCTTCCATCAGTTCCCTATGTCAGTCTACCCAATATATGTTACCAAAGGGAATCTAGCAACAGGTTTTTGTTATGTAATCTGAGAGCAGCAAGGTGTAGGTGTTGAGACCCCCATTCCAGGGACTTGTCACTTACTGGGCTGTCTGCTGTTGTTTCAATAAAATCAGCGGGAGATTACACTGGAGGACTAGGTGCCACGTGCCCCCTAGTCAACTTGTTCTGTGTAACCCAGACCCACCTCTGATTAGCGGTATTGTCAATATGCAGTGCACAAAAATAACTGGTACTCAGTGATGTGGGTGGGTTACACAGAGCTCAGCATTCAGGGCATTGCTAGATTTGGAGCAGAGTAAAGTGATTTGATCACAACCGCTGCACCTAGTAAATTGGGGAAGATTGTCAGCATCTTAAAAGTAATATTGCTGACTACTTCATTGGAAACAGCCGACCATCTAATAACTGTTCCCCCAACAGATGAGAGAAGGGGAAATAAGGATCTGGCAGTTTGTATACAAACGCCCCATCTTTTGTTCCTCACTAAATGATTGTTAGTGCCTACTCTGCTCTCCCCATAGAGGACACATAAACCCTTCCAATCTTAGCATTAATTTAACCAACTATTGCCCAACATGTCTTCAATTGAACTTGCTCCCCTTTATAAATACTAGTAATGGTCCAGTAATGCAGCCCTGAAGTGGGGGTGTCACTGGTTGTACTCGCGGATACCAGTGCTTGTCTCATCATTGCTTTCTATTAAAATCATCAAAGCTTTTTTGAAGTGCACTAATACACATAACTTACAGACAGTGGGCACCGCAATCTGTCTGAAGACCTTCTTTATTAATATAACTGTGAAATTTGCATTAGATGTACATGAAATCTGCAGAACTAGTGTGGTGTATCACCTTGAGCTGTCCAGAGATCGGATCTGATTCCTCTCCGGTATTTTGGGAGCAGCTGGAGGGTTTGAAGCTGATATGAAAGGCTGTATGTGTGAGATAAGAAGAGCCCTTGAACAGTCTGTGGAGATAGAGTGGCCTTGCAGATAAGAGACAGACCTTTTGCAAGGACTCACGTGGGGATCTGAGGTGTCTCATTACGTCACACAGCCCACTCAGGGGCCATGTCCGAAGGTTGAGCAAATTTCAGACGGGTATGTCAATGTTAAACATACAACCGCCAGAATCAAAAATCCAATGTCAGATCGGTTACAGTCAGATTGTTTTTGTGATCTGTTAGTGATGCCCTATTACCAAATCCATGTAGAAATTACAGCGAAGAGCAACATGCCAGGTTCACATCACAGACTGTCCATGGAGCACTATAATGGGGTTTCTTCAGCGTTCTGATGGAGTCGCTGTGGACACTGACTGACCTCCATACTGACCGTATTCAGCTTTTTCAGAAAACCCTGGGGCTCTGATGGGTTTCTCTTTGGAGTATTGTTTTTCAGGGATTCCGACAGAAACCACAATGGAGAGCACTGTATTAGGCTATGTGCACACAGTGCGTTTTTCTCGGCGTTTTTGCGCGTTTTTCGGGTGCGTTTTTGGCCTCAAAACTGCATGACTTTGCTTCCCCAGCAAAGTCTATGAGTTTTCATTTTTGCTGTCCCCACACAGCGTTTTTTTTCAGCTGCGTTTTTGTGGTGACCACAAAAACGCAGCATGTCAATTATTCCCGCGTTTTTCACTGCGCTTTTCATCCATTGAGTTCAATGGGATGTTGAAAGACGCAATGAGAAACGCAAATAGCTGCATTTTGGTGCGTTTTGAAGACCAAAAACGCAGCTATAAACGCAGGAGGTGGGTAGTAAAGTGACGTGTACAGGAAGAGGATTCCTTCTGTCAGTATATACAGAAGCGTGAATCCTCCCGGTACCGTCACCGCCGCTTCCACCTCCCGTCCTGGGCATGTATGCTGCCGTGCGGCGCCATGTACAGGCAGGAGGTGGAAGCGGCTGCGAAAACAAAAGTTAACAGTAGAAAAAAAAAAAAAAAAAAGTTATACTCACCTGTCTGCAGCCTCCTGGTGCCATGCCCGCTCCCATCTCCTCTCACGGTATCGCCACCCCCGCTCCGGCTGTGTGCAGACGGCCGGGAAAGCTCCGATGGATGCAGGACCTGGCGATGGATCACCTGATGCAGTCACCTGACGCATCAGGTGATCATAAGTATCGCGGTGACGCGGGCGCCCGGCCAGTATCAGCGGATGCGTCAGGAGACTTCATCCCTGATTACCGGCAGCTGCTGCAGCGATCGGACGGGATCAGACTCCCGCCCCATCGCTGCAGGAGCTGCCGGTAATCAGCACATAAGTGAGTATTATTTTTTTTATTTTTTTTTGCACCGATGCATCAGCGGATTGTATAAAAGCCGATTATACAATCAGCTGATGTGTGATGTGCTTCAGCCCCTAGAACCTGACACATCATCTGATCACTTTGCCTTCCAGCAAACCGATCAGATGATATTGGATCCGGATTGGACGGCGCGGGACCCTAACCCAGGATTACTGCGGAGGGGGGTTCTTTATTTCAATAAAGATGGAGTCACTAATTGTGTTTTGTGTTTTATATCTAATAAAAATATTTTTCTGTGTTGTGTTTTTTTTTTATCTTTACTAGAAATTCATGGTGGCCATGTCTAATATTGGCGTGACACCATGAATTTCGGGCTTAGGGCTAGCTGATAATATACAGCTAGCCCTAACTCCATTATTACCTAGCTAGCCACCCGGCTTCAGGGCAGCTGGAAGAGTTGGATACAGCGCCAGAAGATGGCGCTTCTATGAAAGCGCCATTTTCTGGGGTGGCTGCGGGACTGCAATTCACAGCGGGGGTGCCCAGAAAGCATGGGCACCCTGCACTGTGGATTCCAATCCCCAGCTGCCTAGTTGTACCCGGATGGACTCAAAAATTGGGCGAAGCTCACGTCATTTTTTTTTTAAATTATTTCATGAAATTCATGAAATAATTTAAAAAAAAAGGGCTTCCCTATATTTTTGGTTCCCAGCCGGGTACAAATAGGCAGCTGGGGGTTGGGGGCAGCCCGTACCTGCCTGCTGTACCCGGCTAGTATACAAAAATATGGCGAAGCCCACGTCATTTTTTTTGTTTGGGGGGGCAAAGAAATCCTGCATACAGTCCTGGAAGGAGGATGCTGAGCCTTGTAGGTCTGCTCCCCCTGACTCTCCCTCAAGCATATAGTCCTGGATGGAGCATGCTGAGCCTTGTAGTTCTGCAGCTGCTGTCTGCTCTCCTGCATACACTATTGGATGGAATATGCTGAGCCTTGTAGTTCTGCAGCTGTCTGCTCTTCTGCATACACTAGTGGAGAATGAAGAACACATTGAAGAAGGAAATTACATCAGACCTTTTTTTTTTGTTCACTGATAAAAAACGCATAAAGACGCAGTGAGCAAAAACGCAGCAAAACGCAGCAAAAAAACGCACCAAATCGCGGCAAAACGCGTGCGTTTTTTGCCGCGTTTTTTCGACGCAGGTGCGTTTTTAGCGGCCAAAAACGCAGCGTCAAAAAGACGCAGTGTGTGCACATAGCCTTAATGTGAACCTAGCCTAACCCCGACGTAAAGCACTGTATTAATGTGAACCTAGCCTAAACCCGACGTAAAGCACTGTATTAATGCGAACCTAGCCTATCCCCAACGGAGAGCACTGTACTAATGCGAACCTAGCCTAACCCCAACGGAGAACACTGTATTAATGTGAACCTAGCCTAACCCCGACGTAAAACACTGTATTAATGTGAACCTAGCCTAACCCCGACGTAAAACACTGTATTAATGTGAACCTAGCCTAACCCTGACGTAAAACACTGTATTAATGCGAACCTAGCCTAACCCCGACGTAAAGCACTGTATCAATGCGAACCTAGCCTATCCCGAACGAAGAGCACTGTATTAATGTAAACCTAACCTAGTCTAAGAGATGGAAACTGCATGTATGTATTCCAAGTGTGGTCTAACTAGTGGCTTCTATAGAGGCAAAACTCTACTTTTTGGAACGTGCTCCTCTGCGACATTGATGCATCTCCATGATTTTTATTTTTATATTGCCAGTAACTGTTTGATGTAGGTAAAAGATTATTCCTTTCCTATCTGTTCAGGAACATGGCACTCCACAGCCACCAGATGTCCTGATGGCTGGAGAAAGCTCGCGATCCTGCTTGTTTAAGGCCCTGTGCGCACTTACCGGATTTGCCTCGGATTTCCTGCGGTTTTGCTGCATGTTTCGCTGCAGAAAATGTTCATAACATCTCTGCAGTGAATCACCAGCAAAACCTATGGGAAAAAAAAAATCCTGTGCGCACTGGGCGGAATTTGACAGCTGCATGTTTTGCTTCGGGATTCCCGCAGCAAAAACAATTGCATGTCACTTCTTTTCCGCACATCGCTGCGGGATTTCAATCCATTGACTGCCATGTAATCGTGAAATCCCGCAGTGAATAACGCAGGCAGCAAATTCTGTGCGGTTCACTGCGTTTTCCTGCGTTATTCCCTGCGGTATTTCGCGGTTTTCCTGCGGTAATGTACATCGCTTGCCTGCGGTTTTGCAGGGAAGTGATGTCATTATGACAAGAAGAGGAAGCGGAGCAGAGAGTAAACACACACACAGATCACAGACACACACAGACATCACAGACATAGAACATAGACACAGACACATAGAACACACATAGAAAGCAAACAGAAATATAGAAAACAAAACACGTGGGCTCCGCTGTGTATTTACCGTCCAGTCGAGGTAAGCACACATCGGCGGCTCGGTATTCTCAGGCTGGGGAGGGAGACTGGCAGGGTTAATGTCCCCCGCCTCCCTCCCACCTCCCGCATCCGAGAATATCAGCCGCAGCTGCCCCGGGACTGTCGCATCCATTATGCGGCAATACCGGAGTGTCCCCGACTCTTCCTGCTGCCGTGATGCAGTGGCAGTCAGGGTAATACAAGGAGTTAATGGCGGCGGATCGCCGCCACTAAGTCCAGGCTTGATCATGGCCGCGTCTATGAGACAGCTGACATGATCAACCCGTAAGTAAAGTGAAAAAACACAGACAACGAAAAATCTTTTATTTTAAATAAAACACAAATAAGCCTTGTTCACCCTTTTATTAACCCCTCCCGAAACAAAGCTCCGACGTAATCCACAGCTCCTGCGCTGCTTACATCCAGCCGCGACTGACACACAGCGCTGAATGCAGCCTCGCAGCGAGACAGCAGAGGTAATTACCGGTCATTTCCCACGGCCGGTAATGTGAACTCACTGCCGACCGTGAGAAATGAAGCGATCTATCTATCTATCCCTCTATCTATCCCTCTATCTATCCCTCTATCTATCCCTCTATCTATCCCTCTATCTATCCCTCTATCTATCCCTCTATCTATCCCTCTATCTATCCCTCTATCTATCCCTCTATCTATCCCTCTATCTATCCCTCTATCTATCCCTCTATCTATCCCTCTATCTATCCCTCTATCTATCCCTCTATCTATCCCTCTATCTATCCCTCTATCTATCCCTCTATCTATCCCTCTATCTATCCCTCTATCTATCCCTCTATCTATCCCTCTATCTATCCACTATCTATCTCAGAAGGAAATTATTTTTTTTACTTTTTTTTTTCAATGTGCTTTATTGCATTGAATGCAATAAAGCACATGTACCAACCCGCACGCGGCAAAACCGCGGCAATACCATGAACAATACCGCGGCAAACCGCATGCGGCTTTCGGGTGCGGTTCGCCGCGTTTTTTTTACCGCGGGTGCGGTAAGCTTTGAATGCCTGTGGAATTTTCTTGAGAAAATTCCATTTTCCAGTGCGCACATAGCCTTATAGTTCGGACCAGCGGCACCTTTGCATGGCTGACCAAAACTTTGCGCTCCCGATGCTGCAATGTGAGACAGCTTCTCCTCTGCAGCATTGGAGGAGCGTAGTGAAAATGAAGCTAGGTGGATCGTAAGCTAACAGTTCGCTCAAGTGATCCTGGCTATCTTCAGAGGAGCTCTTACAAGCCATTTTGTAAAGGGCTTGTAAGCACTGCGCATATTTGGCTATCACTCTTACACTGCAGTGGTGGCAGGTGTCCTAGGCAACATTCTGTTACCACTAAAATAAATTACCATTAACTTCAGAACAGAGAAACTTTTATATGAACAAGTAAATTGAAAGGCTTCAAGCATAAAGGGAATTTGTAACCAGGTTTGCTATTTAACCTGAGAGCTGCGTGAAGGAACCCTGATTCCCACTTAGTATTGCTTAATTTACTGGTGAGAGATTCCTTTTAAAGTGTTATTCCCATTCTCTTAGATGGGAAAACTTGCAAAATATACTTGTCTGTTAAAAAATAGTTTTGGCACATTAGAAAGATTGGTGAAGGTCTACATGTAGAGACCCCACCCTAAGGGTTTACTTACATTAGCGTATAAATTGGACGAGAAAATTTCGCATTACACTTGGACCAATGTTAGTTAATGAGGCAGACCGATTCAGCATGAGAAAACAATCACAGCAGTCTATGGGTGCATGTGAAACATTGGAGTGCACTGATGTCATCCGAGTGCAGTCCGATATATACGCTGAGACAGGTGGAGAAGATGAAGAGGTTAATCTCTCTTGTTCCTCACCATTGCTCCAATTTTCACATATGGGACAATCAGATCACATGTGAGAATGATACTCTGCTTACACAGAATTTGAGCTGAGTGCCATTAACATATCGCATTGGATAAATCAATAAATCTTTATTTTTATATAGTGCGAACATATTTCACAGCACTTTACATACATCAGGAACACTGTCCCCATTGGGGCTCACAATCTAAATTCCCTACCTATATGTCTTTGGAGTGTGGGAGGAAACTGAGTACCCGGAGGAAACCCACGCAAACACGGGGAGAACATACAAACTCTTTGCAGATGTTGTTGTTTGTGGGATTCGAACCCAGGACCCTAGCGCTGCAAGGCTGTAGTGCTAACCACTGAGCCACCGTGCCGCCCATGGATGTTCTCACATTAGAGAATATATGACGTGTGACCCTGGCTTAATTGCTAGAATGTAGAAGCCAAAAAAATTCTTCTGAAATGAAACTATGGCGGAATAGAAAGCCTACAGAGCCCTTCTTAAAGGTGTCATCCCTTCTCAGAAAGTCCTTGTTCCTGGGTGCAGTATATTACTGACTGTGCCCGGGCCCAGGTCCGAGTCTCCGCCACTGCTCCCAATGTCAGTTATTGGCTGTAACACTGACATCACACCAACACAGGTGCAGTCAATCAGTGAGCTTAGCGGCTCTCTTTGTGAGGATGGAATAATATTCTCAGTCTTTGAGCCCACTGGCTGTTGATTTATTCTCAACGCTGCAGCCAATGCTGCAGCCAATAACAAACACTGGGAGCAACGGAGACTATTTTGGATCCTGCGATTGGTGAATAAAGTGCCCAGGGACTGGGACATTCTTAAAAGGGACAACCTTTTTAACAATCTAATACGCACTTATTGGGCTGCCTGTCAGCATAACAGTGCCAGTCATGACACCGCAGAAAAGAAATTCAGGGCATTATACATTTACATGTTTAAGTAGGATTAAAAAATAACAAAGTCATGCAAAAATTGTGTGAGTTTTTTTTGTTAGTTTTTTTGTTTGTTTTGTTATCACCTCCTCCCAAAAAAAGGAACAAAAATGATGTAAAATTGTTTTTACCAAAACAATGTGCCAATGAGAACTTCATATTGTCCCAAAAAATAAGCCCACTTAAGGCTATGGTGATAAATCCTCCCATAAACTATATACAGTACACTGTGTGCCCAAAAATAGTGCCACCTCCATACAGCTGAACAAGCCTCCATGCAGTTCTGTTAATTTTTTTATTTTTTTTTTTTAAATTGACTTTTGATAGGTGTACAAATCAAAGCAAGAAATCATTGCATCTTCAGTGTACAATTTCACTGTGTCCCCAATGGATTTATTGCAAACCATGAAATATCGGTATAATTGTCTGTAAATAAAATTGGGTTACACACTCTGAATAAAGAACCAGTTTCACATTGTGCTTTCCTTTTGTCTGTGGGGTTAATGATGTTTACTTGATTCATGAACATCCTCCAACTGTTATGTGGGGTCAGGGAGGAATTTTTTTCCCCTTGTATTGCATACTTGTCTAAAGATTGCTTGGTGGGTAGTTTTGCCTTCTTTCTGATACATATATACAGTACAATTGAAACCAGACGTTTACATACACTATCTAAGAAGACACATCTGCATGTTTTTCTCACTATCTGCCATGAAATCAGAATGAACCTTTCCCGTTTTAGGTCAATTAGGAACTAAAATTATTTATATTTGCCAAATGCCAGAATAATGAGAGAGAATGTTTTAAGGCATTTGTATTACTTTCTGCAAAGTCAAATGTTTGCATACATTTCATTAGTATTTGGTACCATTGCCCTTAAACTGTATGACTTGGGTCAAACGTTTGGATATCCTTCCACAAGCTTCTCACAATAGCTGGTAGAAATTTGGGCCCATTCCTCCTGACAGAACTGGATAACTGATTATATATATATATATATATATATATATATATATATATATATATATATATATTATATATATATATATATTTATATATATTAGTACAGACCAAACGTTTGGACACACCTTCTCATCTCTGGAACAACTGTTAAGAGGAGACTTTGTGCAGCAGGCCTTCATGGTAAAATAGCTGCTAGGAAACCACTGCTAAGGACAGGCAACAAGGCAACTGTAATATATATATATATATATATATATATATGTATATATATATATATATATATATATATATATATATATATATATATATATATATATATATATATATATATATATATATATATATATATATATATATATATATATATATATATATATATATATATATATATATATATATATATATATATATATATATATATATACACACACACACACACACATACATAAAAAAGATGCTGTGGTAGCCATGCTGGTTCAGTATGCCTTCAATTTTTAATAAATCCCCAACAGTGTCACCAGCAACACATACCCACACCATCACACCTCCTCCTCCATGCTTCACGGTGGGAACCAGGCATGTGGGGTCCATCCATTCATCTTTTCTGCGTCGCACAAAGACACGGTGGTTGGATCCAAAGATCTCAAATTTGGACTCATCAGCCCAAAGCACAGATTTCCACTGGTCTAATGTCCATTCCTTGTGTTCTGTAGCCCAAACAAGTCTCTTCTGCTTGTTGCCTATCCTTAGCAGTGGTTTCCTAGCAGCTATTTTACCATGAAGGCCTGCTGCACAAAGTCTCCTCTTAATAGTTGTTCTGGAGATGTCTGCTGCTAGAACTCTGTGTGGCATTGATCTGGCTTCTAATCTGAGCTGCTGTTAACCTGCGATTTCGGAGGCTGGTGACTCGGATAAACTTATCCTCCGCAGCAGAGGTGACTCTTGGTCTTCTTTTCCTGGGGCGGTCCTCATGTGAGCCAGTTTCTTTGTAACGTTTGATGGTTTTTGCCACTGCACTTGGGGACATTTTCAAAGTTTTCCCTATTTTTCGGACTGACCGACCTTCATTTCTTAAAGTAATGATGGCCACAAGTTTTTCTTTACTTAGCTGCTTTTTTCTTGCCATAATACAAATTCTAACAGTCTATTCAGTAGTACTATCAGCTGTGTGTCCACCAGGCTTCTGCACAACACAACTGATGGTCCCAACCCCTTTTATAAGGCAAAAAATTCGGCTTATTAAACCTGACAGGGCACACCTCTGAAGTGAAAACCATTTCTGGTGACTACCTCTTGAAGCTCATCAAGAGAATGCCAAGAGTGCGCAAAGCAGTATCAAAGCAAAAGGTGGCTACTTTGAAGAACCTAGAATATAAGACATATTTTCAGTTGTTTCACACTTTTTTAAGTATTTCATTCCACATGTTTTAATTCATAGTTTTGATGCCTTCAATCTACAATTTTCAGAGTCCTGAAAATAAAGAAAACTCTTTTACTGAGAAGGTGTGTCCAACCTTTTGGTCTGTACTGTATATTATACTTGTATAGTAGCTTCATACTCAACAGCACTTTACAAATTTAGTAATCACTGGCAGCTCACAATATAATTCCCTATCAGTATGTCTTTGGAGTGTGGCGGTAACCGGAAAACCTGGAGGAAACCAGAGCACTGGGAGGAAACCCACACAAACACAGGGAGGACATAGAACCTTCTTGCAGATGTTGTCCGTTGTCCTTGGCAGGATTTCAGCCCAGGACCTCAGTGCTACAAGATTCCAGTGCTAACCACTGAGCCACCGTGCTGTCAGTTTAATCCATATTGTGATTAGTGGGAAAGCATACATAATCAATACTGTATACTAAATACATTTTTACTGTCACATTGTTTTTTTTTCTCTCTATACAGAATGTTATTAACACTTTTACACAAACTGCCCACTCTGAACGCTGCAGCTTCTTAGGAAATGTGACTGTGGGGAGAGATGTAACCGTGGAAGAGCTTCAGGAAGCCTATCATGCTGTAGTGTTGGTAAGTGCTGGACCATTAACTACAGTGGAACCTTGGTTAACGAGAACAATCCGTTCTGGGACTGTGCTTGTTAACCAAGTTACTCGTTCAGCAAAGCAAGATTTCCCATAGGAAATCATTGCAATGCAGACAATTTGTTCCACAACTTGTTAAATGTCCCATCCTGGGCCCCTATTGTGTCATTCCGCACACATACAAACACATGCTGAAAAATCTGAAATCCTTCCCTTTTTTCTAAACAATCGGGTCATTAGCAATATAAAAAAAATCAATCATCTTTTAAGTGGTTAGAGGGGTCCTTGAACTACTTGGGAATTAAAATTACAAATAATTTCCTATCTCTAATAGATATAAACATGAAAGATTTCATTGACAAAGTCCAAAAAGAAGCAACTAATTTACAAAAACATGAAATCACTTGGTTGGGGAGAGTTAATGCATTCAAAATGATGATTTTACCAAAGATATATTATTTTAGATGCATTCCCCTCTTATTCCCCCCCCCTATTACTTGAGTAAATTACAAACCATCCTGAAATGCTATGTCTGGAACTACAAGAGGCCGCGGATTGCTAGGCATGTTTTATGAAACACAAAAAAAGAGGAGGTTACAGTTTACCAAATATATTAAATTATTACAAAACAAACATGATTAGACAAAGCATATACAGGACTCAGAACAATCAATCTCACGCATGGATGGATCTGGAACTAGATTATAATAACTATGCATCTCTAGGCCATCTTATTTTACGCCATTTGCAAAATACTAACCTTCCTGTACACCCCACCCTGGCCTCTACAATCGCAATCTGGAAAAACCTTAAGGGAAATAAAAATAAACTGGACACTACTAAATTTGAACAGATAAAAGAATTCCCTCTTAGGCTGGGTTCACACATAGCGACAGCGACAACGACGTCGCTGTTACGTCACCATTTTCTGTGACGCAACAGCGTCGCTGTTATGATCACTGCTTAGCTGTCAAACACAGCGACGCAGCAGCGATCATAACGTCGCTACATGTGCAGAGAGCAGGGAGCCGCACACACTGCTTAGCGCTGGCTCCCTGCTCTCCTAGCTACAGTACACATCGGGTTAATTACCCGATGTGTACTTCAGCTACATGTGCAGAGAGCAGGGAGCCACGCACACTGCTAGGCGCTGGCTCCTTGCTCTCCTAGCTACAGTACACATCGGGTTAATTAACCCGATGTGTACTGCAGCTACATGTACAGGGAGTCGGCACTGGCAGCGTGAGAGCGGCGGAGGCTGGTAACGAAGGTAAATATCGGGTAACCACCTTGGTTACCCGATGTTTACCTTGGTTACAGCTTACCGCAGCTGCCAGATGCCGGCTCCTGCTCTCTGCTCGCTTCATTTCGGCGCTCTCTCGCTGTCACACACAGCGATCTATGCGTCACAGCGGGAGAGCAACAATAAAAAGAACGAACCAGCACTGTGTGTAACGAGCAGCGATCTCACAGCAGGGGCCAGATCGCTGCTCAGTGTCACACACAGCGAGATCGCTAATGAGGTCACTGCTGCGTCACAAAAAACGTAACTCAGCAGCGATCTCGCCGTAGGTGAAGCACCCCTTACATTCCTGGCCTATATAGCCAGAGAAAATATTCCCACAAATTGGAGAAAACAGGGTCCAAAAAAGTTAAAAGAGTTATATAATGGAATAGACTTTATCACCTTCTTGGATATCAAGATAAAATATAATATCTCAATGACTTCAGGATAATTATTGCTTTACGATCCACCATAAAAAACCTACTATCCTTCAAACATCCAATTCCAGAAATTGTTAGTATGTTATACAGTAACTTGGATAATAAGCAAATATGGAGCACTAGGAGCATTTACAACAACTTCAACGAAGATATTAGTTTTAAAAAAAATGGACTACATGATTAAATGGGAACATAGTTTAAAGCAACAATTTTCTGAAAGGGAATGGGAAAAAGCCCTAAAAGCGACTTATAACTCAAACATTTGT
Organism: Anomaloglossus baeobatrachus; assembly: GCF_048569485.1. Taxonomy (NCBI): domain Eukaryota; kingdom Metazoa; phylum Chordata; class Amphibia; order Anura; family Aromobatidae; genus Anomaloglossus; species Anomaloglossus baeobatrachus. The sequence goes on along the minus strand of NC_134357.1, from coordinate 301,251,784 downwards.
GCTGCACTTCACGAATCCTACTATAAACTCCTGAGCCATTGGTACTACTCCCCCTCAAGAATAAGCAAATTCAACAAAACGTGTCTCCTCTCTGTTGGAGGGGGTGTAACCAAATAGGCGATATACTCCATATTTTCTGGAAATGCCCAATAGTTAAAACTTTATGGTCTGAAGTTTTTAAATTTCTGAACCGAGTTACAAAATCGAATATCTCTATTTCTCCACATATGGCCCTGTTGTCTCTAGGAACTGAAAATATCGATCCATCCCATGTTCCCATCGCCATCCACCTCTTTTTAATTACTAAAAATCTAATAGCAGCAAAATGGAAAACAAAAGAATGCCCAAATATTAATGAAATCATTAACATACTATCCAGCCATCATAAGTATGAAGAAAGACATGCAATTATAAACAATACATTTTCCTCCTACCACAAATGCTGGAGTCCATGGATCAGTGACACAATCAGCATTTCCTGATTTAAAGGCAACCTTTTTCCAAGGATATTTTAATCTAAGATTTGAATTTTAATTCCCCCCCCTTCCCCTTGCTGATTTCCCTTTCTTCTTTCCTTTTCTTTACTTTTCTCCCTTTTCTGTTTTCTCTTTTCTTTAATAGGCCATATAGAGTTAAGAGTTATATTATGTATTTTAAACAATTGTTTTGTTAATATTAATAAGCGATAACAATATTTTACATGAACTAAATAAGCAGGAATGTTTTCCCAACCTCCTTCCCTATTACCCACTTACCTTATTCTTCCCCTGGTTTCTCCCCCAATAAAATATTCTTTTTTTTAAATCAGATCTTTTTTTATTAAATCATTAGGGATCAATACAGAGAGTATTTCACTTTTCATATAACTGATAACAATAAACAGATAAACACATGTGATTTATAAATCAGGTTCTTTCTCTGCATGTATGTAAATATAATAATAGAGTTCTCAAATCATAGTTATATTATATAGCTTGAGCCTACAAACCTCGTGGCTCTACAAATAAACAAAACTTAAATTATGCAATAATGCCTCAGACTAACAGGAACACCTCCTCCATCAGCCGTGTCGCTCCACATCATATTGCTATACTCTCCTGCCCCTCCCTCTCCGTGCAGTCATCCATGAAACCGTTCCAGTCCTCTCTCACCTCTTCATTCAAAGTCCACTTCGTCACAGAAAAAACTAGTTTTAATTCCCTTCCTCACACATGCCATCACTGCAGGCACAACAGTAACCGGTCCAGCATTGCATCCCGAACCAGTGCACTAGAGGGTAGGCCCGGCAACTCCATCCATGGCCGCCAAATGTTGTAAAACTTTTTCAATGTTTTTCTTTTTAAATAAACTCCCCTTTCCAATCTTATGACGTTATTTAATTTGTTTTTGAGCTCTGGTAATGTTGGTGGTAGAGGGTCTAACCAGTGATATGCAAGTAGCTTTCTTGCTTGGTACAAGATACGGGCTATTCCCAGAGCTGTTGGAGAATCCGGATCCACTTCTCCTTCCCATAGACTCAACAGGCACAGGCGGGGCGACGGTGGTATTGTGATATGATATATTTGACCTATAAGTCCCAGGGTTTGGTTCCAGAAATCACCAATGTGTCCACACTCCCACATAACATGCATCAAATGGGCATCATCCTGTCCACACCTAACACACTGTGTGTTTGGTCTGAGTCCCATCTTAAATAGTAGACTGGGAGTTTTATATACCCTGTGGATGAGATATATTTGAGACAGCTTTTGGCACTCCGATACCGCCAGTTTAGGAACTTGTTCCAATATATCAGACCACTGGCCTTCCGTCAGGGGACCGACGTCTCGTTCCCATTTGCTTTTAACAAGCAATGGATGTGTTTCCAGATGGGCAGGTAGTAATTTTTTATATAGTTCCGAAATAAGACCCTTAGAGGACTCAGATGTAAGCAGCCTATGTAATGTTTGATTATGTGTCACTGTGACCGGGTTTGTCCTCCCCTGTCTTTCCAGTGCGTGTCTCAGCTGCAAATACTGATAAAAGAAGACATGCGGAAGGTGAAACTCCGCTCTCAGTTGTTCAAAGCTTTTAAGAGTATTATTTTGTAGTACTTGTGACACTAAATGGATCCCTTTATCCTCCCATCCTCTGAACCCTACTAATTTTTTAATTTCTGGCAAGTCGGGGTTCTGCCACAGTGGCCAGAGCTCTGTAGGTCCGCTTATCCCCAAAAGAGACTTACCCCTGTCCCACACCCGGAATATCATAGCCAGTGTGGGATATCGTGCCCCATTTATCTGTCTTTGTCCTACATCCAACCGGCAACCTGGGTACTTCCATACTGATCCCTCTCTCACTATATCACCACTGGTATCATACCCTCCTTCTTTGCCCCAACCCCTCAGATGTTGCATCTGGGAGGCTATATAGTATATATATGGGTTTGGTACCGCCAGTCCTCCCTCCTCCTTTCCCCGCTGTAGCACTTCCAGTCGAATCCTAGCTTGCTTTTTCTTCCAAATAAGTTCCCGGAATATCTCATGAGCCAGATCAGACACCCCCATACTTTGCACTGACGAGGGGCAAGCACCCCGAAACACCGTGTCTGCAAATTGGGATTCTGATCTGGCTTATATATCCTGAGTCATATTGCAAAGGATTGTTGAAAATCCACTTGTGACTTTTAGGATCGCTACTTCCAATAGGTGGCGCTGTGCTAGAGTTTGTCTCCTTTACTGGAGAGACAATCGGAATATTGTATTAATTTTTACAAAAAATTCCCTACATATCCACACTGGAGAATTATGTATAAGGTATAGTAATTGTGGCATCATTACCATTTTAATTAAATTGGATCTGCCGATATTTGATAGCGGCAAACGGCACCAGGTATGCACTTTTGCTCTGAATCGCTGTAACAGGGGTTCCAGATTTAGGGCCTGGAAATCCTTCGGGATTGGGCTGACAATTACTCCCAGATATGTAAACTCCCGGACCACAGGAACTGGAATCTGTAAGTCCGAAAAGTCCCCCGGAAGGGGGTCCAACGGCATTAAAGCCGACTTGGACCAGTTGATTCGTAGACCAGACCTCTGTCCAAATTCCCGAATGATATTCATTGCCGGCAAAATCGAGGAACGTACCATGTCTAAATATAAGAGTAGATCGTCTGCGTATAATGATATCTTTTGTTCCACGGCTCCACACCGAAATCCCTCTACCTCCCTGGATTTCCGTATAGCCACTGCCAACGGCTCCACTGCAGTCGCGAATAGCAAGGGTGAAAGCGGGCACCCCTGTCTAGTACCTCTTCCAAGAGGAAAAGACTCGGAGACCCTGCCATTAACCCTAACCTTCGCCACCGGTGAGTCATATAGCAGTTTTACCCAATTTATGAATCTATGTCCAAAGCCCATTTTCCGAAGTACAGCCCACATATATTCCCATTCAAGGCTATCGAACGCCTTAGCGGCGTCTAATGACAAAATTGCCCTTTCCCCCGGTACCTCAGAACTATGTTGAATTCCCAAATATAATTTCCTGAGATTCATAGATGTGGCTCTGCATGGAATGAATCCTGTCTGATCACTCTGCACTATAGATGAGATGACTCGGGACATCCTATTGGCGAGCACCTTGGCCAGCAATTTAATGTCTGTTTGTAGGAGAGAGATTGGGCGATACGAATCCGGGATCTCTGGATCTTTTCTGGGTTTTAATATTAAGACTATTAAGGCTTCCCTCATAGAGGGCGGGAGGACCCTCTGCCTTTCAGCCTCTTCAAATACCTTAAGTAGTTTGGGTAGCAGTAAGGGTGCATACGTTTTATAAAACTCTCCAGGCAGGCCATCCGTTCCCGGAGCTTTTTCATTTTGTGTCTGGCCAAGCGCTTCCTCCAGTTCTTCCAATGAGATGTCCCGGTCCAGCAATTCCCTGTTTACATCACTCAGTGTAGGAAGAGAGAGAGCATCCAAATACTGCTCAATCTCCGTCTCCGTGAGGTCACAGTCTGATGTGTATAGCCGCATATAATACCTCTTTATTTCTCTTATTATATCCTCGCTTGCTGTTACAAAGTCACCTGATTCCGTCTTTAACCTATTTATATAAGAAGATCCTTCCTGTGCTCTAATGACTGTGGCCAGTAGGTGCCCCACGCCCTCCCCCGCCATAAAATAATTTTGTTTAAGGAAATAGCGTTTATTTTCTGCCACCGACATGAGATTTTCTTTGAGTGACGTTTGTGCCTTCTCTAGAGTGTTTTTAGTTCCTACTGTCGGGTTGAGCACCACCGCAGCCTCCGCATCAGATACCTCCTGAATCAAACTCTGGGTGTAACATTTGGTTTGATTTTTGCGTATGCATCTTTCTCTAATATATATGCCCCTTACCACAGCTTTCATAGAGTCCCAAACTATGTGTGGTGGTGCAGAGCACTCATTAAGATGAAAGTATTCCAGAATGTTATCATATAAAGATCCCCCAATAAGCTGGATCCAGAAGGGATTAAGTTTCCAGATAGGCCTGGGCAGAGTGAGGGGGTTTCCCCATGCAAGCGTAACATGTAATGGTGAGTGATCAGATACGCTTCTAGGTAGGTAGGCCACCTTTTGTGTATATGAGGCCATAAGTGCGTTTCCAATAGCCAGGTCTATTCGTGACATGGTGTGGTGGGAGCTAGAGTAACAGGAGAATTGTTTGGTTGTGGGGTGTTGGGCACGCCAAAGATCTACAAAACCCAGCTCCGTTAGCATTCTAGCAAATGAAGTCGGGGCGGCGTTCTCCGATATGTTTCCCGAGTGTAACTTATCTAGATAGGGATGTAAGTAATTATTAAAATCCCCTATCAAAAGCGTTGGCACAGATGGAAGGGAATCTAAAATAGGCAATATCCTTTTTACCGGTTCGACTGAATATGGTGGAGGGATATATATCGCAACCAGAATAAATTGTATACCATACAGCGTGCAAAGCAAACATACAAATCTGCCCCCGGGTCAATCACTGATTTGGTACATGAGAACGGGATGGATTTGTGCACCAACACACTCACACCCCGTGCATGGGTCGAGTATGTGGAATGATATTCATGCGCGATCCATCCCTTCCTCAGCCAATGAACATTATCCCTGACCATGTGGGTCTCGGAGAGACATAAAATAGCCGGTAACAGTTTCTGTAGGTGAGTAAATATAGCACATCTTTTGTTCGCATCTCCGAGCCCTCTAACATTCCATGCTACAATATTTAAAGATGTCGCCATAAGCGTAGACTAAGATATGATCCGGACGCATACTTCATACCTGGAGGAGAGAGGCGTTCTCCACCGATTCTCAAAAACATTAGGTTGAGCGACACGACTGAGGCACACCACACTTCCCAAACAGATTGCATCATACAACAATAAACAAGAAAAACATGGAGAGAGATAGGGCTCCGCACACCAGTGCGCAGTGCCCCTGCCCTCAAACTCAAGTGTATCTTACACATTTCTCCCAAATAGAGAGAATCAGGGCTAAAAACACGCCCCAAGTCCATGCAGGGAGGGGGTCCACAACTCGCTAGTGCAGCGGGTGTCCACAATGAACCGGCCGTCTCCCAACCTGGATCCTAGATGAATTTAACTGTAATGAGCTCACCAGCATAGCGTCCCAAACAAAAACAACGCCTGGCGGCAGAAAGGGAAGTCTCAGGTATTCTTCCTCCTCAGGGACCTCTCATTGATATCCAGCCAAGACAATGCCGCCCCAGCCGTATCAAAAAAATGAGTCTCTCCGTTCGCAGCAATCCGCAGCTTAGCAGGGTACATCATGGAGTATGGCACTTGCAGGTTGCGCAGTCGTTTTTTGATCTCAATAAATTGCGCTCTTTTACGTTGCACTTCCATGGAGAAATCAGGAAATATTGATATCTTCCTCCCATCAATTGCAAGTTCTTTGATATCTCTGGCTCTGCGCAGGATAGTGTCCCTATCTTTATAGTGCAGTAGTTTAATCAGAATAGGACGTGGGGGTGCTCCCGGCTGTGGGGCACGCGCAGGGACCCTGTGCACCCTTTCAATGGTGAAGAAAGAGGATAGTATGTCTTTTCCCATGGTGTCTTTAAGCCATTTTTCAAAGAAATTCAGTGGGTCATTGCCCTCCATCCTCTCTGGGACCCCCACCAGTCGCAAATTACTTCTGCGGGAGCGATTTTCCAAATCATCCACCTTGTTTAGCAGTGTGGAGATATTTTGCGTGGCCTTTCCCAGCTCTCGTGACATTGGTGGTAATTTATCCTCTGTTGTACTCACTCTTTCCTCCAGCTCCCCCATTCTGACAGTCACCCCTTGCAGCTCACGTTTAATACAGGCCATATCTGAGGTGACAGTTCCCATCTGGCTGCTTAGAGTGGCCAATGTGGTATTGCAAGAGTTAATTGCTGCCAGAATGTCTCTCAGTATGGCCTCAGTGAAAACAGGTGTTGTTTGCTCCACATCTCCCCCTCCTCCCTCTGCCAGCGCAGGCCTGTGTGTCTGCATACCTTGTGCTGCTGAACATGCAAGGCCCAGGGTACTCACAGTCTCACCGTCGGGTATGTTTTCTCCCTGCTCCAGGGCCCGTTCAGCGCTGCCATCGGGTGCCTCGTTGCAGGTAGGCTCTGTGCCAGGGGCCACTCTGGCAAACCGCTGCAACCTGCTTGCTACTCCCACTGCTCCAGCTCGGGATGGTGTGGATGCCGGCGGCGCCATATTGGATTCTTCAGAGGCACGCTCCTGCGCGTCTCTGTCGCTTTTATTGCTGCTGCGGGTCGGCATATCCTGGCTGTGCTCGCTTCCCTGGGTGTTATAAGTAGTGTTGCAGCCCTCCAGGGTCGGTAGTGCCTGTCAGCAAGGCCGGTGTGCAGGATAATTCAGGATCCAGGCAGGAGCTCACCCACGCTGCTTCCTCTCTACATGAGGTCCAGGCCACGCCCCCCCCCCCAATAAAATATTCTTACCCCTCTCATCCCTCCCATCTTTTCCTTTTCCCTCATATAAAATAAAATTATAAGCATTTATACTGTATGAGATATATGTATTGAAAGTTTGAAGCCTATTCATAATTCATGAATATTGTTAAATATACTTTCTTCATGTAATAAAACATTATTGAAAATCAAACACGTACAAACGCGTACAAACACACACAAGCACGCACACACACACGCACACACACATATTAGGGGTGCTTCACACATAGCGAGATCGCTACCGAAATCGCTGCTACGTCACGGTTTTGGTGATGCAACAGTGACCTCATTAGCGATCTCGCTGTGTGTGACACTGAGCAGCGATCTGGCCCCGCTGCGAGATCGCTGCTCGTTACACACAGCCCTGGTTCGTTTTCTTCAAAGGCGCTCTCCCTCTGTGACACACAGATCGCTGTGTGTGACAGCGAGAGAGCGATGAAATGAAGGGAGCAGGAGCTGGCATCTCGCAGCTGCGGTAAGCTGTAACCAGGGTAAACATCGGGTAACCAAGGTGGTTACCCGATATTTACCTTAGTTACCAGCCTCCGTAGCTCTCACGCTGCCTGTGCTGCCGGCTCTGCTCTCTGCACATGTAGCTGCAGTACACATCGGGTTAATTAACCCGATGTGTACTGTAGCTAGGAGAGCAAGGAGCCAGCGCTAAGCAGTGTGCGCGGCTCCCTGCTCTCTGCACATGTAGCGATGTTATGATCGCTGCTGCGTCGCTGTGTTTGACAGCTAAGCAGCGATCATAACAGCGACTTACCAGGTCGCTGTTACGTCACAGAAAATGGTGACGTAACAGCGACGTCGTTGTCGCTGTCGCTATGTGTGAAGCACCCCTTATACTCACCTTACCTTCGGTTCCATCGCCGGTCTCCTGGGACTTGCTGTTTGCTAGTACGGTCTGTGTATCGGGTAACCATGACGACGAGGGAGAAACTTCCGCTGCCAGAGCGCTGACATCAAAGGCAGGAGCCGCTTGCCTCTGATTGGTCAGCGCGCTGCCTTTGAGTAGCGGTTGACAGAGGAAGTTCTTGCTTCGTCGCTATGCTTGCCGATGCACAGCCTATAACGGCGAACTACAGGACCCAGGAGGCCGGCGATGGAACAGAAGGTACACATATTATCCTCACCTTACCTTCCATTCCATCGCCGGCCTCCTGGGTCCTGTAGTTCTCCGCGAGGATTCCCCCCTCGTTGCAATGTACCGGGGAACTACAAGAACTATGAGGCCGGCGATGGAACGGAAGGTAAGGTGAGCATAATACTGTATGTGTGTGCGTGCGTGTGTGTTTCTGTGGACTGCAAGAGCGGGTTAGAGCGCGGTGGATGTACAGAACCAGAAGTATGTGCGGTGAGTATTTTGCTCGTACAGCAAAGCTTTCTCGTAAACCAAGTTACAAATTTACAGAAAGCTTTGCTTGTTAAGCGAAATTCTCGTTAACTGGGTTACTCGTTAAGCGAGGTTCTACTGTACCTCAAATCCTTCTGTCACTTTGACTTCTACTAGAGATTTAAAGGCTGTAGACATGGCTGGCAGATCATTCACTACCATTGCCAGTCCGACCGCTCCATGCCCGAAGCCTTTTCTGCAACGATCATATGAGATGTTCTTGGCAGCAGCGTCCTATAAGGAGCATCTGTCACCAGAGAGCTGACGGCGTGGGTGCACCTGTTTGGAGTGCAGGGGGCATACGGTTACCTGTGGAGAAGCAGCATGTCAGCTATTCTTGATGACTTATAACCTGCTTTTATATTTGACTTTTAGCTCTCTGACTCAGCCTATTAATGGCCTCAGCATCAGTGTTTGTCCTACTTGGGATCTAGAACACAGCCTAGGTGACTGCTAGTAATCCGAGTAATAAAGGAAAATCTCATAATGTGCAGTGTATACCTTCGGCAATTCTCATAGACTGGCTGAACAGTAGGACAAAGCGAAAGTCTCTCAGGACCAGAGGGTGAAGTCTGTCAAGTTAGAAAGCGCCTCTGATATAGTGATGACGGATAACTTTATTATTTTTAGGCTCCCTGGAGCATCTCTGTCTTTTATTTGAGTTTCACAATCCTGAGTGCTTTAACTCCAGTAGTTGTTGAGTGCCAATTACACTACTCACTAAAACTTAGGGATATTTAGCTTTCGGGTGCAATTTCAGGACGATCCTAAAATGCCCTCTAGCCTTTTCAGGTGAACTTAATGTGACATTTTCTAAAGCTTTGAATGCACATGTCCAACTGTTAAGTGTTTCAGTATTTTATGCACAACTTGCTGTTCTCTAACAAGGAGCTTAAATGGCAAAATTCATAGCAGGTGTTTGATCCAAGGATCGCCTAATAAATTTCGGGGTTCAATTAGAATTGGTATTTAAACAATCCTCTTCATCACGCTGTTCACATTTAAACATCATGAGACCAAGACGACACCCAACAATTGATCAACTTTGCTTCGACACTTGAGGCTTCTAGCAGGATGTTCTCAGACGGAAGGGGACACTTAGAATGTCACAGAGTGTCATCACTAGGTTGCAACAGAGATACATAGAGACTGGAAGATTAAAGGGAACCTGTCACCAGGTTTTTCCCTATTAAACTAAAATAATCACCTTCTGCAGCTCCTGGGCTGCATTCTATGAAGGTGCACCTTGTTCCCTGACTCCCTTTCCAGATCCCAAAAATAACTTTATGAAACCTGGCCGTTAGGTATGCTAATTACCTGTGTTGGCCAGATAGGCGGACTCATTTTCTGATTCTGTCCCCCCTCCTGCCGCTGATCGCCGTTCTTCTTTCTTGATTGACGTGATGACGCCTCAGTCATCATCCTCATTGCATTTTCAAATCTTGCGCCTGTGCTGTTATGTCTTCTCGCGCAGGCATAGATCGCTCTGCCATATCGCGGGTAGAGCAGAAAACATAGCTGCCCTCGGTCGCGCCAGTGAGCTAAATGCGCAGATGCAAGATTATAAGCGGGTACGAGGATGGCGCTGGTGAGGTCATGCACAGCGCCGACCAGAATCTCACACCTGCGCATTTAGCTCACTGGCGCGAGCGAGGGCAGCTATGTTTTCTGCTCTGCCCGCGATATGGCAGAGCAAACTGCGCCTGCGCGAGCCGAGAACTGCACAGGCGCGAGATTTGAAAATGCAATGGGGATGATGACGGAGGCGTCATCACGTCAATCAAGGAAGGAGGAGGCGACAGGAGGGGGGACAGAAGCAGAAAATGTGCCTGCCCATCTGAGCTACACAGGTCATTAGCATACCTAACGGCCAGGTTTTATAAAAGTTATTTTTGGTGTCTGGAAGGGGAGTCAGGGCCAAGGTGCACCTTCATTGAATGAAGCCCATGAGCTGCAGAAGGGGATACTTTTAGTTTAATAGGGAAAAATCTGGTGACAGGTTCCCTTTAACAGAAAGGCATAGAAGTGGATGTCCTTTGGCCAAATGACACACTGATGACTGCTTTATTGTGAATAATGCCCTTTGGAACCGGAAGCTCAATGCCACACAACTCCAGGCATGTTTAAGGGAGGTGAGTGTCACATTGGACCATTCAAATCCATTTACATTAGTGTGGTCTGCGTGCTAGATGACCTGCAAGGGTAACTGACCACACCACCATGGGAAGGCGTGATTCTATTGCTGGATGAGGGACCAGTGGGCCTCAGTGCTGTTCATTTATGAAAGTGTATTTACGCTGAGCAGAAATGATGACCGCTAGAGATATTGGACACATCAAGGAGAGCGCCATGCATCAGCCACTGTTGTCACCAGACGAGCCTTTGGTAATGGTGTTACAGTGTGGGCATGTGTGTCCAGTCAACACAGAACTGCCCGACATTTTATGAATGGTACAGTGACAAGCTCCTGCTACTTGAACAACATCATTAATACAGTCATTGAGCATCTGTATGAACAATACAGGCCTAATTTCTTTTTCATCGATAACAATGCTCCAGCTCATCGAGGTTGCATCATTAGGGAATGGCTGCTTGAGACTGGGGTATTGCAAATGGAGTGACCTGCACTTTCTCCAGACCTGAATCTCATAACAAACCTATGGGATCAGCTGAGTTGCCGTGTAGAAGCTCATAACTCTGTACCCCAGAACCTCAATGACGTGAGTGCTTCCTTTAAAGAAGAGTGGATGCCATGCCTCTGCAGGCAATAACTCCACTTGTGAACAGCATGAGACGTTGTTTTCAAGCTGTAATTGATGCTCAAGGCCACGTGACAAGTCATTGAGACATTGACATTCTTGGGGGGTATACCTACTACTGTTTTTGACTAGTGATGGGCGAACCCAAACATGAGTATTCCTGGGAAACCCGAGTTAGGCTGGCTTTACACGTTGCGACATCGCTAACAATTGCTAGCGATGTCCAGCGCGATAGCATCCGCCCTCGTCGCACATGCGATATGTGGTGATTGCTGCCGTAGCGAACATTATCGCTACGGCAGCTTCACATGCACATACCTGCTCGGCGACGTCGCAGTGACTGCCGAACAACCCCTCCTTCAAGGGGGAGGTGCGTTCTGCGTCACCACGACGTCACTAATCGGCCGGCCAATAGAAGCGGAAGGGCGGAGATGAGCGGGACATAACATCCCGCCCACCTTCTCCCTTCTGAATTGCTGTCGGGATGCAGGTAAGGAGATCTTTGTTGTTCCTGCGGGTTTACACACAGCGATGTGTGGAGCTGAGCTGCAGGAACGACAAACAACATCGTTCCTGCGGTCAAACCGACATTATGGAAATGAACTACGTTACACAGATCAGCGATATTGTACGCTTCTGTGCTCGTTCATCGTCGCAACTAGGATTTACACGTTGCGATGTCTCTACCGGCGCCGGATATGCGTCACTAACGACGTGACCCCGATGATATATCGGTAGCGATGTCGCAACGTGTAAAGCCCCCCTTACAGTTCGGGTCCAGGGGCTGTAATAAAAAAAAAAGCACATTATTAAGAAAACATTATGATTACACTTACCGGTTCTGCGACGCGTCCTGCAGAGCCAGTGTCTCCCGGCTGCTTCTGCTTCCGCGTCCGATCATTAACTTCTGGTGGAATTCACTGCACGTCACTTGGCAGTCTTCGGCTTCTTTCGGCCGTGTTCACAGTGACGTCAGGGTTCACCTGAGTCCATGGCTTAGCCATGGACTCAATTGAACTTTGACTGTCAGTGTTAGCTTGCTTCTCACTTTATAGAGACGCTTGTCTGTACAGAGCGATGAAGCAGAGCTGCCATTGCTGTCCCTGATGGCGGTGGCACGCTGGGTAATAAAGGGGTTAGGACCAGCTTTGTATTATCAGCTGGTACTAAGCCCGAAATTTATGGTGCCACGCCAAATTAGACATGGCCACCATGAATTTCTAGTAAACAGTAAAAAAAAAAAAACAACACAGAATTTTTTTTTATTAGAAATAAAACAAAAAAAATTAGACTCCATCTTTATTATAAAAAAATCCTTAGTTCGACGTAGTCCACAGGGAGAACAATGTTAGCTCTGCTTCATCACTCTGTACAGACAAGCGTCTCTGCAGAGCGAGAGGCAGGCTGAGGGTACGATTCCACTTGCGTATGACTCCTGCGAGTCACACATCAGGATCACCCAGCATGGCCTGACGCTCTCTGGACACGAGTGTGCAGCTGCATGGAAATACATGCGACGACCCGCTCCTGTCAGGAAAGTGTGCCGCCATGCTGGGTGATGCAATGCGAGTCATACGCAGTAGACGCTTGTATGTACAGAGCTATGAAGCAGAGCTGACATTGCTCTCCCTGTGGACTACGTCGGACTAAGGATTTTTTTATAATAAAGATGGAGTCTCTAAATTTTATTTTTTGTTTTATTTCTAAAAAATATTTTTTGCATTGTTTGTTTTTTTTTTTTTTTTACTGTTTACTAGAAATTCATGGTGGCCATGTCTAATTTGGTGTGACACTATGAATTTCAGGCTTAGTACCAGCTGATAATACAAAGCTGACCCTAACCCCTTTATTACCCAGAGTGCCACTGCCATCGGGGCCGCTGGGCGAGCCGGGTAAAGCGGCAGAAAATAGCGCTTCTATGAATGCGCCATTTTCTGGGGCGGCTGGGAGCTGCAATTTGCAGTGGGGAGGCCCAGTATGCTTGGGCCACCCTGCACTGAGGATTCCAGCCCCCTTGCTGGTTTTACCTGGCTGGCCATCAAAATATGGCGAGAGCCCACACAACTTTTTTTGTAAACATTTTTTTAAATAATTAAAAAAAATATATTGGGCTTCTCTGAATTTTGATTGTCAGCCAAGGTAAAGCCAGGCAGCGGGGGGCAGGAATTCTCAGCGCAGGGTGGCCCAAGCGTTCTGGGCCTTCCCCGCTGCAAATTTCAGCCCCAGCCGCTGCTGAAAATGGCGCATTCATAGAAGCGCTATATTCTGGCGCTTTACCCAGCTTGTCCAGCGGCCCGTAGCTGTCCGCTTTATCTGTACGGAGAATCAAAATACAAGGAAGCCCATTAATTTTTTTTTGTTAATTGTTTAAAAAAAATCATTAAAAAAAAATTGCGTGGTGTCCCACCGTATTTTGATCGCCAGTCAGGTAAAACCCAGGCAACTGGGGGCTGGGATTCTCAGCGTTATAAGGGCCAAGTGTTCTGTGCCCCCCCATGCTAAAAACCGCAGCCCAGAGATGCCCCTGAAAATGGCGCATTGTTTCTTAGCGCCATTTCCAGACGCTTTACCTGGCTCATCCAGTGGACCTGATGGCGCTGGCACATTGGGTAATAAAGGGGTTAATACCAGCTTTTTATTCTCAGCTGGTACTAAGCCAGAAATTCATGGTGTCACACCAAATTAGACATAGCTACCATGATTTTCTAGTAAATATTAAAAAGAAAAACACATTAGAAAAAACATTTTTTATTAGAAATAAAACAAAAACATTTAGACTCCATCTTTATTATAAAAAATCCATAGCACACGGAGAGCAATGTCAGCTCTGCTTCATCGCTTTGTACAGACAAGCGCCTCTACAGAGAAAATCAGGCTGACAATGACAGTCAAAGTTCAATGGTTTAGCCATGGACTTGGGAGAACTCTGATGTCACCTCGAACATGGCTGAAGACTGTTGAGTGACGAGCAGTGCAGTGAATACTACCGGAAGTTAATGATTGGACCCAGAAGCAGAAGCGGCCGGGAGACAGCGGCTGAGTGGGTCTGCAGGACGCATTGCGAGACCGGTAAGTATAATGACAATGTTTATTATTAACTATATTCTTTATCTTGCAGACCCCACCCCCCCCTTCCTATCCCCTGTCCAAGCTCGGGGTTTGGCCAAAAGGAAGTACAATACTATATCCACAAATGCAAATTGATCGACATCCTATATAGTGTATACAGTGCCTACAAGTAGTATTCAACCCCCTGCAGATTTAGCAGGTTTGATAAGATGCAAATAAGTTAGAGCCTGCAAACGTCAAACAAGAGCAGGATTTATTAACAGATGCATAAATCTTACAAACCAACAAGTTATGTTGCTCAGTTAAATTTTAATAGATTTTCAACATAAAAGTGTGGGTCAATTATTATTCAACCCCTAGGTTTAATATTTTGTGGAATAACCCTTGTTTGCAATTACAGCTAATAATCGTCTTTTATAAGACCTGATCAGGCCGGCACAGGTCTCTGGAGTTATCTTGGCCCACTCCTCCATGCAGATCTTCTCCAAGTTATCTAGGTTCTTTGGGTGTCTCATGTGGACTTTAATCTTGAGCTCCTTCCACAAGTTTTCAATTGGGTTAAGGTCAGGAGACTGACTAGGCCACTGCAACACCTTGATTTTCTCCCTCTTGAACCAGGCCTTGGTTTTCTTGGCTGTGTGCTTTGGGTCGTTGTCTTGTTGGAAGATGAAATGACGACCCATCTTAAGATCCTTGATGGAGGAGCGGAGGTTCTTGGCCAAAATCTCCAGGTAGGCCGTGCTATCCATCTTCCCATGGATGCGGACCAGATGGCCATGCCCCTTGGCTGAGAAACAGCCCCACAGCATGATGCTGCCACCACCATGCTTGACTGTAGGGATGGTATTCTTGCGGTCGTATGCAGTGCCATCCAGTCTCCAAACGTCACGTGTGTGGTTGGCACCAAAGATCTCGATCTTGGTCTCATCAGAACAGAGAACCTTGAACCAGTCTGTCTCAGAGTGCTCCAAGTGATCATGAGCAAACTGTAGACGAGCCTTGACATGACGCTTTGAAAGTAAAGGTACCTTGCGGGCTCGTCTGGAACGGAGACCATTGCGGTGGAGTACGTTACTTATGGTATTGACTGAAACCAATGTCCCCACTGCCATGAGATCTTCCCGGAGCTCCTTCCTTGTTGTCCTTGGGTTAGCCTTGACTCTTCGGACAAGCCTGGCCTCGGCACAGGTGGAAACTTTCAAAGGCTGTCCAGGACGTGGAAGGCTAACCGTAGTTCCATAAGCCTTCCACTACCGGATGATTCTCCCAACAGTGGAGACAGGTAGGCCCAACTCCTTGGAAAGGGTTTTGTACCCCTTGCCAGCCTTGTGACCCTCCACGATCTTGTCTCTGATGGCCTTGGAATGCTCCTTTGTCTTTCCCATGTTGACCAAGTATGAGTGCTGTTCACAAGTTTGGGGAGGGTCTTAATTAGTCAGAAAAGGCTGGAAAAAGAGATAATTAATCCAAACATGTGAAGCTCATTGTTCTTTGTGCCTGAAATACTTCTTAATACTTTAGGGCAGGGGTCGGGAACCTATGGCTCGCGAGCCAGATATGGCTCTTTTGATGGCCGTATCTGGCTCGCAGACAGGGCTCCTACCTGTCTATGGGAAGGATCAGGGCCGGCGCCAGCACCCGGCTACTCAGGGGGGCCCGGTGGCCGTGCTGTCACCGCCCCCCGCCGAGGATCGAGCTTTCAATTGCATCGGCATCGCAGGTGCCGATACAATTGAGAGCAATGATGAGAGAGTGAGCGGCGCGCTCCCTCTCTTATCATTCTCCCCGCTGTGACTGTCGGCGTTCTTCTGACAGCTCTGCAGCGAGCGCGGTGACGTCATCACTGCGCGCCTGCTGAGAGGTCAGCGAGCGACAGCAATGGACGATGCGCCGAGGAGACCGGATCAGCGGGGGAACGAGAAGTGAGCCACCCCTCTACTGACACTGGGCTCCCCTGACTCACAGGCCGGCCACTACACAGCGGCACTACACATAGGGGCCCGGCAGCCACTCTGCGTAGTGCCGCTGTGTAGTGGCCGGCCTGTGAGTCAGGGGAGCCCAGTGTCAGTAGAGGGGCCCCTGACCTGGAGAGGCCACCAGCCGTGTCTGAGCTGCAGGAGAGCTCCTGACCTGCACAGCAGACGGAATCTCCATCCTGCAGGACCTGCGATGATGTCACGCCCATGTGACTGTGTGGGAGGAGACACAGGATGCCGGGCAGAAAGCAAGATACTGAATCCTGAAGGAGATGTGGACACATGACTGGTAATAAGAAAAGAGGGGACATGAGGGTGAGGGGGGCTGCAGGGTGAGGGGCATATGAGGGCTGCAGACTGTGACAGAAGCATGTGAAGGGGTGCAGAGTGTTTGAGAGGGGTAAGTTGGGGTACAGGCAGGGTGAGATATGTGAGCAGGGTGTGTGAGATATGGGGGTGTATTGTGTGTGATATGGGGGGTGCAGGCTGTATGGGAAGCAGGGTATGTGACATATGGGGGTGTAGTGTGTGAGATCTGGGGGGTGCAGGCTGTATGGGAAGCAGTGTGTGTGTGTGTGGGATATGGGGGGTGCAGGCCGTATGGGGAGCAGTGTGTGTGTGTGTGATATGGGGGGTGCAGGCTGTATGGGAAGCAGGGTGTGAGAGATGTGGGGGTGTAGGCTGTATGGGAAGCAGGGTGTGTGAGATATGGGGGTGTAGTGTGTGTGATATGGGGGTGCAGGCTGTATGGGGAGCAGGGTATGCGACATATGGGGGTGTAGTGTGTGGGATATGGGGGGTGCAGGCTGTATGGGGAGCAGTGTGTGTGTGTGATATGGGGGGTGCAGGCTGTATGGGGAGCAGTGTGTGTGTGTGATATGGGGGGTGCAGGCTGTATGGGGAGCAGTGTGTGTGTGTGATATGGGGGGGTGCAGGCTGTATGGGAAGCAGGGTATGTGACATATGGGGGTGTAGTGTGTGAGATCTGGGGGGTGCAGGCTGTATGGGAAGCAGTGTGTGTGGGATATGGGGGGTGCAGGCTGTATGGGGAGCAGTGTGTGTGTGTGATATGGGGGGTGCAGGCTGTATGGGAAGCAGGGTGTCTGGGCCACTGACAGATACAATTGCTCCAGCGGTCACTTAGTACACAAAGGAGTGTTCCTCTCTGCTGCACTAAGCCACCGCTGGACCTAAACAATAATTCGCTGTAAAATAATAAAATAGATAATTGACATAACTGACAATGCGTTGTGTGACATGTCCAATATTCCAGCTTCTTTCTTCTGCGAATGCCTCAAAGCTGGCATTCTCTCAACATCAGGTGGGAAGAATGCCAGCTTCCAGTCATGCGCAGGAAAAAGAAGAAGCCAGACTGCTGGACTGATGTCATGCATCGCAAGTTCACAATGTAAGTTATTTATTTGATTTTTTTACTGCTAATTACCATTGTTTCAGTCCAGTTGTGGATTTATACAGCAGGGAGGAGCATTCCTTGCTGTACTAAGTGAACATTGGAGCGATTGATCTGTCAATGGCCCTTTAAACATATTGTACGGCTCTCGCGGAATTATATTTCAAAATATGTGGCGTTTACGGCTCTCTTAGCCAAAAAGGTTCCTGACCCCTGCTTTAGGGGAACCAAACAGACTTCTTGTGGTTTGAGGGGTTGAATAATAAATGACCCTCTGAATAAACTTTTCACAATTTAAAAAAAAAAAATAAAAAAAGAAATAACATTCTTTTTTGCTGCAGTGCATTTCACACTTCCAGGCTGATCTACAGTCCAAATGTCACAATGCCAAGTTAATTCCGAATGTGTAAACCTGCTAAATCTGCAGGGGGTTGAATACTACTTGTAGGCACTGTATATACAGGTACAGAAAGTTACCTCCAGAGTGGGTCAGAGCGTGGTGAAAGGAGGGATCCCCAGAAGTGTGCACGGTGAGGATTTGCTCTTCTTGCAAAGCATTGCTCTTAAACCAAGTTACAAATTTGTAAAAAGTTTTGCTTGTCTTGCAAAACATTCTCAAACCAAGTTACACTTAATCCAAGGTTCGACTGTAATAGCAAATAGCAGAATTCCTAGCTGCATAAGTAAAAGACACTCCTCCCTGTGTCCCCTCCCCCAGCTTAATCATACCCCTCAACAGTTCTGTGTTCTGGATTCTTCTCTGAAAGCTTCTACATCCTGTGATATTTGGCAGGTCTAAAGACACTAATCCCTTCTTTATGCAAGCGACTAGATACAATGCAGTTATAATTTGACTTAATTTTTCCCACAGAGCTATGGAGCGGAAGAAAAGAGGGATCTTGGGATACCCGGAGAACAGCTTCAGGGCGTATATTCAGCCAGAGACTTTGTGGGCTGGTACAATGGACTTCCAGACAATAGATATGTGAGTAGCTGGGATGTAGAGAACAGGACAAAGTGTGTACAGAAAAGCACCAGAAACTCTAAATGAAAGAAGCACTGCCAACTTGTATGAATGACATGCCACCATTTATTGAGAAAAATCCAAATATAAAAACATTTAAAAAAGATGAGATCTAGGGAGAAAACGCCCACTGACTTCCCACTAGCCAAAATGACAAATAACATACCATGGAAGATACAAAGACAAGGGTCATAGATGCAGTATAATACATATAAAGAGATCTACATACGGATATAATATTCTCTACTAAAGACCATGCAGTGCTGAAGGCAAATAACCAAAGTTGAAATATTTAATCAATGATAATATTGTTAGCAGATAAGCCGTATTACCAAAATAAAGGACACAGAAATAGGTGATGCAAGCCCCTTGCGTTTCGCCAGCAAGTGGCTTATTCAGGGGTAATAAATGTTGTCACATTGTTTATACAGGTTAGCAGTGCTTCTTTCGTTGAGAGTTTCTGGTGCCTTTTCCATGCACACTTTTTCTTGTCTTCTTTTGTGCATTGCACAAAACTCTATGTAGTGCCGATCCATCTCTGTTCTTTTCTGTAGCTGGGCTGTAGATCAGCACATGAGGAATAGCCCCGGGGGTGGGGGGGGGGCTTGTTCCTTTTTTTTTTTTACATATTACTAGAGGTCATGACTTGCAACCATAACTGTTGGGTGTAAATAAATGTAGTATCTTTTTGGGTTAATGATGTTGAGGGTTTAGGTGCGTAACTGTAACGTGATGTAGGAGTCCAGAAATTCAGTAGGTTTTTGTACCGTTATGTTTCATATCCAACATATCATTAGAGTAGATGTTATATATGTGTTATATGCGCTCTCTATCAATGGCTTTTACAAAGGAAATCCCTTGTCTTCAGATGGAAATTTGATTGGGCAACAATGGGTTTTTGTGATTAAATGTTAGTTCTTACTAATCCTGACAATATTACAATGTGAGATGTAATATAGTTGGTGCCAAGCTCTGATCTTGGGGTGCACAAATTATTATACTCTTTATGACAGTGGAGTATATCAATAAGGATGTACGAGGTGTACATATCCTGTAGATTTGAGTGTAATCTACCAATCTTGTCCCTGCAGCAGTGTCACCTGATATCAGAGTCGGGGGACTACATTATATGCTCCTGTTCTATATATCCTGTTTGTTTAGATTGTTTTTGTAACATATAGCATCTTTTTAACGTAAACCCTCCGGTCTTCATACACACTGTAAAGCAGGGGTGGGGAACCTTTTTTCAGCCGGGGGCCATTTGGAAATTTCTGCCAACCTTCGGGGGCCGCACAAAATTATCAATGTGAAAATTACCCGGCTATATTTGGTCAATTAACTCACCCCTACTGTGGCGGCCGGAGCGGCTTCTCTTTGGTGCGGCTGTGATGTTGGATGATACTAATCATGTTTCTTCTCACAACTGCTTTTCTCTCTCTGTCTGAAGCGCTGGAGGCACACACAACACATAGGAGACACTGGAGGCACACACAACACATAGGAGACACTGGAGGCACACACAACACATAGGAGACGCTGGAGGCACACACAACACATAGGAGACGCTGGAGGCACACACAACACATAGGAGACCCTGGAGGCACACACAACACATAGGAGACGCTGGAGGCACACACAACACATAGGAGACACTGGAGGCACACACAACACATAGGAGACGCTGGAGGCACACACAACACATAGGAGACGCTGGAGGCACACACAACACATAGGAGACGCTGGAGGCACACACAACACATAGGAGACCCTGGAGGCACACACAACACATAGGAGACCCTGGAGGCACACACAACACATAGGAGACCCTGGAGGCACACACAACACATAGGAGACGCTGGAGGCACACACAACACATAGGAGACGCTGGAGGCACACACAACACATAGGAGACACTGGAGGCACACACAACACATAGGAGACGCTGGAGGCACACACAACACATAGGAGACCCTGGAGGCACACACAACACATAGGAGACCCTGGAGGCACACACAACACATAGGAGACGCTGGAGGCACACACAACACATAGGAGACGCTGGAGGCACACACAACACATAGGAGACGCTGGAGGCACACACAACACATAGGAGACACTGGGACTGCTCTATATACATTACAGGAGTCACTGAAGGCACATACATCACTGGAGGGGCTGGGGGCATATACATCACATTGAAAACGCTGGGACTGACGTATACACAACAGAAAGGAAACGCTGGGACTGCTGTATATACACATCACAGGAGACACTGGAGGCACATACATCTCATGAGGAGCTATATATGCTCCCAGCCCCTCCTGTGATGTAAATGCCCACAGCCCCTCCTGTGTTGTGTATGTCCCCAGTGTCTCCTGTGATGTATATGCTCCCAGCATCTCCAATGTGATGTATAAGTCACAGGAGACGCTGAAGGAAAACAACACAAGAGGGGCTGGGGGGGCATACACATAACAGGAGACGCTGGGGGGCATACACAACGCAAGAGGTGCTGGGGGGCATACACAACGCAAGAGGTGCTGGGGGGCATACACAACGCAAGAGATGCTGGGGGGCATACACATAACAGGAGACACTGGGGGGCATACACAACACAAGAGGGGCTGGGGGGCATACACAACGCAAGAGGGGCTGGGGGGCATACAGAACGCAAGAGGGGCTGGGGGGCATACAGAACGCAAGAGGGGCTGGGGGGCATACAGAACGCAAGAGGAGCTGGGGGCAAAGCCATCACTGAGGGGGGCACAGACATCACTGGGGGAACACAACACTGGGGGTGATGCACAGCATTGGGAGGGCACACAGCACTGCCCCCCAGTAATGTCAGGGCTCTGCACACAGCACCTGCAGAGCCCTGACATTACTGGGGAGCCACAAACCTGAGGTGATAGACAGCATGGGGTGAGGGACACAGCACTGATCGTTGCACACAACTCTGGGTACACAAAGTACTGGACGGGGAGCCGGATGCAGGCGCGCGCACACAGCGCTGGAGACAGTGCAGGCCGGAGGGCAGAGGGGCGGGCAGATCGCTCTGAAGTTGAAAGGTGTGGTCACACCACACGACAGGACATAGGGGCGGGCACATCGCTCCGGAGGGCAGAGGGGGCACATCGCTCCGGAGGGCAGAGGGGCGGGCAGACCGCACGAGGGAAAAGAGGGGCGGGCAGACTGCTCCGGAGGGCAGAGGGGCGGGCAGACCGCACGAGGGAAAAGAGGGGCGGGCAGACTGCTCCGGAGGGCAGAGGGGCGGGCAGACCGCACGAGGGAAAAGAGGGGCGGACAGACTGCTCCGGAGGGCAGAGGGGCGGGCAGACCGCACGAGGGAAAAGAGGGGCGGGCAGACTGCTCCGGAGGGCAGAGGGGCGGGCAGACCGCACGAGGGGAAAGAGGGGCGGGCAGACCGCACGAGGGGAAAGAGGGGCAGGCAGATCGCTCCGGAGGGCAGAGGGGCGGGCACACCGCACGAGGGGAAAGAGGGGCGGGCAGATCGCTCCGGAGGGCAGAAAGGAGGGCACACCGCACGAGGGGAAAGAGGGGCGGGCAGATCACTCCGGAGGGCAGAGGGGCGGGCACATCCCTCCGGAGGGCAGAGGGGCGGGCACACACAGCACGAGGGAACAGAGGGGCGGGCACACACCGCTGATTACGCTACCTGACAGCGGGAGAGCCCATTGGTTCTCCCAAACAGTGCATGTAGTCATTTAAAGGGCTGGCGGCCCCAGCACTGCAGCCCCCGGGAATGTGCCCGGGGGCCGCATAAAAGGTCATGGCGGGCCGCATGTTCCCCACCCCTGCTGTAAAGGATGAAATAGCTTGCAGAAATACTGATAAGCGAACGTTACTTATTCCCTTCTATGTTATAGTTATCTCCAGACCTGAGCAGCGAGACAGCTGTCATCTTAGGACAAGGAAATGTTGCTCTGGACATTGCAAGAATGCTGCTCTCTCCAATTGAGTTGTTAAAGGTCAGTATAAATTGAAATTTAACTTTTTGGATCTTCATATACAGGGCTGAGCCTCTATAATACAAACCACACTCCGCAGACATACAGATAGGGACCTTAGATTGTGAGCCCCAATGATAAGTCCCTAGACGAAGGTCTAATTAACTAATTTTTTAGTTTTGGGGGGTGAAGACTCTTTTGAAAGGAGGTGACCAAGATGTGATAAAAATGTCTGCTTTATTTAAAGGGTTAGTCTCATCTCCAAGATTTTATCCCAATATGTAGTAGGTATAATAATAATATTAGCAAATATCTCCAATTAGAAATGTAGTATAGTTCTCCTGATATAGCCATGTCTCTTACCTCATGTGTAGGTCATTGCAGTTTAGGCATCAATGATCAACTAATTGTCACTGTAGGAGTGGATGTAACCAAGGAAACCTAAGCTGCAATGCCCTGCACATGAGGTAAGAGACATGACTATATTAGGAGAACTATACTGAAGTTCTAATTAGTTATTTGCTAATATTTATTTTTATTATGCCTACTACATACTGGGATAGGATTTTGGAGATGGGAATAACCCTTCAAGTTAAAACATTGGCCAAAACACTTCTGTGGTTTCTTTAAACAGAAAACTGATGTCACGCAGCCTGCCCTCGAAGCCCTATCTAAGAGTCAAGTCAAGAAAGTCTGGCTGGTTGGACGCCGCGGGCCCCTACAGGTGGCATTTACGATAAAGGTACATTTTTGTTATGATATATTTCGTTATATTACTTGTAATTCTCACTCAAGACGCCATCTGATTTTATAACACAGTAGAACCATTGTCAGAGCAATACGGCTGCAGCATATTGCTCTTTTTCTGTTTCCCTGCAAATTCAGAGGACGTTTGGGACCGAGCAAGTAGATAGGGTTTTCTGCTTTGTGATACAGCAGATGAAGCCTCCTACCAGTGTATATACACCTTGAATAAACTAAAGTTTCCTATCTATAATTAATAAAAGTTAGCATTCTACGATTTTAATGTGGTTTTACCTGAATAGAAAAAAATAAGTAACTAGAGGAAATGTCATGATACAAATTAATTACCAAATTCTTTTAATTAGTGAATCACACTCATTTTGTCTATAAGGTTATCACTATAGAATTGGATTAGCCACGGCCTTCCTTATTACACTGACAGAAGCCTGTCCTAGAGTGGTAAGACAGGAGCCTGTGAGCATGTGCAGTAGGAGGCTCCACTGCTGTGACCTGGACATACCTTGACCGTATGTGATGGTGTAACATATGTTGGCGATATAGAAATACAAAATATTATTACAGGGTATCTCCAGGTTCCAACAGTGGAGCTTCCTAATGCACATGCTCACATGCTCTTGTCTTACTAACATTTTTGGACATATTCTTTTAGTGATTATCTGCTTAGAAAAAAAGCCAAGTGATTAGCTAACTAAAGGGATTTAGGAAATTATTTATAATGACATTTCCTTTAATTAATATTCTTTTTTTTCTATTCACAGAGAACACCATTGACTAA
This sequence comes from Anomaloglossus baeobatrachus, assembly GCF_048569485.1. Lineage (NCBI taxonomy): Eukaryota > Metazoa > Chordata > Amphibia > Anura > Aromobatidae > Anomaloglossus > Anomaloglossus baeobatrachus. Next base: position 301,227,669 of record NC_134357.1, on the reverse strand, counting down.
TGCTATTTACTTGCAAGAGCTATAATTTATTAATTCTAGTATCAAGCAAAGTTGTAGATTTTAGTTACTTGAGCCCTTTACTTCCTCCCTGCTGATGTCAGCAGCCAAATTTTCAAAGCCCTGTGATTACAGCAGCCCTGGCAATGACTCAGACAGCATCTCTTTCAATGTTATGGGTGTACTGCTGTGGGATGGGTGGAATATAAATTTATAAATCGTCATGCAAGCTTGTTTTTTTTTTGTTTTTGTTTTTTTTTTTGTACAATTTATTATTTGGACATTTAAATGTCATAATCCAAGAAAATAGAAAAATAATCCTGCTCTTAGACATACAGGGTCTTCTTTATTGGATTTGGATAAAGTGCATTACATAGTAGACAGTGAGCTCATGAGTAGCACAGTTTCAACACTAAAGCCTGCTTTACACGGGACGACCGATTGTGCGATTTCACAATCGATCATACCCGCCCCCGTCGTTTGTGCGTCACGAGCAAATCGCTGCCCGTGTTGCACAAAGTCGTTTACCCCCGTCACACGTACTTACCTGCTGAGCGACCTCGCTGTGGGCGGCGAACGTCCACTTCCTGAATGGGGAGGGACGTTCGGCATCACAGCGACGTCACATAGCCGCCGGCCAATAGAAGCGGAGGGGCGGAGATGAGCAGGATGTAAACATCCCGCCCACCTTCTTCCTTCCGCATAGCCGGCGGGAGCCGCAGGACGCAGGTAAGCAGATTTCATCGCTCCCGGGGTGTCACACGGAGCGACGTGTGCTGCCACTGGAATGATGAACAACCAGCACAAGTAAAAATAAACGATATTATGAAACTGAGCGACGAGTACACGACTCACGATTTGTGAGCGATACTGCGTCGCTCAGAGGTGTCACACGAGACGACGTCGTGTATGATGCCGGATGTGCGTCACGAAAACCGTGACCCCGACGATGCATCGCACGATCCGTCGTCTCGTGTAAAGCACCCTTTAGGCCTCTTTCACACATCAGTTTTTTAGCATCAGTCATAATCCGTCTTGTGACTGATGCGACGGATATGTCGCAGAACGTGGTAAATACAAAATGGATACAGCTGCACACTAAATGCCATCAATGTATAAGGGAACTCTGGTACTGCATTACTGCTATATGAAAAAATGAGATTTTTAGTTTATGAATTGGCCAATGCATGTAAGCATGGAAACCAAACGGCAAGGTAAATCTCAATATTCCGGGTCCCTAACTAAAAGGTTAGTTAGGGACCCGGAATATTGAGATTTACCTTGCCGTTTGGTTTCCGGGCTTACATGCATTGGCCAATTCATAAACTAAAAATCTCATTTTTTCATATAGCAGTAATGCAGTACCAGAGTTCCCTTATACATTGATGGCATTTAGTGTGCGGCTGTATCCATTTTGTATTTGCTAGGTTTTTTCAGCTGGCACCTATACACACTTGTAGGATGTGCAGGTCAGTCTTTTGAAATATTTGCAGAACGTGGTAAAACTGATGCGATGAGTCCAGTAAAAAAACAGATCCGTCTTACCATATTTTTTTTATGGCAAAGGTCATTTGCTATTGAAAACTTATTGGGGGAGAGAGAGATTGTTCATTCAAACACTGTTTTACCCCATCTGAGCATGCTCTCTTTAAAAAAACAGAATCAGTCGCTGAATTCCATCATAGGACGGATCGTGCGCCCATAGGCTTCCATTCTAAAAGACGATGGACGGCGACGGATCCAGCACCGTCCGTTTTTTTGACGGTGACAAAAAAAAACGTTCATCTGGACGTCGCTTTCGTCGGCCGCAAACAGATTTTTCAACGGATCTGTCGTATGACGGATGTAACGTCAGGCCATCCGTCGTTAATACAAGTCAATAAGAAAAAAAAGCTGGATCTGTTTTTTTCTCAAAACGACGAATTGCGACTGATGGTAAAAAACTGATGTCTGAAAGAGGCCTTAGTCTTGAAACGCGTTGCGACTGTGCTACTCATTAGCTCACTGTTTACTGTGTAATGCACTTTATCTATATCCAATACAGAAGACCTGGTATCTCTAAGGCTATGTGCCCACGGGGACATTGTCCTGCGGATATATCCGCAAGACATTCCGCAGGTGCTACCAGAAATCCGCAACAGAACTTTCTCTGTTTCAATGCTGCGGATGCACAGCGGAATGTCGTGCGGATATGGTGCGGGCTTTCTGCATTGAGGATACAGTACCATGGCTTCGGCACTGCATCCTCAATGCAGAACAAGTGCTGCAGTGATCGGGGTGCTCATACTTGCCTCCATCATGCAGCACCTCGCTTTCCGGCGGTCGGGTCACTGTCAGGCAGCGTCTGGTTCACTGTGCTGGAGGTGGGCGGGCCTGAACTAGCTCCGGCTGTCACATGACCGGAGCTTGTGCAGGCCCCGCCCACCTCTTCCTTCCTGTACCTGGCTGGATCCACCGCGCTGCTGCCGCTGCTGTACACTGGACGGAGAAAGTGACTCGGGTCTCTATCAAGGCAGGTAAGTATATGGGACCCTGCGGAGAAATCCGAAACAATAATTGACATGCTGCAGATTTTTCCGCACGAAAATCCGCACGATTTCCGCTGCGGAAAAATCCACAGCGTGGGCACAGCATTTCCTAAATGCCATAGAAATGGCTGGGGAGTAGCTGTGCTGCAGATTTCTGGAAAATCCGCGGCTTTTCCGCGAGAAATCCGAGGCAAAATCCGCGCATTTTCCGCAGCGTGGGCACATAGTTTTAGAGCCGGATTCTTTTTCTCTTTTCTTGGATTCTGCTGCTGGCCATGGCGAGGCTGAATTCCGGGCTTCGTACTGAGGTGGGATGGATAATATGGTGAGCTGGACTTTACACATACTTAAATGTCATAACATGAAATAAGGAAAGTTTAAGCTTGGAAAGTGCAATCCAGTATTGCAGCATTACAAATCCTTGGTGATTGGCTCTTTAGTATACAGTTAGGTCCAGAAATATTTGGACAGTGACACAATTTTCGCGAGTTGGGCTCTGCATGCCACCACATTGGATTTGAAATGAAACCTCTACAACAGAATTCAAGTGCAGATTGTAACGTTTAATTTGAAGGTTTGAACAAAAATATCTGATAGAAATTGTAGGAATTGTACACATTTCTTTACAAACACTCCACATTTTAGGAGGTCAAAAGTAATTGGACAAATAAACCAAACCCAAAAAAAAAATTTTTATTTTCAATATTTTGTTGCGAATCCTTTGGAGGCAATCACTGCCTTAAGTCTGGAAACCATGGACATCACCAAACGCTGGGTTTCCTCCTTCTTAATGCTTTGCCAGGCCTTTACAGCCGCAGCCTTAAGGTCTTGCTTGTTTGTGGATCTTTCCGTCTTAAGTCTGGATTTGAGCAAGTGAAATGCATGCTCAATTGGGTTAAAATCTGTTGATTGACTTGGCCATGGCAGAATGTTCCACTTTTTTGCACTCATGAACTCCTGGGTAGCTTTGGCTGTATGCTTGGGGTCATTGTCCATCTGTACTATGAAGCGCCGTCCAATCAACTTTGCGGCATTTGGCTGAATCTGGGCTGAAAGTATATCCCGGTACACTTCAGAATTCATCCGGCTACTCTTGTCTGCTGTTATGTCATCAATAAACACAAGTGACCCAGTGCCATTGAAAGCCATGCATACCCATGCCATCACGTTGCCTCCACCATGTTTTACAGAGTATGTGGTGTGCCTTGGATCATGTGCCGTTCCCTTTCTTCTCCAAACTTTTTTCTTCCCATCATTCTGGTACAGGTTGATCTTGGTCTCATCTGTCCATAGAATACTTTTCCAGAACTGAGCTGGCTTCATGAGGTGTTTTTCAGCAAATTTAACTCTGGCCTGTCTATTTTTGGAATTGATTAATGGTTTGCATCTAGATGTGAACCCTTTGTATTTACTTTCATGGAGTCTTCTCTTTACTGTTGACTTAGAGACAGATACACCTACTTCACTGAGAGTGTTCTGGACTTCAGTTGATGTTGTGAACAGGTTCTTCTTCACCAAAGAAAGTATGCAGTGATCATCCACCACTGTTGTCATCCGTGGATGCCCAGGCCTTTTTGAGTTCCCAAGCTCACCAGTCAATTCCTTTTTTCTCAGAATGTACCCGACTGTTGATTTTGCTACTTCAAGCATGTCTGCTATCTCTCTGATGGATTTTTTCTTTTTTTTCAGCCTCATGATGTTCTGCTTCACCTCAATTGAGAGTTCCTTAGACCGCATGTTGTCTGGTCACAGCAACAGCTTCCAAATGCAAAACCACACACCTGTAATGAACCCCAGACCTTTTAACTACTTCATTGATTACAGGTTAACGAGGGAGACGCCTTCAGAGTTAATTGCAGCCCTTAGAGTCCCTTGTCCAATTACTTTTGGTCCCTTGAAAAAGAGGAGGCTATGCATTACAGAGCTATGATTCCTAAACCCTTTCTCCGATTTGGATGTGAAAACTCTCATATTGCAGCTGGGAGTGTGCACTTTCAGCCCATATTATATATATAATTGTATTTCTGAACATGTTTTTGTAAACAGCTAAAATAACAAAACTTGTGTCACTGTCCAAATATTTCTGGACCTAACTGTGTATATATATATATATATATATATATATATATATATATATATATATATATAATCTACTCAATGTAATTAGCAATTACCGAATCAGGGCTATGACTAGAGATATAAGCCAAGTTTGTGGCATTGAACATAATACCAAAATAAAAAAGGACATGAAGGCAGTAGGGGGCATATTAAAGGGGAAAGGCTTGGAATACAAACAGCCTTCTGAAGGGAAAGACTTCACAAAAATAATGTACATGAGCACTGTAAGGGGTTCTTCTTTCTTCCGGAGCTATGTTTTAAGTGCCTATTAGTAATGCTTGATCATAGTCTCAAATTCCCTGTGTGTATCCTGACCTCCTACTGGTACCGAGACATATCCTGAATCATAATTCTTGCAATGCTTTTCCTTATTCCTGGCAGAAAGTTCAACTTCTTCTGACTTTATCTAGATTTTGCTGCTGTGATGGTAACCCCTGTGAGGAATTGTTATCCTACTGTATAGGTTTAGTCGTCTTGAAGATCTCTCTGAAGACAATACAGTACAATGAACTGATTTATCACTTTTTATATGTCACAACATTTTAAGTCTGTGCTATACAATGAGTGCCCTATAGTGCTGTGATTACACCTGCTTTCCATACTCCTCGTGTAGTCATGATTTCAGTCCTGGCGACACTATTGAGACAGCCTGGAACTAGATTAAATTCCAAAATCTAACTCTTAAGGCCCCGTTACACGCAACGCCGTCTCTAACAAGATGTCGTTGGGGTCACCGAATTCGTGACGCACATCCGGCCTCGTAAGCGACGTCATTGCGTGTGACACGTACGAGCGACCGCTAATGATCAAAAATACTCACCAAATCGTTGATTGTTGACACCTCGTCCATTTCCCAAATATCGTTGCTGGTGCTGGAGGCAGGTTGTTCGTCGTTCCTGAGGCAGCACACATCGCTACGCGTGACACCCCAGGAACGACGAACAACAACGTACCTGCGTCCTCCAGCAAAGAGGTGGGCGTGTCTTTCATGCGGCTGCTCTCTGCCCCTCCGCTTCTATTGGACGCCTGCCGTGTGACATCGCTGTGACGCCGTACGAACCGCCAACTTAGAAAAGAGGCTGTTCGCCGGCCGGCAAACAGCCTCTTTTCTAAGGGGGTGGTTCGTGCGGCGTCACAGCGACGTCGCTAGGCAGGTAAGTATGTGTGACGGCTCCTAATAGCAATATTGTGCGCCACGGGCAGTGATTTGCCCGTGACGCACAAATGACTTGGGCGGGTGCGACACGATGTCGCTGCTTGTAAAGCCCCCTTTATGTGGACCTTAAGGCATTCTGGTCTGTATCCAATGGTCCCGTTGGGGATTCTATCTGAATCCTCTGCAAAAACGTGTTTCGGATGCATGCGGCGACGGGGTCACTGACTATAATGGAGCAGTCACCGTTTGCTGTTGTGCACCATTTTCGGGAGTATACGCTTACTGGAGACAGACACCCAGTTGCAGTCTACTACTTCTAGCTGTCCATTGTCGGAAAGCCTATACGCCCCAAAATGGTGCACGACAGAGCACACGGTGACTCCGTGAATCAGGCTGATTCTCTACATACCATTAGTTGTCACCTCGGATGTTTAGGTTTTGAAATCCAAGAAAGTTAAGTTTATAAGATCAGCAGCTTCTTGAGTGACAGCAGCTACAGAGCAGATAATATCTGGAGGTTATGCATACTTATCCCCTCCCCCTGGTGGAATTAGCATAAGTATTATACCATCAATTTAACTTTTCACTAGCAACTTTCTGTGATGTCATACCCATGTGACCAGAAGGGGCGGGGCCTCAGCCAACAAAGCTGATACTATGAAGCAACATTTTTTTTTCTTCTTAAGGAACTACGAGAGATGATTAATCTACCAGGAACTCGCCCTATCAATGACCCATCTGATTTTCAAGGCTTGGGGGAAGTTTTAAAAGGTAAAATATAGAACTACAAACATTTACAGCCATACATAAAGACCACCACATCCAGAAGCACACAAGTGTATTCACATATATGTCTAAGGCTATGTGCACACGCCGCGTTTTTTTGATGCTGCGTTTTTGTGCGTTTTTGGCCGCTAAAAACGCACAAAAACGCACCCGCGGCAAAAAACGCATGCGTTTTTACCGCGATTTGGTGTGTTTTTGGCTGCGTTTTGGATCTCTGCGTTTTGCTGCGTTTTTCCAATGCATTGTATGTGGGGAAAACGCAGAAAAACGCAGGAAAGAATTGACATGTCCATTTTTTTTTTTTTTAAGCTCAAAAACGCAGCTTAAAAAAAAAAGTTGTGTGCGGACAGCAAAAATGAAAACTCATAGACTTTGCTGGGGAAGCAAAGTCATGCAGTTTTGAGGCCAAAAACGCACCCGAAAAACGCGCAAAAACGCCGCGAAAAACACACTGTGTGAACTTACCCTAATTGGGTATTGCACCTAGTTGAAAAGAAGAACACAACGTTGCTGATCAAGTAGAGACAGAAGCTAGCGCCGACCGTTGAGCGCTGTTGTCAGTAGCAACTTGTTAATATATCGGTCAGACTTGTGTGCCGTTCCGTGCACCTCTTGCCCCTCACACAACATATTTGCATGGATGCCATAACTGCTGGAGGCCTACGGAAAGAGAATCTGTCATCAAGAATTGTCATCTAATCTGAAAGCAGCATAATGTACAAGCAGAGACCCTTATTCCACTGATGTCACTTATTGGGCTGCTGCTGTAGTTTTGATAAAATCACTGTTTAATCCGCAGGAGATTATCACTATAGGACTAGTAAGTCTTCTGCCAGGTAGTCCTACATATTCACAAGATGTGTAAAACCCACACCCCCACCACTGATTAGCAGCTTTCTACTGATGCATATTGTACATAGCCAATCAACCATATGGATGAAGTTATGCAGAGCTCCGCATTCAGAGAACTGGTGGATCTGCAGCAAAAAAAACAGCGACTTTATCAAAACTGCAACAAGCAGCCAAGTGAGAGCCACAACGCTGGAGTCTGGGTTTCTGGCTCTGCATCATGCTGCTTAGATGTGTTAGTTAGCAAAACATTGACTACTATAGTTGGGTGGATCGATTTGTGGAATTCTGGGTCATCGGTCAGGTTAGTAGTCTCTAGGTGCTGAACGGGAGGCTCGGAAATTCCTTACCCTACAGGATCTCTGGTGCGGCTAATCAAAAGCCGAATTGGGGATCTTGGAAATCAAGAGTTTTGTGACCCTTCCGTCTAGTGGCTAGAGACTAGTGACCTGCTCGATGGACCAGAATCCTGCAAACTGATCTACCTAACTGTACTGGTGATAGATTCTCTTGTAAGGTCTATGTCACTGCCTTGTCACCTTTGCCTCAGTTTCAGAATAGATTGTTAATTTCCTGCTTCAATACTGTATCATTGCTGTAATATTCCAGTATATAGTGCAAGCGATCAAATGATCCCAAGTTCAAGTTCCCACAGATGGACTAAAAATTAAAATCTAACAAAAGGTTGTTTTTTTTTTCTAATTCAAAAATAAATAAAAATAGGCATATTGCAGTTTTACCGCATCTGTCAAATATGATATACCGTATTTTTTATATTATAAAATGCACTTTTCTTCCCCAAAATTTGGGAGGGAAATGAGGGGTGCGTCTTAAAATCCAAATGTAGCTTACTGAAGAGTGTTGGAGAGGGGTCACAGCGTCAGGCAGGGGCAATGCTGTGCTGGGGCTGCGGGCGCTGCACTGTTTGGCGGGCAGCGCTGTTCTGTGCAGGGAGCGGCATTGCTCTGTGCGGCGGGTGGCGCTCCTCTGTGCTGGGGCTGCGGGTGGTGAGGCATGGGCCATTCTGAAGATGTCGGCGGTGAGGGCTTCAAATGATGGCGCCCAGAGTCGGCGCGCGCGCATTTGGAGCTCTCTGCTCCAGCTCTCATCTGCGCACATGCCGCCAACGTCCCATTGATGTACCAGCAGCGGACTTAAGGAACATGGCGAATGGAGGTGGCGCGTGCGCAGATGAGATCTTGGTTTGTTATTGAGCTGATAACTCAATCTGCGCACTTGCCAACTCTGGGCACCATTTCTTTGAAGCTCGCAGCGCCATCATACTCAGAATGGCCCGTGCCTCACCGCCCGCAGCGAGCACCAACACAGAGCAGCACCCACAGCCCCAGCACAGCGCCGCTGCCCGCAGTGAGCATCTGGGCCCCCCCTCTGTACCGCCCGTGACATTGCTGTACTCTAGCACCGCCCATGCCACTGTGTGTACTCTAAAATTCTATCAATAAAAACGGATGCGCACCATGCAAAAAGACAGATGCTCACAAATAAGTCTTAAGGTGGCTTTACACGCTGCGACATTGCTAAAGCGATGTCGTTGGGGTCACGGATTTTGTGACGCACATCCGGACGCGTTAGCAATGTCATTGCGTGTGACACCTATGAGCGATTTTGAATCATTGCAAAAACGTTCAAAATCGCTAATCGGTGACATGCCCCCCTAATCTCAATTATCGTTGCTGCTGCAGCACACATTGCTACGTGTGACACCGCAGGAACGAGGAACCTCCCCTTACCTGCGTCCCGCCAGCAATGAGAAAGGAAGGAGGTGGGCGGGATGTTCGTCCCGATCATCTCCGCCCCTCCGCTTCTATTGGGCGGCCGCTTAGTGATGTCGCGGTGACGCCGAAGCATGTAAAGCGGCCCTTTAGGGTATATACACACGTTCAGTATTTGCAGCAGATTTTTTTTCCTACAAATACTGATGTGGTGGCCGGAAACAGGATCAAATACAAGCATTTTTTTATGTGTACTCACAGCAAAAAAGGGGCAACCAGTCCAGTTAGCCCAGGCCAACACATCTAATGCACAAACAGGATGCAGACAAGCCTCTCAACATGATGGACACTTCACAGGTGCAAGGTAAATTGCACACCAGTGGCGCGCATAGGGCACTGTTCACACTTGTATGCGCATGGTGTCCAGCCAGCAACCTATTACCACGCCCTTACTATTAGATTAGGCGGGTTACTCGGACACTACTCACTGCAGCACGCAAGGGACAGAAATTCCACTATGCACGGCCGTATTAAGAGGCCCGGCTGCACCCCGCATAGTCAAAGTGCAAAAAATACATATAAAATATATGTGAGGTATTAGTTTGTAAATTGGCCAATGTACGTAAGCCCACAATCCTCATCACGGATCCTCACGCTTGCGGGTCCCTACACTGATAAATATCAAAAATAGCAACAAAAAGAGGAGATAAAAACTCCCCCAAAAATGTATTATAAAATGTACTCACAGCAAAAAAGGGGCAACCAGTCCAGTTAGCCCAGGCCAACACATCTAATGCACAAACAGGATGCAGACAAGCCTCTCAACATGATGGACACTTCACAGGTGCAAGGTAAATTGCACACCAGTGGCGCGCATAGGGCACTGTTCACACTTGTATGCGCATGGTGTCCAGCCAGCAACCTATTACCACGCCCTTACTATTAGATTAGGCGGGTTACTCGGACACTACTCACTGCAGCACGCAAGGGACAGAAATTCCACTATGCACGGCCGTATTAAGAGGCCCGGCTGCACCCCGCATAGTCAAAGTGCAAAAAATACATATAAAATATATGTGAGGTATCTCCTCTTTTTGTTGCTATTTTTGATATTTATCAGTGTAGGGACCCGCAAGCGTGAGGATCCGTGATGAGGATTGTGGGCTTACGTACATTGGCCAATTTACAAACTAATACCTCACATATATTTTATATGTATTTTTTGCACTTTGACTATGCGGGGTGCAGCCGGGCCTCTTAATACGGCCGTGCATAGTGGAATTTCTGTCCCTTGCGTGCTGCAGTGAGTAGTGTCCGAGTAACCCGCCTAATCTAATAGTAAGGGCGTGGTAATAGGTTGCTGGCTGGACACCATGCGCATACAAGTGTGAACAGTGCCCTATGCGCGCCACTGGTGTGCAATTTACCTTGCACCTGTGAAGTGTCCATCATGTTGAGAGGCTTGTCTGCATCCTGTTTGTGCATTAGATGTGTTGGCCTGGGCTAACTGGACTGGTTGCCCCTTTTTTGCTGTGAGTACATTTTATAATACATTTTTGGGGGAGTTTTTATCTCCTCTTTTTGTTGCTATTTTTGATATTTATCAGTGTAGGGACCCGCAAGCGTGAGGATCCGTGATGAGGATTGTGGGCTTACGTACATTGGCCAATTTACAAACTAATACCTCACATATATTTTATATGTATTTTTTGCACTTTGACTATGCGAGGTGCAGCCGGGCCTCTTAATACGGCCGTGCATAGTGGAATTTCTGTCCCTTGCGTGCTGCAGTGAGTAGTGTCCGAGTAACCCGCCTAATCTAATAGTAAGGGCGTGGTAATAGGTTGCTGGCTGGACACCATGCGCATACAAGTGTGAACAGTGCCCTATGCGCGCCACTGGTGTGCAATTTACCTTGCACCTGTGAAGTGTCCATCATGTTGAGAGGCTTGTCTGCATCCTGTTTGTGCATTAGATGTGTTGGCCTGGGCTAACTGGACTGGTTGCCCCTTTTTTGCTGTGAGTACATTTTATAATACATTTTTGGGGGAGTTTTTATCTCCTCTTTTTGTTGCCATTTTTTTATGTGGTTTTCCCATTCATTAGTATGAGAGAAATTTGTAGCAAAAACACTAAAATAATTGACATGTTCTGCTGCAAATCTGTAAGAAAAAAATAAACAACACAAGACTTCAGGAATCTCACTCCCTTTGCTGGGACTAGGAAAGCCTTCAGGTTTTGTGACAAAATCGGAATTTGTCTTACAACTCACAGACTTTGCACTTCAAACCAATTTATTTTTTTTTATTTATTTTTTTTACAAAGTTCTGAATTTTATTTACCTTTTTAAAGTAAGAAATAAACTATATAAGTTTGGTACCATTTTAATAGCACTAACCTATACAATAAAGGTCATTTTTACTGCAAAATAAATAGCATGAAAACAAGTTCCAAAAAACATTGTTGTAGTTCAATTTATTTATTCTTCATTATTTAATCACACTTGGATTTTGTTTTTGAGTACAATATATATATATATATATATATATATATATATATATATATATATATATATATATATATATATATACAGTCAGGGCCAGAAATATTTGGACAGTGACACAAGTTTTGTTATTTTAGCTGTTTACAAAAACATGTTCAGAAATACAATTATATATATATATATATATAATATGGGCTGAAAGTGCACACTCCCAGCTGCAATATGAGAGTTTTCACATCCAAATCGGAGAAAGGGTTTAGGAATCATAGCTCTGTAATGCATAGCCTCCTCTTTTTCAAGGGACCAGAAGTAATTGGACAAGGGATTCTAAGGGCTGCAATTAACTCTGAAGGCGTCTCCCTCGTTAACCTGTAATCAATGAAGTAGTTAAAAGGTCTGGGGTTGATTACAGGTGTGTGGTTTTGCATTTGGAAGCTGTTGCTGTGACCAGACAACATGTGGTCTAAGGAACTCTCAATTGAGGTGAAGCAGAACATCCTGAGGCTGAAAAAAAAGAAAAAATCCATCAGAGAGATAGCATACATGCTTGGAGTAGCAAAATCAACAGTCGGGTACATTCTGAGAAAAAAGGAATTGACTGGTGAGCTTGGGAACTCAAAAAGGCCTGGGCGTCCACGGATGACAACAGTGGTGGATGATCGCCGCATACTTTCTTTGGTGAAGAAGAACCCGTTCACAACATCAACTGAAGTCCAGAACACTCTCAGTGAAGTAGGTGTATCTGTCTCTAAGTCAACAGTAAAGAGAAGACTCCATGAAAGTAAATACAAAGGGTTTACATCTAGATGCAAACCATTCATCAATTCCAAAAATAGACAGGCCAGAGTTAAATTTGCTGAAAAACACCTCATGAAGCCAGCTCAGTTCTGGAAAAGTATTCTATGGACAGATGAGACAAAGATCAACCTGTACCAGAATGATGGGAAGAAAAAAGTTTGGAGAAGAAAGGGAACGGCACATGATCCAAGGCACACCACATCCTCTGTAAAACATGGTGGAGGCAACGTGATGGCACTGGGTCACTTGTGTTTATTGATGACATAACAGCAGACAAGAGTAGCCGGATGAATTCTGAAGTGTACCGGGATATACTTTCAGCCCAGATTCAGCCAAATGCCGCAAAGTTGATCGGACGGCGCTTCATAGTACAGATGGACAATGACCCCAAGCATACAGCCAAAGCTACCCAGGAGTTCATGAGTGCAAAAAAGTGGAACATTTGCAATGGCCAAGTCAATCACCAGATCTTAACCCAATTAAGCATGCATTTCACTTGCTCAAATCCAGACTTAAGACGGAAAGACCCACAAACAAGCAAGACCTGAAGGCTGCGGCTGTAAAGGCCTGGCAAAGCATTAAGAAGGAGGAAACCCAGCGTTTGGTGATGTCCATGGGTTCCAGACTTAAGGCAGTGATTGCCTCCAAAGGATTCGCAACAAAATATTGAAAATAAAAATATTTTGTTTGGGTTTGGTTTATTTGTCCAATTACTTTTGACCTCCTAAAATGTGGAGTGTTTGTAAAGAAATGTGTACAATTCCTACAATTTCTATCAGATATTTTTGTTCAAACCTTCAAATTAAACGTTACAATCTGCACTTGAATTCTGTTGTAGAGGTTTCATTTCAAATCCAATGTGGTGGCATGCAGAGCCCAACTCGCGAAAATTGTGTCACTGTCTAAATATTTCTGGACCTAACTGTATATATATATAATATAATATAATGTGTGTGTGTGTGTGTGTGTGTGTGTGTGTGTGTGTGTGTGTGTGTGTGTGTGTGTGTGACTCCAAAACTTCAACTAGTCTCTCAAAAGACTAGTTGTAATATGGCTATGTCGTCACAAAAAAAAAAACTTAATCTGACTCCTATAAAGTATGACTAGCACCAAATTGCTGATAGGTACATTCTAAACTCTCAACCCACGCGTTTGACTGTTCAGTAATCCTTTCTATAGTATGGCATGAATTTGCTTGTCGTAAGAATATTATGTTCTGTATGACCCATCCCTTGAAATTTAGGTGAAACTTTCTGTTTTCTACATAATTCTTCGTAGACCTCCCTAGGCCAAGGAAACGACTTACAGAACTGCTAGTAAAGTCATCGCTGGAGGCACCAGGAGAGAAGGAGGCTGTTCGTCGGGCCCAGTGTGATAGAGAATGGGGTCTACGTTTCTTCCGCAGCCCTGTAGCAGTGCTTCCCAGTGAGGATGGGAAAAGAGCAGCCGGGGTCCGGCTATCAGTCACTCGACTTGAGGTATGAAATGGCATTTGCATTATAATATTTCTATGTTGTTCTCCATGATTTTAGATAGTCTTTCCTGTTCTTCAGGGATCTGGGGAGAGTGCGGTAGCGGTTTCTACAGGTGAAATGGAGGAGCTACCTTGTGGCCTTATTCTCAGCAGTATTGGGTATAGAAGTGTTCCCATCTCTCCAGGTGTGCCTTTCCTTCCGAAGCAGGGTATCATTCCAAATTGTATGGGCAGAGTGCAAGGGGCTACAGGTAAGTGTTTCTAACCATTCATCACTGGAACGCTGGGGAATGCCATAATCGCAGTTTACTCTCACTTTATTGGTAGGACTGTATTGCAGTGGATGGGTAAAAAGAGGTCCCACTGGTGTCATCGCAACTACAATGACGGACAGCTTTGATACATCTGAAGCTTTGTTGGAGGACATAAAATCAGGGGCATTGAACATTTCAAATCCTCGAACAGGAGCTTCAGCAGTTAAAGAGCTTCTTCTTCTCAGAGGTGGGATTTACGCTGCCCTTGTGTGATTTTTTTTTTTATGACTTTTACCATTTTCCCTTTTTTTTTTCTCTCTCTCGATCTTGATCTCTCTCGATCTCTCTCGATCTCTCTATCATATCTCTCGATCTATCAAATCTCTCTATCATATCTCTCTCTCTATCATATCTCTCTCTCTATCATATCTCTCTCTCTCTGTCGCTCTCTCTATATACCGTATATATACACACACATACAGTATATACAGCTCTGGCAAAAGTTAAGAAACCAATTGTCAGTTTTTCTGATTTTTCTCTTTATATTTTTGAGTAAAATGTAAATTGTTCTGTTATTCTATAAACTACTGACAATATGTCTCCGAATTTCCAAGCAAAAACATTTGTATTTATTTTCTGAAAATGAGAAATAGTCAAAATAACAAAAAAAATGCATTGTTTTCAGACCTCAAATAATGCAAAGAAAACAAGTTCATCGTCATTTAGAAAAAACAATACTAATGTGACTAAAGCCACATACAAGGTTTTCCTGGACAAACAGTTGCTTTCTTCTGCTCAGGCAATGTTCCCCAACTCTGTTTTTCCAACAGAACAATGTGCCATGCCACACAGCTAGGTCAATCATTGTGTGGATGAAGGACCACCACATTAAAACCCTGTCATGGCCAGCCCAATCTCCAGACCTGAACCCCATTGAAAACCTCTGGAATGTAATCAAGAGGAAGATGGATAGTCACAAGCCATCAAACAAAAAAGAACTGCTTACATTTTTGCTCCAGGAGTGGCATAAGGTCACCCAAAAGCTGTGTGAAAGACTGGTGGAAAGCAGCCAAGACGCATGAAAGCTGTGATTAAAAATTATGGTTATTTCAGAAAATATTGATTTCTGAACTCTTCCTGAGGTAAAACATTAATATTGTTCTTTCTAAATGATTATAAACTTTTTTTTCTTCGCATTATTTGAGGTCTGAAAGCAATGCATTTTTTTGTTATTTTGACCATTTCTCACTTTCAGAAAATAAATACAAAATTTTTTGCTTGGAAATTCAGAGACATGTTGCAATGCCGGAGAATCTTGACAGCATGTGCACTGCACACTGTCATGATTGAGAAGTCACATAGACAAACCGCAGACTTTTATCCCAAGTCTGCAATATCCTTTTAAAAACATTTTATTTTCTATTACAGGAGTTCAAACTGTGTCATTCTCTGACTGGGAAAAGATAGATGCAGCGGAAACAGCACAAGGGTTGGAAGCTGGAAAACCTCGAGAAAAGATTTTGGACACAGAAGAGATGCTGCAGTTAGTTTCTCGATGATAAGTTCATGTGCATTAAGCATTCACGGGCTCGACATTTTGGACTTGTAAAGAACAGAAAAAGAATTGCTGTTTTTTCCCCAGCTTCTTCAAGTGCCACTTTATATATTTGTAAATAGCATTTTCTTTGTCGCTCCATTGGGAGACCCAGACAATTGGGTGTATAGCTATTGCCTCTGGAGGCCACACAAAGTATTACACTTAAAAGTGTAAGGCCCCTCCCCTTCTGGCTATACACCCCCAGTGGGATCACTGGCTCACCAGTTTTGTGCTTTGTGCGAAGGAGGCAACACATCCACGCATAGCTCCACTTTTTAGTCAGCAGCAGCTGCTGACTATGTCGGATGGAAGAAAAGAGGACACATATAGTGTCCCCAGCATGCTCCCTTCTCACCCCACTGTATGTCGGAGGTGTTTGTAAGGTTGAGGTACCCATTGCGGGTACGGCGGCAGGAGCCCACATGCTGATTCCTTCCCCATCCCTTTTTACAGGGCTCTGGGTGAAGTGGGATTTACCGGTCTCCAGGCACTGAGACCGTGCTCCATCTACAGCCCCTGGAGAAGATGCTGGATGGAGCGGAGTACATCAGGGACATGGCCCTGCTTCCTCAAGGTACTCTGTGTCCCCGTGCATTTGGCGCTCACACCGCAGCATGCTGGGTGTTGTAGTGCGCCGGGGGACATCAGCGCTGCGGCGCCTGTGCCATGGCCTCATTCAGCTTTGCTGAAGCAGGCTCACTTATGGGATTTGGTCGCGCCGGCCGCTGGGACTGCGGCGCGGCTGGCACTTGTAGTGCGCCGGGGACTTCAGCGCGGCCTGCGCTTTTACGGCGGCCGCGCTGATAACTAGAGTCCCCGGCTTTTGCGGCCTGCTTCCGTTCGTTCCCGCCCCCAGACCTGCCAGTCAGGAGAGGGGCGGGACGCTGGCCACTTCCAGGAATCGGTCGCGCCGGCCGCTGGCAGCGGCGCGGCTGGCACTTATGGTGCGCCGGGGACTTCAGCGCGGCCCGCGCTTTTACGGCGGCCGCGCTGATAACTAGAGTCCCCGGCTTTTGCGGCCTGCTTCCGTTCGTTCCCGCCCCCAGACCTGCCAGTCAGGAGAGGGGCGGGACGCTGGCCACTTCTATGAATCGGTCGCGCCGGCTGCTGGAACTGCGGCGCGGCTGGCACTTGTGGTGCGCCGGGGACTTCAGCGCGGCCCGCGCTTTTACGGCGGCCGCGCTGTTAACTCGAGTCCCCGGCTTCTGGGCCTAGTCTCCCTTCGTTACCGCCCACAGCCCTGACAGTCAGGGTAGGGGCGTGACGCTGCATAGAGCAGAGCTGAGAGCTGGAGTATGTTTTGCATACTCCACCCCTCTCACTGTGTGCACTGTGAATCCGGATTCCCGCACTTTCTCAGGCACGCCCACGGCTTCCTTCTCTACAAGGACGCCGGCAGCCATTAGTGTCAGTTTCTGTACGATACAGAGACAAGTGTGGAAGACCCTGGCATTCTGATAGTCACACAATCGCTGTAACAGGCGTTAAGCAGCACCTGTGGTGCTAACCCCACTAGTGCAGAAGTGCACTTATAGATATGCTTGTACTATATACATTGCACTGTTTGGTCGCACGTTGTATATACCCTCCTGGATTATGCGGAGGAGTTATCAGCATATTCTCTGTGTAAAACAAAGGTGCAGAACCACATGTTTTTCTATACAGCTGGTACAGCATGTACGGCTATACGGCCGGCAGGTACATGGACTCCCATTGTATGCACTAATGGCCAGGGGATGAGGACGGTGTCTGCAGTATTTACTGACAGTTTTTCTGAGACTATGGCTATGATACTAGAAGCCTAGCAGTCCGGACATGTCTCTCACAATATGGGCACTGTTGAATCATTGATCCATGGCCCCCCTCAGTGTGAATAACTAACAGCTCCGGGAATGTCACACGCATCCCAGAGTCACGGCTCTGCACGGACGTTAGTCCCAGACAGCCTAAGTGGGCTCGCTATGAGCGGCCTCGGTTTCATCAGGGTCCTAACAGAAGGACTCGCTGTGTAATGAGGCGGAAGTAGCGGCTCAGGATTCTGATCCTGAAACCGCTCTCAATCTGGATACACCTGATTGTGACGCCATAGTAAATAATCTTATAGCGTCCATCTATAGAATGTGGGTTATTTCTCACAGCTCCTCCAGTGGAGGAGTCAGCTTCACGTATTTTTCTGGACCACTCTGCCTTCAGAGAGGCAGTCCAGGAACACCACGCTTATCCAGATATGCGCTTCTCCAAACGGCTTAGGATACACGTTATCCCTGTCCCCTGACTTGGTCAAGGACTGGACCCAATGTCCCGAGCGGCATCCTCCAATCTCCAGGCTTGTAGCTAGATCCATAGTTGCAGTGGGAGATGGAACTGCAAACTCAAAGATGCCACTGACAGACAGATGGATCTCTGGTCGAAAGCCATCTATGAGGCTGTCGGCGCACCGTTGGCTCCGGCATTCTCTCCCTTGGGGCACTCCAAGCTATTTCAGCTTGTCTTACACAGATTGACACGGTTACACGTACATCTGTGCCGCAGGTGGCATCCTTAACCTCTCAAATGTCTGCATTTGTTTTCTTACGCGATTCAGGTTGTCCTGGACTCTGCGAACCGTGCGGCGGTAGCCTCCGCTACTCCGTGTTTTTAAGCAGAGCCTGGTCTGCTCGTTAAGTGAATGGAAGGCAGATTCTGCTTCCAAAAAAGGTTGCCTAACCAGTTGCCTTTTTCTGCTGACCGACTGTTTGGTGAGCGTTGGATGTAACCATCAAACAGTCCAGGGGTAAGGATTCATCCTTTCCTCAGCCCGGACACAACAAACCCCAACAGAGCAAGAGGCAGTCGGGGTTTTCGGCCTTTTCGAGGCTCGGGCAGGTCCCATTTTTCCTCGTCCAATGTGGACTCAAAAGGATCAGAGGAGCTAAGATTCTTAGCGGGCTCAGTCTCGCCCAAAAAAGCGACAGTCTGAAAACCCGCTTCCAAGGCGGCTTCCTCATGACTTGCGGCCTCGGTCGGTAGCAGGCTCTCCCGCCTTGGCGATATTTAGCTGCCATAGGTCAATGACCATTGAGTGTGAGACATTCTGTCTCACGGGTACAAGATAGAGCTCACTTCTCGTCCTCCAACTCGATTCTTCAGAATTTCTCCACCTCCCGGCCGGGCCGCTGCTCTTCTGCAAACAGGGTGCACTCTATAGGCAGAAAGAGTGATGACCCCCGTTCCTCTTCAGGAACAAGGTCACGGTTTTTACCCCAAATTCTTTGCGGTACCTATAACAACGGGCCGTTCCGTCCCGTTCTGGATCTAAAAATGCTCAGCAAGCTCGTGGACACCAGGCGGTTCCGGATGGAATCCCTCCGCCATGTCATCGCCTCAAGGTCCCAAGGATATTTCCTAGCATCATTAGGCATCAAGGATGCTTATCCACACGTGCCGATTGATCCAGAGCACTAGCGTTTCTACGCTTCGTTATAGGAGACGAACACCCTCTGTTCGTAGCGCTACCTTCCGGCTAGCGACAGTCCAACTGGTCTTCGCCAAGGTCAGGGCAGCAGTAGTCACAGTCCTGCACTCTCAGGGTCACTCTGTGGTCCCGTATTTAGACGATCTACTTGTCAAGGCACTCTCTTAGGAAACATGCCAACACTGCCCGAACGTTGCGCTGGAGACTCTCTAGAGTTTTGGGTGGATCATCAACTTTTTAAAGTCAGATCCGACCCCGACCCTATCGATAACATATCTAGGCATAGAGTTTCTTACTCTCTCAGCGATAGTGAAGCTGCCGCTAGACAAACAGCATTCACTACGGGCTGCAAGCTCTTCTTTAAGAACCAGTCGCACACATTGAGACGCCTCATGCACTTCCTACGTAAGATGGTAGCAATGGAGGCAGTTCCTTTCGCGCAGTTTTACTGCGTCCACTACAATGGGACATTCTCCGCCAATGGGACGAGGAGTCGACGTCCCTCAACAGAGTCGTCGTTCTTTCTCAGGCGGCCAAGGAATCTCTACGGTGGTGGCTTCTTCTCACCTCTTGGTCAAAAAGAAGGTCCTTCCTATCCCCGTCCTGGGCGATAGTTACGACAGACGCGAGTCTATCAGGGTGGGGAGCAGTTTTTCTCCACTACAGCGCTCAGGGTACGTGGACTCAGCAAGAGTCCACTCTTCAGATCAATGTTCTTGAACACAGAGCAGTGTATCTTGCCCTACAATCCTTCCAACAGCGGCTGGAAAGCAAGCATATCCGACTTCAGTCGGACAGCTCCACAGCGGTGGCATACATCAACCACCAAGGAAGAACGCGCAACCGGCAAGCCTTCCAGGAAGTCCGGCAGGTTCTGATGTGGGTGGAAGACACGGCATCCACCATATCCACAATTCACATCCCAAGTGTGGAAACTAGGAAGCTGACTTCCTAAGTCGCTGAGGTGTGGCCGAAAGAGTATGGTCTCCTCACCCGGACGGGTTTCAGGAGATCTGGCGCCGCTGACAGAGGCCGGACGTCGATCTAATGGCGTCACGGCACAACAACAATGTGCCAGCTTCATGGCACGGTTTCACAATCATCGAGCTCTGGCGGCAAACGCCTTAGTTCAGCATTGGTCGCAGTTCCAGCTACCTTAGGTGCCACCTCTGGCATTGTTGCCCAGAGTACTGCGCTAGATCAAGACCGACTGCGGCCGCGCCATCCTCGTCGCTACAAATTGGCCGAGGATGTTGTGGTACTCGGTTCTGTGGTGCCTCACGGTAGGCTAACCGGGGGCACTACCAGACCAATCAGACTGGCTGTCTCAAGGGCCATTCTTCCATTTGAATTCTACGGCCCTCAACCGGATGGTGTGGCATTGAGTCCTGGAACCTAGTGTCGTCAGGATTACCTCAGGACGTGGTTGCCACCATGAGACAGGCTAGCATACCAACGTCCGCCAAGATTGACCACAGGACGTGGAAGATGTTCTTATCTCGGTGCTCGGCGCAGGGTGTTTCTCCCTGGCCGGTTGCATCGTCTATGTTTCCTTCCTTCCTGCAATCTAGGTAGGAAAATGGGTTGTCGCTCAGTTCCCTTTAGGGACAAGTCTCAGCGCTATCTGTATTTTTTCAGAAACGACGACTTCCTCACACGGGAAGTGGCCTTCTAGTAACGGTCTCGTCTCTTAGGAGAGTTTCCGAGCTAGCAACGCTCTCATACAAACTCCCTTCCTGGTCCTTCACCAGGACAGGGTAGTTCTGCGTCCGGTTCCGGAATTTCTCCCTAAGGTGGTATCCCATTTTCATATCAGTCAGGATATCACCTCACCTTCTTTGTGTCCTCGTCCAGTCCATCAATTTCAGAAAGATTTGCATCTGTTGGTTCTGGTGAGAGCACTCAGGTTCTACTTCCCGCATGGCGCTCCTGCGCCACCCGGATGCACTCTTTGTCCTTGTCGCTGGTCGGCGTAAACAGTCGCAAGCTTCCAGATCCACCCTTGCTCGGGGGCTCGAGGAACCAATTCTTGAAACCTACAGTTCTACTGGGCTTCTGGTTCTCTCAAGGCCGAAGGCCCATTCTACCAGAGCCGTGGGTGCATCCTGGGCATTACGGCACCAGGCTACGGCTCAGCAGGTGTGTCAGGCACCCACCTGGTCGAGTCTACTTACTTTTACCAAGCATTATCAGATGCATACCTACGCTTCGGCAGACGCCAGCCTAGGTAGATAAGTCATTCAGGCGGCGGTTGGCCACCTGTAGGAGAGGGCCGTTTGACGGCCCTATCATGAGGTATTCTTTTACCCACCCAGGGATTGCTTTTAGACATCCCAATTGTCTGGGTCTCCCAATGGAGCGACAAAGAAGAAGGGAATTTTGTTTACTTACCGTAAATTCCTTTTCTTCTAGCTCCAATTGGGAGACCCAGCACCCGCCCTGTTTTCTCGGGGTTTTTCTGTTTTTTCGGGTACACATGTTGTTCATGTGGTATGGTTCAGTTCTCCGATGTTTTCCTCGGATTGAATTGGTCTTTAAACCAGTTATTGGCTTTCCTCCTTCTTGCTTTGGCACTAAAACTGGTGAGCCAGTGATCCCACTGGGGGTGTATAGCCAGAAGGGGAGGGGCCTTACACTTTTAAGTGTAATACTTTGTGTGGCCTCCAGAGGCAATAGCTATACACCCAATTGTCTGGGTCTCCCAATTGGAGCTAGAAGAAAAGGAATTTACGGTAAGTAAACAAAATTCCCTTCTTTTAGGTATGAAATACATAAATTATATATTAATTACTGTAGTATACAGCCTTTTCTGTGTATTCTCAAGGAAATAAATAAATGTGTTCTCTTCCAGAGGAATAAAATTTGTTTTTCTAGTGGCATGTATTGGCTTGACTTGTAAGTCAATGTACAATCCTTATTGAGGACCTGTCAACTGGCCAAAAGTGGGCAATTTTTGTTCTTATTTTATTGTTGCTCCTCCTCCTAGTATTCCAGGTATTTGTTTTTTATTATTTTATTTTATTTATTTTTTTAGAATTTAAACATTTATGATCCATTCGTTACATATGCCACAAATGTTACCACCGATGGAATCTGCACTTGTCTCCAGAACAAGTGTCTCCTGACTCCTGTTCCATTTGATGAACTTGCAAATGAATGGATAGATGACTGTGCATTAGTCTCCAACAGCAGTGGATGGACAAATATGTGGACGTGCTCAACCGGCCGTTTGTGGAGCCCTTTTTAGTTGATGAGTATGGATACTAGAGGCGGTGCCTGCATCTATCAACCATTTATGGCTCAAACTGTAAATTTATGAGAAATATATATTCTTAACATTTGAACAAAATTGACATTTCAAAAGTTTTGATTGGTGGAATACTGGTTCCTAACATCCTTAAATCAAGGGCCAGAAGTGCTCAACTGCTTCAGCTGTGTTTGTCCTTGTTGCTCTCTGTAGGGATGAAACCAGTATGATGTACACTTAGTGAACCTGTACATGGCTCTGCCCTTGTCTACAAGAAGAGACCAATCATGGATGAAGAGGCTCATTGCTCTTGTGTAGGTACTTCTGCCCTTTAATGTTAGCCATTGGTGTGGGCCCTGGTCCAATCAAAAAACTCCACCAATCAAAACTTTTGGTGTGTCACTATATTCTGTCTTGGAACACTAAGGCCACGTGCACATGTTGAGCATTTGGTGAGGGTGAGGGGTTTTTTTTCCCCAGGAGACGGTAAAAAATACAGAACTGGTGTTTATATTTCTTCTATGCTTTTCCTCTGATTGTTCCACTCCACATTTCGATACTGAGGTAAAAAAACTCATCAAATACACTGTGTGCACAGGACCTAAGGCTGCATTTACACCACCCGTAAAGCTGCGATAATGACCACCAGTAAATACTTACTGATCAACAATTGTTTAATAGCCTGTTTACGCCGCTCTTCAGATGAGTACTGAATGGGCTGTAATAGATGGGATAAGTGGCAATAGTCATCTCTAACATCCTATATTTTAAATGGAAGACCCATGGACAGTCATTGAAACTAGTATAGCTTAACTATAATCCGGACTGTTTCGTTTCAATTATGGTGTTTGGCAGATGCCCTAATGGAAACTTAACAGAGCCTATTATAGATAAAGTGAAATGTTTGATGGTTTTTGCATCCATCATGCAACAAATACAGCTTGCAAGAAAACTGATAGTGGGTCTGGGGCCATATTGCTGTACTGATAATGGTTCTGATGACATATCCATGTACTGATGGTGATTCTGGTGAAGTAATACTTTTTGGATAGTGGTTCCAGTGACATAATGTAGTGATGGCTGTTCTGATGCTTTATTAATTTAGTACTGATGAGTAGTACATGAATACATCACCAGAACCACTATCAGTACATGACATCAAGGAATCACCATCAGTAAAAGAATTCATCACCAGAACCACCATAAGTACTTGAATACAAGAACTAAGCATAGTGCAGCAATCGTATTATTATGTTAAACTCATATACATTTGTATAGTATGAATCTTTAACTCCCAGTATATCCTTAACAATTGGAAGGCGATACTGGAGTTGTTGTTAGCCATCATCAGACTGTGGACCATACAGGAACTACAGTAGTGATGAAACACAGTCAGTAACTCAAATAAACATTTACATACAGGTACTTTATAGGTGACATCTCTGATTTGAGTCTCTTTATCTTCGTTTCCATCTTGTTCCGACACCAAGATGACTTCTCACAGCCACAGCTAGTGTCTGCAGACTCCCATCTTCTCCATTCTTCTGCAAGGCATTCTGGCACGGTGCTCTTATAAATAAGTATTATTAAAATGCCTACGGCATAAAAATATATGTATTGTTCACACTCTGCCGTAAATAAGCATCCTATGGTATATGACCTCCAAACTGTCTACCTTTATGAGCTACACCTACTAAACTATCCGGCCTTAAAGAGCAATAACCACCACACTGTCTGCCTTCATGAGCTATAACTGGTGCTCCATCCACCCTTATGAACCACAACCTATACCATGGCTGTCCCATCTCCACTGGTTTCCTTTACTCTATATCTCCACATTATCCCCCCACCATGCTAATCTATCTCCATACTGTTCCCCTATTTCACACTAACTCACCATATGGATTCTGTGATCCCTCTTGACACTATGGTCTCATATTGCACACCATGCTGCCTTCTCCAAACTGTACATTTTCCTCACACTGTCCACACAGTAGGATAGTCCCCATTTACGATATGATATCCACAACAGCCCCAATATACAATATTTTGTCGACCACAGCCCCATATACACAGTATGATGGCCCACACAGCACCTCATACAACATTATGACCTCCACAGTGCCCCATGCAGTATTGTGGCCTTCTGTCACCGATACAGCATAATGGCCCCCACGACCCCTTATACACTAACTATAAAATGAAGGTAGTCTCACGTTCAAAGCTGTAGTGGATGGTGAGATATGGAGCTTGAAAGTCAAAACTTCAACACATTGTTACCTGTTTGTTGTTTGGCAGAAAAACCGGTCCTTGAGCCTAGAAAAGCATTGTGTGCTGAGATTCTCACAAAGAATTTTTTAATCACCTTGCGCCATTTCTGTTTTGGAGTTTAGGTGGGAACCACTCAGCAAACAATTAGATCCATAACAATATAGTCACCTCAAACCCGAGTATGTTGTCTCCCACAGCTGTTATAACGTATGATGACCGCCATATATTATGATGCCCCCACAGCCCCCATTTACGTCTGTGAAGCGCTGTGGAATTAATAGTGCTATATAAGAGAAAAATAATATTATAAGAAGAATTAAAAAAAAGCCTAATCCAGCCTCCCCGTCCACCAGCTCTTCTTCCTCTTCTAGGTGATACAGCAGTGAGTGTTGAATGTTGCGATGCAGTGACATCATTGCGCTACCTAACTTCCCCTACGCCGTTTCCAACAGGGCTCAGACCGAAAGTAGCTTGCGTCTTACTGTATTTACCAGCAAAGCACAGAGGAAATTACAGTTACTCTGCTCCTGTCCCAGTACTCCCATCAATTTTATTTGCATCTAAAGCATGCTTTAGACTTTGCAATTTCGCATACGATATCGTATGCGATTTGCAATGCCCCCATCGTATGTGTGGCACGTTCAATTTGTTGCACAAACGATTAACACCCGTCACACGTACTTACCTTCCATACGACCTCTATGTGGGCGGCGAACGTCCACTTCCTGGAGTGGGAGGGACGTTCGGCGTCACATCGACGTCACGCGGCAGCCGGCCAATAGAAGCGGAGGGGCGGAGCTGAGCGGGACGTAAACATCCCGCCAACATCCTTCCTTCCGCATTGTGGGCCGGCAGCCGCAGGATGTAGATAAGATCTGTTCATCGTTCCCAGGGTGTCAGACACTGCGATGTGTGCTACCCCCGGGTACGATGAACAATCTGAGCAATTCTAGAGAAAGGTACGATGTGTATGCGATGAACGTTTTAACGTTCAATCGCAATCGCACGTACCTGTCACACACTACAATGTAACTTACGATGCCGGATGTGCGTCACTTACGACGTGACCCCGCCGACACATTGTAAGATACATTGCAGCGTGTAAAGCGGGCTTTACAGACGTGAATACAATTGAGTGCAGGGAAGGAGCGACCGCCCGGTCGCAGGCAGTTAGAATAATTAGTGGTGTCAGTGACTCACTGAAACTTCATTTGTGTGCCTGCATCCCAAATATCGGTGTGCTGAATGCCGGAAGAAGGCGTCGGGTGGCTGCAGGCAATCAGCAATAGCTGTTGTTGTTTTTTTTTTTTTTTTTTCTTTTTCAAACTGTGCCTTCCCTCAAGGAGGCAAGAGGTAGCGCCCTAGGCGTGTGCCTACTCTTCACACCAGCCCTTCTTACATTCTCTGTACCAGGAGTCCAGGTTCCACAGCAGGATACAAGATTGTCGTGAAGGAGAGTTACCTAGGAAGACTCGTTCGCACTAATTTTGTAGTGTAAATAGACCTTAACGTCAGAGTAACTGGAAGTATATGCACTAACCGTATGAACTAAATGCATGTTCAATGAGCTCTGCCTTATTGGCACTGCAGTTAGCCACAGGGTTTTCATTTCATTAACTGCAGTCAGCCATAGGGTTATCATTTAATCATACAACTTTGTCATAGGGAACAGGATTTGTGGCTACATATGAGATAATTGGGTTTCAACCTCTAAGAAGGAGTTTTCTAAGGCTATGTGTGCACTTTGCTTTTTACCTGCTTTTTTGCTGCTTTTTCAACTGCAGCGTTTAATGCCAAAATGGTTGTGTTCTGCTTTTCAAGCAAAGTCTATGGGAATTTGGTTTTCTTGTCCGCACTTTGCAGTTCAAACTGCAGCCTTTTTGTTGCAGAACTTTGGTCAAAAACTCAGCTTTGCAGGGCAAAACACAAATGGCAAAAACAATTGTCCTGTTTTTGTTTTTGCCATTTGGGTTTTGCCCTGCAAAGCTGAGTTTTTGACCAAAGTTCTGCAACAAAAAGACTGCAGTTTGAACTGCATAGTGCGGACAAGAAAACCAAATTCCCATAGACTTTGCTTGAAAAGCAGAACACAACCATTTTGGCATTAAACGCTGCAGTTGAAAAAGCAGGTAAAAAGCAGGTAAAAAGCAAAGTGCGCACATAGCCTAAGACTTGGAGAGTCTGGGGGAATTTTGCCCATTCATACACAGGAGCATTAGTGACGTTACACATTGATGTTTGATGAGAGGGCCTGGCTCCCAATTTGCTTTTTTAGTTCATCCCAAAAATGTTAGAATGGGTTAAGGGCAGGGCTCTCTGCGGGACAGTCATGTTTCATTACACCAAACCTGCCCAACCATGTCTTTACACCCCTATGTCTAAGGGTGGAAACACATCTATGCGAGTAAAATCGGTCCGACTGGGCTGAAAAATACTCGGCTGATTTTAGTTCACGTTAGGTGCGAGTGCAACGCAAGTGCGATGCTTTTTGCTCGCGTGTGTGTTGCGATTGCGATGCTAGTTTAATGCAACATCTTAATTAGATAAAAGCTATTACACATGTGTCATTTAATTAACCTATGGGAATGTGCTGTCACATTCATCTAATGTGCGAAGTTACTGCCACACTCGCAAATGTGAACGCTGGTGCGCGTGTGTGATGCTACTTTTAATCCCCTTCCATAGGAAATCATTGGGACAAATGGTGCGAGAAACTCGCAAAAAAGCAGCATGCTGCGATTTTTTTCTCGGTCCGATTTGGACTGAGAAAAAAATCGCAGATGAGAGCTGAATCATTGACTAACATGTGTCCGATTTCAATGCGAGAATTCTCACATTGCTCTACTGCGAGAAACTCACAAGTGAGAAGCAGCCCTAACACATCCAAGCGCTTAGTAAATTAAGGCTTGCATGGAGCTGCTTGGTTATGGAAGCACATGCCAGGAAGCTTCTGGCACACAAACGTTCTGCTGATGTAAATGCCAGATGAGGTTTGTAAGGCTAAGTTCACACAGTGCATCTTTTAGGTTTTGTGCGCTGCCTGGGGCCCTGATCTACAGCAGCTGGGGGATACGGAGGGGTATAATCTGGCCTAGGCCAATTTATACCCCGGGTATAGTTTGGGCTAGGCCAATATATACCCGGGGTATATTCTGGCCCAGAGGGGTATAATCTGGCCTAGGCCAGTTTATACCCCGGGGTAAAGTTTGGCCTAGGCCACTTTAACCCCAGGTATATCTGGGCGGGTGGTTAGTCTGGCCTGTTACACCGGAATCCCAGGGCTGGGTCGGGCACCCCGGCATCTTTGAAACCGCATGGATCCGGACTTTTACAGTCCAAATCCGCTCAGCCCTACTCATCAGTCCAGAGCACTTGCTGGCATTTTTTGCACCTTAGTTCTTATGTTTTTATGCATAAATGAATTCCTCTTTATAGAAGGAATTGACTTTTCTCTGTAATTGTTCCAATAAGACCACTTCTGGCCAATGTTCTCTAAACAGCAGATGAGCGTAAAGCGGGCTTTACACGCTACGATTTTGCTACAGCGATCTCGTTGGGGTCATGGATTTTGTGACGCACATCCGGCCGCTGTAGCGATCTCGTTGTGTGTGACTCCTAGGAGCGATTTTGGATCGTTGCAAAAACGTCCAAAATCGCTCCTCGTTGACATGGGGGTCCATTCTCAAATATCGCTGCTGTCACGTGTGCGAAGTTGTTCCTTGTTCCTGCGGCAGCACACATCGCTACGTGTGACGCCGCAGGAATGAGGAACCTCTCCTTACCTGCCACACGCCAGCAATGAGGAAGGAAGGAGGTGGGCGGGATGTTCGTCCCGCTCATCTCCGCCCCTCCGCTTTGATTGGCCGGCCGCTTAGTGACGTCGCGGTGATGTCGCTGTGATGCCGAACGTCCCTCCCCCTTGAGGGAGGGATTGTTCGGCAGTCACAGCGACGACAACGACCAGGTAAGTGTGTGTGACGCTGCCGTAGCGATAATGTTCGCTGCGGCAGCGATCACCAAATATCGGCATAACGATAGGGGCGGGTGCTATCACGCTCGCCATCGCTAGCATCAACGATGTCGCAGCGTGTAAAGCTCGCTTTACTGAATCTTACTAGTTGCTGCAAGTTTTGAGCTGATGGCACTACTGGACTCCGTATTCCAATTTCAAATGGACGAAATCATGAGGTGTCTCATCTCATGTATTGTTTCCTTGGACGATCATCATGTCTATGGACTTTATCGTTATCCAGTTCTTGGTTGTATTAAAAACCTTGAACCGCACAGTGTGAAACCTGAGTCTAGTTTGAAATCTTTGTGGGAGAGTCCTTGCTGATGTACTATAAGTACCTTGTGTCTAGTTGCTGTGCTCAGTCTTTCCATGGTGCATCTTTTCTTTGATTGGCCTTCAGCTCGATCTCGGGCCATGGCGACTTGATGGATGAACGCTCTGCAGGAAGATAAATTTAGTAAAAAGAACTTTTGCATTCTTTTTCCAATTTAAAGGTAGAGTTCTATTTATTGTTCAGCAATCTAAAAATATGACATTTCGGTCAGATTATGAACTGTCTCACACATCCTATTTCAGGAGCAATGTAGAAAAGCTCAGAGTGACAATATAACCGCTCTAGTGAGTATGTTCTGTTTTAGGAAACCTTCTTCCACATCATCACATCTGTAGTAGAGTTTGACTATTCCTCACCCCATTTTAAGCCTCCAACATAGCTGTTTCTGTTTCAGTTAATGGCTGTGTTCTGTTTTACATATGAAAATGACTATACACGTAACTAAAAGAGTACAAAATCCCTCGCTTTGTGCCACTGTACCTGAAAGAATTGACGCTGTTTTGAAAGTAAAGGGTGTCACACCAAATACTGATTTGTGTTCATTCACATTACATTTTAATTGATAAAAATAAACTACTAACACTTCTATTTTTGAAAGCATTCTCAATGTAAAACTTGGCAGAGTACTGTGTATGTATATATGTATATTTATGCAGCTGCCATCCTGCCCTAGATATATTTTGTCTTGGTTGGCATGATAAGACTCCTTTTTTTATCGTTTAACGACAACCCAGGCAATTGTCTTATCGGACTTATTGAGGGATTTGCAATAAGTTCAGGATTATGAATTACAATAATAAGGTTGGAGGTAGCCATAGGGCAACAGTCAGGATGGGTGATGGCAAACAAACCTTTTTGTGAGTAGTTAACAGTTCCACTCTTTACTTAGAAGTGATGTAGAAGCCATATAATGCTAATAGGCTGTGTGAAATATGATGTAGGAGAGCAGCAGTGAATTGGGATGAGTCGGGTAATGATATGCAGACACATGTATTAACTGAATCAGGTGACATATCGGGCTAATGTCATGTAGAGCAGCATAATAATATACAGTGTGTCCTCATTAGAATTCCAGCCTCAAGTTCACAGCTGTAAGTATGTTACAGGGACGAGATCAGCTCAGAAAATAGCTCCTACTGCTTTACACACTTTGTTTTTCTTATAAGGGGCTATGTCAGGTGCATTCCATGTCTTTGACCTAGACCACAGCAGGTGTATAGGACCCCTACTGTGATTCCTCCTTAAGCATGACAATCAATCAAAACAGATATACTTGAAAAAAAAAAAGGTTTTTCTGACTGCACAGTTTTTTAACTCTATTTTGCATTGATTGAATATACAGTACATAAAATTGTAAATGACACTGTTTCCACCTGGAATCTGTATTTTTGTGCTTTAGTTTGACTACATAGTTAGTTTTGATCCCTATGCATAAATCAGATGGCAGGTGCCCTCAAATAAATATACACACATACACACACACACACACACACACACACACACACACATATACATACATACATTTTAGGCTGGTCTATTCAGAATTGGACATTGATATCTTGGGGCCCCTGTGTAAGAAATATGTATGCCCCCCTTCTTCTACAAAGCTGCAGTTGATATATTCAGTCTGTATGTATGTGTGTCGAGGTATAAATTTGGGTGAAGATAGCTAATGGTATCTTCGTTTAGGATATTCAGAGGCCGGTGCCATATTGGCTATATATATCAGTGCCGATATTAATGTATCAGACAATGAACACATGAGACATGTTCTTTTTGAGCCAGCGTCACCAACTGAACAACTCTTGTATTCGATAGATCCAATTATATAGTATTACAGTATGCATCAATAACCTTGAAGCCAGAACACAGTGTTTAGGGAGGATTCTACACCCCAATTTCTTCCAGCATGTTATGAAACACATCTTTGTTCATTAAAACATTCTTTCTGTGTGAAAGCTACTGATAAGACTTTTGCTCATCATTATAAAACTTTCACTGTTTGTACATCTGTTCACTTATCCTTGGTAACCCCTTAATGACTATACAGCTTAGAATCATATTATGGGTCTATGCGATTGCTACATAGACAGACAGATAATTATGCTACTACATCTATATCTTGATTCTTTACATACACAGATATTCTTATTACGTTTAAACAAAAAAGCTATAGCTTAGGCAACCTCCACATGTGTAGCTCCCCACAGGGCAGGTGGTTAAACCTACTCGTCGCCGTTTCGGATCGGATCAGGCGTTGTCATGGGGTGGCCTTGCCCGGTTCCGTTGCCCCGAGGCGTACAGTTAAATGGTGGGGGAGGGAAGCAGGGTATTTGGAAAAGAGTTTGTCGTGGCACCACCTGTGGTATGCGGCCAGAGTATGGCCACCGCTGCCGGGTTCCTCTCTGGGGCAGGTGTTAAGGCAGCCGGGATGGTGTCGCTCCCTACAGGTGTAGTGGGCGCCGGGTGGATGATGAGGGTAGTGTTGGGCGCCGGCGCCGGTAAGGACGAGCCAACACAGTCTCTGCAGGTTCAGGGTGTAGTTTAATCACAACTTCAGCTGCCAGCCTGGTCACACTGGTCACTGCCGTGATGGGCTCACGTCAATCCCAGATCCGGTGAGGGATCACCATCAGTGTTTTGAGAGAGAAGGAGTGAGAGTCCTATTTCTAGGGTGTCCTCCTCTGCTGTTAGGTACCCGGCTCAGCTCCCGCCCCAAGCTCCTGGGCCCTGCGAAGTCCCGCCCCAAGCTCCTGGGCCCTGCGAAGTCCAAGTTCTCCAGAGATCTGTTGCCAGAACTATAGTCCTGACAGGTCTGCCTGGCCATGATTTGCGTGTGTAATGCCTATATATACACTCCAAGTGGAACCTGCCCCCAGGTGGCTGGCTTCAGTGACCGAGAAGTCCATGTTCGTATGGCCACCCCCCTGCAAATCCTGAGCCAACCCAGTCTGCGTGAAGATTCCTAGGCTGTGTAGTGTGTGAATGTGGAACACCGGTGATTAACCCCCTTCTTGCCTGAGATAGATAATGCACCCTGATTAAGGCGCAGTACCCTGTGGCGACCAGAGACTCAGGGATGCCACATTTGTATGTGTGCGTATATATATATATATAAAAATACTCTGGCCGCATACCACATATATATATAAAAGTTTCTAGGTAAATATATTTCTAAGGGCGCCAATGATATGAATTTATCCCCAGATGTCAGTAACAATCCATCAAAACCACAAAGGCAAATAAATCAATCCATAGATGTCCATAAGTTAAGTTATGTTTAATACTTTTTCCATGCATCATTTCTTATTATTACACACATGATGAAAAAGAGGTTAAAAAAACCCATGGAAAATCATGACACCAGCTGAAATATCAGTAATTAGAAAGGAAACTTGCCACTTAGTGAAAAATAATATCAGCTGGTTCAACTGATGACCTATAAAAAGGTGTCTCATTACCAAGGTGCCACACAAGAAACATCTCATGATGGGTAAAACCAGTGAGTTGTCTCAACACTTGTGCAACCTTATTGTTTAAAAACATAATGATGGCATTGGTTACAAGAGCATTTCTAAACCACTGAAGGTGCCAGTGAGCACTGTTGGGGCCATAATCTGGAAGTGGAAAGAACATAATTTCGCCATAAACCGGTCGCAACCAGGTGCTTCTCCCTAGATTTCAGAGAGATGAGTGAAAACAATTGTCAGAAAAGTTGTTCAAGAGCCAAGAACCACCTGTGAAGAGCTACAGAAAGACCTGGGATCAACAGGTATACAGTGGAACCTCGGTTTATGAGTAACCTGGTTTGCGAACATTTCGCTATACGAGCAAAGCTTACTGTAATTTATAACTTGGTTTACGAGCAATGCTTTGCTTTACGAGCTAATACTCACCGCACACACTTCCGGTTCCGTACTTCCACCGTGCTCTAACCCGCTCTTGTAGTCCGCACAAACACGCAAAAACATGCATGCACACACACATATTATGCTCACCTTACCTTCCGTTCCATCACCGGCCTCATGGTTCTTGTAGTTTGCCAGCACAGGATATGTATCGGGTAACTATCATGACGATGGAGGAGCTTCCGCTGTCAGCTGCTACTCAAAGGCAGCGGAAGGTCCGGCATCGGTCGTGATGGTTACCAGATACACATCCTGTACCGGTGAACGTCAAGAACCATGAGGCCGGCGATGGAACAGAAGGTAAGGTGAGCATAATATGTGTGTGTGTTTGTGTATGTGTGGAATGGCACAATAGGGAACCAGGATGGGACATTGAACAAGTTGTGGAACGAATGGTCTGAGCTTGCATTATTTCCTATGGAACGTCAAAAGGAAAACTGGAGAAAAAACAGGTTTTTTGCCACGCTTGAAGACCACAGACATTGATGTCAAAACAGATGATTCTTTTTATTTCATTCCTACGCGTTTCAGAGACCCCAACTGTCTCCTTCTTCAGGGAAAAGAACTTCTTTTTACCTAGAAGATGACAGCAGGTTTCCACCTTTGCAAAAAAACTTTCTTCTAGAAAGTATGCATTTTATTCTTCACAACAATTTTTTTACTTTCTCTGAAAAACTGTATCATCAGCGGATCGGTACGGCTATGGGCTCAAAAGCCGCATGTTCTTATGCAAATTTGTTCATGGGGCTTTTTGAAATGCTTTTCATTAATGATATTTCACATGATGGTGGTATTATCTTGTATCTTGGTTCATTGATGATTTGTTCATAATTTGGGATAGGGACCGTTCGGACATCAGAACTTTTCTAGATGGACTGAATAGAATTGATTGGGATCTGGATTTCACGGCAACTATATGTGAGATAGAGATTAATTTTCTGGATTTAACCATCTTTCATGATGATACTAAAATTCTCACCAAGACCTTTTTTAAGCGAGTAGATGCTAACGGCTACATACATTTTGGGAGTGAACATTATGTGAAATGGCTATATAATATCCCACTTAATCAGTACAAGAGAATTAGGAAAAACTGTTCACGTGATGCTGATTTCAGAGACCAAGTGGGTATTTTGAAAGGACGTTTCTCAGAGAAAGAATATATCCCGAGTCCCTAGTTCGGAAAGCATATCAGGAGACTGCTAAGCTTAAACAGTCCGACCTCATCAAAAGGAAAAAAGATCCCCCGAGTTCCATACAGGCAGCTAATGGGAACGTGTCAGATGCCAATAAGGGTGGTTTTGCATGTAACTTCATCACCACGTTCAGCAGTGACAACATCATTATAAGAGATACCCTGTTTAAACATTGGGCTCTCCTACAAAAAGATCCCATCCTTAGCTCCGTTTTGCCTCCAACCCCCGGAGTTACCTTCAGACGAGCACCTACCATCAAAACTATTGTGGCCCCCAGTAGACTCAGAGCACCAACACTGAGCCAAAAAAGGAATACTTCAGTCATGGGGGGAGCATATAGATGCGGTATAAAAAAATGCTTGTGCTGCAAAAGCATATACCACGGAAAGGACCTCCTTCAGTGCTCCAGGAATTACTGAGATTTTTCAAATAAGGATCATTTGACATGTCAGTCTGATCATGTAGTGTATCTGGTGGATTGTGTTTGTGGGAAGCAGTACGTGGGTAGAACCAGTCAGGAGCTCCATAACAGATTAAATTCCCATAATTTTAACATTACAACTGGCTTTCTAAAACACGGGTTGTCCAAACACTGCACGCTTGTACATAATAAAAATTTAGATTTTAAAATTACACCTATAGAGCAAGTCCCTCCTAGTACTAACAATAGGGCAGAAACCCTCAGTAGAAAGGAGTCCTATTGGATACACAGGCTAAATACACTTAAACCCTTTGGTCTTAATGAAATCACTGATTTATTTTATTAATTCAGGCAAATATGTTTTATGATGTTCGGTAACCTTAATGTCTGCATTTTAGTCTTTTATATTTTTTTAAATAAAAATTGTTTATATCCAAATATTTTAAAATTTTATATATATTTTTCTATTTTAATGGATTTAAATATATATTTTTCTATTTTAATGGATTTAAATAAATATATATAGGTATGTTTTAAATTCACGCCCCCCCCCCCCCCTCTGTTCATAAATGCAGACATCAATGTTAAAAATACCTCATGTTGATGGTTTATAATGATATTCTATAGTTTCATATACTGGTAATTATACTGAAAATGTATGGTTTGGTTACATTTCCATGTTATTTTACTGTATTTTACTATCGGGTTTTTATAGGCATCACAGCGCGTTTCAAATTTTATACCCCCCCCACCCTTGTTACCCTCCCACTGCCTTGTTTTGTGGTGCAAAGATGAATTCTTTGCCTGATCATCCTCTTTTTCGTTACTTGGAATGTTCTTTTTGTTTAGAGTTTAAATGCACCTTTTTCTACTTTTTTTTCTACTTTCAGCACGGTCGGGCAGGGTCCCGTTCCATTTATTCCCGATCATTATATTATACACCTTATTTATGGCACGATTACGTGCAATTCCTGTTTTTCCCTTCAGTTTGCTGTGGTACTATGTGCGCGCACGTGCGCTACAGGTGGTTCCCACGCTTCTGAACTTATTTGACCTCACTGTGAGGATCCTGCTACTTTCCATGTGCAGCGCGCCTGCGCCTTGCTTTTTTTCCCACGGCTTGAACTCACTTCACCTCCCATGGTAAGAGAATCTTCTCTATTTTCACGCATGCGCACAATACTATTTTTTGGTTTTTCTTTTTTTGATCTTTAAGATTTGTTCAGTAGTGTCCGAAATGTACACTTCATCATTTTTTTTGTAAATGCATTTTTTGTTTTATTAAAATCCTAAAAAAGAAAAAGTTCTTTTCCCTGAAGAAGGAGACAGTTGGGGTCTCCGAAACGCGTAGGAATGAAATAAAAAGAATCATCTGTTTTGACATCAATGTCTGTGGTCTTCAAGCGCGGCAAAAAACCTGTTTTTTCTCCAGTTTTCCTTTTGACGTTCCACTTGTGCAACAGGGCTGCTGCTGGACCGCTCAGGCGCTCATTCTTTGCTGTTAAAGGAGTTGTGACTGGCACAACCCGATCAGGTGAGTGCACCACTTCTATATGTTTTTGCCCAATATATCGGGTAAGACCCTATTGCACCTTTTCTCTCCTATTTCATTATTTCCTATGGGAAATTTTGCTTTACTAGACGAGTAACTTGGTTTACAAGCACACTCCCAGAACGGATTGTTCTCGTAAACCAAGGTTCCACTCTATATGTTTAAAAATAAACAATAAAAAAACAGCAATAAGTAATGGATTCAAACTCCATGGCCTGTATGCATGCTCACCAGGCAAAACTGCATTGCTGAGCAATAATTTCTTTGCTTATGTGGATCGGATGGGTTGTTACCGACAACTGGGGAGAATTTCATGTCAATGGCAACTTTAGAAATATAATTAAGTAGAAAATTGGTGTTTAACCCCATCACGAACGAGGACGTACTGGTATGTCCTAAATCATGTTGGGGAATTCGCCGACTGCTACGATGAGCCGGCGGTGATCCCTGCACATCTCTGCTGATTTGAAGAACAGCAGACATGTGTGGCTAACAGGCGCAGGTGGATCCGCAATCCACCTGCGCCTGTTAACCCCTTAGATTGCACTGTCAATGCATTTGAGCTGGATGTGTGTCCTTGGACGCACATTGAGCTGAAGCAAATGCTGGGTTCAGTGGGCTCCTGAACTGCGCACTCCATTCTTAGGCTGTGCCATGCAGTGAAACAGATTACAGTACAGTCTATCAGGGTGAGTGGCACCCTGAATGACAGGCAGCCGGGGGTCACATGATTGGCACTGAGCTACACAGCTAGCACCGCTAAGTGCCAAAATTGATAACCGAATTTATTTGACAATACAATTAATTTATTGAATACAGTTGATGTGCAAAATATATAAAATAGTGTCCAACCTCTTTAAATTGGTATAATTGAAATAAGTTACTATGTGAGTGTTTTTTACTTTCATTTCATCAGTATATAAAGAGCATTTAGAATAAAAAAATATATATAACGCGGGATACCTTATTAACATTCATTAAGGGTTATACAACTAAACACATACTGTGTATGTGAAGCACAGCCAACACTTTGTGTAGATGATACTCTTTTGCTCATCATTATGGACAAAGAAACCTAATGGGACTAAAAAGAATTTTGGGAAGCATTATACAGTTAAGAAATAGTTAATGATATTTCATTGCAGTGTATCTCTTAGCACCTGAATGCTGACTGATTGCAATGAGAACCTCAAGTGCTACTGGAAAACTTAATGAGATATTCTTCACTTTATATATTTTAGTTTGCATTTTAAAGTTAAAGTGTACCTGTCCTTTCAAGTATTGTCCTGTCCATAAGTCTAGGAGCTGCTGTCCCAATAATACTCTGTAACTTAGCTTCCACCCTTTATTTAGTGGCTTATTTCTCTTTATCAGAGTCCTGTCAGCACAAGGTATGCAAATGTGTGCAGCGCAGCGCGGCAAATTTTGACCACGCCCCAAGCCACACCCATTTGGCAGTGAGGGATGTTCAGCAGAAGCCCTGTTCATTCATTCATAGTCATATCAGCCAGAACTATCTCATATTTATATAAGCTTCACTATATATGACACAGTGGCGTATCGTCAATAGAGGCAGACCACGTGGCTGGTACGAGGCCCGTGACCTGAAGGGGCCCGGATCGGCTGCCCGAGGTGTGTACTTTTACTTTCCTCATACCCAGCACGGGCGGGATGCCCCGGGACCGTCATCAAGCAGCTGATTAAGGGGGGCCCGCACAGCTTGTATAGCTGCAGGCTGCCACCAGACAGAGGTGCAGAGTTCGAGTCACCCACACTGCACACAGCACGGCCTCTGCTGTAGAGGGGGGAGTGGTCAGGCAGTGTCTTCTACCAGTCAGAAAACTGAAAGAGCTGCCAGGAGAACAGCCAATAAGGGGAAGGGGCGTAGCTTGTTCAGTACCGCCGCAGAAAAATGAAAATATGGAAAGCTAAACAGAGCAGGAGAAGGAGCAGAGACCTGACATGGAGAGACAACAGACCGGAATAAGCAGAGACCTGACAAGGAGACAACAGAGCAGGAGATGGAGCAGAGACCTGACAAGGAGAGACAACAGACCGGAATAAGCAGAGACCTGACAAGGAGAAATAACAGAGTGGAATAAACAGAGACCTGACAAGGAGAGACAACAGAGCATAATAACCTGAGGAAACTGAGACAACAGAGCAGGAGAAAGAGCAGAGATCTGACAAGTAAAGACAACAGAGCAGAATAACCTGAGGAAACAGAGCTAAGCAAACAAGAAGGGAGAGCAGAAGCACCAGAGCGAAAAAGCAGAGGACAGGATCTGAACATAACCAGGAGGAGCCACAGGAAGTGAAGGCAAAAGCCACTAACATCATCTCTCACAGCACAGGAGCAAGTGAGTATAATAATGTAAATGTCTATCTGTAACACTACAGAAAGAACCTGCCCTGTGCTGTGTCATTCCTGTGTGTAATATCTCTGTACTAAAAGGGAAACCATCAGCAAGCCGTAAGTAAATGCTCTGTGCAGAGCTGTGCAACAGAGCATGAAGCAGAGCCAATATACCAGATGTGGCACTGTAGAGGGGTATCAGAGTAGGAGGGAAGCCGTCAGGAAGCCCAATTTATCGCTGCCATAAATATGGGGCTTCAGTCCTAATCTGATACCCACTCTGCAGTGCCACATCTGGTACATTGGCTCTGCTTCATGCTCTGTTGCAGAGCACTGCACAGAGCATTTACTTAGGGCTTGCTGATGGTTTCCCTTTTACTATAATACTCTTTTGCAGTACCTATATCAGGCTCTTCAGGACTGCTTTATGCTTTACTGCACAGAGCATTTATCCCAGTCCTCCACACCCTTAGCCCGACACATGTATGTTTCTGTTCTTTTTGGCATATTTTTGCACTTGTTGCCCCATATCTATATCTGTACAGGGATTGATAGTTCCTGGTTCAGTGGATTATCATACTGGGTATAGGATCCTATGTATTACTTTTTTCGTTATTTGATTGGATCACATAGATGCCCTGACATGTTAGCAGTGAGCTATAATAACCTGTAATTAAGCTATACGTATGGCTCTGTACTGGCTATGTAGCACGACGCATATTTAATATATGTATTGAATTGCTATTGAACATACTGTATATAAGAGCCTAGGCTGCTGTGTAGAACGTAAATATCACTTTATAATACTCACCTAAACGGTCGCTGCGGTGCAGACTACTGGTCGGACAGGCGTCTCTGTTCTCCAGTATCGGCGCCTCCTCTTTCCGCCATCTTTGACCTTCTTCTTCTGAAGCCTGTGTGCATGATGCGTCCTACGTCATCCACACTCGCTGGCATTCAGGTCTTGCACAGGCGTACTACAATACTTTGATCTGTTCAAAGGCAGATCAAAGTGCGCCTGCTCAGGACCTCAATGCCGGTGAGTGTGGATGACTTAGCAGCACAGGCACACAGCACTGCCTAGACTGGTGCTCTGCAGATGGGGCTGCAGTCGGTAATAGTCTACTTAATGGACTGATAGATGTATAGCCTGGCTAGAAAAAAGATTAATTCATAATTTGTGTATATATGCCCCCTCAATAACTTGTATGCCCCCCACTGGCCCCTAGTAACTTGTATGTTCCCCCAAGTAACTTGTATGTTCCCCCAGCAATGTTTGTGCTGTTTATTATGTTAATATTTTATTGTATTTTTTTAATGGGGGGGCCCCTGTTATGATCCGGAACCATGGAAGACAACCATAAATCAGTGGTAAAAGGTGACAAGAGCATTGGCAACTAATCTGTCCGCCATCCCCTTACTAACCATCACAACTAGAAGTAGCCGAGGGGTGAACTAACATCCTGTGCACCGCGAACCCAGCCGGAGAACTAGCTATCCTAAAGGAAGGAAAGATGAATAACTCTGCCTCAGAAAATAGATAAAGAATAGCAAGCCCCCCACATTCAAAGACTGCGGTGATATAGGAAAACACAATACACAGATAGATGATAGGATTAGCAAAAGGTGAGGCCCTACTGACTAAATAGGACAGGACAGGAAAGGGACTGATGGTGGCCAGAGAAAAACCCTGCAAAAATCCAACAACCTGATAGTAGAAAAAAGCCCTCAGATCGCTAGATCTGAACTCCATCCTATACCAGGCGCTCTTGTCATACCAATGAACAGAAAGCAGGAACCATTACAAATTCAAGAAGCAACACACACATGGACTTATAGGAGCAATACTCCAAACATAGCTGTAGGGAGCTTCCTAGCTAAGCAACTGAGAGGGAAGATCCCTGCATGCAAATAAACTGAAAACAACCACAGCAAATGACAAACTCAGATAAGAACAAAATTAACCAAACAAAAATAAAGAGCCAAGCACTTATCTGGGGTAGATGTGGTGTGGAGCAGGATGAAGCAGGCTGGTGAACAAAGAACAACTGACATCCGGCATAGCCTGCTATCAGACCAGGGTTTAAATAAGCAGAGAGTTAGCAATGGAAACGCCCATTGCTCAACACACCTGGTCTCTGTCCAAACCATTCCTGGCCACAAGAGGGAGCCTCACAGTAGCCAAAGCATAACTGACATACACAACAGGCCCCATTCAGACTTTTGCTATAGGGCCCCATGATTTCTATGTACATCCCTGATATGACATGCTGCTTTTTTGTGTCTATAAGGCCGTGTTCACATGTTGCAGAAATCCGGTGTTTTTTGTTTTCTGCTGCCGTCGGCACCAAATTATACAATGACAATCTTCTCTGATTATTGCATTTTTGCTGCATTTTTTATGCCTTTTCCCCCTTTTTTCAGACGTTTTTGAGTCTGCATTTTTAAGTGTTTTTATAGTGCAGAAAAGCTTGGATTCTGCACTTAAAAAAGTCACTGTAATTTTTTCCATGCTTTTTTTTTAAGTTCCACATAGAAGCCTCTAGAGAAAAAAAAAAAGCACAGAGTTCAGCGGCGTCTTTTCATGAAATCACATCCACTTTGCTTGGACATTTAAACACAGCAGATTTTTTGTTAAAAAAAAAAAAGGTAGCAGAAAAACACGGCATTTACACTACATGTGAACACGGACTAAATGTCCAAGCAAAGTGGATGAGACGTAATGAACTCTCCACCTTCGGTGCATCTAAAGACACTGCTACAGCGTGAAATTTTGGTGTTTTTTTCTCTATAGGCTTCTTTGTGGAGCCTGAAAAAAATGCAAGCAAAAAAAGGCAACTGAGAATGAACGCTTTTCTGTAGCATTAAAATGCATTTAAAACCAAGATTCACATCTGCACCAAACATGTATCAAATATTTGGGAAAACGTATAAAAATGCAGCAAACACGCAATAATTAGAGATGGGTAGACTCACACATAACCGGGACCAGCAGATCCCTATGATTCAATTTTTAAAATCTGATTCTCAACCGGATTCCTATCCCCATAAAAGTCTATGGGGACCAGAAACTGGCGATTACAAATGTTGGTAGAAGGGATAGAGGGATAGGAGCAAGCGCACTGTATTTACCGAAGCTCCGCACAGCTGTATACTACTCCCGCGGCCAATCATTCCCTTTCGAGGCCACGCATTAAGCTCATACATATGCACTGCTTTCCCTGCCTACGAGCATCTGTGATTGGTTGCAGTCAAATGCGCCCCCACCCTGAGTGACAGCATATCTGACGCTTCCAATCACAGGCGCTGCGTTTGTCTATCGTGGTATAAAAATAAATAAATAACTAACATATTTGGGGTAGGGTTGCCCCATATTATAAAACCCAGCACAGATAAAGCATACAGCTATAGGCTGCAGCCCCCAGCCATGCGCCTAACTTGGCTGTGTATCAAAATAGGAGGAACCACATGCAGCTTTTTTTTATTTAATTCTTTAAATAAATAATTAAAAAAAAACAAATGGTGTGCAGTCCCCCCCAATTTTGATACCCAGCCAAGATAAAGCCCGACAGCTGGGGGCTGGTATTCTCAGACTGGGGAGGCCCATGGTAAGTGAGCCGCCACCCAGTCTAAAAATAATCAGGGTATTCACAAAAACAAATGACAAAAAGGTCATAAAATAAAATCAATTTTATTAAAATAATTAATAAAAAAAAACAGGGTGGGAAAAATAATCACACAAACATGTTATAAAAACGAGGGCGGTGTGTAATATATTATATACAAATAGTATATACGGTAAATAAAAATTACTGTTTGCATAATATAGAGATTAATGATATAATGTCCAATGCAAAAATCATCCATATATATACATAGTTTATATTCTGTCATCAAGTGGTATATATAATTTATAGTAAGTATTGTGGCAATACAGAATTAATACAAGTGCTAATAAATATAAAGTGCAAATATTTGGGGAGATTAATGAGATTAAATATAAAGTACAAAAATATAATAAGGATAAATTATAAATTAAATATACGGTATGTTATATCTATATATATATATATATATATATATATATATATATATATATATATATTAGGTTTCAATAACAATTTTATTCACCCCCATATTGCACCGCCAAGTGTAAAACCACTACATCCCCAAACATATATCACATAATCATCAGGGGGTACAACAACTCCACAAAAAAGATGAACACATATGTTACAACCAAATAATCACCTATATGTAACAAATTATTAATCAAATGATAGATACTGCTGTAAAAGCATGGTCAGTTAATAATGATGGACCACATTATCTATTAATTAACATCATAATATATTTGTGACTTGCACTTTATTATTTATTAATTTAATAGTGATGTTATTATCTATTATAGTCTCTGCATATACCACAAGACCACAATTACATGCAAAGTGTCACTAACCGTTAAAGAGAAATCTGTCAGCAGATTTTTGCTACCTCATCTGTGAACAACATGATGTAATCAAAGAGATCCTGAATCCATCTATGTATCACTTAGTTTACTGGGTGCAATAGTCTACTGTTTGACCTTTTGCATTATTTTCCTTCCCCAGCAAAGTCTATGAGATTTCAGATTTGCTGTGTGCAACGTTGTTTCTTTTTTGGCTTCAGTTTTCTGGTGACCAGAAAACTGCAATATGTCAGTTCTTTTTTTGTTTTTCCCTGTGTTTTTCGCCCATTGGTGTTAAAAACCACATGGAAAAAACGCATCAAAAAAGCACTCTTTTTTGACTACAAGATATGTATTTTTGGCCACAAAGTGCATTTTTGTGGTTATAACAAACCTGCAGGTGCAATAGGGGCGGGAATATGTGGGTTGGCGTTATCTTAGGTATGGATCAAAATAAGAGGGACCCCATGCATTGCTTTTAAAATATTTAATTAAATGTTGTGAGGTACCCCCCAATTTTGATACCCAGCCAATATAAAGCGGACAGTTGGGGGGTGGGGGTAATATTCTCAGGCTGGGGAAGCCCATGGTTATTAGATGAGCCAATTCTCATCCAGACTGCCCTGGTACTGTAGAAATTGTGGTAACATAATATTAATAATAATATTTATTCATTCATTTATATAGCGCTATTAATTCCATAGCACTTTACATACATTGTCAACACTGTCCCCATTGGGGCTCACAATCTAAGGTCCCTAACTGTATGTTTTTATTGTGTGGGAGGAAACCCATGCAAACACGGGGAGAACATACAAACTCCTTTCAGATGGTGTCCTTGGTGGGAATTGAACCCAGGACCCCAGCGCTGCAAGACTGCAGTGCTAACCACTGAGTCACCGTGCCGCCATGAGGGGTTAATAACAGCTGTACTTTTTCAAAAAATGATAGCTGTC
Source organism: Anomaloglossus baeobatrachus (assembly GCF_048569485.1). Taxonomy (NCBI): domain Eukaryota; kingdom Metazoa; phylum Chordata; class Amphibia; order Anura; family Aromobatidae; genus Anomaloglossus; species Anomaloglossus baeobatrachus. The sequence continues at coordinate 301,183,722 of NC_134357.1, read as the reverse complement.
ATTAAACCCGAGGTTAGTAATGGGGAGGGGTCTATGAGACACCCCCAATTACTAATTGTGTAAGTAAAAAGAAATAAGCACAAAAAACACAGAAAAATCCTTTATTTAGAAAAAAACACACCCTCTCTGCAATTTGTTAACACACAAAACACACATGCAGGTCCGACATAACCCATAGGATGTCCCATGATGATCCCAGCTCTGCTACACCCTGACAAGGCGAACAATGACGTCACTAAGTTCACCGGAGGTCATACCCGGATTCCCACAGTGTGACCTCTGGTGACCTGAAGCACTGTGGCTTAAAGTGCGGGGCTGTGCCCCACACTCTGCCAGCCCTTTAATACTATAAAACTAAGAGAAAGAGAGCGCAAAATAGTGTCTTACCAGATATTAAAAACAGTGTGTTACTGTACAGTCACCTAGTCTGGATGTGAAAGTCACAACCAACACAAAAAGCACACAGGTAATAGGCATCTGCCTCAGCCCCACGTATACTTATCTTCAATGCTGGAAAGTAGAAGGGGTTAAAGCCGCGCTGTCGCCCAAGGATGAAAATTTTTTTTTGTTGATTTAATGAAAGATAATTTTATTCCATATGTCTACACGTTTCGTGGTGAGGACTTCTTCTTCACGACCACAAAAATCAGAAAAATATAGGTATTGTTGAGTCTTCTGATATTTGTGGTCCTGAAGAAGAGGTCCTCACCTCGAAATGCGTAGCCGTAGTTAACAATGACAGAGCTGGCCAGGTGATGGAGAGGGTGGGACAGCCCCTCACCCCCGGCTGGCACTCTCACTGTTAAAGTGCAGGGCCACGCCCCGCACCATGCCAGTGTGTCGCCCTGGGCAAGCCAGGGGACACAGATAACAACACCACTACACCCCACACTCCAGGTAGGCACACCTGCTAACCAGAAACCCTTGTTGCCTTCCTCCAAGAGTCTGTTGATGCACACCAGGGGGTGGGCCAGGCGGTTGGCTCCGCCCACCAAGGAGCTCACAACTCTGGAGGCAGGAAGTACCAGGCAGTTTAGCTCAGGAGGAGCTTGAGTGAACATCGAGATTAGCCCGGGCAGGGCAAGAGTGCAGTTGAGCCCAGGCAGGGGCTAGAGTAAACAACAAGAAGTGAGAGTAAGGAAAGGAAAGTGGAAAAGGAGGAAAGCAAGAAGTGGAGAGAGCGCAGAGAGTGCGCAGAGCCTGAGAGCCCAGCTGTGTGTAGGGCTAGAACAGCAAGGTCAGCGACGGCGGTGACTGTCCGGAGGGGGACCGTTTGGAAGTTCCTGGAAGGACCCCGTTGGCTGTGTGCCCGGTGGTCTGGAGCAGTGTTCCGAAGGACAGTCAGCACCAGGGCAGGGGCCTCTCGGACCCCGGCAAGGCTAGGAGTCGCCCAATTTGCCGAATCCGTCAGTGAAGGGGACGCAGATCCCCCAGCAACAAAGTCCCGATTGACGGCAACAGCCCGACCATTACCGGGGAGACACCGCCACCGCCAAGGCACCAGTTTCCCCAGGGCCAGCGCCTGCGGGCAAAGTGTAGAGCTCCTCCGGCCCAGATTGCAGTCGGGGAGCGGGTAACCGGAGGGAATCCACCGCTACCATCAGTCAAACAGGTGCAAGGAAGAGAGACGTCACCGTCACCTACCGGGAGTGCAGGTGCAACCGTCTGTGGGACCGTCCTACCAGCCGTTGGTTTACCGTACAAACTGTGTCCGTGTCTCAGGCTGAGTGAGTACCACAGTGCCGCAAGGCACAGCGCTGCCCCCGCGTCCCTGCGCCCTCCAGGCTCTACACTTCACATCTCTTCACCGGGCCCCGGGATCACCAACCCCTACCCACGGAGGGGCAACACAACACCTGGCTGCTCCCATCACCATCCCCGGGACCCCCACACTGAGCAGCGGTGGTGCCATCACCACAACCGTGGGTGGCGTCACGAACTATAATCCCAACAAACACCCCCCCCTTTCACTCACGGGCGAGGAGTGTCGCTCGAGACACCCCGGGATCCGGCCCGCAGCTCGAGCCACCAGGAGCAACTGCCGGACCCGAGCAGAAGGGGTAAGCGCGGTGTGCTGACACCCTCCTCCCCGCCCGCGACAACTTGGCGTCACGAACAGGATCTTACCGCTCTGCCGTCTGGTAGAGGTGCGCCTTGTTACCGCCGGAGGTATCCGGCAGAAAAATTTCAGAAGCCGCCATCTTTGGCGCGAAAAGTTCCCGCTCGAGCGTCTTCTCGAGCAGTAGAGGCGCGAAGGCCAAAACTCCGCCCCGAGAGAGGAGGGGCCGGAAAGAGCTAAGGGGGACGCGATGGCGGTTGGCGGCATGTAGTCGCCGCTATAAAAGCAAGGACGCCAGGACCTTGCCAGAAAACCGTTCCTGGAAGCAAACAGCAAAGTCACCATGTGGATGCCGTCCCGAAACACCGTGGCCCCCGCACCGGGAACCGCAGCGTGGGTGGAGATCCGGACCACGCAGCTCCATCTAAGGCTGCAGGTCAAAATGCAGCTCCTCCTGGAGGAGTGGGAGACCGACATGGCGGACGTTTTGGCAGCCGTGCGGAGACGCGAGGAGGAAGCGGAGGAAGGGAGGGTGAGTGACCCACGCCCCTATGTCCCGGAGGGACCGGTCGCTGCGGCTGAGGGACCCGGTCCAAGCCCTCTCCCCCCGTTGCCTCCCTCGCCACCCGTCTCGGAGGCCGTGACCCCGCCACTAGGCCCGCTGCCACCGCAACCGGTAGCGATACCCAGACCGTCCGCCACAGCGGACCGACCTGTAGCCGGAGCCCGAAGCAAACCGGAGGCATTGCCATGGAAGGCCCCGAAGATTGTGCCAGAGACAGTCCCCGAGCAGTTTCCCGAGCCGGAGCCGGTGACCCGCTCCGAGCCGAAGGCCCAACTGCGGAAAGCCCCTGTGCCCATCCCCCACACCTCGGCTGAGGTGGTGCCGGGTTGTCGCTGCAAGGCAGCGCCCAAGGCCATGACACCGCGGGATACGCTGCCCACCTTCCTGACAGTGGGTAACGTGCTGGATGTCCCGCGGGGCTCAACCCGTGCGCCGGAGCCATACTGGGACAGGGAGCCGACCAAGCTGGGCCTGGAGATCGCGGAGAGGGAGCGGAGGAAAGCCGAGCTGGTAGCCCGAGCCATCCGGGAAAAGGAGAACTTGCGGCAAGCGACCTTCCGTGTCCGGGGCCCGTTCTACGAGGGGCAGGTGAGGCGGTTTGATATCCGCCGGGGCTATGGGTTCATATACGAACCGGGCCTGGAGGCCGAGGTGTTTGTAGCCCGGCGGGATGTGCATGCTCACCTGCCCGAAGAGCATCCTGGCCGCAATCTTATCCCGGGAGACATGGTGCGGTACACTCGGCACTGCGGAGAGAGGGGGTGGTTTGCCCTGGATGTAAAGCTGAGGGGCAGCCCGGAGAGCAAGATGAGCTCTGCACCCCCTCCCTCGGATGAAGCAGCAGCAGGACCGGAGTAGGGCAATGGAGGCCCGCAGCACCGTCCCCGTAGGGACCAGCACTTTGTTTGTTTGAAAGTTTGTTTGAAAAAGTTAAAAGTTGAAAGGTTTTGCCAAAAATGAAAAAGATGATTATCCGAGTTTTCACCTGATTCACCGTGTGATTAGCAACCGGCTGGAGCCGGCACCGTTGTCCCCGTGGGGACCGTTTAAAGTTTAAAAATGCATGGGAACTAGCCATGGACAAGCCCGTGAACTCTGCAGGGCAACCACAAACGTTAGTGGCTTGTAAATATGTTGGGTACCGTTACCGTTTCCGCAATGCCGCCTCCGGAGAGGCAGGTTGGAGGGAGGGCCCTGAGCAGAGCAGGCCAGGGCCCAGCCACCAAAGGGACCGGTGGCTACCCTCTGGAGGGAAGGACAGATCCCGCTCGGGTGACTTGTGCTGGACTGTGGGTCAAGGGGTGCTGCCTGGGTTTTAGGGGCAGCATCAGGGCCAGGTTACTTGGGTGGGAGAGAGCGGAAACCGTGACCGTACACCGTTGAAACGTTAAAAGTAAAATGTGCCTCCCGTCTTGGGAAGAGTTGATTAAAAAAAAAAATGTTATGCATGTTTGTTTAACCCTGTTATCCCCTTTTTACAGAAAAATAAAACCGGTGTAGGACGGCAGCCCGCGGACGGTCTGCATTTTGCTAAGGGGGAATGTGTCGCCCTGGGCAAGCCAGGGGACACAGATAACAACACCACTACACCCCACACTCCAGGTAGGCACACCTGCTAACCAGAAACCCTTGTTGCCTTCCTCCAAGAGTCTGTTGATGCACACCAGGGGGTGGGCCAGGCGGTTGGCTCCGCCCACCAAGGAGCTCACAACTCTGGAGGCAGGAAGTACCAGGCAGTTTAGCTCAGGAGGAGCTTGAGTGAACATCGAGATTAGCCCGGGCAGGGCAAGAGTGCAGTTGAGCCCAGGCAGGGGCTAGAGTAAACAACAAGAAGTGAGAGTAAGGAAAGGAAAGTGGAAAAGGAGGAAAGCAAGAAGTGGAGAGAGCGCAGAGAGTGCACAGAGCCTGAGAGCCCAGCTGTGTGTAGGGCTAGAACAGCAAGGTCAGCGACGGCGGTGACTGTCCGGAGGGGGACCGTTTGGAAGTTCCTGGAAGGACCCCGTTGGCTGTGTGCCCGGTGGTCTGGAGCAGTGTTCCGAAGGACAGTCAGCACCAGGGCAAGGGCCTCTCGGACCCCGGCAAGGCTAGGAGTCGCCCAATTTGCCGAATCCGTCAGTGAAGGGGACGCAGATCCCCCAGCAACAAAGTCCCGATTGACGGCAACAGCCCGACCATTACCGGGGAGACACCGCCACCGCCAAGGCACCAGTTTCCCCAGGGCCAGCGCCTGCGGGCAAAGTGTAGAGCTCCTCCGGCCCAGATTGCAGTCGGGGAGCGGGTAACCGGAGGGAATCCACTGCTACCATCAGTCAAACAGGTGCAAGGAAGAGAGACGTCACCGTCACCTACCGGGAGTGCAGGTGCAACCGTCTGTGGGACCGTCCTACCAGCCGTTGGTTTACTGTACAAACTGTGTCCGTGTCTCAGGCTGAGTGAGTACCACAGTGCCGCAAGGCACAGCGCTGCCCCCGCGTCCCTGCGCCCTCCAGGCCCTACACTTCACATCTCTTCACCGGGGATCACCAACCCCTACCCACGGAGGGGCAACACAACACCTGGCTGCTCCCATCACCATCCCCGGGACCCCCACACTGAGCAGCGGTGGTGCCATCACCACAACCGTGGGTGGCGTCACGAACTATAATCCCAACAAACACCCCCCCCCTTTCACTCACGGGCGAGGAGTGTCGCTCGAGACACCCCGGGATCCGGCCCGCAGCTCGAGCCACCAGGAGCAACTGCCGGACCCGAGCAGAAGGGGTGAGCGCGGTGTGCTGACACCCTCCTCCCCGCCCGCGACACCAGCCTTTTAACACTGACAGTGCTGACCCCTGGCAAACACCGAAAAAATCCTTTATTTGGAATAAAAAACAAAAAACACCTTCTTTCACCACTTTGGTTCTGAAATGTCTGCACCAGATTTCAGCACTAGATTTGCACCTCCTGGCAGAAAAAAACGTTTTTGTTTTTTTTTTTATTTTTGGGCCAAGACGTGCAAATTTGGTGATTACATATTTACACCATATTCATGCACGTAATCTACATCTTCTGGCAAAAAATGCACCAAAACTGCATGAGGTATGATGCAATAGTGTTGCCATTTTTTTGCCAGGAGGTCTAAAATGGGTGCAGAAATATGTAAAAATTTCAGCACCAAATCTGTTTCTTTTGGCAAATAAACCCCGCTGTTTTCTGCCAGGAGAGTTCACGGAGTTTAATGAGGTCATCAGAGGTCCTCTGAGGTCAGGTTACCTGTGGTCACAGGTGGAGGACTCTAGCTGTGACTGCAACTAACCTGAATGACGTCACTGCTGATCGCTGCGGTTCATTTATTCTCTGGAGCTCACAGTGGGCAGTCATGTTTCATGATCGCGCACTGTGAGGTTCAGATGTAGCAAAGCTGAATCGTTGTGGAACTTCGTGTTGATCACTTACAGATTAAAGATGGGGCGGGTCTCATATACGCCTGTCATTACTAATCTAGAGCTTAGTGACTGCTGTGGGCTATTCTTAACCTCTTATATTACCCCGCTTGCCACTGCACCAGGGCAACCGGGAAGAACTAGGTAAAGCATCGGGCTTGTCGCATCTAATGAATGAAACAATTCTGGGTGGCTGAGGCTGATATTTTTAGGCTGGACCTCTCCACCCTGAGAATACTAGTCCTCAGCTGTCGGGCTTTATCTTGGTTGGGTATCAAAATTGGGGGGGCAGCATGTTGTTTTTTTGAATTATTTATTTAAATTAAAAAAAAAAAAAAAGCCGCATGTGGTTCCTCTAATTTTGATACACAGCCAAGATAGGCTGCAGCCTCTAGCCATGGACTTTATTTGTGCTGGGTATCATAACATAATATGGGAGGAACCTATGCAAATTGTTTTATTTATTTATTTTTATTTCACGATACTGACCCACAGACAGTTGCACTGTTTTCCCCATCCAACGGCCATCCTAGTGCCTGTGACTGGTACAGCATGCTTTCTCCCATCCCCCTAAACCTTCTACCACCATTTTTAATTGCCGGATTCTAGTCCCCATAGAGTTATACGGGGACTGGAATCCGGCCTAAAACCAAATTTTACAAACCAGATCATGGGGATCAGCTGCTCCCAGTTATCTGCAAGTCCGCTCATTACTATTTAGGACACATCAATAAGCCCTCACATAGCCCCTTATATCCAAAATTTAAGTGTTATGGATCTTGGAAAATGGCAAGCAAATTTATTTTCATAAACACTTTTATGCCTCAAAATGACCAAATTATTCTAGGAGTGATACCTTTATTGGCTAACCAGAAAAAAAATATTTGCAAGCTTTCAGAGCACACATATATACTCCCTAGGTTGTGTCCCTCCCCCCGGTAACTGGATGAGGTGAGACCACTGAGTTTAATGAAGTCACCTGAAGTCAGATTACCTGCGGCCACAGGTGGAGGGCCATGGGAACCTATTGGTCCAATGTCTTGTGGATTAATGAGACCAAAACTGAGCTTTTTGGTCTAAGTGAGAAACATTATGTTTAACCCCTTAACGACCGCAGACAGTAAAGTTACGTCCAACCGGACATAGTGTTAATCTAATCTAATCAGCAGCCGGGGGAGATCGGCACACATCTCAGCTGATTTATACTACTAGGCACGAGCAGAATCGCGTTACGCCTGTGCCTTTTAACCCCTTAAATGGCGCTGTCAAGATGTGACAGAGCCATATTAACGGCGATAGCGGTAGTTCTATACTCACCGCCCGATACTGAAAGTCACGTGACGTGATCACGTGGATCTGGGGGTCGTCATAGTAGCAGAGGGTCATGTGATGACTTCTGTGCTCATATGACTCAGGTCCTGTAAGAAACAGCTGAGTGCTGTTTGTTAGATAATTGTTGTGAGATAATTATTTCTCCCAGTCTGAGCGATGCTGCTCTGATCGGGAGAAATGAATGAGCGATCAGACTGCTGATCGTTATAGTCCCCTAGGGGACCTAGGAAAAAAAAAAAAAGTTTTAAAAACATAAAAAAAATAAAAGTTCAAACCTCTTTCTCCCCATTGAAAATTAAAGGGTGAAAAAAATAAAAAATATAAAGAAATTTTGTATCGCTACGCTCAGAAATACCCGATTTATGAAAATATAAAATAAATTAATCTGATCGGTAAATGGTGTAGCGGCAAAAAAATTCCAAACGCCAAAATACGTTTTTTGGTTGACATAAATTTTGCACTAAATGCAATAACATGCGATCAAAATGCAGCATCTGCACAAAAATGGTACTGTTAAAAATGTCAGACACAAAAAATAAGCAGCCAGTGAGCCATAAATCCTGGCAAATGAAAATTCTATGGGTCTTGGAAAATGGTGCAAAACGTACACCCCTTTTTTCGGACAAACTGTTGATTTTTAACCCCTTAGATAAAAGTAAACCTATCCATGTTTGGTGTCTACGAACTCGCACCGAGCTGAGGCATCACACTGACACAGTTTTATCATATAGGGAACATAATGAAGAAAATATCTCAAAAATAATAGTGCAATTGCACTTTTTTTTTGCAATTTTTCTGCATTTGGAATTTTTTAGCCGTTTTTCAGTACACTGTATGGTAAAACTCATGGTTTCATTTAAAAGTACAGATCATTCTGCAAAAAACGAGCCCTCACATAACCATATTGAATGAAAAATCAAAAAGTTACGGCTCTCGGAAGAAGAATGGCGAAAAAAATGGAAAGCGCAAAATCGGCTGGTCGCGAAGGGGTTAAATAAAGAAAACTGCTGCATTATAGCATAAAAACATCATACCATCAGAGAAATACAGGCATTGGGGCTGTTTTGCTGCATCTGGGTCAGGACAGCTTGCCATCATTGATAGAACAATGAATTCTGAAGCTTATCAGTAAACTTTAGAAGAAAATGCCAGGACTTGGAGATCTGTCCATGATCTGACTCTAAAGTGTATGTGTATTATGCAGTAAGACAATGACAAAAAGCACCAAGAAGTTCTACAAAAGAATGTTCAAAGAAAAATAAAGTTTAAGTTTAGGAATGGCCAAATCAAAGTCTTGACCTTAATCCTATAAAAATGTTGTGGAAGGACCTGATACAAACAGTTTATGGGAGAAAACCCACCAATGTAATAGAGTTGAAGCTGTTTTGCAGGGGGAAATGGGCAACAATTCTTCCAAGTCAATGACTAATCATCAAATTACCAAAAATGTTAAGATGCAGTTAGGCTATGTGCGCACATTGCAGATTTGGTGCAGAAATTTTCTGCATGAAATCTGCACCTTGTGGCAGAAAAACACAAAACACCTGCGTTTTGGTGCGTTTTTGTGCTATGCTTTTTTTAATGAAGTCAATAATTAGAAGGGTTAAAAAACGCATGAAAGAAACTCACCAACACCGGACACGCTACAGATTATTTTATGCACCAAATCTGCAAGTAAAAAGTAAGCACTGCACTTCAGAATTCACATTGACTTTGCTGACATGAAGAGAGACATGCAGATTTGGGACATAATCTGCACCAAATCAGCATAAAAAAATGCAATGTGTGAACAAGGCCTTTTAGGAGTAGAAGGGGATCGCACCAAATGCTGAAAGCAAAAGTTCACTTTTTTTCCCACTCAAACAATATAATGGATAATATTCTTCACTTAAAAAAAATTACAAAGTCCAACATTTCTGTCTTGTTTGTTTGATTTGGTTCTCTTCTACTACTTTTAGGACTTTAGTGAAAACTTGATGTGGTTTAGGTCAAATTTATGCAAGAATATGTACAATTCTGAAGGGTTAACAAACTTTAAAGCACCACTATATGTCCAATATGGACAGGTGCAGGCATCAAAAGGGTTATTCAAGAGCTCCGGCCGAAAGTGTGTCGCCCAAAGTTATGGGGTACTCGGTCCCGGGCAGTGCACAACTGGGGAATGCCACTTTGGTTGCCCGATTCCATGCCTTGGGTGCTTTTTTTGAAAGGGGATATTTACAGGGGATTGTTGAATAAAGTTTATATGTGACGCCACATGCGGTGTTGCGGCTATGTGGATTGAGCCGCACCTGCACAATGTTCACTACTGGGGCTGGTGTTAGTGGCAACCTGGATGTTAGGCCCTCCACAAGCAGGGCTGAGCCCCAGAGGATAGGTGATGTGACGGGTGTCGGAAGAAGGTAGGCCACACAAGGGTTTCAGTGCAACTGGTTCTTTACTCACTTTCTGGTGTTAACTGGTCACCCGAGGCTGGCTGATCTTAACCGCAGGTCCCCTTAGTCCCAGTGCCGGTTTAGTGACCTGGTGGCTTCTTTCCCCTGCACCTGTCTTTGGTTTGTGGATCCCCGTGACGTAGAGCAGCTTGGGGTCTCCTCCTGGTTGTCTTCTTCAGCAGTCCGTATGATGGTAGCGTGAACCCTGTGGGGTTGGCGTCTCTGGTACTGTCCCCGGTTCTCCCTTTGCTACTGAGTCCCGAACTTTAAGGTCAGTGAGGTCCTTGATGGTCCCCTCACTGTGCAGATTTTATCAGGTCTGCCTGGAGCTTTTGCCTGACCTAGGATTCTGTACCCCGTTGGTGCATAGTTCCGGGAGTACTCCACCGTACTCCACTGGCAACTAACTGCCTGGGCCCTCAGGTCTTTGTTCCCTCCGGTCAGTCCATCTGCTCACTTTCACTGTCAAACTTTCTGACTGTCTGTCTACTGTCTGCCCCTCCCACTTGATTGTCTAGTGGACTGGAGTGGCTCCACCTCTAGGTGGCCATCCACCCATAGGGGGTAGGCCTTGCATCCCGGTGGGGATGCAGTACCTTGTAGTTCCCTGATGGCTTCAGGTGCGCTACAAAAGCTTCTGTGGATACCAATTGCGCACGCAGAAAACAGCGTGTGGTGTCATTTTGCTTGGTTCTATCAGGGCTATGGAAGCCTATGAGAGCAAAAACAACTATGTCTTATTAATCCCTGATGAAGAAGGTACATCAGTCTTTGAAATGCATAGGATTTTTTGTCTCTGATAGGCTTCCATAATCCTGATAGGACCAAATATATTGACATTACACGATCTTTTTTGCGTGCACGATTGGTATCCACAGAAGCTTTAGCCCGGAGCTCTTGGATATCGCCTTGCCTCTGCTGCCAACTTCCCCTCGCATGCACCTGTTGCTCTCTGCAAGCATTGTCACTGCGAGAGGCTCCAACCATCCCATACCATCATCTTACAGCACTCAACAGGCAACTGCTAGTCAAGCTATCTTTATTGTTGCATAGATATTGATTTTATACCCATCTGCAGTTATATCTTGAGGATCAACACATTTCACTGTTATCCTCCCAGACACCAACACGCTGTAAATCCAGCCCATACCTTGTTTCTACCATCATATTGGGATTCTAGGATTAGCCAGCTACATTATCCCTGTTAGGCTACATTAGGTTATGTTTTCTAGCTTCACAGCACCAGTACTTATAACTAGTGATGAGCGGGCTCGCAGATAACCGGGACCGGCGGGTCCCTGTTATATGGTTTTTAAAATCCTAATTCGGGCCAGATACCGGTCCCCATATAAGTCTATGGCGACCAGAATCTGGAAATTAAAAATGTTGGTAGAAGGGATTGGGGGATAGGAGCAGGTGCACTATACTTACTGAGGCTCCGGGGCAGCTGTATGCTACTTCCAAGCTGCATATTCACTTTCTGAGCTGCTCATTACTTTCACTGCATATGCACTGCTTTCCCTACTTTCCTCACTCATCGGCCATCCAAGCATGTGATTAGTTGTGGTCAGACGCACCCCCATCCTGTGTGACAATGTCTCCCTGCAACCAATCACAGGCGCTGTCTGCTGGTCTATACCGTAGAGTAAAAATAAATAAAATATTTGGTGTAGGGTTCCCTCATACTATGATACCCAGCACTGATAAAGCATATGGCTACAGGCTGCAGCACCTAGCCGTGCGCTTATCTTGGCTATGTATGAAAATAAGAGGAACATCATGCGGCTTTTTTATTTTTTAAATTATTTAAATAAATAATTTAAAAAACAGCATGCGGTTCCCCCCCAATTTTGATACCCAGCCATGATACAGCCCAACAGCTGGGGGCTGGTATTCTCAGGCTGGGGAAACCCTTGGTTATAGGGAGCCCCCCCCTTAAGCCTAACAATAGCAGCCTGCAGCAGCCCCAAAATTGTCGCATCCATTAGATGTTAAAGGGCCGTCAGGGTGTGGAGCATGGCCCTGCACTTTAACAGTGACAGTACTGGACGTGGGGAGGGGGAGCAGGGCTGTCCCACACTCTCCAACCCCCAGCCGGCACTTGCAGTGTGAATGAGCTGGAGGTAGTGGTGTAACTAGAGTTTGATGGGCCCTGGTGCAAAATTTGAACCGGGGCCCCCCTCCACATACACCGACACTTAGGGTACGGGATAATGACACTGACACTTGGGGTACAGAATCATGACGCTGACACTTGGCTCTTACCCTCAGCACCCTGCTTTCCCATGATCTGATAGCCATCTTCTCCTCGGCACCCAGCTTTCCCATGCTCTGCTATACATCTTTCCCTCAGCACTCAGCTTTCCCATATCAGAGCATGGGAAAGCTGGGTGCTGAGAGATGTACAGCAGAGCATGGGAAAGCTGGGTGCTGAGGGAAAGAGCCTTTTTCCCTCAGCAAAAAAACATTTCCATCCCATGCTTGTAACTAGAGTTTGATGGGCCCTGGTGCAAAATTTGAACTGGGGCCCCCCTCCACATACACCGACACTTAGGGTACGGGATAATGACACTGACACTTGGGGTACAGAATCATGACGCTGACACTTGGCTCTTACCCTCAGCACCCTGCTTTCCCATGATCTGATAGCCATCTTCTCTTCGGCACTCAGCTTTCCCATGCTCTGCTATACATCTTTCCCTCAGAACCCAGCTTTCCCATATCAGAGCATGGGAAATCTGGGTGCTGAGAGAAGATTATAGCAGAGCATGGGAAAGCTGGGTGCTGAGGAAAAGAGCCTTTTTCCCTCAGCACAAAACGTTTCCCATCCCATGCTTGTATCTTTGTCCCCCATAGTGTATAGTTCTCCAAATACTGTAATGGCCCCCACATAGCCTTCCATATAGTATAAAGGGTCCCACATAACCCTTCATATATTAGAATGCACCCCCATAGTCCTCCATGTATTATAATGCATTTCCCATAGTCCTCCATGTTTTATAACGCACCCCCATAGTCCATGTATAAGGTAGCCTTCATAGTCCTCCATATATTATAATGTAGCCCCCATAGTCCTATATGTATTATAATGCAGCCCCATAAATCATCATATTGTATTATGCAGCCCCATACTCCTCGATGTATAATGCACCTCTAGTCCATGTATAAGGTGTCCTTCATGTTTATTATGCAGTCCCATAGACCTCCATGTATCATGCAGCCAGCCCCCCCAGGGCTTCCATGTGTCATGCAGCCAGCACCCCCAGGGCTTCCATGTGTCATGCAGCCAGCACCCCCAGGTGCTCCATGTATCATGCAGCCAGCCCCCCCAGGTCCTCCATGTATCATGCAGCCAGCCCCCCCAGGTCCTCCATGTATCATGCAGCCAGCCCCCCTAGGTCCTCCATGTATCATGCAGCCAGCCCCCCCAGGGCTTCCATGTGTCATGCAGCCAGCACCCCCAGGTCCTCCATGTATCATTCAGCCAGCCCCCTCCCAGGTCCTCCATGTATCATACAGCCAGCCCCCCCAGGTCCTCCATGTATCATGCAGCCAGCCCCCCTAGGTCCTCCATGTATCATGCAGCCAGCCCCCCTAGGTCCTCCATGTATCATGCAGCCAGCCCCCCCAGGGCTTCCATGTGTCATGCAGCCAGCCCCCCCAGGGCTTCCATGTGTCATGCAGCCAGCCCCTCCAGGGCTTCCATGTGTCATGCAGCCAGCCCCCCCAGGGCTTCCATGCGTCATGCAGCCAGCCCCCCCAGGGCTTCCATGTGTCATGCAGCCAGCCCCTCCAGGGCTTCCATGTGTCATGCAGCCAGCCCCCCCAGGGCTTCCATGTGTCATGCAGCCAGCTCCCCCCGGGCCTCTATGTGTCATGCAGCTAGCAAAATAAAAATCAAGTACCTCTCTTCTCCTCCCGACCCCTGCGACCGCGGTAGTTGCGCCCCTGCCCCATGTCACACACCCTGCTCCCCATACAGCCTGCACCCCCCATATCACACACACTACACCCCTATGTCACACACCCTGCCCCACATATCTCACCCTGCCTGTACCCAAACTTACCCCTCTCAAACACTCTGCACCCCTTCACATCCTTCTGTCACAGTCTGCAGCCCTCATATGCCACTCACCCTGCAGTCCCCTCCCCCTCATGTCCCCTCTTTTCCTATTACCAGTCATGTGTCCAAATCTCTTTCAGGGAATCAGTATCTTGTGATGGTTTCTGCCCGGCAAACCTGTGTCTCCTCCCACACAGTCACATGGGCGTGACATCATCGCAGGTCCTGGCAGGATGGATTCCGTCTTCTGTGCTGGAGCACTTCTGCTCTGCTGCAGGTCAGAAACGCCTAGTGGGCCTCTCCAGGTCAGGGGCCCCTCTACTGACACCGGGCCCCCCTGACTCACAGGCCGCCCCCCCCCCCCCCCCCCCCCCGGCGGTCGCGTAGTCGGCCGCGTAGTCGGCCGCTACACAGTGCATCCATCTCCTCTCTTCTGCTTTCACACATCCGGCTTGAGCTCTGCGGCTCAATCCGGTTGTGCAAGCTATGCAACGGATGCGGTGAAAACACCGCATCCTTTGCATAAGTTTTTCCTTTGCGGCCAGTCCGGTTTTTGCCGCTTGCGGCATGCTACTGAGCATGCGCAGTGGCAAAAACCGCATACGGCGGCCGAATGCGGTTATTGCCGCATCGCGCCGCATCCGGCCGCCATAGGCATGCATTGAAAAATGCGCCGCATCGGCCGAATGCGGCGCGATGCGGTTTTTTTTTGCCGCACGAAAAAACGTGCCAGGCAACGTTCCATCCGGCCGCCGCATCGGCTAAGGCTACTTTCACACATCAGTTTTTTGCCATCAGGTTCAATCCGGAAAAAAACGGGTAAAACGGATCCGGTACCGCATCCGTTTTTTCCCCATAGACTTGCATTGTTACCGGATTGTACCGGATGGCTTTGCGTTGCATCCGTTTTTTTCCGGATGCGGCAAAATTAGTTAAAGCGGCGGCCGGAGGCAACGTAGCTTGCAACGTTTTTTTGTCCGGCAAAAAAAACCGCATCGCGCCGGATCCGGCGCGATACGGCGTGTTTTACAATAGAAGCCTATGGACGCCGGATCCGGCGTAATGCGGTAAAAAACGGATGCGGCCGCCGGATCCGTTTTTCTAAACTGAGCATGCTCCAATGTAATTAACAAAACGGATCCAGCCAAAAAACGGACGAAAAGGATGCAAAAACGGATGCAAACCGTATCCACCGGATCCGTTTTTTAACGGATCCGGCATAACGGATCCGTTAAAAAAACGGATCCAGTGGATACGGTTTTCACTTTTTTTTCAGGATCCGTTGGATCAGGAAAAAAAAGGACTGTGCCTGAATACAGAAAACTGATGTGTGAAAGTAGCCTAAGGGTACTTTCACACATCCGGATTTTTGCTCTGCGGCACAATACGGCGTTCTGCAGAAAAACCGCAACCGGCTTTTGCAACGCCGATTGCGGTTTTTTTTGCATTGACTTACATTAGTGCCGCATTGTGCCGCAGGGGCTTGCGTTCGGTCCGGTTTTTGCCGCATGCGGCAGATGTAGCCGATGCGGCGGCCGGATCGAACGTACCCTGCAACGTTTTTTGCTCCGGCAAAAAACACCGCATCGCGCCGCATCCGGCCGCTGCGGCGCATCTTTCAATGCATCCCTATGGAGGCCGGATGCGGCGCGATGCGGAAAAAACCGCATCCGGTCGCCGCATGCGGTATTTTCCACTGCGCATGCTCAGTAGCATGCCGCAACCGGAAAAAAACGGACCGGCCGCATGTAAAAACTTATGCAAAGGATGCGGTGTTTTCACCGCATCCGTTGCATAGTTTTCACAGCCGGATTGAGCCGCAGGGCTCAAACCGGATGTGTGAAAGTAGCCTAAGGCTGCTTTCACACATCCGGTTTGAGCAGTGCGGCTCAATCCGGCTGTGAAGCCTATGCAACGGATGCGGTGAAAACACCGCATCCTTTGCATAAGTTTTTTACATGCGGCCGGTCCGGTTTTTGCCGCTTGCGGCATGCTACTGAGCATGCGCAGTGGCAAAAACCGCATGCGGCGGCCGGATGCGGTTTTTGCCACATCCGGCATCCATAGGGATGCATTGGGAAAAGCGCCGCATCGGCCGGATGCGGCGCGATGCGGTTTTTTTTGCCGGAGCAAAAAACGTGCCAGGGAACGTTCCATCCGGCCGCCGCATCGGCTAAATCTGCCGCATGCGGCAAAAACCGGACCGAACGCAAGCCCATGCGGCACAATGCGGCACTAATTAAAGTCTATGCAGGAAAAACGCAACCAGCAGCAAAAAAAAAACGGTTGCGGTTTTCCTGCAAAGTGCCGGATTGTACCGCATTGCAAAAGCCGGATGTGTGAAAGCAGCCTTAATCTGCCGCATGCGGCAAAAACCGGATGGAACGCAAGGCCATGCGGCACAATGCGGCACTAATTAAAGTCTATGCAGGAAAATCGCAACTGGCAGCAAAAAAAACCGGTTGCGATTTTCCTGCAAAGTGCCGGAGTGTGCCGCATTGCAGAAACCGGAGGTGTGAAAGCAGCCTTACAGAGAGGAGCCGGCTCTGCAGAGCGGCTGCCGGGCCCCTATAACCCTGCTGGCCCGATCGTAGTGGCGACCTCTGCGACCACGGTCGTTACGCCCCTGGCTGGCGGAGTGCGTGATAAAGCCCCGGACTTTATTAAAGAAGGAAAAGAGGGTGCTGTATTTTATTTCAAATAAAGGACTTTTCTCAGTGTTTGTTTCTTTTTACTTATAGGATTAATGATGGGAGAGTCTCATAGAACCCTATCCATCACAAATTTTGGGCTTGATGACTGTTGTGCGCTGTCATTTAACCCCTTATTACCCCAATTGCCACCACACCAGGCCAATCAGAAAGAGCCGGGTAAAGCGCCAGGATTGTCGAATCTAATGGATGCGACAATTTCTGGGCAGCTGCACTCCTTTTATTCACACTACACATAACTACCATTGCAATACACATACCCAGAATTCATATAAACACCACCCCCAAGTGCTGAAATCTTGGTCTGATCTTACGATGTAATACATGTTTTATGAAAGACTAGCGAATTACCACCGACCACAACAGTGATCTTTCAAGCGAATATTTGCTTGTGTAGTAATGAGTTTGACAACAATGCGATAAATATTCACTCGTCAATCACTATCGTTAAAATATTTTCTAATATGGCCTTAACAGCTATATTACACTTCAACATTATTACAATCTCCTGGTGAACAAGCAAAACACTTGTTCATTGGGTGCAATGGCAGCCAATGCACAAAGAATAATCTATTAATGATCACTCTGTACATACAGGTTGGCCTGTCTATACAGGTTATTAAACATCTGACGATCAGCAAATATGTAGCTGATCATTGACCGTTTAATTCTGGAGGTCGTGATAAGCTCTGATAGAGTAAAGGCCGCTTTACACGCTGCAATATCGGTACCAATATCGCTAGCGTGGGTACCCTCCCCCATCTGTTGTGTGACACGGGCAAATCGCTGTCCGTGCCGCACAACATCGCCCAGCCCCGTCACACGTACTTACCTACCCGGCAACGTCGCTGTGACCGATGAACCGCCTCCTTTCTAAGGGGGCGGTTCGTTCAGCGTCACAGCGACGTCACAGCTGCGTCACTGAACCGCCGCCCAATAGTAGCGGAGGGGCGGAGATGAGCGGACGTAACATCCCGCCCACCTCCTTCCCTCCGCATAGCGGCCGGGAGGCAGGTAAAGAGAGCTTCCTCGTTCCTGCGGTGTCACACGGAGCGATGTGTGCTGCCGCAGGAACGAGGAACAACTTCGTTACTGGTGCAGTAACGATATTTGAGAATGGACCCCCATGTCACCGATGAGCGATTTTGCACGTTTTTGCAACGATGCAAAATCGCTCATATGTGTCACACGCAACGGATGTGCGTCACCAATTCCGTGACCCTAACGACTTCGCATTAGCGATGTCGTAGCGTGTAAAGCCACCTTTACACCATAAATCTCATTTAGATAGAATAAACAAGTAGAATAACAGAAGTCACAGTCTTGAAGCATGTACAGAACTGTATCGACAGATAACCTTGGTAAAATGTACAGAATTGCCTGAAAAAAGAATCGTGAACACTGTTTTTTTTCGGTGTGTTGCCCATGTGCACATTGGACAGGAAACTGAGCAATAAAAGTGTCAAAGTTTTTAACTCAGAAAATTGTTGTTGACGGTCAACACACAAGTTTTCATGTTTCCGCACTGCAGGGCGGGTACAGTGTGTGGAGTCCCCGCCCCCCCCTTCCCCTGCACCTTCCCACATATCCCGTAGTTCAGTGGTCTCAAAGACGTTGCCTGTAGGTGTTGAGGACGGGGGCCAGCTTTCCCCGTCACGGGGGCTGCTCGGGGAGATCGCGCTCGGATCCGGTGCCTTCTCCTCGGTGGCTCGAGCGGGCCGGACCCGGGGCTCGAGCAGCGCTCCTCGCCCATGAGTGAAAAGGGGATTTGGATTGGTTTTGGGATGGATAGAGTTCGTGACGCCACCCACGGGTTATGGTGATGGTGGGCACCACCGCTGCTGGTGACGGGGTTCCCGGGAGTGACGGCGGGGAGCAGCTAGTGTTGACCCCTCCGTGGGTAGGGGCTGTTAGTCCAGGGGCCCGGTGGGTGGTTGGATTCCCATAGGATGGGGTTCGCAGGGTTGCCGTGCAGCGCAGCGCGGTGCCGGATGGCACTGGTGTACTCACTCAGACACAGATGGACAGAGTCTCTGGTAAACCAAATGGCTGGATGGACGGGGCCCGCAGCTGACTGCGGTGTTCTCCCTGGACGGGTTGATGGTGGCTGTCATTTCCCTGCACCTGTGTTTTGAATGTTGACTCCAATGCCTGGGCACCGGTAGTCCGCTCCCCGACGTATACGTGCCGGAGGAGCCCCTTTGCCCACAGACACTGGCCCTTTGGATCTCTGGCCCTTGGCGGTGGCACTTATCCGGAATGGTTGGGGTGTTGCCTTCAATTGGGACTTGGTTGGGAAGGAACCCCTGAGGTCCAGACCGCAATTAGAAAATTTGACTAGAGGTTGGCTTTAAGCCTAGTCGGGGTCTGAGTACCCTGCCTGGTGCTTGGCTCCAATTGGCTCCCCGGTTCGGTACCGGAGGGCCACCGCCCGACCCCGGTCCTACGGTTCCGCTGACCTTCACTAACTTCTACAGATGGCCACCACCGTCTGCCGACCTTGCTGGAAGTGCCTGGGCTCTAACCCAGACACCAACAGTTTTGCTCCTCTCACTCTGCTGCCCAAAACTGGACTGACTAATGTGTTTTCCCACCTCCAGCCTGTGAACTCCTCGGTGGGCGGGGCCAACCACCTGGCTCCACCCCACCTGGTGTGGACATCAACCCTGGAGGGTGGCAACAAGGGTTTAATGTTTGACTGGTGTGACCTGTCCAGGGAAGGGGGTGTATGATGTTGTGTAGTGACCTGTGACCCCTGGGGTCCAGGGCGTCACATTCCCCCTTGGTTTAATGCAGACCATCCGCGGGCTGCCCATCCACCACCGGTTTTAATTTTCTGTAAAGATATAAAAACACGGGAACAAAAACATAAAAACAGTAAGCATTTCTTTGCATTTCTTCTCTCACGGGAGGCACATTCTTAAACCGTTACAAACGGAACATTTTTATTAATAACAGGGAACGGGTCCATGTCCTTCCGCTTTCCCACTCAAGCAACCTAGACCTTGATGCTGCCCCTAAGAAATGGGCAGCACCCCTTTTCCCAAGTCCGGAAACAGGAAACTGGCCCAGGCTACCCAAGCGGGAACGGGTACAGTGTCTCGCACCCGGCAGTCACTCAGAGGCCCGACGTCCAAGGGGACCCCTGACCCAGAGGATGGTCACCGGACCTGGTGGTGACCGGACCCCAGCCTGCTCTGCTGCGGGTCCTTCCTCCAACCAGCCTCTCCGGAGGCTGGCAGTTGCGGTAAGGGCAATTGGGGCAGATTATTTACAAACCCAATAGTTTTTGGGTGGCCTGTGAGTTCTCGGCCGTGTTCTTTGGGAGTGGGGACAACAGGGGCAACATCAGTCCCAACGGGGACGGGCGCTTCAACAGCTCAGCGCTGCCATAAATTAACTGTAGGTCCCAACGGGGATTGTTTTTTGACAACGTAGATCCGCTGCCTATTTTTAATTGTGAGAAGGTGGCAGGGAAGCTCGGACGTGCAGCTGAGCACCCAGGCGCGCCCTCCTTCCGCCTGGGGCTTGCACCGAGATTTGTGACATCTGGGATCTACGGGTCTCACCATGAACGGGCCCTGCCTCCTGGCGAGCCAGCAGGTCTGGAAAGGTTTGATCCTGCAGGGGCATGCTTCCCGAGGCGGGCCTCTCGCTCACCCGCACCACGGCTGCCATTTCTTCTATCTCCTGCTTCCAGCCCAGAGCCGGCTGCATCGACTCGACCCGGACCTGGATGCAAAACTGCGCCAACTTTCTTTCCAGCCACGTCGCCGTTCCCGGCGGTAACGGACCCCATGCCACCTCAGCCTCAGCGTCTTGGGCTGGCACCGCTCCTGCGGCCCACGCGGGAACTGTAGCTTCTCCTTTTCCGCTGGCGGTCTTCCCTGTAGGCGGGTCCCCTTGGGCCAGGACCGTGGCCCCTGTTGCCGGTGGAGACATCGGCGGTCCAGGCGGGGAAGCAGCGGCAGCCAGCGCGGGCACCGGGGAGACCGTATAGGAGCCGGGGGCAGACCGGGTCCCTCAGCCGCAGCGGCCGGTCCCTCAAGGACATAGGGGCGTGGGTCACCTATCCGCTCCTTTAGAATGGTCTCCACCTCGTACAACCGGGCGACTGTAACCAGCTTCCCCACCTTGGCCGTCCATCGATCCATCAGGCGGCGCATTTCCACCTGGTTGCGGCGACACAGCAGCATCGTTTGGGCCTCCAGCCACGCCGCTGTTCCGGGCGCCGGCTGTGGGGCTTCAGGCTTGCTGGACGGGGCAGACATGTTGTACGCACGGGTTCCAGGAACAAGACGGATGCAGAGTCCTGGCGTCCCTGCTTCTTATCCCCAGGATCACATGGGGCCTAATCTTCGCCCGCCGCCCTTTGGTCTTTCCACAGCACTTCACCTTTTTGGGAGCGGGGCTTCGCTTTTCGCGCCTTCACTGCTCGGGAAGACGACTCGAGCGGGAAATCTTCACGCCCAAAATGGTGGATCTTCAGATTTTTCAGCGGGACGCCGCTGACGGGGATTACAAGGCGCACTTCTACCGGTAAGTAGACTGGTTCAATCCTGTTCATGATGCCAAGTTGTCAAGGGCGGGGGCCAGCTTTCCCTGTCGTGGGGGCTGCTCGGGGAGATCGCGCTCGGATCCGGTGTCTTCTCCTCGGTGGCTCGAGCGGGCCGGACCTGGGGCTCGAGCAGCGCTCCTCGCCCAGGGATTTAGATTGGTTTTGGGATGGATAGAGTTCGTGACACCACCCATGGGTTGTGGTGATGGTGGGCACCACCGCTGCCGGTGATGGGGTTCCCGGGAGCGATGGCGGGGAGCAGCTAGGTGTTGACCCCTCCGTGGGTAGGGGCTGTTGGTCCCGGGGCCCGGTGGGAGGTTGGATTCCCGTAGGATGGGGTTCGCAGGGTGCAGGGTTGCCGTGCAGCGCAGCGCGGTGCCGGATGGCACTGGTGTACTCACTCAGACACAGATGGACAGAGTCTCTGGTAAACCAAATGGCTGGATGGACGGGGCCCACAGCCGGCTGCGGTGTTCTCCCTGGACGGGTTGATGGTGGCTGTCGTTTCCCTGCACCTGTGTTTTGTATGTTGACTCCAATGCCTCGGCACCGGTAGTCCGCTCCCCGACGTATACATGCCGGAGGAGCCCCTTTGCCCGCAGACGCTGGCCCTTTTGATCTCTGGCCCTTGGCGGTGGCACTTATCCGGAATGGTTGGGCTGTTGCCTTCAATTGGGACTTGGTTGGGAAGGAACCCCTGAGGTCCAGACCGCAATTAGAAAATTTGACTAAAGGTTGGCTTTAAGCCTAGTCGGGGTCTGAGTACCCTGCCTGGTGCTTGGCTCCCCGGTTCGGTACCGGAGGGCCACCGCCCGACCCCGGTCCTACGGTTCCGCTGACCTTCACCAACTTCTACAGACGGCCACCACCGTCTGCCGACCTTGCTGGAAGTGCCTGGGCTTTAACCCAGACACCAACAGTTTTGCTCCTCTCACTCTGCTGCCCAAAACTGGACTATGGGTAGATAAGGTATGCACACCAGTGACTATGGAAGGGGAATACATGGAATAGCAGAAACTGCTGTGTGAATACTGACTTGAAAAATCCAATAGCTATATGAAGAGTGAAAATGTGAAAAATGGAATCTGCATTACTGCCATGAACATATGAATCAAGAGAAATTTAGCTACTGAATTGATCAATGCAATAGAGCCCCAACACTACGCCAAAGTATTTCTCTACGTTGGGGTCCCTAGCTTGTGTGTGTCCTCTCATGCAGTTAAAAAACTTACCGTGTATGGGAAGCTGAGACCCAGGCTATTTATGCGTATTATATGGATTGGCAATAGGTGTGGTGGGGAGGGTTCACAAACGAAAAACTACTAACAATAACGAATAACGTTTGGAACACCATTCTAAGTCTGAACTGGGTGCAAAAAACCTAAAAAAACATCACTATGGGTAGATAAGGTATGCACACCAGTGACTATGGAAGGGGAATACATGGAATAGCAGAAACTGCTGTGTGAATACTGACTTGAAAAATCCAATAGCTATATGAAGAGTGAAAATGTGAAAAATGGAATCTGCATTACTGCCATGAACATATGAATCAAGAGAAATTTAGCTACTGAATTGATCAATGCAATAGAGCCCCAACACTACGCCAAAGTATTTCTCTACGTTGGGGTCCCTAGCTTGTGTGTGTCCTCTCATGCAGTTAAAAAACTTACCGTGTATGGGAAGCTGAGACCCAGGCTATTTATGCGTATTATATGGATTGGCAATAGGTGTGGTGGGGAGGGTTCACAAACGAAAAACTACTAACAATAACGAATAACGTTTGGAACACCATTCTAAGTCTGAACTGGGTGCAAAAAACCTAAAAAAACATCACTATGGGTAGATAAGGTATGCACACCAGTGACTATGGAAGGGGAATACATGGAATAGCAGAAACTGCTGTGTGAATACTGACTTGAAAAATCCAATAGCTATATGAAGAGTGAAAATGTGAAAAATGGAATCTGCATTACTGCCATGAACATATGAATCAAGAGAAATTTAGCTACTGAATTGATCAATGCAATAGAGCCCCAACACTACGCCAAAGTATTTCTCTACGTTGGGGTCCCTAGCTTGTGTGTGTCCTCTCATGCAGTTAAAAAACTTACCGTGTATGGGAAGCTGAGACCCAGGCTATTTATGCGTATTATATGGATTGGCAATAGGTGTGGTGGGGAGGGTTCACAAACGAAAAACTACTAACAATAACGAATAACGTTTGGAACACCATTCTAAGTCTGAACTGGGTGCAAAAAACCTAAAAAAACATCACTATGGGTAGATAAGGTATGCACACCAGTGACTATGGAAGGGGAATACATGGAATAGCAGAAACTGCTGTGTGAATACTGACTTGAAAAATCCAATAGCTATATGAAGAGTGAAAATGTGAAAAATGGAATCTGCATTACTGCCATGAACATATGAATCAAGAGAAATTTAGCTACTGAATTGATCAATGCAATAGAGCCCCAACACTACGCCAAAGTATTTCTCTACGTTGGGGTCCCTAGCTTGTGTGTGTCCTCTCATGCAGTTAAAAAACTTACCGTGTATGGGAAGCTGAGACCCAGGCTATTTATGCGTATTATATGGATTGGCAATAGGTGTGGTGGGGAGGGTTCACAAACGAAAAACTACTAACAATAACGAATAACGTTTGGAACACCATTCTAAGTCTGAACTGGGTGCAAAAAACCTAAAAAAACATCACTATGGGTAGATAAGGTATGCACACCAGTGACTATGGAAGGGGAATACATGGAATAGCAGAAACTGCTGTGTGAATACTGACTTGAAAAATCCAATAGCTATATGAAGAGTGAAAATGTGAAAAATGGAATCTGCATTACTGCCATGAACATATGAATCAAGAGAAATTTAGCTACTGAATTGATCAATGCAATAGAGCCCCAACACTACGCCAAAGTATTTCTCTACGTTGGGGTCCCTAGCTTGTGTGTGTCCTCTCATGCAGTTAAAAAACTTACCGTGTATGGGAAGCTGAGACCCAGGCTATTTATGCGTATTATATGGATTGGCAATAGGTGTGGTGGGGAGGGTTCACAAACGAAAAACTACTAACAATAACGAATAACGTTTGGAACACCATTCTAAGTCTGAACTGGGTGCAAAAAACCTAAAAAAACATCACTATGGGTAGATAAGGTATGCACACCAGTGACTATGGAAGGGGAATACATGGAATAGCAGAAACTGCTGTGTGAATACTGACTTGAAAAATCCAATAGCTATATGAAGAGTGAAAATGTGAAAAATGGAATCTGCATTACTGCCATGAACATATGAATCAAGAGAAATTTAGCTACTGAATTGATCAATGCAATAGAGCCCCAACACTACGCCAAAGTATTTCTCTACGTTGGGGTCCCTAGCTTGTGTGTGTCCTCTCATGCAGTTAAAAAACTTACCGTGTATGGGAAGCTGAGACCCAGGCTATTTATGCGTATTATATGGATTGGCAATAGGTGTGGTGGGGAGGGTTCACAAACGAAAAACTACTAACAATAACGAATAACGTTTGGAACACCATTCTAAGTCTGAACTGGGTGCAAAAAACCTAAAAAAACATCACTATGGGTAGATAAGGTATGCACACCAGTGACTATGGAAGGGGAATACATGGAATAGCAGAAACTGCTGTGTGAATACTGACTTGAAAAATCCAATAGCTATATGAAGAGTGAAAATGTGAAAAATGGAATCTGCATTACTGCCATGAACATATGAATCAAGAGAAATTTAGCTACTGAATTGATCAATGCAATAGAGCCCCAACACTACGCCAAAGTATTTCTCTACGTTGGGGTCCCTAGCTTGTGTGTGTCCTCTCATGCAGTTAAAAAACTTACCGTGTATGGGAAGCTGAGACCCAGGCTATTTATGCGTATTATATGGATTGGCAATAGGTGTGGTGGGGAGGGTTCACAAACGAAAAACTACTAACAATAACGAATAACGTTTGGAACACCATTCTAAGTCTGAACTGGGTGCAAAAAACCTAAAAAACCATCACTATGGGTAGATAAGGTATGCACACCAGTGACTATGGAAGGGGAATACATGGAATAGCAGAAACTGCTGTGTGAATACTGACTTGAACTCCTTGGTGGGCGGGGCCAACCACCTGGCTCCGCCCCACCTGGTGTGGACATCAACCCTGGAGGGTGGCAACAAGGGTTTAATGTTTGACTGGTGTGACCTGTCCAGGGAAGGGGGTGTATGATGTTGTGTAGTGACCTGTGACCCCTGGGGTCCAGGGCGTCACATAAGCCGCATGCGGTTGACCCCTGATGCTCCTTGCGGTGCGCAGGCCCGCACACCCCTTGCTGGTCTCTGCCTGTGCTAGGGTTGCACAGTCAACGCTTTATATCAGAGGACAGATTCCCGGGTGCTGCGCAGATGCGAGCTCTGTATACAGCTACTGCAATGATCAGCCACTGGCCAATCAGAGGTAAGCAGTGGATCACTGGAGAAGCTGTATAGACAGCTCATCCCTGCGAGGCCCGAGAATCTGTCCTCTGATATAATGCACTGTCAGTGGCGGCCCCTAATGCTGCTTGCGGTGCGAAGGCCTGTGGCCCCCTTTATGATTGCTGCCTGTGCAGGGGCTGCCACTGACAGAGCTTTATATCAGAAACAGATTCCTGGGGGCTGCGAAGGGAAGAGCTGTGTATACAGCTACTGCATTGATCAGCCACTGGCCAATCAGTGGCCAGCAGCGGATCACTGGAGAAGCTGTATAAAGAGCTTGTCACTGTGCAGCGCCCAGGAATCTGTCCTCTGATATAAAGCTCTGTCAGCGGCATCCCCTGCACCAGCAGTGTTCAAGAAGCAGGAAACAGAACACCAAGTGAACGAGGACAGTGAGAAGAATTTGTCTTTGGTTTTTTTTGCGTGTGTGAAGAATGGCACTATAGGGGACACTACTACAGGATGGAGGATTGCTACAAGAAGAGGACCAGGAAAGGGGACATTACTATAGGATGGGTGCAATACTACTGAATGGGCACAAAGATAAGGCACATTACTATATTATGGAGGCAAGGATGGGCACATTATATGCGCGGTGGATGTGAGGTGAGGTGATTGTGTAACACCCAGGGGCAGGGGTCATCAGGCACATAGAATCTCGTACCTGAATTACTTGTCACCGAGATGGTGTAATGATCTGGGATGTCGCTGTGGCCTGCCCGGCTTCATGCCGCGAGGTGTACACCAGTAATGAGGGAAGATGATGGGGGTAGTAGTATGATGAATGTCGTGATGCCACCTGTGGTATGTGGCCAGGGAATATCCACCGCTGCTGTCGCTGTCCTCCGGGGAAGATAGTAGCAACAGCCAGAGATGGTATCGCTCCCCACAGGTGGAGTGGGCCCTGGGGAGGATGATGAGAGGAGTAGTGATGGCGTTTGGCGCCAAGGCGCAGGGTTCCAG
This sequence comes from Anomaloglossus baeobatrachus, assembly GCF_048569485.1. Lineage (NCBI taxonomy): Eukaryota > Metazoa > Chordata > Amphibia > Anura > Aromobatidae > Anomaloglossus > Anomaloglossus baeobatrachus. The sequence goes on along the minus strand of NC_134357.1, from coordinate 301,157,114 downwards.
GTGGTTTACTCAGTCATTAGTGCTGCTCTCCTGGGTAATACTGGTCACTTGCTGTGATGGGCTCCATCGAACCCGAATCCTTTCAGAGGTCAGTCCGGTGAGGTGCTTGGTGAGTTTCTTCCTCCTAGCGCCGTTTGTGTTGGATCCCCGTGGCTTAAAGCTACTTGGTGACCCCAGTCCATCTCGAGTAGTACTCTTGTCTCTATCTGCAGGTACCACGGGTCTGCAATGGGGCCTGGTGCTGTCCAAGGCCCCGAATCCTATATTGGTACTGTGCTTTTGGGCTTTTTGTGGTCAGGGAAGCTTGAAACCTTCCTGTCCCGGCAGATTCTGTAAAACCAACTTGAAGTGTGATCTTCCCTAGGGTCCTACACCCTGCGTGGTGTCAGTTCCGAGGGAGCAGTTTCACTCTCCCTGTGGTAACCGTGTGAACTCCCCTGTCCCACCGGAGCACCAGTGAGACATGTCTGCTCCTTTCCTCTCCTGGTGGAGAACTCCCTCTAACTGTTGTGTTGGCTCCAGACTCCCCCCTAAGTGGCCGCCCCTCCCCGGGTTTCTGTCACTAGTGGGTGGTGCCTCCCATGTTGGAGGGCACCGTACGACCCTACCCTAGCCCGATTCTCATTGGGGAGGGCAACCTGGTTGTGAATTTGAGTGTGTATGTGGTGTAACTGGTACCTGTTACGTCACCACCGGAGTCCGCTCCATCGACTTCTACTCCGATCGCCAGGCGACGCCGTGTTCCTGCCGTGGATAGTGCTGGTGATGGGAGAGGAGTTGATGTCAGTGGCGCCGGTGGGCGCAGGCTCCGCTCATCCACTGGTCTGGGTTTCCTGGGGATCTGCGGTGCCACTGGCTGACTGTAGGTGGAGGGTGTCTCCCAGCTGAAGTACCATCATTCAGCTATAGCCTATGGGAAGACACTACACCCTTTTTAATGCCCCTCCTGTCCGATGACCTCTTCCAGAGATAGTTATGAAACTTCTGGTTCCTGTTCCATCCTGTTCTGTGATTTCATGTGCTGATTACCGCTTGTTTCCTGACTACCCTTCTGCCTGCTGTTTTTGTACCTCGCTGCCTGATCCGGTTTTGACCTCTGCTTGTTTCTGATTACGTCCTTGCCTGCCGATTCTGTTCCTGTTCCGCAATTCCTGGTTTGACCCTGCCTGACTACTGCTCTCTCGGACTGCAACCTGCCACAGGTAGTGATCACATAGGACCTTGTGTAATTCCAAATCACTGTATAGGGGTTAAAGGGTTTTAGGGTTCTAGGGGTCCTGCTTGGTAAGTGGCTTCCCTGTAGCCTGTCCATTACAGCCCATCTGAGTCTGTGGATCCAGGCAGGCGTTACAGTACCGACCTCTTCAGGATCCAGGTGTAGCATTACACCTCAAATTAGGTACAATTCTCTGTGGTGACTGAAGCTTCAGGGGCACCATAATTGCGCTGTCACAGATGAGATGTAGTATCACTGCTCTGTATTTCCAATGCTGGAGCCATCAATGCTGAGCAGAATACTGACATCCAATGAGTGTGCAGAGGGCGGGGCTGGACAGTGAGGCCACACGGCCCGGCGTCCGTACCATCCAACACCACCCTGCTAGTTACAGCATGCACTACATAGACATAGGAGAGCAGAAATCCCTCATTTCTCTGTGTACTGTGTATGGTGTATGGTAGACATCATAGTAGCTAGTGTCCACTCACTAGCTCAGCGATAACTGAAAAGAGATAGTCTGCAAAGAAGAAACTGGATAAAGTGCAGTGCTGGGACAGATAATGGCCAAAAATTGTTATTCCTCAACTAATAACACAAAAGCTTCTTCTGAATAGTCACATTAAAGTACACAGGAAAATACAAATGAAACTATTGAAGCCTAGATCTGTATTTATTTTTTTATGTTTATAAGTAAAAGTTAAGTTTTATCTTTAACTTCTTTTTCATGGTATCTGCTTATTCCAGAGAGTATTTTCTGTGATTTTCAAATATAAAAGAGAGTATTTTATTTGAATTTAAAGAGAACCTGTCATGTCCATATTGCAAAATTTTGGATTATCTGTTTATAAAGAACGTCTTGTCTCTCTGGATGCCTTATGGGAAGAGCAGCTGCAGGGGGGACATTAAGCTATATCCTCCATTTAGCCACTTCCTCCAGGCATAGGGTTGGTATACGAAGCGGTAAGGCTGTGTGCACGCGTTGCGTTTTTTACCGCGGAAACGCTGCGTTTAGAACCGCAGCGTTTCAGTGGCAAATTGCATGCGTTCAGCTTTCCCAGCAAATTGTATGAGAAAGCCGAAAAATCAGTGCACACGCTGCGTTTCTAAACGCAGCGTTTTGGATGCCAAAAATCGGTGCGGAAAGAAAAGCAGCATGTCACTTCTTTTGTGCGTTGTGGCTGCGTTCTCTCCCCCATTAAATCAATGATGTGGGGTCAGAATGCAGCTACACCGCAGTTTGCTGCATTTTTGTTGTGGTCCGCATGCTTTGTCGGCATACAGAACGCAGGCATTTACCTGGAAGTGAGGTCAAGAGGTTTCCTGTTGACCTCACTTCCTGGCAAAGTCCTGGAAAGCCCCCGGTGTCGCCAAAGTGCCCGCCCCGACCCCCTCCCGAAAATCCAACATGGCCGCGCGCACAGTAGCGCACCGGCCGCCCTGCTCCTATGATTTCTGTCGCATGTGCCTTGAGACATGCGACAGAAAAATGCCCCCCAGGCCCTGCCCGGTCACCCCCTATTCCCCCGGTATTCCCCCTTACCTGTCCGGTCGCAGCGCTGATCCCCCGCGGCCCCCTCCTCCTTCACAGCAGACGCCGGAAAGTGCGGTCACATGAGCAGAGCAGCTGACAGCCAGCACTGTGTTCAGAGAGCTGTGCTGGCTGCTCGCACTCTGCAGCTGTGACCCGGGGAGAGTGGGTGCAGATTTTTGGCACCCACTTTCCTCAAATGGAGGGTCTGCCCTCCTAGAAAATGGGGGATACGTTCCCTGAACGTGCCCCCATATTCTAGAAGGTCCAGAGGCGACGTGGGACGTCCAAATGGATTTCTGCGGACCCATTTTTTTCAAATTTTTTTATTAAATTGGAGAACAAGGGAATGATTTGGGGAGTGTTTTTTCTAATAAAATTTTTTTTGTCATTTTTTTTTGCTTTTGTTTACTGACAATTAGTTATGTCTGGTATCTGATAGACGCCGTGACATCACTAATTGCTGGGCTTGATGCCAGGTGACATTACACATCTGGTATCAACCCCATTTATTACCCCGTTTGCCAACGCACCAGGGCGTGGGATGAGTTGGGGCGAAGCGCCAGGATTGGCGCATCTAATGGATGCGCCACTTCTGGGGCGGCTGCGGCCTGCTATTTTTAGGCTGGGAAGAGTCCAATAACCATGGCTCTTCCCACCCTAAGAATACCAGACCCCAGCTGTCAGCTTCACCTTGGCTGGTGATCTAATTTGGGGGGACTCCACGTTATTTTTTTTTTAATTCTTTATTTATAAATAAAAAAAAAAAGCCTGGGGAGCCCTCCAAATTGATCACCAGCCAAGATGAAGCTGCCAGCTGTGGTTTGCAGGCTACAGCTGTCTGCTTTACCCTGACTGGCTATCAAAAATAGGGGGGACCCCACGCCATTTTTTTCATTGTTTTTTTTTTGGATAAATACTAAGCTAGGCACCCTTTAGTGCCACATGAAAGGTACTAAAGGTGCCAGCTTAGAATATGCAGGCGGGGGTGGGACGTTATATATATTTGACATCCATTCATCCATTGACGCTTTTTAGGCTGTGTGCCCACAATCAGGTTTTGCAGCGTTATGGGCGCTGAGTGTTTTCCCTGCGTCCATAACGCTGCGTTGTGCAGTAGAAGCACAGTGGAAGGATTTTTGGAGATCCCATGCCCACTGTGCTTCTTTTCTCCGCAGCATAAACTGACCGGTGGCGTGGCTTCCCGAGCCTCAGCATGTCAATTTATGCTGCGGAGACGAGAGTGTTCTCTGCAGGTAGCATAGAGCTCCACAGCAGCCTGAACCCAAATCGTGGGCATGGCCAGCTGCAGGAAGGCTGACACTGTGTACTAGACGCCGTGTCGCTGGATCATGGCCACATAGCCTAAGGCCTCTTTCACACGTCAGTGATTCTGGTACGTTTTTTTTTAAACGTACCAGAATCACTGACATACGCAGACCCATTATAATGAATGGGTCTGCTCATACGTCAGTGATTTTTCACTGCACGTGTCTCCGTGCGGCGTACCCGCGTGTGCGTGATTGCTGCACGGAGACATGCCCATTTTTTTCTGGCATCACTGATGTTCCACGGACCACGCAGTGGTGTGGTCCGTGAAACACGTGCCAGAAAAAAACGTGCTTTTAAAATAAAAATCATTTTAACTCACCCGGCTTCAGCGGCGCTCTCTGCAGCCCGTGCAGCTTGCTGCTTCTGAGCCGGCTCATTATTGTCGCGCATATTCATGATGCGCGACACAGCCGACCCGGAAGCAGGTGCTGCGGGGGTCAGCGCCAGCCGGATGCTGCACCGCGGGAGCAATCAGCACCATGGACAGCGGGAGCGGGCACAGGTGAGATGATTACTGAGTGCAATCACGGGCCACGGAGAACGGAGCCCAGATTGCACTTAGACAACCCACGTGTGCCGTGATTCACGGCACACGGAGGGACATTCACAAACACGCCAGTGAAAAACGTCAGTGTTTTTCACTGACGTGTGAAACGGGCCTAAAAGTGAGAATATTGTTGCTACAGCAACATTTTGGGGGAAGTAGCTGTGGATTCAAAATGCTTAATATACTCCTGAATAAAATCCTTGAGGGGTGCAGATTCCAAAATGGGGTCACTTGTGGGGGTTTTCTGACGTATAGGTACCCAAGGGGCCCTGCTAATGTGACATGGTGCGCGAAGTTTATTTCAACTTTTCCAAAATTCAAATGGTGCTCCTTCCATTCCAAGCCCTCCCATTTATCCAAACAGAATGTGGAGAAGGAAATGACATCACAGGTTTTTTTTTCCAAAGGTCTGTGTTCAACCAACTTTATTAACACTGACAAGTCTTAAAAAAACGCACCTAAAAAAACGCATGAAAACCGCATGAAAGACGCATCGTTTTCGATGCGTTTTTCTCAAAAAGCATTGTTTACAATTCTCCCCTCTGCCAGAGGGTGCGTTTTTTTCCGCGCTGAAAAAAAAGCAACGTGTGCACATAGCCTAACAGTCATCGCTCACTATACATTGATGGCACCATTATCATTACCTGGTACTTTGATTAACAGCCTTTTGTGCAGCCTATGTACAGAGCAAACTGTCAATCAAAGTGCCAGGGAATGATATCAGCGGGCTCACTGTGTAGCGAGTGGTGACTCTTAAGGGTGCTTTTACAGGCTGCAACATTGCTATCGATTTATCGTTGGGGTCACATCGTTAGTGACGCACATCCGGCGCCGGTAGCGACATCACAGCGTGTGACACCAAGGAGCGACGATCAACGATCGCAAAATCGTTAAAAAATGGTGATCGTTGACACGTTGCTCCTTTCCTTAATATCGCTGCTGCGACGATACGATGTTGTTCGTCGTTCCTGTGGCATCACACATCGCTATATGTGTGATGCCGCAGGAACGACGAACATCTCCTTACCTACGTCCACCGGCAATGCGGAAGGAAGGAGGTGGGCGGGATGTTACGTCCCGCTCATCTCCTCCCCTCCGCTTCTATTGGTCGGCCGCTTAGTGACACCGCAGTGACGTCGCTATGACGCCGAACACACCTCCCCCTTGAGGGAGGGATTGTTCGATGGTCACAGCGACGTCGCTGACAAGGTATGTGCATGTGACGTTGCCGTAGCGATAATGTTTGCTACGGCAGCGAGCACCAAATGTTGCACGAGCAACGAGGGCGGGTGCTATCATGCTCGAGATCGCTAGCAATCGCTAGCGATGTCACAGCGTGTAAACCACCCTTAACTGTGCCTTGTACCAATATATTAATTTTCTCCCTGTAGCCGCTGTTCCATTAAGGCAACCAGGTAGGATCGTAACATTATTTACCTGCAGACTAAAGGGTACTTTACACACAATGATATCGTTAACGATATAACTTGGGGGTCACGGTGTTCGTGACGCTCATCCGGCGCCGTTAGCGATATCATTGTGTGTGACTAAAAGGAGCGACGATCAACGATCACAAAAACATCAAAAATCGTTGATCGTTGACACATCGCTCCTTTTCATAATATCGTTGGTGGTGCATGCCGCTGGTTGTTCCTCGTTCCTGCGGCGTCACATATCGCTATGTGTGACACCGCAGGAACGACGAACATCTCCTTACCTGCGTCCACCGGCAATGAGGAAGGAAGAAGGTGGGCGACATGTTCCGGCCGCTTATCTCTGCCCCTCCTCTGCTATTGGGTGGCCGTTTAGTGACGCCGCTGTGACGCCGAACGAACCGCTCCCTTAAAGGAGAGATTGTTCGGTGTCTCCAGCGATATCGCTAAGTAGGTATGTGCGTGTGACGCTGCCGTAGCAATATTGTTCGCTACGGCAGCAATCACCCCCATGACGAAACAGCGACGTGGGCGGGTGCTATCGCGCACGACATCGCTAGCTATCGCTAGCGATGTCGCAGCGTGTCAAGCACTCTTAACCCCATAGTTGCGGATAAATATCGTTTTTGGATATGACAGGTTGCCTTTAAGTATCTAGCTACACATGGAAGGTCTCTTTAAATAAGAAATCAGTTGTTTAACCTTGTAAACAGTATTCCTTATTGTGTATATGAAGCTGAAAATCTTCATTTATAAAATCGCTGCGGTCATCTAGAAATTTCTGCTTGGAACTGTTCTTCAAACGAAAGATAAATCGCTGTTTTCAGCTTGTATTAGGTTTAGATAGAGGCTGCATAAACCACGCCAGGAGACAATAGGTTATCGAAATATTGCCATGAGGTGTCATATTGATGAGATTCTATATTTATACATCTACTCATTTCCATAAAATGTGAATACTATAACAAGATCCCATGACCTTATCCCAAGGGACACAAATCAATAACATACTGAAAAGCAAGAGATGCTTGATGGAAACAGCAAGACGGAGCACTAAGTGAATGACGTTAGTCCTTTCTAGCCCGTAAGAAAGGCAACCAATCAATCCATTTATAAATCAATGCCGATTTCTATTAAACATACAATGGGATCTCCTCTTCTTTTTTATACGGGTATTTTGTAGACATTTTAGTCTGATCTTGTGTCTCCTGCTTCAGACATTTTTTATTACTTGAGGAAGAGTGTGTGTAGTCTTTAATGTGATTCGTCTCGAATACAATATCTTAAAACTCTGCCATCGGATGCTATGCCTTTTGTTTATGGCGGCGTCTCTACATATATCAATCAGTGCTGACAGTGGTAGATTGTAGAGGTATGCTTTATTGACAGAGTGAATGACAACACAAGTAGATATAAATATACCTCTCCAGGAGGAATAACTGAGGAACGGGACATTGCAGAGTCCTAAGAAAAGATTCTTATCTCAGAGAGACTATAAACTAACTTGTTAATCACGGTTCCTCAGAAGCGTAGTAGGAGGGCAGAGGGTGCAGCCGCTCTGGGCCTCGTGGTCTGGGGGGGCCCACACTCGTCCACCACCGAGACCAGTGCTACCGTTAACTATATCGGCATGCACAGCGCACCGACATAGTTAACCTCTGCGACTGTGCTGAGGAGACACAAACTCCCTGCACTGCTGCTGATAACAGCGCACACGCAGGACTTCAGCGTCCCAGCATGGTGACGTCATCGCAAAGTGCCTTTTTTGCATTTTGTTTTTGCCAAGAGATGTAGATTTGGTACTGAAATTTGTAAACCATATTCCTGCAAATAGAGGGCAGCAGTTATAACCTGCCCAGGCCAAGAAACTAATGCATTGGCAGTATGCAGCAAGACCCCCAATAAATGGAGGCATCACAGGTGCAAGAGAAGCAAATCACACACACTTCCAATTCATGGAGCCGGCGATTGCTGGATAATAAAATTGCACAGTGATAGCTTGTATAGGGACCCGTTCACACATGTAGGTGCACAGTATCTGGCTAGCAGCCTATTAGTTACGCCCATACTCAGGGTCGGCGTCAGCACCTGGCAAATCGGTCAAATGCCGGGGCCCTGGGCTGCCGGGGGGCCCCACTCGCGGTGGCAGGAGTGGCGTACCGCTACTCAGGGGGGCCCGCGCCGTCACCAGCCTCCCCCCACCAAGGATCGCACTTTCAATTGTATCGGCATCGCAGGTGCCTATACAATTGAAAGCAATGATGAGAGATGGAGTGGCGCGCTCCCTCTCTTATCATTCTCTCCGCTGTGACTGTCAGCGCTCTGACAGCTCTGCAGCGGAGCGCGGTGATGTCACCACCGCGCGCCTGCAGTGAGGTCAGAGCGACAGCAGTGGACGCGCCGAGGAGACCGGAGCAGCGGGGGAATGAGGAGAAGTATGTATTTCATCACTGTGGCTAGACAACCATGGGGGCTATATACTACATAGGGCTCGCCCACCCCAGGGCTCTGGGACACCCGGTGCCGGGCCGGACTAGTCCGGGGGTAGTCAGCGGTGGCGGGGCCCGGCTCCGTGACCCTGGCAGGGTCAACTAATATGACGACTGCTGGGGATGGTGATTATAATTAAATTTATGGAAGATTCGTGACGCCACCTGTGGATTGCGGCTATGGATAGGGCCTCCGGGGCTGATGTAATGGCAGCTGGGATGGTTCTGCTCCCCACAGGTGGAGCGGTACCCCGGGGCAACCGTTGGTGCTTATGAAAGTCTATGCAATAGTGGTGCAGTGTAGAACAAAAGGGAGGCAACACCAGAGTTGCAGTTTCAAGGTCTTTTACTCACTGTTTCTGAGTCCAGGTGTCGACAAACCAGTTGCCCAATGGTATGCTGGGATCCACTGTCAGGGACCTCCGCCGATCCCAGGTAATTCTTAGGGTTAATACCGGTGCACCACTTTTATGTCTCTTTCCTCGACTGACTTCACAGCCTTGACTTTGATAGATTAACTTGCCTTGGCCTCTTCCACAGAATCTGGTCAAGGGGGCTTGCCTGACTGGAAGCTTGCCCTCTTCCCAGGGGATCTACGGCAGGGTGTGGCCCTGGGTGCTTGCAACCACCCTGGGTCTTGGTGTCACTTTATGAGGAAATGTCTTTCTTCCCTCTGTCTGGGGACCGTCCCAGAACGCAGCCAGATCCCTCCACCCGATCTTCTTAGTGGAACAGGCCACGAGCTAATAAGCCCTTCCGTGGCCCTAGTATCCTTTGTTCTCTGTCTGTGGTGTCACCTGGGCCTAGCTGGGCACTAGGATCTCCACCAGGAAACTTCTCTCTCTGTCACTTTCTCTTTTCTCTCCTGAGGTAACTACCTCCCTCTTCTCCCTCTAACCAACTACTCACTCCACTAACTAACCTTGAACTTCCTGTTTCTACTCTTACTTTCAGTTGGCTCCTCCCCCTTTCCTTGTTGCTAGGCCCCACCCTATGGGAGAAGAGATGGATCTTACGGCCCACCTGACTACAGCATGGGGGTAGCTGCCACTATCTCCGGTCCCAATATATGCCTGACAATAGGTGTAGTGTGAATTTGCCTGTGAACCGGTATGTACCCTTGTCCTTACCTAGGATGGGACATCACACCTCTGGCTGAGGTGCAATGTCTCTGTGGCGACAGAAGCCTCAGGGGTGCCACAGTGACGTCCCCACCGCACACGCACAGTGAGGTCAGAGCGACAGCAGGGGAATGAGAAGTATGTATGTATTTCATCACTGTGGCTACATGACCATGGAGGCTATATAATACATGAAGGTGCCTAATACTATCTGGGTCTGTACTGTGCTATATTGGTCTGTATACTACATGAGGGTGCCTAATGCTATCTGGGTCTGCACTGTGCTATGCACGGGCTGTGCACTACATGAATGTGCCTAATGCTATCTGGATAGATAGCTAATCTGCTATCTATACATCTGTACTGTGCTATATGGGGTTGTATACAACATGAGGGTTCCTAATGCTAGCTGGATCTACACTGGGCTATACACTATACGAAGGTGCCTAATGCTAATGGGGCTGTATACTACATGAAGGTGCCTAATGCTATCTTGGTCTACACTGTGCTATATAGGGGCTGTGCACTACATGAGGGTGCCTAATGCTATATGGGTCTGCATTGTGCTTTATGGGGACTGCTTAATGTTATATGGGGGCTACATAATACTATATGGAGGACTGTTACACCTCGTGGCTCTCCTGGGGCAAGGAATGGGGCAGTCTCCCATTCCTTGCCTGCCACGAGCGCTCCTGCTCAGCAGCACCAAAGGTCTGCCAGACTGCAGGAGATACCTCCTCAGAGAGGCAGTAGAAGGGTGACACCTAGTGGTTCTCCTGTTGCAAGGAGTGAAGCGGTCTCCCATTCCTTGCCTGCCGTGGCTCCTCCTGCTCAGCGGCCCCGAAGGTTTGCAAGGTTGCGCAATGTGCAGAGTTTGCTGCTGAGGGAAGCAGTGAGACTCCCATTATCTCTGCACATTGTGAGACCAAGGATCCCGCCTCTATTTCCCAGGGCAGGAGGGTGAGCATGTGCAAGTTGTGGCGGGTCCTGATTCGCCCACTGACGTCACATGGCTTGATGACAAGGCTGGTGACGTGGTGAATCCTGACTGGCCAGGCTGGGACGTCGTGGACCCTGATTCGGTCAAGTCCGTCATCTCCGCCTCACGCCCGCCCTTGGGTGGAGCTACACCTCCTTAAAAGCTCCCCCTGCCATCATGGCGATGCATGACCGTCCTTCTATATTTGGATGTCTGGCAGCGTGCTGCCACGCCACTGTACAGATGTCATTGTCTTTTGTGGGCTTTGCCCTTGCTGCTCAGGCAGCACCTGGTTTGCAGGTCTTGTCCCTGCCTTGCTGCTCCGGCAGTATCTCCTTCAACAGGCCGTGTTCCTGTCCCAGGTGAGCTCCTCGAGTCTCCACCGGACTCACCTGGTTCTTGAAAGCACACGTGCGTGGGCACCTCTGTGCTACCCTCGTGCCATATTCCTGTGACTCCCGCTGGCACACGTGCGTAGGCACCTCTGTGCGTCCCCGTGCAACAGGTACACCGACCGAGAAGCCCCGAGCCATACAACCCTCACGGGTTAGGGGGGACCGGTGTACATAGATCATCTGTGACATTCCGGACGATCACTAGTAGCAACCCGCTCACTCTTTCCTGACCATAGCAGCGGTCCCTTACACCGCACAGTGGACCTTGACCGGCGGAAGCTGTCCATTTCCCATCTTGGCACGCTACCCTGGGTCCCCCTCGTAACAGAGGACTATGGGGACTTCATAACACTATATGGAGGAATATGGGGGCTTCATACTACTATAACCCCAGAGTTCTATGTCCCCTCCACCCCGGTGCTGTATATCCCCTCAGAGCTGTATATCCTCCCACCCCAGTGCTGTATACCCCCCAGAGCTGTATGTTCCCCCCCACCCCAGAGCTGTATACCCCCAGATCTACATGTAACCCCCCCACCTCAGAGCTTTTTGTCCCCCCCACCCCAGAGCCTCTGCCCCTTCTAAACCTGTATACCCCCATTGCTGTATACCCCTTTCCTCAGTAATATGTATGCCCCCCAATAATCTGTATGTTCCCAACCTCTCTTGTGATGCATCTACAGCAGTGTTAGTGTTCTCTATGTACAGCCATGTCTGTTAGTGACTGCCACCAATCAGCGTGGCACAGACACATACCCAGGAGAAGCTGGATGGACACAAGTGGTGGAGGTGAATGAGGCTGTTGCCGGCTTCCCAATATTAAAAATCTCACTAATGTGTCTGTGTGTGTATGTATGATCTGTATCTATGTATGCCAGTGTATATGACTGTGTCTAGATTTGTCTACATATATATGTGTTTTTGTGAATTTCTCTTTAAATATATATGTGTACGTATGCCTGTATGTGTATGTATCTTTGTATGTGCATGTCTATGTGTGGATGTGGCCCACTGAGACTCTTTCACTCTGGGCACACAAAAACCTAGAGCCGACCCTGCCCATACTATTCGACCAGGCGGGCTGCCCAGTACTATCTACAGTTAGGTCCAGAAATATTTGGACAGTGACACAAGTTTTGTTATTTTAGCTGTTTACAAAAACATGTTCAGAAATACAATTATATATATAATATGGGCTGAAAGTGCACACTCCCAGCTGCAATATGACAGTTTTCACATCCAAATCGGAGAAAGGGTTTAGGAATCATAGCTCTGTACTGCATAGCCTCCTCTTTTTCAAGGGACCAAAAGTAATTGGACAAGGGACTCTAAGGGCTGCAATTAACTCTGAAGGCGTCTCCCTCGTTAACCTGTAATCAATGAAGTAGTTAAAAGGTCTGGGGTTGATTACAGGTGTGTGGTTTTGCATTTGGAAGCTGTTGCTGTGACCAGACAACATGCGGCCTAAGGAACTCTCAATTGAGGTGAAGCAGAACATCCTGAGGCTGAAAAAAAAGAAAAAATCCATCAGAGAGATAGCAGACATGCTTGGAGTAGCAAAATCAACAGTCGGGTACATTCTGAGAAAAAAGGAATTGACTGGTGAGCTTGGGAACTCAAACAGGCCTGGGCGTCCACGGATGACAACAGTGGTGGATGATCGCCGCATACTTTCTTTGGTGAAGAAGAACCCGTTCACAACATCAACTGAAGTCCAGAACACTCTCAGTGAAGTAGGTGTATCTGTCTCTAAGTCAACAGTAAAGAGAAGACTCCATGAAAGTAAATACAAAGGGTTCACATCTAGATGCAAACCATTCATCAATTCCAAAAATAGACAGGCCAGAGTTAAGTTTGCTGAAAAACACCTCATGAAGCCAGCTCAGTTCTGGAAAAGTATTCTATGGACAGATGAGACCAAGATCAACCTGTACCAGAATGATGGGAAGAAAAAAGTTTGGAGAAGAAAGGGAACGGCACATGATCCAAGGCACACCACATCCTCTGTAAAACATGGTGGAGGCAACGTGATGGCATGGGCATGCATGGCTTTCAATGGCACTGGGTCACTTGTGTTTATTGATGACATAACAGCAGACAAGAGTAGCCGGATGAATTCTGAAGTGTACCGGGATATACTTTCAGCCCAGATTCAGCCAAATGCCGCAAAGTTGATCGGACGGCGCTTCATAGTACAGATGGACAATGACCCCAAGCATACAGCCAAAGCTACCCAGGAGTTCATGAGTGCAAAAAAGTGGAACATTCTGCAATGGCCAAGTCAATCACCAGATCTTAACCCAATTGAGCATGCATTTCACTTGCTCAAATCCAGACTTAAGACGGAAAGCCCCACAAACAAGCAAGACCTGAAGGCTGCGGCTGTAAAGGCCTGGCAAAGCATTAAGAAGGAGGAAACCCAGCGTTTGGTGATGTCCATGGGTTCCAGACTTAAGGCAGTGATTGCCTCCAAAGGATTCGCAACAAAATATTGAAAATAAAAATTTTTTTTTGGGTTTGGTTTATTTGTCCAATTACTTTTGACCTCCTAAAATGTGGAGTGTTTGTAAAGAAATGTGTACAATTCCTACAATTTCTATCAGATATTTTTGTTCAAACCTTCAAATTAAACGTTACAATCTGCACTTGAATTCTGTTGTAGAGGTTTCATTTCAAATCCAATGTGGTGGCATGCAGAGCCCAACTCGCGAAAATTGTGTCACTGTCCAAATACTTCTGGACCTAACTGTAAGTGCACCATACAGGGACGGGGGCTCCAATATACAAGGCCTAACATTAAGGGGCCTGGCTGCATCCTGTATAAAATGTATGTAAAAAACATATACAGTCATGGCCAAAAGTTTTGAGAATGACACCAAAATTATATTTTCACATGATCTGTTGCCCTCTGGTTTTTAATTGTGTTTGTCTGATGTTTACATCACATACAGAAATATAATTGCAATCATATTATGAGTACCAAAAGGTTATATTGACAGTTATAAGGTGTTAATGCACCAAGTCAATATTTGCAGTGTTGACCCTTCTTCTTCAGGACCTCTGCAATTCTCCCTGGCATGCTGTCAATCAACTTCTGGATCAAATCCTGACTGATAGCTGTCCATTCTTGCATAAGCAATGCATGCATTTCGCCAGAATTTGTTGGTTTTGTTTGTCCACCCGTCTCTTGATGATTGCCCACAAGTTCTCAATGGGATTAAGATCTGGGGAGTTTCCAGGCCATGGACCCAAAATCTCTATGGTTTGTTCCATGAGCTATTTAGTGATCACCTTTGCTTTATGGCAAGGTGCTCCATCATGCTGGAAAAGGCATTGTTGGGCGCCAAACTGCTCTTGGACAGTTGGGAGAAGTTGCTCTTGGAGGACATTCTGGTACCATTCTTTATTCATGGCTGTGTTTTTAGGCAAGACTGTGAGTGAGCCGATTCCCTTGGCTGAGAAGCAACCCCACACATGAATCGTTTCAGGATGCTTAACAGTTGGCATGAGAGAAGACTGGTGGTAGCGCTCACCTCTTCTCCTAATAAGCTGTTTTCCAGATGTCCCAAACAATCGAAAAGGGGATTCATCTGAGAAAATGACTTTACCCCAGTCCTCAGCAGTCCACTCCCTGTACCTTTTGCAGAATATCAGTCGGTCCCTGATGTTTTTTCTGGAGAGAAGTTGCTTCTTTGCCGCCCTCCTTGAAACCAGGCCTTGCTCAAGCAGTCTCCGCCTCACAGTGCGTGCAGAAGCACTCACACCAGCCTGCTGCCATTGCTGAGCTAGCTCGGCACTGCTGGTAGTCCGATCCTGCAGCTGAAACAGTTTTAAGATACGGTCCTGGCGTTTGCTGGTCCTTCTTGGGCGCCCTGGAGCCTTTTTGGCAACAATGGTAGCTCTCTCCTTGAAGTTCTTGATGATGCGATAGATTGTTGACTGAGGTGCAATCTTTGTAGCTGCGATACTCTTCCCTGTTAGGCCATTTTGAGCAGAGCAATGATGGCTGCACGTGTTTCTTTAGAGATAACCATGGTTAACTGAAGAGAAACAATGATACCAAGCACCAGCCTCCTTTTAAAGTGTCCAGTGGTGTCATTCTTACTTAATCATGACTGATTGATCGCCAGCCCTGTCCTCATAAACACCCACACCTGTGTTAATGGAACAATCACTAAAACAATGTTAGCTGCTCCTTTTAAGGCAGGAATACAATGATGTTGAAATGTGTTTTGGGGGTTGAAGTTCATTTTCTTAGCCAATATTGACTTTGCAAGTAATTGCTGTTAAGCTGATCACTCTTTTTGACATTCTGGAGTATATGCAAATTGCCATTAGAAAAACTTAAGCAGTAGACTTTGTAAAAATTAATATTTGTAGCATTCTCAAAACTTTTGGCCATGACTGTATATAAAATATAGGTATTAGATGGTATTATGGCCAGAATATGGTAGCCCACAACCCATTTCACGGGTCCTCATGTTTGTGGGTCCCTACACTGATATATAAATAAAAAAGTAACAAAAAGAGGGATAAAGATCTGCTCCAAAAATTCAGCAATTACTTACAGCAAATAGAGGGCAGCAGTTATAACCTGATATATACTGTATATATTTTTCACATATTTTATACAGGATGCAGCCAGGCCCCTTAATGTAGGCCTTCTTGCTTTTTTATTTAAACCATATTACTGCACAAAACCTGCACCTTCTGGAAAAAAAAAACCGCATCAAAACATGATACGGTTCTGATGCAGTATTGAAGTGCATTTTTGCCAGGAGATGCAGATTTGGTTGCAGAAAGATGATATATACATTTCCGCACCAAATCTGCATATTTTCGCAAAAAAAACCCCCACAAAAGCGCTTTGATGCCATTTACGTGTGGTTTTCTTCCAGGAGATGCAAATATGGTGCTGAAATGCCTGCACTAGATTTCTATACAATAGGATAAAGAGTTGCACACAAGTTACAATGTATATGGGAATGATGAAAAGCAAAACTGCTATGGGAATACTAGACTGAAAAATATAATGAACTATCTGAAAGAGTGAAAAACATGAAAAATGAAATATGCATAACTGCTATGAATAATAGGAATATAAGAGATGTTTAGCCATTGTATTGATCAATGCAAAAGAGCCCTAAACCAATGCCAAGGTAATCTCTATTTTTGGGGTCCCTAGCCTATATGTAACCTCACCTGCAGTTAAAAAACTTGCTCTGTATGGAAAGCAAATATAACGTGCAATCCCTCCCAATTTTGATACCCAGCCAAGATAAAGCCTAACAGCTAGGGGCTGGTATTCTCAGACTACGGAAGTCCATGCTTATTGGACCGCCCCCAGCCTAAAAACAGCAACCTGCAGCCGCCCTTGATTGTCGCATACATTAGAGGCGACAAGCCCGGCGCTTTACCTAGCTCTTCCGATTGCCCTGGTGTGGTGGCAATCAGGGTAATGAGGGAGTTAATGGCAGCCCATAGCAGCCACTAGTCCTAGATTAGTAATGGTAGGTGTCTATGACACACCCCCATCACTAATCTGTAAGTGAAAGTAACTAAACAAACACTGAAAATATCCTTTAGTTGAAATAAAATACAAAAAACACCCTCTTACACCACTTTATTAACCCTAAAACACCCCTGCAAACCAACATAATTCACATGAGGTCCCACAACAATTCAGCTCTGCTACATGTAAGTCACAGCGAGCAGCCATAGAGCATGACTGCCCGCTGTGAGTACAGACAGACTGAGCCGCGATCAATGGTGATGTCACTCACATGATTTGAGGTCACAGCTGTAGTCTCTGCCTGCAGTCACAGCGATCAGTCATGCTCTATGGCCGCTCACTGTGACTTACATGTAGCAGAGCTGAATCATCGTGGGAGCTCGTGTGGATTACGTCGGACCTTCATGGGTGTTTGGAAGTTAATGAAGTGGTGAAAGAGGGTGGGTTTTTTTATATTTTATTCCAAATAAAGGATTTTTTTTGGTGTTTGTGTTTATTTACTTTCACTTACAGATTAGTGATGGGAGTGTCTCGGAGACCCTCCCCATTACTAATCTAGGACTTAGTGACTGCTGTGAATCGTCATTAACTCCTTCATTACCTCGATTGCCACCACACCAGGGTAATCAGAAGAGCTGGGTAAAGCGCCGGGCTTGTTACATCCAATAGGTTCGACAATCTTGGGCGGCTGCAGGTTGCTATTTTTAGGCTGGGGGGCTATCGAATAAGCGTGGACCTCCTCAGTCTGAGAATACCAGCCCTAAGCTTTTGGGCTTTATCTTGGCTAGGTATCAAAATTGGGAGGGATCGCACATTGTTTTTTAAAAATGATTTATTTAAATAATTAAAAACAAATACGCATACGGTTCCTTTTATTTTGATACGCACCCAAGATAAGCGCAGGGCTGGGGGCTGCAGCCTGTAGCCATTAGTTTTATGTGTGCTGAGTATCATAATAAGGGGGGCCATATGCCAATTGTTTTATTTATTTATTTATTTTTATACCACGAGACTGACCTGGAGAGAGCGCCTGTGATTGGTTGCAGTCAGAAACTGTCACACAGGCTGGGGGCACGTCTGACTGCGACCAATCACAGACGCCAGGATGGTTGGAAGATGGGGAAAGCAGCGCATATGTGATAAGCCTAATGCGCTTAACAGGAAGTGAATGCTTGACCTGAAAGCAGTGTACCGCCATGACAGCTCCTCGATGAGTACAGCTGTTATGGACATGGTTATGAACTGTTATAAGTATTAAGAATTATATGAAGATATCCAAAAAGCGTGACTTAAAATGGTGCTTGCACTGTGTACCGCACCTAAATCTGCATTCAGACATCATAAGACTCACAAGACATTCTGGGACTTTCCTGTGATAAGTGAATCATGCTGACTTAGCCTAATATAAAATGATGAAACACATATACATATACTGTAAAAGAGCTTATTCTGCGATATATATATAGATATCTATCTATATATATAGCGCAGAATAAGCTCTTTTACAGTTTACCCAATAGGAGAAGTGTTACGTATTCTTGGCTCCTAGCCAGCTAATTTCTTTAAATGTATGTGAACTTCCACAATTAAAGTAGTCATATTTTCTACCTAGATCAGTCTACATGTCTTAGGCTATGTGCCCACGGGACTCTGTAGCTGCGGATTTTTCTACATTATAATCCGCAGCTTTCCCCCAGAATCCGCACCTTTTCATAGGTGCAGATTTTATGCGGATTTGACGCGAATTTGACGCGGATTTTGTTGCTGATTTTGCAATTTTTTTTAAATTCAATTGAATAGGCAAAATCCGCACGAAAATCCGCAACAATAATTGACATGCTGCAGATTTTTCCGTACGAAAATCCGCACGATTTCCGCTGCGGAAAAATCCGCAGCGTGGGCACAGCATTTCCCAAATGCCATAGAAATGGCTGGGGAGTAGCTGTGCTGCAGATTTCTGGAAAATCTGCGGCTTTTCCGCGAGAAATCCGCGGCAAAATCCGCGCATTTTCCGCAGCGTGGGCACATAGCCTAACTGGTCTGTGTATGAATGGCATAGCATGCATGCTGACAAATGACTCATATGATTTGGAAGCAGACAGGTTTAAAATGTAGATGCATAACTTGGATTGCATCACCGTAAATTATGCCCCTTAACACAGCGCGCGTGCTCCTATCCCCCATCCCTTCTACCAACATTTTTAATCTCTGGATTTTAGTCCCCATAGACTTATATGGGGACATGATTCTGGACCGGAACCAGATTTAAAAAAACGATAACAGGGACCCGCTGTTCATCTCCAATGAAGATTCATATACCCCTTTTCACGCGTAAAGCACCATGGAATAAGTGGTGCTATACCTTAATAATTGCAACCACAAAGCACCAATGATTATTGTCAGCGGTAGGTATCTGTCTCTATGTTTGGATGCAGGTTAGTGACATTTTCCAGCTGGTCCCAGGTATCCCGATTAAGTTGGCGAGAATATCCTCTTTGTTTTTTTAATTGCGCAGTGACATTTAACACTTGGATTTGTAAAGACATCAAATAAACTATTTGGGAAATAATATAATAAATGGACAGGGAGGGAGTTATAATATTTGGACAGATTTGTGTTACATCTAAAGACAGATCGATAAGAAAGAGAAAGAGACTTGACACCAAAGAGGAGCAGAACGGGTTGGGTCAGAAGAGCGGAGCTGTCTGTCTTGCAGAACTGATAACGAAAAGCAATTTATCAGACAAAGGATACCCTGCTCCAGACCCCCCTCCTTCTTCATTTCCAGAGCTGACAGCTCATCCAATTCACGTCCCACAAACTAGCATGACACCATGTAGGGCAAATCCAGGACTAGATGTTTGACCCGTGTGGACATGCCCGAATGTCCAGTCTACTTATAATTATTCATTCTATCAATCAATGGATGGACTGCCTACATTAAAGGTAGGAGATCCTGAATGGCAAATTAAGTTATGAAGTAAAATGGACATTTTCAGAACAAAACTAGGCTTTAAAGGGAATCTGTCATCAGCTTTTTGCTACCCATCTGAGAGCAGCATGATGTGGGACAAAGACCTTGAGTCTATCAATGTATCACTTACTGGGCTGCTTGGTGCAGTTTTGATAAAATCTCGGTATTATCTGCTGCAAATCTACCAGTTCTTGAATGCCGAGCTCTGTGTATCCCCACCAATACCACTGATTGACAGCTTTCTATATACACTGTGCATAGGCAGAAAGTTGCCAATTATTGGTGGGGGCGGGGTTATATAGAACTCATGAATATAAAGGACTACCTGGCAACAGTTTTTTTTGGTACAATAGGGATAATCTCCTGTTGTTAAATCAGTGATTTTATCAAACTTCGCTATGCAGCCCAGTGACACAGCACTACAATCAGGGTCTCTGGCTCTACATTAAAGGAAACCTGTTACATGGAAAAATGGTACTAAGCTGCAGATATGGGGTTAGTTTGCAGGTTAATAACATTTTGAACCTGCACATTAAACCCTGCTGCCAGGAGCAATTGAACTTTAATCCGTCCTGGCTACATTGCGGTTTCAGTCATGCACGGTGCGGGTTCAGTCACCGCTCTATGTATGGAGAGCAGCAGCTGTAATCATGCAGGGTGTAACAGAGCGACGATTAAACCCCACCAGCACCGCCCTTTGACTAAAGGCCGCTTTACACGCTGCAATCTTGCTAGCAAGATCGCTAGCGTGCGTACCCGCCCCCGTCAATTGTGCGTCACGGGCAAATCGCTGTTGCCGGCGAACCGCCTCCTTTCTAAGGCGGTGGTTCGTTCGACGTCACAGCGACGTCACTAAGCGGGCGCCCAATCGAAGCGGAGGGGCGGAGATGAGCAGGACGAACATCCCGCCCACCTCCTTCCTTCCTCATTGCGGGCGGCCGTAGGTAAGGTGAGGTTCCTCGTTCCTGCGGTGTCACACATGGTGATGAGTGCTGCTGCAGGAACGACGAACAACCAGCGTCATGCACCACCAACGATATTTGGGAATGACGGAGCGTGTCAACGAGCAACGATAAGGTGAGTATTTTTGCTCGTTAGCGGTCGCTCGTACGTTTCACACGCAACGACGTCGCTAACGAGGCCGGATGTGCGTCACGAATTCCGTGACCCCAACGACATCGCGTTCATGATGTCGTTGCGTGTAAAGCGGCCTTTAGGAACGCTGCTGGGAGGATTAAAGTTAATTTCCTCCCAGCAGCAGGGTTTAATGTGCAGGCACCGAGCAGGTTCCGAATGCTATTAACTTGTGGATTAATACCGAATCTGCAGATTAATAGCATTTTTCCATGTGACAAGTTCCTTTTAAGCTGTTCTCAGAATGGATGGCAAAAACCTGGTGACAGATTCCCTTTACAGTGCCTACAAGTAGTATTCAACCCCCTGCAGATTTAGCAGGTTTGATAAAATGCAAATAAGTTAGAGCCTGCAAACTTCAAACAAGAGCAGGATTTATTAACAGATGCATAAATCTTACAAACCAACAAGTTATGTTGCTCAGTTAAATTTTAATAAATTTTCAACATAAAAGTGTGGGTCAATTATTATTCAACCCCTAGGTTTAATATTTTGTGGAATAACCCTTGTTTGCAATTACAGCTAATAATCGTCTTTTATAATACCTGATCAGGCCGGCACAGGTCTCTGGAGTTATCTTGGCCCACTCCTCCATGCAGATCTTCTCCAAGTTATCTAGGTTCTTTGGGTGTCTCATGTGGACTTTAATCTTGAGCTCCTTCCACAAGTTTTCAATTGGGTTAAGGTCAGGAGACTGACTAGGCCACTGCAACACCTTGATTTTTTCCCTCTTGAACCAGGCCTTGGTTTTCTTGGCTGTGTGCTTTGGGTCGTTGTCTTGTTGGAAGATGAAATGACGACCCATCTTAAGATCCTTGATGGAGGAGCGGAGGTTCTTGGCCAAAATCTCCAGGTAGGCCGTGCTATCCAACTTCCCATGGATGCGGACCAGATGGCCAGGCCCCTTGGCTGAGAAACAGCCCCACAGCATGATGCTGCCACCACCATGCTTGACTGTAGGGATGGTATTCTTGGGGTCGTATGCAGTGCCATCCAGTCTCCAAACGTCACGTGTGTGATTGGCACCAAAGATCTCGATCTTGGTCTCATCAGACCAGAGAACCTTGAACCAGTCTGTCTCAGAGTCCTCCAAGTGATCATGAGCAAACTGTAGATGAGCCTTGACATGACGCTTTGAAAGTAAAGGTACCTTATGGGCTCGTCTGGAACGGAGACCATTGCGGTGGAGTACGTTACTTATGGTATTGACTGAAACCAATGTCCCCACTGCCATGAGACCTTCCCGGAGCTCCTTCCTTGTTGTCCTTGGGTTAGCCTTGACTCTTCGGACAAGCCTGGCCTCGGCACGGGTGGAAAATTTCAAAGGCTGTCCAGGCCGTGGAAGGCTAACAGTAGTTCCATAAGCCTTCCACTTCCGGATGATGCTCCCAACAGTGGAGACAGGTAGGGCCAACTCCTTGGAAAGGGTTTTGTACCCCTTGCCAGCCTTGTGACCCTCCACGATCTTGTCTCTGATGGCCTTGGAATGCTCCTTTGTCTTTCCCATGTTGACCAAGTATGAGTGCTGTTCACAAGTTTGGGGAGGTTCTTAATTAGTCAGAAAAGGCTGGAAAAAGAGATAATTAATCCAAACATGTGAAGCTCATTGTTCTTTGTGCCTGAAATACTTCTTAATACTTTAGGGGAACCAAACAGAATTCTGGTGGTTTGAGGGGTTGAATAATAAATGACTTTTCACAATTTAAAAAAAAAAAATAAAAAAAGAAATAACATTCTTTTTTGCTGCAGTGCATTTCACACTTCCAGGCTGATCTACAGTTCAAATGTCACAATGCCAAGTTAATTCCGAATGTGTAAACCTGCTAAATCTGCAGGGGGTTGAATACTACTTGTAGGCACTGTAAACTCAGAAGTCAGTGAGCGCTGTATTAGTATTATGTTTTCTAGTAAGGAGCACTTCATGATATCTAATATAAGCTGTACATCTCAAGCTTATCCATCATTGTATGCAAGAGGTATGCTTGACCCTCCACCATTAGCCCTGAGATTGAATGTACGTATACCCCTTTACTGTAGTTAGTATTCTATATTTGTTGCTTTTTAGGAGCGATTGCCAGTTTCTTGTAATATAAATGTGTACCTGTATGTTTTGTTGTGGCATTATGGTACTGTTTGGCACCCCATATGAAAAGATTAAATATCCATGGAATGGGGAGCAAACACCAGGGTCACAGGATTCCTCTCTTCTTCACCAGACTGAACCTTTGTTTGTGATCTACCCCAGACAGGGGGTGCGACACTTACTTTGGTCTTCAGGGGAGTGTCCACCTCCTTGCAGCCAGTTACAGTCGTAGACGTCGCAGGGCAATACATCATACTAAGAGTTTCTTAACAAAATTACATGGAACGGTTTATTTGCTCTTCAACCTTTTCAACAGATATGGTCATTCCTATTCTGTTCTGCTGCCGCTGTTCTCTGGGGTACGTCTTCTGCCTTGCTCGCGCCCTGGGTATTAACCTTCCAGCTGCCGAGCCTAATGCGGGCTTCACACGGTACGATCTATCGTGCGATCGCACGAGCGATCGTACCCGCCCCCGTCGTTTGTACGCCACGGGCAAATCGCTGCCCGTGTCGCACAAAGTCGTTTAACCCCCTTCACACGTACTTACGTGCTGAGCGACGTCGCTGTGGGCGGCAAACATCCACTTCCTGAAGGGGGTGGGACGTTTGACGTCACAGCGACGTCACACAGCGGCCGGCCAATAGAAGTGGAGGGGCAGAGATGAGCGGGACGTAAACATCCCGCCCACCTCCTTCCTTCCGCATAGCCGGTGTGAAGCCCCGCTGATGCAGTGTCGGTGCATTACCTTCAGGGACTCCACGCAGCTGGATCTTGTCACCGGTAGGAAATCTTCTGTTTGTCGTGACGCCACTCTCAGAATTGCGGTCAGTGGGGACCGCCACTGCAGATTAGGGGATGCCTGGAGCTGATGGTGGGTGCAGTCAGTTGTAGTAGCCTCCTGAGAGTGAGGCAAGCCCCAGGGC
The DNA here is from genome assembly GCF_048569485.1 of Anomaloglossus baeobatrachus. Classification (NCBI taxonomy): domain Eukaryota; kingdom Metazoa; phylum Chordata; class Amphibia; order Anura; family Aromobatidae; genus Anomaloglossus; species Anomaloglossus baeobatrachus. Next base: position 301,133,444 of record NC_134357.1, on the reverse strand, counting down.
CCTGTGGAGATGTGTAGAACTACAAGGCGCAGAATGACTCCACACAAGCAGGATGTCTTTCGGGGTTTTTACTCACAAAAGGTGGCACAGTGAGTAACCCGGGCGAAGCTGGGATGAACCAAGTGGGAACCAGGTGTCCTTCAGGCTGACTTGTGAGGGTGACTACCAACTCGCCTTCCTTAGCCCTTTTTGGTTTGGGGCAACCCCGACTTTGAGTCCCTATGGGGGTCACCCAGGGAAGTTGCTGAAGCCTCACTCCCCTTCAGTTGCCGTTTGCTTGTCGCCTGGACCAGATCACTCCAGCTGCTTGCCTCCTGCGAACTATGGGCCCTAACTGTGGCTACGTGGCTGCGGCTTTTGTGGTGTTGTGGCGTGGGCTTTGAGAGCCCCACACCGGCAGGTTTAGCAAGGAAAGTTGAATCTATCCCCGCACCGGGATCTGCCGCCCGTTTGGGCCTGGTACTCCCTAGCAGTCTCCTTACTTCCCACTCCGTGCTCTCTCTCTAGCTGAGATGGGTTTCGGGTAGCACCCCTAGTTGACCGTTCTCCCCCGTCGGTAGCCACTGCACGGGCGCTGTCAGACTGCACAGCCCCAGGGGTCTGCTCCTCACTCGAGCTCCCTGAACTCTACACTGAACTGGCTCACTGCCCCTCCTCTCCTGTTCTTGCCTACGCCACCTAGCAACCAGACTCTCTTACCACACCCCTTGAGAGGAGATGGAGGCTTTTGGCCCCCTCCACTATTCCAGTGGAGGTGAAGGCTTTTCCCCCTCCTGGGATCCCCAGGGGTCCTCTCAAAGGTACATGTGTGAGACCTGATCACTATGCGCCTGTGTACCACACCCCGGTCAGCCTTCTGGATTACCTGTATTGTACTGTCCCCAGGATGGGTGCAGTACTCAGTGGTGCCTGACCAGGTCAGGGGCGCCACATTTCCCCTTAGTTATCACCAGCACGTCCTCGGGCTGCAAGACAACATTTTAAAATGCATAAAACATTAAAACATGTAAAACATTTTTAAGACCACCAGGTACCATACATCACCACCCTCCACCCACAAGTCCGTTAACCCACCCAAAACCCTTTCACGTTGGCCGCGCCTTCAGCCACTTCTGGCAGGATGTAGAGGCGGCTTTCATGGGCTGGTGGTTTCAGGGTATACCTGGCCTGGTGGATCCGCGCCTTCAGCCTCTTCTGGCAGGATGTAGAGACGGCCTCCACAGTTGGTGCTGACCAGGTACCCTCTTTGTGGTGGAGAGCCAGGCCCCATAAACAGGCATGCTCTCTGGTTGCAGGTGAGCCAAGGCCCTATATACGGACGTGCTCCCTGGTTGCAGACGAGCCAAGCCCCTAAACAGGCTGGCTCTGGTGGTGGTACCCTCTGGTGTAACTATTTACACTGCGAGAGTTTGTGGCTATAGCCAGTTCATAGCCTTAAGGTTCATTTCTCACATTAGTTTATGTGGGCACATTGCTTAAACTTGAAAACGTTGCAAACTTCAAACTGGTCAAAACTTTAACTTTTCAACTGCTGTACTTCTTACTTTACATGGATTCCTCCTCACCAGGGCTTGGGCCTGTAGGGCTGCGGCACCTGTTGCTTCCTTGACCTTTTTCCTCATCCGTGGTAGTCTCATCAGTAGGTTCTTTCTCTGTTCTTTCTCTATCTCTGTCTTTTCTTTCTTCTTCTGTGTCTGTTACTCTTTTTTTAGGACATGGTGTAACATCAAGCGCATACCAGCCTCTTTCTCCTTGATGCATTAAGTTCCTTCCAGGATGTCCTCTGGGCAAATTAGCTCTAACGTCCCTTCTATTGACAAAAATGCCTTCTTTTATACCAGGTGCTACTATGAAGCCGTATCCTGATTTTAGGCTGAAATCTTCTACTACTCCTCTACAAAGGGGTCCTCTGACCTGTGCTTTGGCTCTTCTCAGGAACCGTTTCTCCTTCAAGTCTCTGGCCGTTATTTCATCTTTCTGCTCTGGGGATGGCGGTGCAGGAGACAACTGGGTTCTGCTACGACGCCGTGTCTTGCGGGCTTGATTCTGCTGGGCTGTTACTTCAATGCCTGCAGGCCCCCAGGTGAGGTTTCTGGGCAACTCCTCCTCAGCAGATGGTGTCAGGTCTTCCTCATCCCAGCGGGAATATGGCAGCATCTCCGGCTCTGGGCATGGGTCCACAGCTGGTGGCTCCTGAGTCAACTCCTCAACTTCCTGGCCTCCTCTCCCCCTTAGTTCTTCTTGGCACTCCTTTGGTGGCGGTGCTGGGGATGGACTTCCTTCAGCAGGCCCGGACGGGGAACTCTTTGGCGTAGTGGCGGCTGGAGTTGCCTTGGGGGTGTGCGGAGGGAGCATGTACCGGTCCACCATCTCCTGTGGGAACTTGGCCTCCAGGTCAGCCTTCAGCTGCCAGTATGCGGGGTCCTCACCTACCAGGGATTTCCGAGTAGGGACTTCCTTAGACTGGGGAGCGGTGTCTGCTCTGGCCTTGCAGGCCGGGGTAAATACTTGTACGGGCTTGTCTTGGCGGGCCGCGCCTGGCATGGCGGCGGCCTGGTCTTGGCGGGCCGCGCCTGGCATGGCGGCGGCCTGGTCTTGGCGGGCCGCGCCTGGCGTGGCGGCGGCCTGGTCTTGGCGGGCCGCGCCTGGCATGGCGGCGGCCTGGTCTTGGCGGGCCGCGCCTGGCATGGCGGCGGCCTGGATCAGCGTCGCTGTTGCAGTGGGCTCTGTGCAGGCTGGGCTGGGCGTCGCTGCAGCGATCTGGGCTTGGCGGGCCGCACCTGGCGTGGCTGCGGCCTGGTTCAGCACCTCACTTGCGGCGCGGACGAGCGTTGCTGCTGCGGTGGGGTCTCGGCGGGCCGGGCCTAGCATGGCGGCGGCCTGGGTCAGCGTCACGCCTGCGGCGCGGATGAGGGTCGCGGTGGCAGCCGGTTCTTTGCGGGCCGAGCAGGGCATCGCTGCGGCGGCCTGGGCTTGGCGGGCCGCACCTGGCGTGGCTGCGGCCTGGCTCAGCGTCGCCACACCGGGCGCCTCTTCAGGGACTGCGGGCGTGACAGCAGGGGTCGGGGCATTCGTGCTGGCAGGGGCAACACTTGACTCACCCATCGGTAGCAGCATCGGGGTCTGAGTCGTCACCACCCGGTCTGGCACTCGGCGTGTGGCCCTCTCCTCGTAGGCCTGAACTGCCGCGGTCATCCACAGAAACTCCGTCCGTCCCTCTCTAATCAGCCTTCCGACCCTGGCTTCCAGTTGATCGCAGAACTCGGCGAGCTCCCGACACCACCAGGCAGCGGAGCCTGGCTCTGGGTCTCTGCACTCAGACGCCATTTTCTCTAGCAACAAGCTGCTGGCTTCCCTTCTGCTCCGCCGTCTCTGGACGCTTCCGCTCTCTTCACAAGCGAGGTCAGAACTCTGCAGGGGATCTCTGGGTAGCCACACCTCTTCGTGGGCGGTAACTTCTTCCAGCGCGGGCTGCTGTTGTTTTTCAGCGCGCTTTTCATGGTGGCAATATGGCGGCGCTTCCAATTTTTCAAGCGGACCGCCCAGGCACATGGTCACCTGTCTGAACAGGTCTAGTCCTTATCCTGTTCGTGACGCCAGATGTGAAGCCCCGCTGATGCAGTGTCGGTGCATTACCTTCAGGGACTCCACGCAGCTGGATCTTGTCACCGGTAGGAAATCTTCTGTTTGTCGTGACGCCACTCTCAGAATTGCGGTCAGTGGGGACCGCCACTGCAGATTAGGGGATGCCTGGGGCTGATGGTGGGTGCAGTCAGTTGTAGTAGCCTCCTGAGAGTGAGGCAAGCCCCAGGGCCCTGTGGAGATGTGTAGAACTACAAGGCGCAGAATGACTCCACACAAGCAGGATGTCTTTCGGGGTTTTTACTCACAAAAGGTGGCACAGTGAGTAACCCGGGCGAAGCTGGGATGAACCAAGTGGGAACCAGGTGTCCTTCAGGCTGACTTGTGTGGGTGACTACCAACTCGCCTTCCTTAGCCCTTTTTGGTTTGGGGCAACCCCGACTTTGAGTCCCTATGGGGGTCACCCAGGGAAGTTGCTGAAGCCTCACTCCCCTTCAGTTGCCGTTTGCTTGTCGCCTGGACCAGATCACTCCAGCTGCTTGCCTCCTGCGAACTATGGGCCCTAACTGTGGCTACGTGGCTGCGGCTTTTGTGGTGTTGTGGCGTGGGCTTTGAGAGCCCCACACCGGCAGGTTTAGCAAGGAAAGTTGAATCTATCCCCGCACCGGGATCTGCCGCCCGTTTGGGCCTGGTACTCCCTAGCAGTCTCCTTACTTCCCACTCCGTGCTCTCTCTCTAGCTGAGATGGGTTTCGGGTAGCACCCCTAGTTGACCGTTCTCCCCCGTCGGTAGCCACTGCGCGGGCGCTGTCAGACTGCACAGCCCCAGGGGTCTGCTCCTCACTCGAGCTCCCTGAACTCTACACTGAACTGGCTCACTGCCCCTCCTCTCCTGTTCTTGCCTACGCCACCTAGCAACCAGACTCTCTTACCACACCCCTTGAGAGGAGATGGAGGCTTTTGGCCCCCTCCACTATTCCAGTGGAGGTGAAGGCTTTTCCCCCTCCTGGGATCCCCAGGGGTCCTCTCAAAGGTACATGTGTGAGACCTGATCACTATGCGCCTGTGTACCACACCCCGGTCAGCCTTCTGGATTACCTGTATTGTACTGTCCCCAGGATGGGTGCAGTACTCAGTGGTGCCTGACCAGGTCAGGGGCGCCACACCGGCGGGTGCCGCAGAACGCAGGTAAGCTGTGTTCGTCGCTCCCGGGGTGTCACACAGTGTGTGTGCTACCCCAGGTACGATGAACAACCCGCGCAAAGTAAAATAAATGATTTTTTAAAAATAAACGAGGAGTACACGATACCCGATTTCTCACCGATTTGCGATCGCTCATAGGTGTCACACGGGACGACGTCGCCAACGAAGTCGGATGTGCTTCACGAAAACCGTGACCCCCGACGATCTATCGCACGATAGATCGCCTCGTGTGACGCCCGCATAAGCCTCTACTTCTACTTGACCCCATTCGTGTCCAAAACACTATCTCGAGCAGCTACACTAAGCATGTCCGGAGGTGAGCCGTAGGTCCTGGACACATGGCGGATACCTCCGGGTTCCCCGAAGGGCCCAAGTTACCAAGTAATGTCCACACATCTGGAACCCCTCTGCAGAACTAATCTCTCTCAGGCCTGTCTCTCCAGGCAGCCCTCTGGCTCTTTTTAACTCCTCCCATCCTGGCTCTCCATTCCCTCGGCACCCGGAAAGTACCTGCCAACTGTTCTTGCTAAAACCTTCACTTACTCTAATCCTTATCCTGCTAACATTCTTATACTTTACATTACACATAACAAACTCTACGTTACATTACTATAAAATACACATTATAATAAAATGGATTGTTCAATAAAACACTTTAAATTCTTGGCCATAAGATGGCGCCGACTGCTGTACTACTCTAGCTATGCTACACCGCAAGCCCATATTTTTCAGCAGCAACACTTAAGGCCATTTTACACGCAACGACATCTCTAACGCAATGTCGTTGGGGTCACGGAATTCGTGATGCACATCCCGCCTCGTTAGCAACGTCATTGCGTGTGAAACGTACGAGCGACCGCTAACGAGCAAAAATACTCACTTTATTGTTGCTCGTTGACACGCTCTTCCATTCCCAAATATCGTTGCTGCTGCAGGTACGATGTTGTTCGTCGTTCCTGCGGCAGCACACATCGCTATGTGTGACACCGCAGGAACGAGGAACCTCACCTTACCTGTGGCCGCCGGCAATGAGGAAGGAAGGAGGTGGCCAGGATGTTCGTCCCGCTCATTTCCCCCCTCCGCTTCGATTGGGCGCCCGCTTAGTGACGTCGCTGTGACGCCGAACGAACCGACCCCTTAGAAAGGAGGCGGTTCGCCGGCAACAGCGATGTCGCTAGGCAGGTAAGTATGTGTGACGGGTTCGAGCGATGTTGTGCGGCTGTGCGCCACGGGCAGCGATTTGTATGTGACGCACAACCAACGGGGGCGGGTACGCACGCTAGCGATCTCGCTAGCGAGATCGCAGCATGTAAAGCGGCCTTTAGACAGACATTTTATAAAACACGACTATTAAGATGCCCACATTATGAACACAATGGACACTATGTATGAACATCGTAGGAGTGGGGTAATCTGGCCACCTCCTACATAGTGTTCATACAAAACATTTGTAGTGCTAGAAGTTGCGATACTGAATGAGAGACTGAGGCCTTTTGCTGGGGCAGAATGGCTCAGAATATATGTAGGAGGATATGTGGGGTTCATAATGTATATAAGGGGCTATGTGAGGGGCTCATAATGTTTTTAGGAAGCTATTTGAGGGCTCATATTGTATAGAAGGGGTCTATGTGGGGGCTCATTTTGTATACTAGCAGTTATGCGGGGGCTTATACTGTATATTGGAGCCTATGTGGTGCCTCACACTGTATATAGAGGGGCTATGTGGGGGCTCACAATGTATATAGAGGGATTATGTGGGGTCTCACACTGTATATATAGGGGCTATGTGAGGGCTCATACTGTATGTTAGGAGTATGTGAGGCTCATACTGCAAATAGAGGCAATGGGGGGGCTCACATTGCATATAGAAGGGCTATGTGAGGGCTCATACTGTATGTTAGGAGTATGTGAGGCTCATACTGCAAATAGAGGCAATGTGGGGGCTTATACTTTATATAGAGAGGCTACATGAGGGCTCTTACTGTATGTAGGGGGCTATTTAGGTGCACACACTGTATATAGAGAGGCTATGTGGGGTTTCACGTTGTATGTAGAGGAGCTATGTGAGATCTTATTACCGTATGTAAGGGGCTATGTGAGGGCTGATCCTGTATTTAAGGAGCTATGTAAGGGCTCATGCTGTATATAGGGGGCTATATGGGGGCTCATACTGTATGTAAGGAGCTATGTGTCACGCTCCCGGGATCCCGGCGCCGCCTGTCACTCACCGGTCCGGTCCCTGGCTCTCCTGTCCGTGGCTGCTCCACCCGCTCTCTCCTGTGCGTCCTCCATGCTCCCCGTCTGCCGGTCCCGGCGTCCTGCTGCGGTCCGAGACTCAGCTTCTGCCTCACCTGCATCTCCTCCACTTCCCCCAGCACATCCTGCACTGGTCTCCAGCACTCGGGCCTCGCGCATGCGCACTAGGGCGCAGGCGCGCTCACTCACCTCTTCTTAAAGGGCCAGCGTCACTGAAACAGGATATGGCTGATTACAGGTACAGGGTATATAAGAACTTCTTTTTCTTGTGGGTGGTGCCAGTGTAACGGGGGCAGGGGGCGCCTCAGGGGGTGTAGTCGAGTCCCCTCGCCTTGTGGGCCGCAGGCTGAACCCCGGCCCGGCCGTTACTTGCAAAACAGGTGTGTTGTTGGGGCAGAGTGTGGATGCATGGGGCCCATTCATGACAGCGTTCTTTCTGTGCTCTCCAGCTCCTTCTTCACTGTCAGGAAAGAGACAATTGCAGGCAGCAGATAAACCAAACACCGATTTATTAAACAAAGCTTCCATCTTTTTGTTTGCAGCAGGTTTACTTTAGTACGTTACAAGTTACAGGTCCTTTTCTACAAAAACGGTTTCCTTTTTCTCTACGGGCACTTTCCTTTGCCTGCAGGGGACATACGTTAACCCCCTAGTAGCTGCGCTCTAACCCGGATTTACTGTAGGGCAGATCCAGCACACACTACCGGCTCTGGATAAGTTCTCAGCTCTCCACTTCTTTGTCAGGGCACTAACCTTCGCCTGCAGGGGCCACTTGTTATCCCCCTGATAGCTGCACTCCACTCTAGTACACACCACCGGCTCCGGACTAGTCCCAACTCTTCCACCGTTTCTCATGGGTTTCCTCTGCTTTCTAGCCAAGAGTACTCACTCAGGCTGACTGCCTCGTCTCACTCCCACACTCTGCCCCGTCACCTCAGACCGAGCTTGCTCGCCTCTCACATCTCACTGCACACTGGACTCTGCATTCAGAACCCTTCCTTCCCCACCTAGGCTGCCCTGCCCCTACCTTCCCTGCCACTGTTACCAGGGGAACCACTGCTCTACACTGGCACCTAGTGGGGAAACAGTTTATGACAGGTAACATTTTACCATCAACATTTACAATTTGCCACCATACTACTGTGGCGTTTTCAGGGGGGAAAAACCGCTCCTTCACTACCAGGGGTCCGACTACCCCTTACACCAGTTCAACGTGCTCTTGTAGCTAGGTGTTCAGGTCCCTCTGTGCTTCGTACCCAGGTTAACCCTGTCTCTTCCCACAGTGTCCGTCTGCCAACCTGAGTGTGTCCAGCTTGCCGGTTTCCCAGGAATTGCCCCGGTGACCACCAGCTGTGGATCCCGCCATCTTCCTTCAGCCTGTACCCGTCACTGGTCCTGGATTCCATCCGGTCTCATCAACCTGCATGTTTCACTGGACCCGGACCCCGTCTGTTGTTACCACTCGGCACCTGTACCCGGTTCCAGTCATCAGTCCTGCACACGGCCCCGTTGGACTAATAGCCATATACCGTACAGACTTCTGAAGGACACGTACTCCGAACTCTCTTGTGTCCCGGCTACTGTGCATCTAGGCCCTCTGGCGGGGTGACCGGACAGTCCCTCTATAGGGGTTCGCTCCTGGTTGCCTGTCTGGGCGAGTCCGGTGCACGGTACCGTGGATCCACCTCCAGGACGTTGCACTATGTAAGTGCTCATGCTGTATATAGGGGGCTATATGGCGGCTCATACTGTATATAAGGGGGATGTCAGCATACTTAATTCTGCTCAATATTAAGTGATACAATTAATAATAATAATAATAATAATAATAATAATATAGTAGTAGTAATAATAAGAATAACAATAATAATAATAATTATAACGTTAATTTTAATATTAAGCAGAACTAATTTCATCCTATTGGTTCAGCCATCCACTCCAGTCACGGTCTCTCATGTTGCCCCTCAGGAAAATCATGCTAGGCAAGTTTTAGGGTATATTCACATAGAGATCTTTGACGTGTATTTTAAAGTGGATCTGTAACGCCCCGGGGCTCGGCCGGCTGCTGAGCCGCTCGAATCCGTACTCGTCGGTGGGTGGCTCGAGCTCTTCCACGGACCCGGGGGTCACGTCGCTCTGAAAGAAGGTTGGCGCTACACGTAGGGACTTCGGTGGGGAGGTCCACGGCCGGAGCCGCAGTGGTTTGCAGGGGATTTAAGTTCGTGACGCCACCCACGGGTTGTGGTGAATGGATGGACACCACCTCTGCCGTTGACTAGGCTCCCGGGGACGGTGTTGCGCAGCTTGGTGTTGACCCCCTCCATGGGTAGGGGGGATGATGGTCCCGGGGGCCCGAGGGAGGTGCTGAGGCGAGGGTATGGATGCGTGCTGGGGGTGCTGGTGCAGTGCGGCGCGGTGCGTGGCCCAAAGGCACTGTGCACTCACTATGATAAAACACGCTGAAGTCTCTGGTAAACCAAACAAGGTGATGAATGGTACCCGCAGCCGGCTGCAGCTTCCCCTTAACAGGTTGGTGGTTTCCGCCTTTCTCCTGCACCTCTTTAGTGTAAACGTTATGACTCCTATGCCTAAGCAACGGTAGTCCGCTCCCCGGCTTGCTGTGTGTCGGAAGAGCCCTGTTTGCCCGCAGATGCTGGCCCCTTGGGTCTCTATGCCTTGGCGGTGGCTTTACGCTAATGGTTGGGCTGTTGTCTTCAGTCGGGTCTTGTGTGGGAAAGGTCCTAAAGTCCAGTCCTCAATCACTTGATTTGACTTAGCCTAGTTGGTTCTGGGCCTCGTACTGGGTCTAAGTACCCCTCCTGGTGCTCCGGTTTCCAATCAGTTCCTGGTTCGGTACCGGCAGGCCACCGCCCGTCCCCGATCCCTACGGTTCCACCGGCTGTTATCCCAGCTCCTGCAGGCAGCCACCACCATCTGCCTCTTTGCCAAAAGTGACTGGGCTCCAACCCAGACACCTGGTGTAGACTTTGGCAGGCCTGAGCACAGATCTGCCCTTGAACTTGACTCTCCTCACTCCCTGTCAAGACTAATCTAGTCTGTTTTCCCGCCTCCGGGCCTGTGAACTCCTCGGTGGGCGGAGCCAACCGCCTGGCTCCGCCCCCCTGGTGTGGACATCAAACCCGGAGGGTGGTGACAAAGGTTTGTAGTTTGGCTGCTGTCACCTTTCTAAGGGGAGGGGTGTGTGTGCATGCAACTACCTGGGACGACCTGACTAGTCCAGGGCGTCACAGATCCGCTTCAAAATCCACATTAAAGTGTATTTGAAGTAGTTTTTTATGTAGATTTTGAAGCAGATCTGATGCAAATGCCATGTTAAAAAGGCTTCTTTAGCCAATATAGTGCATAATTGTGCATAAACTAAGGGCTGCATGCCACCAAAACCTGCTGCAATCTGCCAGAGATTTAAAAAATACCAAAAAATGGGACCAGTATATCAGTGTTCACCTGCAGACCTCAGGTAACAAGTACACCATCTGCAAGGAGTTTGTATGTTCTCCCCGTGTTTGCGTGTGTTTCCTCCGGGTACTCCGGTTTCCTCCTGTCGCGGGCGGAGGAGGGGACGCTGCGCTCTCCCACTGCTCGGGTCCGGATGCCGCTGCTGCTGCGGCCGCTGCTGCTGCTCGGTGGTGGCTCGAGCGGTGGACCGGATCCCGGGGACTCGAGCGGCGCTCCTCGCCCGTGAGTGAAAAGGGGGATGATTGGTTGTGGGGGTTTTGATTATGGATATTGTCCGTGACGCCACCCACGGTTGTGGTGATTTTGGTGACACCACCGCTGCTCTGAACGGGGATCCCGGGAGCGGTGACAGGGAGCAGCTGAGTTGTTATTTCTCCCCTCCGTGGGTAGGGGGTTGGTTGTCCCGGGGCCCGGTGATGGGGTAGGTAGGGATGATGGCAGGCGGGTTGCGGGGCCTGGTGAGGTGCAGGGTCGCAGGGGCAGTGCTGTGCCGTACGGCACGGGGGTACTCACTCAGCCTGAGACGATGACACAGTTCTCGGTAAAACACACGGCTGGATGGATGGGTCCCCCAGACGGCTGCGGTTGTTTCTTCCCCGTAGGTTAGTGATGACTGTCTCTCCCTGCACCTATGTTCTATGTTGATTCCGATGGGTTCCCACCGGTAACCCGCTCCCCGGCTTGTATGTGGGCCGGAGGAGCCCCTTTTGCCCGCAGGCGCTGGCCCTGGGAAACGGTTGCCCTTGGCGGTGGCGGTGTCTCCCCTTCACGGTTGGACGGTTGCCTTCTGTCGGGACTTGAATGTTTGGAAACCCAGGAGGTCCCCTTCACTAACGGATTCGGCAAATTCACGGTGACTCCTAGCCTTGCTGGGGTCCGAAAAGCCCCTGCCAATGGTGCTGGCTTCTCCTTGTGTACCGGTCCGGTACCGCTGGGCCACCGCCCGTCCACGGTCCTTACGGCAAACTCCGATAGGTCACTCCTACAGATGGTCACCACCGTCTGCCAACCTTGCTGTTCCGTCCGGGCCACACACCCGGGCTCACTTCAGTCTGCTCTCTTGCCACTTCACTACTCCTCACTTTTCCTCCTTCCACTTTCACTGTCCAAGCTTATCTCCTCACTCCTTCACTTCCCTAGCTTAACTGAACTTCCTTTTCCTGCCTCCAGGACTGTGAACTCCTCGGTGGGCGGAGACCAACCGCCTGGCTCCACCCCCTGGTGTTGACATCAGCCCCTGGAGGAAGGCAACAAGGGTTTTGTGTCTGGCTTAGATGTGCCTAACCGGGCTGTAGGGTGTGGTGGTGTAGTTACCTGTGGCCCCTGGCTTGTCCAGGGTGCCACACTCCCACACTCTAAAGATATACTGATGGGGAATTTAGATTGTGAGCCCCAATGGGGACAGTATTGCCAATGTATGCAAAGCGCTGTGGAATTAACATCTATATAAGAGAATAAATATTATTATATTTATATAACTGTAAAGAAAAATTGGTCAAAACTAGAATATGCAAATTTGTAAAACTGATAACTAATTTAGATTGCTGTAGTTTCTGTCAAGAGTGACTTGAAGGGCAAATTGCTATACATTTATTTATTCTTTTGTTTGGTTTTGTTTAGTCCCACACATCTTTTATCTAACATGACCTTTACTGAAGATATGCTATAAATGTCACAAATGGGACAATCCCTTTAAATGTTGTCCAAAAATGTCCTAAGAGTATGCATACTTTTTATAACTTTAAATTCCCACATACAGTAACACATACAGGCATAAATTAAATATGCAGTAAAAAGGAAATCCCAAATGTTTTACATAAATAGAAATAATATAAGATACAATTGGCCAGACACACCTGAATACATGAACAGTGTACTCTGGTATGACAATTGGGGCTCCTTGAGGTTTTCAGAATTAGCATCTGAGCCTTTAAGGAAGAACTGTCAGGCTCTTTCAAGAAATGATGGTAATAAGAGGAGAACACAGATTTCGCTGAAAGGCCGTGGGCAAGAACCTCCACTAACCAAAGAAGAAGGATGTGATTAACCAAGAGCCTCGTTAACCTAAGTAAGGCTGCAAAAGGGAGAGAGTGGCCCTTATTACTCAGAAATACGCCAGACTTTTCTGCTTTATTCATATGGTAAGAAATACTATCAAAGTCATGTGATTCTCAAGGCAAACCTTATGTTGTATTGTGCCGCCCCCGCGTCAGCAGCCGGGCTGCTTGGATCCGGATCCGCGGTGGCTCGAAGGGATCTCCGGACCTGGGGGGGGGGTCGTGTGGCTCCTCAAACGAAGGGGATTATTTACAGGGGATGTGTTAAAGTTCGTGACGCCACCCGTGGTTTGTGGTAATTTGTTGGTGCACAACAGAGCACACGGTGACTCCATCTGCACCATTATACTCATGACCCTGTCGGCGCATGCTCTCGAAACCCGTTTGGCAGGGAATTCAGACAGACGCCCGGACGGGACCACTGAACGCAGGTCAGTACGCTATATGAAAGCGGCCTAAGATCTAATACTTTTTCTATGTACACAAAAGGCCTTTTTCTCCCAAATATTGTTCACAAATTTCTGTAAATTAATGTGAGGCCAACATCACACTGGCCTGTTAACCAATCAGGCAACTCAGCTCCGCGACTTTTTCCTATCATGCATGCTGTGATTGTCTTGAGTCTCGGCTTACTCGCACCCATACAAGTCTATGGGTGCGAGTGAAACATCGCACTGCACTCGCAATGTCATCCAAGTGCAGTCCAATACTGTATATGCACAGGCTGACAATGGAGGAGATGGAGAGATTACTCTCTCCCTCTTCTCCACATCTGTGATCCAATTGCAAGATCAAATCATAGTTGAATGACACTCGGTTCACGCTCACAGCAGAGCCTGGGGCGTAAGTCATTAGCATATCGCAACTGATGCTCTCGCATAGGATGCCATACACTAAGGTGACGCCGGCCACTTCTGTGTGGCATTTTTTCTTTGCTGAGATAATCCATCTACCTCACAGGTGTGGCATATGAAGATGCTGATTAGCCAGCATGATTATTGCACAGGTGTGCCTTAGGCTGGCCACAATAAAAGGCCACTCTAAAATGTTCAGTTTTATCATACAACTGAATGCCACAAATTTTGAGGGAGTGTGCAATTAGCATACTGACTGCAGGAATGTTCACCACAGCTGTTGCACGTGAATTGAATCTACATTTCTCTACCATAATCAGTCTCCAAAGGTGTCTCAGGGACTTTGGCAGTACATCCACTGGCCTCAGTAGCAACAGCAGACCACATGTAACACCAGCCCAGGACCTCAACATTCAACATCTTCTCCTCCAAGATCGTCTGAGACCAGCCATCTGGTCAGCTGCTGTAACAATCAGTTTGCATAACCAAAGAATTTCTGCACAAACTGTCAGGAACTCAGGGAAGCTCACCTGACTGTAGTTCATCTTCGTAACCAACTTGAGTGGGCAAATGTTCACATTCGATGGCGCCTGAGATGTGTTCTCTTCACAGATGAATCCCAGTTTTCACTGTCCAGGGAAGAGGCAGACTACATGTATGACGTTGTGTGGGTGAGCGATTTGCTGATGTCAACTTTGTGAATCAAGTGGTCCATGGTGGCAGTGGGGTTATGGTATGGGCAGGTGTATGTTATTGGACAACAAACACGGGTACATTTTTCCCTCACCCTATGACGGCACCACGAGGGAGGATCCGCCCATCAAGGACAGGAAACCTACAGGATAAAAAAAGGGCGGTCCTCTCCCCACCTCAGTTGGTTTCCTGTCCTTGACGGGTACTTCAGGATTCGGCCCTGGAGGGCCGTGGATTTTCCTCTGTCAAGTTCCTTACCCGGTCCCGGTGGGCGGTTCTGGTGTCAGCATGGGTCCTGCCTCGCTCCGCTCAGGTTCCTAGAGGCGCCATGGCGGACCCCTTGGGGTTGCGACCATGAGCGGGAGCAGGATGCACCAAGCGGCAGGTAAGTGGCGGCAGCTTACCGGTCCTTCCATGGTGGTGGAGCTGCTCACAGTCGCGTGTGCAGTACGCCGGCACCATCTTGTTTGGGGCGTGTTATGGCATGTGGGTGTTGTGCATGCGCGGCGCCCGCAGTAACCTGCGCTGACGTCGGCTGTGACGTTGTACCCGGAAGGGGGAGCTAGAAGAGCCGCAGACATGGACAAAGATGGGCACCGTGATGAGGAACAACACTCAGTGCGGGAGTCCTCATCCCCCCTGCCAGTAAAAAAGGTGGAAAAGCAGCCTCAGTGTCGCAGGAGCGACTCTGGTTCGGATGCCAGTCTGTCCAGCAAGCGTGGCACCCGGTCAAGTAAGCAGACCCGAGATACGTCTGATGGCAAGGTCGCCTCCAGTGGGAAGTGTTTGAAAGCTCCTTCCCCAGGACCGGTACCGACCCTTCATCTTCTTGTGGGTGAGTGATCTTCGGGCATGTGTACCTGTTGGTTCATTATTCTCCTGGTGTTGTGTCTCCCCCCCGTCTCTGTCATGCCTAGGTGAAAAAGCCAAGGAAGTGTACTTCCAAGTCGAATAACAGGGAATGTGCCCTCTGTATCCGGGGACTGGCTCAGTTCTGGTCCAAGAGGCTCTGCAAGGACTGTATCCAGCAGACCATTTCGGATGAGACCCCTGGGTTTGCCAATGATCTTCGCGCCATTATCCGGTCCGAGGTTCAAAGCTGCTCTGGCTCTGCAGTCCCTGAAAGAGCCTCCTCGTAAGCAGCATAGACATTCCTCCTCGGCCTCGCCATCCAGCTGGTCTGGGGGGGAATGTGGGTCTTCTATTTCTGCATCCTCTTCCTCTGACAGTGAGGCTGAAGAACACCAGTGATTCTCTGTAGAAGGCACAAGCAAACTGATTAAGGCTGTCAGAGACACTATGGGCATTAAGCCCGTTTCACACGTCAGTGAAAAACACAGACATTCTTCACTGACGTGTAAAACACGCACATGTCCCTCCGTGTTCCGTGATTCACGGCACATGTGGGTTGTCCATGTGCAATCCGTGATCCGTGATTGCATATGGACATTACTCACCTGCCTTCGCTCCTGCTGTCCATGGTGCTGATCTCCTCGTGTCTCCAGCATCCGCCCACCGCTCTCAGCACCTACTTTCTGTTCGGGTTTTCCTGCTCTCATGAATATTCATGAGCCAGGCAGAAGCTGCCAAGAGCAGAGCCTGCACAGCGAATCGCAGGCAAGGTAAGTTGAAAATATTTAATATTTAATATGTCCGTGATTTTCTGGTACGTGTTTCACTGATCACACACGGATCACTCCATAGTGTGGTCCGTGGGTCATCAGTGATGCCAGACAAAAACTGACTTGTCTCCGTGCAGAATAACGGCCACGCGTTCACGCTGCACGGAAACAAGTTCAGTGAAAAATCACTGATGTGTGAGCAGACCCATTGATTATAATGGGTCTGCGTATGTCAGTGATTCTGGTACGTATAAAAAAAAGCACAAACGTACCAGAATCACTGATGTGTGAAAGGGATCTTACTGAGGAGAAACGGCAGCCTTCAGTCCAGGATGTTATGTTTAAGGGTCTGGAAAATAGAAAGCATAGAACCTTCCCGGTGGTGGACAGGGTACAGGCGTTGATCTCCAGAGAGTGGAAGAAACCGGATAAGCGGGGTTCTCTTCCTGGCGGCTTCAAGCGCAAGTATCCCTTCGAGGAGGCAACCTGTTCCCACTGGGATAGGGCACCCAAATTGGAAGTGGCGGTGGCTAAAGCGTCTAAGAAATTTTCTGTTCCCTTCAAGGACATGGGATCCTTAAAGGACCCTATGGATCGGAAAGGCGGATGTCTTCCTTAAAACTGCATGGGAGTCCTCAGCGGGTGCTCTCCGTCCTGCCATAGCAGCTACATGTACTGCAAGGTCTCTGGCGGTATGGTTGTCTGAGTTGGAAGATAAGCTGAGGAACAAGGTTCCACGTGAGGATATGATTTCTTCTCTGCCCAGGCTGCAAGGAGCTGCAGCTTTCATCTTGGATGCGTCTGCGGATTCCACTAGACTAACGGCCAAAAAAGCAGCCCTTTCTAATGCGGCACGTCGGGCCTTATGGATAAAATGTTGCCCATGGGATCTACAGGTTAAATCTAAGCTGTATTCCATTCCTTGTCAGGGCGAGTTTCTCTTCGGGTCAGTTCTGGATGATGTTCTTGAAAAGGCTGGGGACAAAAGAAAGAACTTTCCGACCCTGTCCTTTCCCTCCTTCAAACGGTACTTTCGTAAAAAGCAGTACACCCGTAAGTTCTCACCCAGGAGTAGGAATACCTGGTCGGATCGGAAGAAGGAAGATAAGGGTTTCATGTTCAAGGGCCCTTCCCAATCCAAGAAGTCTTCCCAATGACTCCCTTCCCCAGGTTGGGGGGAGATTGACCTACTTTCTTCCAGCCTAGGAACGTATTTCATCAAATCCGTGGATTCTCAACATCATCCAATCAGGTCTGACGTTCCCATTCCGCAGTCTTCCTCCCAGGCGTTTTCTTCTGACGTCCCCGAGGGCTTCTCCGAGCGAACAACAAGCTTTGGAGGGGGAAGTGAAGGCCCTGTTGCACAAGGCGGTCCTGACGGAAGTCCCGGTGGCAGAGATAGGAGAAGGTTTTTACTCCCCTCTTTTTTTGGTCCAGAAACTGGACGGCACCTTTCGTGTCATCATAAACCTAAAAGGACTGAACAGCCACATGCAGGTCTTATCCTTCAAGATGGAATCAATGAAGTCCACGATAAAGTCTCTCTTCCCGGGTTGTCATATGGCTGTCCTGGATCTCAAGGACGCGTATTATTACGTCCCCTTCGCTCCTCATTTCCAGAAATATCTCAGGGTGAGAGTGCTTATACAAGGGTCGGTGCGACATCTGCAGTACAGGGCTTTACCATTTGGCCTGGTGATTGCACCCAGAGTCTTCACGAAGCTCGTCCTGGAAATCACAGCTCCCCTACGAGAGGACAAGATTCTCATTATTCCGTATCTCGACGACTTCCTCTTGGTAGGGAACTCGGCAAGCCATTGTACTGCTGTCCTTCAAACTATCTGCTCCAAACTGGAACATCTAGGCTGGATTTTGAACTTGGAGAAGTCGAGGTTGTATCCAGCCATGGTGCAGGTTTTTTTGGGACTTTGGACTCTCTCCTTCAACAGTGTCGTCTCCCACCTTCCAAAGTGGAGAAGATTCGCACTCTGGTGCAACATGCGGTATCAGTTCCGCGCATGTCCCTGTGAAGGGCTATGTCTCTCCCGGGCTCACCGACGTCCACCCTCCCCGCAGTCCCATGGGCCCAGGGGCATACCAGGGCCCTCCAGTGGGACATTTTAGAAAATCAGACGATTCTGGGGGACAGGTTGAACAGTCAGATAACTCTGCGCTCAAGCTCCGTCACCTCCCTTCACTCTGGTGGCTGGTTCCTGAAAACCTCACAAGGGGAGTCCTATGGTCTGTCCTGGTGTTCTGAATTGTGACCACGGATACCAGTGTGTCTGGATGGTGGGCTCACCTACTGGACCATCCCATCCAGCGTCTCTGGTCACCCCAGGAGGCAGCTTCCTCCTCCAATATCAGAGATCTGCTGGCTGTGGAACGGGCGCTGACAGGTCTTCTCCCTTCACTGAAAGGACACCATACCCGGGTGTTGTCGGACAATCAGGTGACAGTAGCTTATCTAAACCATCAGGGGGGCACAAGATCCAAGTCCCTTATGACTATAGCCGACAGGATCCTGTTACTAGCATAAACTCACCTTCTATCCCTGACAGCCGTCCACATCAGAGGGAAAGACAACCACACGGCAGATTTCCTGAGCCGCACTCGACTCCACTAGGGGGAGTGGGCACTCAACCAGTCAGTCTTCGACCTCATCATGTCCAGGTGGGGGACTCCGGTCATCGACCTTTTTTCCACGAAACAGAACAGGAAGGTTCCTCAATTCTGTTCTCTAAATCCCAAGGAGCACCCGTACGCAGTGGACGCGCTTTCGACCAATTGGGACTTTCCCCTAGCATATGCATTCCCCCCACTGGTTCTTCTCCCCTCTGTCCTGAAGAAAATCAGGGACAACAAGGCGAGAGTCATTCTGATTGCTCCCTTCTGGCCGAAGCGACCATGGTTTTTTTGGCTGGTTCAGATGTCCCTTACCGACCCGTGGGTCCTCCCAGAGATTATGGATCTCCTGTCCCAGGGACCAGTGTCCCATCCTCCCACAGTCAAACTGCACATGACGGCATGAAATTTGAGAGGGCATTACTGATCAGTAAGGGGTTTTCCCACAATTTAGTTTCCACTCTGTTACGTTGTAGAAGACCTGTGACCACCAAGATCTACTGTAGGACTTGGAGAAAGTTTTTATCTTCATCAGGGGCTAGTGTCACAGGGGAGGTTCCAATAGGTCCCATCTTGGAATTTCTACAGAGTGGGTTGGACAAAAGGTTAGCGGTTAGTTCTCTCAAGGTCCAAGTCTCCGCATTAGCGGCTCTCTACAATTATGATGTCGCGGGGAACCCTTGGGTGGCTAGATTTATCAGGGCCAGTTCTCATCAGCGTCCTAAACGTATCATCTCCCGTCCTCCATGGGACCTTAACCTGGTCTTAGCAGCCCTGACAGGTCCTCCATTTGAACCCATTAACTCCATCTCTGTTAAATGTCTCTCCCTTAAGACAGTCCTCCTGGTGGCTCTGACCTCGGCCCGTAGGATCAGTGACATTCAGGCCCTTTCTATCGACCCTCTTTACACTCAAATATTGGATGATAGAGTAGTCTTGCGCCCTGACCCTGCATACCCCCCCAAGGTGGTTTCTAGATTTCATACGTCCCAGGAAATTGTGCTGCCTTCCTTTTGCGATAAACCAACACGTGCTGAGGTAAGGCAATGGCATTGTCTGGATGTGCGTCGTTGTCTCATCCAGTACCTTCTTGTCACTAGTTCCTGGAGGAAGGACAAGTCCCTGTTTGTTTCTTTCCAGGGGCCTCAGAAAGGGATTAAGGCTTCTAAGTCCACACTGGCCAGGCGGATTAGGGATGCCATTGCGTTAGCTTACACGACTAAAGGTGCTGAAGTTCCTGTGGGTCTGAAAGCCCATTCCACGAGGGCAATAGCGTCTTCTTGGGCAGAACGGGCAGATGTTTCAATTGCACAAATCTGTAAAGCTGCCACGTGGTCGTCACCCTCGACCTTTTATAAGCACTATAGGTAGGATCTTTCTTTCTCCGACCTCACCTTTGGGAGGCGTGTTCTACAGGCTGTGGTCCCTCCCTAACTCTTTTTTTGCTGTAATTCTCTCGTGGTGCAGTCATAGGGTGAGGGAAAAATACGTAATTACTTACCGGTAATGTGTTTTTTCCGAACCCATGATGGCACCCTTATATTCCCTCCCTGCACTGGGTGATTGTTGGTTGTT
Source organism: Anomaloglossus baeobatrachus (assembly GCF_048569485.1). NCBI lineage: Eukaryota > Metazoa > Chordata > Amphibia > Anura > Aromobatidae > Anomaloglossus > Anomaloglossus baeobatrachus. The sequence continues at coordinate 301,113,501 of NC_134357.1, read as the reverse complement.
TCACCTTCCTTATCCTCATTCCACATGTTCTGGTGGTGGCCTTATATTAACCTGTTGTTTTTTTATGGAGGTCCTCTCATGCTCTGCAATCAACTGAGGCGGTGAGAGGACCGCCCTTTTTTTATCCTAGACCAAAAAAAGAGAGAGGCGATCATCGGTTCAACTTTTTTTATTAATATTCATATTGTAATTTTAGAACATGCGGAAAGGTGATGGGAAGGGGAGAATGGTATACCGTACATCACCGCAAACAGTGCAAAAATTGGTCGCAATGTACCAGTTATATACAAAAATAATATAAGGTCGCATCCAAATAGGGCAATAGTGACCCACAACTATAGAGAAGATAAACATACAAGGATAGTATTTCAGGGCAATTCTCGGTATAAGTATAATATACAGAGGAAGAGAAGACCTAGTATATGTAAGAGAAGGCCAAAAGTAACTTTAGAAGTATCTAACTTCTCAGTGTGGGAAAAATTCTTTTGTCATTTTATAATTTATATCATATAGAGTGCACCATATTGGTATATATCTCTGTGTTTCAGATGGAAATCAACTCTACAGCGAAAAGACACAGAGACCACACCATTCAATTGTAGTGAGAGTAGAAGAATTGTTAAGCAATTGTGTATACACATATTGGAAAAAACACATAAATATATGTATATATCCGTGCTGATAGTGAAAGTCAGTACCGCAGCAAAAAGACACAAAGGCCGCAATATACAATATAGTGAGAGCAATAGATCCAATGTATATCAGTATATATATATATACTCTCTCACACTGCGGCTAATGTGTGTTTCACGCGGCAGCAGTGAAAAACACCACAAACACCATATGCACAGGTGTCCGTGCCACCGCAAAGACTACAGCACACAGACCACAGCATACAATTAGAACGAGAGTGGATGAAATAATTCCATACATGTAAAAATACTCTCACACTGGGGTCAATGTGTATTATAATAACAGCGGTGAGAGCAGCAGCACAGACACACCACACAAACTGGATGTATATATGTGTATACACATATATATATACTCTCACATTGAGATCAATGTGTATTTCACGTAGCAGTGATAAAGAAAAAACACATAAATATATGTATATATCCGTGTTGATAGAGGAAGTCAGTACCGCAGCAAAAAGACACAAAGGCCGCAATATACAATAAAGTGAGAGCAATAGACCCAAATGTATATATACAGTTAGGTCCAGAAATATTTGGACAGTGACACAATTTTCGCGAGTTGGGCTCTGCATGCCACCACATTGGATTTGAAATGAAACCTCTACAACAGAATTAAAGTGCAGATTGTAATGTTTAATTTGAAGGTTTGAACAAAAATATCTGATAGAAATTGTAGGAATTGTACACATTTCTTTACAAACACTCCACATTTTAGGAGGTCAAAAGTAATTGGACAAATAAACCAAACCCAAACAAAATATTTTTATTTTCAATATTTTGTTGCGAATCCTTTAGAGGCAATCACTGCCTTAAGTCTGGAACCCATGGACATCACCAAACGCTGGGTTTCCTCCTTCTTAATGCTTTGACAGGCCTTTACAGCCGTAGCCTTCAGGTCTTGCTTGTTTATGGGTCTTTCCGTCTTAAGTCTGGATTTGAGCAAGTGAAATGCATGCTCAATTGGGTTAAGATCTGGTGATTGACTTGGCCATTGCAGAATGTTCCACTTTTTTGCACTCATGAACTCCTGGGTAGCTTTGGCTGTATGCTTGGGGTCATTGTCCATCTGTACTATGAAGCGCCGTCCGATCAACTTTGCGGCATTTGGCTGAATCTGGGCTGAAAGTATATCCCTGTACACTTCAGAATTCATCCAGCTACTCTTGTCTGCTGTTATGTCATCAATAAACACAAGTGACCCAGTGCCATTGAAAGCCATGCATGCCCATGCCATCACGTTGCCTCCACCATGTTTTACAGAGGATGTGGTGTGCCTTGGATCATGTGCCGTTCCCTTTCTTCTCCAAACTTTTTTCTTCCCATCATTCTGGTACAGGTTGATCTTTGTCTCATCTGTCCATAGAATACTTTTCCAGAACTGAGCTGGCTTCATGAGGTGTTTTTCAGCAAATGTAACTCTGGCCTGTCTATTTTTGGAATTGATGAATGGTTTGCATCTAGATGTGAACCCTTTGTATTTACTTTCATGGAGTCTTCTCTTTACTGTTGACTTAGAGACAGATACACCTACTTCACTGAGAGTGTTCTGGACTTCAGTTGATGTTGTGAACGGGTTCTTCTTCACCAAAGAAAGTATGCGGCGATCATCCACCACTGTTGTCATCCGTGGACGCCCAGGCCTTTTTGAGTTCCCAAGCTCACCAGTCAATTCCTTTTTTCTCAGAATGTACCCGACTGTTGATTTTGCTACTCCAAGCATGTCTGCTATCTCTCTGATGGATTTTTTCTTTTTTTTCAGCCTCAGGATGTTCTGCTTCACCTCAATTGAGAGTTCCTTAGACCGCATGTTGTCTGGTCACAGCAACAGCTTCCAAATGCAAAACCACACACCTGTAATCAACCCCAGACCTTTTAACTACTTCATTGATTACAGGTTAACGAGGGAGACACCTTCAGAGTTAACTGCAGCCCTTAGAGTCCCTTGTCCAATTACTTTTGGTCCCTTGAAAAAGAGGAGGCTATGCATTACAGAGCTATGATTCCTAAACCCTTTCTCCGATTTGGATGTGAAAACTCTCATATTGCAGCTGGGAGTGTGCACTTTCAGCCCATATTATATATATAATTGTATTTCTGAACATGTTTTTGTAAACAGCTAAAATAACAAAACTTGTGGCACTGTCCAAATATTTATGGCCCTGACTGTATATACTCACACACTGCGGCCAATGTGTGTTTCACGCGGCAGCAGTAAAAACCCCTGACGAAGGTACACTCCGAAATGCGCATCGGGCGCATTCCCTCCGCAACCTGTATATCTTAGGTAATGTTATAATTGTATAATGGTTGGTCCTATTAGTGCTTAGTGCCCCACACTGTGGTTATATGCCTTTTTCACCATATGCTTTTATCATACTGTGTGGATATGGTCGTAGTCGCCAACCAGTAGTATGTGTGGTGTGTCAGTGCTGCCGCTCGTACCGCTGCTATAATAATACACATTGACCCCAGTGTGAGAGTATTTCTATGTGTATGGAACTACTTCATCTACTCTCGTTCTATTTGTTTGCTGTGGTCTGTGTGCTGTAATTTTGCGGTATTTCCATCCTTGGCATTGACACCTGTATACAGTGCCTACAAGTAGTATTCAACCCCCTGCAGATTTAGCAGGTTTACACATTCGGAATTAACTTGGCATTGTGACATTTGGACTGTAGATCAGCCTGGAAGTGTGAAATGCACTGCAGCAAAAAAGAATGTTATTTCTTTTTTTTTTTTTTTTTTTTTAAATTGTGAAAAGTTTATTCAGAGGGTCATTTATTATTCAACCCCTCAAACCACCAGAATTCTGTTTGGTTCCCCTAAAGTATTAAGAAGTATTTCAGGCACAAAGAACAATGAGCTTCACATGTTTGGATTAATTATCTCTTTTTCCAGCCTTTTCTGACTAATTAAGACCCTCCACAAACTTGTGAACAGCACTCATACTTGGTCAACATGGGAAAGACAAAGGAGCATTCCAAGGCCATCAGAGACAAGATCGTGGAGGGTCACAAGGCTGGCAAGGGGTAAAAAACCCTTTCCAAGGAGTTGGGCCTACCTGTCTCCACTGTTGGGAGCATCATCCGGAAGTGGAAGGCTTATGGAACTACTGTTAGCCTTCCACGGCCTGGACAGCCTTTGAAAGTTTCCACCCGTGCCGAGGCCAGGCTTGTCCGAAGAGTCAAGGCTAACCCAAGGACAACAAGGAAGGAGGTCCGGGAAGATCTCATGGCAGTGGGGACATTGGTTTCAGTCAATACCATAAGTAACGTACTCCACCGCAATGGTCTCCGTTCCAGACGAGCCCATAAGGTACCTTTACTTTCAAAGCGTCATGTCAAGGCTCGTCTACAGTTTGCTCATGATCACTTGGAGGACTCTGAGACAGACTGGTTCAAGGTTCTCTGGTCTGATGAGACCAAGATCGAGATCTTTGGTGCCAACCACACACGTGACGTTTGGAGACTGGATGGCACTGCATACGACCCCAATAATACCATCCCTACAGTCAAGCATGGTGGTGGCAGCATCATGCTGTGGGTCTGTTTCTCAGCCAGGGGGCCTGGCCATCTGGTCCGCATTCATGGGAAGATGGATAGCACGGTCTGCCTGGAGATTTTGGCCAAGAACCTCCGCTCCTCCATCAAGGATCTTAAGATGGGTCGTCATTTCATCTTCCAATAAGACAACGACCCAAAGCACACAGCCAAGAAAACCAAGGCCTGGTTCAAGAGGGAAAAAATCAAGATGTTGCAGTGGCCTAGTCAGTCTCCTGACCTTAACCCAATTGAAAACTTGTGGAAGGAGCATAAGATTAAAGTCCACATGAGACACCCAAAGAACCTAGATAACTTGGAGAAGATCTGCATGGAGGAGTGGGCCAAGATAACTCCAGAGACCTGTGCCGGCCTGATCAGGTCTTATAAAAGACGATTATTAGCTGTAATTGCAAACAAGGGTTATTCCACAAAATATTAAACCTAGGGGTTGAATAATAATTGACCCACACTTTTATGTTGAAAATTTATTAAAATTTAACTGAGCAACATAACTTGTTTGTTTGTAAGATTTATGCATCTGTTAATAAATCCTGCTCTTGTTTGAAGTTTGCAGGCTCTAACTTATTTGCATCTTATCAAACCTGCTAAATGTGCAAGGGGTTGAATACTACTTGTAGGCACTGTATATGGTGTTTTTGGTGGTTTTTACTGCTGCCACATTAGCCGCAGTGTGAGAGAGTATATATATATATACAGATATACATTGGATCTATTGCTCTCACTATATTGTATATTACGGCCTTTGTGTCTTTTTGCTGCGGTACTGACTTTCACTATCAGCACGGATATATACATATATTTATGTGTTTTTTCCAATATGTGTATACACAATTGCTTAACAATTCTTTTACTCTCACTACAATTGAATGGTGTGTTCTCTGTGTCTTTTCACTGTAGAGTTGATTTCCATCTCAAACACAGAGATATATACCAATATGGTGCACTCTATATGATATAAATTATAAAATGACAAAAGAATTTTTCCCACACTGAGAAGTTAGATACTACTACTTTTGGCCTTCTCTTACATATACTAGGTCTTCTCTTCCTCTGTATATTATACTTATACCGAGAATTGCCCTGATATACTATCCTTGTATGTTTATCTTCTCTATAGTTGTGGGTCACGACTCACTATTGCCCTATTTGGATGCGACCTTATATTATTTTTGTATATAACTGGTACATTGCGACCAATTTTTGCACTGTTTGCGGTGATGTATACCGTTCTCCCCTTCCCATCACCTTTCCGCATGTTCTAAAATTACAATATGAATATTAATAAAAAAAGTTGAACCGATGATCGCCTCTCTCTTTTTTTGGTCTGTTCCCTCTCAGCGATTTGGTTCACACATTATAGTTCTTTCTGCGCTATATATGATGTATATGTATGTACATGTGTATTGCTATATATAATTTCTACGATATGCAGATGTTTATGCCATTATCTATCCTTTTTTTATCCTGTACGTTTCTTGTCCTTGATGGGCGGATCCTCTCTCGTGTTACCGTCATGGGTTCGGAAAAAAACACATTACCGGTAAGTAATTACGTATTTTATTGATTCCTTTTTGAATGTACAGAGATACCATGAAAAGATCCTGAGGCCCATTGTTGTGCCGTTCATCCACAACCATCTCATCATGTTGCAGCATGATAATGTACTGCCATGTTGCAAGGATCTGTACACAATTCCTGGATCTGAAAACATCCTAGTTCTTGCATGGCCAGCATATTCACCAGACATGTCACACATTGAGCATGTGTGACGCTCTGGCCTATCAGATCGTCACAGGGTATTGTGCAATCCGCCCTTCTGCACAGTATCCACTCCTCCTTGGATACGGATCCTGGTCCTTTGGTGTTGCTAACAGCTTAGCCAGTCAAAATCCTAGAAACACTTTACACCGAACCCACCAGACACACCATTGGGGGGGCTGAAGGGAATAGGGCCGCCCATAGGGGTTGGTAGGGGAAAGTGAGAAAGTGACAGAGAAGTGAAACAGGAGTGAAAGGAGTAGGAGGTGGAAAGTGACTCTCTGGGAGAGAGAGGTCACCGGTCCGGAGCAGGGCTCCTGGAGTTTACTAGGTGGCAGACGTTGGTCTGGGCCTGGTAGGAGCTGGAACCCCGGTCGCAGGGGATCACGTCAAGGGGCATGGTCTGCTGAGGAGGGCAGCCGGCGGCCTTGAGCCATCACCGGACAGGGGCCAGTGGACCCTAGGCCGGGAAGTAGCTTCACACGTCCCGGTAATTTACCCGACGGGGGTGAAGACTTCACGATTCATCCCCAACCCGCTTCAAAATCGGGGTACTAGTGCACCGATGGGATAGGACTTTCCCAAATACAGTCCGAAGAAATCCTACGCGTGAACTCTGAGAGCAAGCTCACTCTGCTAGCCATATAGGTGAGTGGGACCAGAAAAGTTTCAAGCTTGAGGTTCCAACTAATGAGAAGGTGCAACGAAAAGGCCACAGGCAAGCAGCAACACCAAGGGCACGGATCCCAGTGTGCTCCCTCCAGGCTGCAGTGGTGCTCAGAATTCTGGTTTACAAGCTGTCGGTGTTATTATTCCTGGACTGAGTGAGTACGCTGAAAAGCCCCTTTTCTTCTACCCAACGGCACCCCAAATACCAACACCAAATAGGCCCCGGGGCACAAAACCCCTTCCCACAGAGGGGTTAAACATCCTGCTGCTACACCATCACCACCGGGCTCCCCCTCAATAGCAGCGGTGGTCTCCTACATTACCACGCACCGTGGGTGGTGTCACAAACTTCCTAATCCCCTTTTACATACTCCCCCTCTTCTTTTAATTCGAGTGTCCGCGTGAACCCCCCGAGGTCCGGAGATCCCTCGAGCCACCGCGGCTCCGGAACCGAGCAGCTCGGCCGCTGACAAGGGGGCGGTACACATGTTTGGGATGCTCTGGATCGGCGTATACAACAGGCTGTTCAAGTTCCTGTAAATATCTAGCAACTTCATAGCCATTGAAGAGGAGTATACCAATATTACACAGGCCACGAACAACAACTTGATCAACTCTATAAGGAGATGTGTTGCACTGTGTTTAGAGTGGCCTTTTATTGTGGCCAGCCTAAGGCAAACCTGTGCAATAATCATACTGTCTATTCTATGGCTGCGGGTAACCTGAGTGACGTCACCACTGACAGCACTACTCACTTCAGTTGCTCTGTGGAGCTCACAGTGAGCGGCGGTGTTCTACGGCGGCTCCTGTCAGCTTCCGATGTAGTAGAGCTGAAAGCGTCGTGGGACCTCGTGTGGATTACGATGGACCTAGAGGGATTGGGGATTAATAAAGTGGTGAAAGAGGGTGTTTTTTTGTCTTTTATTTCAAATAAAGGATTTTTCGGTGTTTGTGTTTGTTTACTTTCACTACATATTAATCATGGGGGGTGTCTCATAGGTGCCTGCCATGATTAACCTAGGACTTAGTGGCAGCTATGGGATACCATTAACTCCTTATTACCCCGATTGCCACCGCATCAGGGCAATTCGGGATGAGCCGGGTAGAGTCCCGGGACTGTCGCATCTAATGGATGCGGCAATTCCGGGCGGCTGCTGGCTGATATTTTTAGGCTGAGGGTTTCCCCATAATGTGGAGCTCCCCATCCTGAGAATACCAGCCCTCAGCCATGTGGCTTTACCTTGGCTGGTATCAAAATTTGGGGGGGGGACCGCACGCCGTTTTTTTTTAATTCTTTATTTATTTATTGTACTGTACGATATAGACCTGCCCACCGAAGGCTGTGATTGGTTGCAGTGAGACAGCTATCACTCAGCGTGGGGGCGGGTCTGACTGCAACCAATCATAGGCACCGGTGGGCAGGGGAAACAGTGAATACGAGATGGAATAATGAGCGGCCGACATATTTAAAGAGGAGAAGCCGCCGGAGCAGTGTTACAGCCGTTCAGCGCCAAGCCGGTGATCGGTGAGTATGAAAGAGGGGGTGAGAGGGAGAGACCGACAGAGAGAGAGACCGACAGAGAGAGAGACCGACAGAGAGAGTTAGAGACTGACCGAACAACAGAGAGAGAGACCAACACCGAGAGAGAGAGATATTTTCTAACCAGAAAAGAATCTACACATCTGATCATGCTCTGTTGCTAAAAGACGGAACTGTCGCTGGAATCCGTCATTTGACGGATTGGACGGATTCCGCCGCCCATAGGCTTCCATTATAACCATGACGGATGCCGACAGAATCCTGTGCACTGCGTTTTTTCCACGCTACAAAAAACGTTACATTCTGCGTTGCTTCCGCCCCAGCGGTCAGTCATTCCATGACTGATCAGTCGCATAGCGGATGCAACGCAGGGCCATCAGTCACAATCCGTCCTTAATACAAGTCTATGGGGGAAAAAAACGGAATCCTGCTAAATATTTTGTTGGACACCGTATTTCCGCAAGGCGACGGATTGTGACTGATGCAAAACAATGGAAGTGTGACTGTAACCTAACACATATTTAGACAAATTTGTGAACAATATTTGAGAAAAAAAAGGCCTTTTGTGTTCATAGAAAAAGTATTAGCTCTGTCACCAGGTTTTTGCTACTCCATATGAGAGCACTATGATGTAGAAGCAGAAACTCCAGCGATGTGTCACTTAATGTGTCACTTAATTGCTGCAGTTTTGATAAAATCACAGTTTAATCTGCTGCTGTTTTCTGAATGCTGAGCTCTCTATAACCCCAACTACATGACTGATTGGCAGTTTTCTGTGTACACTGTGCATAGACAGAAAGCAGTGATGGGGCATGGTTATACAGAGTCATGAATATGGAGGACCACATGGCAGCAGGTTTACTTGTCCTTTACTGATAATCTACTAAAAAAAACCTATGAGTTTATAAAAACTGCAGCAAGCAGCCCAGTAAGTGACACACCACAAGAATCATGGTATCTGCCCCTACAGTATGCTACTTTCAGATTTAGACTTGAGTATTTAAAAAAATTGGTCCAATTTTCATCCAGTAAAGTAGGACGAATTAAATCCGAATGGTCTTCCATGTGTAAAGCGAGTGCAATTTTTTCTCTCTTGTCTTCCATGTGACATCCGTGTGTTATCCATATGCAATGTGATTTTCATCATGCATTTTTAATCAAAAGTCTATTAACTTAAGGGCCTGTTTGCTTTCTAACTCTATAAATGAATACTCCACAAGGCCCCACATTGACAGCACATACATGAGATTTGTAGGATATCCGCTACCCAGTTCTCCCTATTTTTCTGGTTGCATTATATGTTTCCTAAAACATATCTTTACCTTTAACGTTCAACACTACAGAACGTGTTCTATTACACGGAGTGCTGTCTAGGCAGTTTGGGGTACACGACTAGTACTTGTGAGCCAACGCACCACAAGAGTAGAGATGAGCCACCCTCTAAAGGCTCGAGTTCGGTTCGGTTCATCGAACGGAGGCCGCATTCGAGTTTGGTTTGATGAACCGTTCGACGAACCTCTCGAACCCCATTGAAAACAATGGGAGGCAAACAAAAACACATAGAAACACATAGAAAACACCTTCAAAGGTGTCCAAAAGGTGACAACCAACTCCCAAGACACCACAAACACATGGGAAAGTGACAAGGACAAATACCCATACGAAAACAAAGCAGCTGGACGAGGAAAAAGAGGAGGAGACACAGATATAGGCATGTCATGCCCTTCTAAAATCATGGAAAACACAGCAAGGGTACTCCAAGCAGAGTCTCCCTTTTTTCCAAAAATTGGGCCGCACACACCACAACTTCAGTGGCATCACTTGTGCCCCAGTTGCAAACTGGACATGTTGATTAGCATCAAGCACATTCAAAAATACGCCAGCCTTAACTGTCCCCAGGATGACACCGGGGTAGTTAGTAAAGTCCTTGCTGAACCATGATTTGTTCATCTTGGCTCATTTTTAAAAACACATCTAGGGTAACTCCTGGCAGAGTCTCATTTTTTACCAAAAATTGGGCCACACACACCACAACTTCCGTGGCATCACTTGTGCCCCAGTTGCAAACTGGACAGGTTTATTTGCATCAAGCACATTCAAAAATATGCCAGCCTTAACTGTCCCCAGGATGACACTGGGGTAGGTAGCAAAGTACTTGCTGAACCATGACTTGTTCATCTTGGCTCATTTTTAAAAGCACATCAAGGGTTACTCCAAGCGGAGTCTCCCTTTTTTCCAAAAATAGGGCCATACACACCACAACTTCAGTGGCATCACTTGTGCCCCAGTTGCAGACTGGACAGGTAGATTTGCATCAAGCACAGTCAAAAATACGCCAGCCTTTACTCTCCCCAGGATGACACAGGGGTAGTAAAGTCCTTGCTGATCCATGACTTGTTCATCTTGATGAACGTTAGTTTGTCCACATTGTCACTGGACAGACGCGTGCGCTTATCTGTCAGCACACACCCAGCAGCACTGTAGACACGTTCAGAGACAACGCTGGCTGCGGGACACGACAAGATCTCCAAGGCGTAAGTGGCGAGCTCAGGCCATTTTTCAAGATTTGAAGCCCAAAATGAGCAAGGCTCCAGTTGCAAAGTGATGGTATCGATGTTCATTTGGAGATACTCCTGTATCATCCTCTCCAGCCGTTGACTATGTGTCAGACTTCTTGTCTCTTGCGGCCTTGCATTGGATGGTCTAAAAAAATTATGAAACAATTCCATAAAATTGCTGTAGCGCAGGCACACCTTTCTTGGAGAAGTAGTGACGACTGGGCATCTGGTACTGGGGCAGTGCGACTGACATAAGGTCTCGAAAATCCTCTGTGTCCACCAGGCGGAAAGGCAGCATTTCGGTAGCCAAGAGCTTACAGAGCGATAAAGTCAACCCCTTAGCTATGTCATGGCTCGGAGGAAATGGCCTTTTATTTGTCCACATCTGAGGGACCGAGATCTGGCTGCTGTGTGGAGACGGTGTTGAGCAGGGTGTCCATGGAAAACTGCAGGTCTGTGAGGAAAGTGCAGGCATGATGTTACCTTCATCCAAAGTTGGTGCTCTTGATGTATGAGAGAGCTCTACACCAGCACTTGTTTCCCCTTCCAAAACAACTGACGACCTGCCAAGCAAACTGCCTGTTGCGGTTAAAGAGGTGGAAGGTCTGCGTGGAAAAACATGTGTGACAGCTGTCCCCACAGTCATAGAGGAAGAAGATCGCGCGGATGCACTTGAAGGGGCAGACGGTGGTTGGCCCGCTCCGCTAGGCCGCATTGTAGCACAGTGAGCTTCCCACTGGGACTTATGCTTGTTATTCATGTGACGATTCATGGAAGAAGTTGTCAAACTAGTGAGCTTTTGGCCTCTACTTATAGATTGGCGACAAATCTTACATATCATATGATTTGGGAGATCCTTTGCGAGGTCAAAAAAGGACCAGGCTAGGCAAGGCTTAGAGCCCATGCGACCTGCAGAGCCACCCCGACTTGTGCTCAGAGGCAGAGTTATGGCTGAGGATGCAGTTGTTGATGTGCTTCCAGTACTCCGACTCTGTCCAGGAAGGAACAAGGTAACTTCGTCGTCAGTCGCATCCTCCTCCACCGCATCTGCTGACCTCCTCGAGTGCGTGAATGTGGGTTGATAGTAAGTGGGATCTAGAACTTCATCATCAAGCATTGTGTTTGCACTCCCCTCGCCCTCAGACCTAACCTCTTCCTGCCCTGACTGAATAGTTAAGTTGTAATCCCAATCTGATATCTGCGTCTCATCGTCATCAGTATGTTCCTCATTGTCTCCACCAACAGGTGTTACAGTTTGGGAATGAGGGTGTAAATTATGCTCAGAAACTTGGTCATCAGGGTCTGAATCAGATTCACAAAGCTTCTGGTCATCACTGCAGATCATTTCCTGGTCTCTACTCACTGTAGCTTGGGAGCAGACCTCTGATTCCCAGGGTATAGTGTGACTGAACAGCTCTGCAGACTCAGCCATCTCTGTTACACCATACTCTGCATGGCGGGTGGAGACTTGAGAGCTGGGAGAAAGCAAGTGCGATTGGGGTGACAACTCAGAGGACTGTTGTTTTTTGGATGTTGAAGTTGAGGTGGAGGAGAGGCCACTTGTTGGAGCACTTGCAATCCATCCAAGCCAGTAGCGTAGCTAGCGGGGGGGCAGAGGGTGCCGCCGCCCCGGGCCCTGTGCTCAGAGGGGGCCCACCCGGAGCTGCAATACCATTAACTATATCAGCGTGCACAGCGCGCCGATATAGTTAACCTCTGCGGCAGTGCGGAGGAGACATAATCTCCCTGCGCTGCTACTGATGACAGCGCACACGCAGGACACAAAGTCCCGGCGTGGTGACGTCATCGCTCAGCGCCGGGCGGGGGGGGAGGCAATTGCCCCCCTGGCTGCTCTCCCAGCTATTGTTGAGGGCCGGCCGCGGGCCGCCTGCTGCATAATGTCATTATAACACACATGGCCGTGCAGAGTGAATTGCACGCGGCCGTGTCTCTTGTACTAAGATGTGGCCGGCCACACTGACAGGCGCAGACAGTGCTGACCGCCACATAGTACAGGAGACCCGGCCGCTGGCATGCACAGTGCGCGGCCACGTGCGTTATAATGACGTCATGCAGTGCGCGCTGCCTCCATCCAGTGTTGTGGCTGCATCCCAGTGATTAGAAGCTGACTGGGTAGTGGGCGTGACCGGCTTTGTTAGTGGGCGTGGCCATGTTTCCTCCCGTCCACTATAATCATGTAGGCTTCGCCCCCCCCTCTCCCCCTGCGCCCCCCTGCACCCTCCATCTGGAGGTCTTACCTTGGTCCCCGCTTCTATCATAAAGAACTCCAGGACACCTGGAGTTTCTTTCTGTCATCACCTGCGTTGCTGAGGTCCCGCCCCTTCTGATCACATGGGCGTGACGTCGCCACAGGTCCTTTAGCTTAGAGGGATTTACCAAGGCATGAAACAAGTCTGTGGCTGCACGAGAGAGAAGTGTCCCCCAATCATCAAAAGTAAAAAGCACCTCCAGTATGTGTCTGTGTATAGGATTGTGTCTGTCTTTTGTGTATGATTATTTGTATGTGAATGTTTTCAAATATGTATACACTTCTATGTGACTATATCTGTGTATGTGTCTGTATATATGTGTGTGTATATGGCTGTACGCAGGTGTCTGTATATATGTGTGTGTATACGGCTGTACGCAGGTGTCTGTATATATGTGTGTGTATATGGCTGTACGCAGGTGTGTGTATGTGTGTACGGCTGTACGCAGGTGTCTGTATGTGTATACGGCTGTACACAGGTGTCTGTATATATGTGTGTGTATATGGCTGTATGCAGGTGTGTGTATGTGTGTACGGCTGTACGCAGGTGTCTGTATGTGTATATTGCTGTATGCAGGTGTGTGTATGTTTATACAGCTGTACGCAGATGTCTGTATGTGTATATGGCTGTACGCAGGTGTGTGTATGTGTGTACGGCTGTACGCAGGTGTCTGTATGTGTATATGGCTGTATGCAGGTGTCTGTATGTTTATACAGCTGTACGCAGGTGTCTGTATGTGTATACGGCTGTATGCAGGTGTGTGTATGTGTGTACAGCTGTACGCAGATGTCTGTATGTGTATACGGCTGTACGCAGGTGTCTGTATGTGTATACGGCTGTACGCAGATATCTGTATGTGTATACGGCTGTACGCAGATGTCTGTATGTGTATACGGCATTACGCAGATGTCTGTATGTGTATACGGCTGTACGCAGATGTCTGTATGTGTATACGGCTGTACGCAGGTGTGTATGTGTATACGGCTGTACGCAGGGGTGTCTGTATGTGTATACGGCTGTACGCAGGTGTCCGTATGTGTATACGGCTGTACGCAGATGTCTGTATGTGTATACGGCTGTACGCAGGTGTGTATGTGTATACGGCTGTACGCAGGGGTGTCTGTATGTGTATACGGCTGTACGCAGGTGTCTGTATGTGTATACGGCTGTAACGAAGAAAAAAAAAATTATTCAGCTCACCCGTATATGTATCCGCTCAGTTCAGGTGGGATACAGGATGTCCACCGGACAGGCAGATCCGTAGAGGCAATAGCAAGGAGACAGGATGGGACTCAGCACCAATTCCAGGATAGCAAAAATATAAATCCAACGAAAAATTTTTAAAAGTGTAGAAACTTTATTCAATGATTAAAAATCCAAGAAAAACATCATCGGTTCCATGAAAACATCATGGCTTGACGCGTTTCGGACAGTTGGAATATAGATAAGTCCTTAATCATAAGCATCTACGGCTGTACGCAGGTGTCTGTATGTGTATACGGCTGTACGCAGGGGTGTCTATGTGTGTACGGCTGTACGCATGTGTCTGTGTATACGGCTGTACGCAGGTGTCTGTATGTGTATACGGCTGTACGCAGGGGTGTCCATGTGTATACGGCTGTACGCAGGTGTGTCCATGTGTATACGGCTGTACGCAGGTGTGTGTGTGTATACGGCTGTACGCGGGTGTCTGTAAGGAGCTGTAGGCCCATCATACTGTGCATAGGGGAGGTGTAGAGGTATATTATGTATAGGGATGGGGTAGAGGCATCTTACTGTGTATAGGGGAGCCATGGGAACATCATACTGTGTACAGGGGAGGTATAAGGGCTTCATACTGTGTATAGGGGAGCTGTACATGGGAGGGACATTATTAAATGTTAAGTGGACACTTAGGAACCATTATTGTTATAGGGGAAGTCAGGGTATTGTGACCGTGAAAGGCACACTGGGGGCTCTATTACTTTCTAGGAACAATATGTGGGCACCTTTCTAGGGCACTTACACAGGTCATTAATATTTTCTAGGGGGAAATGTTACCATTTAGAGGACACAAATGAGGCATTTTACCATGTAAAGAGCACAGTGGTGGCATTAATATGTGGGGGGCACAGTGGTGGAATTAATATGTGGGGGGCACAGTGGTGGCATTACTATGTGGAGGCACGGTGGTGGCATTATTATTTGGGGGCACAGTGGTGGCATTATTATGTGGAGGCACGGTGGTGGCATTATTATTTGGGGGCACAGTGGTGGCATTATTATGTGGGGGGCACAGTGGTGGCATTACTATGGGGGGCACAGTGGTGGCATTACTATGGGGAGGCACAGTGGTGGCATTATTATGTGGGGGCACAGTGGTGGCATTATTATGTGGAGGCACAGTGGTGGCATTAATATGTGGAGGGCACAGTGGTGGCATTATTATGTGGAGGCACAGTGGTGGCATTATTATGTGGAGGCACAGTGGTGGCATTATTATGTGGAGGCACAGTGGTGGCATTATTATGTGAGGGTACAGTGGTGGTATTATTATGTGGAGGCACAGTGGTGGCATTATTATGTGTGTCCATGTGTATACGGCTGTACGCAGGTGTGTGTATGTGTATACGGCTGTACGCGGGTGTCTGTAAGGAGCTGTAGGCCCATCATACTGTGTATAGGGGAGGTGTAGAGGTATATTATGTATAGGGAAGGGGTAGAGGCATCTTACTGTGTATAGGGGAGCCATGGGAACATCATACTGTGTATAGGGGAGGTATAAGGGCTTCATACTGTGTATAGGGGAGCTGTACATGGGAGGGACATTATTAAATGTTAAGTGGACACTTAGGAACCATTATTGTTATAGGGGAAGTCAGGGTATTGTGACCGTGAAAGGCACACTGGGGGCTCTATTACTTTCTAGGAACAATATGTGGGCACCTTTCTAGGGCACTTACACAGGTCATTAATATTTTCTAGGGGGAAATGTTACCATTTAGAGGGCACAAATGAGGCATTTTACCATGTAAAGAGCACAGTGGTGGCATTAATATGTGGGGGGCACAGTGGTGGAATTAATATGTGGGGGGCACAGTGGTGGCATTACTATGTGGAGGCACGGTGGTGGCATTATTATTTGGGGGCACAGTGGTGGCATTATTATGTGGAGGCACGGTGGTGGCATTATTATTTGGGGGCACAGTGGTGGCATTATTATGTGGGGGGCACAGTGGTGGCATTACTATGGGGGGCACAGTGGTGGCATTACTATGGGGAGGCACAGTGGTGGCATTATTATGTGGGGGCACAGTGGTGGCATTATTATGTGGAGGCACAGTGGTGGCATTAATATATGGAGGGCACAGTGGTGGCATTATTATGTGGAGGCACAGTGGTGGCATTATTATGTGGAGGCACAGTGGTGGCATTATTATGTGGAGGCACAGTGGTGGCATTATTATGTGAGGGTACAGTGGTGGTATTATTATGTGGAGGCACAGTGGTGGCATTATTATGTGGAGGCACAGTGGTGGCATTATTATGTGGAGGCACAGTGGTGGCATTATTATGTGGAGGCACAGTGGTGGCATTATTATGTGGGGGGCACAGTGGTGGCATTATTATGTGAGGGTACAGTGGTGGTATTATTATGTGGAGGCACAGTGGTGGCATTATTATGTGGAGGCACAGTGGTGGCATTATTATGTGGGGGACACAGTGGTGGCATTATGTGGAGGCACAGTGGTGGCATTAATATGTGGGGGCCACAGTGGTGGCATTATTATGTGGAGGCACAGTGGTGGCATTATGTGGAGGCACAGTGGTGGCATTATTATGTGGGGGACACAGTGGTGGCATTATGTGGAGGCACAGTGGTGCCATTATTAAGTGGGAGGCACAGTGGTGACATTATGTGAGGGCACAGTGGTGGCATTACTATGTGGGGGGCACAGTGGTGGCATTAATATGTTCGGAGCACAGTGGTGGCATTACTATGTGGAGGCACAGTGGTGGCATTATTATGTGGAGGCACAATGGTGGCATTATTATGTGGGGGCACAGTGGTGGCATTACTATGGGGGGGCACAGTGGTGGCATTATTATGTGGGGGCACAGTGGTGGCATTATTATGTGGAGGCACAGTGGTGGCATTATTATGTGGGGGGCACAGTGGTGGCTTTATTATGTGGGACCACAGTGGTGGCATTATTATGTGGAGGCACAGTGGTGGCATTATTATGTGGAGGCACAGTGGTGGCAGTATTATGTGGGGGACACAGTGGTGGCATTATGTGGGGGCACAGTGGTGGCATTATTAAGTGGGAGGCACAGTGGTGACATTATGTGAGGGCACAGTGGTGGCATTACTATGTGGGGGGCAAAATGGTGGCATTAATATGTTCGGAGCACAGTGGTGGCATTACTATGTGGAGGCACAGTGGTGGCATTATTATGTGGAGGCACAGTGGTGGCATTATTATGTGGGGGCACAGTGGTGGCATTATTATGTGGGGGGCACAGTGGTGGCATTACTATGGGGGGGCACAGTGGTGGCATTATTATGTGGGGGCACAGTGGTGGCATTACTATGGGGAGGCACAGTGGTGGCATTATTATGTGGGGGCACAGTGGTGGCATTATTAAGTGCGAGGCACAGTGGTGACATTATGTGGGGGCGCAGTGGTGGCATTATTATGTGGAGGCACAGTGGTGGCATTATTATGTGAGGGCACAGTGGTGGCATTACTATGTGGGGGGCACAGTGGTGGCATTATTATGTGGGGGCACAGTGGTGGCATTATTATGTGTGGCAGTAAGAGGAGCATGGTTTTTGTGCACACAGCAGGTGCAGTAATAGGGACACACACGGCAGCAGTGGCTCAGTATTGGGGTGACGGCAGGATGAGGAGTTTGTGCAGGTTGGGATTAGATGGGGTTCGGTGCCGGAAGTGTGAGGAGTCAAATATGTCTTTGTTGTAATTTCTGTAGATGAGTTGTGGCTGGAAGAAGTTGTCATGTCGGTCTGGGCCAGATGGAAAACACAGAAAAGGTGAACAACTCCATCCGAAAGAACGTCAGCTGTAAGTCACCATCTATAACTGCACTGTGACCTCTTGTATGTGCTGCAGCACCGATATCTACCACTATATAGTCACCATATAGCGGTAATATCAGTGTCATCTGCCGAGGTCCACTATACCCACGATTAGTCTGCGCCACCGTAGTTATCATGGTTACCTGGTTAGGGGCCCACTCAGATGTTTTGCCCCCCCTGAGCTGAAACCCTAGCTACGCCACTGATCCAAGCAAGTTCTTTTTTGGTGCATCATCTACCTTTTTATAGTTGTTCGGTTCCGTAAAAAAGGGAGCACATCAGATTGGCCACGGAAAGTAGTAGACATCTTACTTTTGCTGGAAGATGGCCTTTCTTCAGCAGATGTTAATGTAGGTTTCCCATCTACACCATGGACACAAACTTTTTTTCCTTTTCCAACACGCCTGTTCCCCTTTCCACCAGCATCTGTCCTTTTGCCACTCATTTTGTTAGCAACAAGATTGGACACTTAAAATGTGGTAGCAAAAATGGAGAGGTGGTGTAGATTGCAGAGGTGGTCTAGCTTTATTGACAGCTGAAGAACCAACACTGATTATCCCGGTCAATTTTAGGATGCCCCTGTCGCGGGCGGAGGAGGGGACGCCGCGCTCTCCCTCTACTCGGGTCCGGCTGCCGCTGCGGCTGCTGCGGCCTGCTGCTGCTCGGTGGCTCGAGCGATGGGCCGGATCCCGGGGACTCGAGCGGCGCTCCTCGCCCGTGAGTAAAAGGGGATTGGGATTTGGGATAGTTTATTGTCCGTGACGCCACCCACGGTTGTGGTGATTAAGTGGACACCACCGCTGCTCTGTCTGGGGAGCCCGGGAGTGATGGTATGGAGCAGCCAGTTGTTGATGTGCCCCTCCGTGGTTAGGGGGTTTGGTGGTCCCGGGGCCCAGTGATGGTGTTGGGATGGTGGACAGGTGGGTATGGGGCCTGTGGAGGTGCAGGGGCGCAGGGGCAGCGCTGTGCCGCACGGCACGGAGGTACTCACTCAGCCAGTAAACACGACACAGTTCTCGGTAAACAAACAGCTGGTTGGACGGGTCCCTCGGACGGTTACTGTGCTGCGGTTCCCTGCAGTTAGCGGTGACGGTCTCTTCCCTGCACCCATGTAAAGTCTCTTGGTAGCGATGGGTCCCCACCGGTTACCCACTCCTCGGCTTCAATCTGGGCCGAAGGAGCCCTACTTTGCCCGCAGGCGCTGGCCCTGGGAAACTGGTGCCCTGGCGGTGGCGGTGTCTCCCCTTCACGGTCGGGCTGTTGCCTTCAATCGGGACTTGGTTGTTAGGAGACAGAGGTCCCCTTCACTGACGGATTTGGCAAATTATGGCGACTCCTAGCCTTGCCGGGATCCGAAAGGCCCCTGCCCTGGTGCTGACTGTTCTTCGTATACTGCTCCAGTACCGCCGGGTCACCACCCGTCCGCGGTCCTTCCAGCAACCTCCAAACAGTCCCCCTGCAGACTATCACCGCCGTCTGCTGACCTTGCTGTCTCTGTCCGGGGCACACACCCGGACCAACTTCAGGCTTTCTTAACTGTTTCTTTTCTGTCACCACTCTTACTGTCCTCCTTTACCACTTCACTGTTTACTCCTTCACTACCCTAGCTGTTCTGCCTGGTTCTCCTGCCTCCAGGGCTGTGAACTCCTCGGTGGGCGGAGCCAACCGCCTGGCCTACCCCCTGGTGTGGACATCAGCCCCTGGAGGAAGGCAACAAGGATTTTAGGTTAGCCTAGATGTACCTGCCGGGAATGTGGGGTGCATGTGATGTTGTGACTTGTGACCCCTGGCTTGCCCAGGGTGTCACATTCCCCCTTAGAAAAACGCAGACCGTCCTCGGGCTGCCCGTCCAACACCGGTTTTATTTTCCTTTTGTTTTTCTGTAAAATAGGAAAAACGGTAACATATATACAATTTATGGCATCATCCCACATCGGGAGGTTCAGTTCTTAAACGTTGCAAACATTAACACGGTTAACGGTTACGGTCTCCGCTCTCTCCCACCCAAGTAACCTGGCCCTGATGCTGCCCCTACAGCCCAGGCAGCACCACTTGACCCCAGTCCTGCACAAGTCACCCGAGCGGGATCTGTCCTCCCCCTCCAGAGGGTAGCCACCGGTTCCTGTGGTGGCTGGGCCCCAGCCTGCTCTGCTGTGGGCCCTCCCTCCAACCTGCCTCTCCGGAGGCGGTAATTGCGGAAACGGTAACGGTAACACAACTTATTTACAAGCCACTAACGTCTGTGGTTGCCCTGCAAGTTCACGGGCTTGTCCATAGGAGTTCTTATGCATATTTTCCAAACGGTCCCCACGGGGACAACGGTGTCGGCAACGGCCGGTTTCCAATCACGGTTGAATCAGGTGAAGCTTCGGTAATCAATTTCTCTTATCATTAAACTTTCAAACAAACACACTGGTGGTCCCAACGGGGATGGTGCAACGGTGCTCCGCTGCCATTACTGTGCACTTCCGTCCTCCTCCCCCGGCTCTGGGTGGAAGAACACGGGCACCAGCCCCTCCAGCGCATAGCAAGCGCGGCGAGGAAGGGCCGCCCGATACCCGTTGTTTCCACTCCGGGGGATATAAGTGGCCTCCGTGCCCTGCAGAGCGACGACTCCTTCATCTTCCTCCGAGACGGGCTCGGTGTCAGGTCCGGAATCACTATCGTCCGTCCCTGCGCCAGGCGGGTTGCCGCCAGCTGCCGCAGCTTCCAGGCTTGTCACTCTCTCGGCCACGGTCACGAAGGGGTGTACGCCCGATGGGCCAGGCGCAGCGCGGTGCACGGGCAAGGAGGGCAGAGGTGGTATGGGGGCCAGGGGTAGACCGGGTCCCTCAGCCGCAGCGGCCGGTCCCTCGGGGACATAGGGGCGTGGGTCACTCACCAGCTCCTCCATCATGGCCTCCATTCCATACACTCGTGCAACTGCAGCTGCGTCCTCCACCTCCGCGGTCCACTGTTCCATCAACCGGCAGATCTGGTCCCGGTAGTGTCGGCAGATCCCTGCCGACCGGGCCCTCAGCCATGCCGCTGTTCCGGGCACCGGTTCGGTAGCCTCCGCATAGCTAGGGGGAGCGGCCATTCTTTGCAGGGGTCGGTGGATCGTGGGGCCCCAGCTTCCTTATCTGTATAGCCGCGGCTACATGCGGCCAGCCGCCATTCCGTCTCCCTCAGCCTCTTTCCGGCCCCTCCTATATCGGGGCGGGGTTTTGGCCTTCGCGCCTCTGCTACTCGAGAAGACGCTCGAGCGGGAACTTTTCGCGCCAAAGATGGCGACTTCTGAAATTTTCCGAAAGGCCCCTGCCCTGGTGCTGACTGTTCTTCGTATACTGCTCCAGTACCGCCGGGTCACCACCCGTCCGCGGTCCTTCCAGCAACCTCCAAACAGTCCCCCTGCAGACTATCACCGCCGTCTGCTGACCTTGCTGTCTCTGTCCGGGGCACACACCCGGACCAACTTCAGGCTTTCTTAACTGTTTCTTTTCTGTCACCACTCTTACTGTCCTCCTTTACCACTTCACTGTTTACTCCTTCACTACCCTAGCTGTTCTGCCTGGTTCTCCCACCTCCAGGGCTGTGAACTCCTCGGTGGGCGGAGCCAACCGCCTGGCCCACCCCCTGGTGTGGACATCAGCCCCTGGAGGAAGGCAACAAGGCTTTTAGGTTAGCCTAGATGTACCTGCCGGGAATGTGGGGTGCATGTGATGTTGTGACCTGTGACCCCTGGCTTGCCCAGGGCATCACACCCCTAACAGTGGCAGCACAGTTTGCAATTAGAATTACGTTGCTAAAAATTGACAGGTGTGTACAATGCAGAGGTGGTCTAGCTTTATTGACTGCTGACAAACCAACACTGAGTATCCCGGTCAATTTTAGCATGCCCCTAACAGTGGCCAGCAAAGTTTGCAATTAGAATTGCGTAGCAAAAATGGACAGGTGTGTAGCATGCACAGGTGCTGTTGGTCAGTGGACAGCAAAGGAACACTAACTTAGTATTCCAGACACTTTTAGGATGCCACAAAAAGTGTCAGCTCTTTGGTGAAATAAAATAGTGTGGCAAAAATGGGCAGGTGGGTACAATGCCCGGGTGCTGTGGGTCAGTGGACAGCAAATGAACACTAACTTAGTATTCCAGACACTTTTAGGATGCCACAACAAGTGTCAGCTCTTTGGGGTAATAAAATAGCCTGGAAAAAAATGGCCAGGTGGGTAGAATGCAGGGGTGCTGTGGGTCAGAGAACAGCAAAGGAACACTAACTTAGTATTCCAGACACTTTTAGGATACCACAAAAAGTGTCAGCTCTTTGGGCAAATAAAATAGCGTGGCAAAAATGGGCAGGTGGGTACAATGCCCGGGTGCTGTGAGTCAGTGAACAGCAAAGGAACACTAACTTAGTATTCTAGACACTTTTAGGATGCCCCAAAAAGTGTCAGCTCTTTGGGGTAATAAAATGGCGTGGCAAAAAATGGCCAGGTGGGTTTTGAATGCAGGGGTGCCGTGGGTCAGTGGACAGCAAAGGAACACTAAGTTAGTATTCCAGATACTTTTAGGATGCCACAAAAAGTGTCAGCTCTTGGGGTAATAAAATAGCGTGGAAAAAAATGGGCAGGTGGGTAGAATGCAGGGGTGCTGTGGGTCAGTGGACAGCAAAGTAACACTAACTTAGTATTCCAGACACTTTTAGGATGCCACAAAAAGTATCAGGTCTTTGGGGTAATAAAATAGCGTGGCAAAAAATGGCCAAACTGGTTACAAAGTGCCTTAAGGATAGCAAAGTCAATGTTTTGGAGTGGCCATCACAAAACCCTGATTTCAATCCTATTGAAAATTTATGGGCAAAGCTAAAAAGGCAGGTGCGAGCAAGGTGACCTATAAACATGGCTCAGTTACCTCAGTTCTGTCAGGAGGAATGGGTCCAAATTCCTACCAACTATTGTGAGAAGCTTTAGTTTAGATTTTGATAGATCGGACATTTCTGAAAGTAGCTATACCAAATATGTTTTTTTTATTGTTTTATTTACAATGGGGCAACATTTTTCTTTAACTTTTTATTGAACATTGAAAGGCTTGCTGTAGACTATGTGTCTGAGATGAATAGTCCAAGGCAGGTTCCCGATAGCTTCTTCCTGCTTCCCATAACTGAAAAGTCTTTCCCTAATAAAACATAAATAGCTGCAATAACATAGCCAGTGTCCGATTTATGCAGCCTGCGGTTTGGGCAGAATGAATCAGCTGGAAGGTGCATTTGAAGTCCCACATAACACTAGCATGTCAGAGGTGGGAACCTCGTACCTTCTCTCTTATGGAAATGACTGATGATATATCCCTAATCAAACACTAGCTTATAGCACGCATGGTGCACACTCTGAGGCTCCATATATCTCAAAACAGGCAGACATACCATTGGTACAACCTGGGCAGCAACACAGGTGCACAATAGTTAAGGGGATCCAATTTCTCCTCCAAAGCAAGTAGAATTGTGCATTATGATGAGCTATTGCACTGCAAAGGACCCATATATTATTTTAGGCCTGGCACCCTCTTCTGTATGGCCCCCTCATATGTGGAAGGAAGTAAAAAGATCAGCTTGAGGGCTCATTCAGACAACCGTTCCGTTTGTTCTGGTCAGTTAATTTTTTTTTTACTGACCTACTGACAAGACCATGTTTTCAATGTTTTTTATGTAGGAACGGATGGCACACGAAAGTGCTTCTGTGTGCCATCCGTGCCCGTATGTCCGTTCCATTATTATGGATCATGTCCTATTCTGTTTCGTAAAATATGGACCATGACACAATACAAGTCAGTGGGTCCACAAAATCCCTGAAAGTCACATGGAAGCACTTCCATGTGGCTTTTGTCTATTGGTGCCCCTGCAGTCTATGTCCCACTGCCCTGGCCAGCACCGCAGTGATTCACTCAGCAGTGTGAGCAGCTGCTGGGATGACGAGCGCTGCCATCAAGAGGTTAGCAAAGTTCATTTCCTGCGATGATGAAGTCCGCTGAACTCGTCACCTCAGGGCTTGTCACTGAGTTCCATGCCGGCCGTGATCTGACCTCAGGTCTCACGGACGGCCTGAGACTGTGCCTAGCGGTGAGGTCACGGGCTTCCGCGATACTTCGCATGAGAACGCGGGGGTCATGGAACTCAGTGATGAGCACTGGTGTCACGAGTTCAGTGGACTTCATCACCGCAGGTAATGTACCTAGCTAACCTCATGACGTCGGCGCTCGACAATCCCTGCAGTGACCTGGCCTGACCTAATGATGTTAGCTTAGGTCACTGCACTGCTCTCCCAGCCAATGGGGAACATTCTGTTCTTCATTGACTGGGACAATGAGTATGGATCGTCGTGGGTCCACCTTATTGGATTACTCCAGACCCGGATTTGTTTTATCTTTTCAATTAATTGGTGAAAGAGGGAATGTGTTGGGGATTGTTTTTTCAAATAAAAATGTTATTGTTGTCTATTTTTTTTATTACTGACTGGGTTAGTGATGTCAGGTAGCTGATAGACACCATCACATCACTAATGTCAGGGCTTGATGCCAGCAGACATTACACAGCTGGTATCAACCCATATATTACCCCGTTTGCCACCGCAGCGGGCAACGGGTTCAGCCGGGGTGAAGCACCAGGATTGGCGCATCTAATGGATGCACCACTTCTGGCGCGGCTGTGGCCTGCTATTTTTACACTGGGAAGGGTCCAATAACCGTGGACCTCCCTAGTCTGAGAATACAAGACCACAGCTGTCTCCTTTACCTTGGCTAGTGATCCAATTTGGGGGGGACCACACATTTTTTGTTTTAAATTATGTATTTAATTTATAATCACAGCGTGGGGTGCCCTCTGTTTGAGATTACCAGCCAAGGTAGAGCTGCCAGCTATGGTCTGCAGGCTGCCGCTGTCTGTTTCACCTTAGCTGGCTACAAAAAATAGGGGGGACCCCACGTCGTTTTTTGGGGGGGGGGAAATAATGAATTTGGGGCTAAAAACAAGGCTTAACACCCTTTAATGCCACATGAAAGGTACTAAAGGGTGCAAAATTGCAAAATGCTGGGGAGTCCGACATTATATATGTCTTTATGTCTTTCTTGTCTATCTATCTTGTCTATCTATCTATCTATCTATCTATCTTGTCTATCTATCTATCTATCTATCTACAGTTAGGTCCAGAAATATTTGGACAGTGACACAAGTTTTGTTATTTTAGCTGTTTACAAAAACATGTTCAGAAATACAATTATATATATAATATGGACTGAAAGTGCACACTCTCAGCTGCAATATGAGAGTTTTCACATCCAAATCGGAGAAAGGGTTTAGGAATCATAGCTCTGTAATGCATAGCCTCCTCTTTTTCAAGGGACCAAAAGTAATTGGAAAAGGGCCTCTAAGGGCTGCAATTAACTCTGAAGGCGTCTCCCTCGTTAACCTGTAATCAATGAAGTAGTTAAAAGGTCTGGGGTTGATTACAGGTGTGTGGTTTTGCATTTGGAAGCTGTTGCTGTGACCAGACAACATGCGGTCTAAGGAACTCTCAATTGAGGTGAAGCAGAACATCCTGAGGCTGAAAAAAAAGAAAAAATCCATCAGAGAGATAGCAGACATGCTTGGAGTAGCAAAATCAACAGTCGGGTACATTCTGAGAAAAAAGGAATTGACTGGTGAGCTTGGGAACTCAAAAAGGCCTGGGCGTCCACGGTTGACAACAGTGGTGGATGATCGCCGCATACTTTCTTTGGTGAAGAAGAACCCGTTCACAACATCAACTGAAGTCCAGAACACTCTCAGTGAAGTAGGTGTATCTGTCTCTAAGTCAACTGTAAAGAGAAGACTCCATGAAAGTAAATACAAAGGGTTCACATCTAGATGCAAACCATTCATCAATTCCAAAAATAGACAGGCCAGAGTTAAATTTGCTGAAAAACACCTCATGAAGCCAGCTCAGTTCTGGAAAAGTATTTTATGGACAGATGAGACAAAGATCAACCTGTACCAGAATGATGGGAAGAAAAAAGTTTGGAGAAGAAAGGGAACAGCACATGATCCAAGGCACACCACATCCTCTGTAAAACATGGTGGAGGCAACGTGATGGCATGGGCATGCATGGCTTTCAATGGCACTGGGTCACTTGTGTTTATTGATGACATAACAGCAGACAAGAGTAGCCGGATGAATTCTGAAGTGTACCAGGATATACTTTCAGCCCAGATTCAGCCAAATGCCGCAAAGTTGATCGGACGGCGCTTCATAGTACAGATGGACAATGACCCCAAGCATACAGCCAAAGCTACCCAGGAGTTCATGAGTGCAAAAAAGTGGAACATTCTGCAATGGCCAAGTCAATCACCAGAACTTAACCCAATTGAGCATGCATTTCACTTGCTCAAATCCAGACTTAAAACGGAAAGACCCACAAACAAGCAAGACCTGAAGGCTGCGGCTGTAAAGGCCTGGCAAAGCATTAAGAAGGAGGAAACCCAGCGTTTGGTGATGTCCATGGGTTCCAGACTTAAGGCAGTGATTGCCTCCAAAGGATTCGCAACAAAATATTGAAAATAAAAATATTTTGTTTGGGTTTGGTTTATTTGTCCAATTACTTTTGACCTCCTAAAATGTGGAGTGTTTGTAAAGAAATGTGTACAATTCCTACAATTTCTATCAGATATTTTTGTTCAAACCTTCAAATTAAACGTTACAATCTGCACTTGAATTCTGTTGTAGAGGTTTCATTTCAAATCCAATGTGGTGGCATGCAGAGCCCAACTCGCGAAAATTGTGTCACTGTCCAAATATTTCTGGACCTAACTGTATCTATCCAGCTAATTATATATCCATCTATCTATCCATCCATCCATCCATCTATCTATCTATTATCTATCCAGCTATCTATCTTTCTAGCTTTTGACTTTATATAACCCTCCCTTCGTATTTTTTGCGGTCCGCAAAAAAAAAAAAAACGGAAGGCACACGGATGTTAAACGGACCATATACGGAATGGAATTGACGCGGTTGTGACACGGATGCATATGAGGAAATACAGGACCGTTTTTTATGGACCACAAAAACGGGACGGTTGTGTGAATTTACCCTGAAGAGAATGTATCTCCATTTTTTTATTAAATAAAGCCAAATACTTAAACATATACTTCCTTTTAATCTGCTTTTATTTTCTATTTGTATATATCTTATTCTGTTTCCTTGACATAATTATGGGGCCATCTGGTCTGAGCCATAGTAACAGCAGTTCTAGAGATTTGCTTTGCATCTGCCACCTGGACATAAGAAATCTCAGTCAGAAAACAACGCATTGACTTGTATGCTATGGGCATGCTCTGTGACCTGTGCAAAGGTCACTGTGCATGGAGGGGGAAGAGGTGGGCTGTAATATACTGTAAATTGTGTGATCCTTAGCAGCATATATACTGTATACAAAAGTTGGCATGTTTCAAAATCTTATCACCTTTACAACAAGGTTGCCAAGCATGGTAGTTATCAATTATATCTCCCAAACATCCATCCACCATGCATGTTTGGTTGAGCATGCATGTACTTTCAGTAGGCAAATGGAAGTAAAGCCGGCTTTACACGTTACGATTCTGCATACGATATCGTATGCGATCATAACGGCCCCCATCGTATGTGCGGCACGTTCAATTTGTTGAACGTGTCGCACAAACGAATAACCCCCCGTCACACGTACTTACCCGTCCATACGACGTCGATGTGGGCGGCGAACATCTACTTCCTGGAGTGGGAGGGACGTTCGGCGTAACAGCGACGTCACGCGGCAGCCGGCCAATAGAAGCGGAGGGGCGGAGATGAGCAAACTTCCCGCCCACCTCCTTCCCTCCGCATAGCCGGCGGGAGCCGCGGGACGCAGATAAGATCTGTTCATCATTCCCGGGGTGTCACACACTGCGATGTGTGCTACCCCGGGTACGATGAACAACCTGACGTTCAATTTTTAGGAATTGAACGACGTGTATGCGATGAACGTTTTACCGTTCAATCGCAATCGCACGTAGCTGTTACATGCTACAATGTACCTTACGATGCCGGATGTGCGTCACTTACGACGTGACCCCGCCGACACATCATAAGATATATTGTAGCATGTAAAGCACCCTTAAGCTGCTGCCAGATGCCTCTAGGTCTCCTAGAACAAGAATGCTGAGACCCCACCACCACCCCAAATCTCCCATGCCCGAACAAAACACACAAATGTAGTAAACCAAATAAACTTTATTGGAGAGATAACCAAATATATATACAAACTCTCATCTTTTGTTGGGTTGGGGTCGGTCACAGCTTTTAAAATAACAGGTGTAATTTACCAACCGGATATATCATGTCAAACGAGTCGTAATGCCAGGCCGGACTCCCAGCGCAATCAGCCTTCGCTTAACATCCACCATTTTCAACCACTGACCGCTGTGACTTAAAACAATATAACATACAACAAAAGGGGAGGGAGGGTGGGACAGCAGCGTTCGGGTCTCAGGCTGAGGAGAGACCGAAACCAGGAAATATGAGGATCATATAGGGGGAAAACAGTAGGAGGGAAAACAGTGGGATTGGACAAACACAAGGGGCAGGATTCAGGCATGGGAGAGGGATTTAACCCCTTATATATCGGGTTCAGCTGTCACGGTGCATTCAGTGTAATAATAATAATAATAATAATAATAATAATAATAATCTTTATTTCTATAGCGCCAACATATTCCGCAGCGCTTTACAATTAAGGAGTATAATATACAAACAAGTAACAGTTACAGAAAATACAATATTTAGAGGGAAAAAAAAATAGAAAAGAAGAACAACCCTGCCCGAGAGAGCTTACAATCTACAATGAGATATGAAGGGGGAGGGGGGGGCGGGGGCAAGGTACAACTGCTTATTTACAATGACAATCCAGCCATCTCACGGATGTGGGGGATGGTTTCCTGGACCAGTTGGCCAGAGCCTTGAGATGCATTTGGGTGCCATGGAGTGTAGCCCCACTGACATGCCCTACAGAATGCCATTTGATCCATATGTCCCCCAATATTTGCCATTAGGAGCCTCCTTACATATTAGATGGTTGGCTTGTTTTACTGAAATCATCAGGTTTGACCAATAAACTATACATTTTATGTATGCTGAACAAAAATATAAAACAATCACTGATCTTGGGAAGACCAGCCAGAGAAAACACTGCCGGCAGCCAGCAAAGGCGCACAACACAGTGAAATCCTAGGTGCATTGCCCCCTGGGAAGTATGCAAATCAAAAAGGGTCCGTGGAGCCTCTTTTAGGAGTCTCGACACGGAAAATAGCCAGATATCCCTCCAGGAAGGACCTAGCCAAGGAGTGGCTCTTTTTTAGGAGACCACCATAACCACCATATTAAGTGGCCCTTTTAGCCGTTATCCAACTCTTTGATGAGTTTAAAGATATGACAAGGAAAATATCAAAGCCAGGTATCCATTCACAGACAGCCGTTTCTGGGTATTGCCCCTTATCAGTGTGGAGTAGGATTCTGGCTAGGTGGGAGCAATGCCTAGTAGACCAGCAAGACAAAACAATCACTGATCTCGGGGAGACCAGCCAGAGAAACCACTGCCAGCAGCCAGCAAAGGCGCTCAACACAGTGAAATCCTAGGTGCATTGCCCCCTGGGAACTATGCAAATCAAAAAGTGTCCGTGGAGCCTCTGTTAGGAGTCTCGACACGGAAAATAGCCAGATTTCCCTCTGGGAAGCACCTAGCCAAGGTGTGTCTCTTTTTAAGGAGACCACCATAACCACCATATTAAGTGGCCCTTTTAGCCAATATCCAACTCTTTGACGAGTTTAAAGATATGACAAGGGAAATACCAAGGCCAGGTATCCATCCACAGACAGCTGTTTTGGGGTATTGCCCCTCATCAGTGTGGAGTAGCATTCTGGCTAGGTGGGAGCAATGCCTAGTAGACCAGCAAGACAAAACAATCACTGATCTCGGGGAGACCAGCCAGAGAAAACATTGCCGGCAGCCAGCAAAGGTGTTCAACACAGTGAAATCCTAGGTGCATTGCCCCCTGGGAAGTATGAAAAAATTAAAAAGAGCCACTCCTTG
The DNA here is from genome assembly GCF_048569485.1 of Anomaloglossus baeobatrachus. Classification (NCBI taxonomy): domain Eukaryota; kingdom Metazoa; phylum Chordata; class Amphibia; order Anura; family Aromobatidae; genus Anomaloglossus; species Anomaloglossus baeobatrachus. The sequence continues at coordinate 301,083,259 of NC_134357.1, read as the reverse complement.
GCTAGGTCCTCCCCGGAGGGAAATCTGGCTATTTTCCGTGTCGAGACTCCTAACAGAGGCTCCACGGACCCTTTTTGATTTGCATACTTTCCAGGGGGCAATGCACCTAGGATTTCACTGTGTTGAGTGCCTTTGCTGGCTGCTGGCAGTGGTTTCTCTGGCTGGTCTTCCCAAGATCAGTGATTGTTTTGTCTTGCTGGTCTACTAGGCATTGCTCCCACCTAGCCAAAATCCTACTCCACACTGATGAGGGGCAATATCCCAAAACAGCTGTCTGTGGATGGATACCTGGCTTTGATATTTCCCTTGTCATATCTTTAAACTCGTCAAAGAGTTGGATATTGGCTAAAAGGGCCACTTAATATAGTGGTTATGGTGGTCTCCTTAAAAAGAGCCACTCCTTGGCTAGGTCCTTCCCGGAGGGATATCTGGCTATTTTCCGTGTCAAGACTCCTAACAGAGGCTCCACGGACCCTTTTTGATTTGAACAAAAATATAAGTGTGATGCCCTGGACCCCAGGGGTCACAGGTAACAACAACACCACACCACACACACACCCCCATCCCTTGTGAGGACACACCCATCACCCGAGAGGGAGACCTGATGCCTCCCTCAGGGCCAGTAGGGCACACCAGGTGGGCGGAGTCAGGCGAAAAGGCACGCCCACCAAGGAGACTACTGTCCTGAGGCAGGAAATACAAACAGTTAGTTAGGAGTAGTGAGTCGAGTTTGGAGTTTGGAGAGTGACAGGAGGAGGAAGGAGAGCAGCTGTCAGGGACCCGGGTTGGAGCCTGAGATCCCCGAAATGTCAGGCATGCAGACGGTGGTGGCCGCCTGCAGGAGTACCGGTATAGCGCCCGGCGGAACCGTAGGGACCGGGCCAGGGTTGGAGCCCGCCGTTCCTGAACCGGGGAGTCAACAGCTAATCAGAGCACCAGTATCTGTCAGCGCCATCGGAGTCAAGTGTGCCTTCTGATGGAGCAGTGGACCGCAGAGGCGGAGGAGCTGGCTGCAATCGCCCGGGCATACGAGATGCCGCATGCTGCAGCTGAGGGACCCGGTCTACCCCTGGCCCCTATACGGTCTCCGCCGTCGCCCGTGGGGACCGCCGTTGCTGGTCTGCCTGGCCCGCTGCCCCCTGCCATGGCAGCGGGGCCCGAAGTGCCGATTCAGGAAGATCCGGAGGTCAGGGTGGCTGAAGGAGCAGCAAGCCCGGAGGTTTCGGCAGCTGACGGCAACCCGCTTTACGCAGAGGGAAAGATGGCCCCAGCAGTCCGCCTGGTCCAGATGGGAGTGATGCCTGACCACGTGGAGACGGATAGCAGTGGCTCAGGGCCTGACACAGAACCGGTCTCAGGATCAGAGAAGGCAGATGAAAATCACCTCAACGGCAGTGCCCCGGTGGCCACTTACATCCCGCGAAGCGGTGGGAATGGATGCCGGATGGCCCTTTCCCACCATGCCTGTTGCATGCTGGACATGTTTGAGGCGGAGGTTGAATCTGCGTGAGAGGAAGAGCTGGAGTAGAGCTGGTAGCCCGTGGGCTATAAAAGGACCCGTCCCCGTTGGGACTTATGTTAATTCCCGTTTAACCCCTGTTGCGTGAGTGACTGCTCATGGACAAGGCCGTGGACATGCTGGCCACCCAAAAACTATTGGGCTTGTAAATATTGCCCCATCCTGCCCCTTTTACCATGCCTTCCCGTTCCGTTAGCCTCCGGAGAGGCAGATTGGAGGTAGGACCTGCAGCAGAGCAGGCTGGGGTCCGGTCACCACCAGGACTGGTGACCATCCTCCGGGGAGCCCTTGGGCAACTACCGGGTGCGTCGCACCGTACCCGTTCCCGCCTGGGTGATCTAGCTTTGTTCCTGTTTCCGGACTGGGGAAAAGGGGTGCTGCCCGTTTCTTAGGGGCAGCATCAAAGCTAGGTTGTTTGGGTGGGAAGGGCGGAAGGACATGAACCCGTTCCGTTAATTAAAGTTATGCAACATTAAAGTAAAATGCCTCCCGTTATGGGAAGACCTTCAGAAATCTTATATGGTTGTAATAATGTTAATATACTTGTAACTGTTCCCGTTTTTTCTAGTTAAAAGAAAAAGAAAACAAAAATAAAGCGGAGTTGGTCGGGCAGCCCGCGGATGGTCTGCATTAAACCAAGGGGGAATGTGATGCCCTGGACCCCAGGAGTCACAGGTAACAACAACACCACACCACACACACAACTCCATCCCTTGTGAGGACACACCCGTCACTCGAGAGGAAAATCCTGATGTCTCCCTCAGGGCCAGTAGGGCACACCAGGTGGGCGGAGTCAGGCGGAAAGGCATGCCCACCAAGGAGACTACTGTCCTGAGGCAGGAAATACAAACAGTTAGTTAGGAGTAGTGAGTGGAGTTTGGAGAGTGACAGGAGGAGTAAGGAGAGCAGCTGTCAGGGACCCGGGTTGGAGCCTGAGATCCCCGAAATGTCAGGCAGGCAGACGGTGGTGGCCGCCTGCAGGAGTACCGGTATAGCGACCGGCGGAACCGTAGGGACCGGGCCAGGGTTGGAGCCCGCCGGACCTGAACCGGGGAGTCAACAGCTAATCAGAGCACCAGTAACCGGGTACTCAGACCCCATCCTAGCTTAGAAGCCACTGAGTTTAGGCAAATTCACTGATTGCAGTCTGGACCTCACGGGTTCATCCTCACCCAAAGTCCCGAAAGAAGGCAACAGCCCACCGATACCGGGTGAGAGCCACCGCCAAGGGCCAAACATCCGACGGGCCAGCACCTGCGGGCAACTGAGGGCTCTTCCGGCAGCTAAACGCCGGGGAGCGGGCTACCACTGCCCAGGCAGGGGAGCCAAACATCACAACAGAAGGTGCAAGGCAAGGGGCCACCATCAGCCTCACAAGGGACACAAGCAGCCGGCTGCGGGACCCGACCATACCCAAACTTTGGTTTACCAGTGACTCCGAGTGTGAATTAATACTGAGTACACCAGTGCCATCCGGGCACGACACCGCACCGCAGCACGGCACCTTGCACCCCGACATCATCGCCCGTCCCACCGGGCCCTGGGACACACCGCCCCTACCCACGGAGGGGCTAACATCCAGGCTGCGCCCTCAACATCGATCCCCTTCACTCCCGCCACAGCGGTGGTGCATCCCGTCACCACGATCCATGGGTGGCGTCACGACCCGTCCAACGACAATGCGGCCCCCGGCTGCGAATCTCGTCCCACACCACCACCCCACTGCCTCCCCTTAACAGAGCGACGTGGCACCCGGTCCGGAGGCGCTCGAGCCACTGACAACCCGAGCCCGGACCTCGAGCGGCTCGGCCCGGCCAGGGACTGGCCGAGCCCTCTGATGGCGGTAAAAAAGCACAACACTTTTGTTCTTGCACCCATTTTTCATGAGCTGAACTCAAAGATCTAAGACTTTTTTTATGTACATAAAAGGTCACTTTCATATTGTTTAACAAATTTGTATAAATCTGTGTTAGTGAGCACTTCTCCTTTGCTGAGATAATCCATCCACCTCACAGGTGTGGCATATCATGGTGCTGTTTAGACAGCATGATTGTTGCACAGGTGTGCCTTAGGCTGGCCACAATAAAAGGCCACTATAAAATGTGCAGTTTTATCACACACCACAAGGCCACAGATGTTGCAAGTTTTGAGGTTGCGTGTAATTGGCATGCTGACTGCAGGAATGTCCATCAGAGCTGTTGCCCGTGAATTGATTGTCCATTTCTCTATCATAAACCGTCTCCAAACATTCAGATGATTTGTCAGTACATCCAACCGGCCTCACAGCTGCAGACCACGACTTTGTTTAGCGTATATGGGCAGTTTTAACCTATTTCTATTCTTACAATACTCTCTAACTAAAGAGCCCTCGGATTTCTCAAAAGGATACATACCACGAAGCTGGGCCTTTTACTTTTACCAATAGGCAGTGAGAACCTGCTCTAAACCTACAGAATCTTAGCAATCCTGTCAATCCAGTGACCCATGCTGCCTCCTTCCACACAAATAATAAGAGTAGGGTTGTAATTCTTGTATTGCAACAAGTCCCTTCTGAGCAGGATTAATGAAATGTCGTGGGAATGAACCAGCAGGGGGTGCTTCAACTCTGTGTTCTTCCCTGACTCTGTTTTCATATATTTTTTATTAAAATAAGGTTAACAAAATAACATATCAAATCCACACAATCAAGATATTATCATGCGTAGCATACTATTATTTGAATACATGTGGGGATCTATTGTATGAATAAAACTTTTCATCTGGGGGGGAAAGGTATAGGAAAACAGAAAGGAGAGGGGAGGGGGATGTAAAACAATTACTTTATTGGGGATGAAAAAGGGGAGGAGGGTGGAGGCAAGGAAAAACAAGGTGAAGAGGGAGTGGGTAAAAGGAAGAACAATGAACGTAAACAAATCTCAACCATGTTAACAGGCTTCCATTCCAGGAATATATGCATATTGTCAAGAAAGCATGACTGAAGGTCTGAATAAAAGGATTCATGTTATAAAAATGGTTTTTAAATAGCTATAAATATTTATTTATGTAATACCTTGTATAAAACTATTCCAGTGATCCCATGTTCTGTAATAGGAGGCAAAGGCATTGTTAATGGTAGCAAAGTACTTCTCGAAGTTGTTGTGAAGAGAAGTAGTCTCTACGACCTCAGAGATAGTGGGCACCGTAGGTTTCTTCCAATTAGAAGCTATAAGATTTCTAGTAACTAGAAATAAATGAGTTAGGATAGGTTTATATATAGGATCAAATTTTTCCAAATTAAGTGAAAGCAGGGCCATTTGGGGAGTTACCTGAATTGTGGAGTTAGTAATCTGATTAATTAGATTAGAAATATTTTCCCAGAGACTCTTCAATTTTGGACAACTCCAGAAAATGTGAAGTAGAGTACCTCTCTCGTCACAATCTCACCAACATAAAGGGGACGTCTCTCTATTAAATTTAGCAAGTCTACATGGAGTGAGATACCAACGCAAGAGAATTTTGAAGTGAGATTGATGGAGAGAGGCACAAGCATTTGAAGAATAGGTTAGTGAAATTACTTTCTGCCATTCCTCATCTGTAAAGCTCTTACCCAAATCTTTTTCCCATTCTAGCATATATTTGCTTTTGTGGAATGTTAGATCGTTATTGAAGTAGTTATAGATATTTTTACAACACCATAGGGACATTTTGGTTGGGTTACAGAATAACATGCAGGTTATTTCAGAAAGAGGGTTTGTAAATAATAATTTTGTCTTTAAAATTTCCCTTAATTTGATGAGGGCCTTAAAGTCAGAGTCTGGGAGCTTGTGTTTGATCTTTATATCCAGGAAGTTTATAAAGTCTTTTCCGTTAAAGATGTCTCCAACCGTTTTCAGATTTGACTCCTGCCATGTTGAGGGAATTTCTGAGTTATCCAGAATCGTCAAAATTTTTAGGGGAGTATTTCTAAGAAGATGATTTTTATTAAGATTAGTCGGAGTTTTGGCCAAAGCTTTCCATCCTCTAATTGTAGCGTATAAAGTAGGGGAGTTTGGAGGTGGGATAGAAGGGTTGATTAGGTGAGTTAAAATTAAAGATTTAATGGGTTGGTAATTAACAGAGGACATCTCTAAATCCATCCAAGGAAATAAATTGCTTCCCTCTATTAGCCTCTGACTCTGTTTAATTAAGTTAGAAAGATGATAATTTTTAATATTTGGGAGCCCTATACCTCCCATTTTTTTCTTTTAGTAAAATGTTTTTGTTCACTTTTGGCCTTTTATAGTTCCAAATAAAGTCACTAAGTACTTTTTGGAGTTTATTTAATTGATTTGCCGGGATCATTAAAGGTATGGATCTAAGGATATATAAAATTTTTGGTAATGTCATCATCTTTAAGAATACCACTCTACCCAACCACGACAAATCCTTATTTGCGGTGCGTGTCAAGTCTTTTTGAATATTTTCAATCAGAAGACTAATGTTATTGGCAACCATTTTTGTTACATTTTTATTGAGGAGCACTCCAAGATAAGGCATAGATTCATTCTTCCATGAGAAAGAAGTGGCAGTACCTATCTGTTCGATAATATCATTGTTGAGGTTGAAGTGCATCATTTTATTTTTTTTTTGTTTAACTTGTAATATGATATTTGAGAGAACTTTCCTAGTATCCTAATAACTTCAGCAGCTGAGGTAATGGGTTCTGACAGGGATAATATCACATCATCTGCGAAGAGCCCTATCTTATGATGGGTGTTTCTAGTGTGAATACCCTTAATGTCCGGGTTACTTCTTATGTGCTCAGCAAGAGGTTCAATGGATAAGGCGAACAGCAGAGGAGAGAGGGGACACCCTTGTCGTGTACCATTAGAGATGGAGAAGACATTAGACATCTGATTGTTTGCAAATATCCTGGCAGTTGGATCCACATATAAGGCCATAACTCTATTGATGAACTCATCATCAAAACCAAATTTTCTTAGAACGGCTTTCAGATAAGACCAATTTACACAATCAAACGCCTTTTCTGCATCTAGAGAGAGGAGAATTGCTGGTAAACCCTTGCCCTCTATATGATGGATTAAATCAATTGTTCTTCTTGTGCCATCTGATGTTTGACGTCCTTCAACAAAACCTAGTTGATCTTTCTGAATTATAGTTGGGAGTAATGCTTTTAGTCTATTGGCGATTATCTTTGCATATAGTTTTACATCAGAGTTGATAAGTGATATGGGTCTGTAATTATCCACAGCTTCCTCATCACCTCCCAGTTTATGAATTAGTGTGATAGTCGCCTGGAGCATCTCTTTGGGAAATTTCCCAGCAGACGAGGACTCGTTGAAGGATTTGACTAGATACGGGGCTAGAAGGTGTGGAAAGGACTTATAATAGTCGTTTCCAAAACCGTCAGGTCCCGGTGACTTTTTGGGCTTTAGTGTCGAGATAGCACTAATTATTTCAGACTCAGTAAATGGGGCTTTTAGTTTTTGAAGCTCATCTTCCGATATTTTTGGCAACTCAACCTCAGATAAAAATCTATTAATTGAGTCAGGATCTGGTTGGGGCGTATTTGGGTCATCCTTCAAATTATATAATACTGAATAGTAATCAGCAAAAGTATCAACTATATCTTTTGGATGATGAACTAGAATTCCATCAATTCTCCTCACGGCGTTGATTCTTTGTCTGATTCTTGGTGATCTGATCCTACTTGCCATAAATTTAGTTGGTTTATCAATAGAATTATAGTAATTCATTTTTGATTGCCTAATGTATTTATCAAACTCGTCCACCAACAAGGGCTTTCAATTGTACCCTTAGATTCAATAGGTCTTTCTTTATGGTACTTGAAGGGTTGGGTATGCTCTGTAATATCCTCTCCTTATCTCTAATTTTCCCCTGTATCTGAACAATGTCAGCTCCTCTTCGTTTTTTATGATGGGAGGAAAGCTTAATCAGCTCACCCCTCATTATCGCCTTATACGTGTTCCAAAGTGTATTGGAACTAATTGAATCATCCTCGTTGTCACTGAAAGAATTTTTAATGTGTTGTTCTATCTGAGATCTATATTCAGGTCTGTTGATTAACATGGGATTGCATCTCCAAATAAAGTTCCCTTGGGGAAATTGACCTAAAATTAGATCACAAATGACAGGAGCATGATCCGAAAAAGTCCTATCTCCTATGGCAATTTTTTTAAAACTGCTGATAGACAAATAATCAGTGAGTATTAAATCAATTCTTGAAAAAGTTTTGTAAGTACCCGAAAAATGAGAGTATTCACGTGAGGATGTATTTAGACATCTAAAGATGTCCAAAAGTTCTTGACGAACCAACCAATTGCCGAGAGAGTGTTTCACTCCTCTGTTTTGTGCCGTAGAATCCATATTTCCATTGGGGACGATATTAAAGTCACCTAACAGGATCAAGGTACCCTTTTTGATGTCCTTTAAGATGCGCATGATTTTGTTTAGGAATCTAATCTGTCCTGTGTTGGGGGCATAGATGTTAGCAATTGTGCACAGCTGATTATTCATCAAACAGGTAAGAATATGATACCTACCCTGGTTACCCACCATCTCGGAGATCAACTGAAATGACACTGAGTTACTAATGAGAGTAACAACACCTGCCTTCTTGCTAGTGTGTAATGAAGAAAATACATGTGGATAATTCTTGTCACTAAATTTTGGATGTGAATCTCTGGCAAACTTAACCTCTTGAAGGCAAACTATGTCCGCTTTTGAATATCTAATATCCCTCCATGCCAGAAACCTTCGTCTAGGGATATTCAAACCATTAACATTGTAGGAGAGTATTTTTGAATACATTCTTAAATTACAGGAGAGCGAAAATGACAAGAGGGATTTCTATCACTGGAATGTGAAAACCACTTGTTTGATTATTATCCTAAAAGGAAGGAAAGGGGTTAATAAAGTAAATGAACAAATAACCAGAAAAAAAAAAAAAATATCAACGTTCTCCCCGAGTAACCACGAAGAAAGGTTACTTTGCGAGGGGAAAGTTCGTGCAAGGGTATACCTCCACACGCAGCATCCAAGGCTCCAGAGATTTCATATGTTGTTAATAGCAACAAATCCAGGCAATTTACAGGTTAAAATGAAGGAATAAGTCAAGTAGCTAGTTGTTTTTGCTCAACCGGTGTTTCCGAGTTGTCTAGCGAAGTAAGAGAGTTAATTCCTTCTTCAGGTGTAAAAATTGGCTTAAATTTCCCTTTAACAAGGATTAGGAGTTTCAGAGGAAAGCCCCATTTATGTATAATGTTCCTCTGCCTTAATTTCTCGGTGATTGCGGAGAATGACTTCCTGAAGGTCATTGTGTCTTTAGAGAAGTCTTCAAACACTTTAATATTCTCGTAAGGTGTTGGTAGGGTCTTATTCCTTCTCATATATTGAAACAGCTTGTCTTTCGTGGAATAAAAATGAAGTCTTAGAATAGTATCTCTTGGGATTTGTTCAGACAGGAAAGATGGTCGTGGCAATCGGTGAATTCTGTCAATCGAGAGATCCAGATCTGATATGTTTGGTATGGTCTTAGAGAGAAGAGATTTGACATAGCCCATTAAATGGTTTGACGTAATGCTTTCTGGTATACCCCTGAGCTTCACATTATTCTGTCTATTTCTGTCTTCTGCCTCTGTAAGTTTCTTTCGAAGATATATAATGTTACGGGGGGCTGTCTGATAATAAAACCTAAAGGAGTATCAGACAGTCAGGGTCCACCGTGCAAAGACTCTGCTGCAGACTATGGCAGAGTGCAATACCTCTGTTAACTCACAGAAGGATATAATAAGAAAGTAAAGCAATTCCTCCCTTACTTGGAGGGTGTGTGGAATGATCTCTGTTAATAATCACAGAGACAAAGGCAATGTGTGCAAAATGGCACCTACCTAGGTCCGCTCTTCTAGTGGTGCAAAAGAGACGAACAGCAGCGTAAGCCGCACAAAGCTCCTACCTGCGTTCGCTCCACTAGTGTGCGAGGACACGAACCACTAGATATGGCACCTGCCTAGGTCCGCTCTTCTAGTGGTGCAAAAGAGACGAACAGCAGCGTAAGCCGCACAAAGCTCCTACCTCTGTTCGCTCCCCTAGTGTGCGAGGATACGAACAACTGCCAGACGCAGTATAAGGAACGTTACCCTAGCGGCAACGTCCACCTACGAGTAGAATCACAAGGCCCAGCCAGACCATGTGCCTCAGGCACCTGCCTATGTCCGCTCCCCTAAGAGGTAAGGATACGGACAGCAGCCGAAGCTGTAAGGTATAAGAACGCTACCCTGCCGGTAGCGCTCACCTAGCATAGACAGAGGAATGCCTAGAGGAACGCGCACAGAGCGTCTACTCATATGCATGAACCAAGAGGACTGAGCACCATGCGGCGTGTGTCAGGGTCTTATATAGACTCTGTGCCTCATCCAAGATGGAGGACACCAGAGCCAATCCGCTGCCAGAACGACAGGAGTGACGTCATGCTGGCCTATCACCGAGCAAGACGTCACAAGCACATGACCAGCGACCAATCGGCATAGAAGGTGTCAGAGACATGTGACCTCGTGTCAGCGATGATGTCACCCGCACATGTGCAATGGCTCCAAGATTGGACTTAGTCTCCGGCGCTCGCACATGTGCAGTAGCAAGAAATCTGGACTTAGTCTCCAGCGCTCGCACATGTGCAGTAGCAAGAAATCTGGACTTAGTCTCCAGCGCTCGCACATGTGCAGTAGCAAGAAATCTGGACTTAGTCTCCAGCGCTCGCACATGTGCAGTAGCAAGAAATCTGGACATAGTCTCCAGTGCTCGCAGCAACCGTAACAGTACCTCCCCCTCAAGGGCCCCCCTCCTGGCGACGCAGGTAATCGGCAACTAAGTCGGGAGCATGGACAGCCTCCTCAGGCTCCCAAGAGCGATGTTCCGGGCCATAGCCCTCCCAATCTATCAAGAAGAACCTGCGCCCTCTAACCATCTTAGAACCAACTATGGCTCGTACCTCATAGCTAGAGCGAGAGGAATCAGAGGCAGGAGAGTGCACTTCACGAGTGTGAGGTAAAATAGCCGGCTTTAGCAGTGAGACATGGAATTTGTCATGAATCCTAAGATGGACAGGTAACTTCAATTGATAGACTACAGGATTTACCTGTCGAAGAACCTCATAAGGACCCAGGAAGCGAGGAGCAAATTTGACAGAGCTCACTCTAAGGCTCACGTGTTTTGCAGAGAGCCACACAAAGTCCCCTGGAGAAAAGACAGGAGCCGGGCGACGAAACCGATCGGACACCGTCTTCATACGGTCCTTAGCTGCTTGGATCGACTCTTGAGTCCGATCCCAAACCTCTCTGGCATTAGTTGCCCAGTCGGCCACAAGAGGTGGAGGTGCAGCAGCGGGAAACGGTACCGGTACCCTAGGGTGTTGCCCATTATTGAGTACGAACGGTGTCTGCCCAGTGGCCTCAGCCAGCGAATTGTTAAGGGCAAATTCTGCCCAGGGTAGGAGGGAGGACCAGTTATCGTGGTTCTCAGCAACAAAGTGTCGAAGGTATATAATCATAGATTGATTGGTACGTTCAACCAAACCATTAGTCTCCGGATGGTATGCCGAAGAGAGATTCAACTCAATTTGCAGAAGGCTACAAAGATCTCGCCAGAAACGGGAAGTAAATTGCGGGCCTCTATCACAAATGATACGATCTGGCATCCCGTGAAGCCTAAAGACATGCTTGAGGAATAGTTTGGCTAGTACCCTGGAAGATGGGATTCTCGATAACGGTACGAGATGAACCATCCGGGAGAAATGGTCCGTAATGACCCACACAAATCTATGTCCCTGTGAACATGGAAGATCACCCACAAAGTCCATGCCTACCACCTCCCATGGTCTATCTGGCACTGGTAAAGGATGCAAGAGCCCAGCCGGTCTCTGCCGTAATGGACGGTTGCGAGCACACGAGTAGCAGGAACCGACATATCTCTTGACGTGGCTGGCTAAGTGTGGCCACCAATACCACCTCTCCAGTAACTCTCGTGTCCGCCTAATACCAAAATGCCCACCCACCTTTGAGGTGTGGGCCCATGACAGTATATCATTCTGTCGATCAGGCGGAACAAAGGTCTTGCCCGGTGGGATTTGGTCTAACGTCACAGGGGAGAGCGTATGAAAAACCCTGGAGGGAAGGATAAGAAGAGGTTCGTCAATCTCTTCCTGGGTAGAAAGCATAGAGCGAGACAGGGCGTCTGCCTTGTTATTCTTACTCCCAGACAGATAGTTGATGGAGAAGTGAAAGCGGGATAAAAACAAGGACCAGCGGGCTTGGCGAGGATTCAGACGCTGAGCGGTTTGTAAGTACGTCAGATTCTTATGGTCTGTATAGACCTGGAAAGGATGTTTCGCTCCTTCCAGCAAGTGACGCCACTCCTCCAAGGCTAATCTCAAGGCGAGCAGTTCCCTATCCCCAATGGTATAGTTTCTCTCTGCCGGTGAAAAGGTTTTAGCAAAGAAGAAACACGGCCTTTTTCTACCTGCACCGTTCTTTTGATACAAGACCGCACCAGCACCCACTGAAGAGGCATCAACCTCTAAGAGGAAGGGCTTATTCTCATCGGGTCTTTGAAGAACGGGAGCAGTTGAAAAGTGTCTTTTTACTGCCTCAAAAGCCTGAGATGTCTCAGTAGACCAGGCTTTGGGATTAGCACCTTTCTTAGTCAAGGCCACCAAAGGGGCCACCAAAGTAGAAAAATGGGGTATGAACTGCCTGTAATAATTTATGAATCCTAAGAAGCGTTGCACTGCCTTCAAGGAATGAGGTTCGGACCATTGCAGGACAGCAGAGAGCTTCGCAGGATCCATAGCCAGACCCTCTTGTGAGATAATGTAACCCAAAAAAGGCAATGAGGACTGCTCGAATACACATTTCTCAAGTTTAGCAAACAATGAGTGCTCCCTTAAACGGGAAAGGACACGAACGACATCCTGACGATGAGTCTCCAGATCAGGAGAAAAAATCAGGATGTCGTCCAGATACACCACTACTGAGGATAACAGTAAATCCCTGAACACATCGTTTACGAAGTCCTGAAATACTGCGGGTGCATTACATAACCCAAAAGGCATGACGAGGTATTCATAGTGACCGTCTCGGGTGTTAAAAGCGGTCTTCCATTCGTCACCCTTTCGAATTCGTACCAAGTTATACGCACCCCGCAGATCCAACTTCGTAAAAACTTGAGCTCCTCTCAGTCTGTCAAAGAGCTCCGAAATTAAAGGTAATGGGTATTTGTTCTTTATTGTGATTGCGTTGAGACCCCTGTAATCTATGCAGGGACGCAAATCACCCTCTTTCTTCCGAACAAAGAAAAACCCAGCTCCCGCGGGAGAGACAGACTTACGAATGAACCCCTTCTCTAAACTCTCTCTTATATAGGTCGACATGGCCTCTGACTCAGGTATCGACAGGGGGTAAACCCTGCCTTTAGGTGGAACCGAACCTGGGATAAGGTCTATGGCACAGTCATACGGCCTATGGGGTGGAAGAACCTCAGCACCCTGTTTGGAGAACACATCAGCGAAATCCAAATAGGGTGTAGGTATGGGAGAGAGATCAGTTGATGCAACCGCAACGACCTTAGGTGGTAAGGGAAGACATCGGGACTGACATTTCGAACCCCAACTAATAATGCTGTCAGACTCCCAGTCAATGTGAGGAGCATGAGTCCGAAGCCATGGAAGACCCAGAAGGACGTCGTCTATACCCTCAGGCAAAACAAGAAAAGAAATCTCCTCTATGTGACCCTGAGACAGGGAAAGGCGCAAGGGAACTGTCCTCAATGTAATGGAGTCAGACAACATAGTTCCATTAACAACACGGACAGGAATAGGCGCCTCTAACATGATAGAGGGAATATTGTGTCCCTTTACAAATCCTGAGGACACAAAAATCCCGTCAGCTCCGGAATCCACAAAAGCCATAATAGGCCATGTATTCTCAGATAACGAGAGCTGACCTGGGATACAACACTTAGAGGGTGCAGAAGACGTCTCTAGTAACCCCCCTCTAATGGTTACTAGACCAGGGAGTTTCCCTGACGACTAGAACACTTGTTGGCATAGTGCCCAGCCTGACGACATACGTAACATATAGGAGGACCAGACTTGCGTAGTCTGGAGAACGTATGACCTAACTCCATAGGAGTGGGAGATGTTTCAGATGCTGAGGAAGATGGTAGTGGACCCTCAACAACTGGAATAGCCCGATGCTTAGGGCGTGAGGAAGAGACCTCGAGTCTACGTTCCTTATGGCGTACATCGATCCTCGTTGCTACTGTGATCAAGTCCTCCAGAGAAGCAGGGACCTCACGAGTAGCAAGGGCATCCTTGACATAGCCTGCCAACCCTCTCCAGAAGATAGGAATCAACACCTTCTCTGGCCAATCTAGTTCTGCCACCAGAGTTCTAAAAGCAATGGCATAAGAACTAGTGGATAACGAACCCTGAGATAGATCTAACAGTCTCAGGGCCGCATCATGGGTAACCTGCGGACCCATGAATACCGCCTTAAGAGCATCAAGAAAGTCTTGATGTCTCAGAGTAACCACATCAGAGCGCTCCCATAGGGGAGTCGCCCATTCTAAGGCTTTGTCCTGAAGTAAGGAGATGATAAAGCCTACTCTGGACCTCTCCGTAGAGAAGCGAGAAGAGTTGACCTCTAGGTGTATCTGACACTGACTAATGAAACCACGACATGATCTGGCATCGCCAGAATATCTGTTTGGCAGAGCAAGTCGAGGATCATGTGCAGATGTCACCATGGTCTGAGGTTTATCCTCTATACTCTTGAGCCGTGACTCAAGTACTTGTATGTAACGGTGTAACTGCTGATATTCTGCCATAACTGCCAGACCCTGGGCTCAGTCCTAATGTTACGGGGGGCTGTCTGATAATAAAACCTAAAGGAGTATCAGACAGTCAGGGTCCACCGTGCAAAGACTCTGCTGCAGACTATGGCAGAGTGCAATACCTCTGTTAACTCACAGAAGGATATAATAAGAAAGTAAAGCAATTCCTCCCTTACTTGGAGGGTGTGTGGAATGATCTCTGTTAATAATCACAGAGACAAAGGCAATGTGTGCAAAATGGCACCTACCTAGGTCCGCTCTTCTAGTGGTGCAAAAGAGACGAACAGCAGCGTAAGCCGCACAAAGCTCCTACCTGCGTTCGCTCCACTAGTGTGCGAGGACACGAACCACTAGATATGGCACCTGCCTAGGTCCGCTCTTCTAGTGGTGCAAAAGAGACGAACAGCAGCGTAAGCCGCACAAAGCTCCTACCTCTGTTCGCTCCCCTAGTGTGCGAGGATACGAACAACTGCCAGACGCAGTATAAGGAACGTTACCCTAGCGGCAACGTCCACCTACGAGTAGAATCACAAGGCCCAGCCAGACCATGTGCCTCAGGCACCTGCCTATGTCCGCTCCCCTAAGAGGTAAGGATACGGACAGCAGCCGAAGCTGTAAGGTATAAGAACGCTACCCTGCCGGTAGCGCTCACCTAGCATAGACAGAGGAATGCCTAGAGGAACGCGCACAGAGCGTCTACTCATATGCATGAACCAAGAGGACTGAGCACCATGCGGCGTGTGTCAGGGTCTTATATAGACTCTGTGCCTCATCCAAGATGGAGGACACCAGAGCCAATCCGCTGCCAGAACGACAGGAGTGACGTCATGCTGGCCTATCACCGAGCAAGACGTCACAAGCACATGACCAGCGACCAATCGGCATAGAAGGTGTCAGAGACATGTGACCTCGTGTCAGCGATGATGTCACCCGCACATGTGCAATGGCTCCAAGATTGGACTTAGTCTCCGGCGCTCGCACATGTGCAGTAGCAAGAAATCTGGACTTAGTCTCCAGCGCTCGCACATGTGCAGTAGCAAGAAATCTGGACTTAGTCTCCAGCGCTCGCACATGTGCAGTAGCAAGAAATCTGGACATAGTCTCCAGTGCTCGCAGCAGCCGTAACATATAACCTCTTTTTCCAGAGTCTGATTCTTGTGTTCAAGTAATGTGGTTCTGTTTTCAACTGTAATAATTTTTTCTTCATTAGAGGTAATACGACCCATAAATTGATCAACTGTTGCTTGCAGAGTTTTTGCTTGTTTTTCAAGAGCTTGTTCCAGGGTTGTATTAAATGCACTAATCAATTTCTGAATTAGTGGGTCTGAGATGTGGTCTCCCAGTACACTGGTATGCTCTGTCCTCAGACGTGCCTTATCCGGACTTTGTATGAAAGTATCCTCCTGTGGGGCGGGTCTGAATTTTATCCATAGACAAAGAATGCTGAGTTTGTAGGGTATCCTGAGAAGCTGAAACAGGCTTCGTGAGATTTGAGATTAGTGGTGATTAGAGATTATTACTGCAGGAATGTCCATCAGAGCTGTTGCCTGTGAATTTTGATTGTCGATTTCTCTATCATAAGCCGTCTCCAAACATTCAGATGATTTGTCAGTACATCCAACCGGCCTCACAGCTGCAGACCACGACTTTGTTTAGCGTATATGGGCAGTTTTACCCTATTTCTATTCTTACAATACTCTCTAACTAAAGAGCCCTCGGATTTCTCAAAAGGATACATACCATGAAGCTGGGCCTTTTACTTTTACCAATAGGCAGTGAGAACCTGCTCTAAACCTACAGAATCTTAGCAATCCTGTCAATCCAGTGACCCATGCTGCCTCGTTCCACTCAAGTAATAAGAGTAGGGTTGTAATTCTTGTATTGCAACAAGTCCCTTCTGAGCAGGATTAATGAAATGTCGTGGGAATGAACCAGCAGGGGGTGCTTCAACTCTGTGTTCTTCCCTGACTCTGGATCGAATTGATGCATTATGTTAGTACATAGTATGCTTATGCCTTAATAGCCTGGATTATCTTATTAGATCAAAAAATACAAAGCAGAAATCTATCAAAATGAGCAACTATAGGGTCCAAGAGGATGAGAAAGCTACCTGCGGTGTAGCTCTCTATTACCTTTATATGCGGTTTCCTTTGTGCATAAGGTTTACATTACAATATTAAATTCTTGTTCTTCCCTCACCCCAGGACTATGCAGATTTTCCTCTAAAATGCCAGCTATCACAGAATATTCGAAACGTGCCCTCTTGGATTCCCAGTAGACCTTCAGTAGAGTTGTCAAGTTTCCCAGACAAGGAGCAGTTTAAACTGTATCCGTGTCTCATAGTTAGGCCTAAGACTCACGGCATGAAAATCGGACCGAGTGGAATGTGATAAATCATCACATTCCACTTGGACCAATATTAACCTACAGTATGTGTCAGCATCCATGAGCGATTATTTTCTCGGCCCCAATCAGACCAAGAAAACAATCACAGCATGCTGCGACTGTAATGCGAGACTCTTTCTCTCGCACCCATTCAACTCTATGGGGCGAGAGAAAGATCGCACTGCACTCGCGATACACCAATGTACCGCGAGTGCAGGGCTTGAATGGCAATAGCCGGATACGGAGAAGAGAGGGAGACAAATCCCTTCCTCCCCTCCGCAGCGCCGGCCCGCTCCTCCTCAGTGCCGGCCCTCCCCTTCTAGTGCTGGCCCTCCCCTCCTCAGTGCTGCCCCCCCCTCCTCAGTGGTGGCCCTCCCCTCCTCAGAGCCGGCCCGCCCCTCCTCAGCTGTGGTCTGATCGCATGATCGGACCTCAGTCGTAGTGGCACTCACATGACACTCGGCTCCCGCTGTGCTGCCAGCGTGAGCCGAGTGTCATGCGAGGATCGCATTAGTCCCCATGTGGCCCTGGCCTTATAAGCAGAGTGGCGGAGTAGGGAGCCATCAATGGCTCCATGCTCCACCACTTAGTTTGGTAAGCCACTGACAGGACTATGGTCTGAAGTGCACAGAGAACATCAGGAGATGGGTTGCAGAGGAGTAGAAGAAATTCTTAGCTGCCAAAAGCAAGCACATTTTTAAAGAACAGAATGAGCTGTGAACGCTGTGGAGTGATTGTTTATAAATGGGGATCCAAGATGGGTTATTTAGGCTAGTTTCACACTTGCGTTGGACGGGATCCGTTGCTATCCGCAGCCTTGAGGAATTACGGTAACCGTTACAGGAAACCGTTATATTCCTCATAGACTTCTATTAGCTACGGATAGCAACGGATGGTCTTGAATTGCATCCGCCCCGCAGCGCATCAGTTGTTTTGACGCTGACCGTCAGTGAGCGTCGGGCGGATGGAACGCTGCATGTAACGTTTTTTTGAGCAGCGGAAACCTTTATTTTTCACTGCGCATGCTCTTTTTTTTTTATCACAAACTTTATTTTATTTCTCGGTGGCCGAACGTTCAGCTGAGCGCTCGGCCGCCTGCATGTCAGGGCGCCCAGCTGAGCGCTCGGCCGCCGGCATGTCAGGGCGCTCAGCTGATCCGCCGGCATGTCAGGGCACTCAGCTGAGCGCTCGGCCGCCGGCATGTCAGAGCGCTCGGCCGCAGGCATGTCAGGGCACTCAGGTGAGCGCTCGGCCGCCGGCATGTGAGAGCGCTCGGCCGCCGGCTATTAAGAGCGATCAGCTGATCGTTCACAATAGTCGGCTGCCGGTAAACTGTAAGAAGAAAAGAAAAAAAAAAGCTTTCCGTTATTTTGAACGATCCGTAGCATTGCGTTGTGCCAATGTGGCGCCCTGGACAAGCCAGGGGCCACAGAGCACAACACCCACA
Source organism: Anomaloglossus baeobatrachus (assembly GCF_048569485.1). Taxonomy (NCBI): domain Eukaryota; kingdom Metazoa; phylum Chordata; class Amphibia; order Anura; family Aromobatidae; genus Anomaloglossus; species Anomaloglossus baeobatrachus. The sequence goes on along the minus strand of NC_134357.1, from coordinate 301,065,023 downwards.
CACCCCACACTCCCAGCAGGCACACCAAAGCCAGAACACAAAACCCTTGTTGCCTTCCTCCAGGGGCTGATGATCACACCAGGGGGTGCAACCCTGCACCTCGCCAGGCCCCATAGCCCGCCTGCCATCCATCCCTACCCCATCACCGGGCCCCGGGACAACCAACCCCCTACCCACGGAGGGGAGAACTAACAACCAAGCTTCTCCCAGTCACGGACAATATCCATAATCAAAACCCCCACAACCAATCACCTCCTTTTCACTCACGGGCGAGGAGCGCCGCTCGAGTCCCCGGGATCCGGCCCACCGCTCGAGCCACCACCGAGCAGCAGCAGCGGCCGCAGCAGCAGCGGCAGCTGGACCCGAGCAGTGGGAGAGCGCAGCGTCCCCTCCTCCGCCCGCGACAACTTGGCGTCACGAACAGGATCTTACCGCTCTGCCGTTTGGTAGAGGTGCGCCTTGTTACCGCCGGAGGTGTCCGGCCGGAAAATTTGAAAAGCCGCCATCTTGGGCGCGAAGAGTTCCCGCTCGAGCGTCTCCTCGAGTAGTGGAGGCGCGAAGGCCTAAACCCCGCCCCGATAGAGGAGGAGCCGGAAAGAGGCTAAGGGGGACGAAACGGCGGCTGGTTGTATGTGAGCGCGGCTATAGAAGCAGGGACGCCAGGACCCTGCGGCCATTGACTGGTTCCTGGAAGAGGCCGCTGCTAAAGATGCTGTGTCCGACCGACAACACCGTGGTCCCCGCGCCTGGCACCGCAGCATGGGTGGAAGTCCGGACCGTCCAGCTAAGCAGCCGTCTGCAGGTCCGCATGCAGCTCTTCCTGGAGGAGTGGGAGGCCGACATGGCGGAAGTGGTGGCGGCCATACGGAGACGCGAGGTGGAGGGAGTCTTGGAAGGGAGGGTAAGTGACCCACGCCCCTGTACCCCTAGTGGGTCGGTCATCGCGGCTGAGGGACCCGGTCCATACCCGCTCGCCCTGCTACCTCCCCCGCTACCCGTGTTGGCTGCTGCTGCCCCGCCACTAGGCCCGCTACCACCACCACCGGTAGCGGTACCCTGCCAATCCGCCCCGGCGGACCGACCTGCAGCAGAAGCTCATGACCGCCCTGATCCGCTTCCATGGAAGAAGCCGAAGGCTGAGGCCGTCAGCAAAGATGCACCGGAGGCACGGCGGGGATGCAGCTACCAGGAGGCAGAGCAGGCCATGTCACAGCAGGGTCCCTCATTACTGAAGGTGCCGGTCATAGCCGACACGGAGGAACTCTGGCTGGGTCCGTTCCCCGCACACGCTGAACCGGAGCAAGCAGAAAGTGCTCCAGACTGGGAGTGGCGGCAACGGCAGCTGCGCAGAGAGATCAATGCTCGAGAGGGGTGTAGAGCGGATGTGCATGCCCGCATGAATATGGAGTCAGATCACCCGCAGCGAGCTATCATCGGGGTCCACAGCGGTGCACCATGTGAAGGTGGCACTAGAGCCCCGTGATTGAGAATGGACTGTTGAGCAGTAAAAGTCGGTGGTCCTCCGCCTAAAAGTTGTCCCCGTTGGGACCACCAGAGTGCTGTTCACCGTTTGGAAAGTTTGAAAATGAAAAAGAATGAATAATTGATGAAAAGTTACCTGATTGTCAACTGTGATTTGGAACCGGTCGTAGCCGGCAGCTCGTCCCCGTTGGGACCCCCTTCACCACTTTACATAAGAAACTACTTATGAACAGGCCCGAGAACTTGCAGGGCAACCACAAACTCAGTGGCATGTAAATAAAAATGTTTGTTGTGGCTTCCACCGTTACCGCCTCCGGAGAGGCATATTGGAGGAAGGGCCCGCAGTGGAGTAGGCTGGGGCCCAGCCACCACAGGAACCGGTGGCTACCCTCTGGGGGTTCCAGGGGTTCCCCATGGACGTGGGTCCCCTGAAAAGGATAGAACCCCCTCGGGCAACTTGTGCAGGACTGGGGTCAAGGGGTGCTGCCTGTTTGCTTAGGGGCAGCATTAGGGCCAGGTTGCTTGGGTGGGAGAGAGCGGAAGCCGTAACCGTTTGCAGCCGTTAGTAACGTTTAAGTAAGAGTACCTCCCGATGTGGGAAGATGTTATTATACTTGTATGTCTGTTACCATTTTTTATCTTTTTCAGTTGGTGAAAATAAAACCGGTGATGGACGGGCAGCCCGCGGACGGTCTGCATTTAACTAAGTGGGAATGTGGCGCCCTGGACAAGCCAGGGGCCACAGAGCACAACACCCACACACCCCACACTCCCAGCAGGCACACCAAAGCCAGAACACAAAACCCTTGTTGCCTTCCTCCAGGGGCTGATGATCACACCAGGGGGTGGGCCAGGCGGTTGGTCCCGCCCACCAAGGAGTTCACAGTCCTGGAGGCGGGAAAACCAGGCAGATTAGTTGGAGATAGAGTTTGGAGAGGAGTGAGGACAGTCGAGAAGTGAAAGTGAGAGGAAGGAAAGTGGTAGTAGAGCAGCCTGAAGTTGGTCCAGGTGTGTGGCCCTGACAGATCAGCAAGGTTGGCAGACGGTGGTGACCGTCTGCAGGAGTGGCCGATTGGAGTCTACCGTAAAAACCGTGGACGGGCGGTGGCCCGGCGGTACCGGACCGGTACACAAAGAGGAGCCAGCACCATCTGGCAGGGGCTTTTCGGACCCCGGCAAGACTAGGAGTCGCCGTGAATTTGCCAAATCCATTAGTAAAGAAGACCTCCTGGGTTTCCAAACAGTCAAGTCCCGACAGAAGGCAACCGTCCAACCGAGTGAGAGAGACACCGCCACCGCCAAGGCAACCGTTTCTCAGGGCCAGCGCCTGCGGGCAAAAGGGGCTCCTCTGGCCCATATCCAAGCCGGGGAGCGGGTTACCGGTGGGAACCCATTGGAACCGTACAGACATCTTAGGTGCAGGGAAATGCAGTCACCACCAACCTGCCGGGAGCAACAACACCGCAGCCGTCTGTGGGACCCGTCCATCCAGCCGTGTGTTTTACCGAGACTGTGTCTTCATCATTGGGCTGAGTGAGTACCACCGTGCCGTGCGGCACAGCGCTGCCCCTGCGACTCTGCACCTCGCCAGGCCCCGTAGCCCGCCTGCCATCCATCCCTACCCCATCACCGGGCCCCGGGACAACCAACCCCCTACCCACGGAGGGGAGAACTAACAACCAAGCTGCTCCCAGTCACCGCTCCCGGGATCCCCGTCTAGAGCAGCGGTGGTGTCACCAAAATCACCACAACCGTGGGTGGCGTCACGGACAATACTACAGCAATAACAGCGGCTACTGCTGCTCGGTGGCTCGAGCGATATGCCGAATCCCGGGGACTCGAGCGGCGCTCCTCGCCCGTGAGTGATAGGGGTTGTTTGTTGGTGGGGGATTTGATTAATGTCCGTGACGCCACCCACGGTTGTGGTGATTGTGTAGACACCACCGCTGCTCTGTCTGGGGATCCCGGGAGTGGTGGTATGGAGCAGCTAGATGTTGGTTTGCCCCTCCGTGGGTAGGGGGTTTTGGTAGTCCCGGGGCCCGATGAAGGGGAGGTCAGGATGGTGGACAGGTGGGTTATGGGGCCTGTGGAGGTGCAGGGACACAGGAGCAGTGCTGTGCCGCACGGAGGTACTCACTCAGCCCAAGGATGATGACACGGTTCACGGTAAACAAACGGCTGTTGGACGGGTCCCTCGGCGGCTACGGTGCTGATGTTCCCTGCAGTTAGCGGTGACGGTCACTTCCCTGTACCTAAGTACGGTTCTTTGGTAGCAATGGATTCCCACCGGTAACCTGCTCCCCAGCTTGGATATGAGCCGGAGGAGCCCCTCTCTTGCCCGCAGGTGCTGGTCCCGGGAAACTGGTGCCTTGGCGGTGGCGGTGTCTCCCCTTCACGGTCGGACTGTTGCCTTCAATCGGGACTTTGCTGCTGGGAGACCCGGAGGTCCCCTTCACTGACGGATTTGGCAAATTATGTCGACTCCTAGCCTTGCCGGGATCCGAAAGGCCCCTGCCACTGGTGCTGGCTTCTCTTTGTATACCGCTCCGGTACCGCCGGGCCACCACCCGTCCACGGTCCTTTCGGCAACCTCTGATTAGCCTCTCCTGCAGACGGTCACCGCCGTCTGTCAACCTTGCTGTCTCAGTCCGGGGCACACACCCGGACCAACTTCAGGCTTTCAACTGTCACTTTTCTTCTCTCTCTTCCACTCCTGTCACTAGCTTGACTTCAAACTCCAAACTCTCTCACTAATCTGCCCGGTTTTCCCGCCTCCAGGACTGTGTACTCCTCGGTGGGTGGAGCCAACCGCCTGGCCCACCCCCTGGTGTGAACATCAGCCCCTGGAGGAGGGCAACAAGGATTTGTGTTCTGACCTTGGTGTGCCTGCAGGGAATGTGGGGTGTGTGTGGTGTTGTGACCTGTGACCCCTGGCTTGCCCAGGGCATCACACATGCGTCACACAACGCAATGCTACGGATCCCGTCCAACGCAAGTGTGAAACTAGCCTTAGTCAGTTCAGTAAATTTCCTCTGTAGCTTTTTTACGAAAATGGGATTATTTCTCTATGTGAATATCCTTGCAGAAAGCTTTCTGTGTGAAGGAAGGTTTGAGGTCTTTCCCCCTTCACTGGGAGCTGTTCCCAAATTTTAAACATGCAGAATGAAAGGCATATGGTAAATATGCTTCCTCATAACAGGAATAGTAGGAGCACAAGACTGAACTCAGTTGTGTAGTGCACACTGACACCTGAGCGTTAGCCTGTGGCTAGGAAGGAGTCCGCTCTGCATTGAACAGAACAGCGGAGCGAGGAGGGGAGGGTGAAATGTGCAGACTGTCAAGGAAAGAGAGGAACATTTAATGTGTCTTCTGTGCCCCGGGCAGGAGTTGTCCACATGAGGGATAAAAGAAGAGGCAGAAATGGTAGAGACAGAGTACGCTGCATATACACATCACACACTTCATTATACGGCCATTTACCGAAGGCCGGGCCACCCGCTCTCTGGAATGAGCGTTCCCGTCACACCGATTTCTAAGGAATGGCTTTATAGATGAAGAGGCTATCCTAGCGTGCACTTCTTATTAGTTATTATACAACCGCATTTCTTGCAGGATTCAGAAATTGTTTCTCATATTTATCCCTCAATGAACTTCAACGGGTTATTTCATTAGTCGCAAAATATTTTATTTCATTATATCACTAGGTTCTCAGTTTGTGGCTCATGCACTATGACGGGGATTCTTGAGGACGGAAGCTGTTAACACTGGTCCATAATTGAGGTTCTCTATATGTGGTACATTTGCCGCTTAGGGTCTGCGCCATGTTTCTAGGTGTTACAATGGAGTACTTATCTAGGAAACTTTGAGAAAGGGATCTAAAACATGCTAAATATTTGTGCAGTGACTTCACCCTAGTGGAAAATATACACAAGTAGACTCTCATTATGTAAATCTATGGCTATTTAAAGGGAACCAAACGTCAGGATTTTCATGTATAAGGTAAAGCCAGTGCAGTACTGGCACTATCAGGCACAGGCTGTACATACCATTAGTGGGCAGCTCGGGTGTTTAGGCTGTGAAATCCAAGTTTATGAAGTTTGAAAATTCATCCACTTTTTGATTGACGTGTGCACCTCTGCTGATAATATCCGGGCGGGTTATGCACATGATTCCCGCCCCCCACCGCCTGTTCCTCCCTCCCTCTGGCTGTATGCAAATTTCTCTCTTCAGTTACACGGCGTCGGAGTTGGCGCCTGCGCATAGCGCTTATCTCCGGCGCCATGTTTTTGAAGTCCGCGTTACCCAGTTTTGTGTCTGAGAGGGCGGCGCATGCACCCTCGCTTCTTCAGATCTCGTTGTGACCGCAGGAGTGCGCGCGGTCACAACAGGACTGGAGAACAGCTGATCTTACTGATTAGCTGCAGCAGACGATATCGTAGCAGACGTCTGCTGCAGCTAATCGGTAAGATCAGCCCCCTGATGAAGCCAGTCATGGCGAAACCTTTCGGGGAGGCTATTAGCTGTTAGGTAGTTTTTAACAGGCAGTGTAGGTGTTAGCCAGCCATATTACGTTAGGAATTATCCAGAGTAGTGTTGGTCCGCGGCCGCACTCATCTAATATGGAATTGGCCTCCCACCTACCAATTTTAATCCTTGTTGAATCATATAATTTAATAAAGTTTATTTGATTAGGTCTTTAGTTAGTTACCTCTTGTTGCCCTTCGGGGAAATGTGTTTGCATAATTACCCCTACGCTGACCGAGTGGGACAATCAGAGGTTAGTGTTTGTGCAAATCCCACCAAGGGCAAAAATCTCCAGGGAATTTGCATGTTCTCCTTGTATTTACTTGTGTTTCCTCTGGTTTACACCTATACTCCAAACACATACGGATAGGGAATAGTGATTGGCGAGCGTGCTCGCTACTGCTCGATTGAGCATCAGGGCACTTGGGCACGTTTGATGCTTGATCGAGTATCCCTAGTGATCGAGCACCATGCTCGAGTCCCTGCCCCACATGTTTTGTGGCTGTTTTTCAGCCACTAAGCATGCAAGAATTACCTGACAATCACGGTAATGCCCTAGCCAGCTTGGCTACTGGCAATATTGTGATTGGCCGGAATCGACACTTCATTGGGTCTATACAAGACCGAGTGACGTGACGCTTGGCTCACTCTACCATGGAAACAGTGTAGGGATAGCTGCTGCAGGAGGTACAGGTTAGGATTAGAGGAATATAAACAGGGATTAGAGCCTTACAGTCCCTGCTGCTGCAATCTTAAACCAAAAATCCTTTGTCAGGACTACATCTATTTTATTCCCTATTAATAATACTGTTACCTGCATTCTCTGTAGGGCTTAGTTGCTGAAGGAGAGATAGGTTTTGTTTAAAGGCATATAGGCAGGGATTAGAGCCTTACAGTCCTTGCTACTGCAGCCTAAATTCAAAAGTCCATGGAGTCAAATCGCTGTTACCTGCATTCACTATAGGGCTAGCTGCTGGAGGAGGGAAAGGTTTGGATTAAAAACAGACTGTATAGGTAGGGATTAGAGATTTACAATCCTTGCTGGGGTAACCTAAAGCCAAAAGTCCTTTGTCAGGGCTACATGTATTCTATTCCCTATTAATATTGCTGTTAACTACATTCACTGAAGAGATAGCTGCTGAAGGAAGGATATGTTTGGATTAGAGGCATATAGGTAGGGATTATAATATTACAGTCCTTGCTGCTGAACCCGAAAACCAAAAGTCCATTGTCAAGGCTACATCTATTCTATTCCCTAATAATACCTTAAAGTTTGCAAGCATATATCATCTACGGAATTTAATATGCATAAGGCGTGCTGTAAGGAATGGTGAAGTGGATAAGCTGTAGATGGTACACGAAAGGGCCAAGTTGAAACTGCACTTTCTGCAAGAGCATGAGAAACACACTCACCCACGAGACCTATCTTCCAATAGTCCCTATTCACAAGTCCCTCCTTTTAATTTTTGGCAGGCCTTGCACAGATTGCATGGACTTTACTAGTCTAGGAGTCCCACTCCTTAATAATGGAAACAAATTTATTGTGAGGCTCTCCTCTACATATCTCTTAGAATGTAATGCAGTTCCTCCTAATTTTTGACGGCCTTTGCACACAGTGCATAAGCTTTACTATTATAAGAGTCTTGCTCCTTAATAATAGAAAAAATGATCCTGAGGCCCTCTTCAGAGTGTCTTCCAGGGTGCATTGCAGTTTCTCCTTTTAATTTTTGGCAGCCCTTGCACAGAGTGCATAGGCTTAACTAGTCTAGGAGTCACACTCCTTAATAATGGGGAAAAAAAAGTATTCTATGGCCCTCCTCTACCTGTCTTCCAGGGTGTATTGCAGTCCCTTCTCCAACTTTTCGGCGGACTTTGCACACAGTGCATAGGCTTTACTAGTCTAGGAGTTCTAGGATTGGTGTAGCAGGAGTTAATTTCTGCACCTGCTGGCTACCTTTTGGATCACATGTTGCGGGAGACCTATCACAAGTACCCCCCCGCACTTCTAAGATGGAGGAATTTGTCTTCTTATGCTGACTATAGCTTTCTGCTACACTGGTCCGTGTGCTGTTGTTTTCCAGTCTGGTGATGTACTGCATGTTGCTTGGTGTGCTGGGGATTACCTCCTGTCCTCTGGTTATTTCCTCCCTGCTTTAGTTTTCCTCCTTATCACTTGTTGACTGATTACTCTATGCAAGTGTGACGCCCTGGCCTATCAGGTTGTCACAGGATATTGTGCAATCTGCCCTTCTGCATGATATCCATTTCCTCCTTGGTTACGGGTCCCTGGCCTTTGGTGTTGCTAAGAACGAGCCAATTAAAATCCTAGAAACACTCTGCACCACACCCACCAGACACACCAATGGGCAGCCTGAAGGGAATAGGGCCGCCCATTTGGGGGGTTGGTTTGGAAGGGTCAGGAGTGTCAGGAGTAGTCAGTTGTGTGGTGACTCTCGAGAGGAGAGGTCACAAGTCAGTTGGAGGAGGTCAGGAGCTGGGCTCCCTGTTAATACTAGGTGGCAGACGTTGGTCTGGGCCTGGTAGGAGCTGGAACCCCATTCGTAAGGGATCGTGTCAAGGGGCACGCAACTGCCAAGAAGGGCACCTGGCGGCTTTGAGCCATCTCCGGGCAGGGGCTAGGGCACGACGGGGTACGTTGACTCTAGGCCGGGAAGTAGCTTCAAGTGTCCTGGTAATTTATCCGACGAGGGTGAAGTCTTCAAGATTTGTTCTCCACCCGCTCCAAAATCGGGGTACTAGTGTAACGAGGGGGATAGAGCTTTCCCAATACACAGTCCAGAAAATCCCAAGCGTGACCCCTGAGAGCAAGCTCACTCCGTTAGCCATACGGGTGAGCGGGATCCGACTAGTTCTATACTACAGGGGCTAACCAGTAATGAAGGTGCCAAGGGAAAGGTCACAGGCTAACAAGCAACACCAACGAGCACGGGATCCAGGTGTACTCCCTCCCTGCTGCAGCGGTGCTCAGAATTTCGGTTTACAAGTTGTCGGTGTCAGCGTTATTGGACTGAGTGAGTACGCAGTGACCCTTTCCATCCCCCTCTCACCATCACCGAGCCCCGGGGCATTATCCCCCTACCCACGGAGGGGTTAAACACCTGGCTGCCATTCCATCGCCACCGGGCGCTCCCAACAGCTGCGGTGGTACTCCACCTTACCACACACCATGGGTGGTATCACGAACTCTACACACAAAATCCCCTGTAAATACCTCTCTTTTATTTCGAGTGGCCGCGCGACCCCTCCCGGATCCAGAGACCCCTCGAGCCACGCGGATCCGGATCCGAGCAGTCTTGGCTGCTGACGCTGGGGTGGTACACAAGTATGCTGTGTGATTTTTTGTTTCTCCTGTTTGTCTATCACCATTGGTGTTTACATGCTTTTATCCCCCACACCCCCGGGGTATGGAGGGTGGGGGTACTAGATCAGAGCTGATCAGGAACAGGGGTAGGAAGGTGGCCCAGACATCATCACCATCAGACGTATCTCTGGGATGAGGGATATCTAAGGCCCCCTAGCCTGAGGACCAGTTTAGGTCCCTTGTTATTCCCTTCCACTCTGTGACAATTAATCAGCACATCTCTTCCAGAGACCCCCATATCATCACCATATTTGTGCACGGTTTATAGTGTGTTGAATATTTTCCTTTTGAATCAGTATTTTGGCTACAAAAAACCTACAATAAATAAATGCAAAAAAAGAAGCGTAAGACCACCTGAAATAAAGCTCAAATCATTGTATGCAATAACTTTTTACAGGAAGATTCTTTTCGTCACTTATTCATATTCCCGATGGTCACTTCATACCATGAAGACACTGACTGTGAAAATTTCACAGCTTGAAGCTGCTATATTTTATACCTGACCTGTTACGCTGTTTGATTTCTACATTTCTGGTTTGGTTTTTTTAAATACATGTTTTTTAATAAAAATAGAATAAACCAGAAATGGATGGTCCCACAAAATTTGGTTGTTTCAGGTATCTTTTATGCCATGCGTATGGCCCTCTTCTTAGCGCCTTTATAGTAGCTACATATTGCACTGAAAAGATACAATAAATTCAATATTTCCAATCAACAAACACTAATGGAAACTAAAAATAGAAGGCGCAATTGTTTGGGAATGATTGAATTTTGTGGTTTCCGTACATATCGGACATGGAAAATTTCACAGAATCATCTAGTGGACTGTAGGTACCTAGTTGCTGCTGCTAATATATCAATAACCAATATTCCTGCAGAGTTAATACATGTGCTATTGTGTTATTGATAGGGAAATGATGAGGATATATAATAGGAGGTGTCTGTGCAGTTTAATAAATGTTAGAGGCAAGAATAGAATATCAATATTTCCTACACAGAAGGTAAGATGGAGCTGGAGCAACGCTATGGTTACTTATTAGAAGCTGATTAAATCGGACTGGTCCAGATGACAAGAAATAATTCACATCCTTATATCACTGCGCGTTTTCAGACTTGTGTAATGAAGTGTTAGTAGAAAACATCTGGAGCAAATCTATTTATTTATAAAGGGCGCAAAGGATTCGTCGTTCTGACCTATTTCGAATACAGTACGTAAAGTATCTGAAATTGGGAACTTACCGTCATGTATTTAATCTGTTTTTTTGTTTGCAAACAATCTAGGACTATTCAGTGGATATGTGTGAGATTAAGCATATCTAGAGATGGATATGTCTGATCGTTACTCAGTCTATTAACTCCATCACGATGCAATCATTTAGCATTTTCTTGCATTCAGTTTTTCATCCTCGCCTTATTCTTCCACTGACATCTTCGGAGGGTTGTTTTTTGTTGTTTTTTTTTACAGTACAACTTACATTTTTTTAAGGGCACCATTTAATTTACCAAATGTTTTGGCAGATTTATAAAGTAAAACAAAAACTTTGCAGTAAATTATGCTAAATTTATTAAAAGATTTATTAAAAGATGCACACCACTGAATATATTTGACAAAATTGCAACAAAATGTGTGACTTTTTTATTATAATGCTTAAAGGGAATCTGTCGGCAGGATTTCACTCCCCAAACAATTTTTATGTGCATGTAGCTCTTTCAAAGACAAGTCCAGCAATATCTTTACAAAGACTTTGTACTGAATTATGTAAACCAGGCTGTAGATCTGAAGCCTCTGTGACTCCAGCTCTATTCTTCACCCAGGCCTAAGACCTAATCTGTCCTCTATCCTAACTTGTCTCCCCTAAAGGAATTGAGTGGATACCGCACTCTGACTACACAGGCCTAATATGGTTTCCCAACTGACGTACCAGGGCATACACTCACAGCTCTATGCAGGACCGATCTGCTCTGATGCTTGACGATGCGGTGGTATGCACTTCACTCAGGGAGGGTGGTGAAGAACTTGTGCCGTCCCCATGTCAGCAGTTGGGCTTGCTGCTCGGATCCAGATCCACAGTGGCTCGAGGGGTTTCCGGACCCGGAGGTCGTGCGGACACTCAAATAAAAAAGGACGTATATGTACAGGGATTGCTGTAGATACTTCGTGACGCCACCCACGGTGTGTGGTAACATGGTATACCACCGATGCTGTTGGGGAGCCCCCGGAAATGATGGGATAGCAGCTTAATGTTAACCCCTCCGTGGGTAGAGGTGGTGTAGTCCCGGGGCCCAGATAATGGTGAGGGATTGCAGGGAGCAGGAAACTCACAGTTCGGTTGTCGTGGTGCTGGATGAGCTGCTGATGATGTGGATGGTCAGTAACCACACACAGTCTGTATTGTAAACCAAATTGCCAATGGCCGGTCACATTTGGCGGGTGTCTTTGGGTCCCACACCCAGATACTGTATACAGCCAGGAGCCCTTTCTTCCACACTCTTTGTCTGTCTCTTTCTTGTCTGGACTAGTCCGTTTGAATGGCCTCCGGACTGGATCCCCTCTCTCGGCACCAGCAGGCTACAACCTTGTCCCGGTCGGCCTTAGGTTCCTCGCGACCGGATCTCTGTGCCTGTGGCCCTCACTGCCACCTAGTCCGGTAGTCCAGGGCTCCAACCCCAACTACCACCTTCTCCAGGGAGCTCCAACTCCCTTCTGTCAGCTCTTCACTGACTACAGCATAAACTGAAACTTAACTCCTCTCTGCACTTCCTAAGCTCTTCTCCATCCCTCCCATTTTCCTGGCGAGGGGGAAGTAGGGCCTGATTGGCTGGTGCATATCTGTGTGGGGACTTTGTTGGTGCCAAGGAGGATTAACTCTTTTGTGACTACCTGGTTTTGCCAGGGCGTCACAAACTTTTCTTCCCTCAATTCACCAGACAGCTGGGCTCATCCAGGCAATGTCTTCTAGCAGGCCGGATACCGACTCTCCCATCTGTGCGCTCCTCCTAGAACTCTCTCTCACTTCCTTATTTTCTTACCGCACTTTCACACATGGGACAAACCAAACAAACACACAGCAGCAGAGGAGATGCGGGCCCTTCCATTGTCCTCTGCAGGGGAGCCCCGTCTCTTAAAGCCACAGTACCACAAAGTCTTAAAGTCACAGTAGAGCAACATCATTAGTAGGGGCTGCACTCCCCTACAGACACCCCCCCAACAATTCTGTCATTTCATTGTGTGGTAAAGATTAGCTGCTAATATGATTCTACATGGAAGTGCAACTACGGAGATGCCAAATATATACAGTCATGGCCGAAAGTGTTGGCACCCTTGAAATTGCTTTAGAAGATGAAGTATTTTTCCAATAAATTTATTGAAATTACACATATTTTGTCATACACGTGTGTGTGTGTGTGTGTTTGAAGGAAGGTGTGAAACGGGGGTAACATGACCACTTTGTACATATCGGAACAACAGAGAAAAAAGTCAAATTGGACATAATTTCACACAAGTCCAGAAATGGGCTGCACAAAATTGTTGGCATCTTTCCAAAATTGTGAGTAAACTACTGTTTCAAGCATGAGATGCTCGTTCACACTCACCTGTGGCAAGTGGCAGGTGTTGGCAATATAAAATCACATCTGAATCCAGATAAAAAGGGGAGATAGTGACTCAATCTTTGCATTGTGTATCTCGGTGACTGACACCTTATACAATCCTTATATGTGTGCATCTGTAATGCCGACCGCCATTGATGATACATGTGTAAGTGGTTGTTCATCAGTATTTCACACCTCTGTTGCTTCCACCTCATGGGGGTCTGCTGCATCCTGCAGTGCATTAATATTGTGACGAGATATTAGTAAGTATGGTCTGTAGTCAGTGGCGTAACTAGAGTTTGATGGGCCCCGGTGCAAAGTTCGGACCTGGACCCCCCCCCCCCCTCTATGTACATCGACACTTGGGGTATGGGATAATCATGCTGACACTTGGCTCTTTCCCTCAGCACCCAGCTTCCCTATGTTCTGATATCCATCTTGTCATCGGCACCCAGCTTCCCCATGCTCTACTATATGCACATCAGAGCATGGGAAAGCTGGGTGCTGAGAGATGTATAGCAGAGCATGGGAAAGCTGGGTGCTGAGAGAAGATGTATAGCAGAGCATGGGAAAGCTGGGTGTTGAGGGAAAGAGCCCTTTTCCCTCAGCACAAAACGTTCCCATCCCATGCTTGTATCTTTGTCCCCCCTTGTATATAGTTCTCCAAATACTATAATGGCCCCCACAGTATATAGAAAAAGTCCAGCTCACCCAATGGAGACGGCTAAATGTTTGATCGGTGCACGGAAAAGAAAGCAGGATCCCTCTGCAGCAGGACGTAGTGTAGAAAATTATCCAGCATCCAGATCAGTAGATTGGTTAAAAATCTATTTTCCTTTATTCCAAACTTCATAAAAGCATAAAATTCTCCATCATGATAAAGAACGCATCACAAGGCGTGTAAGGTGGGCGCGTTTCGGACAAAAAAACTAGTCCTTAATCTGAGACGATAATAATAATGGCCCCCACATAGCCTTCCATATAGTATTAAAGGTCCCACATAACCCTTCATATATTAGAATGCAGCTCCATAGTCCTCCATGTATAATAATGCATTTCCCATAGTTCTCCAGGTATTATAATTCCCCCCATAGTACACCATATATTATACTGCGCCCCATAGTCCTCCATGTATGATGCAGCCAGCCCCCCATGTATAATGCAGCCAACCCCCATGTATAATGCAGCCAGCCCCCCCATGTTCCATGTATAATGAAGCCAGCCGTCCATGCTTCATGTATAATGCAAGACCCCCCCATGCTCCATGAATAATGCTGGCAGCCCCCCATGCCTTTATGTATAATGCAGCCAGCCCCCCATGCTCCATGTATAATGCAAGCCCACCATGCTCCCTGTATACTGCTGGCAGCCTCTCCATGCTCCCTGTATATTGCTGGCAGCTCCCCCATGCTCCCTGTATACTGCTGGCAGCCTCCTTTTGCTCCATGTATACTGCTGGCAGCCCCCCATGCTCCATGTATACTGCTGGCAGCCTCCCCATGCTCCCTGTATACTGCTGGCAGCCTCCCCATGCTCCCTGTATACTGCTGGCAGCCTCCCCATGCTCCCTGTATACTGCTGGCAGCTCCCCCATGCTCCCTGTATACTGCTATCATATAAATCAAATAGAAAACCGGTTTTAAATGCCGCGCTAAAAACCACAGATGCTGTAGATAAAGAGATTTCCTTTATTTCACAGTTCTACGCGTTTCAGAGACATCTCCATCTCCTTCCTCAGGAAAAGAAATCTTTTCCTGAGGAAGGAGACGGAGATGTCTCTGAAACGCGTAGAACTGTGAAATAAAGGAAATCTCTTTATCTACAGCATCTGTGGTTTTTAGCACGGCATTTAAAACCGGTTTTCTATTTGATTTATATGACAACCTGCTTTCCGGGGCCGCTGCTAAACCACATAAAACCACTCACATGCGATCATAGGGGGTTGTGACTGGCACAACCCTACCAGGTGAGTGTATCTCTTTCTGTTCTGTCTCTCTACCCTCATACCGGGTAAGACCCTATTGCGCTTTTTCCCCCCTACACCCTGTATACTGCTGGCAGCTCCCTTATGCTCCCTGTATACTGCTGTCAGCTCCCCCATGTTCCCCCGGCCCCCGGGTATGCACTGATTTAAAAAAAAAAAAAAAAAGTTTTTACCGCTCTCCTCGTTCCCCCGCTGCTGTCCTCACGTGTCCTCGTTCCCCGCTGCTCCGTCAGCATTCCTCCGCTCCTCTGCAGCTGCGGTCAGCGTCCTCCTGCCCTGAGCTCTGTGCTCTGTGATCTGAGCACAGCGGACACACAGGAGTGACGTCATTGCGCAGGCACAGAGGGAGAATGAAGGAGCGTGGAGCTGCACGGGCCACTCCACGCTTCTTCATTGTTGCTGTGCATGATGACGGGGAGGGGGGGCCCGGTGCCGCCGCTGACAACGGACAGGGGGGCTCACTGTCAGTGGCGGAGGCATCGGATCATATAGCGGCCGCGTGGTCTGCGCCAGATCAGTGCAGCTCCTCTCACAGAAAGGAGCTGCTTGCTGATCTGCAGAGCAGGCCCCTAACAGCTGCCGGGCCCGGTCGCAGTCGTGACCTCTGCGAACGCGGTAGTTACGCCCCTGTCTGTAGTACAGAGCTATAAAGACTCTGTATATTGTTGTCATATAGGTCTAAATATTACAGCTAAAATGAGGCAATTACAAGTGGGAGCAGAAATATATTACTAATAAATCTAGATCTGGATTATTTCCATCCCCAGCCTTATAGTTGGTCGAACAATATAGCAGAAACATGTTACTATGTATCTCCGTGGTCAAAGGATGAATAGAAATTCTCTATTAAGATTATGGTATTAAACAATCTTATAATAGTATGTTTTGGATTGCTGGAAGGATGTAAATTCTGATACTGGTATGTTTTGTTTGGAATGATTGTCCTTGACTTTATGTATTGATAGATATTAAGTGAAAATAGTATTTTTGGTTATTTTTTTATTTATTTATTTATTTTTTTAGAGACTTTTGTATTTAAGGAAGGCTTATGAACACACTCAGCACAGCCTAGGAAAAGTATAGATTGTGGAGCAACCCAGAGCAGTAGCAAGTAGTCCACAAGATTGTTTCATATATGAAAAGTGTGATGATTGATTTTATATTTGGGAGTGTGCAATAAAGATTTCCTTATCCTTGAAATAGTAGTGAATTTTTGAACTGTGTCTCCTCTTCCTTGTATAGCTCCAAGTTTTGGACATACCGAGAAAAACTGGTAATGTGGTTTACAGAAGGAAAAAGGAGTTGTTACATACAAGTGCATCTTAATAAATTAGAATATCATCAATAAGTTAATTAATTTGAGTAATTCAATACAAAAAGGGAAACACATATATATAGAGTCATTACAAACAGAGTAATCTATTTCAAGTCTTTATTTCTGTTACTGTTAAGGATTATGGTTTACAGCCAATGAAAACCCAAAAGTCATTATCTCAGAAAATTAGAGTATTTACCACAAAACACCTGCAAAGGCTTCTTAAGCATTTAAAATGGTCCCTTAGTCTGGTTCAGTAGGCTACACAATCATGGTGAAGACTGCTGACTTGACAGATGTCTAGAAGGCAGTTATTGACACACCCCACAAGAAGGTTAAGCCACAAAAGGTCGTTGCTAAAGAAGGTGGCTGTTCACAGAGTGCTGTATCCAAGCATATTAATGGAAAGTTGAGTGGAAGGAAAAAGTGTGTTAGAAAAAGGTGCACAAGCAACTGGGCCAACCGCAGCTTTGATAGGATTGTTAAGAAAAGGCCATTAAAACATATGGTGGAAATTCACAAGGAGTGGCCTGCTGCTGGAGTCAGTGCTTCAAGAGGCACCACACACAGACGTGTCCAGGACATGGGCTACAACTGTTGCATTCCTTGTGTCAAGCCACTCATGACCAATAGACAATGCCAGAAGCGTCTTACCTGGGCCAAGGAGAACAAGAACTGGACTGTTGCTCAGTGGTCCAAGGTGTTGTTTTCAGATGAAAGTAAATTTTTCATTTCATTTGGAAATCAAAGTCCCAGACTCTGGAGAAAGAGTGGAGAGGCCACAATCCAAGAGGCTTGAGGTCTAGTGTGAAGTTTCCACAATCAGTGATGGTTTGGGGAGCCATGTCATCTGCTGGTGTAGGTCCACTGTGTTTTATCAAGACCAAAGTCAGCGCAGCCGTCTACCAGTAAATTTTAGAGCACTTCATGCTTCTCTCTGCCAGCAAGCTTTTTTGAGATGGAAATTTCATTTTCCAGCAGGACTTGGCACCTGTCCACACTGCCAAAAGTACTAATACCTGGTTTAATAACCACAGTATCACTGTGCTTGATTGGCCAGCAAACTCGCCTGACCTGAACCCCATAGAGAATCTATGGGGAATTATCAAGAGGAAAATGAGACACCAGACCCAACAATGCAGATGAGCTGAAGGCTGCTATTAAAGAAACCTGGACTTCCATAACACCTCAGCAGTGCCACAGGCTGATCGCCTCCATGCCACGCCACATTGATGCAGTAATTCATGCAAAAGGAGCCACGACCAAGTATTGAGTGCATTTACTGTACAGACATTTCAGTAGGCGCCAACATTTCTGAGTTTAAAATCATTTTTTCAGTTGGTCTTATATAATATTCTAATTTTCTGAGATAATGACTTTTGGGGTTTCATTGGCTGTAAGCCATAATCATCAACATTAACAGAAATAAACATTTGATATAGATCCCTCTGTGTGTAATGACTCTATATAATATATGTATTTCCCTTTTTGTATTGAATTACTGAAATAAATTAACTTTTTAATGATATTCTAATTTATTGAAATGCACCTATATGTGTGCATTGTCCATTTTTGAAATTTTCCATTTTCCCTTATATTGTATGAAGGTGGAGAATGAATCTTCATAAAAGACTGTTGCACTATCATTAGTGTAGCGCTAACGTGTTTCTCCAAACATAAGACAGGATCTTAGATTATTTTTGGCTCCCAAAGACATGCTAGAGGTTATTTTTGGAATAGGTCTTCATTTTGGGGAAACAATTAAATTTTATTCCCTATGTACTGCTAAGTGTACCCCCAAAAGAAAGCAGACACCCCCAAAAGAATCACAGTTACCAGAACCCAAACAATTAGAGTTGGCAAGTGAATGGGCTCTCATATACAAATCTTCATTGCTATCAGGTCTCCCTGCATTTCACAGTGGTTCACTCCTCCTGCTAGTCAGAAGCAGTATCACTCGCGCAGAGTTAGTGAGAGCGGAGTGATACTGCAACGCGATGTGTGCATATGAGAGCCGAGTGATACTGGGACATATGTATGTGTGAGAGTGGAACAATGAGGTACCTGACAGTGATGCAGATCTCTGTGTGAGAGCCCATCCACTGTCGGCACTTGCCAGCTGTAATTGTTTACGTTCTGGTGAGTGTGATTTTTGGGGGGGATGTCTGCTTTTTTTTGAGGCTGTCTCCTCTGCTTCGGAGTCGTCTTCTCTCTTTTGGGGGTGTCTGCTTTCTTTAATGTGTCCTGCTGTATTCTTTAATATTTTAGCTGCATGGACACTGCAACTAGGGCTTATTTTTGGAGGAGGGCTTATATTTTAAGGATACTCCAAAAAGGCCCAAAATTCCATGCTAGGGTTTATTTTCGAGGCAGATCTTATTTTTGTGGAAACAGCACAGGCATATTGTGACACTGCTGCTGTGAATGATTAGTGGACTTTCCTGTGTTGCGCCGCTGGTTTTTAGACTGCCTTAGTCACCATATTATTGAAGTCAACATGTGTCTATTTAATGGCCATTTATAAGCATCCTAAGTCCATATACTGTATCTGACATATTTTCTATTGATTTCTTTACAAAAGGGATTATAGTAGCCATGTGCAAGGCATCTTTCATATAATATGAAGAAATTCATGGAACATATTAAAGAATAGGTCCAATGCATGTGTTGTCAGTACATGGTAATGAGGAGAGGACTCCGACTATTTTTAACTCTCCACTGATTGTTCCGTCCTCTGATATTAACATAAAAAGAAATTACTAAAAGAAAGTACATGAAACATTCATGATATTTATACCTCAATCACCTTACCCTAAGGCTGCACATGTTATAGGGTGATATCCTTCATTGTGGTTCATCGACAGATGCAATGAATATGATAATCAACTGGCAAAAATACATGACCATGATGACATCAGCTACTTGTTCAGAAGGTCACAATGTACACAAAATCATCAAAACAGTACGGTGATTTCAGTGTTCATGTTGCGATCGAGATTAATGTGTACTTGTAAATGATGTGCTGCAAGCAGTGGTGTGAATATAATGAGTCTACGTGATGCAGCTGTCTCAGGTAAAAATACTTCAGGGCAATGATTTTCCGTGACGTAAAAGGCTCAGCTACTGGTAGTACCTTCAGATTCCTCTCTTATTGCTTCAAGGAATTACTTATAGATTTTCCATCATTTTATGGGATACAAAAAATATTTAGAGGATTATTTCCAAAATAAATTATTCCCCATCAATAAAATAAGGAATTAACTAGCTGATTTGCTAGGAGTCCAACCACAGGAAGCACTAGACATCGCAAGATCTGGGCTTTGGTTATTCCTTCTTACCCATAAGGTTAAACCCTTGCTGCTTAGCTTGCTGATTGCTAGAGTTCTTTTCTCCGGGACGCTATGTGATCCTGAGAGTGAGGCTGTGTAGCTGTGATGTCTGTCTGAGGCCGCAGACACAGGGTGACTGTCACAGACAGACTAGAGGCAAGCCACCCACTCAGCAGGACCTTGAGAACCCCGAAACCCTTTAACCCCTGTCCCGGGATCTGGAATTACTACAAGGTCCAGGGGATCGCTGCTTGTTGAAAGAATGCAATGCAGAGGAGAATGGTTGTCAAGCAGGGTCATAACAGGAGGTACAAAAGAGGCAAAATTAGCAGGCAAAAGAGTGGTCAGTAAATCAGGCTAGGGTCAAAATCCAGAGATAGGAGCGAGGTACAAAAACTGCAGGCAGGTGAATAGTCAGGGATCAGGCAGAGGTCAAAACACAGGGAACAATAGTAAGGGCAAGGTGAACCAGAGACGCACCAGAAGCATACCAAGGCTATATCTGGCGGTGACCAGCAGACTGGAGGAGGAATAAGAAGGGTGTGATGCTTTCCCATTGGCCGTGTCTGAAAGGTGGTAACTTCAGCTGGAAGGCACACACCGCCACAGTCAGTCAGTGGTACTGCAGGTCACAGTCAAACTCAGCTTAGTGGATAGGGGTAGCATGTGCCCATCAGAGGCACTTGTACTGACTCCTCCCTGTCACCAGCATCGCCCACGGCAGTGCCTGGTGATCGAAGCAGAAGTCACAGGAGAAGAAACTGGTAGAGACGTGATAGTAGCCCTGTTCTGAATGGAGTCGATGTGTGCATTCTTGATCTCTGCTCCATTCGGGAATGGAAATACCATTTGTGTAAGCTGTGCATCTGTGACACCCCTGGACTAGTCAGGGCGTCACAGGGTACTGCACTTCCTATTCTTTGGTGCAGGACTCAACCCCTCATGGTTCTGGGTTCCCAACCTATGGTACTGCCTCCATCAGCATCCAAAATCCCAACCACACCTCACACCACACCCTGTCAGGCACACCAGTAGGCTGCCTAGCTGGAATAGGGCCTCCCACCTAGGGGTCAGGCAGACTGGTGGGAGGGAAGTAGAGAGAGCAGAGTTAGCCCTTGAGAAGTGAGGAGCTGGGGAGTGGTGGCTCCCTATTTGTGGCAGGTTGGGTCGCAGACGGTGGTCTGGGCCCGGAGGAGTCGGAGAACCGGTCGCAGGGTATTGAGGCTGGGTGCCTAGACCTGGTCTTGGAGGACGGGAGGCATCTGAGTCTAATAACCGGTCTGGGACCAAAAGCACGGCGGGGTAAAGGACCCTAGGTCGGGGAGGAGCTTCAGGCACCCCGGCAATTAACCTGCGGAGGATAGTGACTTTATGGACTGTCCCCAAGTAGCTCAGAGATCAGGGGCACTAGCGCAACGAGGAGTATAGGGCTTTCCAAACCTTGCAGCCCACAAAAATCCCAAGCGTGAGCCCTTGAGAGTGCAACTCCACTACTAACAAGTAGGGAGCGGGACCCAGACAGCTGTAAGCCAACGGGCTACCAGAACACTTCTAATTTGTGCACGGAGGCAGGCTCCGGATGACCCGGCAGTACCAGAGGGGACGGATACCCGGACTAGCTCCCCCAAGAGGACAGCGGAACCCAGAAACTTGGTGTACCTTGTTGTCAGAGTCTGTTTTGTGGTCGCATCATCACCAACACTGTTTGAGTGAGAACGTGGTCCTCCCCTACTCCCAACCAGCCCTGCACTCCCCTGCTCCACCATTATCCAGAGTCCCGGGGCCTCCCCTACCCGTGGAGGGAATGACATCTGGCTGCCCCACTCCATCTCCCTCGGGTACTCCCATCGGCAGCGGCGGTACTCCCCTTACCGCAAACCACGGGTGGCGTCACAAACTCTAACATCCCCTGTAAATACCCCCTTTCCATTTGAAGTGGATGCGAGCCCCCGGGTCCGTAGACCCTTGAGCCACAGCAACCCCAGATCCGAGCGGTTCGACCACTGCAGGGGCGGAAAACATGCACACAGAGGCCCAAGAGTTAAGGTGCTCTGCTTCTACAGCCAAAGCTTATGGAACTATGCATCATGATGACATATTGGAATGAAAA
The DNA here is from genome assembly GCF_048569485.1 of Anomaloglossus baeobatrachus. Taxonomy (NCBI): domain Eukaryota; kingdom Metazoa; phylum Chordata; class Amphibia; order Anura; family Aromobatidae; genus Anomaloglossus; species Anomaloglossus baeobatrachus. Next base: position 301,043,306 of record NC_134357.1, on the reverse strand, counting down.
GAGCCTGTATGCTGTTCTTAGACCCTCTTCTGTCTATATCTGCCTCTGGCTCCATTCATTGTCTATGTTACTGCCAGAAATAGTCCTACGACTCAACTTCCTCAGGCAGTCCCATCGACAAGGAATATAGCATTGCATGCCTCCACTTTATTCAAGACGGAGCTGGAGCCTTGTTCTTGGAATAATTTACAATCCCATGGATCAGATCTACAGAAATCAACAAGTCAGATAACAAAGGAGTAACATTTCTTTTTTTTAGAAATAACCCTTTAGGGTTTAATTCACACACATTTTATTGTGTCTTGAGTGGCATTTTTATAATGCTAGATGTTATTTTAAGGTCTATTTGCAGATTTATGTCAGGTTCACATGCACAGCATATTTATTTTTGGTGTTTTTGTAGTGTTTTTCGGATCAGTGGTATTTTTTTCCCTTAATGTGGCGCCCTGGCCTAGCCAGGTCATCACAAATAACACCCAAACACCCCCCACCCCCATTAGACAGGGACACCAGCCAAACACAAAATCCTTGTTGCCTCCCTCCAGTGTCTGATGTCCACACCAGGTGGGGCGGAGCCAAGCGTTTGGCCCCACCCACCGAGGAGTTCACAGGCCTGGAGGCGGGAAAAGTGACAGTGAGAGTTTAGGAGTTGAAGTGAGAGGAGTGAACATTTGGGTGTCTGGGTTTGTGGCCCAGGCACTGACAGCAAGGTTGGCAAACGATGGTGGCCGTCTGCAGGAGTGGTGGAGCAACGCGGAACCGTAGGACCGGGGACGGCCCACCGGTACCAACCGGGGAGCGAAGTGAAGCCAGCACACACAGGCAGGGCCATCGGACCCCGACCAGGCTTGGAGCCGCCGACAATAGTCAGATCCGAATGTGACTGGAACCCCAGGGGTTTCACAACAGCAAAAGTCCCGATTGAAGGCAACAGCCCACACCGTGAGGGTATACAGCTACCGCCTAAGGCTAGAGACCCCAGGGCCAGCGTCTGCGGGCAACCGGGCTCCTCCGGTACCCATTCACCGGGGACCGGACTACCGTTGGGAATCCATAGTAGTCAGAAAGAGAACATTAAGGTGCAGGGAAAGACAGCCGCCATCACCTGTCCGGGGAGAAGCACTGCAGCCAGCTGCAGGACCCGTCCATCCAGCCGTTTGGTGTACTGAGGACTTTGTACCTTTCTTGCTGAGTGAGTACACCCGTGCCATCCGGCACCGCGCTGCGCTATCCCTGCAACCCTGCACCTCACCAACCCTGCCTCCCTGTCACATCATCGGGCCCCGGGACCACCAACCCCTACCCACGGAGGGGGAAAACAACATCCCAGCTGCTCCTTGCCATCGCTCCCGGGATCCCCGTCATCAGCAGCGGTGGTGCCTATCTTCACCACGACCCGTGGGTGGCGTCACGGACCAAATCCCCAAACCAACCACCCCTTTCACTCACGGGCGAGGAGCACCGCTCGAGTCCCCAAATCCGGCCCACCGCTTGAGCCACCGAGCAGCCATCACAGCAGCGCCGGACCCGAGCGTTAGCAAGCACAGCGCAGTGGCGTCCTCCCCGCTCGCGACATTAACATAGCATGTTCTAGGTATAGCATTTTTTCTGACAGTTTATTCCATAGGGTTTTCAATAGTCTATGTCTAGTTTAGGAATCATTTTTTATTTGTTGCATTAAGGGATAATCCCATCTCCAAGCTCCTATCCCAATATGTTGTAGGTGTAATAATACTAATATTAGCAAATACTTCCAATAAGAAATGTAGTATAGTTCCCCTAATATAGCCATGTCTCTTACCTCATGTGCAGGTCATTTTAGGTTAGGTATCCCTGTTTACAAGTGACCGTAACCATGGATACCTAAGCTGCAATGCCCTGCACATGAGGTAAGAGACATGGATATATCAGAAGATACTACATCCTAATTTGAGGTATTTGCTAATATTATTATTATTACACCTACAACATATTGGGATAGGATCTTGGAGATGGGAATAGCACTTTAATAAACCTTAAAGGGAATTTTTCACCAATGTGATGTTTAAATGATTAAAAGCAGATAGTGAAACATACATTTTTATTTTGTTTTTATTCCCCAATTGTAGATTTTGTTTATCTAATTTTCTGTACATGATTATAAGGGCAGCCATCTTGCCTCAGCATCTATTAACAGCGTTTAGAGATTTAATTTATAGCAACTCCATGAACCATAGGCAGCAATGCACAGTATCTGACCCATTTAATTGTATTGGAGAGTTTTCGAAGAATGCTCTGTGAAGTGTGGAGTGGTCATTATGCAGGAGAGGGAGGGAGACGCGGTGTGATAGCAATATGCAACAAAAATTAGGAAACGTGTTTACAATAGAAATATGATTTACACAATAGGCAACTCTGTGATGACAAATTCCCTTTAGTTTAATCTAATCTTTGCAAATAGACTTAACTAATTATGTCCTAGTATTTTCTATTACGAATATGCATTACGTGCCATTCAATGTAGTCTGATCCTGCTTATTGTGATGCCGTAGTTAGACTTTATTCTACCTGGCCCATAATATTAGGCTGTGTCTGTTTTTGGGAAATTTTGGTCCGAAGCAGAATAACTAATAATTTACATCCCACAAGGGTTAGAATCCATCACCAGGTTTTTAATATGTAATCTGAGAGCAGTATAATGTAGAGGTAGAGACCTTGATTCAAGTGATGTGTCACTTACTAAACAGCTTGCTGTCATTTTTATAAAATCTCTTTGTTATCTGCTGCAGATATAGCAGTTCTCTGAATGTTGCACTCTATATAACCCCATCCACGCCACTGATTGGCAACTTTCTGCCCATGTGCAGTGTACACAGCTGCTAATCAGTGTTGGGGCAGTGTAATACAGATCTGAACATGCTTAACAACCTGGCACCACACTAGCATCTGTAATATTCTACGTGTGTATACTTTTCCATCTTACATTTACAACCAATGTGGTGGTTCTTCAGACAATGTTGTTATATTGTGCCCTGAGTCTTATATTGTGCCCTGGGTCTGTTTTATGTAAACTACAAATTTCCCTATTTTCTCTATCTAAAATGTTTTATTATGTAGATGTCTTTGAATTGATGTTCCAATAAAGGAGTTTTGAATCAATCATTGGAGAAGAGAGTCTCTTTTTGTGGCGGATCTATAGAGATAGAAAATAGATACAAATAGACAGAGAGGGCGACAGATATATAATAAAATTGCATGCAGTAGAGCTTATTGGACAGCTTTTTATGAAGAAAGAAAGAAAGAAAGATAGATAGATAGATGACATGGGGTCCCCACAATTTTTCTAACTAGCAAAGGTAAAGCAGACAGCTGTGAGCTGATATAATCAGGCTGGGAAGGTCCATGGTTATTGGGCCCTTCCCAGCCTAAAAATACCAGCCTACAGCCACCCCAGAAGTGGAGCACCATATTAAATGCACCAATTCTGGTGCTTCGCATCCGCTCTTCCTGATTGCCCTAATGCATTGGCAATCGGGGTAATGGTAGTTGGGGTTGATGTCAGCTATGAATTGTCCCAAAACACAGCTAGCATCAAGCCCTGGTGTTAGTAATGGAGTGGTGTCAGACACTCCCATTATTAACCCAGTAAGTAAAAAGAAAAAAAAACACACACACACAAAAATACTTTATTTAAATAAACACTCCCCTACAGTTATCATCGTGAGTCGGGAGTGCTTGCTGCTCAAAGTCTATGGAGCCTCTTTCTGAGGATCCATAGCCTTTGATCTATATAATCTAGGAACATCATGCGAACAAGAGGACTATATCGGACCTAGGAACCTTGCTTTCTAATAAATTGGTGAATGAGGGACTTTGCCTTATTTTTATTTCTCTCTTTTTATGTTTTTCATGATTCCATTTGTAAACCAAGTCAAATTCCCTTGATTATGTTGAATCTCAGAAACTGTGTCAGACTCAGACCTGCATGCTTTGTTTTTTTTTTTAACAAAATAGTGAGCAATGGAAAGTGTGGGAGAATGTTTATTTAAATAAAGTATTCACCTTTATTGTTTTATTTTACTTACTGGGTTAATAATGGGGAGTCGGATAGACACCTCTTAATTACTAACACCAGGGCTTGAAGCCAACTGACACTATACGGCTAACATCAACCCCAGGTACCAATATCTTGATTATCAAAAGCACCAATTGGGAACGGCCAAGGCAAATCGCCAGAATTGGTACATTTAAAGCAATGCGCGACTTATGGAGCGCCTGCGTGCTGCTATTTTTAGGCTGGGAAGGACCCAATAACCATAGACCCAATAACCATAGAACTTCCCATCCTAATATTAGCCCACAGCTGACTGCTTTACCCTTGCTGGTTATAAAAAAAAAAGGGGGTAACCTCACATCATTTTTTTATTTTTTTATTTAATTATTAAAAGCTGTCAGATAAGCTGCATAGGGTTAATTTTATTATATGTCGAGCAGTTGTGCATTTATATGTTTATATGTCTGTCTATATGTCTGTCTATATCAATATCTATTATTTATCGCTATAGCATTCATTGGTGTCCAAAAATGCTAGAAAACTGCAAGTGAAAAATGCAATTAATTAATTCCTGGAAAATGCATATTTTTGGCACTGAATTTTTCCTGCCAAGAGATGCAGAAATGGTGCAGAAGTTTCTGCATATATTACTCAACGAACGCACATAGCCTAAAGCCCGCTTTACACGCAGCGACATCGCTATCGATGTTGCTGTTGAAAGCACCCGCCCCCGTCGGTTGTGCGTCATGGGCAAATCGCTGCCCGTGGCAAACAACATCACTAGGACCCGTCACACATACTTACCTGCCTAGCGACGTCACTGTGGCCGGCGAACCGCCTCCTTTCTAAGGGGGCGGTTCATTCGGCGTCACTAAGCGGCGGCCGCCAAATAGAAGCGGAGGGGCAGAGATGAGCGGGCTGAACATCCCGCCCACCTCCTTCCTTCCTCATTGCGGGCAGCCGCAGGAATGATGTTGTTCCTCGTTCCTGCGGTGTCACACAAAGCGATGTGTGCTGCCACAGGAACGACGAACCACCTAGATAAACAACCCTTACCGATTTTTGACTTTGGGATGACCTCTCCATGGAACAACCTGCGTCCTACAACAGCAACGACATTTGGGATTAGAACGACGTGTCAACGATCAATGATATGGTGAGTAATTTTGATTGTTAGCGGTCGTTCATACGTTTCACACGCAACGACATCGCTAACAAGGCCGGATATGCGTCATGAATTCCGTGACCCCAACGACATCTTGTTAGCGATGTCGTTGCGTGTAAAGCCCCCTTAAGTGACACACCGCTGGAATCAGGATCTCTGCCCCTATGTTATATTGCTCTCAGATTAGATGGAAAAAACTTTGTGACAGATTCCATTTAAGGCCTTACAAAAATTAGAATAATATTAGCTAAACTTGCTAAAGGACAGGCTGACAATATAATGTATATGGGGTCTTCTGATTCTACTTCGACAGATGATACATAACATTTATTTAGTGACATATTGCCTGATGACTTACAGAGAAACAACACTGGAAATCAGAACATTATGTACAAACATTTCCTCCATATACTTATTGACCACTTGTAGAAATTGAAATGCAGACCAGAATAGAATGTGGTAATAGCCATTTGGTTTATTGATATAACCTTGTGACGCTCAGTGCACATATTAATAAGTTTGAGGACCCGCATTCAATAATATCACCTGTAAATATCTGTCCTTGTGTTGTCCTTTCGTCTCCTCGTGAGTTGTTAATAATTCTGTGCTACAGCTGCTTTGTTTCAATGGCTTCTTTTTCTGTCTGTATTTTAGTCGAAACAACCAATATCGCCACCATAACAGCACTTATAAGCATTGCCATCCAGCTTTCCCAGATCCTGTATTGTTATTGTAAAGGGCTTGTATAGCCTATTTAAAGCACCTTTCCAGTGATTTGCTTTTTATTGCACCACTGGAGTGGTGCTTTAAATCTAAATCCCGTGCCCCCTGTCTCATACTCACCTGCCAACATCTTCATCAGTTATCACTGCAGCTACTTTAGGGCTCTGGCAATTTGTGACCTGCTGGCAGCTCTAGTGTTTGCTGGAGGTCACAACTCAATAAAACTCTATGAGAGCCTCATTCTGACTCACAGAGTTGCATTGTTAGCTTGTGATGTAACGTCTGACATCCGGCCAGTCAGAAGTCACAGACAGGATGTTACAGGGGGGGACCGGCAGATAAGGACCAGTGGGTATATATCCCAATCGCCAGTCGGGGCCCACCGTGCTCCAGATGGTAATTGAGCTGCTAGCACCCTGTGGGTTAGGCGGAGACTATAGAGCTGGATGGCTGTGAGATAATCCAGGATAATAGGTTCACGCACCCAATCCTGGAACACCTTGTTAACTCCACAAGGGTCCTGGGGTATGCTGTCCATGCGCGTAGGAGGCACAACCAGACAAGGTGGCGCAACAGGTGCGTTGTCCGTGTGCGTAGAGGGCACTCTCGGACAGGTGACGTAGCAGGTATGCTGTCCATGTGCATAGGAGGCACAACTGGACACGTGACGCAACAGCCGCAGCCCAGTTAACGCCACTGGACTGCAATAGCACAACAGGAACGGTAGCAAGGAAGCCTGGCGCCTGACCCTCATGTGCTGAGCCACAAATTTTGGCGTGACAGGCACCGTTCACCTAGCCCTACCTACTGCTTCCAACAAGGCTTATGCCACCATGAATTCTAAGTGAAGACTGCGCACCTCCATGTTGTCTCCAGCCACTTTTATAACCTGGGTCCGCCCCAAACCCAGGGTGGAACCACCAAGGTCCAATTGCAGAGTGCCATGTCATCAGCGACGTCACCAGCGGCCTATCCGGAACTGCCACGTCATTGATGACCTCATGGCAGCCACGCCCCAAACACTTCACCAGTCATTGTCTGACGACCAATGGTGAGGTGCCAGATCATAGGGGTGGGCCTCTGCGAGCCAGTCCGGAGTTGCCACATCATCAGGACACCTGACACCCTCTGCCCTATCAGGACCTGCCACCTCACGGACATGCTCCGTGAGGTCCATACCGGACCTAGCCTCTGATGTACTAAGTGCCTGAGCATGCTCAGTAGCCTGAACAACAGACTCAGAAATCAGACTATATGCCTGAGCATGCTCAGTAGCCTGAACAACAGACTCAGAAATCAGACTATATGCCTGAGCATGCTCATCAGGCACATCCCAGAACTTAGACACAGCATGAAGTCCAAGTACCTGTGCAAAGAGGCTGTTAGGATTAATTGTGGGAGCATGCTCAGTAGCCTGAACTGAGGACTTAGTCTCAGAAATGACACAATCAGGCTGAGCATGCTCACTAGGCAAAACACCGGGCTTAGACTCTGGCTGACGGAAATCGGCGCGCGCAAGCGCACTAGCCACCTCTCCACACTTAGACGTGGTGGAAGGAGCAGCCAACTGGACGACCCGAGGCACAGCCAAGAACGGCAGCCGGTGCCTGGGCGCAACTGGAACCGCGGCAGGCTGCTTGCGGCTATGGCAGCGCCCGTTCATAACACAAAATGACGCTGAAAGACCAAAATGGCTTTGAAGAAGCATGAAAAAGTCAGAGGGTTGGTATATTAGTAGGAGTAGGGGGCTTAGAGTTAAAGTGCATCTTCAGCAATGAAAAAACAAATGCTGGAGTGGTGCTTGAAGGCTTCTACAGTGCCTTTTATGTTTTCCCTCTTTGTAGGTCTTTTTCTCTAGACATTGTGTGACGCCCTGGTAAAACCAGGTAGTCACAGAAGTAGTCCACCCTCCTTGATACCACCAAAAACCCACACGCAGGTACAACACACAGCCATTAAAGCCTAGCCACCCCTCCATGACAATAGGGACACACCAGTAGGCGGGATCAGACGGATGAGAACGCCCACCTAGGGGTCCTGAGGTGTCAGGGGCGGGAACACAGTAGTCAAGGACTAACAGTTGAAGTTGAGAGTTGACAGTGGAGGAGTGCTGACAGCAGTGGAGTCAGGAATAAGGGCCCCTGGACTACCTGACTAGGTGGCAGACAGGAAACAGGGCCACAGGCGACGTAGATCTGGTCGCGGGAGACCTTAAGTGGACCAGGGCAGGGTTGTAGCCTGCCGGTGCCGACAGCGGGAATCTGGTCCAGAGGCCGTGCACAGACGTGGTGCCTGGACCCTAGGACGAGGAAGGTTGCATGCCCCTTGTTAATCAACCAGCAGAGGACGAAGTTTCAGGCCTTGTTCTCCAGAAGCCCAGAGAGCGAAACGGAAGCACATCACGGGGTATAGGGTGTCCGTCAAAACCCACAGAAATCCCAAGGGTCAGATTTTGCGGGCCACAGCTCCCAAACATACACAGTATCGGGAGTGGACTTCCCCGTTCCATGCGGAGTTGTCCGACAGAAGACACAGACGCAGAGTGTGGGAGTAGGGACCCCTGTTTGCTACACCCGGGTGTGGGACCCGAATACACCCACCAAAGGCGACCGGTCACTGGCAACTTGGTTTACCACTGGACTTGTGTGTGATTCTTAAACTGTGAGTACACCATTGATCCCCAGTCCAACCCGGCACACCACCTCCAGCAGCCATTACTACCGTGTACCAAGAGCCACGGGACAACACCTCCCCTATCCGTGGAGGGGATCCCATCTTGCTGCCCCGTTCCATCAGCCCTGGGCGCCCCATCACCAGGCAGCGGCGGTGTCACCATCCCTCACCACAACCCACGGGTGGCGTCACGACACATCAATCCCTTGTAAATATCCCCTTCCGACGGTTGTGAGGTCGGACAGCCGTGCGAGCCCGGGTCCGGTCACCACTCGAGCCGCAGCAGCGTTCCCGGATCCGAGTGGCCCCCGCCCACAATAACCCAAACTTGGCATCACGAACAGGATTCCTACCCATTCTACAAACCTGGATGACGTACGCCTTCTTTTGAACTGTAGACCGTGAACCGTTCCAAAATTTTGAACTGCCGCCATCTTGCCCGCCATATTTGGCGCCAAAAACAACATCATCACCTTCTTCCCCCAAAAAGGTGCACATCTGAAGCCCCGCCTCTTAAGAACGCAGGCGGAACCCGGTGACTCCCAAAGCAGGAAGTTGCAAAGGACAGTGGGTCCCACGAGACGACTGTCGAAAACCAAGGGGGAAAGACAGGAAGGATGTCGGCGCCTGATGGTGATGGTGGTGCCGTGGCTTCCGCAGCGATGCAGGATGACGGAGAGGCGGCAGACCCTGCTCCGGTCGCAGGAGCGGGTAAGCAGTGACCCACGCCCCTATGTTCCCCAAGAACTGGCCGTTCTGGCTGAGGGGTCTGGCCTGCCCCCATCCGCCACGTCGCCTCCCTCGTCGCCCGTGTCCGCGGCCAGTGCCCCAATGGACCCGCTACCCCAACCTGCAGCAGCGGAACCTGTCTTGTCTGCGGAGGAGGACCCAACAGCAGGGACCTCGGGCCTTATGTGTACCACCGACTCGGCACCTGTCTCGGCCCCGAGCCAGGCCGCAACCCTGATGACATCCCGTCCGGCCTTGAGCCACGCCGCAACCCCGATGACGTCTTCCCCGGCCCTGAGTCCGGCCGCACCAGTGATGACGTCGGCTCCGGCAGTCCGCCCGGCCGTAACAGTGATGACGTCGGCTCCAGCAGTCCGCCCGGCCGCAATGGAGGCGGCACCCGACCGGAAGTCTACCCCAGCTGCGGTGCCAGCCGCTCCCAAATACCCCGTCCCGGCTGTGGAGCAGCCACGATGTACCTGCAGAGAGGCGGAGCAGGCCACTGATCGATGGGGCCTACGGCAATGTGAGAGGCCGGTCGTCGCTGGCGCCGAGGGCATCCGAGTGGGCCTGGCTACTGAGCAGGAGGCGGAGCACGGAACTCGTGCCCCGTACTGGGAGCGGCTGCAACAGCAGCTATGCAGGGAGATCGCTGCCAGAGAGAAACGTAAGGCGGAAGTGCTTGCCCGCACTTATAAGGAGAAGGATCACCTGCGGCAAGCTACCTTCCGGGTCCGGGGCCCGACATATAGAGGACAGGTCCAATACTTTGACCCCCAGAAAGGAAGGGGTTTCATCTGCGATCCGGGATTGGAGTTTGAAATTTTTGTATCCCGTAGGGATGTGGCCCCTCACTTGCCAACCGGCCACCCAGACCGTAATCTGGAACCCGAGGATAGGGGGAGCTACACTCGGCATTGTGGAGAGCGAGGGTGGTTTGCCCATGACATCAAGAAGTGGGTTGTGGTTGACGAAAACCCATGCCTCGCCTCCCACCGTCACTTATATGAAAAAGAATAAGTAGGTAGCGGATTCCGGCTACCCCTCTTCAGTTAATATGTTTCCCCTGTTTTAAAGTTGATTATGGACCATGGCTTCAGGACTGGCGAAGCCACCTAAAAGCTTTCTTGGGCCTTATAAATAACCCCCATCAACCTTCTTGTTGCTCCACCACCAGGACTATAACGCCTCTGGAGAGGTTGGTTGGAGGAAGGGCCTGCTGTAGAGTCGGCCGAGGCCCAGTCATCAATAAAACTGATGGCTAACCTCCAGGCCAAGGGTTCAGGACCGTGGAACTCTTGGGGTGGACTGGTGGGTAAGGGACTTTACCAAGACATTCTGGACACCCACAGGAACTCGGGATGGTGTGACACCTGTGACTAGCGGTAGCACTGAGGGTGGGTTCAGGTGTTTTGGGTGGCGGGTAAAGGGAACGAAGGAGATAATGTTTATCTGTTCCATGCAACGTTTAAGAGATGCGCCTCCCTTATGGGATGAAAGGTTTTAAAAATGTTTATACTTGTTACATTTTCTATTTTCAGAAGCAGAAAAAATAAATGTCAGTGGCCGGACAGCCCGAGGATGGGGTGAATTCAACCAAGGGGGAGTGTGACGCCCTGGCAAAAACAGGTATCACAGAAATAGTCCACCCTCCTTGATACCACCAAAAACCCACACCCAGGTACAACACACAGCCTTTAAAGCCTAGCCACCCCCTCATTCACTAGTGTTGTGAATGTCAGTTATGCTTTCGCTGCTGTGAGGCTCCCTTTTGTGGCCAGGAATGGTTTGGACAGAGACCAGGTGTGCTGGAGAAATGGGTGTTTCCATTGCTAACTCTCTACATATTTAAACCTTGGTCTGCTAGCAGTCTGAGCCGGTTGTCATTTGTTCTTTGGTTTACCAGCCTTCTCATCTTGCTCCAGACCACGTCTACCCCAGATAAGTGCTTGTTCTTTCTTATGTTTTTTTGTTCTTATCTGGGTTTGTCATTTACTGTGGTTATTGTCAGTTCATTTGTATGCAGGAATCTTCCCTCTCTGTTGCTTAGCTGGGAAGCTCCCTGCAGCTATGTTTGGAGTATTGCTCCTATAGTCCATGTGTTGTTTGTTGCTTCTTAAATTTGTAATTGTTCCTGCTTTCTGTTGATTGGTTTGACAAGAGAGCCTGATATAGGACAGAGTTCAGATTGTGCGATCTGAGGACTTTTTGTACTATCAGGTATTTGGATTTTTGTAGGGGTTTTTCTCTGGCCACCATCAGCCCCTTTCCTATTCTTTCCTATTTAGTCAATGGGGCTTCACCTTTGCTAATCCTATCATCCATCTGTGTATTGTGTTTTCCTATATCACCGTAGTCTTTGAATGTGGGGGCCTTGCTATACCTTTGCGGTCTATTTCTGAGGTAGAGATGAGCTATTCATCCTTCTTTCCTTTAGGATAGCTAATTCTCCGGCTGGGTTCACGGTGCATAGGATGTTAGTTGACCCCTCAGCTACTTCTAGTGTTGATGGTTAGTAAGGGGATGGCGGCCAGATTAGTTGCCAATGCTCTTGTCACCTTTTTTGCCAATGATCTATTGTGATCTTCCCTGGTTCCGGATCATAACACACCAGTAGGCGAGATCAGATGGATGACAACGCCCGCCTAGGGGTCCTGAGGTGTCAGGGGCGGGAACACAGTAGTCAAGGACTAACAGTTGAAGTTGAGAGTTGACAGTGGAGGAGTGCTGACACCAGTGGAGTCAAGAATAAGGGCCCCTGGACTACCTGACTAGGTGGCAGACAGCAGACAGGGCCACAGGCGACGGAGATCCAGTCGCGGGAGACCTTAAGTGGACCGGGGCAGGGTTGTAGCCCGCCGGTGCCGACAGCGGGAATCCGATGTGGAGGCCATACACAGACGCCTTGACCCTAGGACGAGGAAGGTTGCATGCCCCTTGTTAATCAACCAGCAGAGGACGAGGTTTCAGGCCTTGTTCTCCAGAAGCCCAGAGAGCGAAACGGAAGCCCAACGTGGGGGATAGGGTGTCCGTCAAAACCCACAGAAATCCCAAGGATCAGATTTCGCGGGCCACAGCTCCCAAACATACACAGTACCGGGAGTGGACTTCCCCATTCCATGCGGAGTTGTCCGACAGAAGACACAGACACAGAGTGCGGGAGGAAGTGTGACACCTGGCAAAACCAGGTAGTCACACATAGGCCCCCGCATAACACCTTCCCTCACCTAGGTTACACACAGCCGACCTGAAACCCTAGTCACCCCCCTTAGGGCAAGACAGGCACACCAGTGGGCGGGACCAGGTGGTTAGGTTATGCCCACCTAGGGGTCTAGACAGCCCGGGGCGGGAAAACAAGCAGTTAAGCTTTAGTTCAGTTTGGTAGTTCAAGTAGAGAGGAGTGTGGGCTGGAGCTAGGTGTAGCTCCAGCAGAGGAAGTTCAAGTTGAACGGTGCCAGTGTCGAAGCCCTGTACCTTGTCTAGGTGGCAGACGGTGGTCTCCGTCAGCAGGAGACGGGAAGACGGCTCGGCAGATCCGAGGAGGACCGGAGAAGGGTTGGAGCTCACCGGTACCGAAACCGGAGACCCGACCGGAAACCGTGCACAGAGGGGGTACTCGGACCCTGAAGCCAGGACCGAAACCAACGGCCTAGCTAATTAACTGATTGAGAGCAGGATTATAGGTCCTGTCCCTACCAAAGTCCCGAAAGAAGACAACCACCCACAGAGAGGGATAGGGCAACTGCCAGGGCCCATAGATCCCACGGGTCAGCGTCTGCGGGCACGGCTCCTTAGGCACACAGCAAGCCGGGAGCGGACTCCAGAGTTCCAAACCAGGCAGCCCACAATACACAAAAACAGTGCAGAGGAAAGGACAGCGACCACCAACCCGGGTGGGGGACCAGAGTACAACCGGCCACAGCAGCCGGCCACCAGCTCCTTGGTTTACCAAAAGACTCGTGTGATTCATTTAATTGTGAGTAACCAACTATCCCCGGGTTCATCCTGGCGTGCAAGCCCCTACCGTCGCCATACTCTGCACAAAGACACTGGGCCCCAGGGCAACCATCCTTACCCACGGAGGGGTTAACATCTGGCTGCCATTACATCTCCCCCGGGTATCCCACAACAGCAGCGGTGGTGTCCCACTTCACCACACACCGTGGGTGGCGTCACAGACATTCTACAATCAATCCCGTACAAATACGTCCCCCTTTTATTCGGAGTGACCGCGAGACCCCCAGTCCGGGGAACCCCTCGAGCCGTACCATAGGCCCCGGATCCAAACAGCGCCGGCTACTGGCACGGGGGCGCCACACCCCGAAAACTTGGCTTCACGAACAGGATACAAACCCATCCACCTACCTGGTGGAAGTGCGCCTTGAATTGGACAGTCAGCAGTGATCCGTTGAGAAATTTTCAGAAGTCGCCATTTTTGCCACCATTTTTGGGCACGAAAAACTACAGCCCAGCGTCTTCTCCCCAAAGAAAGGGCGCGAAGCTGAAGCTCCACCCCCTGGGAACAAGGCTGGAAGGTAAACCCCGAGGGCGTAAAACGAAACTAACAAGCCGCACAAGGGAGTGCTGGCAAAAGACCAAGGGAGAGAAGCGGGAAGATGTCTGCTCCTAAACGTGATGCTGGAGCCGCACCGACCGCTGGAGCGGCGGCGCCTGTGAACGAAGCAGTTGGTGAGGAAGCTGCAGCTCCCGCTCCGGTCGCAGGAGTGGTGGACCCCTGGACTCCGGTAGTGAATCCCCCTGTAGCAGATGGTGGTGACCCGCCTGCCACAGGAAGGATGTCGGCTCCGGCAGTCCGCCCAGCCACAACGGGAATGGTGCCTGGCCCAGAAGACCCCTTAGCCGCAAGCTCAGACTCGGAGGAGACGGATGAGAGCAGCCCCGATGTCGACGCCTCAGTAGCTGCGTATATCCCGCGATGTGGTGGGAATGGATACCGGATGGCTCTATCGACCCGTACGTACCGTGCGCTGGAGGCGTACGAGGCTGAGGCGGAGTCCACCTCCGAGGATGAGACCCCGTCTGCCGTCGAGGGTGTGATAGTGCCAATCTGCCGGCACTGCGAGCTGCCTGGGCACTTTGCTAGTACGTGCCCCGGGAATGCCCGGCCTTAAAGGGGCCGGAACCTGCTACAAGTTTTAAAGTTTGAAGTTACAAGTTGCTGTTAAAATGCCTGTCAACCCTGTTGAACGTCCTGCTGTTCTCCGGAGGAGGCCATCTGCACCGCAGGTGGGGGGTGGCAGGTAGTTGAAAAGTTAAAAGACGCAGCGCTCCGTTCTTGTTGAACGTATTCACCCCTGCAAGTTAAAAGTGAAGAGGCCATCGGGGGTCGGAGCCCCAGGTGGAGGACGGAGCCCGTACCGGAGGAGCAGTCGTACCTGCACCGTCGGCAGCTGAAGACGGAGTCTTTTGGACAGTGCCGCCCATGAGCTAAGGTGGCATTGGGGACTCGTGCTGTCCGGTGGTGGCCTGTGGGAAAGCTTCAGGAGGAGGCTGTTCCGGCAGCGGCATTTAAAGGTTTTAAATAGTCCCTGACCAACCTTCTCAACTGCCGCAGTCTCTGGAGAGGCTGATTGGAGGAAGGGCCGATGGTAGAGTCGACAAGGCCCAGTCACCCCCAAAACCGGTGACTACCCTCCGGGTCAGGGGTCCCCTGGACGTGGGGCCCTTGAAAAGGACTGCCGGGTAAGGAACTTTTTACCCGGCCCGTACGGGCAACACCCGGACCTAACCTGGACTTGGGCAAGGGTCCAGCGCCGGCTTCTGGCACGGGGGCGGCACAGAAGGGACCCCTGTTTGCTACACCCGGGTGTGGGACCCGAATACACCCGTCAAAGGCCACCAGTCACTGGCAACTTGGTTTACCACTGGACTTGTGTGTGATTCTTAAACTTTGAGTACACCATTGATCCCCGGTCCAACCCGGCACACCACTTCCAGCAGCCATTACTCCCATGAACCAAGGGCCCTGGGACTACGCCTCCCCTATCCGTGGAGGGGATCCCATCTTGCTGCCCCGTTCCATCAGCCCGGGCGCCCCATCACCAGGCAGCGGCGATGTCACCATCCCTCACCGCAACCCACGAATGATGTCACCGACACATCAATCCCCTGTAAATATCCCTTTCCGACGGTTGTGAGGACGGACAGCCGTGTGAGCCCGGGTCCGGTCACCACTCGAGCAGCAGCAGTGATCCCGCATCCGAGCGGCCCCAGAAGCGGCAGCGGCCCCCGCCCGCAACAATTGCATTGAATTCTGTTCTACGTATGATTCTATACCAATGTTTATGGTGGCCAACAGGTGAATCGGTAGCACTACAGACAACCCGGACTGCCTGCCCCGGACGGGCTCAAGGGAGGGCAACATGGCTAAGGAGTGATACTAGGCCTGAGGGATAGCAAAGGGTTAAGGTTTAGGGCATTTTGTGAGTGAAATTGGGAGGTGGAGTTATAGGGGGTTGTGGGGCCATGTGTTTGGTCAGGGGGAGGTCAGTTGTAGTGTAGTATATAGGGCATGTCAGTAATTGACTGGATGCACCCTGACTGCTGTGCCCAGGCAGTACAGGGTTAAGCATTCTTCCCATGTCCGATTTAACACACCCTCCCCTTATAGATTTTGCCTCTCCCCTTATAGATTTTGCCCAATGGGATCGTTCCCAGAGTTCCATAGTTTTCCCCTATATAAAGTCCCTCTCTTCCTGATTCCGGCCTCTCCTCACTGCGTGAGAACCGGATTAAGCTGGTGAGAGATGACTGACATGCTTGGTGACGCTGTCAGGGACAGGATCAGGAGGGAAGGGGACGCATGGCTTGCTGCAATTCTAGGTGAGCAGCGTCCCCCCCCCTCCTGAGGCACAGACAGTACAACCGGTGGCTAGGCGGCCTGCCCGTTCAATCCGCCCTCCGGAGCGTCTGAGCCCCTCTGCAGGAGCGTCTCAGCGCAGGCGCGGGGGGCGTGTGCGCGCCTCGCGCTCGGGACGCGCGCGTTCACGTCCCTCATGTGAAGCCCCGCCCACCCGCCCAGCTCCAACGCATGCAGCGGCCGCAAGCCTTACCTGCCCTGCAGGCAAAGCGGCGCTGCCATCTTTACAAGTAACGCTCCCTGCTCTGCTTCCGTCGCCTGTCCCCCAAACGCTGCAGCGCTCTGCACCTCCTCCACCTCCTGTAAGGCCTATTCCCTCTGCTATGGGAGGCCATAACAGCCGCAGCAGCTCCTCCTCCTCCTCAGCAGAGGAGTGTGCTGCACAATCAATGCCCCCAATAGCAGTGGCTTATCCTTCCCTCACACCCTGCAATGCCTCAGAAGTATGCAGGGTGGGATCTGTGTCAGAAGCCACAAATGTAGCACCCCAAACACTGCCACAAATCATTAACAATCAAGGGGGGATGGCTGCTCATCCTGCTATGGCTGCAGTGATGGCTTGGCCTCCTGCAGCATCTGCGGTGATGGCTTCGCCTCCTGCAGCACCTGCGGTGATGGCTTTGCCTCCCCCTGCAGCACCTGCGGTGATGCCTTGGCCCCCTGCAGCACCTGCGGCGATGGCTTTGCCTCCTGCAGCGCCTGCGGCGATGGCTTGGCCTCCTGCAGCCCCTGCGGCGATGGCTTTGCCTCCTGCAGCACAAGCAATGATGGCCTTGCCTCCCACAGCGCAGAACGTACCCCAGCCCCCTCCTACTCAATCTGCCCCCTGGGTGGATTATGCAGCGGGTGCTGGAAGCACGGCCCACGGTCGGCGACGCCGTGGGCGCGGTAACCGCTCTGCTGCCTCCTCAGCCTCTTCGCATTCCCGAAGCCCTTATAGGCGTAGTCGCTACGATAGGGATCAGGATCGACATACCGGCTATTCTACGCGCCGGTCCAGGTCCACTCGCCGACGGCATCGTTCACGGTCCTCAAGATGGCGTTCGCCTTCAACCACAGCGGAGTCGTCAGATGAGTCTGGAGTGTCTGGTAGGCCCTCTCGGCACAGAACCAGCCGCCAGAGGGACGCCGAGACATATATGGACCAGGCGCACGTTTCAGCTGCTCCACAGATACCGCTTAATCCTACAGATCCACCTGCTGTCGGTGAGTACAATTATTCGGGGGCTTGGGCAGGGCCTGATACAACGGCTATGTCATTACAAACACTGCTAGCACATATTAATACCCCGGGTAATAAGATATTAGTTAACCCTTTATTACTTGGCCAGCCTAAACAGAGACCCGACCCCCCTCCCCGTGCGGATATACATAGGGATACGTTTTTTTGTGGTATTTCCCCCTTGGGTTCGCACCTTGATACCGAGACTACTAATAAAATATGGGGCAATGACTACATTGACATTTGGTCCCTGGTATCCACTGAACAATTCACAATTGACAAAGAGCGGCGGTCTGCTGAACGGCCTTTTGAGAGGAAACCCAGAGTCGCGAAAACAATTAACAATTGGCTGCAAGCCTTTTTTGTCATGGGTTGCGTTATGGGTCAAAAGCACCCCGAACGTTGTTCTGAGCTCTTTATATATGCCGATTCAATTTATAACTCTTTCAAAGCGCATGGCGGCTCGGCCTGGTGGCGCTATGATGAAGACTTTCGGCGCCGTTTAGCACTCCAACCCCATTTAGGTTGGGGAGTAAAAGCTACGGACTCATGGTTGCGTTTCATGATGACACCAAAAACCCCCTTTCCGTCTGCGGCCTCTGGCAACTCCGCCGGTTCCAGTTCAGTGGCCGTGCGTAGACCCGGCACGTGCTGGTTGTTCAACGAGGGTCACTGCCGATTCTTCGGCCTCTGCAGATATAAACATGAATGCTCCAATTGTGGAGGCACACATGCTGCAGTCAAGTGCTCTCGACCTTCTCCAAAATTGCCAGCTAAATCGTCGTCAACTCCGTCCGACCAGAAAGACCCCAGTGAGCGTAGCCGCGATGGGGCCATGGCTCGACCGTTACCCCAATAAAGAGGCGGCCGCGCAGTTGCGCTTTGGATTCAGTTTCGGGTTCTTCATCCCCTTCAACTTTACCAGACTCCCTCTTTTTGCTCAGAATCTTAAGTCCGCGTATGAATTCCATGACGTCCTGCTAGACAAGCTTAACACTGAGTTAACAAAAGGCAGAATTGAAGGCCCTTTCCTTTCACCACCATTTTCCAACTTGCGGGTGTCCCCCCTTGGAGTCATACCAAAAAAAGAGCCTGGAAAATTCCGTTTGATACACCACCTATCTCACCCTAGAGGTTCTTCCGTTAATGACGGTATACTCGAGTGTGAGGCATCGGTGACTTATGTATCTTTCGACAGAGCCGTTGAGTTAGTCAGGAAGGCGGGTCCGGGTGCGCTCATGGCCAAGTCAGATATTGAGTCGGCTTTCCGCCTCCTGCCGGTCCACCCGGATTGTTACCATTTACTTGGTTGCTTCGTAGATGGTTATTATTACTTTGACACTTGCCTTCCTATGGGATGCTCAATCTCATGTTCCTATTTTGAATTATTCAGTTCGTTTTTGGAGTGGGCGGTTAAGGTTGAATCCCGTTCCCAATCTGTCATTCATTATCTTGACGACTTCCTGTTTGTGGGCCCTCAAGGCTCCTCCCATTGTCAAGTCTTATTGGATACGTTCTGCACCCTCATGGCCAGATTTGGCGTTCCGTTGTCTGAGGACAAAACTATCGGTCCTTCCCCAGTCCTGTCTTTTCTAGGTATCGAGATTGACTCAAACGTAATGGTCTTCCGGCTTCCAGATGACAAGGTGTTGAGGCTGCTGTCCATGATAAAGGGGTTCTGCGCTGTACGGAGTGTGACCCTACGTCAGATGCAATCGTTGCTGGGCCTCTTAGTATTTGCCTGTCGGGTCATGCCAATGGGCAGAATTTTTTCCCGTAGGCTCTCACTGGCTACAACAGGTGTTCGGCTCCCCCATCATCGTATCCGGATTACCTCCCGCTTGCGTGAGGATTTGGCCGTGTGGGAAGAATTTCTTTCCAGGTACAACGGTCGCACTTGTTTTCAAGACAGTTTCGTGTCCAATACAGAGCTACCACTTTTTTCTGAAACATCTGGGTCGTTGGGTTTTGGCGTTATCTTTAAAGACCAATGGTGCGCGGAGCGATGGCCTTCCTCCTGGCATACCAATGGTTTCATTTCCGATATAACGCTCCTTGAGTTGTTCCCCATTGTGGCAGCGGTGTCTATGTGGGGCCCTGCTATCCAGAATAAGCGGATTTTATTTTGCTCGGATAACTCGAGCGTGGTCCACGCGATTAATCACCTGACTTCGTCTTCCCTGCCTGTTATCAAGCTGCTGAGATTTTTGGTTTTTAAATGTTTGGAGCTCAACATTTGGTTAAAAGCTCGCTATGTTCCTGGTACGTGTAACATGATAGCTGATTCCTTGTCCTGTTTTGACTTTCAGAAATTCCGACACCTTTACCCTCATGCCCAAGCAGAGGGATTCTCGTGCCCATCCAGCATGTGGGACCTGCTGGACTGCAGTTGATGCCGTTGGTGACATCCTCCGTGGCCCCGGTGACATGGCGTTCTTACGGTAAGGCATGGGCCGAATGGTTAGTTTTTGCTGCGGGCTTCCCGATTGCTACATCTGAATGTTCCAGGCTGGAAGCGACTTGCCAATACCTGATGAATATGTATAACAATGGTTTGTCCAGCGCGGTTGCTAGGAACCGGTTGTCCGGCCTCGCTTTCCATTTTAAGCTACGGGGATGGTCTGATGTTACCAAATTTTTCATCGTGCGGCAGGCAGTCAAGGGATGGAGCAGAGGGCGGCCTGGCAAGGAGAGCAGGAGGCCAGTTTCCTTTAGCCTCCTGTCTCGCATCATTGACGGCATACCTGCCGTCTGCCCTTCTCCTTTCGAGTCCGCCCTCTTCTCCGCCTCTTTCGCGTTGGCCTTTTTTGGTGCATTACGCATCGGGGAGTTGGTGTCTTCTTCTAAAGGCACCCATGGTGGCCTCTGGCATGACGATGTTATTTTGACTAATCTGGGTTTACGTATTCGCATACGTAAATCCAAGACTGACCAATCCGGTAAGGGCTGCTGGATTCCCTTATTTTCCATATCTGGACCAGTGTGCCCCGTTAGATTAGTTCAAAATTATATGGCGGTCCGCCATGGGGAATTTTCCTTCCTAGTTCATGAAGATGGTTCCCCTATGACGAGATTCCAGTTCCTGTCGGTTTTTCGGAAATGCCTCAGGTCCTTGGGTTTTTCTCCATTGGAGTTTGGCACTCATTCCTTTAGGATTGGGGCTGCAACGGAGGCAGCCCGGGCGGGATTGCCCAATGAAGTTATTCAGCGTATTGGCCGCTGGCGTTCGGCTTGTTTTGCGCGCTATATCAGACCGGAACTACTGCTTCATTGATAATTTCCTTTGCAGGTTGTCTGTTAAAATGCCAGTTGCTGTTCCCGCACTAACGGTTTTTTACTTTTAGGCGCTGCTAAACCGGTGATTTGGCTGCTCGGCCATTCCTATATTTTCTGGGCTGGACAGCGAGCCGAGAATCGACCTGGCGGACGGGCCCTTGGATTCCGTGGCTTTGAGGTCAACTGGAGAGGAATTAGGGGTCTGATCTGGCCTCAGGTTCTCCCTGAGGTAGTCGGGATCGCTAGGTCAGCCCTGTCACCAGTGGTTCTTGTCATCCATGCTGGAGGAAATGACCTCGGTTCTCGTCGTTTGGCGGAGCTCATTACTACCATGCGATCGGACTTGGATAAGCTTCACGCATTTTTTCCAGAGCTGGTCATCGTGTGGTCCGAGGTAGTTTCTCGGGTGGTATGGCGGAGGGCCCAGGGTGCTGCAGCGCTCGAGCGCTCTCGCCGTACGCTCAATTCGCGTATATCGCGATTTGTGCGTTTTAAAGCGGGAATTGTGGTTCGACATCGGCAATTAGAAGGGGACAATTCGCCCCTCATGATTACGGATGGCGTTCATTTGAACGAAATTGGTTTAGACATATTCTTGTCTGGCCTACAAGACGGCATAGAGCAAGCGCTGTGTTTGATGGGTGGGGGTTGGAGCGCAGCCTAAAGTCTTTGCTCCTCCGTGGCGGTATTTATCCAAAACTGGTATGTTTGTTAAGCTGAAGTGCGCCGGGAGTCCGGCCTGGCACAACGCTTCGTTTTGGAAGTTGCTAATAGTGATGGTTATCTTTGCTGTGACCGACCTACCTCCACAAAAAAGATGAGAGTATATGAGTGTTTTTGATAAAGCTCTCCAATAAAGTTTTATATTTTGGTTACATTGGTGTCGGTGTGTTTAATCGGACATGGGACGTGTTGGTTGGGGTTCAGGGTCTCAGCAGTCTATAGGGCATGTCAGTAATTGACTGGATGCACCCTGACTGCTGTGCCCAGGCAGTACAGGGTTAAGCATTCTTCCCATGTCCGATTTAACACACCCTCCCCTTATAGATTTTGCCTCTCCCCTTATAGATTTTGCCCAATGGGATTGTTCCCAGAGTTCCATAGTTTTCCCCTATATAAAGTCCCTCTCTTCCTGATTCCGGCCTCTCCTCACTGCGTGAGAACCGGATTAAGCTGTCCCACCCTCCCTCCCTAATGTTTGTGAATTTTACAAGTCACAGCGGTATTTATCCAAAACTGGTATGTTTGTTAAGCTGAAGTGCGCCGGGAGTCCGGCCTGGCACAACGCTTCGTTTTGGAAGTTGCTAATAGTGATGGTTATCTTTGCTGTGACCGACCTACCTCCACAAAAAAGATGAGAGTATATGAGTGTTTTTGATAAAGCTCTCCAATAAAGTTTTATATTTTGGTTACATTGGTGTCGGTGTGTTTAATCGGACATGGGACGTGTTGGTTGGGGTTCAGGGTCTCAGCAGTCTATATAGGACAGGGTTCTGTTGTGGGATGGTCATTCGGTACCTGCAGACGTTCAGAATCATCATGCCCTATTTTTCAAGACTTCTGGAGATCAATATGGAGAGGCAAAGAGGATTGACTTTGTCACAACAGTCTACGGACAGGAGGGGGGTATTTGGAGTCGGTGGATTGCCCAAAGAGTGGGGGGGGGGACAACACTCAGCTGGGTGTCCTCGAGCCTGTGTGGTGCGGCATGTGGTGGAGCTGGTGCTGCATTCATGTACAATGGGACTCTTCACTTACCACCCTCCTTTGGTGGTGGTTATGTTTTATGGAGTCATTACTATGGTTATGGATGAAATATTACTGATTGTTGTTAATAAATGGGGTCTGCTGTGGCTTTTTAAATCCAATGTCACACAGTCTTTATGTCTTATTTTAGGTTAATAAATTGGGAAAGGTGGGTTTTTGGGTTAGGGTCAGTACGGCAAGGTAAGGCCGTCAGTCATACTTTTCTAAGTCAAGTTATATATAGAGGATGTAGAAGGAATTGTGTGGCTGGAGCTGCATGGAGGTCTGAGGAGTCTGCATTACTTTTGCAAAAAACTGTAGGACCACGAAGACATCTCAAGCAAGCCAAGAAAGCCAGGTCCACAGCAGTGAATGACAGACTAGTGACTAACCTAAGGGTTAAGGTGCAGACTTAAGGGTGCTTTACACGCTGCGACATCGCTAACGATATATCATCGGGGTCACAGTGTTTGTGACGCACATCCGGCGTCGTTAGCGACATCGCAGCGTGTGACAGCTAGGAGCGGCAATCAGCGATCGCAAAAACGTCAAAAATCTTTGATCGTTGACACGTCGCTCCTTTTCATAATATCGTTGGTGGTGCATGCCGCTGGTTGTTCGTCGTTCCTGCGGCATCACACATCGCTATGTGTGACACCGCAGGAACGCCGAACATTTCCTTACCTGCGTCCACCGGCAATGAGGAATGAAGGAGGTGGGCGGGATATTCCGTCCGCTCATCTCTGCTCCTCCGCATCTATTGGACAGCTGCCATGTGACGTCACTGTGACGCCTCACGAACTGCCCCCTTAGAAAGGAGGCGGTTTGCCGGCCACAGCGACGTCGCAGGGAAGGTAAGTCCGTGTGACGGGTGTAAGCGATGTTGTGCACCACGGGCAGCGATTTGCCCATGACGCACAATCGACGGTGGCGGGTACACTCGCTAGCGATATCAATAGCGATATCGCAGCGTGTAAAGTGCCCTTTTGGCCTTTGTTTGCAGTATAACTACACACCAAAGTGGTCATTTTTAGGTATTCCTGGACATTTTAGGAGGATTATAGTAATCCTGGCAATAGGCTTAAATGTCATGTACTTTGCATTGAAAATGTTGGTTATGTATGCATAAGAATTCAGTGAAACATGAAATAATTTTTTATGGTTAGCTTCCTAAGGAATGGATCAGAAAACAGACTCCATTCTAAATTAGAGGCACATGGCTCTATGCCTTCCCTGTATTTATCCATAATTTTAATGGTGGAATAAAATGTATACTTTATTATAATTGCAGTTGCAAGAAATAAACTTATTTTTCTTGGATCCTTTACACCCTCATAGAGTGCAATGGCTCTCCATACAGCATGGTGGCCCACACATAGCCCTGCAAATTGTATAATGTACCCCACACAGCCCTGAAAACTGTGCAGTCCCTGACAAAAGTTCTGTCGTTTATCCAATACCCGGTGACCGTTCTCCCCCGCCAACTGTCACTACACCGCGTAGGGTCTGACTAGTGGCAGCGCGCGAGTCCGCCACGCGACTGTCGCGCTCCACTACCAGACTGGCTCTCCTTTCTTCCTTACAACCTCTGCAGTTTAGCTCCCAGCCCCTCAACTCCACCTCTTGATGATATTTGAAAGCTAGCCCCCCTCTGGAGACCACCCAAGGGTCCCCTCAAAAGGTGTGGGAGAACTGGTTGCTATGTGTCTGTGCGTACACACCTCATTCTGGCCATTAGGATTACCTGGAAGTACTGTCCCAGCATGGGTGCAGTATTCAGTGGTGCCTGACCGGGTCAGGGTCGCCACACATCCAAGATGCAGATAGAGTTGAAAGTATGATGCCAGGCATGGGGGTAGCGGCGCTGGTATCGTATCCACCAGCTCACAGGCCACATAGCGGCCTCAAGCTCTGCACCTATTACCAGTATGCCACTGACTAGAGCTATGCTACATTAATATTAGGTCTCACCAAGTCTTGTAACTAATGGGCAAACAAAGCAACGTTTCTACAATGAGTTTTTGGTGATTTTTTTGATGTTGCAGAATTTCTGCAGTTTTTCTACACTTGTAAATTAGGTTAGTTGCATTTTTTTCATTGCATTACTAAATGCACTTTTATACGCATTTTTTATCACTTGTTGGTATGTCATGTTTTAAAGGAAACCTGTCAGGTCCCTTATGCACCCAGAACCACGAGCAGTTCTGGGTGCATATTGCTAATCCCTGCCTAACCGTCCCTGTATACACTAGTATAGATAAAGAGATCTTTAGAAAAAGGATTTCTAAATATTCTTTATGATATGCTAATGAGGCCAGGGACTAGTTGCAAGGGCGTTAGTTCCCTTGACTAGCCGCCCTCTTAGCATGTTAGCCTGCACACAGGGGCATGCTAACATGCTATTCAATGCCCAGCATCATCAACAATGACGCACGTACGTCTGTTCATTGTCCGTTGTCAGCGCCGCTGAAGCCGAATTTAGGGTAAGTGCACATAATCAGAAGTCCCCGGCACTTTTGGTCATGCGCGCTAGACCTCTCTGAAGCTGGGATGCGTACACCCGACTTCATAGTGCGTATTACCAGAAGTGCGGTGACTTCTGATCATGCGCATGGACCCTAAACCTGGCGTCTGAGGCGGTGACAACAGACACAGGTACGTGCATCACCGCCAATGACTCTGGTCAATGGGCATTGAATAGTATGTTAGTGTCGCGGGCGGGGAGGAGGGTGTCAGCACACTACGCTCACCCCTTCTGCTCGGGTCCGGCGGTTGCTGCTCAGTGGTGGCTCGAGCTGTGGGCCGGATCCCGGGGGTTTCTCGAGCGGCACTCCTCGCCCGTGAGTGAAAGGGGGTTGTTGGGTGTGGGGATAGTTTATTGTCCGTGACGCCACCCACGGTTGTGGTGATTTCACCACCGCTGCTCAATATGGGGATCCTGGGGATGGTGATGCGGAGCAGCCAGGTGTTGTGTTGCCCCTCCGTGGGTAGGGGTTGGTGATCCCGGGGCCTAGTGAGGTGCAGGGGCGCAGGGGCAGTGCTATGCCTTGCGGCACTGAGGTACTCACTCAGCCAGTAAACACGACACAGTTCTCGGTAAACAAACGGCTGGTTGGACGGGTCCCTCGGACGGTTCACGGTGCTGCGGTTCCCTGCAGTTAGTGGTGACGGTCTCTTCCCTGCACCTTTGAAATGTCTGTTTGGTAGCGATGGATTCCCACCGGTTACCCGCTCCCCGACTACAATCTGGGCCGGAGGAGCTCCACACTTTGCCCGCAGGCGCCGGCCCTGGGAAACTGGTGCCTTGGCGGTGGCAGTGTTTCCCCAGTTGTGGTTGGACCTTTGCCGTCAATCAGGACTTGCTTGTTGGGAGATCTACGTCCCCTTCACTAACGGATTTGGCAATTTACGGCGACTCCAAGCCTTGCCGGGATCCGAAAGGCCCCTGCCCTGGTGCTGACTGCCCTTTGTATACTGCTCCAGACCCCCGGGCACACAGCCTCCGTGGTCCTTTCAGCAACCTCCAGACAGTCCCACTGCAGACCTTCACCGCCGTCTGCTGACCTTGCTGACTCCGTCTGGGCACACAGCCACAGACCAACTTCAGGCTTTCTGTCACTTCCACTGTTGTTTCACTTCACTCTAGCTCCCTCCTGAGCTACACTCTGTTGTTACTCCTTTCACTTCCTCCTCCAAACCCTATCTGCCTGCTCCTTCCTGCCTCCAGAGCTGTGAACTCCTTGGTGGGCGGACACCAAGCGCCTGGCTCCACCCCCAGGTGTGAACACCAGCCCCTGGAGGAAGGCAACAAGGATTTCTGGTTAGCTGGTGTACCTGCAGGGAATGTGGGGTGTGTGTGTTGTTGTGACCTGTGACCCCTGGCTTGCCCAGGGCGTCACATTCCCCCTTAGCAAAACGCAGACCGTCCTCGGGCTGCCCGTCCAACACCGGTTTTATTTTCCTTTTTCTTTTCTGTAAGCATAAAAGGGTATAACATGGTAAACGGTAAAATACATTTTTAATAATAACTCTTCCCAAAAGGGGAGGCACATTTCTTTAACGTTGCAAACGGTTTACGGTTACGGTTTCCGCTCTCTCCCACCCAAGCAACCTGGCCCTGATGCTGCCCCTAAAGCCCAGGCAGCACCCCTTGACCCACAGTCCAGCACAAGTCACCCGAGCGGGATCTGTCCTTCCCCTCCAGAGGGTAGCCACCGGTTCCTTTGGTGGCTGGGCCCCAGCCTGCTCTGCTAAGGGCCCTCCCTCCAACCTGCCTCTCCGGAGGCGGCATTGCGGAAACGGTAACGGCAAACAACATGTTTACAAGCCACTTAACGTTTGTGGGTGCCCTGCAAGTTCACGGGCTTGTCCATGGATAGTTCCCATGCAAAAACTTTTCAAACGGTCCCCACGGGGACAACGGTGCCGGCTCCGGCCGGTTGCAAATTACAAAGACAATCTGGTTACTTTCACGGTATCATTTTTCTTATCATTTCAAACTTTTTCAACAAACAAACTCTGGTGGTCTCAACGGGGATTGGACAACGGTGCTTCGCTGCCCTACTCCGGTTATTCAGCTAACGCAGCTCCATCCCCCTCCGCCAGCATATCCAACATGCACTGACATGCCTGTGGTGACAGGGGCACCCGGTACCCATTTCCACCGGTACACGGGGCATGGACGACCACTGGGGCTCCTACATAATGGGAACGCTCACTCGCTCCTTCAACTGCAACAGCGGTCCCGGAGCTGGGGCAGGAGTCATCATCTCTTGTTCCTGCGTCAGGCGGGTTGCCGCCAGCTGCCGCAGCCTCCTGGCCTCCAGCATCCAACACTTCAGCCTCTTCTGCGGTAGCACGGAGCAGCGGATTAGGCGAGCTTACACTGAGGCGCCCCATAAGTAGCGGCAAGGGTGATGCATAGGCCGAGACTAGGCCGGGCCCCTCAGCCGCAGCGGCCGGTCCAGGCAGGACATAGGGACGTGGGTCACCAGTCGGTTCTACTACATCCATTCCCCCTCCGTACCTCGGGGCAGTCGTAGTCAGCATCTCCACTTCGCTGGTCCACTGCTCCATCATCTGGAGGATTTGTTCCTGTTGACGCTGGTGGAACTGAATCACCCGGGCCCTCATCCAGGCCACGGTTCCAGGCTCAGGGTCTGGCACAGTCACCGCCGGGACTTCTGGCACCATGTTGTTAAGGGGCCGCGGTCCTCGCGGTTCCCCCTGGTGCACTTCAGGGCCATCCTGGACGTCTGCAGCTGGCTGTTCCGCCGCAGCGGCTGGGCAGGGTATCGCTATCGGTTGGGCAGGTAGCGGGCCTAATGGCGGGGCGGCAGCAGCTATCACGGGTAGCGGGGAGAGAGGCAGGGTGAGCGGAAGCCGGCCGGGCCCCTCAGCTCCAACGGCCGATCCCTTAGGAATACAGGGGCGTGGGTCGCTTACCCGCTCCTCCAACTCCTCTTCAACCTCGCGTCTCCACATAGCAGCCACCACGTCCGCCATGTCAGTCTCCCACTCCTCCAGGAGGAGCTGCATATGGGCCTGCAGACGATTACTCAGCGGGACGGTCCGGTCCCTCAACCACGTCGCCGTGCCGGGCGCGGGGGCTTCCTCATGGGGAGTTGGGTTGTACATCTTGGCAATCGTGCCTTCCAGGAACCCAGTATGTCTGCAGAGTCCTGGCGTCCCTGCTTTTATAGCCGCGGCTACATGCAGCTAGCCGCCATCGCGTCCCCCCTTAGCTTCTTTTCGGCCACTCCCCTATCGGGGCGGCGTTCTGGCCTTCGCGCCTCTGCTGCTCGAGAAGACGCTCGAGCAGGAACTTTTCGCGCCAAAGATGGCGGCTTCTGAAATTTTTCTGCCGGATATCTCCGGCGGTCACAAGGCGCACCTCTACCAAACGGCAGAGCGGTAAGATCCTGTTCGTGACGCCAAGTTGTCGCGGGCGGGGAGGAGGGTGTCAGCACACTACGCTCACCCCTTCTGCTCGGGTCCGGCGGTTGCTGCTCAGTGGTGGCTCGAGCTGTGGGCCGGATCCCGGGGGTTTCTCGAGCGGCACTCCTCGCCCGTGAGTGAAAGGGGGTTGTTGGGTGTGGGGATAGTTTATTGTCCGTGACGCCACCCACGGTTGTGGTGATTTCACCACCGCTGCTCAATATGGGGATCCCGGGGATGGTGATGCGGAGCAGCCAGGTGTTGTGTTGCCCCTCCGTGGGTAGGGGTTGGTGATCCCGGGGCCTAGTGAGGTGCAGGGGCGCAGGGGCAGCGCTGTGCCTTGCGGCACTGAGGTACTCACTCAGCCAGTAAACACGACACAGTTCTCGGTAAACAAACGGCTGGTTGGACGGGTCCCTCGGACGGTTCACGGTGCTGCGGTTCCCTGCAGTTAGCGGTGACGGTCTCTTCCCTGCACCTTTGAAATGTCTGTTTGGTAGCGATGGATTCCCACCGGTTACCCGCTCCCCGACTACAATCTGGGCCGGAGGAGCTCCACACTTTGCCCGCAGGCGCCGGCCCTGGGAAACTGGTGCCTTGGCGGTGGCGGTGTTTCCCCGTTGTGGTTGGACCTTTGCCGTCAATCAGGACTTGCTTGTTGGGAGATCTACGTCCCCTTCACTAACGGATTTGGCAATTTACGGCGACTCCAAGCCTTGCCGGGATCCGAAAGGCCCCTGCCCTGGTGCTGACTGCCCTTTGTATACTGCTCCAGACCCCCGGGCACACAGCCTTCGTGGTCCTTTCAGCAACCTCCAGACAGTCCCACTGCAGACCTTCACCGCCGTCTGCTGACCTTGCTGACTCCGTCTGGGCACACAGCCACAGACCAACCTCAGGCTTTCTGTCACTTCCACTGTTGTTTCACTTCACTCTAGCTCCCTCCTGAGCTACACTCTGTTGTTACTCCTTTCACTTCCTCCTCCAAACCCTATCTGCCTGCTCCTTCCTACCTCCAGAGCTGTGAACTCCTTGGTGGGCGGACACCAAGCGCCTGGCTCCACCCCCAGGTGTGAACACCAGCCCCTGGAGGAAGGCAACAAGTATTTCTGGTTAGCTGGTGTACCTGCAGGGAATGTGGGGTGTGTGTGTTGTTGTGACCTGTGACCCCTGGCTTGCCCAGGGCGTCACATTAGCACACCCCTGTGTGCAAACTAACATGCTAAGAGGGCAGAATGAGCGCAGGAAGTAATGCCCTTGTGACTAGTCCCTGCTCTCATTAGCATGTCATAAAAGATCTTTAGAAATACTTTTCCTAAAGATCTCTTTATCTATGCTAGTGTATACAGGGACGGTTAGGCAGGGATTAGCAATTTGCACCCAGAACTGCTCGTGGTTCTGGGTGCATATTGCACTTGACAGGTTCCCTTTAAATAAAGCTCATTTGTTTTTGATACTTTTAGGTATTTGTCTTTGAGCAGATTACATGTGTTTTTTTTTATTTCCACAGAGGAAAAACACTAAAGCAAATGTGCATTTTTTACCTGTGTGCTTTCTACATTTAATGCAAGTCTATGGGGAAAATAAAGCTCCACGTACCTAGAAGAGAAATTGACATGTTACTGATTTGAAACCAGAGGTCAGTAAAAAAGATAAATCCCATCCACTTTGCTGGAACTGTAAGACGCTGCGTTTTTGATGCGCAGTGTCAAAAACTCACCAAAACCTCATTGTGGGCACACAGCCAAACAAAGCCGAATTGTCCATCCATCTCCGCAAGATGAAAAAGAGGTGAAAGCAAGGATCTGTAAGGGGGGGTCTCCTTTCACTGTGCTAAAGTTATGTGTTCTGACTAGGAATGATCAAATACTTCGATTATTTGGCTTCGCAAATATTTTCCGAATACCTTGCCACTATTCGACTATTCGCGAATATTCGATGCGCAATTTAAGTCTATGGGAAACCCAAATAACAACTATTCGGAACTATTCGGGCTTTCCATAGACTTACATTGCGCATCGAATAGTCGAATAGCGGCGAGGTATTCGGAAAATATTCGCGAAGCCGAATAATCGAAGTATTCGGTCATCCTTAGTTGTGACATGAGGGATTTCATAAGGTGCAGGATAAGTGTCACTGAAAGTAATATGCAGTGGATAGAAGCAAATTGTAATGGTTTTCCCTTTACACAGCTTCTTAAAAATTCCCTAAGGCACTGTAAAGAAAATGATTAAGAGGCGCCAGTTCCCATAAAGTGGCCTCTATAAATTTGCTGTACAAAAAGTAGCATCTACTCTTGATTTCCACTATTAGAAAATCACTGAGAGCCATGGATAATAAACTGTCATCAGTCAGCGGAGCTATGTAAACATACCAAATAGGAGCACCACGTGACAGGACTGCAAGGCTGCGAGAGCCATTACAACAATTGTAATGACTGGAGAGAGCCCAGAAATAAGCAGCAGCCGCCATCTGGGGGCATCCAGTCTGCTGGTTCACTGACACTGTCTGTGTGTTCAAATCTGTATGGATGGTATAAAAATAAAGAATAACCATACAGAATTACACTGAGCCATCTGTTATATCCCTGTTGTTTTTCTCTACAATGTAAAAATACAAAGCAAAATAAAAAAATGTCAAACTGTCAAAAAATCATAATAAAGTGCCAATAATAAGTGCCCTACATTATACAGCTAAAGGAACCTTACAGGTGTGTATATAGTCAAGTATGAGAATATGTCATGGGTTTACCATAAATAGTCTATATTATACTTATATTTATTAGTAGGAGCCGGAAGCTGTACCTGCAGTTTTGGGTATATTTTATATGTCACGTAGAAAAAGAATAGATTACATATGGATCTTTCAGAAGCCTTAGGCTATGTGCCCACGGGAGCTTGCATCTGCGCATTTTGCCACGGAAAACCTGCGAATTTATCTGAATTTTCCAGATAAATCCGCAGGTTTTAGCATGTACAGACACTCCCCATGTTATCCTATGGGACATGGGGAGTGCTGTGTCCACGCTGCGGAAAGTGCGGCTGCCGAACATGCTGCGGATGTCTGCATCCACAGGTATTATTGCATGTCAATTATTCATGCGGAATTACCTGCGGATGTCCTGGCCCTCCCCTATGGAGATAGAGGCCGGGACGTCCGCAGGTAATTCGCATGAATGTCCGGATGTTTCCCGCAGCTATTCCGCTAGAATCTCGCAGCTAAAAATAGCTGCGGACGCCGGCGGGCAGCTGCGGGAAACATGCGCTCGTACCTGCGGATACATCCGCAGGTACGAGCACCCGTGGGCACATAGCCTTAGATGAACCTGTACTTCGAAATCAGAACATTGCATAGACAGCTATTTTGTAACATTCCCCATTAATTAATTCCCTATTTTATGAGAAGTGATTTTTGGTTTATTTTGTTTTTGCTATATAAGCATCATGTAAGCACTACCTGAACTGCAAAAATTAACGTATCTAGATGGATACATTTTTATTTACATAGAGTATAATGGGAAAACGTATGTCAAATTGGAGTCAGTTTGATACAAAGTGCAGGGCCGCTATCAGGGCATTACAACCATAACTGGTGAGGAGGGAGGGCCCGGCCGAGCTTGGGGTAATTCTTTGGCTTTATGAAGCTTTGGCTCCCATCTTCACTAGGCCCCAGTCACAGCTGCAACAGAGGGGCCCGTCACTGTCGCTTCAGCCACTGTACTTCTAAGGCATCGCATGCAAATTAGCCATGTAGCTGGAAGCAAGGTGAGTGGAGCAGAGCAGGGAGGTGGCGCGTCATCCCGCAGCCCACCATGATGAGGTCATCTCTCTGCAAACTCATCACAGTGCTGCTGGCAACGCGGAGGTGGCGAGGACGCGGCATCTGGCGGGGAATGGTAGGCGCTCCTTGAGCTAAAGATCCCTGGGGGTGCTGGGGAGTCCATCCAGCTGAAATGAAACGCAACTCAGAGAGGACGACGCACAAAATGGGAGTCGGGGAGGGTGAGTAAAAAGTTTGTTTTTTTTCTTTTTGCGGCAGACAAACATACAAGGAGAGGCATTGGAAAGGGATATATACAAGAAGGAGGACATATATAGCAGGAAGGGGACAAAAACCTGGATGGGGACATTATACCAGAATGTGCCCAGGAGGGGGATATATACACATCAGGAGGGGCCCTCAAAGGGGACATATATTCAAGAAGGAGGACATATATACTAGAAAGGGGACAAAAACCATGATGGGGGCATTATACCAGACTGAGGAGGGTGATATATAGACAGCAGGAGGGGCCCAGGAAGGGAACATAATCTATATACCAGGAAGGGCACAAAAACCAGGATAAGGACACAAATACCAGAATGTGCCCAGGAGGGTGATATATACACCAGTAGGGACTCTGGAACGTGATATATATATATATATATATATATATATATATATACAATAAGGAGGACATATATACCAGAAAGGGGACAAAAACCAGGATGAGTACATATATACCAGAATGTGCAGTTGAGGGGGATATACATACCAGGGTGGGATATATATACCAGGATGGGGACAAATAAACCAGGATGGGGATATATACCAAGAGGGTCCCAGGATGGGGACATATACCAGGAGGACGACATATATGCTATGAAGCGGACAATAAACCAGGAAGGGACATACATATCAGGAAGGGCCCAGGATGCAGACATACATACCAGGAAGGGCCCAGGATGGAGACATACAGTATATACCAGGATGGGGATATATATTCCAGGAAGGGGACATATATACCAGGAGTTGAACATATATACCAGGAAGATATTATACAGAGGAGCAATGTGTGTGTGTGTGGGGGATAGTATACAGAGGGGCAGTGTGTGTGTGTGTGAGTATATATATATATATATATATATATATATACAAAATAAAACAAAAACAGCCTTACCAGCATAAAAGAAAACAAAACCTCATGTATCAAGTCCATACACTGCGGGTTCAGCCCGCTAAAGTTTGGGGTTCCACACTGTTCACAGAGAGGAGGAACTGCTTCCTCCAACACAGAAAAACACAGAACAATGAGTGTGTTCGGAGGCCTGGCTTTTACCTCTTGGACCACACCCCGAGGTGGAGGTATGGTGAACAGCCGTCCCACCCATCTCTTTAGCTGTTCACAAAAAACCCGGCCCAGTTAAAAGCAATTAACCCTCTCAGCACCTAGTATGCTGCAGCATTACATTCGGGTTCACATCATTGTTTTTAGTAGTCTCAGCGACACATACCTCCCCTCTTGCACTTTACCAGTGATCATATCACAATATATATATATATATATATATATATATATTTTTATATATATATATATATATATATATATATACATATATGAGTGGAGCTTGTGTGGGGGGGATAGTATACACAAAGGGCAGTGTACTTGAGGGATATTATACAGAGAGGCAGTGTGGGGGGATATTATACAGAGGGGCAGTGTGTGTGTGAACGGGATTATACCAAAGGCCAATATGCGTTTGGGAATATTATACAGCGGAGCAGTGTGTGTGAAGGGATATTATACAGAGGGGCAGTATGTGTGTGGGTGAGATATTATACAGAGGAGCAGTGTGTGTGGGGAGATATTATACAGGGGGCAGTGTGGGTGTGTGTGGATATTATACCAATGACCAGTATACATGTGACAATATTATACAGCGGAGCAGTGTGTGTGGGGGGGATATTATACAGAGGGGCTGTATGTGTGTGGGAGAGATATTATACAGAGGAGCAATGTGTGTGAGGGGATATTATACAGAGGAGCAATGTGTGTGAGGGGATATTATACAGAGGAGCAATGTGTGTGGGGGAATATTATACAGAGGAGCAGTATGTGTGGGGGAACATTATACACAGGGGCAATGTGTGTATATTTTACAGAGAGGCAGTGTGTGTGGGGGAATATTATACATGGGGCAGTGTGGGAGAGATATTATGGAGAGGGGCAGTGTAGAGGGTGTATTATGGAGAAAGACAGTGTAGAAGGTATATCATGGAGAGGGGTGGTGTAGGGGGTGTATCATTAATCTTCTGAGGGAAATACTTCATTTTCTGGAACAACTTCAAGGGTGCTAACGCTTTTGGCCATGACTGTGTGTGTATGTGTGTGTGTGTGTGTGTGTGTATGTGTGAGTATATATATATATATATATATATATATATATATACAGACACATAAAGGTTTTTCCAAGAATGGTGGTGAGCGTGGAAGGTTTGAGCGGCGGAGGCGAAGCTGGGGTAGATCCTGGTAGGAGTCTCATGGGGGCCCCAAAAATTTGCCAGTATAGGGCCCTGAAATTCCTAGTGGTGGCCCTGTACAAGTGCATCTCAATAACTTAGAATATCATCACACCTCAGCAGTGCCTCAAAAAATTTTAAAATAGGTACAGTTTGGAATGTTTAGTGCTGTAGTGCACATTTGGTGCTGCTTTTTGTTTTTTCTTCATTGAATTGGTCGGTGGTTGACCTCCACCTTGCTTTGCACCCCAATTTGGGATGTATTCCATCTGTCTAGATTTTGGCGGTTGGTGACTGTTCACATTAAGTCATCAGGCTTTGTCCACAGGCTATTTACTTCATGCAGCATTTGCTTGGACCTGTCCCGCCCACAGCCATGACTCAGTCATGGGTACGGGATTGAAATAGACCAGGTGAGTGCTGCTAAGAGCAGTTCTACTATTCATATGTGAGGCCGTATGGCACATTTTATAAAAATATTTTAGTGTAGGACTGCTTCAAATGAGATTTGCCGTGACGTGGCGAAGCAGCTCAAGAAATTGCAATTTTTTGCCAAAAATCTCAAAAATTTTTAAAATAGGTACAGTTTGGAATGTTTAGTGCTGTAGTGCACATTTGGTGCTGCTTTTTGTTTTTTCTTCATTGAATTGGTCGGTGGTTGACCTCCACCTTGCTTTGCACCCCAATTTGGGATGTATTCCATCTGTCTAGATTTTGGCGGTTGGTGACTGTTCACATTAAGTCATCAGGCTTTGTCCACAGGCTATTTACTTCATGCAGCATTTGCTTGGACCTGTCCCGCCCACAGCCATGACTCAGTCATGGGTACGGGATTGAAATAGACCAGGTGAGTGCTGCTAAGAGCAGTTCTACTATTCATATGTGAGGCCGTATGGCACATTTTATAAAAATATTTTAGTGTAGGACTGCTTCAAATGAGATTTGCCGTGACGTGGCGAAGCAGCTCAAGAAATTGCAATTTTTTGCCAAAAATCACAAAAATTTTTAAAATAGGTACAGTTTGGAATGTTTAGTGCTGTAGTGCACATTTGGTGCTGCTTTTTGTTTTTTCTTCATATATATATATATATATATATATATATATATATATATATACAAAATAAAACAAAAACAGCCTTACCAGCATAAAAGAAAACAAAACCTCATGTATCAAGTCCATACACTGCGGGTTCAGCCCGCTAAAGTTTGGGGTTCCACACTGTTCACAGAGAGGAGGAACTGCTTCCTCCAACACAGAAAAACACAGAACAATGAGTGTGTTCGGAGGCCTGGCTTTTACCTCTTGGACCACAACCCGAGGTGGAGGTATGGTGAACAGCCGTCCCACCCATCTCTTTAGCTGTTCACAAAAAACCCGGCCCAGTTAAAAGCAATTTAACCCTCTCAGCACCTAGTATGCTGCAGCATTACATTCGGGTTCACATCATTGTTTTTAGTAGTCTCAGCGACACATACCTCCCCTCTTGCACTTTACCAGTGATCATATCACAATATATATATATATATATATATATATATATATATATATATATATATATATATTTTTATATATATACATATATGAGTGGAGCTTGTGTGGGGGGGATAGTATACACAAAGGGCAGTGTACTTGAGGGATATTATACAGAGGGGCAGTGTGTGTGTGAACGGGATTATACCAAAGGCCAATATGCGTTTGGGAATATTATACAGCGGTGCAGTGTGTGTGAAGGGATATTATACAGAGGGGCAGTATGTGTGTGGGAGAGATATTATACAGAGGAGCAGTGTGTGTGGGGAGATATTATACAGGGGGCAGTGTGGGTGTGTGTGGATATTATACCAATGACCAGTATACATGTGACAATATTATACAGCGGAGCAGTGTGTGTGGGGGGGATATTATACAGAGGGGCTGTATGTGTGTGGGAGAGATATTATACAGAGGAGCAGTATGTGTGGTGGGATATTATACAGAGGAGCAATGTGTGTGAGGGGATATTATACAGAGGAGCAATGTGTGTGGGGGAATATTATACAGAGGAGCAGTATGTGTGGGGGAACATTATACACAGGGGCAATGTGTGTATATTTTACAGAGAGGCAGTGTGTGTGGGGGGATATTATACATGGGGCAGTGTGGGAGAGATATTATGGAGAGGGGCAGTGTAGAGGGTGTATTATGGAGAAAGACAGTGTAGAA
Source organism: Anomaloglossus baeobatrachus (assembly GCF_048569485.1). Taxonomy (NCBI): domain Eukaryota; kingdom Metazoa; phylum Chordata; class Amphibia; order Anura; family Aromobatidae; genus Anomaloglossus; species Anomaloglossus baeobatrachus. The sequence continues at coordinate 301,006,440 of NC_134357.1, read as the reverse complement.
GGTATATTATGGAGAGGGGTGGTGTAGGGGGTGTATCATTAATCTTCTGAGGGAAATACTTCATTTTCTGGAACAACTTCAAGGATGCTAACGCTTTTGGCCATGACTGTGTGTGTATGTGTGTGTGTGTGTGTGTGTATGTGTGAGTATATGTATATATATATATATATATATATATATATATATATATATATATATATATATATATACAGACACATAAAGGTTTTTCCAAGAATGGTGGTGAGCGTGGAAGGTTTGAGCGGCGGAGGCGAAGCTGGGGTAGATCCTGGTAGGAGTCTCATGGGGGCCCCAAAAATTTGCCAGTATAGGGCCCTGAAATTCCTAGTGGTGGCCCTGTACAAGTGCATCTCAATAACTTAGAATATCATCACACCTCAGCAGTGCCACAGACTGATCGCCTCCATGCCACGCCGCATTGATGCAGTAATTCATGCAAAAGGAGCCCCGACCAAGTATTGAGGCATTTACTGTACAGACATTTCAGTAGGCGCCAACATTTCTGAGTTTAAAATCATTCTTTCAGTTTTTCTTATATAATATTCTAATTTTCTGAGATAATGACTTTTGGGGTTTCATTGTCTGTAAGCCATAATCATTAACATTACCAGAAATAAACACTTGAAATAGATCCCTCTGTGTGTAATGACTCTATATAATATATGCATTCCCCTTTTTGTATTAAATTACTGAATTAAATTAACTATTTGATGATATTCTAATTTATTGAGATGCATTAGTATATTTGTGCACCTATTCATTGTGATCTTATTTTTTAAAGGATAGAAGAAAATGCAGTCTGTTTCTTTTTCCTTGCTTTTAAAAAAAATGGCTGAAAAATGAATCCATTCTTTATAAAATAGCAAATGGAAACATTTGCATGTTTTAAATATTTTTTTTTTTTAGAAAATAAGTGACATGGCCTCCAATGCTCCTCCATTAAAGCAAAGAGTAAAAAGAGTAATTTAAAATGCATATTTGCCTCACTTTTACAACAGATCAATTGATATTTTTTATTTCCAATACAAAAACTTGTGTCTATTGAAGATTTCAAAACTGTGGTGTGAAACAGGGCTGTTTTGTTTAGGGCATTGGTGGACACAGACAAAAAAGGGCCCCTGTGCAACAGTATATGTGTCCTTTTCAGACCAATAACTCATCAATATGCACAATTCCACCTGTTTTGGTGGTAGATATGGGCCCCCTGACCTCTTGCTGTGGTTGCACTAATGATATTGCCTGGTTTTGAGGCTTTGTGTATTGTGACACTTCTCTATAGGGAAAGAGAGGACGGAGCATTGCCCCCCCCTCCCCCCCCGGGGCATTTGCGGAGGCCTGCATGACCCCTGATTGGTGGGGAGGTCAGGGTGTCATGGGTGGGGGGAGGGGGTGCGAGCCCGTTTTGAAAGGATTGGATGGGCAAAGGGGAGGAGCGGCACTTTCCCGCTCCCCTGGCTGAAGGAAGAGTCGCAGGCATCTTACCTGCGGCAATGGAGTCCGTGGAAAACATCCTGGAGCGGCTGCGAGCGGCGGCTGGCGTACATCCTCCAGGCTGGCTGCAGGCGTCTGTGCAGGGACTCATCGGAGGGAGTCGGGAGGCGGTGGGGGCTCCCCCCCCACGTGAGCGGCGCCTCCGGAGATCCAGACCGCCGGAGCGGTTATCACCTGAGGTGACTCCCCGGGCCCAGCGACGCATTAGAAGCCCCTCCGGGGACCCTCCAGGCCGGGCGCCATGTGCTAAAAAGTACAGCAGGCCCCGGTCTGGGAGGAATTCAAGAGTGCGGCCGGGTCCAGCGGTGGTGAGCAGGCCTTTCCTGGAGTTGGGGGCGGGGCCTGCTCCCACTGTGTCAACGGTGGATGTCGGAGCTGCGGCGGGGCGCTCTGGTGATGTGCCGGCCGAGCGCCCTGAGCCCTGTCTGCAGTGGAGGTCGGATGAGGGGGCGGGCCCTAGTGGAGGGGGCGGATCGCGACGGCTGGAATCTGTAGTGCACCGGGCCTGGCGTGCAGGGCCCTCATCAGCAGAGGCCCCGAATGCCGGGGGGGCCCCGTGGAGTGGGAGGTGGGAGCTGCGTCGGCAGGATCCAGAGGACCGCAGACAGCCCCCCGTGGCAGCCGGCTGGGGGGGCGGACATCAGCCACAGGATCAGCTCCTGGAGGGATCTTCCGGCCCTGCAGCAGCAGGGGCCAACGGCGGCGAAGCGGAGGTGCGGAGCCAGGAATCTACTGAGCAGCCGGAGGGACGTCAGGAGTCTGGTAGTCCGGCTGACGGGGCCGCTACCCTCGTGCAGCCCGGTGAGTATGGTTCTATGTCTTGTTTGTCTGCCCAGTATTGTCAGGTACAGAACGCAAGGGGGGATGTAGGTCACCCAGGGTTTAATCAGGGGATACCCACGGGGGGTGGAGGATATGTGTCAGGAAGGGGGGAGGTGGTAGAGCTTATAGGTTGTGTGCGTACGTTGCTGGAGCGGATTGGGGGGGCACGGGAACACTCAGGGCCAGTGGGGGCTTGGATTAATCCGCCTCCCTTGGGCATTAGTGAAGCGCCGGTGGCGGGTATTGCTTCCCCGGTGTCGGTGTCGGTTCAGACGGAAAAGAATAAGGAGGACAGGCTTCATTTGGATGATCGGGCGCGGGGTGAGGTTTTCGTCTGTTTTGAGGGTCCCTTGGGTTCCCATCTTAAGACAGAGGTGAAGGAGAAAATATGGAAGGATGAATACGTAGAGATCTTCTCCCTGCTGCCGTTGGCAAAATTTAATTTGGACAAAGGTAAAAAGGATGAGAGCAAGAAAGAGGAGGAGAAGAAGCGGCGATGGCGCTTGATCCCTCAGACGTTCACTAATTGGTTGCAGGCTTTTGCTATTTTGGCGAGTGTGAAAGGCGAGAAGGCGCCGGAGAACTGTTCACATTTGTTTTGCTATATGGACTCTATTGGTGAGGCGTACAGGGTATATGGGGGACAGACATGGCTTAGGTATGACGAACAGTTTCGTCAGCGGAAGGCCGTTCGACCTTCTATTAGATGGGACCAAAAGGACATCGGGTTGTGGTTACGGGTTATGGCGCCGTCGAGATATGGCCAGCCCTTTCAGGGCGGGGCCGGGTCTGCCGGCCAGTCCGGAACGCAGGGTGCCGGTAGTCAGCAAGGTCAGGGGGGTTCGCAAAAGCCCGGCGTGTGTTGGCAATTCAATGAGGGGCAATGCAAGTTCGGGGCCACCTGCCGTTTTAAGCACCTCTGTACCCATTGTAATGGGACCTCACATGGAGCGGCAAAGTGCTTTAAGAAAGGCAAATCCAAGCCCGGCACCACTCATACCCAAGGGTCTGACGCCGGTGAGCTTAGCCGCGATGCTTCCGTACCTAAATAGGTACCCTGATAGGGAGAAAGCTGAAGTTTTGCGGTTGGGATTTGGGGAGGGTTTCAGCATTCCGGCTCCCAATTTTAATGTGCCGGCGGCGACGAAGAACATTTTGTCAGCATACCAACATTCGGTGGTCGTGGCCGAAAAATTAGGCAAGGAAGTGGCTTTAGGGAGGATGGCGGGGCCGTTTCAGGCCCCTCCTTTTCCTGATCTGGTGGTCTCGCCGTTGGGGGTGGTGCCAAAAAAGGAGCCGGGGAAATTCCGGCTGATTCACCATCTGTCTTACCCAAGGGGTAGGTCGGTAAATGACGGGATACCGGCTGAACTGTGTTCGGTGGTTTATACGTCATTTGATGAGGCCACAAGATGGGTAAAAAAAATGTGGAAAGGGGGCACTTATGGCTAAGACGGATATTGAATCAGCTTTTCGGCTTTTGCCAGTGCATGCGGATTGTGTCCGGTTGTTGGGTTGCTTTTGGGAGGGGGCGTATTTTGTAGATCGCTGTTTGCCCATGGGGTGCTCAATCTCATGCGCATTTTTCGAAACGTTTAGTTGTTTTTTGGAGTGGGTTGTTCGGGACGTTTCAGGCTTGTCAGCATTGGTACATTATCTCGATGATTTTTTGTGTGTAGGTCCTGCCGATTCGGCGCAGTGTGCCGGGATCTTGGCAACTATGGAGTGGGTTGCGGACCGATTTGGGGTCCCCTTGGCGCCTGAAAAAACGGTGGGACCGACTACTAGTTTAAGTTTTCTGGGCATTGTAATCGATTCCGTGGCCTGGGAAGTCCGGCTTCCTGAGGACAAGGTTGCGGCCATGAGGGACGAGGTGGCAAGGGCACGGCGGGTGAAGAAACTGCAATTAAGGGAAGTGCAGTCCCTTCTGGGAAAGCTTAACTTTGCTTGTTGGGTGATGCCAATGGGCCGGATTTTTTCGCGACAACTTGCCAGGGCAACGGCGGGGGTGATTGCTCCGCACCATTACGTTCGGTTATCAGCAGAACACAAAGCGGACTTAGCAGTGTGGGGGTAGTTTTTGGAGCACTATAACGGTCGTTCCCTGATCATGGAGGATGCAGTGGACAATTTTGACTTGGAGTTGTTTACAGATGCGGCGGGCAGTTCAGGTTTCGGAGCTTTCTTCCAGGGTCAGTGGTGTGTGGGTCGGTGGCCGGACAACTGGACGGCTGCAGGCCTGACAAAGAATGTGGCGCTATTGGAAATTTTTCCAATAATGGTGGCACTTCATCTTTGGAGAGGCCAGTTGGCAAACAAGAAGATTCGTTTTAACTGTGACAACATGGGGGTGGTGCTGGCGATTAATCAGTTTTCAGCGTCCTCTCCTCCGGTCGTTCGGGTGTTACGGGAATTGGTATTGGTTTGTCTGCAAATTAATGCATGTATTACGGCGGCTCATGTGCCAGGTGTTCAGAACCTAATAGCTGATTCCCTCTCTCGTTTTCAGTGGGATCGGTTCCGGGTTTGCGCACCAGAGGCAGAGTCCAGCGGGTTGGAGTGCCCAGCACACCTTTGGAACAAGGTCTTCGGGCAGCGGGACCGCTAATTAGGGCGTCCTTATCGGGTAACACGTGGAACGCATATCAGGCAGCATGGGGGCTTTGGGAGCAATGGTTGCAGGGTGGGGATTTTTCTGAAGAGGATCAGTTGGGAATATTGTTGGAAAAGTTGGGGGAAGCAGCGGTAGCAGGGTGGTCAGTTGCGAAGGCAAATCGTTTCATGGCAGGGTTAGCATTTGGTTTCCGGTTACGAGGGTTACGAGATTTAACTAAGTGTTTTTTGGTTGTCCAGGCGTTGAAGGGTTTTCGCAGAGGACGAAAGCTACTAGATGGTAGACGACCAGTGTCATTTGGATTATTGGAACGGCTGGGTGGGGTGTTGGGGGAGGTTTGTACATCTCCGTTTGAGGAACATTTGTTTAGGTTGGCGTTTTCATTGGCGTTTTTTGGAGCCTTGCGGGTGGGGGAATTGGTATCTCCCAGTAAGTTGTCCCCTGGGGGTTTGAGTCGTGGTGACGTTATGGCGGTGGACAGGGGAATTGAATTGTGGATAAGTAAATCTAAAACTGATCAACGGGGGGCAGGGAAGCGAGTGTGTTTGGGAGCTGTTAGGGGATCGGATATGTGCCCGTTGAGGTGTTTCAAGAATTTTGAACAGATTCGTAAACAGGTGGACGGCCCGCTGTTATGTCATGATGACGGGTCATTCTTATCACGATACCAGTTTGTGAGTGTTTTCAGGGCGTGTTTGAAGTCATTGGGGTTAGATCCTAAGTCTTTCGGATCGCATTCTTTTCGCATAGGGGCGGCAACGGAGGCATCCATGTGCGGTTTGTCTGAAGACGCGGTTAAACAGATTGGTAGGTGGAAGTCGGGGCGTTTTAAGCTATACGTCCGCCCCCAGGCGGTGGTCGGAAACTGAGTGGGGGACTCTTACGGGGAATGGGGGGGGGGGCGGCCGGGGTGTGGTTGTTTCGTTTGAGGGTATCAGGCACTAAATGGTTGTTTGTTTGTGCTTTTGTATTGCAGAAACACCCCTTCCCTCCCCCCCGCTGGTCTGGATCTTGGGCCATTCTTACGTGTATTGGGGAGCCCGGCGAGCGGATGCGAGAAGGAACGGGAGACAGTTAGGCTTCGCCAGGGACGTGGCTCTCGTACGGTGGCTCGGGGTTCGGGGGTTAGGGTGGAGCAGGGTGTTACAAGAGGTGAATAAATATGCCCGATTAGACAGGCCTCCTGACGTGTTGGTCTTACACGTTGGGGGGAACGATCTAGGGGACAGGCCTTTCAGAATCCTAATAAAAGACATCAAGCACGACTTGTTGCGGCTATGGGTGTCGTTTCCAGGGATTACGGTAGTTTGGTCAGAGATGGTGGCGAGAAGGAGTTGGCGGAAAGCGCGGTCTGTTGAGAGGCTGAACAAGGCGCGGGCGAAGGTTAATAGGGCGATTTCAAAGTTTGTTAGTCGGAATGGGGGTGTTTGTATTCGGCATGTGGAGTTGGAAAGGACGGAAGAGGAATTTTGGTTGGCGGACGGGGTACACTTAAATGCGGTAGGGATCGATTTGTGGACCCTCGGCTTGCAGGGAGGTATTGAAAGGGCTCTGAGGTTGAGGGGGGTCTCAGGCACTTGAAGGTTATCAAGGTGCCTTCGTTGTGGCGTGTTATTGGTGGGTCCTTGAAGTTGGTTAAAATTGTTCGGGGAATCCATACGGGTGTGGATCCCCTCATTGGCATAATTGCTGGTCACCTGGTGATTTGGAGGGGAATCCCGACGGGGATGTCGGGGCCCCTGTGGGTGTGTTGGGGTTAATGAAGGATTAACCCTTACAGTTGGTGCGCCTGAGCCAGTGTGGGTAACGGCTGGGAGCAAGTTGGTTTTATGGTTCGGTTTATGGGGATCACCAGGGTTGTAGCTTCAAGGACCTTACCATATTGCAATTTTATTGGTTATGTATTTATGTTAATAAAATGGCTGCTATGGCCAGAATTATCCAAAGATATTCGGTGTCTGCGTAGTCATTTTAGATAAGAATGGGAATGGTGGAAGGAGACGGGAGGAAGACCGGAGTCAGCAATTCCAGGGTCAAGAGAGGACGGAGCATTGCCCCCCCCTCCCCCCCCGGGGCATTTGCGGAGGCCTGCATGACCCCTGATTGGTGGGGAGGTCAGGGTGTCATGGGTGGGGGGAGGGGGTGCGAGCCCGTTTTGAAAGGATTGGATGGGCAAAGGGGAGGAGCGGCACTTTCCCGCTCCCCTGGCTGAAGGAAGAGTCCCACCCGCCCTCCCTGATATTTATGGTATGTCTGGGTGTGCATCATATGATAGACGGGGGGGGTTTATCGGGTCGTAGTGGCTGATTGGCGTGTTATTGGTGGGTCCTTGAAGTTGGTTAAAATTGTTCGGGGAATCCATACGGGTGTGGATCCCCTCATTGGCATAATTGCTGGTCACCTGGTGATTTGGAGGGGAATCCCGACGGGGATGTCGGGGCCCCTGTGGGTGTGTTGGGGTTAATGAAGGATTAACCCTTACAGTTGGTGCGCCTGAGCCAGTGTGGGTAACGGCTGGGAGCAAGTTGGTTTTATGGTTCGGTTTATGGGGATCACCAGGGTTGTAGCTTCAAGGACCTTACCATATTGCAATTTTATTGGTTATGTATTTATGTTAATAAAATGGCTGCTATGGCCAGAATTATCCAAAGATATTCGGTGTCTGCGTAGTCATTTTAGATAAGAATGGGAATGGTGGAAGGAGACGGGAGGAAGACCGGAGTCAGCAATTCCAGGGTCATGTAGGGTCACTTGTAGCTACAAACAAAACATATCACAGTACCATGCTCAGCTGTGCCCAACACTAAATCTACTACATCCGTAGCTATAAAACAGACACTAATCTGCTCATACACATCCGTACACATGACAATGTCTGAAAACACACATCTGAAAAGTTTGTATAAAGGAAATAAGAATTAAGGAGGAAGCCTCAATCCCTGAGAAGTTAGCTATAATGAAGCAGTCACTACAGGATACACTATAGGGGTGCCACACTGAGAAATACAAGGTACCCGTCACAGAACATGAAAAACATTGCCCAAATTATTGAATTAATGTATGAACGTGAAGACAATAAGGAGCCAGTGCTACAAATCAAAGCAAGAGACAAGGAGCAGACAAGATGGGTTAGGGGCTAATCCCTAACAGAAGACCATGAGGAGCTCTCACATATAATGCAAGGGGTGAAGAGCCTAATATGTAAAAAAAAAAAAAAGCCTCCAAGAGCTGACGGATAAGATGTTTGGATGAGCAGAGGCTGCGGAGACTGGCTGTGACACCCAGCCAGGGACACTGTGAGTGATATAGAGCTCCCCTCACTGGCTCTGTCCTTGATTCTGTCCTTTCTTTCATGCCTCTCTTCATACTCTTGATACCTGTCTCTTCTCTCCTCCCTGCTGACTCTTTTCTTGCTCTCCCATATTACCTACCTCCCATATTTAGTCTCTCTCCTATTTTTCCCATCACCGTATCCCACTCTTCTCACTCCTTCTCTCATCCTTATTCCCCCTCCTCTCTCCTTCCCTCTCCCTGTCCCACCTCCTCCCTCTCTCCATCCTCTCTCACTCTTTGCCTTTTTCCTTGTTGCTCTGATCCTTCTTTCTCCTTATAGTTTGTCTTTTCTGTAGTTGTGTGTTTGTCTCCTTCCCATTCCCCTTCCCTGTGTTTAGATGTGTCTCCTGTGCTCCGTTATCCTTGCAGTTGGCTCTGCGAGCTCCACTCTGTATAACATTCTTCTGGCATCATCCTGTGCGGCTCCTGGCTCAGTTCAGGTGAGGGATGTACATTACCTGGCTGGGACAGATGTTACTGATGATTGAGCTATTGCTGTCTTCCATTGCCTCTTTCTTCTCCATTTCCATATCTACCCACCCTTGTCATTTCCTTACCCGTACTACAGTTGTTTTTTTCTTTCACCCTTTATTCTATGGGACATGTAGGCAGCAGGTTGTTAGAGGAATGAGTTAAAGCAGCTGTGCCTCTAAAGACTGATGAGGATAGATCTCTGAATTTTCCAATGTTTCTATGCATCTAAGAAGCTGAAGGAGCCATATGCCATATTTCTGCTGTGCCCACCGCATTATGCCATGCCCTCAAGCCAGTGCATGGCACTTTGCCACATTCCTGCAGAATCATCACCGTTTTACCACATTCCAGTGGAGTCCTTATAATTGAGCTGTGCGTCTGAGGCAACTAGATGATTATGCCAAGCTCCAAAGTAGCTTGAAGCTCTGTGCCACCTGCAGAGAGGCTGACATTGTGCCAGTCCTCTGAAGATACTCTGTGGGGAAATGCTATGGTGAACCGCGGACTGTACCTAGTGCCCAACAATTTTCACTTTGTTCTTGTCTCTGATCCCTTGTTGGAACAATGTCGCCTTACGATACAACGTAAAGTCTAATGTACTGAGGCCTACTTCAGGGTCATGATATTTCTGGATCCATGGAAAAGTTGCCAGTTTATCCATCTTCAGATCTAGGGAGAGATTGCTCCATCGATTACAGCTCTGCTTTTGCTGGAAGACTGTAGGTCAGATGTAACTTCATACAGACAGGTGAGGCTCAGCACCAAATTGAACATTAAAACATTTGTAGTTATCTTCCAGGCTTCGCGAGAAAAGTTCCTGTAGATCGGGTGTCCTGTGTCTGCAGTTCAGGTTTTGGCTCAGTTCTGGCTGTATTTCAGTTGAGGTCTGGTTCTGGTTTTGTGGTATGATCTCAATATGACGTCTGCTGCTCAGACAGGAGTCACAGGATCAGCTGCCACATCCACCCATGAATAATTCAAGGGATAACTAAAAATACATCATAGTTCTTTGTGTGTGTCCCATTGTCCTCCCTCATCTTGTCTCGCAGCCGGCACCCTCCCTCATTAGACTTCATTCCTAGAACCTGACGTACCCACCTTGCCCACATGATGCTACGTTACTGTTTATAGTTACTTCATAAATAGCACATGCAACTTCCACATATGTGATAAATGTCATTATGTTGGTATTTTACAATATTCATTTATTTATATTTTATATACTTTTCACTGTCCCATAAAACTCCATGCCAAAGTATTCAAGGTTTCTCTTCTACACTATAAGTTCCATATTACATTGTGATCCTAGATCTTATCATCCCGCTGAGCAGAAACAAACCGAAAATGGCCAATGTGGAGTAACACTATATAGGCCCTTTGCAGTCCAATAACTCATAATGCACAATTCCATTGGCTTTGGAGGTGGAAGTAGGCCATTTACTTCTTGGGCCTCTGTGTGGCTGCCGCCCAGGTTGTACCAATGGTATGTCCACCCCTGTATCATCTAGCCAATATTCCATTTAAAACAATTGTGTTTTGAGTTCCAGCACTGCAATGCCAAAATGCATAAATAACCACATATATATTTTCTTACTTGCAGGTTTCACCTTTGCCATGTACGTGGCCCAGTCACTGGGATGGCTTATTCTTGGTGCTCTTGGTTGTGGTGCTGTAGTAATGGAAACATTGCTTCCCCGAGCTGGAGGACCTGTGGTGAATGTTGCTCTGGTATTTGGTGGGTCACTTCAACAGATGGAGATGGCAGAACCCCTGATTCCAGAAGGATCCTTATCTCTACCTCTTGACATTCACACAGTTACTGTGCTTGTTAACGATAGCGGCCCTGGACCACTCTTGCGCCAATTGTGCCTGGCATTAAAAGGAGCTCATGCGGTTGTGTTTCAAGATAATATTGGAACAGAAGCTGTTGCCCAAATCCTAGATTTCATCTCTTCTCAGACACTTGTACCAATCATTAGCATTAGTGGAGGATCTGCTGTGGTATTGACTCCAAAGGTAAGCTCATACCATCATCAAATTAACCATAGCAAACTGTAAGAAAGCAATTGTTGCCTGCGAGAACTTAAAAACTATCTTTACCCTTTCTAGCATAGGTTTGCCTACAGATGTGCTTGAATATTCTTTGTAATTTGTGCACCACATTGTGATATTTTGGCATGATATTGATGATTTGATGGTTTTACGTAGAACTACAGAGTAATTTGTTGATTTATCTAAATTCATTCATATAGTTTACTGGCACAGAGCTTCTCTTTTGTATCTACCTGGTGTTATGCATTAACATTCCTGCATATACTGTTGAGTTACATTAGCATTATGGTCTATTCAGGACTGTGGGACAACCTTTTATCTCATCATTGACATTTGCAGCAATCTGTGCTGAACTGCAGATGCCATGCCACGATCACATCTAGTTAATGGATACAATATGATGCCATTGTCGGAATTTGAACATATTCAATTCATACTCTAGGCTAAAAACTGTTGCCACGTCCTGCTTTTCCAACTACAAAATAGCAGAAATGATAATGCTTACACCACCTTTATCTGAATGTAAGGCGAAACGTTGGTACATGGCTTAGGAGAACCTCCAATGATTGCTGGAAACAGGGTCAGGAGAGGCTTTGCATGGCTGGGTAAGCAAGAAGACTGCCCACAGGCAGTGAACCCATCACAAGAAAATGACTGCTCTTGCATAACATGTACTTTTACAACTTTATTAGCTAAAATAATTCTGCAATTGCCTTAAAACATGTAAGAACACCTCCATCATAGAGGTCTTCCCCGTGACTGTTGTGGAAACCTTAGGAGAAGGGAATGAATCATGGAGGTTCCTCTTCTTTTTTTTTTGCAATAAGTAGGGATCTATAGAGGACTCCCCTCTCCATGGGTGGCAAAACCCAGCACTATAAGGAATGACTTATTCCAAGAGGTTTTAGAGTGGGATCTAACTACACTACATAAAGAAATCATGTTAGTTTAGAGTAATACTCACTTGCTAGTTTGCTACCATGTACCTGTGATTTGGAGGGAAACTGGTGTTCTATAGTCACTACTTTGTCGACCCGATGAAGATATGGGTCGCTTGATACCTACCAGATGGTCTATAAAGATAGCAAAAATTTGAATTTGAGTTACTTTTAGGAACTCTGCTGTAATGCTGGAGAAACATCATCAAACATAAAGCACATGTTTATGAGTTACTTTTAGGAACTCTGCTTTAAAACTAGAACTACTGGACTCGTGACACCTATATAGAAATACATAGTGCAAAGTAGTCAAAATGACTACCTCAGTAGTTCTAGTGTTAATGCTTGAGAAAGACCATCAAACATGAAGAATATGTTTAAGTGGGAATTTTGATTTATATTTGTCCTCCATCTACAAGCAAGGAGTTCCATAACATTAAGATAAAAATTTTTCAAAAGGTTGCAATTTTGAGAGATCTAATTCAATGTACGGTGAGAGTAATCCCTAAGAAAGCATATGCTGTTGGATGGCCAGGACCATATTTGTCACTAGGCACTTGAGGTCCATTTCCTAGGGCGGCAGGTTGTAAGGAGTAGAGCAACTCAGGGAAAATAATTTTTTTATCCCGCAACCCTGCCTCTTGCTTTACTTCCCAGCACAACTGATGAAACAGGCATAACGGAGGAGGTGAGGAGACCATCAATGCTCCACCTCAGCTCCACAATGTCAGCACTGATTGGTGCAATAACAGTCAGAAGGCTTCTCTCTGCATTACTGCTCCACTAATCAGAGTCAACACACTAACCGAGTGCACGGCTCAGGTAGAGTCTCTCCTCTATAAGAGGAGCCGGAGCCCAACCGCAGTGTAAATAGTACAAGATTATTCAGATGGGCAGCGGGAGTCAAGGTCGGGGCCTGTCACTGCTCTTTGTGACTGCAAAAAGATCCCTCTTATGGGTTACCCCTGGTGGTGCAATGGTATACTTGGTTAAGGTGGGTCCCTGCTGTGCTGGGTCACAGCGGGACATGTTAACATGGGACCCTGCTGTGCTGGGTCCCAGCAGGACATTGGTTGGGCAACACTCGGCTGGGTGTCCTCGAGCCGGTGTAGTGCTGCTGAGGGCACGTGATGAAGCTGGTGTTGCAATCATGTACAATGGACTCTTCATTTACGCCCCCTCCTTTGGCTAGTGGTTATGTTTATGGAATATTACTACATTTTATTGATAAATGTTATTGCTTGTTGGTGTTAATAAATGGGGCTGCTTTGGCCTTTTACATCCAATGTCACGCAGTCGTGTCTTATTTTAAGGTTAAGGAGGGGTAAGTGTGGGATTTTTGGGATGGGTCATTACAGTGAAGCCATCAGTCAGACTTTCCTAAGTCAAGACAAGCCCGAACGCCTGCCCCAAAGGGGCTACAGGGAGGGCGCACATGACTGAGGAGGGATGCTATGCCTGAGGGTTAGTGAAGGGTTAAAGTGTAGTGCTTTTGTGGGGGAAGGTGTGGGGTGGAGCTATGGGGGCTATGGTGCCATGTGAGTGGGCAGGGAGTGGTCAGTGGTGGGAGGGATATATAGGGCAGAACTGTGGGAAGGGGGCAGTCATTCCTTATCTGGCAGATGTCCGGAATGGTCCCGCACTAATTTTAGGATCCTCTGGAGATCGACATGGAGAAGAAAAGAGGATTGACCTTGTCTCAGCAGTCGGCGGAAAGGAGGGGGGTATTTGAAGTCGGTGGACCGCTCAAAGAGCGGGGGGGTGAACCCAGTGCAGGAGCGGGTTACCGCTGGTGGTGCAATGGTATACTTGGTTACCTTGGTTACCTGGTGGTGCAATGGTATACTTGGTTAAGGTGGGTCCCTGCTGTGCAACCAGCTCTGTCTTCACCTATTGTACCATCACACCATCACCCATTCCCTGTAGACTGTGAGGGTCCTCTCTCCTCCTATACCAGTCTGTTTTGTACTGTTAATGATTGTTGTACGTATACCCTCTTTCACTTGTAAAGCGCCATGGAATAAATGGCGCTATAATAATAAATAATAATAACAACTCTACTACATGCTCATATACACACAGCTCTACTATATGCACATACTGTATACACAAACACAGCTCTACTACATGCACATATACACAGAACTCTATTACATGCACATATACACAGAGCTCTATTACATGCACATATACACAAACAAATCTCTACTATATGCACATATGCACACAGCTCTACTACATGCACCTATTGACACACAGCTCTACCTCATGCACATATAGACACACACAGCTCTACTATATGCACACACAGAAACACAAAGCTCTGCTACATGCACACTACATGCTCCTATAGACACACACAGCTCTGCTACATGCACGCTACACACTCCCATAGACACACACGAATCTGCTACATGCACACTACATGCACCCATAGACAAACACAGCTCTGCTACATGCACACTATGTGCTCCTATAGACACAAGGCTCTACTACATGCACACTACACACTCCCATAAACACACACGGCTCTGCTAAATTCACACTACTTGCACCTATAAACACACACAGGTCTGCTACATGCACACTACATGCTCCCATCGAGACACACGACTCTGCTACATGCACACTACATGCACCCATAGACCCATAAACACACACTGCTCTGCTACATGCACACTATGTACTCCTATAGACACAAGCCTCTACTACATGCACACTACACACTCCCATAGACACACACACAACTCTACTACATGCACACTACATGCACCCATAGACACAAACAGCTCTACTACATGCACAATACATGCACCTATAGACAAACAGAGCTCTGCTTCATGCACACTAAATACACCCATAGACACACACAGCTCTACTACATGCTCCTATAGACACACACAGCTCTGCTACATGCACACAACATGCACCTATAGACACACACAGGTCTAATACATGCTGTATAGACACACACAGCTGTTACATGCATCAATAGACACACAGCTCTGCTACATGCACCTATATACATATACAGCTCTGCTACATGCACCTATAGTCAATCACAGCTCTGCTACATGCATACTACCTGCACATATACACACACAGCCCTACAACAGGCACATTTATTTACACACACTTTACATTACCTTACCGCAGTTCCTGATTGGTGCAGAGCAGGAGAGGAGCCACTGGGATCTGCATAGAGGCTGCAGCAGATGAACAGCTTCCAGTTCACCTTTTCGGTCATGTGATCAGGCACATGATTAGTCAGATGACCTGGAAGGTCGCTCACCTTCTCAGCTCCTACACCCTCCGTTCTCGTCCAATACGTTTCCTGTCCTGCTTTGCACCGATCACATAGATCAGTGCAAAGAATGAAGAGAGAGGGCAGCTCTCTATGAGCGGCCCGTGCCCCCCTCATCGCCCTACTAGCGGCCCCGTCCCCTGAGGCCCGGTGAGCAGAGGAATGAAAGGGGAGGGGCCTGGGCTGTTAGCGACTGGACCCCCCTTCTGGCTTCTACTCACCAGGCTCCAAACAGAAGTCACGTTTGTAACGCCTTGATGGCGGCTTTGCGTTTCGGCCTGTTTGTCCTTCTTTGGGTATAAAATAGTCAGAACCTGACTATTTTATACCTGAAGAAGGCTGAATGGGTTGAAATGCGTAGTATTGCCACAAGCTATATGTGAATAAAATAAATATCCTCATCTGGGAACACTCGTTATCCCTTAGCTGCGGACAACATCTTCATATCTGAAGACATCACCGGAGATCATTTCTTCAGCCTCATAGCTCTTTGTGGGGAAGATGACCAGGACCCTTAGTTCAGCACAATACTGCACAGACACCTGGTATCATAAAATAAGTTTTACATAAGGTGACTACTTTATATATGTAGTATATCATAGGTGTTATAGACATTTATAGCTCATACGGTATATCCACATTATTGTCATCACACTGGCACAGCTCTACTTCCCTGAACAGAATGTTGTGCCTGCACCTCCGTCTCATATATTAATTACTGCGTCCGGCTATGCTTTCTACCCTGAGCACTGGTGATGTGAAGGAATGTGCAGGTCTAGCCTCTGAGGAGGAACATACTCTCTGTAAGACATGTCAGCGCATAGCAGAGCATAGCATTATATAAAGACACTTTTAGTTTGACTGTACAAATTGTAAACAACACTGCTGCCAACTTAGGTGGGATATGGCAGTGCACATAACACATACATAGCAGAGCTGTGTATATATAATGTGTTGATAGCAGTGCTGTATGTGTGTATATATATGTATATATATATATGTGTCGCCCTGGGCAAGCCAGGGGACACAGGTCACAACACCACCACACCCCACACTCCAGGTAGGCACATCTGCTAACCAGAAATCCTTGTTGCCTTCCTCCAAGAGTCTGTTGATGCACACCAGGGGGTGGGCCAGGCGGTTGGCTCCGCCCACCAAGGAGCTCACAACTCTGGAGGCAGGAAGTTACCAGGCAGAAAGCTCAGGGAGGAGGAAGTGGAAGGAGTGAGGAGTAGCCCAGGCAGGGGCTAGAGTAAACAACCAAGAAGTGAAAGTGGAGGAAAGAAAAGGAGTAAAGGAGGAAAGCAAGAAGAGGTGACAGCGCAGAGAGAGTGCAAAGCCTGAGAGCCCAGCTGTGTGTAGGGCTAGAACAGCAAGGTCAGCGACGGCGGTGACTGTCCGGAGGGGGACCGTTTGGAAGTTCCTGGAAGGACCCCGTTGGCTGTGTGCCCGGTAGTCTGGAGCAGTGTTCCGAAAGACAGTCAGCACCAGGGCAGGGGCCTCTCGGACCCCGGCAAGGCTAGGAGTCGCCAAATTTGCCGAATCCGTCAGTGAAGGGGACGTAGATTCCCCCAACAACCAAGTCCCGATTGAAGGCAACAGTCCAACCTGTACAACAGAGGCACCGCCACCGCCAGGGCACCAGTCTCTGAGGGCCAGCGCCTGCGGGCAAAGTGTAGTGCTCCTCCGGCCCAGCTTGAAGCCGGGGAGCGGGTTACCGGTGGGGACCCATCGCAACCATCCGTACATACAGGTGCAAGGAAGAGGGACATCACCGTCACCTACCGGGGAAGCAAAGCAGCCGTCTGTGGGACCGTCCTACCAGCCGTTTGGTTTACCGTACAAACTGTGTCCAAGTCTCAGGCTGAGTGAGTACCATAGTGCCGCAAGGCACAGCGCTGCCCCCGCGTCCCTGCGCCCACCAGGCCCTGCACCTCACAAGCCATCACCGGGCCCCGGGATCACCAACCCCTACCCACGGAGGGGCAACACAACACCTGGCTGCTCCCCATCACCATCCCCGGGATCCCCGCATTGAGCAGCGGTGGTGCTACACATCACCACAACCGTGGGTGGCGTCACGGACATTATCCCAACACCCCAAACAACCCCCCTTTCACTCACGGGCGAGGAGTGCCGCTCGAGAAACCCCGGGATCCGGCCTACGGCTCGAGCCACCACTGAGCAGCTGCCGGACCCGAGCAGAAGGGGTGAGCGCGGTGTGCTGACACCCTCCTCCCCGCCCGCGACAACTTGGCGTCACGAACAGGATCTTACCACTCTGCCGTCTGGTAGAGGTGCGCCTTGTTACCGCCGGAGGTATCCGGCAGAAAAATTTCAGAAGCCGCCATCTTTGGCGCGAAAAGTTCCCGCTCGAGCGTCTTCTCGAGCAGTAGAGGCGCGAAGGCCAAAACCCCGCCCCGAGAGAGGAGGGGCCGGAAAGAGCTAAGGGGGACGGAAACAAGATGTCTGCGCCCGACGGAGCCGCTGGAGGAGCGGTGGTCGCAGCCGCAGCGGCACCCGCGGATGGGAATGGGCCTGCCCAGGTCCCGGCCGTACCGGCGGGAGGTGCCGCGGCCCCCGCGCTTGCTCAGGTTATGCCGTTTTCCTTGCCCTATGCGCCCGGAGCTGCCTGGCTACCGCAGTATGACGGGAAACCGGATGCCTTACAGGCCTTCCGGAAAAAGCTTAACCCGTTGCTAGAGCTGTACCCCCTGACTGATAAGCAACGTTCAGCGATAGTGCTAGGCCAGTTAACCGGTGCGGCGGAGCAGGAAGCGGAGACCTGGGCCGAGGGGGACCGGCTCTCTGTAGCCACCATCTTCGAGAAGCTACAGACTGCCTTCGAGACCCGGACTGAAGCTGAGCTGAGGATGCAGTTTTACCAGTGCCGGCAACGAGCTGGGGATAGCATTCGGGACTATGCTCTACGTCTGCAGACCGCCCTCCGCACGCTGAAGCGGGTGAACTCTATTAATGAGGCGGATAGCAACAAGATGTTAGTGGAGCAATTTGCGCAGGGGATGAGGTCCCCTGAGGATCGTAAACAACTCCGGATGTGGGCCCTGGAACACCCTGATGTGGACTTTGCTGTGTTAAAGGAGCGGGCTATCAAAGCACTACAGCCCCCAGCTGCTGAAGTTCTGGAACCCGTCCCGTGGCCCGTCGAGACAGCTCCCGTTGTGGCGGCCCCAGCCAAACCAACCTCCTTAATACCTGCAGCCTCGAGCAGCACAGTGGAAGAACTGGCAGCCCAGGTCCGTCGCCTGGACGGAGACCTTGCCAAGATCCTTGCTGCGCTACAACCTCTGACCAGATCTCAGCCTCCAGCACAGATACAGCTTGCTGACAGTCCCGAAGATGTTCCCTGGATGCAGCGGAGAAGCGCTAACAACCCGCGGAGCAGACCTCCAATCTGCTACAAGTGCCGTAAGCCGGGCCATTATTACCGACAGTGCCCGTTAAACGAGCAACCCCTGGGGCCCCGGGCCAATCCTCAGGAGTAGAACACCGTGGCCCCCCGGACTGGCGAGACCGATATGTCGGGGCCCGCCCCATCATCCCCGTGGCTGTGGACGGCATACCAGTGATGTCTCTCTTGGACACTGGATCACAGGTAACTACCATCCCGTACACGTTGTATCAGCGATATTGGGCCACAGACGAGCTGGCGCCTCCAGACAATAGTATAAATTTGATTGCCGCTAATGGACTTCCATTGACCCAGGTGGGGTATAAACAGGTGGCTATGACAGTGGGGCAAGCTGAACTGCAACACCAGGGTATGATTGTGATCATGAATGAACCGAGTGATCATAACCCGAAAATAGTGCTGGGAACCAATGTGATGGAACACTGCATGGCTGATGTGTTGAACCTATTGCAACAGCTAGCCGCCACGGCGGCGGGGAGCCGGCAGAGGGCTGTGCAGCGTGAGATCCGCGCCCTGATGTACCGCCAGCATGTAAGCTCAACCGGAGGGGAGATTGGTGGAGTGCGAGTGATGGATGTTGCTCCATTGACTGTGCCCCCTAGGAGTGAGATGATGATCTGGTGTAGGGCAGCAGTAGGGCCTCAGGGACGTGACTACCCTGCGATGATGGAGCCCATGCCTTCCGAGCACTGGCCCACTGTAGTAGCCGCCCGAGGGGTGGTAGATGTGAAGAAGGGGAGAGTGCCTGTGAGAGTGTTGAACTGTGGGGAGGAAGAAGTCAGGCTCCCCCGGTATGCCACCATTGCCAAGCTGCTCACCCTGGACCCTCACACTATCCAGGAAGCCAGTCCATCCACACTCCCACCTACCACCAGCACTTCCCCACCCCAGGGGGACACCAAGGAGTGGCACCAACAGCTACATGTGGGCACTGATGATACCCCTACACATCACAGGGCAGGGGTACACAGGGTGGTGCAGGAGTACGAACAGGTTTTCAGTAAGCACCCCCTAGACTTTGGGCAGATCAAGGGGGTACAACACCACATTCCCACGGGTGAACATCCCCCTATCAAAGAGAGGTATAGACCTATTCCCCCTGCACATTACCAGTGTGCCAAAGATATGTTAAAGAATATGAAGGAGGCAGGGGTTATTCGGGACAGTTGTAGTCCCTGGGCCGCTCCGTTGGTACTGGTCAAGAAGAAGGATGGTACCATGCGGATGTGTGTAGACTACCGGAAGATCAACCAGATAACCCATAAAGATGCCTATCCATTGCCTCGTATTGAAGAATCTTTGGCTGCACTAAGAACTGCAAACTACTTCTCGACCCTTGACCTCACCAGCGGATACTGGCAAGTGGCCGTGGCCCCAGAGGACCGGGAGAAGACCGCCTTCACCACCCCGATGGGGCTCTGCGAATTCAATAGCATGCCGTTTGGGTTGTGCAATGCCCCCGGGACCTTCCAACGGCTTATGGAGTGCTGTCTGGGACATTTAAACTTCGAGACCGTCCTGCTGTATTTGGATGATGTGATTGTTTATTCCCGGACGTATGAAGCCCATCTGGAACACCTGGCCGAGGTGTTCGCGTCCCTTGCCAAGTACGGGATGAAGTTGAAGCCCTCAAAATGCCACCTGCTGAAACCCAGGGTGCAATATCTAGGGCACGTGGTGAGTGCGGATGGTGTCGCCCCCGACCCTGAGAAGATCACTGCCATCCAAAGCTGGCCGAGGCCCACTACAGTGAGAGAAGTAAGGCAGTTTCTGGGTCTGGTGGGGTACTATCGGCGCTTTATAAAGGGGTACACGAAGATGGCCGCCCCCATGCAAGATCTCCTTGTGGGACAGACCAAAGGTGGTAGACCCGTCGGAGCCCCATTGTCGTGGGAGGACAAGCATGAGGAGTCCTTTTGCCAGTTGAAGGCGGCCCTGACCGGAGAAGAGGTCTTGGCGTACCCTGACTACGAGCGCCCATTCATCCTCCACACGGAGGCCAGTAATGTGGGGCTAGGAGCGGTCCTCTCCCAGGTCCAGGATGGAAAGGAGAAGGTGATCGCCTACGCCAGCCGAAAACTCCGACCGACCGAAAGGAACCCTGAGAACTATAGCTCTTTCAAGCTCGAGCTACTGGCATTGGTGTGGGCTATCACGGAGCGGTTCCGTCACTATTTGGCGGCAGCAAAATTCACCGCATTCACGGACAACAATCCGCTGACTCACCTGAACACGGCCAAGTTGGGCGCGCTGGAGCAGCGGTGGGTAGCCCGGTTAGCCAACTATGATTTCACCATAAAGTACCGAGCTGGTCGTGTCAACATCAATGCAGATGCACTCTCCCGGATGCCCCATTTGTCAGAAGAGGGGTGCGAGGATGACGACCTCGAGGAGATTGAGTTGCCTGCGTTTCACCAGCCGCCTCCTGAGAGGGTACAAGTATGTCAGCAAAGGGTGGATCTGGACCCGCGGCCCAGTCAAGAGTGGAAGGACGCCCAGGACCAAGCGCCGGCTGTCCGCCTTGTCAAGACTCTGGTGGAACAAGGCGCCATGGGAATGGACCCTAGCGCTCCGGCCGAAGCCCAACGCTTGTGGAAAGAACGAAAACGGCTCTACCTACACCAAGGGAGGCTGTGCCGTGAGCTGATCAACCCAAAGACCCATGAGAAAATATGCCAGTTGATCGTTCCTCAAGCTGAGGTCGCTACTGTCCTGCGGGCATACCATGATGGTGCTGGCCACTTCGGGTGGAAAAAGCTGGAGATGCTGTTGAGGGAGCGGTTCTATTGGAGTGGGATGCGGGAATCGGTGGAAGCCTGGTGCCGAGAGTGCGGTCCTTGTACACTGAGGAGAAAGGACGAGACTAGCCAGAGGGCACCATTACATCCCATCGTTACCCATCAGCCGCTGGAACTGGTCGCCCTGGACCATGTCAAGCTCACCCCTAGCCGAAGTGAGTATACCTACGCATTGACCATGGTAGACCACTACTCAAGATTTATGGTGGTAGTCCCCGTTAAGGACCTAACTGGTCGAACCGCTGCTCGAGCGTTCCAGGCTTATTTCTGCCGACCCCATGGGTACCCCGAGAAGGTGCTGACAGACCAAGGTCCGGCTTTTGAAGCAGAAGTGTTTCACGAATTCTGCCAGTTGTACGGCTGCAAGAAGATCCGGACCACTCCGTACCACGCCCAAACCAACGGCATGTGCGAGAAAATGAATCACTTGGTCCTGGGGCTCCTCAAGACGCTGCCGCTGGAAGAACGGAACATGTGGCCGGAAAAGTTGCCCGACTTGGTCGACATGTACAATAATATCCCGTCCAGCTCGACGAAGTGCACCCCAGCGTATCTGATGAGGGCTCGGCCTGGCCGCCTGCCGGTGGATCTGGAGATGGGGTTGGAGGCCCCGGAAGCACTCCCTTCAACGGCAGAGTGGGAAAGTCGGAGGAGGGCACAGTACCGGCAAATCCAGGAGTATGTGGAGAAAAACCTCGGTCGAAGTCGAGAACAGCAAGAGCACCGGTTCAATCAGAAGGCGGCCGCAGGTCCTTTCCAGCCAGGAGATGTGGTGCTGAAACGGAAGAGAAAAGCCCACAAGCTGGATGATCAGTGGGAGCAGGTCCCTTACATCATACAACCCACAGCCTGGGAAGATGGGAAGACCTACCAGATCAGTCGTGACCAAGGGGGCACCCTGGCCACTGTTTCCCGGGACCATCTAAAAAAATGCCCCCCAGCGTTGAAGGCAGAGGCTGAAGTACCGGTTCCTCCACCCGTGGAGAAGGCAGCAGAGGTAATCCACACTGTAATGGGTGACTTCCCAGCAAACTGGCCTACACAGAACGGCGCGGTGATACTTCCAGTGATACTGTTCCCACAACCCGTGGATGAAGAAGTAGTGGAAGCGGTTAACCGTGAGCCAGAATCAGTGCCAGTACCCAGGGATGAACCTGTACCCAGCCCCCCTATACCTCCGCCTGCCCCACACTATAGCAGGGAGGAGGAACCGATTGTTCCCTCTACCCCACTGTCTAGCAACACTGACACGAAGGTCCACCCGTTCCAACCTAGGTAGACCCCCACTTAGGTACAGGGAGACCGTTCTATGAGTAAAAGGGGTCCGCAAATGTAAAAGAGTGTTGTGTGTCTGTTGAAAAAGTTTGAAAGTTTGCCAAAGTTGAAAGATGATGAAAAATGATTATCCGAGTTTTCACCTGATTCACCGTGTGATTTGCAACCGGCTGGAGCCGGCACCGTTGTCCCCGTGGGGACCGTTTAAAGTTTAAAAATGCATGGGAACTAGCCATGGACAAGCCCGTGAACTCTGCAGGGCAACCACAAACGTTAGTGGCTTGTAAATATGTTGGGTACCGTTACCGTTTCCGCAGTGCCGCCTCCGGAGAGGCAGGTTGGAGGGAGGGCCCTGAGCAGAGCAGGCCAGGGCCCAGCCACCAAAGGAACCGGTGGCTACCCTCTGGAGGGAAGGACAGATCCCGCTCGGGTACCGTGTGCTGGACTGTGGGTCAAGGGGTGCTGCCTGGGTTTTAGGGGCAGCATCAGGGCCAGGTTACTTGGGTGGGAGAGAGCGGAAACCGTGACCGTATACCGTTGAAACGTTAAAAGTAAATGTGCCTCCCGTCTTGGGAAGAGTTATTGAGAATGTTATGTTTGTTTAACCCTGTTATCCCCTTTTTACAGAAAAATAAAACCGGTGTAGGACGGCAGCCCGCGGACGGTCTGCGTTTTGCTAAGGGGGAATGTGTCGCCCTGGGCAAGCCAGGGGACACAGGTCACAACACCACCACACCCCACACTCCAGGTAGGCACATCTGCTAACCAGAAATCCTTGTTGCCTTCCTCCAAGAGTCTGTTGATGCACACCAGGGGGTGGGCCAGGCGGTTGGCTCCGCCCACCAAGGAGCTCACAACTCTGGAGGCAGGAAGTTACCAGGCAGAAAGCTCAGGGAGGAGGAAGTGGAAGGAGTGAGGAGTAGCCCAGGCAGGGGCTAGAGTAAACAACCAAGAAGTGAAAGTGGAGGAAAGAAAAGGAGTAAAGGAGGAAAGCAAGAAGAGGTGACAGCGCAGAGAGAGTGCAAAGCCTGAGAGCCCAGCTGTGTGTAGGGCTAGAACAGCAAGGTCAGCGACGGCGGTGACTGTCCGGAGGGGGACCGTTTGGAAGTTCCTGGAAGGACCCCGTTGGCTGTGTGCCCGGTGGTCTGGAGCAGTGTTCCGAAAGACAGTCAGCACCAGGGCAGGGGCCTCTCGGACCCCGGCAAGGCTAGGAGTCGCCAAATTTGCCGAATCCGTCAGTGAAGGGGACGTAGATTCCCCCAACAACCAAGTCCCGATTGAAGGCAACAGTCCAACCTGTACAACAGAGGCACCGCCACCGCCAGGGCACCAGTCTCTGAGGGCCAGCGCCTGCGGGCAAAGTGTAGTGCTCCTCCGGCCCAGCTTGAAGCCGGGGAGCGGGTTACCGGTGGGGACCCATCGCAACCATCCGTACATACAGGTGCAAGGAAGAGGGACATCACCGTCACCTACCGGGGAAGCAAAGCAGCCGTCTGTGGGACCGTCCTACCAGCCGTTTGGTTTACCGTACAAACTGTGTCCAAGTCTCAGGCTGAGTGAGTACCATAGTGCCGCAAGGCACAGCGCTGCCCCCGCGTCCCTGCGCCCACCAGGCCCTGCACCTCACAAGCCATCACCGGGCCCCGGGATCACCAACCCCTACCCACGGAGGGGCAACACAACACCTGGCTGCTCCCCATCACCATCCCCGGGATCCCCGCATTGAGCAGCGGTGGTGCTACACATCACCACAACCGTGGGTGGCGTCACGGACATTATCCCAACACCCCAAACAACCCCCCTTTCACACACGGGCGAGGAGTGCCGCTCGAGAAACCCCGGGATCCGGCCTACGGCTCGAGCCACCACTGAGCAGCTGCCGGACCCGAGCAGAAGGGGTGAGCGCGGTGTGCTGACACCCTCCTCCCCGCCCGCGACATATATATATATACTTATACAATGTGTATATGTATATATACATATATACATACATATACATACACACGCAAATGCATCTGCTGTTACTATTCACATATTGCAGTATATTATATCAGCGACCAAGCAATTGCATCAGCAAGTCCCTTGCTGTAATTTAAAAACAAGGTTTAAAAAATGTAAGGTTATAGTGAAAACCTATAAATTGAAGTAAAAGAAACAAAACATGTTCTCTGAAACAAAATCTGTAAAAAAAAACAAAACACAAATTTAGCACTGCAATTTTAATAGTCCATAGTATAAAAGGCACAAAAAATTTATAGGGAACCTGTTAGCTGTTTATTAAGCCCCAAAGTAACATCATTATCACACTGAAGTACCTCCAGATGATTACATCTACAGTGCCTTGTGAAAGTATTCGGCCCCCTTGAATTTTTCAACCTGTTCCCACATTTCAGATTTCAAACATAAAGATAAACAATTTTAATGTTATGGTGAAGAATCAACAAGTAGGACACAATTGTGAAGGTGAACGATATTTATTGCTTATTTTCAAGTTTTGTAAAAAATAAATTACTGAAAATTGGGGCGTGCAATATTATTCGTCCCCTTTGAGTTAATACTTTGTAGCGTCACCTTTTGCTGCGACTACAGCTGCAAGTCGCTTGGTGTATGTCTCTATCAGTTTTGCACATCGAGAGACTGAAATTCTTGCCCATTCTTCCTTTGCAAAAAGCTGGAGCTGAGTGAGGTTGGATGGAGAGCGTTTGTGAACAGCAGTTTTCAGCTCTTTCCACAGATTCTCGATTGGATTCAGGTCTGGACTTTGACTTGGCCATTCTAACACCTGGATATGTTTATTTGTGAACCATTCCATTGTAGATTTTGCTTTATGTTTGGGATCATTGTCTTGTTGGAAGACAAATCTCCGTCCCAGTCTCAGGTCTTTTGCAGACTCCAACAGGTTTTCTTCAAGAATGGTCCTGTATTTGGCTCCATCCATCTTCCCATCAATTTTAACCATCTTCCCTGTCTCTGCTGAAGAAAAGCAGGCCCAAACCATGATGCTGCCACCAACATGTTTGACATTTGTAATGAAAAGAAATTGAGATAATCATCATTACAGATACTTTACTGAGATTATATTACTTTAGGGTCTAAAAAAATAGCTGACAGGTTCCCTTTAACCCCTTTAGGACGAAGCCAGTTTTGTACTTAATGACCAGGCCATTTTTTGCAATTTTGACCAGTGTCCATTTATAAGGCTATAACTCTGGAACGCTTCAATGGATCCCGGTGATTCTGAGATTGTTTTTTCGTGACATATTGGGCTTCATGTTAGAGGTAAATTTAGGATGATATTTTTTTTTTTTTTTTGTGAAAAAATATGAAATGTGACAAAAAAAATTAAAATTTTGCAATTTTCAAACTTTTAATTTTTATGCCCATAAACCAGAGAGTTATGTCACACAAAATAGTTAATAAACAACATTTCCCACATGTCTACTTTACATCATCACAATTTTTGAAACAAAATTTTTTGGGGTTAGGAAGTTATAAGGGGTCAAAGTTCATCAGCAATTTCCCATTTTTTCAAGAAAATTTACAAAACCATTTTTTTAGGGACCACATCACATTTGAAGTGACTTTGAGAGGCCTAGATGACAGAAAATACCCAAAAGTGACCCCATTCTAAAATCTGCACCCCTCAAGGTACTCAAAACCACATCAAAGAAGTTTATTAACCCTTCAGGTGCCTCACATGAACTAAAGTAATGTGGAATGAAAAAAAAAAAAAATAACATTTTACCCAAAAATGTTGCTTTAGCATCAATTTTCTCACTTTTTCAAGAGGTAGCTCCAAAAATTGGAGCTCACACTTTGTTACCCACTTTCTTATGAGCGCGCCGATACCCCACATGTGGCGAGAAACCTCTGTACGGGCACATGGTAGAGCTTGGAACGAAAGGAGCAATATTTGAATTTTTGAAAGCAAATTTGGCAGAAACAGATTGCGGGCACCATGTTACATTTACAGGTCCCCTAAGGTACCTAAACAGCAGAAACCCCCCTCAAGTGACTCCATTTTGGAAACTAGACCCCTTAAGGCTTCTATCTAGGGGTATAGTGAGCATTTTGGACTGACAGGTACTTCACAGAATTTGCTAACATTAGGTTGTCATATTGAAAATTTTCATTTTTTTAGCAAAAATGTTGCTTTAGCATCAATTTTCTCACTTTTTCAAGAGGTAGCTCCAAAAATTGGAGCTCACACTTTGTTACCCACTTTCTTATGAGCGCGCCGATACCCCACATGTGGCGAGAAACCTCTGTACGGGCACATGGTAGAGCTTGGAACGAAAGGAGCAATTTTTGAAAGCAAATTTGGCTGAATTTGGAATATATTCTCAAATTTGCAGAGCTTTTGGGTTTCAAGAACAGAAAAACCCCATAAATGTCTTTGTAAGTTATACCCTGTAATGTATTTGTTTACAGAGGTAGGGAGTAGTTTGACACCATTTTTTATGCAGCTGATGCCTATTATAGATGGTGCACCATTTGGTCTTCAGGGTAAAACTGATGGAATCCCAGAACCTATTCAAAGCTTACAGAGACATTGTGCTACCAAACAAGAAAATCCTTCCAGGAATTATTACTCACAAAAGGGCGGCATGCCCCTAAAAACACATTTACTGGACTTGGTCTTGCTAACAAAACAGTTGTAGAAGGAAGAATAAACTTTATTGGACGGAAGGGCAAAATGTTCAAATGTGGAGGAGTTGGCAGCCACTATGTGGCAAACCTGAGTGTGCCAAAGATGACAGAACACCAGCAGGGCCGGAAGGACAGCTTTATCTTCCAAATAACTGGTCGTACAATGTCTTCTTAGCTCCATCAATCCCTATATGAGGGACAAATGTGCCAAGCGACATGGTACATCATAACAGGCTCCTGCCCGCCAAGGTAGGAACCGCTATGTGCACAAAACGACCAATCCGTTACAGAATTCTGAAAGTATTGTTCGATGCAGGTGGTTCGGCAAGAACCCTGCAGTAAAGCCCATAGTGTTTGAATATGGCACAGCATCATTGTTAGGGGATCCTCCAATAAAATGATCATGCCCATAATACCAAGATAAATGCAAAGAAAAGTTTTGTGTAGTAAGACCTAGTGGTAATATGAGTCAAACTAAAATAATTGGTAAAAAAAATGTTTGAGTAATGAAGTCCTGGAAAGTTGTCAAATGATGAGACTTTTCAAGAACGTTAGTGGGGTCCACACTCTGGAGTCTAAAGACGTGGGCATGTGGACTGGGTTTCGTCTGAATAATTGTTTGGTATGTGATGATAAAGTCCTGGAATTAATTGTGAAATGGGGTAAAATGTGTTTTACTGCTGAAAATTTTCTCTTTATTACTAGTCCAAGAAAAAAAAATTACTGAACAGAAATATAAAAGTAAAGTATTTTCAAAATTAAAAAAAAGCTGCTACCACACAGTTTGGTGTAATTTATTTATGCCAATTAATAATTGAGGGATGTGTGATAGGTTTCAAAACAGGGGGAGATGCAAAGGCCTGGTTGGGAGGGGCACATGGGGCAGAAGTACCGGGAATCGCTCCTTGTGCCGTGCTTTCTACAAACACGGCATCTTTTTTGGGGATACCTTTGGGTGGGAGTGGAAGGGATGGGGCGAATGAAATGACGCTCGGAAAGTCTCCGGACATCCTCTGACTCGAAGGCTTCCTCCTGTGCCTCCGAGTCAAAGAGGAGGCTCTCAATAATTTTCTCCTGGTATTGGAGGAAAGAGAGCGGTCCTTGAGATTTTCTATAGAGGATGAAGCTATTATAGGTAGCAACCTGTAGGAGATAGATTGCTACCTTTTTATACCAGGTTTTGGTTTTTCGCTTCACTAGATAAGGCTGAAGCACCTGGTCAGACAAATCTACACCTCCCATGAACTTATTGTAGTCTGCGACACAGAGCGGCTTCTGTTTGTCACTGGTGGCGCCCCTGTCCCTGACCGTCACAGTGGTGTCCGCATGCAATGTGGTCAGCATGAAAACATCCTTGCGGTCTCTCCATTTTATGGCAAGAAGATGGTCACTTGCCATTGAGGAGGACGCACCCTTCTCCACACGTTTAGACACCAACTGTGGGGGTAGACCAACTCTGTTTTTTCTGATTGTTCCACAGGCCCCTGTGTTTGCAGCGTGGAGGGATTTAGAAAGGGGGACACTGGTATAGTAATTATCAGTATACACGTGATAGCCTTTCTCAAGGAAGGGGGTCATTAGCTCCCAAACAATTTTGCCAGGGATGCCAATTGTCTGGGGGCAGTTTGGGGGGTTGATTTGGCGGTCCCTCCCTTCGTAAATGAGAAAGGCACACGTGTAACCGGTTGTGCTTTCGCACATTTTGTATAATTTTATACCATATTTGGCACGCTTGGAGGGGATAAATTGGCGGAAAGACAGACGGCCCTTATAGCTCATAAGGGACTCGTCTATAGAAACATTTTTGTCAGGGGTATACGAATTTAGGAAGGTAGTTTTTAGAAGGGATATTAGGGGTCTCAATTTATAAAGTCGGTCATAGTTTGGGTCATTTCTTTGGAGGGCTTGGGAATTATCGTTAAAGTGCAGGAATCGCAAAAGGGTCTCATATCGGGATCGGGTCATGATGGCTGCAAACACAGGGGTGCTGTGCACTGTTTTTGTTGCCCAGTACGAGCGGAGTGTAGATTTTTTCACTAACCCCATGTTAAAAGTTATGCCCAAAAACTTTTTAAGTTCGGGGACATTTGTGGGGATCCAGGAGCGGGAATGGATGGAGGTAGGATGTTGGGATATATATTGACGGGCATATAAATTGGTTTGGTGGACAAATAATTGGAGGACTTCTGGGGTAACATAAATTTGGAAAAAATCTAATGGGGTAAAATTTGTGACATTTACATTTATACCGGGGGTTGCTACAAACGGAGGAATTTGAGGGGAGAAGGACGGGTCAGGATACCATAGTGGCCGGGGAAGGGCACTACTTGGACCTGCCTCTGACGTTTCAGCAGTGACGACCGACTCCGCTACCATCGGGCTGTCGGATCCCGAGGAGGAAGCCGAGTCGTCACCATCCGAAAATCGCTCGATTTCAGAGGCAGACTCTGTATCCGAGCCTGAACTGCCGGAGGCAAGAAGCATGTATGCCTGCTCGGCGGTAAATGTTCTCCGCGCCATTACAGTATTTTTCACTGCCTAGCAAAAAAAAGAAAAAAAAATACTACAAATTTTTTTTTTTTTTTAAATTTTTTGAAAATTTTTTTTTAGATTTTTTTAACCCTAACCCTGATCCTAACCCTGATCCTAACCCTGATCTAACCCTGATCTAACCCTGATGCTAACCCTGATGCTAACCCTGATGCTAACCCTGATCTAACCCTGATATAAGAAAAAAAAAAATCTAAAATAAAAATTCTAACTAAGGGGGGATTCTGACGGAGGTGATGAGGATATTTGGGGGGGGGATATTTTGGGTGAGGATATTGGGGATGAGGATGACTGATTTATAATAAAAATTGGTGTTTTTTTTTCTGACAGAAACGGCAGCAAATGTAGTCTCTCTCTCTCTTCTCTCCCAGATCAACTACAAGGGAGAGAAGAGGGAGGCAGACCCAAATGCTGCCATTTCCAAAATATTTGGGGTATTTGATCACTGTGATAGGGTCTAACACAGTGTTCAAATGTCAGGAACCAATGAAATAAATTCCTGACGTTGCTAGGTGGAAGGAGGCAGACTTTAGCGGTCGAACTGCGCATGCGCCCGCCATTTTACACGGACACGAGAAGGAGGGGGGCCGGGGGAATGCCGTGGGAACTCGGTAACGAGACCCAGGTACCGGGGGGGGACCGAGAGGGACCGGACAAGGACCGATCTCTCACATTTGACTGTTAGATCACGTCAAATGTGAGAGAAACCATTAAAATGCATTAAAAACCGGCATTTCATTTTGCAGGTACATGCTTGCCGTTATTCGGTTAATAACGGCGATCACCGTACCTTTAAATGAAAAAACCGGCCTGAACCGTAATCTCCAGGGTCTCAGCTACCCCCGGCAGCTGAGACCCCGGAAATTTTCCGACTCTGGGGGGCGCTAGACCCTTTTTTCCGACCGCCGTTAAAAAGCGGCGGATCGGAAAAAGTACCCGAATATGCCGCCGTTAAAAGGCGTATCGGCGGTCGTAAAGGGGTTAATATACAAGTGTATCTCAATAAATTAGAATATCATCAAATAGTTAATTTATTTCAGTAATTCAATACAAAAAGGGAAATGCATATATTATATAAAGTCATTACACACAGAGTGATCTATTTCAAGTGTTTATTTCTGTTAATGTTGATGATTATGGCTTACAGCCAATGAAAACCCAAAAGCCCTTATCTCAGAAAATTAGAATATTATATAAGACCAACTGAAAAAATGATTTTAAACTCAGAAATGTTGGCCTACTGAAAAGTGTGTACAGTAAATGCACTCAATACTTGGTCGGGGCTCCTTTTGCAGGAATTATTGCATCAATGTGGCGTGGCATGGAGGCGATCAGCCTGTGTCATTGCTGAGGTGCTATGCATCTTCTTCCATTCGGAGAGCTGTTAGAGATGCCAGGAGAACAGATAATCAGAAGAGGGATAAAGAAATGATTAAAACGCAACAGTAATGGAGAAAGCAGAGGTCAGAGCAAGCAGAGGAAATAAAACAGAGCAAAGAGAAAGAAGGAGCAGACAGCAGAATGAGCAGAGCAAACAGAGCAGAACAAACAAGAAGAAGCAGAGAACAGAAGAAACAGAAAGAAAAAGCAGAGGATAGGATCTTAACACAACCAGGAGGACCCACCCACAGGAAGTGCAGCAGGGAGGCCAGAGCCACTAAAATGATTTCTCATATCACAGGGGCAGGTGAGTATTATAATCTACACAAATATCTACCTGTAACAATACAGAAAGAAACTGCCCTGTGTTGTTACATCACTGTGTGTATCACCCCTGTGCTGTGACATCACTGTGTGCATCACCCCTATGCTGTGACATCACTGCATCCCTGTGTGTATCACCCCTGTGCTATGACATCACTATGTGCATCACCCCTGGGCTGTGACATCACTGTGTGCATCACCCCTGTGCTGTGACATCACTGTGTGCATCACCCCTAAGCTGTGACATCACTGTGTGAATCACCCCTGTGCTGTGACATCACTGTGTGCATCACCCTTGTGCTGTGACATCACTTTGTGCATCACCCCTGTGCTGTGAGATCACTATGTGCATCACCCATGTGCTGTGACATCACTTTGTGCATCACCCCTGTGCTGTGAGATCACTGTGTGCATCACCCATGTGCTGTGACATCACTGTGCATCACCCCTGTGCTGTAACATCACTGTGAGCATCACCCCTGTGCTGTGACATCACTGTGTGAATCACCCCTGTGCTGTGACATCACTGTGTGCATCACCCCTGTGCTGTGACATCACTGTGTGAATCACCCCTGTGCTGTGACATCACTGTGTGCATCACCCCTGTGCTGTGACATCACTGTGTGCATCACCCCTGTGCTGTGACATCACTGTGTGCATTACCCATGTGCTGTGACATCACTGTGTGTATCACCCCTGGGCTGTGACATCATTGTGTGCATCACCCTTGGGCTGTGTGTGACACCCTGGCGCTGCCAGGTGGTCACAGAGGTACACAACACCTCACATAACACCTTCCAATACAAGGTCCCATCAGCCACAAATCCTAGCCACCCCCCTCAGGGTAGGAAGGACACACCAGTGGGCAGGACCAGGCGGATTGGGAGCACCCACCTAGGGGTCTTGAGGATCCGGGGGCGGGAGCAAGTTAGTCAAGTCTAGATGAAGTTTGAAGGTGGAGGTCACGTGGAGAGGAGTGACAGTGACAGACGGTCAGAGGGAAGCTGAGCCTAGTGGAGAGTAGACAGGGTAGTGGCCCTGGTCTACTGGCTAGGTGGCAAGCAGTGTACCGTGTACAAAGGCGACGAGAATACGGTCGCGGGAGATCCAGAGTGGACCGGGACAGGGTTGGAGCCCGCCGGTACCGACAGCGGAGATCCGGTCCGGAAACCGTGCACAGGCGGGGTACCTGGACCCTAGTTAGAAGACGGTTGCAAGCCCCTTCTCTAATTCACCAGGCCGGGGGCAGGTTTCAAGCCTAGCTCCAGAAGTGTTAGCCCAGATAGAGAGAAACGTCAGCCCACTGCGGGGGATAAGGTATCCGCAAACATCCACTGAAATCCCAAGGGTCAGTTTTCGCGGGCATGACTACCAACCAAAATATACCAGGAGTGGACTTCCCCGTTCCAGACAGAGTCGTCCAAAAGTGAGGAAAATTACAGAGTGCCGGAGGAAGGGGTATCGGTATGTGGCGCCCTGGACAAGCCAGGACGTCACAGGTACTGCAACAACACACCCCAGACCTCGGTTAGGAACATCAAAGTCAGACACAAATCCTTGTTGCCTCCCTCCAGGGGCTGATGTCCACACCAGGTGGGGCGGGGCCAGGCGGTTGGCTCCACCCACCGAGGAGTTCACAGTCCTGGAGGCGGGAAAAGGGAGAGTTGGAGTTTGGTGAGGGAAAGCGAAGGAGTGAGGTAGTAGTTGAGGAGCTGGAGCATAGTGACCGTGTCCGGGTACGTGGCCCGGGCACCTGAGAGCAAGGTTGGCAGACGGTGGTGACCGTCTACAGGAGAGGCCGATTGACGCACAACCGTAAGGACCGGGGACGGGCGGTGGCCTGCCGGTACCAGATCGGGGAGCGAAGAGAAGCCAGCACCATCCGGCAGGGCCTACGGACCCCGACCAGGCTTGGAGTCGCCGTTAAACCGGTCAAATCCGTCAGCGACGGGAACCTCCAGGGTTTCCCAGCAGTAAAGACCCGATTGAAGGCAACCGCTCAACCGTGAAGGGAAATACAGCTACCGCCACAGCTAGAGTTCCCAGGGCCAGCGCCTGCGGACAAAAAGGGGCTCCTCTGGCAAACACACCGCTGGGGAGCGGGCTACCGGTGGGAAGCCATCGGGGCCGAAAACACAACAAAGGTGCAGGGAGAGACAGTCACCGCCAACCTACCGGGAGTGATCACCGCAGCTGCCTGTGGGACCCGTCCATCCAGCCGTCTGTTTTACCAGAGACTCCGTGTACGTTACTGGCTGAGTGAGTACCACCGTGCCGTCTGGCACCGCG
Organism: Anomaloglossus baeobatrachus; assembly: GCF_048569485.1. Lineage (NCBI taxonomy): Eukaryota > Metazoa > Chordata > Amphibia > Anura > Aromobatidae > Anomaloglossus > Anomaloglossus baeobatrachus. The sequence continues at coordinate 300,972,695 of NC_134357.1, read as the reverse complement.
CTGCCCCCCCCCCCACGACCCTGCACCTCGCCAAACCCCGTCATCAACCTTTAAGTCAACATCACCGGGCCCCGGGACCACCAAAATTCCCCCTACCCACGGAGGGGAGAGAAACATCTCGGCTGCTCCCTGTCATCACTCCCGGGATCCCCGTCCAGAGCAGCGGTGGTGTCCCATTATCACCACAAACCGTGGGTGGCGTCACGGACTACATCCCCAAAACCCAAATCATCCCCTTTCACTCACGGGCGAGGAGTGCCGCTCGAGTCCCCGGATCCGGCCCACCGCTCGAGCCACCAGTAGCGACAGCAGCGCCGGACCCGAGCGTGGTGACTGCAGTGTCCCCTCCTCCGCCCGCGACAGGTACACCAGCTGGTATGGGACCCAAGTACACCCGGACGCTGCAGCCGGCCACTGACACCTTGATTTACCAACGGACTTGTGTGCAATTATTCCACAGTGAGTGCACCAACACTCCCCGGTCCGGCCCGGCGCGCCATCTCTGGCCTACATCACTTGCCGTGTTCTGGACACTGAGCCCCGGGGTAACCATCCCTACCCACGGAGTGGTTAACATCCAGCTGCTATCCCATCACCCCCGGGTGCTCCCCAACAGCAGCGGTGGTACCACATCTTGCCACACACCATGGGGGGGCGTCACAAAGTATTTACAGCAATCCCCGTACATATACGTCCCCTTTTATTTGAGTGTCCGCACGACCCTCGGGTCCGGAAATCCCTCAAGCCACTGCGGATCCGGATCCGAGCAGCTCGACTGCTGACGTGGGGGCGTTACATGTGACATCATTGTGTGCAATACCCCTGTGCTGTGACATCACTGTGTGCATTATCTCTGTACTGTGACATCATTCTGTGCATTATCCCTGTGTGCGTTACCAGTGTGTTGTGCAGAGTTTTACTATTGTTCCTAAGGCTATAAAGGGGGTCATAATTGTTACCATTATATGGGGGAGACAGATGTGAAAATGTATATTGTGTGTGGAGGACCATGAAGAAGGGCATCGCTACTTTAGGCCACGTTCACAAACTGCAGATTTTTTGGGGATTTGCGGTGTGGACTCACTGGTCTTTGTGCAGTGGACTTTGCTCAGTAACAGGACGGTGCTTATATTAAGATGTAGTGTAGACAGTAATGTAGTGATAATATTTGGTTATGGTGTGGCAGCATTATTTTGCAATGTATAGTAGTATTATTGGTCTTGATATGGTGGGTGTTGTTCAGTATCACAATGTAGTATGTGTTATTTGGTAATTGTATGACTAGTTTGTTGATGCATTACTAAAAAGAAATATAGATATTCATAGATTTGTATTATGTAATTATTTTTATGGTGGCAGTAAATGTATCAGTAATTACTGTGAGGCACTGTGGTGTGACTGTTTTTTAGTCCTGTTTACTCTGGAGTTCTTTGGTTAGTTGGCTGCAGCTGAATTTACTGTTTGCGGGCACTGCGGTGCTCAGGGAGTGTCAGTCACTGTTACTTTGAATGCCGGTGGTTTCCACTTTTCTAAGAGGATCTTGAAGGTATTGCAGCATTGTTCTAGTCACATAAAACAATTTTTTGGGTTGCACATGTGTCGCCCTGGGCAAGCCAGGGGACACAGATAACAACACCACTACACCCCACACTCCAGGTAGGCACACCTGCTAACTAGAAATCCTTGTTGCCTCCCTCCAGGAGTCTGTGATGCACACCAGGGGGTGGGCCAGGCGGTTGGCTCCGCCCACCAAGGAGCTCACAACTCTGGAGGCAGGAAGTTACCAGGCAGAAAGCTCAGGGACATGAAGGAGTGAAGAGCAGATTAGCCCAGGCAGGGCTTGAGTAAAGAAGCAGTTTAGCTCAGGAGGAGCTTGAGTGAACAGCAGAGTAGCCCAGGCAGGGGCTAGAGGAAACAACCAGAAGTGAAAGTGAAGGAAAGGAAAGTGGAAAAGGAGGAAAGCAAGAAGTGGTGACAGAGCAGAGAGAAGGAGAAGCCTGAGAGCCCAGCTGTGTGTAGGGCTAGAACAGCAAGGTCAGCGACGGCGGTGACTGTCCGGAGGGGGACCGTTTGGAAGTTCCTGGAAGGACCCCGTTGGCTGTGTGCCCGGTGGTCTGGAGCAGTGTTCCGAAGGACAGTCAGCACCAGGGCAGGGGCCTCTCGGACCCCGGCAAGGCTAGGAGTCGCCCAATTTGCCGAATCCGTCAGCGAAGGGGACGCAGATCCCCCAGCAACAAAGTCCCGATTGACGGCAACAGCCCGACCATTACCGGGGAGACACCGCCACCGCCAAGGCACCAGTTTCCCCAGGGCCAGCGCCTGCGGGCAAAGTGTAGAGCTCCTCCGGCCCAGATTGCAGTCGGGGAGCGGGTAACCGGAGGGAATCCACCGCTACCATCAGTCAAACAGGTGCAAGGAAGAGAGACGTCACCGTCACCTACCGGGAGTGCAGGTGCAACCGTCTGTGGGACCGTCCTACCAGCCGTTGGTTTACCGTACAAACTGTGTCCGTGTCTCAGGCTGAGTGAGTACCACAGTGCCGCAAGGCACAGCGCTGCCCCCGCGTCCCTGCGCCCTCCAGGCCCTACACTTCACATCTCTTCACCGGGCCCCGGGATCACCAACCCCTACCCACGGAGGGGCAACACAACACCTGGCTGCTCCCATCACCATCCCCGGGACCCTCACACTGAGCAGCGGTGGTGCCATCACCACAACCGTGGGTGGCGTCACGAACTATAATCCCAACAAACACCCCCCTTTTCACTCACGGGCGAGGAGTGTCGCTCGAGACACCCCGGGATCCGGCCCGCAGCTCGAGCCACCAGGAGCAACTGCCGGACCCGAGCAGAAGGGGTGAGCGCGGTGTGCTGACACCCTCCTCCCCGCCCGCGACAACTTGGCGTCACGAACAGGATCTTACCGCTCTGCCGTCAGGTAGAGGTGCGCCTTGTTACCGCCGGAGGTATCCGGCAGAAAAATTTCAGAAGCCGCCATCTTTGGCGCGAAAAGTTCCCGCTCGAGCGTCTTCTCGAGCAGTAGAGGCGCGAAGGCCAAAACTCCGCCCCGAGAGAGGAGGGGCCGGAAAGAGCTAAGGGGGACGGAAACAAGATGTCTGCGCCCGACGGAGCCGCTGGAAGAGCGGTGGTCGCAGCCGCAGCGGCACCCGCGGATGGGAATGGGCCTGCCCAGGTCCCGGCCGTACTGGCGGGAGGTGCCGCGGCCCCCGCGCTTGCTCAGGTCATGCCGTTTTCCTTGCCCTATGCACCCGGAGCTGCCTGGCTACCGCAGTATGACGGGAAACCGGATGCCTTGCAGGCCTTCCGGAAAAAGCTTAACCCGTTGCTAGAGCTGTACCCCCTGACTGATAAGCAACGTGCAGCGATAGTGCTGGGCCAGTTAACCGGTGCGGCGGAGCAGGAAGCGGAGACCTGGGCCGAGGGGGACCGGCTCTCTGTAGCCACCATCTTCGAGAAGCTACAGACTGCCTTCGAGACCCGGACTGAAGCTGAGCTGAGGATGCAGTTTTACCAGTGCCGGCAGCGAGCTGGGGATAGCATTCGGGATCATGCCCTACGTCTGCAGACCGCCCTCCGCACGCTAAAGCGGGTGAACTCTATTAATGAGGCGGATAGCAACAAGATGTTAGTGGAGCAATTCGCACAGGGGATGAGGTCCCCTGAGGATCGTAAACAACTCCGGCTGTGGGCTCTGGAACACCCTGATGTGGACTTTGCTGTGTTAAAGGAGCGAGCTATCAAAGCACTACAGCCCCCAGCTGCTGAAGCTCTGGAACCTGTCCCGTGGCCCGTCGAGACAGCTCCTGTTGTGGAGGCCCCAGCCAAACCAACCTCCTTACTACCTGCAGCCTCGAGCAGCGCAGTGGAAGAACTGGCAGCCCAGGTCCGTCGCCTGGATGGAGACCTTGCTAAAATCCTTGCTGCACTACAACCTCTGACCAGATCTCAGCCCCCAGCGCCGATACAGCTTGCTGACAGTCCCGAAGATGTTCCCTGGATGCAGCAGAGAAGCGCTAACAACCCGCGGAGCAGACCTCCAATCTGCTACAAGTGCCGTAAGCCGGGCCATGTTTACCGACAGTGCCCGTTAAACGAGCGACCCCTGGGGCCCCGGGCCAATCCTCAGGAGTAGAACACCGTGGCCCCCCGGACTGGCGAGACCGATACGTCGGGGCCCGCCCTATCATCCCTGTGGCTGTGGACGGCATACCCGTGATGGCTCTCTTGGACACTGGATCACAGGTAACTACCATACCGTACACATTGTATCAGCGATATTGGGCCACAGACGAGCTAGCGCCTCCAGACAATAGTATAAATTTGATTGCCGCTAATGGACTTCCATTGACCCAGGTGGGGTATAAAGAGGTGGCTATGACAGTGGGGCAAGCTGAACTGCAACACCAGGGCATGATTGTGATCATGAATGAGCCTAGTGATCATAACCCGAAAATAGTGTTGGGGACCAATGTGATGGAACACTGCATGGCTGATGTGCTGAACCTTTTGCAGCAGCTAGCCGCCACGGCGGCGGGGAGCCGGCAGAGGGCTGTGCAACGTGAGATCCGCGCCCTGATGTACCGCCAGCATGTAAGCTCAACCGGAGGGGAGATTGGTGGAGTGCGAGTGATGGATGTTGCTCCATTGACTGTGCCCCCTAGAAGTGAGATGATGATCTGGTGTAGGGCAGCAGTAGGGCCTCAGGGGCGTGACTACCCTGCAATGATGGAGCCCATGCCTTCTGAGCACTGGCCCACTGTAGTGGCCGCCCGAGGGGTGGTAGATGTGAAGAAAGGGAGAGTGCCTGTGAGAGTGTTAAACTGTGGGGAAGAGGAGGTTAGGCTTCCCCGGTATGCCACCATTGCCAAACTGCTCACCCTAGACCCTCACACTATCCAGGAAGCCCGTCCATCCACACTCCCACCTACCACCAGCACTTCCCCACCCCAGGGGGACACCAAGGAGTGGCACCAACAGCTACATGTGGGCACTGATGATACCCCTACACATCACAGGGCAGGGGTACACAGGGTAGTGCAGGAGTACGAACAGGTTTTCAGTAAGCACCCCCTAGACTTTGGGCAGATCAAGGGGGTCCAACACCACATTCCCACGGGTGAACATCCCCCTATCAAAGAGAGGTACAGACCTATTCCCCCTGCACATTATCAGTGTGCCAAGGATATGTTGAAGAATATAAAGGAGGCAGGGGTTATTCGGGACAGTTGTAGTCCCTGGGCCGCTCCGTTGGTACTGGTCAAGAAGAAGGATGGTACCATGCGGATGTGTGTGGACTACCGGAAGATCAACCAGATAACCCATAAAGATGCCTATCCATTGCCTCGTATTGAAGAATCTTTGGCTGCACTGAGAACTGCAAACTACTTCTCAACCCTTGACCTCACCAGCGGATACTGACAAGTGGCCGTGGCCCCCGAGGACCGGGAGAAGACCGCCTTCACCACCCCGATGGGGCTATGCGAATTCAATAGCATGCCGTTTGGGCTGTGCAATGCCCCCGGGACTTTCCAACGGTTGATGGAGTGCTGTCTGGGACATTTAAACTTCGAGACCGTCCTGTTGTATTTGGATGATGTGATTGTTTATTCCCAGACGTATGAGGCCCATCTGGAGCACCTGGCCGAGGTGTTCGCGTCCCTTGCCAAGTTCGGGATGAAGTTGAAGCCCTCGAAGTGCCATCTGCTGAAACCCAGGGTGCAGTATCTAGGACACGTGGTGAGTGCGGATGGTGTCGCCCCCGACCCTTAGAAGATCACTGCCATCCAGAGCTGGCCGAGACCAACCACAGTGAGGGAAGTAAGGCAGTTCCTGGGTCTGGTGGGGTACTATCGGCGCTTTATAAAGGGGTACACGAAGATGGCTGCCCCCATGCAAGATCTCCTCGTGGGACAGACCAAAGGTGGTAGACCTATTGGAGCCCCACTGTTGTGGGAGGACAAGCATGAGGAGTCCTTTGGCCAGTTGAAGGCGGCCTTGACCGGAGAAGAGGTCTTGGCGTACCCTGACTATGGGCGCCCGTTCATCCTCTACACGGACGCCAGTAACGTGGGGCTAGGAGCGGTCTTGTCCCAGGTCCAGGATGGGAAGGAGAAGGTGATTGCCTACGCCAGCCGAAAACTCCGGCCGACCGAGAGGAACCCTGAGAACTATAGCTCCTTCAAGCTCGAGCTATTGGCGTTGGTGTGGGCTATCACAGAGCGGTTCCGCCACTACCTGGCGGCGGCAAAATTCACCGCGTTTACGGACAACAATCCGCTAACTCACCTGGACACGGCCAAGTTGGGCGCGCTGGAGCAGCGGTGGGTAGCCCGGTTAGCCAACTATGATTTCACCATAAAGTACCGAGCTGGTCGTGTCAACATCAATGCAGATGCACTCTCCCGGATGCCCCATTTGTCAGAAGAGGGGTGTGAGGATGACGACCTCGAGGAGATTGAGTTGCCTGCGTTTCACCAGCCGCCTACTGAGAGGGTACAAGTATGTCAGCAACGGGCGGACCTGGACCCGTGGCCCAGTCAAGAGTGGCAGGACGCCCAGGACCAAGCACCGGCTGTCCGCCTTGTCAAGACCCTGGTGGAACAAGGTGCTATGGGAATGGACCCTGCCGCTCCAGCCGAAGCCCAACGCTTGTGGAAAGAACGAAAACGGCTCTACCTACACCAAGGGAGGCTGTACCGTGAGCTGATCAACCCAAAGACCCATGAGAAAATATGCCAGTTGATCGTTCCTCAAGCTGAGGTTGCTACCGTCCTGCGGGCATACCATGATGGTGCTGGCCACTTCGGGTGGAAGAAGCTGGAGATGCTGTTGAGGGAGCGGTTCTATTGGAGTGGGATGCGTGAATCGGTGGAAGCCTGGTGCCGAGAGTGCGGTCCTTGTACACTAAGGAGAAAGGACGAGACTAGCCAGAGGGCACCGTTACATCCCATAGTCACCCATCAGCCGCTGGAGCTGGTCGCCCTGGACCATGTCAAACTCACCCCTAGCCGAAGTGGGTACACCTACGCGTTGACCATGGTAGACCACTACTCAAGATTCATGGTGGTAGTCCCCGTTAAGGACTTGACTGGTCGAACCGCTGCCCGAGCGTTCCAGGCCTATTTTTGCCGACCCCATGGGTACCCCGAGAAGGTGCTGACTGACCAAGGCCCGGCTTTTGAAGCAGAAGTGTTTCACGAATTCTGCCAGTTGTACGGCTGCAAGAAGATCCGGACCACTCCGTACCACGCCCAAACCAACGGCATGTGCGAGAAAATGAATCACTTGGTCCTGGGGCTCCTCAAGACGCTACCGCTGGAAGAACGGAACATGTGGCCGGAAAAGTTACCCGACTTGGTCGACATGTACAATAATATCCCATCCAGCTCAACGAAGTGCACCCCAGCGTATCTGATGAGGGCCCGGCCTGGCCGCCTGCCGGTGGATCTGGAGATGGGGTTGGAGGCTCCGGAAGCACTCCCTTCAACGGCAGAGTGGGAAAGTCGGAGGAGGGCCCAGTACCGGCAAATCCAGGAGTATGTGGAGAAAAACCTCAGTCGAAGTCGAGAACAGCAAGAGCACCGGTTCAACCAGAAGGCGCCTGCAGGTCCTTTCCAGCCAGGAGATGTGGTGTTGAAACGAAAGAGAAAAGCCCACAAACTGGATGACCAGTGGGAGCAAGTCCCTTACGTCGTACAACCCACCGAGTGGGACAATGGGAAGACCTACCAGATCAGTCGTGACCAAGGGGGCACCCTGGCCACAGTTTCTCGGGACCATCTAAAGAAATGCCCCCCAGCGTTAAAAGCAGAGGCTGAAGTACCGGTTCCTCCACCAGTGGAAAAGGCAGCAGAGGTAATCCACACTGTAATGGGTGACTTCCCAGCAAACTGGCCTACACAGAACGGCGCGGTGATACTTCCAGTGATACTGTTCCCACAACCCGTGGATGAAGAAGTAGTGGAAGCGGTTAACCGTGAGCCAGAACCAGTGCCAGTGCCCAGGGATGAACCTGTACCCAGCCCCCCTGCACCTCCGCCTGCCCCACACTATAGCAGGGAGGAGGAACCGATTGTTCCCTCTACCCCACTGTCTAGCACCACTGACACCGGGCCCCGAAGGTCCACCCGTTCCAACCTAGGTAGACCCCCACTTAGGTACAGGGAGACCGTTCTATGAGTAAGAGGGGCCCGCAAATGTAAAAGAGTGTTGTGTGTTTGTTTGAAAGTTTGTTGAAAGTTTTGAAAAATGAAAAACACTGATTGAACCGAGTTTTCACCTGATTGTCAGCTGTGATTAGCAACCGGCAGGAGCCGGCACCGTTGTCCCCGTGGGGACCGTTTAAAATGCATGGGAACTATCCATGGACAAGCCCGTGAACTCTGCAGGGCAACCACAAACGTTAGTGGCTTGTAAATATGTTGGGTACCCTTACCGTTTCCGCAGGCCGCCTCCGGAGAGGCAGGTTGGAGGGAGGGCCCTGAGCAGAGCAGGCCAGGGCCCAGCCACCAAAGGGACCGGTGGCTACCCTCTGGAGGGAAGGACAGATCCCGCTCGGGTGACTTGTGCTGGACTGTGGGTCAAGGGGTGCTGCCTGGGTTTTAGGGGCAGCATCAGGGCCAGGTTGCTTGGGTGGGAGAGAGCGGAAACCGTGACCGTACACCGTTGAAACGTTAAAAGTAAAATGTGCCTCCCATCTTGGGAAGAGTTGATTGAAAATGCTTATGTTATGTTTAACCCTGTTATCCCCTTTTTACAGAAAAATAAAACCGGTGTAGGACGGCAGCCCGCGGACGGTCTGCATTTTGCTAAGGGGGAATGTGTCGCCCTGGGCAAGCCAGGGGACACAGATAACAACACCACTACACCCCACACTCCAGGTAGGCACACCTGCTAACTAGAAATCCTTGTTGCCTCCCTCCAGGAGTCTGTGATGCACACCAGGGGGTGGGCCAGGCGGTTGGCTCCGCCCACCAAGGAGCTCACAACTCTGGAGGCAGGAAGTTACCAGGCAGAAAGCTCAGGGACATGAAGGAGTGAAGAGCAGATTAGCCCAGGCAGGGCTTGAGTAAAGAAGCAGTTTAGCTCAGGAGGAGCTTGAGTGAACAGCAGAGTAGCCCAGGCAGGGGCTAGAGGAAACAACCAGAAGTGAAAGTGAAGGAAAGGAAAGTGGAAAAGGAGGAAAGCAAGAAGTGGTGACAGAGCAGAGAGAAGGAGAAGCCTGAGAGCCCAGCTGTGTGTAGGGCTAGAACAGCAAGGTCAGCGACGGCGGTGACTGTCCGGAGGGGGACCGTTTGGAAGTTCCTGGAAGGACCCCGTTGGCTGTGTGCCCGGTGGTCTGGAGCAGTGTTCCGAAGGACAGTCAGCACCAGGGCAGGGGCCTCTCGGACCCCGGCAAGGCTAGGAGTCGCCCAATTTGCCGAATCCGTCAGCGAAGGGGACGCAGATCCCCCAGCAACAAAGTCCCGATTGACGGCAACAGCCCGACCATTACCGGGGAGACACCGCCACCGCCAAGGCACCAGTTTCCCCAGGGCCAGCGCCTGCGGGCAAAGTGTAGAGCTCCTCCGGCCCAGATTGCAGTCGGGGAGCGGGTAACCGGAGGGAATCCACCGCTACCATCAGTCAAACAGGTGCAAGGAAGAGAGACGTCACCGTCACCTACCGGGAGTGCAGGTGCAACCGTCTGTGGGACCGTTCTACCAGCCGTTGGTTTACCGTACAAACTGTGTCCGTGTCTCAGGCTGAGTGAGTACCACAGTGCCGCAAGGCACAGCGCTGCCCCCGCGTCCCTGCGCCCTCCAGGCCCTACACTTCACATCTCTTCACCGGGCCCCGGGATCACCAACCCCTACCCACGGAGGGGCAACACAACACCTGGCTGCTCCCATCACCATCCCCGGGACCCTCACACTGAGCAGCGGTGGTGCCATCACCACAACCGTGGGTGGCGTCACGAACTATAATCCCAACAAACACCCCCCTTTTCACTCACGGACGAGGAGTGTCGCTCGAGACACCCCGGGATCCGGCCCGCAGCTCGAGCCACCAGGAGCAACTGCCGGACCCGAGCAGAAGGGGTGAGCGCGGTGTGCTGACACCCTCCTCCCCGCCCGCGACACACACTACATATAATCATGCTGATGTTACCCCCAGTGTGAGCCATTCAAATACTGAAAGCGGCACGCACAGGGCTGAGCACCGACCCCAGTGACATGTATGCTAACTCCAGTCACGTGCATGTCCACCCCAGTAACATGTATGCCACCCCCAGTAATGTGTATGGTGTTTCTTATATTAATATTTTATTGTAATTCTTTATTGGTCGGGTCCATTCAGACTTTTGTTATGGGGTCCCATGATTTCTATGTACTCCCCTGCCCCACTCCGTGGGTAACTTCACACCAAGAATGATCGATATACCATGGAGTTCACTTTAAGAACCACATGAATTCTGTTGGGGATTCTTCTCAGAAGTCCTCTGTATGCACCAGAGGATTCCACTTTACTGCTGTAGTCTCTATAAGGCACTGGTAGCTCAGGGAGGTGAGTCTGCTGGACACTGATAATATAAAGTGCCTGTAACTGCCTGTCTAAGTATGGCACCAAACTCACTGCATGTGCGTGCACTGTCACGTTCATCTCCCTGCATGTTGAGACCAGTGACAGCCTTTGAACTGGAGCCTCTCATCTGGCTCTCTAAATTTAAATGAGTTACGTTTCTCTTGGCAATGAAGTGGTTAAGTGTCAGTTTTTCTCTTGCAGCCTTTCCCAGCAGTTCTTTGATGAGTGTTTTCAGCTGCACTCACTTTGTAGTCACGCCCTTCAGCTTTAAATAGGAGTGTATCCCAGCAATCCCTGCTGAAGATACAAAATCATTTGGTTTCTGGCTGCTTTTGAGAAAGGTTCTGCAGTTGAAGTTTCCTGTGCTCAGGCTATATCCTTTTTGTTATTTTTTCCCCCCTGTTTGTCTTTACATACCTGGTGTGTTGTTAGTGCAGTGGTGAGGTCTAGTGAACCCCACCTGCCCCTCACTACTAAGGGCTACTATAGGGTCTTCCGAGGGTTTCAGGTTCCTGTTCGGCGACAGTTGCGGAGACTGTATAGGGACTGGCTAGGAGAAGAGGGACATCAGTAGGGAGAATAGGAGGTGCCCCACTAACCTCTCTAACTAGTTCCAGGGCCACCCATTGTTTTTGTGTCCCTGGTGCCCCCCTTTCTTGTGTTTTTTGTTCTGCATCAGACGTTTGTAGGTTTGAACGCACTCCGCCACACTTGCTACACCCGGCCAGCGTGACATGCATACTCCCACCGTGATTCCTGCAGCGGGACTGAGCTCAGGATTTACCGAGCTGGGTCTGATCACTGTAACACTTCAGACTTGGGTTCGCCTGGCCAATAACTGTGTAAGCAGGAACAAGCGAGTCTTGAACTGGTGCGTGGTTCCACTCTTAGCTTGCTGGAGTGTCCTCCTGTCAACATTGTCACTGGAAACTTGTCCCTTGATGGTGGAACTGGAACGGAATGGTATCCTCTTTCATTCGGAGTGTTCTTAATCTTCCCAGGACACACGGCTCCATGGATAGCGCTGGATGGAGATGCAACACATCCTTCCTATTCCAGCTCTCACATTACTCTACCAAGATGGCCATGCTCAGCCACTTTCTGTGGTGCACATCCTCCTATTTGCTTGCACTGCCCCCTGGCCCAAGCTTTGTCTGTTGGTGTCAAATTGCAGTCCAAACCAGAATAGGGTCCATTTGACATTTGACAAGGCACAACTCTATGTCAACAAAGGAGTTGTTTTTACATCTCCCCCACTGAACTTAGTATATATCCACATATCCTGTACACAAGTTCCAACAAGAGTCTATAGAGGAACAACAGGGGAAATAGTTGCCTCTGGTGGTCAGTGGTTAGTACTGTGGGCAACATTGTTCTTAATGTCCCTGCAGTGTGATGCCGTATACATTGCTGTTGAAACAGACCAGCAGCTGTAAACAGATTGTTAGTATCATGTAAACAGTTAAGGGTAGGTGCTAATTAGCTGCATATTCTCTATCACCTCACAAGCTAATCCGATTGATGCACATTTTTGTGGAAAATGTTTCAGTAAAACTTACATTTTAATAATTAAAATTCCTGGTATTTATATGCACATGAGTTCAGTGGTTGGTCTGTGATTGACAGACCTCCCTCTATGACTGTAAAAGTCTGAAACCACGCGAGATTCCTAGTATGTGTGCACTGGCTCTGAGCCCAGAGTTCTCAGGCAAACAATTCGGATCCGGCCACCCGGATGATTAAAAAAAAAGAAAGAAGAAAAAAAATAGTGATCAGCAAGAACAATATACTTAACGAGTTTCCCATGGTACACTACTTTTGGGGCCGCTCATTATGCTCATGCATATTCACTGCTTCCCTCGCCCACTGGCAATCCCAATGTCTGTGATTGGTTGCAGTCAGGCTGCGCCGCCATCCTGTGTAAAAGCATGTCTGACTGCTTGGAATCGCAGACACTGTGTTCATATCTATAATAATGTAACAATAAATAAATAAATAGAAAAATGTGCATAGTGTCCCTCCATATTATGATACCCAGCACAGATAAAGCATACGGCTACAGGCTGCAGCCCCCAACCGTCCTTATCTTGGCTGTGTATCAAAATAAGAGGGACCCCAGGTGGCTTACTTTTTATTTAATTATTTAAATAAATAATTAAAAACTTGGCGTGCAGTCCCCCCCCCCCAATTTTCATACCCAGCCATAATAAAGCCGATAGCTGGGGGCTTGTATTCTCAGGCTAGAGAGGCCCATGGTTATTGGACCCCCCAGCCTAAAAATAACAGCCTACAGCCACCCAGAATTGTTGCATCCATTAGATGCGACAATCCCGGTACTTTACCCAACTTATCCTGATTGCCCTGGTGTTGTGGCAATTGGGGTAATATAAGGGGTTAATGACAGCTCACAGCTTACAGAAAGCCCTAGATTAATGATGGGATGCGACTTTGAGACCCCCCATTATTAATCTGTAGGTGAAAAGAAATAAACACATGCACCCAAAATACCCTTTATTTGAAATAAAATACAAAAAAACTCCACCCTCTTTAACCCCTCTATTAACCCTAAATATCCAGTTCCAACATAATCCAAAGAAGTCCCATAATTCTGGCTCTTCTACTCTTCTACATACAGTACATACTGAAATCACAGCGCACAGGTAGAGAACATGTCCGTACGCTATGGGCTTCAGGCAGAGACTAATGCGGGTGCCATACGATACGATCTATCGTGCGATCGCACGAGCGATTGTATCCGCCCCCGTCGTTTGTGCGTCACGGGCAAATCGCTGCCCATGTCGCACAAAGTCGTTAAACCCCCGTCACACGTACTTACCTGCTGAGCGACGTCGCTGTGGGCGGCGAACATCCACTTCCTGAAGGGGGTGGGTTGTTCAGCGTCAATGCGACATCACACAGCGGCCGCCCAATAGAAGCGGAGGGGCGGAGATGAGCGGGACGTAAACATCCCTCCCGCCTCCTTCCTTCAGCATTGCTGGCGGGACGCAGGTAAGCTGTGTTCATCGTTCCCAGGGTGTCAAATGGAGCGATGTGTGCTGCACCGGGTACGATGAACAATCTGCGCAAATAAGATCACATGATTTTTTAAAAATGAGCGACGTGTACACGATACACGATTTACAACCGATTTGCAAACGTTAAGAGTCGCTCTTAGGTGTCACATGAGACGACATCATGAACAATGCCGTATGTGCGTCACGAAAACCGTGACCCCGATGACATATCGCACGACAGATCGTTTCGTGTAACGCCCGCATAACTTAGCAGCAGTGACGCACATACCTGTGTCTGCGGTGAACGCTGAAGCTGAATGCCCCGGCACTTCCAGTCATGCACAGTAAACCTCTCTGAAGCCGGGACGTAAACCCAACTTCATGCTGCGCATGACCGGAAGTGCCGGGCTTTCAGAAGTGCGGTCACAGCGAACATAGGTACGCTCTGCACCGCTGGTGATGATGAATTAAATAGCATGTTAGCACGTCCCTGTGGACGTGCTAACATGCTGAGAGGACGAATTAGTTGGGGGAGATAACACCCTCGGGACTAGTCCCCGAGCTCATTAGCGTAAAATAGAAGATTTTTAGAAATACTTTTTCATAAAGCCTGCTTTACACCTTACAATTTCGTATATGATATCGTATGTGATGTGACCCGCCCCCATCGTATGTGCGGCACATTCAATTTGTTGACCGTGTCGCACAAACGATTCTTTCCCATCACACGTACTTACCTACCATACGACCTCGATGTGGGCGGTGAACATCCACTTCCTGGAGTGGGAGGGATGTTCGGCGTCACCGCGACATCACTCGGCAGCCGGACAATAAAAGCGGAGGGGCGGAAATGAGCGGGATGTAAACATCCCGCCCACCTCCTTCCTTCCGCATTGCCGGCAGGAGCTGCGGGACGCAGGTAAGCTGTTGTTCATCGTTCCTGGGATGTCACACACTGCGATGTGTGCTGCCTCGGGAACATTGAACAACCGGATGTTCAAATTTTAGTAATTGAACGACGTGTATGCGATCAATGTTTTAACATTCAATAGCAATCGCACAGAAGTTTCACATGCTACAATGTAACTAACGATGCCGGATGTACGTCACTTACGACGTGACCCCGTCGACACATCGTTAAATTGTAGCGTGTAAAGCCCGCTTAAGATCCCTTTATCTATGCTAGTGTATATAGGGACAGTTAGGCAGGAATTAGCAATATGCACTCAGAACTGCTCGTGGTTTTGGGTGCATATTGCACCTGACAGGTTCCCTTTAACCCCTTCATGACCGGCCAATTTTTCGCTTTCCGTTTTTTTTTCGCCATTTTTTTTCTGAGAGACATAATTTTTTTATTTTTCAGTCAATATGGTCATGTGAGGGCTCATTTTTTGTGGAACGAGCTGTACTTTTAAATGAAACCATAAGTTTTACCATATAGTGTACTGGAAAACGGCAAAAAAATTCCAAATGCAGAAATATTACAAAAAAGTGCGATATCACTATTGTTTTTGAGATATTTTATTCACTGTGTTCAATATATGGTAAAACCGATGTGTGGGTGTGATGCCTCAGGTCAGTGCGAGTTCGTAGACACCAAACATGTATAGGTTTACTTTTATACAAGGGGTTAAAAAAAATCAGAAGTGTGTCTGAAAAAAGTGGCGCACGTTTTACGCCATATTCCATGACCCGTAGCGTTCTCATTTTTCGAGATCTATGGCTTAGTGATGGCTTATTTTTTGCATCTCGAGCTGACGTTTTTTTGACCATTTTTGTGCAGATGCTACATTTTGATTGCCTGTTATTGTATTTTGCGCAAAAGTTGTGTCGACAAAAAAAGTCATTTTGGTGTTTGGAATTTTTTTGCCGCTACACCGTATACTGATCAGATTAATTGATTTTATATTTTGATAGATCGGACGTTTCTGAACGCGGCGATACCAAATGTGTGTATATTTTTTATTTTTTTAACCCTTTAATTTTCAATGGGGCGAATGGGGGGTGATTTGAACTTTTAGGTTTTTTCTTTTTTTTCTTTAATTTTTTAAAACTTTTTTTTTTTTTTAATTTTACTAGTACCCCTAGGGGGCTATAGGGATCAGCAATTCGATCGCTCTGCCCTATCTGCTGATCACAGCTATACAGCACTAAACAGCAGATATGGTCACTTTCTGCTTCACTGGGCTCCGGGCCAAGTGAAACTGAAAGTAGTTCATGTCTAGTACAGGAGTCATCACATGACCCTGTGCTACCATGACAACCACCGGAAGGCACGTGATCATGTCACGTGACTTCCGGTATCGGCGGTAAGTAAAACTTTACCGCGATGCGATTATTATGGAGCTGCCACATATTGACAGCGCCATTACAGGGGTTAAACGGCACAAGCAGATAACGATTCTGCTCGTGCCTAGCAGGCACACATCTCAGCTGTGAAAATCAGCTGAGATGTGCGCCGATCGCGGCATGCTGCCGCCGGCAGACCGCAGGCAGTAATGTTATAACCGCTAGAACGTAATATTACTGCCTGCGGTCGTTAAGGGGTTAAGAAAATGGTAATCTACATATCAGAAAAAAATGCTTCACCTTACAAAACAGTTTTTATTGAATCAAAATAATTTCACATGCAAAATAGAAACCAAAATATGAGCAGAAATTAAAAGATATCGTGATATATGTTGTTGATATGATTTTTCAGGGTTGGCCCTATCTAACATCCAACAGTAATCTGCCATCATTGAGTCATTCTAAAAACCCTGGTAGCGGTGTTCCAGTACTTTAATGTCCTGGTGAAACCGCTTGCCTTGTTCATAACTTACATCCCCAAGATTTTGAGGGAAGAAATCTAAATGTGAATGCAAAAAGTGCATCTTCAGAGACGTGACATCCAAGACACTGGTATACATTTAGAAGTTCCTCAACACCTTCAACATATTCTGGAGATTTATTTTTTTCCTAAGAAGTTTTCACAGATCCACTTGAAGCTTTTCCAAGATCTCAGTTCCTTATCTTTTAGAGTTCCTCAAACATATCATCTCTCATAAGCTCTCTGATCTGAGGACCAACAAATACTCCTTCCTTCAGTTTTGCTGGAAGAATTGCTGGAGAATTTCTGTGAAATGTACTGGGACCCTTTTAAATTTGTCTTTGCCATGGCTTTCACAAAGTTTTTAATCAATCCCAACTTTCTATGTAGTGGAGGAAGAAAGATTTTTGTTGGAGCAACTAAAGGATTATGCTGAACATTGTCTCTACCAGTAGCATAGATGTTTCTCTGTCTCCAGACGAACATAATGATCTACTGTATTTCAACTGTCCCATAAACATGAGAGCAACAATATTTTGTGAACCTCACATTCCCATTAGCAGACCAATCCCTTTCAAATCTCCACAGATATTCCATTGGATGATGCTTATATTGTATAGCATCCAAAACAGCTGACAGATTTTCATAACTTTCCCTTAGATGACATGAGTGAGGAATAGGGTTTGATAGTTTCATATTTCCATTGTGAAGCAACACTGCTTTCAAATGTCTCTGTGATGAGTCAATAAACAATCGCCAATCTGCAACAAAATACTCAATTAAGTTCTTCAATGAGGCCATTCACATTGTTACAGTACACCATTGGTCCATCAACTGTGAAAAATTGTGTTAAAGTGTTACTTCTGTTTCAGTAATAACACACTTTGACATGATCATCAATTAGATTCTTCTGTTTCAACCTAGATGCAAGACGTTCAGCTTTATCTTTGACAATGAAAGATCTGTGATGAGATCATTTAATTCATGTTGAGTAAAGCGTTCTGGCTGCTCCATCAGGTACATACTCATCTTGACTTGAGGTCTCCATGTCTTCGCCAGTACCTTTAGCTCCATAGTCTTAATATTCTACTTCATTTTTATCCAATCCAGACAATGGTGGTACAGGAACTGGCAAGGTACCATCATGTGGAACTGGCCTGATCGCAGATTCAAGTTCAGCGTAATTAATCTTATGTTTGCTCTTTGTAGAAAAGCCCTTCGGTTTGACAAAACAAAAGTAGTAGTCATTACTATGATTTTTGGGTTCTCTCCAAATCATGGGAACAGCAAATGGCATAGCCACTTTCCTCATATTCAACCAGTCACGAAGACCATGAGAGGAGGTCTGGGCAGCTTCTGCAATAACCCAGCACCAATCACATCACAGCCTCACCAAACTACTACTCTGAGGCACTAGAGAGGAGTGAGAGTGTCAGGGGGTGAGGATGGGGGACAGTGAAACTGGTCAGATTTGCACCTCTGCAGGAGAGGTAATATCTAGCACAACTATTGACTGCTGAGCTAATTTGCATCCATAGTAGATCATTCCCTCCTTCTCCTACCATGCTTGCGCTAGGTGTTGGAGTCAGACTGACACCTGTGTAGGAGAGGTGTTACTGTCATTATCACTTCTGCTGCACAGATATCAGTCTGACTTCACCACCTAGCACAAACTCAGCAAGAGAAGGAGGGAATGTGCCACTATGGATGCAGATTAACAGAGCAGTGAATATTGTAGCTGTGCCAGAGTAGGAGAGAGAGGAGACTTCTATCCAGTGGTGTACTATCAATAGAGGCAGACCACGTGGCTGCTACAGGGCCCGTGACCTAAATGGGCCCAGAGTGGCTGCCCGCGGTGTGTGCACATTTACTTTCCATCATTCCCAGCATGGGCGGGCTGCCCCGGGCCGTCACCAAGCAGCTGATTAAGGGGGGGGCCCGCACTGTGTAAATAGCTGCAGGCACAACACAGAGGAGCAAACTCACCCACACTGCACAGCGCGGCCTCTGCTGTAGAGGGGGGAGTGGCCAGGCAGCGACTTCTACCAGCCAGAGAGCTGTGAGAGCCGCCAGGAGGGGAACAGCCAATCAGGAGAGGGGACAGCTTGTTCAGCACAGCCGCGGGAAAATGAAAGCTAACAGTGCAGGAGAAAGAGCACAGACCTGACAAGGAGACAACAGAGCAGAATAAGCAAAGACCTGACAAGGAGACAACAAAGCAGAATAAGCAAAGACATGACAAGGAGAGACAGAGCAGAATAAGCAAAGACATGACAAGGAGAGACAGAGCAGAATAAGCAAAGACCTGACAAGGAGACAACAGAGCAGAATAAGCAAAGACCTGACAAGGAGAGACAACAGAGCACAAAAAGCAGAGGAAAGAGAGAGCTAAGCAAACAAGAAGAAGGGAGAGCAGAAGGACCAGAAAGGAAAAGCAGATGACAGGAACTGAACAGCATAGCCAGCAGGACCCAGAGGAAGTGGAGGCAGAAGCCACTGACATAATCTCTCTCAGCACAGGATCAGGTATTAGAATGTACAAATGTCTGCCTGTAAAGCCTGCTTTACACGTTGCAATTAGTTGTACAATCGCATTTGCGATGTGACACGCCCAGGTTGCATACGGGATCTTATGAGATTGCACGTAGGTCGTTCATTTGCTGTCACACGTGCGTTAGTAGTCTATGTTAAATTGATCAATTTTGTGAGTGATCCTTTAGATCATGTGTTCTGTGATGTATGCATTGGGCACCCTTTTTTTTTTTTTTTTTTTAATTGACTTGCCAAGCGTGTGTAATGTGTAGGGATGCGTTTTTATTATGTCATCTGCCGTTCAGCTCTGCT
Organism: Anomaloglossus baeobatrachus; assembly: GCF_048569485.1. Lineage (NCBI taxonomy): Eukaryota > Metazoa > Chordata > Amphibia > Anura > Aromobatidae > Anomaloglossus > Anomaloglossus baeobatrachus. The sequence goes on along the minus strand of NC_134357.1, from coordinate 300,953,445 downwards.
ACATGGCCGCTGACAGCAGACACAGACAGCCATGTAGCAGAGCTGAATGGCAGATGACAGCAGCCACAGACAGAGCCGCACTGTCAGATTGAACTCGGGTGAACTTCACCCGACTTCATTGTCATGCTGCGGCTCTGTCTGTGCCGCGTCCTGATTAGCGGTCACCTGTGAAGGACTCACCGGTGACCGCTAAACTCGTGAGTAACTGAATTGAGCAGCCCTCTCTCATATACTCACCGATCCCCGATCTCCGGCGCTGCACGGCTGTTATAATAACTCTGGCGGCTTTTACTGTTTTGAAAAAGCCGGCCGCCCATTAAACAATCTCGTATTCCCTGCTTTCCCCACCCACCGGCGCCTATGATTGGTTGCAGAGAGACACGCCCCCACGCTCAGTGACAGGTGTCACACTGCACCCAATCACAGAAGCCGGTGGGCGTGTCTATACTGTGCAGTGAAATAAATAATTAAATAATTAAAAAAAACGGCGTGCGGTCCCCCCCAATTTTAAAACCAGCCAGATAAAGCCATACAGCTGAAGGCTGGTATTCTCAGGATGGGGAGCTCCACGTTATGGGGAGCCCCTCAGCAATATCAGCCAACAGCCGCCCAGAATTGCCACATACATTATATGCGACTTATATGCGACTATGTGACAGCAGCGGCTGTGTCTGCTGCAGCTCCGGTCACCTCCATGCAGCAGCGCTGGATGCGACGCTGGAGCATCCTGGATTCCGGCGGACATGGAGGGCTTTTTTGGGCTGATTAAAGTGATTAACCAGGGTATATGTTTGTGTTTTTATTTCTAATAAATGATTTTTCGGGTGTGTGTGTTTATTTACTGTAATTTACAGATTAATCATGGAGGGTGTCTCATAGACGCCTGACATGATTAATCTAGGACTTATTGGCAGCTATGGGCTGCCATTAACTCCTTATTACCCCGATATTTCAACGCACCAGGGCAAATCGGGAAGAGCCGGGTACAGTCCCAGAACTGTCGCATATAATGTATGCGGCAATTCTGGGCGGCTGTTGGCTGATATTGTTAGGCTGGGGGGCTCCCCATAACGTGGAGCTCCCCATCCTGAGAATACCAGCCTTCAGCCGTATGGCTGTATCTGGCTGGTATTAAAATTGGGGGGGACCGCATGCCGTTTTTTTTTAATTATTTATTTATTTCACTGCACAGTATAGACACGCCCACCGGCTACTGTGATTGGGTGCAGTGTGACACCTGTCACTCAGCGTGGGGGCGTGTCTCACTGTAACCAATCATAGGCGCCGGTGGGCGGGGAAAGCAGGGAATACGAGATTGTTTAATGGGCGGCCGGCTTTTTCAAAACAGTAAAAGCCGCCGGAGCAGTGTGAATGCCGTGCAGTGCCGCGCCGGAGATCGGTGAGTATGAGAGAGGGGGTAAGAGGGATAGACTGACATGGACAGAGAGAGAGGGACAGAGATAGTGACCGACTGACAGAGATTAGTGAATGACAGACATTGTGAGGCGCTTCAGAACGCAGCTTTTCAGCTGCGCTCTGAAGCGGACCTTTTTTAAGCTGCGGTGCAGAGCACACACCTGCGCACATAGCCTCAGACATCAAAATCGTATGAGGGATGTCACACGTTTCAATTGACTAGTTTCGTGCAACAAAACGCTCAATTCTAGACAAAGATACGATGTGTTTGCGATCAACGGTTTTGCGTTCAATTCTGATCGCACGTAGATGTCACACGCAGATACCTCACTTACAACTTGACCCCAACGACGGATTGTGAGATATATTGAAGCGTGTGTTGGGGGCTTTACACTACAGAAACTGTCCTGTGCTGTGTCATCCCTGTGTGTAATATCTCTTTACTAAAAGGGAAACCATCAGCAAGCCGTATGTAAATGCTCTGTGCTGCGCTGTGCAGCAGAGCATGAAGCAGAGCCAGTATACCAGATGTGGCACTGCAGAGGGGTATAACAGTAGGAGGGAAGCCCCATGTATGGCAGCCATAAGCGTGCGGCTTCCCTCCTACTCTGATACCCCCTCTGCAATGCCACATCTGGTATATTGGCTTTGCTTCATGCTCTGTTGCAGAGCACTGCACAGAATGTTTTCTTTTGGCTTGCTGACGGTTTCCCTTTTACTCATACTCTTTTGCAGTACCTATATCAGGCTCATCAGGCCTGCTTTATGCTTTGCCGCACAGAGCATTTATCCCAGTCCTTCACCGCCTTTCTCTTAGCCCGGCACATGTATATTGCTGTTCTTTTTGGCATATTTTTGCACTTGTCCCATATCTATATCTGTACAGGGATTGATAGTTCCTGGTTCAGTGGATCATCACACTGGGTATAGGATCCTATGTATTACTTTTTTCATTATTTGATTGGATCACATAGATGCCCTGACATGTTAGCAGTGAGCTATAATAGCCAGTAATTAAGATATACGTATGACTGACTGTATAGCACGATGAGTATTTAATCTATGTATTGTTATTGTGCATTATTGCTTATGGGCATATTATAAGAGTGTGTTATCATAAGTGCCACATCTGATATATTGGGTCTGCTCCAGGCTCGGTCGCACAGAGCATTATTCAGGGCTCCCTGACGATCTTCTCTTCTATACTAATCCTTCTGTGCAGTGCCCATATCAGGTTTATTACAGAATGAGTTGAATTTAGCTATACGTATGTCTCTGTGCTAGCTGTGTGACACTGCACATATTTATTCCATGTATTGAATTGTTATGCGCATTAATTGTATATGGGTATTGTATTACAGTAGGTTATCACACTTTTGCGGAGGTTGTCATTTGGGATTTGTTCATGCTTTTAAAGGGTACCTGTCACCAGATTTGGGGCCTATAAGCTGCGGCCCTCACCAGTAGTCTCTTATATATGTGACTACCTGGCCCGGCCAGGGCGTCACACTCCCCCTTGGTTAAACACAGACCGTCCGCGGGCTTTCCGACCACCACCGGTTTATTTTGCTTTTTGAACTGAAAAAGATAAAATCATTTACAATTATAATAACATATTTACATTATATGAAGGCTTGGTTTCTTCCCTTACGGGAAGCAGTTTGCTTAAACGTTACAGTAAAACATTTTTATTAACCGGGATGGGACCGGGTCCTTTTCACCTTAACCCACCCAAGCAAACCTAGCCCTGGTGCTGCCTCTAAAAACCAAGTCAGCACCCCTTTTCCCCAGTTCAGGAAACGGGTTTGGGTCCGGCTGTTGCCCACATGGGCTGGGTAATAAGTTCCTTTCCTCGGCAGTCTCTCTCAGAGGCCCCACGTCCAGGGGACCCCTGACCCGGAGGGTAGTCACCGGTTTCCGGTGAAAAGGCTGGTCAGGGGCTATTTACAAGACCCAATAGTTTTTGGGTTGGCCTGCAAGTTCTCAACCATATCATTTTTCAACTATAAAATGGGAACGTCAACAGGGTCCCAACGGGGACTTTGCAGAAAGGTAGCCGTGAACCGCTACCACTTAATATTCTGAATCAGGTGAGAATCTCGGTTAATTGGTATTCATTCACACATCTATTTACACAATCAACATACAATACCCCTGGATTGCGGTCTCCCTGTATCTGAGCGGGGGCTGACCGAAGTTAGGGCGCGTGGACCTTCTGACCCCAATACTCTCGTGTGGGGCAGGTGGAGGAGAAGGGACGGCAGGTCCCTCTTCTCGAGTGTCAGGTATGGCGGGCAGAGACCTGCGGGGGCGTGGTGTAGGTGCATCCCTGGGCACTCGTTCTGGTAGCTCACTGACGGACCTCTCTGGGTCTATTTCTTCCACGGGTTGTTCTTATTGTGCCAGGGAGCGTTGTAGTCATGGTCTGGCTAGTGTCTGTGTGCAGCCCAGTCTGTTACAGGCAGCTCATGGGCCCACTGAACGTGTGGGGTACGTCCACTTACTTGCTGGTTGAGGTACTTTGGTCCCTTTTCGCCTCTGAGCGTCTGTCCCAAGATTTCAGATAACACAATGCGGCTTTTCTTCAGACGGAAATTATACTTATATCAACACTTTCTTCACAGATTACAGATAATAAAACATTTCTCCTTTAAGCTTAACTTCCACTTGCACTGTTCGTCTTCTCTATACAAAGCTGTATTCTCACATTTCACAGACTGGCATGGCCCTGACTCTTCCTTCCAGTTTCCCAGCTCTATGCTTCCTGTACTCCTAGGGTTCCACATACCCCTACATCCAGCAGCCCCGTCTGTCTGGGGAACCTACCTGCAGGGGATCGGTCCGACCCCCGTACACCACTCAACCTCTTTTTTACACAGCCATTTTCCTTTTCCTCCTTCCTGTTCCTCTCTCAGAGACTTAACCCTCTAAACCTCCTCCCAGGGTTTAAACCTATCCTTAACCCCTGGTGTCCCTGCCGTAGGCTGCAGATGAGTTACCCAGATCAGCATGCTAATCATTACTATGCAGACTACTTCACATGACATGGTACATAACAACATTCACATTAAAACAACATGGTCGGCGTCTTCAGGTGTGGGTCTCCATACAACGACCACCTTCTTACATCAGTAGCTTGTGCCTTCTACATAGGCAGAGCCTCAGTGATTGGCTCCAGCACTTATTATGTGACATCACGGCTGCAACCTATATTCAATAAGCGAAATAGCACCGGTGGCACATCGATGAACAGGGAAAGGGTAAATAAAGTGCAGATTTTTTTTATACTACAAACAGACCTGAGAGTTCAAAATGCGTTGAACAATGTGAAATTTGTACTTTACCTGTATCTAAAGAATGGTGTCCACCACCATTAAAAATCATCCTTTATTGATATACTTTAAAAATAGATCTAGTATTGCATTGAAGAAATGGCAACACAATTCGAACGTTCTTTGTCTGTGCTCAGACGATGGCCGGCATGCGTTCGAAACGCGTTGCCATTTCATGCAATATGAGATCTATTTTTAAAGTATTTTAATAAAAGATTGGTTTTAAAGAACCTCAAGCCAACCCCTCTTAATTTTTTGGATTCATTACGTTTGGTCATAATGGAGTTCCATGCATCTTCACACCTTCAGCCGCAACGGTGAACTGGTTTTGTCTTTGTATTTAGTTTAACCTGAAATTTTTAAATAAAACTAAAAGTTATTAACTGGATTGGGCTGTGAACTGGATGAACTACATTAATATAGGAGGGGAAACGTTTTCTCTTTGATACATGGACCCATCTTCTGCACATACCAAATTTTTGTTGATGGGCCCTCATTAAGCCTTTATTCCTAATCACCCAGTAGTTAACTATTCTTTAATGTATGTTGACGATCTCTTCTTATATACAGTAAAGGGGGCTTTACACGGTAGCGATATCGCTAGCAATTTGTGGCGATAGCTAGCGTGTAAGTACCCGCCCCCGTCGCGCATGCGATTGTTTGTGATCGCTGCCGTAGCGAACATTATCGCTATGGCAGCGTCACACATACTTACCTGGTCGTCGTCGTCGCTGTGACTGCCGAACAATCCCTCCTTCAAGGGGGAGGGACGTCCGGCATCACAGCGACGTCACCGCAACGTCACTAAGTGGCCGGCCAATCAAAGTGGAGGGGCGGAGGTGATCAGGACGTAACATCCCGCCCACCTCCTTCCTTCCGCATTGTGGCCGGCGGCAGGTAAGGAGACGTTCCTCGCTCCTGCGGTGTCACACACAGTGATGTGTGCTGCCGCATGAGCGATGAACCACCTGGATAAACAACCCTTACCGATTTTTGAGTTTGGGACGACCTCTCCATGGTGAACGATTTTCACCTTTTTTGAGGTCGCTTAAGGTCGCTGGTCAGTGTCACACGCTGCAATATCGTTAATGACGCCGGATGTGCGTCACTAACACAATTTGACCCCGACGACAAAACATTAACGATATCGTAGCATGTAAAGCCCCCTTTAGTTTTATCTTCTTTATTACTTACCAATGAACCAGCTTCACTTTGCAAGATGTTCACAGAAAACGTATCTCTCATCATGTCATATTTATGGATTCTTCCATTCATTGGTGCAGACGTGATTCTCCTTACTTCACTGGACCCTGGCGACCACCCAATTATTTTACCGCTACTTTACCAAACTTAAATAATGAATTTTCTGAGTTTTTGGACTCCTGTACCTGCGTGCGAGGGTTGTTCACGATGCTGAATTTAATCTCGGTTTGTATTTAATTAGTGAGTTTATTTCTGCTTACAACAGAGAGCAGCAGCTTTGAAGAAATCAAAGAAAACAAGTAGTTTCACAGCTGATGACGCATCTGCTTCTGTCTTTCAGCATTTTTAATTTTCTCTCCGAATCACAGTATATGGAAATTAGGGTTACTTGATGGCAAAAGTTATATAAATGTTTCGTTGACTAACATCTGCTGTCTTTTTGTATATAACTTGTTCCCTTTTATGAAATTATACGTAAAATGACAAATGTTAAAACTTGAGCACTTTTATTTGACTTTTTAATACCCATATAAAATAAAAAATTGTCATGATCTTCCCAGGAGCCGAAATCTTCCTTCCTGCAGATGGCAGCCTCACTGGAACAGCAGCTCATTGTCATCTTCAAAGTATTGGAGGAATATGACCTTGGTCCATTTTCTGTCATTACAAGTCATTATCCTGGTCACCGGTTATTCTTGAAGACAGTAAGAGTTTTGTGTGAATCTATTCAGCCGGGTTGGGGTCCTCAAGATGAACTGATATTAGAGCCAGGAACTGGTACCAGGGGGACTCAGAGAGTTCTCCGACAAATTTCCGCTCCTGTGCTTCTACTATTTTGCTCCAGAGAAGAGGCTGAAGAGCTTTTCCCAATTGCTGGTGAAGCTGGACTGCTTGGACCAGACTATATTTGGATTGTACCAAGTTTTACAATTGGATCTCCAGAACATCCTGCTGAATTCTTCCCTGTGGGACTTGTGAGTGTGGTGACCGATGGTTGGCGGAGGAGCCTACGGCAAAAGGTTCGGGATGGAATAGCAGTAATTGCCGCAGCGGCTAGGAACTATTTGCAGAAACATGGTGACCTGCCTAATCCTGGAGGAACCTGTTTGACACCAGGACAGATGCAAGGAAATGACACTTTGTATAGGTAATGTACTTACTAAACAAATGTCATAGTTAACAACACAAGTTGAATTCACTCTTACAACATTTTATTAGCATTCTTTCATCTGTCAGGAGGTCATATTTTATTTTCTCCATTTTTTTTTCTTGCCCTTTGTCTTTTTCGATTCACTTACTGTATTTCCTCTACTCTCCTAAAACTGTTCTCATGTCTTAGGCATATGCTGAATATAGTGTGGCAGGAGAGGGACCTATCCTTCAATACCCGTGGATTTCTACTAAACCCATCTATGCTGGTCATTACATTGACACCACAGCGGGTATGGGAGGAGGTAAGACCCTTTTCTATAGTTGGTGCCAACTATTGAAAGAAATATGCACAGCTAAACAAAATCTGTCCCTCTTCTCTAGGTTGGCAGGTGGGAACATGGTATAATACGTATGAAGTATCCAGTATGGCCACGATATGGCATAGGTCATCAGCTTGTGGCCGATACTCGTCACCTAACTGTGGCCACCTTGGAAGAGAGACCTTTTGTTATTGTCGAAAACACAGATCCAATCACAGGAGACTGCGTGAGGAACACCGTGCCTTGCCGAAAACAGAGCAACCTGACATTAAGGTAACGGGAGCTAGTCAACAGCAAACTATACAGAGCATGTGAAAAATAATTACTTTGGATAATTATTCATAAAATTAAATCTACTTTTTATTTCACGTAGGCCCTGTCTATACTGCCCTTCTGGGGGTTCTATCTGAATTCTCCTAAAACTGAGATTTAGACAAATTTCTGACGGGGCCATAGACTGCAATTACATGACTGCAGATCAAATATAGTCTTTGTTTGTTGTCTGAAAATGCCAGGTTGTTTAGACGGGCACAGGAACATAGCAGACTACGCTTTTGTGCACGACTGAATGAGAAGACTTTCAGAGAAGAAACACAAATGGAGTTCATCTGAACCCTGGTTATGTCATTGCAGTATATCGTCTTGGTTTTTCTCAATCCTATTTATAGGTGGACGCATATGGAATAACTGGACGTATTGCTCAAAAGCAGTGCTAAAAGGTCCTTACTCTTTGCTTCTTTGTTTTGTAAAGCTTACAGATTTCTTTCCTATTCTACCCTAGCAGTTCAGGCGAGCCTTACTCCAAGCTGTGCTGTAAAGGCTTCTGTATTGACATCTTGAAGAAGTTGGCACGTACAGTTAAATTCTCGTATGATCTTTACCTTGTGACAAATGGCAAGCATGGCAAACTTGTGCGTGGCGTGTGGAATGGAATGATTGGCGAGGTGAGTCGGTTACATGTTTTACTTCTTATTTCAATAACTATATCCAAAATATATTATATTTGGAGTGCTGGGGTGCAAAGAAAACACTTGTGGTGCAAACAGAAAATATGTACTATTCACTTAGGGGTACTTTGCAAGCTGCGACATCGCTAGCCGATTGTAGCGATGCCGAGAGTGATAGTCCCTGCCCCCGTCGCAGATGCGATATCTTCTGATAACTGCCGTAGCGAACATTATCGCTACGGCAGCTTCACACGCACTTACCTGCCCTGCGACGTGGCTGGCGACCCGCCTCCTTCCTAAGGGGGCAGGTCATGCGTTGTCACAGCGACGTCATACGGCAGGTGGCCAATAGAAGCGGAGGGGCGGAGATGAGCGTGACGTAAACATCCCACCCACCTCCTTCCTTTCTCATTGCAGGCGGGACGCAGGTTAGGAGATGTTCCTCGCTCCTGCGGCTTCATACACAGCGATGTGTGCTGCCGCAGGAACGAGGAACATCGTACCTGTCGCTGCAGCGAAATTATGGAAATGACCGACACTACACAGATCACCGATTTTCGACGCTTTTGCGATCGTTTATCGGTGCTTCTAGACTTTACACGTTGCAACGCCGTTACCGGCGCCGGATGTTCGTCACTTTCGATTTGACCCCGACGATATCGCAATAGTGATGTCGCAACGTGCAAAGTACCCCTAACACTGAGGCCCAGGTATTTTGTCTGTCTATTTAAGTGTTTAAGTCTCTTAGGAGAAAAAATGTCTTGACGGTTTACTCTAAGGCTACTTTCCCACGATCAGTGTTTGGTGCGTTTTTGATGTTGCAAAATTTTTGTATCTAGAATACAGGATACAGGGAAAAAGACAGGACCTGGCAACTAGCAGAGTTCCTTTAGCAATAGACCACTTTGCCAGGCATCTCCCATAGGGGGAACATGCCTTTGGAACTTAGTGCATCTCAGCCATAGGCTGAGAGGCACTTACAGTTTAGAGCACCCTGGCTCTTTAAGAGTAGGGATGCGCACCCTAAGTGTGCTCCCGGAAAACCTGTGCAGCGTGCACAGGCCCTGGGAGCAGGCAGAGAGGACAGATGCCGATGCCACTGCTGAGCAGCCGGGAGGGGGAGTTCACTAGAATCCCTGCCAGGAGGAGGAAGCGGTATACAGTAGGGATGCCTGCGATGACATTACCCTTGTGCAAAGTGGCATGCCTGACATGCCAGTGAAAGGAGGCTTATAAGCCATGCAATGCTTTTCTGGGAAATCAAATATGCAAATTGTCTCTTCAAAGAAAGCAACTCAAGGGGTAACACCCCGAAACACGTGTCTGCAAATTGAGATTCTGGTTTTGCTTTTATCCTAAGTCATATGGCTAAGATACTGACTTTTAGATTGCAACTTCCAATAGGTGGCACTAGAGTTTAAGACCTCTTCCTCTCTGAAGAGGCAATTTGCATATTTAATTTCCCATAGGAGCACTGCATGGCTTATAAGCCTCCTTCTGCCTATACTGGCATGTCACTCTGAGCAAGGAATGTATGCAAATTGTCTCTTTAGGGAGGAAGGAGACGAACTCTAGTGCCACCTATTGGAAGTAGCAATCCTAAAAGTCACAAGTGACCCTTTAATGAGCCTAGTCATATGACTTAGGATTATTGCCAGATCAGAACCTCAATTTGCAGACACTGTGTTTTGGGGTTATTGCCCCTCATCAGTGCACAGTATGACATCTGATCTGGCTGTGTGAGAAACTATAGTGTTGTCTAAGGGGAAAACTTTTCTCCTTGCGGAGACTGCCAAACTAATCTGGCTGTCGATGAGGAGTCTTATAGCTGCAATGCTCCTCTGGGAAATATGCAAGTTGTCTCTCCAGGGAGGAAGGCGACGAACTCTAGTGCCACCTATTGGAAGTAGCAATGCTCAGCGACAGTCAGATTGGTTTGTCAGTTTCCATGAGGAGAAACGTTTTCCCCTTAGATGCCACTATAGCTTGTCATACAGCCAGATCAGATATTTCTTGGTAAAATGCTCTTGATCCTGAGCTCCTTCCTGGTATAATGTCTCCCTTTACTGGTATAATTTCCTCCATCCTGGGCCCTTTCTGGTACAGAGATCTTTGTCCGAGCACCACACCTTATCCTGCAGGACACTGAATGAACTTTGGATCTGGTGAACTGATCAACTATTGTTTATAGACTATTTCCTTTCTGGCACAATTTCCCCCATCCTGGACCCCTTCCAGTAAAATATGTCCTCTATCCTAGCATTATGTCCCCCATCCTAGCCCATTCCTGTATTAATGTCCCCTTTCCTGGGCACCTTCCTGGAATAATGTCCTCTATCCCGGGCCTTTTCCTAGTATAATGTCCCCCATCCTGGGCCCCTTCCAGTAACAATTGTTCCCAATCCTGGTATAATGTCTCCATCCTGGGTCCTTTCCTACTACAGTGGCATGAAAAAGTTTGGGCACCCCTAGTCAAAATTACTGTTATTGTGAACGGCTAAGCAAGTTGAAAATGAAATGATCTCTGAAAGGCATGACGTTAATGATGACACCTCTCCTTTGTATTTTAGGGGAATATATATATATATATATATATATATATATATATATATATATATTCATGTTTTGCATTTTTAAATTAACAAAAATGGAAAATGGGTCGATTCAAAAGTTTGGGCACCCTACACAGCTAGTACCTAGTAGCACCCCCTTTGGCAAGTGTCATAGCTTATAAACGCTTTTTGTAGCCAACCAAGAGGGTTTGAATTCTTATTTGAGATATTTTCATCCATTCTTACTTGGAAAAGTCTTCCAGTTCTGTGAGATTCCTAAGTCGTCTTGCATGCACTGCTCTTTTGAGGTTTAGCCACAGATTTTCAATGATGTTCAGATCAGGGGCCATTGTAAAACCTTCAGCTTGCACCTTTTGAGGTCGTGTATTATGGATTTTCACATGTGTTTAGGATAATATCCATTTGTGGAAGCCATCCTCTTTTCAACTTCAGCTTTTTTACATATAGCGTTATGTTTGCATCAAGAATTAGTTGAAATTTCATTGAATCCATTCTTTTTTCTACCCGTAAAATGTTCTCCATGCCATTGGCTTCAGCAGAACCCCACCACATGATTGATCCACCCCCATGGTTAATGGTTGATGAGATACTCTTTTCTTGAAATTCTGTGTCCTTTTTTCTCCACATCAATCATTGTGGCCAAAGAGTTCTTTTTTAACCTCATAGCTTCCCAGGACTTGTTTCCAAAATACATCATCTTCTTTAGATGTTCTTTTGCATACTTCTGACGCTGAATTTTATGGTAAAAATGCAGGAGAGGTTTTCTTCTGATGACTCTTCCATGAAGGCCATATTTGTGCAGATGCCTCTGAACAGTAGAACAATGTACCACAACTCCAGAGTCTGCTAAACCTTCCTGAGGGTCTTTTGCAGTCAATCAGGGGTTTGGATTTGCCTCTCTAGCAATCCTACGAGCAGCTCTCACAGAAATTTTGCTTGGTTTTCCAGACCTTATCTTGATCTCTACTCTTCCTCGTAACTGACATTTCTTAATTACATTTCAAACTGAGGAAAGGGCAACTTTAAAACACTTTTCTATCTTCTTATAGCTTTCTCCTGATTTGTGGGCCTCCACCATTTTCATTTTCAGAGTGCTAGGCAGCTGCTTAGAAGAAGCCATGGCTGCTGTTGTTTTGGCACAAGGCTAAAGGAGGCTTGGTTTTTATAAAGTTATGAAATTTGCATCACCTGGCATTTCCTAATGATGATAGTGAACAAGCTATAACCTTAACAGGCTAAATAAGGTCTGAAATCTTGGTCAAAGTTATCTGAGCACACAAATTTCCAAGGGTGCCCAAACTTTTTCATTGGCCCATTTTCCTTTTTGTAATTTTTAAAATATAAAAGATGAAAATACTTTTTTTTTTTTGCTTAACCCCTTCACGACCGGCCGATTTTTCGCTTTCCGTTTTTTTTTTTCGCCATTCTTTTTTTGAGAGACGTAACTTTTTTATTTTTCAGCCAATATGGTCATGTGAGGGCTCATTTGTTGCGGAACGAGCTGTACTTTTAATTGAAACCATCAGTTTTACCATATAGTGTACTGGAAAACGGCAAAAAAATTCCAAATGCAGAAAAATTGCAAAAACAGTGCGATAGCACTATGGTTTTTGAGATATTTTATTCACTGTGTTCACTGTATGGTAAAACTGATGTGTGGGTGTGATGCCTCAGGTCAGTGTGAGTTCGTATACACCAAACATGTATAGGTTTACTTTTATATAAGGGGTTAAAAAAAATCGGAAGTTTGTCCGAAAAAAGTGGCGCACGTTTTACGCCATATTCCGTGATCCGTAGCGTTCTCATTTTCGGGATCTATGGCTCAGTGATGGCTTATTTTTTGCGTCTCGAGCTGACGTTTTTAACGGTACCATTTTTGCGCAGATGCTACGTTTTGATTGCCTCTTATTGCATTTTGCGCAAAAGTTGTGGCGACAAAAAAAATGTCGTTTTGGCGTTTGGAATTTTTTTGCCGCTACGCCGTATACTGATCTGATTAATTGATTTTATATTTTGATAGATCGGATGTTTTTGAACGCGGCGATACCAAATCTGTGTATATTTTTTATTTTTTTAACCCTTTAATTTTCAATGGGGCGAATGGGGGGTGATTTGAACTTTTAGGTTTTTTTGTTTTTTATTAATTTTTTTAACTTTTTTTTAACTTTTTTTTTTTATTTTACTAGTCCCCCTAGGGGGCTATTGCGATCAGCATTCCGATCGCTCTGCACTATCTGCTGATCACAGCTACAAGGCTGTAAACAGCAGATACGCTCTCTTTCTCTTTTGCTGTGCCGCTGGCACAGCGAAAGTGAAAGCAAGTCAGGTGTAGTACAGGAGTCATCACATGACCCTGTGCAACCATGACAACTATCGGAAGTCACGTGATCGCGTCACGTGACTTCCAGGATCGGGCGGTAAGTAAATGTTTACCGCGATCGCGCTTATAATAGCGCTGTCACATATTGACAGCGCCATATAAGGGGTTAAACGGCACGAGCAGATAACGATTCTGCTCGTGCCTAGCAGGCACACATCTCAGCTGTGAAAATCAGCTGAGATGTGTGTCGATCGCAGCATGATGCTGCCGGCAGACCGCGGGCAGTAACGTTATGACTGCTAGGATGTAATTTTACGGCCCGCGGTCGTTAAGGGGTTAAAATGAAAAGGAAATGTGTGACCTTTAACTTTATGCCGTTTAGAGATCATTTCATCTTCAACTTGCTTAACTGTTCACAATAACACTAATTTTGACCAGGGGTGCACAAACTTTTACATGCCACTGTATAATGTCTCCCTTTCCTGGTAAAATGTCCTTGATCCTGAGTTCCTTCCTGGTATAATGTCTCCGTTTACTGGTATATTTTACTCCATCCTGGGCCATTTCTGGTACAATTTACCCCATCCTGGACCCCTTCCAGTAATATATGTCCTCCATCCTGGCATTATGTCCTTCATCCTGAGCCCCTTCATGTAATATGTGTCCCTCATCCAGTTATAATTTTCCCCTTTGGTGGCCTCTTCCAGTAATGTACATCCCCTTTCCCAGTATAATGTCCCCCATCTTTGGCATCCAGTATTATAAATCCCCAATCCTGGTATAATGTGCACCATCCTGGGCTTCTTCCAGCAATAATATCCCTGTTCTGCGGCTCTTTTCCAACAAATATAGAAAAAGAAAATACATTCTACTCACTTTTCCCCGGCATCATCTTCCATAGCCGCAGAAGCTGGCAGCTGACCTCAGTCTGCAAGTGTTGGGAAATGCATGAAGGCACTGCCTTGCGCCACCAGTGACTTGCATACCAACAAAAGTTGCTGACCACTGTATGGAAGCGGATATTGCAGTTCAGAGCTGCAATACATTTCAGCTGAATGTATATCCTCGAACACAGATCCAGCTGAAATAGCTGCTGGCATCGGTAAGCCCCCCTTCCGCACAGGCCTCATCATGGTGACACTCTATGCAACTGCATTCGTAAAGCTTTCAGGGGACACAAAGAATAGCATCACGGGCCGCATGTGACCACCTGGCCACAGATTGTGCATTCCTGCCTTAGAGACCCCAAACACACATGGTTATATGGACACATTTCGACCCTATCTACAGACTCTACAGCTCAATTTTTTTGGTATTGCAGCATTTACCAAGTCAGGCTCAAGGTACCAAATTGACCCCTTCTACCTAACGCCACATTTTTTTTGCAGCATGTCATAAATGTTTCTAATGTCAAAAACTTACACAGGAATAATAACACCTATGAGACAATGTTGCCCAAACTTGCCATGGGGTGCTCAGACTGTGGATGCATGGCATGAACAGTACAATGCAATGTTAAATAATATCACATTGCAAAACATAATAGTGTATATTATTTGGAGGCAAGTAAAGGCACGCGTGGTTTAATCCTCTTCCATGCCATGTCCCATACTTTACCACTTTCATGTAACACATCCTGGCTTATTTCTTTTTCTCTCCCTACCTGCTTAGGTTTATTATCAGCGTGCTCACCTTGCTATTGGGTCTCTAACCATAAATGAAGAGCGTTCAGAGATTGTGGATTTCTCAGTTCCCTTTGTTGAGACTGGAATCAGCGTTCTGGTATCACGTAGCAATGGAACTGTGTCCCCCTCAGCTTTCCTGGGTGAGATCTGTAGAACATTTCTAGAGCTCTTGAAATATATTGAGTAATACGTGTATATTCTTTTACCTTCTTTATTTTTATTTCTTATATTATTTTACCTTCTTTTACCTTCTTATTCTTCTATTGTCCAAACATATAATCCTAGAGTCAAATAGATTGTAGAATATACTCTTGGAAATTCAGTAGGAACCATAATAGAAAATACTAATAGTAATTTGCCTCTTGGCCAGTGACATAACTTCAATCTCATGGGCCACCCACTATCATGGATCTTTAACAGTGCTGGTCTTTTTTATATCGGTCAAAGGACTTTTTTGGCCCCCTTTTTTGCTATTGCAACCTTGCCTCTACTATAGTTGCACCCCTCTACTTGGCTAATTATTGTCAGTCAGTTTAGAATTATATATTAAAAGTTGGTAATATTGGCCTTTGGCTTATTTCTCTTGTGTTCAAATATTATATGGTGAACCCTTGGTAAAATCCTTCTAATGCTGCATTCACACTTCCATGTGTTACGGAATGAGTATGGACTGCAATGCACAGACGGACTGACCACAGGTCTTCCAACATAAACTTGACGGACTCATACATCCCTATGAGATTGTTGCATTTTGGGTCTGAACAACTGTAGCCTGTCTGTGAATCATCAACCATGACACATAGGTGTGTGAATGTGGATTTATTAAAACTAGAGATGAGCGAACCCGAAGTTCAGTTTAGATAAAATTCAGTTTGGGACCCCAACTTGACCTGAACCCCAATAGAAATCACTAATTGGGCATTTCAAGTCTTCGCCCACAAACAGCCAGCCATAAATAAAAAGCACTTCCTTGGGAGGGTGGAATGGTTTTTCCTTTTTTTTTTCGGGGTGCTTCTAAAAACGATAACGCTGTTGTCACCTCCAATGAGATCCATTCAAACACAGGAAGTGGCTCGCACTGGGCCGAGCACCAAGCGTACCGGAGCACAGAGATGCCCGCTCAAGTTTGCATACCTAGAGCACCCGAACTCCAAACACGAACAGTGATTTTTTTAGTAAAGTCTGTATTTGGTATGAACTCCAAGCTTAACTTTTCAGGGTCGCTCAGCACTAATTATCATATTTATTTGCCTTTACAGAACCATACAGCCCAGCAGTCTGGATGATGATGTTTGTCATGTGTCTATCTGTTGTAGCAGTGACCGTATTCATCTTTGAGTATTTTAGCCCAATGGGATATGATCAAGATCTAAACAATGGAAAACGTAAGTGGAAAACAACTTTCAAAATCATTTGTAGAGTAATATTAGACAGAGCAAGTGTATTTGTTGGATAGGAATCATAAATAGCAAGTGTAAAGCTGGTGTCACACATAACGACGACGACAACGACGTCGCTGCTACGTCACCATTTTCTGTGACGTTGCAGCGACGTCCCGTCGCTGTCGCCGTGTGTGACATCCAGCAACGACCTGGCCCCTGCTGTGAGGTCGCCGGTCGTTGCTGAATGTCCAGCTTCATTTTTTGGTCGTCACTCTCCCGCTGTGACACACACATCGCTGTGTGTGACAGCGAGAGAGCGACGAAATGAAGCGAGCAGGAGCCGGCACTGGCAGCTGCGGTAAGCTGTAACCAGCGTAAACATCGGGTAACCAAGGGAAGTCCTTTCCCTGGTTACCCGATGTTTACGCTGGTTACCAGCCTCCGCTCTTGCTGCCAGTGCCGGCTCCTGCACTGTGACATGTGGCTGCAGTATGCATCGGGTAATTAACCCGATGTATACTGTAGCAAGGAGAGCAAGGAGCCAGCGCTAAGCAGTGTGCGCGGCTCCCTGCTCTCTGCACTGTGACATGTAGCTGCAGCACACATCGGGTTAATTAACCCGATGTGTACTGCACCTAGGAGAGCAAGGAGCCAGCGCTAAGCGTGGCTCCCTGCTCTCTGCACATGTAGCGACGTTATGATCGCTGCTTCTGCTGTGTTTGACAGCTAAGCAGCGATCATAACAGCGACTTACAAGGTCGCTGTTACGTCACCGAAAATGGTGACGTAACAGCGACGTCGTTGTCGCTGTCGCTTAGTGTGACACCAGCTTAAGGGTCCGATCATAAGGAACAATTGTTTACTCTTTCAGACAAGTGGACTTTTTCTTATCTTCTACTGTAAAGTGCTTTGACACTGCCTTTTATATCCTAATTTGGCTCTCAAGCTAAATACAGTACCAGAGAGATCATGTACAGAATAATGGAACAAGACCTGATGTTAATTGAGTTCAGGAACTGTTTATGGAGGAGCATGAGTGCGAAAACCTGTCAGGAAAAACTGAACGGTTGTCTTAAATAGTCAAGGATATGATGCTTGTGTACATTCAGTAGAAGAAGATGGGAAAAATCAGTAGTGCCCTTATTCTACCTCCAAAATAAGGCCATTCTTAGCCATATGTTATGTTCTTGGTCTTCCAAGTATAAATAGCTGCCTAACTAATATGAATAATTAATCCTAGACTCATTTGAATAGAGTCACTGAGCCTGAATATGCTGCAAACCTCGCTAAGGATGACTACATTCCTCCGTTATTCAAGGTTGTCCTGTGAAAAATGAGAATTTTAGGAAACACTTAAAGTCTGGATATGGAATCATAATGAGATAATTATTTTTAAAGTAAAATGAATAATACTTATTATAAAACCTTTATATGTGTCTTTGTATATATATATATAGATAGATAGATAGATAGATATAGATATTGGAGATCAAAATTAGAAAACACACAAATTCCTAAATGTTAAGGTCAATTTGTAGTCCTATGTGATTATATTCTAACATGAGGAAACTCGCAGTATTTTAAGCTTATTTCATAAATTGAATTTTCTCTAAGGCACATAAGAAAAATGTAAATTAGATAAATGAAAAAGAACAGTGATCAAAGTTAGAGAATACTTTCAGATACCTGCAAGTTATTGGTGCTAATCTGGCACCTGGTGCTAATTTCCTTAATTATCTGACAAACTCTATTTAACTAGCTGCCTAACTTTCCAGTTTGCACTGACTTTGCAAAAATGGTGTGCCGTTCCTAAGTGACTGAAACCCTCAAGCAGCAGGTTGTCCAGATGAAGGCCAAAGCGGTGACCCTATTAGCCATAGCAAGAGACGTTGGTTGTTCCAAGTCTGTGATTTTGAACTTATTGCATCCTTACAATGTCACAAACTCTTTCAAGTCCCCCAAGAAGGCTGGCCGCCCTCGAAAGACAGGACAATGCGGAAAATCTCCATGAGTGATTGTTTAAAGGCACTGTGAAGCGATGACCCAGGCACCACCACAGACTAAGTCACGGCACAAGACAAAACTATAGATAAACAGGGTTTATTTACAGGCAGGGACACGCAACGCAACGTCGCCTCAGCTATCATAAAACAAAATGGGAACAGTACAGAACATCAAACATACACTTAGGGGCATTTGCACACTACGACATCACAAGCCGATGCTTGAGATGCCAAGCGCGATAGTCCCCGCCCCCGTCGCAGCTGCGATATCATGGTGATAGCTGGCGTAGCGAACATTATCGCTACACCAGCTTCACATGCACTCACCTGCCCTGCGACGTCGCTCTGGCCGGCGACCCGCCTCCTTATTAAGGGGGCGGGTTGTGCGGCGTCACAGCGACGTCACGCGGCAGGCGGCCAATAGAAGCGGAGGGGCGGAGATGAGCGGGACGTAAACATCCCGTCCACCTCCTTCCTTCCTCATAGCTGGCGTGAGCCGCAGGAAGCAGGCAGGAGATGTTCCTCGCTCCTGCGGCTTCACACACAGCGATGTGTGATGCCGCTGGAACGAGGGACAACATCGTAACATCTGTAATTATCAAATTATGGAAATGACCGACGCTACACCGATGATACGATTACGCCGATTTTGCACTCGTTAATCGTATCAAAAAGGCTTTACATACTACGATATCGCCTGCGACGCCGGATGTGCGTTACTTTCAATTTGACCCCACCGACATCGCACCTGCGATGTCGTAGTGTGCAAAGTGCCCCTTAGCTACACTACGCTACAATCTGACTGGCCTCCACTACTGGGGCCGCACGGCTACCGCGCTCTAATAACTGTGGCTTACAGTACACATTAACCAAGGTGCACAAATGCAGACTCAAGGTACTGTTGTGAGAAACTGTCTCTCTGGGGACAGCAGGGTTCATTGGTGAATACTTTTCCGGGCGATGCAAGAGAGAAATTTTCTTCTCTTCTGTCACTTGGTGGCTGGGCTCCTCTGGTTGACGCCTTCCCTTTTTACGGGCCCTGGCCTGGCTAAAGTCTGGCTTCTCTCACGGTCCAACTCACGGAAGTCTTGCAGCTGGCACCATATATCTTACCACTCCGTGCCTTTCGGATTCTCCTCAGGCAGCGACCCACAAGATTAAACCATGTCAGCGGCACAAACAGTCCTATATCTCCCTCAGAAAAGTCTGTCCCCTCACAGACTCTTTCTCGCACTTTTTCTGCCGGGTTAAACCACACACTGTCAACTGGAGGGGAGGCGTTGGGCTGTCTAACATACACCTGGAACAGGGAGCACTGTTCCCTTAGATACTAAAAGTATCCACTTCTGTGCTTGCTAGCACCTGCATCTTACTCTTCCTGCCACTAACAAACATTCTATCAATTCCTATGCATACAACTATGATACATTTATGACACAGCATAGCTTACACTTTAAAGTAGTCTAAAACATACATTATGCGATACACTTTAAGACAATACCTAGAAGGAGTGCAGGTATCCTGACCACCTCCTACAACTGCAGCTGGAATTGCTTGCCAGTTCAGCTCTGAACAGGCAAGGATCTCTTCTCGTCATCAGTGTCACAACATTTAAGAGCATTTGGACTGAAAGCCCACTCTGCAGTGACCAAACCTCTCATTAGCAGAAAGAATCAAAAGGATAGACTCACCTTTGGTAAGGTGCATATTGTGTGGACAGAAGAGAAGTGCTCACAGTTCATTTTAGTGATGAAAGTTTAATTTATTTGGGTCTGATAGGAAACATTATGTTTGTTGACAAACTGGGGAAAAACTGAACCTAAAGTGTGTGAACAAGTCAGTGAAAGGTGGTGGAGAAAGTGTCATGGCTTGGGAAATGTTTTCTGCTGCAGGAGTTGGACATCTCATATAGCTACTGTACATGGCAGAGTGAATGCAAGTGTGTATCAGAACCATGGTGACAAAGTTATAGCCAAGAAACCCACAACAGTCTAAGAACTGTGGAAGAGACTGGAACAACAGTGGATCCAAATCACACCAGAGCACTGTGAGAGACTAGTGATGTCCTGTGGCCGCAGATGTGCTGAAGTCATTCAAAGCAAAGGCCTGCACACGTCCTACTGATTGGTGACTGTTGTTACCTTCAGAAAATGTAGTTATAATCTTTCTCTGTGCTACAGTCATTGCTGTTCTCTAACTATGATCATCACGTTTTGGGCAAAATAAAGGTTTTATGCTGATAAACTTTGGATCTTTGTAAAATACTGTCCTAGTGGCATGATGTACCCCTTACAAAAAACTTACTGACTGTTCATCAATGTAGATTACATTATTTCTGAAAGAAGCAAGTGATCATACACTGTTCTCTAATTTTCATCTCTAGTGTGTATGTATATACAGTATATATATATATATATATATATATATATATATATATATATATATATACAGTACAGACCAAAAGTTTGGACACACCTTCTCACCTCTAGAACAACTGTTAAGAGGAGACTTTGTGCAGCAAGCCTTCATGGTAAAATAGCTGCTAGGAAACCACTGCTAAGGACAGGCAACAAGCAGAAGAGACTTGTTTGGGCTAAAGAACACAAGGAATGGACATTAGACCAGTGGAAATCTGTGCTTTGGTCTGATGAGTCCAAATTTGAGATCTTTGGATCCAACCACCGTGTCTTTGTAGAAAAGGTGAACGGATGGACTCTACATGGCTGGTTCCCACCGTGAAGCATGGAGGAGGAGATGTGATGGTGTGGGGGTGCTTTGTTGGTGACACTGTTGGGGATTTATTCAAAATTGAAGGCATATAGAACCAGCATGGCTACCACAGCATCTTGCAGCTGTGTTCTATTCCATCCGGTTTGCGTTTAGTTGGACCATTATTAATTTTTCAACAGGACAATGACCCCAAACATACCTCCAGGCTCTGTAAGGGCTATTTGACTAAGAAGGAGAGTGATGGGGTACTACGCCAGATGACCTGGTCTCCACAGTCACCAGACCTGAACACAATCGAGATGGTTTGGGGTGTGCTGGACCGCAGAGTGAAGGCAAAAGGGCCAACAAGTGCTAAGCATCTCTGGGAACTCCTTCAAGACTGTTGGAAGACCATTTCCGGTGACTACCTCTTGAAGCTCATCAAGAGAATGCCAAGAGTGTGCAAAGCAGTAATCAAAGCAAAAGGTGGCTACTTTGAAGAACCTAGAATATAAGACATATTTTCAGTTGTTTCACACTTTTTTAAGTATTTCATTCCACATGTTTTAATTCATAGTTTTGATGCCTTCAATGTGAATCTACAATTTTCAGAGTCCTGAAAATAAAGAAAACTCTTTGAATGAGAAGGTGTGTCCAAACGTTTGGTCTGTACTATATAGATATAAGTATATATATACAGTTAGGTCCAGAAATATTTGGACAGTGACACAATTTTCGCGAGTTGGGCTCTGCATGCCACCACATTGGATTTGAAATGAAATCTCTACAACAGAATTCAAGTGCAGATTGTAACGTTTAATTTGAAGGTTTGAACAAAAATATCTGATAGAAATTGTAGGAATTGTACACATTTCTTTACAAACACTCCACATTTTAGGAGGTCAAAAGTAATTGGACAAATAAACCAAACCCAAACAAAATATTTTTATTTTCAATATTTTGTTGTGAATCCTTTGGAGGCAATCACTGCCTTAAGTCTGGAACCCATGGACATCACCAAACGCTGGGTTTCCTCCTTCTTAATGCTTTGCCAGGCCTTTACAGCCGCAGCCTTCAGGTCTTGCTTGTTTGTGGGTCTTTCCGTCTTAAGTCTGGATTTGAGCAAGTGAAATGCATGCTCAATTGGGTTAAGATCTGGTGATTGACTTGGCCATTGCAGAATGTTCCACTTTTTTGCACTCATGAACTCCTGGGTAGCTTTGGCTGTATGCTTGGGGTCATTGTCCATCTGTACTATGAAGCGCCGACCGATCAACTTTGCGGCATTTGGCTGAATCTGGGCTGAAAGTATATCCCGGTACACTTCAGAATTCATCCGGCTACTCTTGTCTGCTGTTATGTCATCAATAAACACAAGTGACCCAGTGCCATTGAAAGCCATGCATGCCCATGCCATCACGTTGCCTCCACCATGTTTTACAGAGGATGTGGTGTGCCTTGGATCATGTGCCGTTCCCTTTCTTCTCCAAACTTTTTTCTTCCCATCATTCTGGTACAGGTTGATCTTTGTCTCATCTGTCCATAGAATACTTTTCCAGAACTGAGCTGGCTTCATGAGGTGTTTTTCAGCAAATTTAACTCTGGCCTGTCTATTTTTGGAGTTGATGAATGGTTTGCAACTAGATGTGAACCCTTTGTATTTACTTTTATGGAGTCTTCTCTTTACTGTTGACTTAGAGACAGATACACCTACTTCACTGAGAGTGTTCTGGACTTCAGTTGATGTTGTGAACGGGTTCTTCTTCACCAAAGAAAGTATGCGGCGATCATCCACCACTGTTGTCATCCGTGGACGCCCAGGCCTTTTTGAGTTCCCAAGCTCACCAGTCAATTCCTTTTTTTCTCAGAATGTACCCGACTGTTGATTTTGCTACTCCAAGCATGTCTGCTATCTCTCTGATGGATTTTTTCTTTTTTTTTAAGCCTCAGGATGTTCTGCTTCACCTCAATTGAGAGTTCCTTAGACCGCATGTTGTCTGGTCACAGCAACAGCTTCCAAATGCAAAACCACACACCTGTAATCAACCCCAGACCTTTTAACTACTTAATTGATTACAGGTTAACGAGGGAGATGCCTTCAGAGTTAATTGCAGCCCTTAGAGTCCCTTGTCCAATTACTTTTGGTCCCTTTAAAAAGAGGAGGCTATGCGTTACAGAGCTATGATTCCTAAACCCTTTCTCCGATTTGGATGTGAAAACTCTCATATTGCAGCTGGGAGTGTGCACTTTCAGCCCATATTATATATATAATTGTATTTCTGAACATGTTTTTGTAAACAGCTAAAATAACAAAACTTGTGTCACTGTCCAAATATTTCTGGACCTAACTGTGTATATATATATATATATATATATATATATATATATGTACAGTGCACGTAAAATTAGGTAGAATCTTAAAGAATTGAAAGGAAAGATCAGTAGTGTTAGTAATGATAGCTACAAAGATCAATTATTCTGAAGTGCAGCAAAGGACAGGAGCTGATGTGAGAGAATGATAAGAGATGGATAGAATAAAAGGGAATCAGAGATAATATTCTTACTTGTGTTTTCAGGTTTAGGAGGTCCAAGTTTCACCGTTGGGAAATCCTTATGGCTGCTGTGGGCACTGGTGTTTAATAATTCAGTTCCTATACAGAATCCCCGTGGTACTACCAGTAAGATCATGGTTCTGGTCTGGGCATTCTTTGCTGTAATATTCCTGGCTAGTTACACAGCCAATCTTGCTGCATTTATGATTCAGGAACAATATATAGACACAGTGTCTGGATTGAGTGACAGGAAGGTGAGTAGCATCACAGTCTATTCTACTCAAGTATGCTGCTTATTACTTTCTTTTAATCTCATCTGAAAAGCATGATGTAGTGGCAGAGACCCTGATTCCAGCAATGTGCTATTTTCTGGCTGTTTTCTGTAGTTTTCAAAAAAATCACTGTTATTTTACCTGTTGCAATGCTACAATTCTCTGAATGCTGAGCTCTGTATAACCCTGACCACACGACTGATTGAAAGCTTTATGTGTACACTGTGCATAGGCAGAAAGTCAATCAATGGTGGGGGGCAGGGTTATATAGAGCTAATGCATATGGAAGACTATATGGCAGCAGGGTTACTTGTCCTCCATTGATAAACAGTAATTACGCAGATCTCGGGGTCATAAGGCATACTGGCCTTGGTTTCATTGGAGCACTGACAATTCACTTTATACCATTAAAGCTGTCTTGTTATATTGTTTCCCAGTCATCACTGCATGACTCTTGCAGGGATCAGGTTTGACCTCCACAACCTTCTAAATATGAATTTTTCTTTATGCTTCATTAGGCATTTCAGAGGGTGGCATACTTACAGACCTCGTACTATCCTCTGTAATGCAGTTGTCATTGTTTAGGGGTAGTGTTGAGTGAACCCGGATCTGAGAAATCCGGATCCACACGGCTCGAGGTTCCGATCCGAGTCCGACCAGTACCCGGGATCCGGGGAGCACGATCCGGATCCGTTTTTTTTTTCACCTCTCCCTCTCCCTCTCCCTTTCCCTCTCCCCTCTCCCCTCTCCCCTTCCCTCTCCCCTCTCCCCTCTCCCCTTCCCTCTCCCTTCTCCCCTCTCCCCTCTCCCCTCTCCCCTCTCCCCTCTCTCTCTCTCTCTCTCTCTCTCTCTCTCTCTCTCGTCCCGGATCCGACTCCCCATTCATTTACATAGCCGCGGATTCCGGATCGGATCCGGACTTCGGCGGCAACCCGATCCAGATCCGTCGGACCCGGATTATAGCCGATCCGCTCTACTCTATTTAGGGGTTGTATATGTGATAACAGGTTCCCTTTATAGGGATTGTCTGGCCTTAGGCTACAAGCCTGCAGTCACTTTATGTGATGGCAGACTTACGAGACCTCACATCACGCACACGTACACTGTGAGGATTCTCCGGAGCGGGTGCTAGGGGCGGGCAGTCATGTGACAGCATGTGTGTGATTTGGATACTTTCAGCCACATTCTAATTAGACTGTATCCGGCTTCACTCATTACACTTGTATTGAGTGATCTCATATCCTTCCAGTCAGTACGTGACCACATGTATGCAAATCACATACTTGCAGTCACTTGACCGCCACTCTTGGCGCAAGCCCCGGTGAATCTTTACAGCGCATAGTTCACGTGATTTGAATATTTACAAGTCTGCAGTCATGTAGAGTACCTGCAGACTTGTTGTCTAAAGCCGGACAACCCCTTTAAGCTCCATCTAGGATGAGTGTGTGCATACACCCATAATTTTATGATTTATCCCTGTGGACATGTGATGGAAGTAGATTTAGGCTACTTTCACACATCCGGATTTTTGCTCTGCGGCACAATACGGCGTTCTGCAGAAAAAACCGCAACCGGCTTTTGTAACGCCGGTTGCGGGTTTTTTTTGCATAGACTTACATTAGTGGCGTATTGTGCCGCAGGGGCTTGCGTTCGGTCCGGTTTTTGCCGCATGCGGCAGATTTAGCCGATGCCGCGGCCGGATCGAACGCTCCCTGCAACGTTTTTTGCTCTGGCAAAAAAACACCGCATCGCGCCGCATCCGGCCGCTGCGGCGCATTTTTCAATGCATACCTATGGAGGCCGGATGCGGCGCGATGCGGAAAAAAACGCATCCGCTCGCCGCATGCGGTTTTTTCCACTGCGCATGCTCAGTAGCATGCCGCAACCGGAAAAAAAACAGACGGGCCGCATGTAAAAACTTATGCAAAGGATGCGGTGTTTTCGCCGCATCCGTTGCATAGTTTTTACAGCCGGATTGAGCCGCAGTGCTCAAACCGGATGTGTGAAAGTAGCCTTAGAGCTCATTTTTATAAAGAGATAAGTGCAAACCTAGATGCCCGTAATGTTTTTGATATAGTACATTGCAACAGAATGTGAAAATGAAATATCACAGAAAGACCTTGATAAGTTGGCAGTCTGTGCAGGTAAAGGGAAGATGAAATTTAATGTTGATAAATGTAAAGTAACGCACCAAGGTCACAGTAATGGCGTGGTCATGCTGTGGGAATTGAATTCAATATAACAAAGTGCAAGAAGTTGAGCCGCAAGAGAAAAAACATTTAAGGAGAAGAGATAAAAAAAAACAAAACAAGGTTCAGATATAGGATTGTCCTTATACAAGTCCTTTATAAATCTTGATCTTGACTATGATGTTTTGGGCTCCATACTTTATAAGGGAAATAAAAACACTGGGGTTAGTTTATTGGGGAGATAAAAGAATGGAATGAGATGTCTCTGTTACATAGTTACTTAGGTTGAAAAAAGACCTAGGTCCATCTAGTTTAACCTTCTTCCAAAAGTTCTACATTTTGTTCCTAAGTCACTTATAACCAAAATGTTGTGTGTACTGAGGAAATCATCCAGCCCTTTTCTAAAAGCTGTTATAGTATCTGCCATTATTTCCTGTTGTGGTAGGGCATTCCACAGTCTGACTGCTCTAACTGTAAAGAACCCTTTCCTATTTAGCTGCCGGAATCGCTTTTCTTCCACTTTGTATTAGAAGTTAATTATTTGTTTGAATTTCACATTACTTTCTGTGGGCGATAAAACTTTTGTTTTTTCTGTGTTCATTAAATGATCAATATTTCAGCTTTGCAGCAACTTTATTTTCATAACCTAAACCAAATTTGGGAGGGTTTTAGCTTTCAAAAGCATAATTTATGAAACCAATGGATGAATTTAATTAAAGTCATGTTATAAGCTTTTATTTACCTAACATGGATAAGCGACAGAACGTCTGTCAGGGACTGTAGGGAGGAGCTGTTGACGACTTGAGAAGTCGTAGGTTGAATGAGTGAAATCTGAGTAATGAAAAAAACAATGAAGGAATTAAAAATAAATGGTCTAGGGATAAAAGTATTGAGGCAGGCGGGGGCAATTATCCTAAATTGTACAAAAGCTTATAGATTCATTATTCATCAAGGGTTACTGACATGGATAACCTCTTCTATTACCAACACAAACAGATAAACACTAGTGATGAGCGAGTACTAAAAAGCTCGGGTGCTCGAAGCTCGGGCCGAGCCTCCCAAGATACTCGTGTACTCGGCCCGAGCAACGAGCCCAATGTTATCCTATGGGAGACCCGAGTATTTTTGTGAAATGACCCCCCGGCAGCATGGAGAAACCCTAAAAATGTCACAAAAGTCTCAGAAGAGTGCTCAAATGGCATGGCAACAGCATGGGGAAGACCCCTTGAAGCATTTATCACTCAAAAGTCACAGCTGTGAACAATTTTGTCCGCGTTTTACGCCATTTTTACGGACTCACCAGAAAACCTTCCAAAATGACCCCAAAATGATTTTTCATGGCGGAAATGTTAAGGGCACATACCCAATAGTGAGATAGAGCTGGTGTATGTTACTTTTTGAGATTAATACATGAAAGATTTTACGTGAAAACATTGTGTGGCACTCCGATGTCCCTGAGAAGAGACGTACATGAAGGCCTCTTGAGTCTAATGTGCCCATTTTGAGGAAGTGAGTCTTTGTAGTATTTTCCTTTGCCAGGGCAGTCCAAAATTGTGAGGTTCACCAATGCCCCTACATACAGACGTGCATGAGGGCCTGTAAACCTGAAGTGCCCATTGTAAGGAAGTGGGTCTATTGTAGTATAGCCCTTTGGCAGGGCAGCCAAAAATTGGGAGGCTCCACATTGTCCCTGGATAGAGACGTGCATGATGGCCTGTAAACCTGAAGTGTCCATTGTCAGGAAGTGGGTGTATTATAGTATAGCCCTTAGGCAGGGCAGCCAAAAATTGGGAGGCTCCACATTGTCCCTGGATAGAGACGTGCATGATGGCCTGTAAACCTGAAGTGCCCATTGGAAGGAAGTGGGTCTATTGTAGTATAGCCCTTAGGCAGGGCAGCCAAAAATTGGGAGGCTCCACGTTGTCCCTGGATAGAGACGTGCATGAGGGCCTGTAAACCTGAAGTGCCCATTGGAAGGAAGTGGGTCTATTGTAGTATAGCCCTTAGGCAGGGCAGCCAAAAATTGGGAGGCTCCACGTTGTCCCTGGGTAGAGATGTGCATGAGGGCCTCAAAATATTAAGTGTCCATTGTCAGGAAGTGGGTGTATTATAGTATAGCCCTTAGGCAGGGCAGCCAAAAATTGGGAGGCTCCACATTGTCCCTGGATAGAGACGTGCATGATGGCCTGTAAACCTGAAGTGCCCATTGGAAGGAAGTGGGTCTATTGTAGTATAGCCCTTAGGCAGGGCAGCCAAAAATTGGGAGGCTCCACGTTGTCCCTGGATAGAGACGTGCATGAGGGCCTGTAAACCTGAAGTGCCCATTGTAAGGAAGTGGGTCTATTGTAGTATAGCCCTTAGGCAGGGCAGCCAAAAATTGGGAGGCTCCACGTTGTCCCTGGATAGAGACGTGCATGAGGGCCTGTAAACCTGAAGTGCCCATTGGAAGGAAGTGGGTCTATTGTAGTATAGCCCTTAGGCAGGGCAGCCAAAAATTGGGAGGCTCCACGTTGTCCCTGGATAGAGACGTGCATGAGGGCCTGTAAACCTGAAGTGCCCATTGTAAGGAAGTGGGTCTATTGTAGTATAGCCCTTAGGCAGGGCAGCCAAAAATTGGGAGGCTCCACGTTGTCCCTGGATAGAGACGTGCATGAGGGCCTGTAAACCTGAAGTGCCCATTGGAAGGAAGTGGGTCTATTGTAGTATAGCCCTTAGGCAGGGCAGCCAAAAATTGGGAGGCTCCACGTTGTCCCTGGATAGAGACGTGCATGAGGGCCTGTAAACCTGAAGTGCCCATTGTAAGGAAGTGGGTCTATTGTAGTATAGCCCTTAGGCAGGGCAGCCAAAAATTGGGAGGCTCCACGTTGTCCCTGGATAGAGACCTGTTAGGTTCTTAGTGCCTCCGTGCTTGCATTTAAAAACCGCACGTGTGTGCCTGTTGGTGGCAGCTTTCCGCTGAATTTGTGTGAGTTTTGCAAAAACTTGGATATAACGCACAAGTCTAGTGAATACACATCAGCACAGCATTGCAAAATGCGCAAGGACGTTGTCAACGAACAAGGAAGTGGACGTGATGGTGGTGCAGGCAGAGACCGAGGTTGTGTGCAAGCTCTAATTTCGCCACAACAAAGGGCCACATCTAGTCGCTCGCACGTCCTGTCCCAAATTCTTTGGGACCGCTGCAGTACACCGCTCTTGAACCAAGACCAGTGTCAACAGGTTGTTAGTTGGATAGCGGATAATGCTTCCAGTCAGATTGGCACCACCACAAACACTCTGTCTTCCACACGGTCAAGTGTCAGTAGCCGTGATACTGCACTGCACATTTCAGAACCTGATCCTCCTTCCTACCACCAGGCCGAGTACACGTCCACGGACATTACTGATCCCACACTTGGACACTCGGAAGAGCTGTTCGTTCACGTTTCCATTCACAAATTCTGGCCTCTCGCCAGCTCCTGTTGAAGTGGGCCATGACGAGATTGTATGTACAGATGCCCAAATATTTGAGCAGCCACGTTCTCACGAAGTTGGCAACGTGTCTCAACAAGGGGTGGACGATGATGAGACACAATTGTCAGGAAGTCAGGAGGAGGAGCAGGGTGCGGAAGAGGAAGACGACGTGGTGGATGATCCAGTAACTGACCCAACCTGGCAGGAGGATATGCAGAGCGAGGACAGCAGTGCACAGGGGGAGGGAGGCGTAGCATCCCAACAGGCAGTAAGAAGCAGAGTGGTGGCCCCAGGCAGACGTCAGGCAACTGTTCCCCGGAACAACACGACACAAGGTGCCTGTACAAATGTTAGGTCTTCCCGAGTCTGGCTGTAATACTATTGTATGTATTGAGGATTTCGATTGCTTTAGGGCAATGACAACCAGAGACGAGTTCTTGGTGCAATACGTTTATAATATGCAACCAGCAAATATGTACATAAACGGAACAAAAACACAGTAGAACATAAATACAGGAAATACCTTCCAGGGACGGAGCGAAAGGGAATTCCCGGGACCGCGCACCGGACTCCCCCAGGGAGACCACCAAGAGCGAACCCCTATACAGGGACTGTCTGGCAATCACCCCAGAAGCCCTAAATGCGCAGCAGCCAGGACACAAAAGGGCAATAGGTAAGTCCAAAAATGTCCGTACGTGATGTGAGTCCAGAGTGGTATTAAACGGAAGGAACCGGGCAGAAGTGCCGACCAAAGACGGCAAACGGAGTCCGGGCACAGCTAGATGATACCAGATGAAGTCCAGAGTCGGTGTCGGTTGTTTTCCAAGAGGATCCGAATAACAATCAGGAACCAAAAGCTGCAGGGCAGGAGCACACAGGAAGCAGTATACTCAGGCACTGGACTAAGCTTTAGGGGCGGCTTTTAAACAGATGGACAGGAAGTAGGGCAACAGAACAGAAAACTCCATGTTAACAAAGGGCAAGCTCTTTCAAAAGAAAACTGGAAAACCCGGAACTCTGACACTGGCAGTTTTTTAAGTTGGCTCCAGATGATTCTAAAAAGGCCATTTGCAACACCTGCCATGCCAGCATCAGCAGGGGTACCAAAACTAGCAGCCTGACCACCACCAGCATGATCAGGCACATGTCAGCCAAGCACCCGACTTTGTGGGAAGTACAACAGAGTCCAGGAGCAGTGCTTGCTGATGTCACTGCTACGTCTTCGCTGGATGTGCATGCGAGCCAATCCCCTGTCCATGCTGCCTGCGAACAAGCCTCCTCCACTCCTGCACCTGCAGTTGCCTACGCAGAAAGAACACCATCATCAAGCACGTCCTTGTCCCAGCGCAGCGTTCAGTTATCCATTCAGCAAACCTTTGAACGCAGGCGCAAATACACTGCCAACACCCCACATGCCACAGTTCTAAATGCTAACATTTCGCGACTGATTGCGCTGGAAATGTTGCCTTTTAGGCTGGTTGAGACAGAAGCATTCCGCGACCTGATGGTGGCAGCTGTCCCACGTTACTCGGTCCACAGCCGCCACTATTTCTCCCGGTGTGCCGTCCCCGCATTGCATAACCACGTGTCACAAAACATCACACGTGCCCTGAACAACGCTGTTTCAGCCAAAGTCCACCTAACCACAGACACGTGGACAAGTGCATGTGGGCAAGGCCGCTACATCTCGTTGACGTCACACTGGGTTAATATTGTGCAAGCTGGGACCCAGTCTGAGCGAGGGACGGAACACGTCCTTCACACACCAAGTTTTGCAGGCCCTACCTCAGTCAGGGTTTCACACACACTCTACAGCTCCGGAATGTCATGCTCCTCAGCCTCCTCCTCCTCCTGCGCATCCTGATCCACTTTACGCTCCACACCAGTCCCAAGCTGGAAGTGTCGCGGGCGGAGGAGGGGACGGTGCGCTCTCCCACTGCTCGGGTCCGGCTGACGCAGCTCTACGGCTGCTGCTGCTCGTTGGCTCGAGCGATGGCCGGATCCCGGGGACTCGAGCGGCGCTACTCGCCCGTGAGTGAAAAATGGTGGTTTGGGTTTTGGGGATATTGTCCGTGACGCCACCCACGGTTGTGGTGATTGTGTGGACACCACCGCTGCTCTGGACGGGGATCCCGGGAGCCTGTGACAGGGAGCAGCTTTGTTGTTATTTCTCCCCTCCGTGGGTAGGGGGGTTGGTTGTCCCGGGGCCTGGTGATGGGGTAGAGATGGATGACAGGCGGGTTGCGGGGCCTGATGAAGTGCAGGGTCGCAGGGGCAGCGCTGTGCCGCACGGCACGGAGGTACTCACTCAGCCCAATGATGATGACACAGTTCACGGTAAAACAAGTGGCTGGATGGACGGGTCACTCGGACGGCTGCGGTTGTTCCTCCCTGCAGGTTAGTGATGACTGTCTCTCCCTGCACCTAAGTTAAGTGTTGGTAGTGATGGTTTCCCAACGGTAACCCGCTCCCCGACCTGGATATGGGCCGGAGGAGCCCCTTTTGCCCACAGGCGCTGGCCCTGGGAGACGGTTGCCCTTGGCGGTGGCGGTGTCTCCCCTTCACGGTTGGACGGTTGCCTTCTATCTGGACTTGGCTGTTTGGAAACCCTGAGGTCCCCTTCACTAACGGATTTGGCAAATTCACGGCGACACCAAGCCTTGCCGGGATCCGAAAGTCCTCTGCCAATGGTGCTGGCTTCTCTTTGTATACCGGTCCGGTACGGCCGGGTCACCACCCGTCCACGGTCCTTACGGCAGACTCCAATCGGCCTCCACTGCAGACGGTCACCACATCCTGCCAACCTTGCTGTCCTGTCCGGGCCACACACCCGGACCAACTTCAGGCTCTTTGCTGTCACTTTTCTCCTCTCTACTACTTTCCTCCTTCCACTTCCTTAGCTTAACTCTCACTGCCTGTGTTTTCCCTCCTCCTCGGTGGGTGGAGACCAACCGCCTGGCTCCACACCCTGGTGTGGACAACAGCCCCTGTGGAAGGCAACAAGGATTTTGTGTTTTGACTATGATATGCCTGCAGGGAGTGTGGGGTGTTTAAGTGTTGTGCTCTGTGGCCCCTGGCTTGTCCAGGGCGACACAGAAGCACTGCAGCACTGCCTCGGCGAAGCGGCAACAGGCAGTGCTGAAGCTAATCTGCATAGGTGACAACAAACCCCACAATGCAGAAGAGGTGTGGACAGCTCTGAAACAGAAGGCAGATCACTGGCTCACAACTCTGAACCTAAAGCCAGGAAAGGTCGTGTGTGACAATGGCCGGAACCTGGTGGCGGCTTTGAGGCGAGGCCAGCTGACACATGTTCCATGCGTGGCCCATGTGCTCAACCTCGTGGTTCAGCGGTTTCTAAAGTCATACTCAGAGCTGTCTGATCTGCTGGTAAAAGTTCGCCGCCTGTCTGCACATTTTCGAAAGTCACCTACTGCTTCAGCCGGCCTTGCCGGCTTAAGACGCCGTTTGCATCTTCCGGCACACAGACTGGTGTGTGATGTCCCCACGCGTTGGAATTCAACTCTGCACAAGTTGGTCAGGATATGTGAGCAGAAGAGGGCAGTTGTTGAGTACCTGCATCACCTAAGCCGTCGGGAAATGGGTCAAACTCCACACATAACACCTGAGGAGTGGAGATGGATGTCCGACCTATGCACCATCCGCCAAAACTTTGAGGACTCCACCAAGATGGTGAGCGGCGATGACGACATTATTAGCGTCACCATACCGCTTCTCTGCCTTCTAAAATGGTCTCTGCTCAAAAAACAACCATGATGCATTGCAGGCGGAGCGCGATGAGTTTGAGCAAGAAACAGTAGTGGGTGTGGGTGATAACACACAGCCCAGCCTCGTCTCATCACAACGTGCAGTGGAGGACTATGACGAGGAGGAGGATGAAGACATGGAGCAACTCTCTGGCCAAATTGAGGATATGACATGCAGTCATATCCTCGGTTCAGCGTGGCTGGCCAGAGGACAGGGTAGATGATGAGGAGGAGGAGGACAGCATGTTCAGTCATCGTGTTGGTCAGGATACTGAAGTGATGGCTGTTAAGAGTCTGGCACACATGGCTGACTTTATGGTAAGCTGCCTGTCTCGTGACCCTCGCGTTAAGAACATCTTGGCCGACAATCATTACTGGTTGGTAACACTGTTAGACCCACGCTAAAAGGAGAACTTTATGTCTCTTATTCCCGAGGCGGAGAGGTCAGGCAAAATGCAGCAGTTCCAGAAGGCCATAGTCACGGAAGTAGGCAAAGCATTCCCCTCACAAAACGCTAGCGGCATAGGTCAGGAATCAGTGGACAACCAAGGCGTACAGCCGAGAGGGGCACAAGTCCAATCCGCCAGAGGTAGGGGAACAGTCTTTAAGATGTGGGACAGTTTTCTCAGCCCCTCACATACCACAGCCCCTGAGGTGAGGGGTAGTGACACAAGAAATCCTAAGTTTGGCCAGATGCTCAAGGAGTACCTTGCAGATCAAACAACTGTACTCCGACATTCCTCTGTGCCTTACAATTAATGTGTATCCAAGCTGGACACGTGGCATGAATTGGCTCTTAGTCTCTACGCCTTGGAAGTCCTGGCCTGCCCTGCCGCTAGCGTTTTGTCAGAGCGTGTTTTTAGTGCCGCAGGTGGAATCATTACAGATAAACGCACCCGCCTGTCAACTGTAAATGCTGACAGGCTGACTCTGATCAAGATGAACAAGGGTTGGATTTGGCCAGACTTCACCACACACCAACAGCAAATGACAGCGGAATTTAAAGTTTGTAACGGGAATTTGCCATGTACCTCCACTCACCCATGGTAACACACTTCTGGATTTTGGCTAATCGCTGGACTGCTCCTCCTTCTCCTCATGCGCCATCATGGTGACCGTTACAATAGTTAAGCCGTTGTTTCAGGTATACCCCCAGTGGTAAATTTTTTCGCCCATTTTTTCTGAATGGGCATTACAACGACAGGAGACCCGCTCCTTTGCAATGGGAACAATGTTTTGAGGCCCTCATGCACATCTCTATCCAGGGACAATGTGGAGCCTCCCAATTTTTGGCTGCCCTGCCTAAGGGCTATACTACAATAGACCCACTTCCTTACAATGGGCACTTCATGTTTACAGGCCATCATGCACGTCTCTATCCAGGGACAATATGGAGCCTGACGCTGCCACCGACAGACACAAACGTGCTGTTTTTAAATGCAAGCACGGACGCAATAAGAACCTAACTGGTTTTTAGGAGCGACAATTACTGAGAAGTCTGACACTATCAGACACTGCTGACTGACGTGTATTATACACTAGACTTGAGCGTTATATAATAGTTTGTGCAAAACGCGCACCTGTACGCTGCCACCGACAGACACACACGTGCTGTTTTTAAATGCAAGCACGGACGCAATAAGAACCTAACTGGTTTTTAGGAGCGACAATTACTGAGAAGTCTGACACTATCAGACACTGCTGACTGACGTGTATTATACACTAGACTTGTGCGTTATATAATAGTTTGTGCAAAACGCGCACCTGTACGCTGCCACCGACAGACACACACGTGCTGTTTTTAAATGCAAGCACGGACGCAATAAGAACCTAACTGGTTTTTAGGAGCGACAATTACTGAGAAGTCTGACTCTATCAGACACTGCTGACTGACGTGTATTATACACTAGACTTGAGCGTTATATAATAGTTTGTGCAAAACGCGCACCTGTACGCTGCCAGCGACAGACACACACGTGCTGTTTTTAAATGCAAGCACGGACGCAATAAGAACCTAACTGGTTTTTAGGAGCGACAATTACTGAGAAGTCTGACACTATCTGGACTGTTTTAGACTGTGTACACCAGCCCCAGATATGATGAAGGCTGGTATACGGTCACCACTAGGAATGGCTATATACCCTGCCTGCCTGCCTGTATACTGCTACAATAGTCCTGACAAGGACTCTTCTGGTCACTAGCCTGTATTCCGACCTGGCTATACCCTGCCTGTATATAGCAACAATAGTCCTGAGAAAGACTCTGCTACTGTACTCCGACCTGGCTATACCCTGCCTGCCTGTATACAACTAGAATAGTCCTGAGAAGGACTTCTGGTCACACTGTTTGCAGCCCTGCTCCGGAACTAACTATAAAGGGCCGCAAAGCTTTCCCTGAATCAGCGACACTCTCCCTGCACTGACTGTCTGGATAGTTGTGAGCAGAGCACAGCGCGCCGGCCGGTATAAAGGCTCGGTCACGCTGTGCAGGCCGGCCAATCACTGCAATTCCACAACTAACAGGGCTGTGGCATTGCAGTGGTCTGCCAGCCAATCCCTGCATGAGGGCTGGCTCTCAAAAGAGCGCCAACATGCAGAAATGAAGACCACGAGTACAGCACGAGTATCGCGAGATTACTCGGTCCCCGCCGAGCAGCCCGAGTACAGCGATACTCGTGCGAGTACCGAGTAGTTACAAGCATGCTCGCTCATCACTAATAAACACATAAAAAAACAGTAAAAAAAGACATATATAACTAAAAAAAAAACACTATACAGTTCTCAAACTGTACAGCCATGGCCAAAGAATTTTGAGACTGACACAAATTGTGGTTTGCCCAAAGTTTGTCATTCACTGTTTTTAGATCTTTTAGTCAAATGTTTCTATGATTACTGAAGAACAATTAGCATTTCATAAGTTTTTCCACTTTTATTGGCAAATACATTAAGTTTATGCAAAGACTCTTGACTAGTGATGGGTGATCCCCCCCGATGGTCGGGACCGGGAGCCTCGCCCGATCATTTTGTAAAGATCGGGATCGAGATAACGCAAAATTGTGCGTCCGATCACCAAACTCGGGCTTTTCAGTTATGGGATGGGGTGGGGGGCTGTAAAATAAAGAATATAGTTAATAATAAACATTGTCATTATACTTACTGGTCCTGCAACGCATCATGCAGACTCTGTCTCCCAGCTGCTTCTGCTTCCGAGTCCGATCATTGCAGTGCCCCCGGGTTAAAGGAACTTCCGTGACGTCATAGACATGTGACCAGTCTGGTGTGCATGTTGTACAGACATTGGTTTACAGACTGGTCACATGACTGACGTCATCGAAGGTTCTGCTAACTGAACTTTGACTGTCACTGTGCAAGTGTCGCATCGCGGCGCGCAATCTCCCAACAGGAGCGGTTGGCTGCATGTATTTCTATGCAGCTGAGGCACTCCTGTCCTGAGAGCGTCAGGCTGTGCGGGAGGATGCAATGCGAGACTCAAGTGCAATTATACCCTCACTGTCAGCCTGCTTCTTGCTCTGTACAGAGCAATGTAGCAGAGCTGTCATGGCTCTCTGCTTCTCACTTTGTATAGACTGTGTCTGTGCACAGTGATGAAGCAGAGCTGACTTTGCTGTCACTGTGGATTACGTCGGACTAAAGAGTTTTTTATAATAAAGATAGAGTCTCTAAATTTTTTTTGTTTTATTTCTAATAAAAAAAAATTCTATGTGTTGTGTTTTTTGTTTTTTTTTAACTGTTTATTAGAAATTCATGGTGGCCATGTCTAATTTGGCATGACACCATAAATTTCGGGCTTAATACCATCTGAGAATACAAAGCTGGTATTAAGCCCTCTATTACCCAGTGTGCCATCGCCGCCAGGGCTGCTGGACGAGCCAGGTAAAGCGCCTAAAAATGGAGCTAAGAAACAGTGAGCCATTTCCAGGGGCGGCTGCGAGCTGCCGAGAATCTCAGGCCCCAACTGCCTGATTTTACCTGACTGGTGATTAAAATGCGGCTGGAGCCCATGCATTTTTTTTAAATAGTTTTTTAAACAATTAAAAAAAAAAAAGGGTTTCCCTGTATTTTGATTGCTAGCCAAGGTAAAACTAGGCAGATGGGGGTGGCAGCCCGTAGCCATCCGCTTTATTGGCGCTGAGAATCAAAAATACCGCGGAGCGCTACGCCATTTTTTTAAATTATTTATTTTTATACAACTACAGTCATATGAAAAAGTTTGGGCACCCCTATTAATGTTAACCTTTTTTCTTTATAACAATTTGGGTTTTTGCAACAGCTATTTCAGTTTCATATATCTAATAACTGATGGACTGAGTAATATTTCTGGATTGAAATGAGGTTTATTGTACTAACAGAAAATGTGCAATCCGCATTTAAACAAAATTAAGTATGGGCACCTCAACATAAAAGTGACACTAATATTTTGTAGATCCTCCTTTTGCAAAAATCACAGCCTCTAGTCGCTTCCTGTAGCTTTTAAGAGTTCCTGGATCCTGGATGAAGGTATATTTGACCATTCCTGTTTACAAAACAATTCCAGTTCAGTTAAGTTTGATGGTCGCCGAGCATGGACAGCACGCTTCAAATCATCCCACAGATGTTCAATGATATTCAGGTCTGGGGACTGGGATGGCCATTCCAGAACATTGTAATTGTTCCTCTGCATGAATGCCTGAGTAGATTTGGAGCGGTGTTTTGGATGATTGGCTTGCTGAAATATCCATCCCCTGCGTAACTTCAACTTCGGCACTGATTCTTGCACATTATTGTCAAGAATCTGCTGATACTGAGTTGAATCCATGTGACCCTCAACTTTAACAAGATTCCCGATGCCGGCATTGGCCACACAGCCCCAAAGCATGATGGAACCTCCACCAAATTTTACTGTGGGTAGCAAGCGCTTTTCTTGGAATGCCGTGGTTTTTTGCCTCCATGCATAACACCTTTTTATATGACCAAACAACTCAATTTTTGTTTCATCAGTCCATATGACCTTCTTCCAAAATGTAACTGGCTTGTCCAAATGTGCTTTTGCATACCTCAGGCGACTCTGTTTGTGGCGTGCTTGCAGAAAAGGCTTCTTTCGCATCACTCTCCCATACAGCTTCTCCACATGCAACGTGCGCTGTATTGTTAACCGATGCACAGTGACACCATCTGCAGCAAGATGAAGCTGCAGGTCTTTGGAGGTGGTCTGTGGATTGTCCTTGACTGTTGTCACCATTCTTATTCTCTGCCTTTCTGATATTTTTCTCGGCCTGCCACTTCTGGGCTTAACAAGAACTGTACCTGTATTCTTCCATTTACTTACTATGTTCCTCAAAGTGGAAATTGACAGTTTAAATCTCTGAGACAACTTTTCGTATCCTTCCCCTGAACAACTATGTTGAATAATGTTTGTTTTCAGATCATTTGAGAATTGTTTTGAGGAGCCCATGATGCCACTCTTCATAGGAGATTCAAATAGGAGAACAACTTGCAAGTGGCCACCTTAAATACCTTTTCTCATGATTGGATACACCTGCCTATGAGGTTCAAAGCTCAATGAGGTTAAAAAACTAATTTAGTGCTTTAGTAAGTCAGTAAAAAGTAGTTAGGAGGGTTCAAATCAAGAAATTGATAAGGGTGCCCATACTTTTGCACCGGTCAAATTTTGTTTAAATGCGGATTGCACATTTTCTGTTAGTACAATAAACCTTATTTCAATCCAGAAATATTACTGAGTCCATCAGTTAGTAGATATATGAAACTGAAATAGCTGTTGCAAAAACCCAAATTGTTATACAGAAAAAAGGTTAACATTAATAGGGGTGCCCAAACTTTTTCATATGACAGTATATATTGTGTACACACATACAGTCAGGGCCAGAAATATTTGGACAGTGACACGTTTTGTTATTTTAGCTGTTTACAAAAACATGTTCAGAAATACAATTATATATATAATATGGGCTGAAAGTGCACACTCCCAGCTGCAATATGAGAGTTTTCACATCCAAATCGGAGAAAGGGTTTAGGAATCATAGCTCTGTAATGCATAGCCTCCTCTTTTTCAAGGGACCAAAAGTAATTGGACAAGGGACTCTAAGGGCTGCAATTAACTCTGAAGGCATCTCCCTCGTTAACCTGTAATCAATGAAGTAGTTAAAAGGTCTGGGGTTGATTACAGGTGTGTGGTTTTGTATTTGGAAGCTGTTGCTGTGACCAGACAACATGCGGTCTAAGGAACTCTCAATTGAGGTGAAGCAGAACATCCTGAGGCTGAAAAAAAAGAAAAAAATCCATCAGAGAGATAGCAGACATGCTTGGAGTAGCAAAATCAACAGTCGGGTACATTCTGAGAAAAAAGGAATTGACTGGTGAGCTTGGGAACTCAAAAAGGCCTGGGCGTCCACGGATGACAACAGTTGTGGATGATCGCCGCATACTTTCTTTGGTGAAGAAGAACCCGTTCACAACATCAACTGAAGTCCAGAACACTCTCAGTGAAGTAGGTGTATCTGTCTCTAAGTCAACAGTAAAGAGAAGACTCCATGAAAGTAAATACAAAGGGTTCACATCTAGATGCAAACCATTCATCAATTCCAAAAATAGACAGGCCAGAGTTAAATTTGCTGAAAAACACCTCATGAAGCCAGCTCAGTTCTGGAAAAGTATTCTATGGACAGATGAGACAAAGATCAACCTGTACCAGAATGATGGGAAGAAAAAAGTTTGGAGAAGAAAGGGAACGGCACATGATCCAAGGCACACCACATCCTCTGTAAAACATGGTGGAGGCAACGTGATGGCATGGGCATGCATGGCTTTCAATGGCACTGGGTCACTTGTGTTTATTGATGACATAACAGCAGACAAGAGTAGCCGGATGAATTCTGAAGTGTACCGGGATATACTTTCAGCCCAGATTCAGCCAAATGCCGCAAAGTTGATCGGACGGCGCTTCATAGTACAGATGGACAATGACCCCAAGCATACAGCCAAAGCTACCCAAGAGTTCATGAGTGCAAAAAAGTGGAACATTCTGCAATGGCCAAGTCAATCACCAGATCTTAACCCAATTGAGCATGCATTTCACTTGCTCAAATACAGACTTAAGACGGAAAGACCCACAAACAAGCAAGACCTAAAGGCTGCGGCTGTAAAGGCCTGGCAAAGCATTAAGAAGGAGGAAACCCAGCGTTTGGTGATGTCCATGGGTTCCAGACTTAAGGCAGTGATTGCCTCCAAAGGATTCGCAACAAAATATTGAAAATAAAAATATTTTGTTTGGGTTTGGTTTATTTGTCCAATTACTTTTGACCTCCTAAAATGTTGAGTGTTTGTAAAGAAATGTGTACAATTCCTACAATTTCTATCAGATATTTTTGTTCAAACCTTCAAATTAAACGTTACAATCTGCACTTGAATTCTGTTGTAGAGGTTTCATTTCAAATCCAATGTGGTGGCATGCAGAGCCCAACTCGTGAAAATTGTGTCACTGTCCAAATATTTCTGGACCTAACTGTATATATATATATATATATATATATATATATATATATATATATATATATATATATACAGTGCCTTGCAAAAGTATTCGGGCCCCCTTGAATTTTTCAACCTTTTCCCACATTTCAGGCTTCAAACATAAAGATGAAAATTTAAAATTTTATGATGTAGGAACAACAGGTGGGACACAATTGTGAAGTTGAACGAAATTTATTGCTTATTTTAAATTTTTGTACAAATTAAAAAACTGAAAATTGGGTCTTGCAATATTATTCGTCCCCTTTAAGTTAATACTTTGTAACGCCACCATTTGTTGCGATTACAGCTGCAAGTCGCTTGGGGTATGTGTCTATCAGTTTTGCACATCGAGAGACTGAAATTCTTGCCCATTCTTCCTTTGCAAACATCTCGAGCTGAGTGAGGTTGGATGGAGAGCGTTTGTGAACAGCATTTTTTAGCTCTTTCCACAGATTCTCCATTGGATTCAGGTCTGGACTTTGACTTGGCCATTCTAACACCTGGATACGTTTATTTGTGAACCATTCCATTGTAGATTTTGCTTTATGTTTTGGATCATTGTCTTGTTGAAAGAAAAATCTATGTCCCAGTCTCATGTCTTTTGCAGACTGCAACAGGTTTTCTTCAAGAATGGTCCTGTATTTGGCTCCATCCATCTTTCCATCAATTTTAACCATCTTCCCTATCCCTGCTGCAGCAAAGCAGGCCCAAACCATGTTGCTCCCACCACCATGTTTGACAGTGGGGATGGTGAGTTGAGGGTGATGAGCTGTGTTGTTTTTACGCCAAACATAGTGTGTCCACAGATAGTTCCCTTTCCCCACCCTCTCTCCCCCATACTGTGTCTATATATACTGCCCCCTCCCCCTGTACCCCCCATAGTGTGTTCACAGATAGTTCCCTCTCCCCATCTTCTATCCCCCATACTGTGTCTACAAATACTGCCCCCTCCCCACCCTCTGTCCCCCCATAGTGTTTCCACAGATAGTTCCCTCTCCCCACCCTTTGTCTCTACATTCTTTCTCCATAGATACCTCCCCCCCTCACCCCACAATGCTCCTCTTCAGTTGAGTCTTGAGCTCGAAACTGGAGCACTTATCAGCAGCGCTCTCTGCCACCTCTGCGTTGCGGCCCTGACTTCTGGGTCAGCCATGTGATCAGCTGACCTGATCACATTAGACATTTCTCTGACCTGGAAGTCAGGACTGGCGGGCACCGCTTCAATTGTCCTTGTGTCTGACAG
Organism: Anomaloglossus baeobatrachus; assembly: GCF_048569485.1. Taxonomy (NCBI): domain Eukaryota; kingdom Metazoa; phylum Chordata; class Amphibia; order Anura; family Aromobatidae; genus Anomaloglossus; species Anomaloglossus baeobatrachus. The sequence goes on along the minus strand of NC_134357.1, from coordinate 300,911,401 downwards.
ATACAAGGACAATTGATCAGTGGGAGACGGGCGCTGCACTTCCTCTGAGTCTTGGCTGTTAGCGTGACAGCTGGGACTCAGAATACCCTGCGGCCACTACAAGGGCGACAACACATAGCCGCCAAGGAGACTCAGACTGCCGCATCAGGCGGCTCAACAGCGCCCCCCTGACAGCTGCACCCGGGACAGATGCTCCGCTAGCCCCCTAGATACAGTCTGTAAGCCAATATCTGTACAAGGCGGCCGGGAGACAGTGTCTGCAGGATGCGTCACGGGACCTGTAAGTATGATCATAACGTTTTTTAATAATGTGCTTTTTTTTTACAGCCCCTGGACCCGAACTGAACCCGATCTGTAACATAAGCTTCCCAGGAAAGCTTGTGATCGGGATCGTGTACACGATCACTATGTGATCGGTACGATCCCCGATCTTTACAGTTCGGGATCGCCCATTACTACACTTGACTCTTATTTCTCAAGAATCAAGTCTTCCACTGTTGACCCTTGCATGCTGGATAACAGCTAGGCCAAAATCCTAAGGGATGGCAACTACTGTAGAGATCAATTGAAATTGAAATTCACCAGATTCGCCAATTCCTATTAACTTGATTGGCAAAGAATAAATCTGAGCAAATTTCTACTTTGCATTGCTCGGAAAAACCATGTGGGTGAGAGAACCACGCTGACCATAAGAGCCTACACTCTATAGAAGAGAGATAGAGGACCCTGCTGACCATAACAGCTTACACGCTACAGAAGAAAGAAAGAGGAAGAGAGAAAGTATCCCGCTGGTTATAAGAGCTTTCACTTAACAGGATAGAGAGGGAGGGAGAGTACCCTTCTGACCCATTGACTCTGGAGATGGAAAACAACTCTGTTGTACATATTTTCTCTACTGAGAGCCACTGATCTATGATGGTCCTGGTACTGACCCCCACTATAAAACATATGATAATCCACGAAATGTCATGGCTGCAGCGCATTATGGGGACGCAAGTGCGGCTATGCAAAAAGACATTTGTCAACTCTCTGATATTTCAGTAGTGTGGGAAATGGTGCCAAAGTATTTTTTTTATACAAATAAAATTTCAACTACAAATCAAATTTCAAAATGTTTGAATTTGCATGAAACCGCAAATTTCAAGAAATCCGATTCAAACTCCATCCTCAGCGAATCAATCCAGTCATCTCTAATGGTAACCCATCCTGCCTAACAGTTCTGTGTTTTTGGTTTTGACCATCTATTTTTTGAGAAGTGACCACAGTTTCTTAAAGGAGATTGAGATCTGGGGAGTTTCCTGGTCATGGACTCAAAATTTCAATGTTCTGTTCGCCGAGCCACTTAGCTATCACTTTTGCCTTGAGGCATGGTCTCCATGATGCTGGAAAAAGCATTGTCCATCACCAAACTGTTCTTGGATCATTGGGAGAAGTAGTTCTTAGAGAATCTTTAGATAAAATTCTTTATTCATTAGTAGTGACGGACAGACTTTCAGATCAGCAGGTCTAACTAGATTTAAAAAAAAAAACCCGGTTCAGGCACAGTATTGATATCTAGCCGGATGCTGTTCCCCATATAAGTCTGTGGGGGCACGAATTAAGCACTTAAATATGGTGGTAGAAGGGATAGGGGGACTGCAGCAAGCGCTTTATACTTACCACTCTCTGCGCAGCTGTAAACAGTACTTCCAGGGCCACTCATTATCCCTCATGCATATGCACCGCTTTCTCCACCCACCGGCAGTCACTGTGTCTCTGGTTGCAGTCAGTTGTGCCCCCACCCTGTGTGTCAGCGTGTCTGACTGCTTTCAATCAGAGATGTTGTCTGTGTGTCTATATTGGTGTGAAAAAACTAAATAAATTGGCATATTTATTTAGTTTATGATACCCAGCACAAAAAAAACATACAGCTACAGGCTGCAGCCCCAGCCGTGTTCTTATCTTGGCTGCGTATCAAAATTAGAGGGACCACATGCGGCTTTTTTAATTATTTAAATTAATAATTTTAAAAAATAATGTGCAGTCCCCCACAATTTTGATACCCAGCCATGCTAAAGCCGACAGCTGGGGGCTGGTATTCACAGGCTGGGGAGACCCATGCTTATTGAGCCCTAGGATTGCCGCATCCATTAGATGCAACAATCCCAAAACCTTACCTGGCTCATACCAATTGCCGTGGTGCAGTGACAATTCAGGTGATAAAAGGTTAATAACAGCTCACAGCTGCCACTAAGCTCTAGATTAGTAATGCGAGGCATCTATGAGACCCCACTATTACTAAACTGTAAGTTAAATGAAATAAACACAAACACCAAAAAAATCTTTTATTTGAAATAAAATTCACGCACTCTCTTTCAACCTTTTATTAACCCCCAAAACACCCAGGTACGACGTAATCTATACGAGGTACCACAACTATTCCAGCTCTGCTACATCTGAATTGACAGCACAGAGTGTGACCGCCCGCTGTGGGCTTCAAGCAAAGAATGACTTAGCTGCAGCGGTGAGCAGTAATGTCACTCAAGTTATTTGCGGCCACAGCTGGAGGTTCCCACGGTTGTCCACCTGTGACCTCAGGTAACCTGACCTTAGTTGACCTCATTAAACTCAGCGACCTCACCTCAGGTGAGGCCACTGAGTTCACAGATCTACATCTCCTGGCTGAAAACCAGTTTTCTTGACAAGAGATGCAGATTTGGTGGCGCTTCTGACTGCAACCAATCAGAGACCCAGGGACTGCCAGTGTGCGAGGGAAGCAGTGCATATGCAGCAGTGCATATGCATGAAGGATAATGAGCTGCTGGAAATAGTATGAGCAGCCCTGAACCAGTGTATAATGCGATTGCTTTCCCCTTTTTTCTTTATTTTTCATTTATTTTTTTAACCGCTTCAGGACTGCCCTTTGTAAATATATGTCGGCGCTTGCTTGGCTCTGTGCAGCACTGACGTATTTTTACGGTCAGCGGTTCAGTAAGGGATCTTGACCCCTTGCATGCTGTCATCGCTGGGTTCCCAGTGCAGAACAGTAGATCTGTCCAGAGACTTCATCAGGACCTGCTTGGGATCCAGCGATTAGACTAAGAAAAGTGAAAGTCTCATATAGGGACTAGGTAAAAAGTTAATAAAAGTAAGAAAAAAGTTGCAAAATATAAAAAAAAAATTACACCCAAAACTACATTTATAAAAACAAAAATAAACAAAACAGTACATGTATTTGGTATCACCGACTCCGTCCCGACCTGATCTACAAAACTGTCATACTTTTTAACCCTTCAGTGAACAATTTAAAAAAATGTGTCAAAAAATGCTTTTTCATCACATCATGCATAAAAAAGTGGAATAAAACGCAATAAAAAAGTTGAACATAAACAAAAATGGTATTACTGAAAACTACATCTTGTCCCACAAACAACAAGCCACCACATAGCTCCATTAGCAGAAAAATACAAAAAAGTTTTATAGCTCTGAGAATACAGCAATGCCCCAAAATTTTTTTTTTCTTAAAAATTGTTTTCATTGTATAAAAGTGTCAATACATAAAAAAGGATATAAATGTGGTATTGCTGTAACCGTACTGACCTGAAGAATGTTGTTACTTTTACAAAACAGTGAACGGAATAAAAAAAAAGACCAATTCCTGAATTGCTATTTCATGTTAATTCTACCTACCAAAAATAAGGATAAAAAATGATTCAAAAATGTTATGTGCCCGAAAATGGTACCAATAGAAACATCAACTCGTAACAAGACCTCACATAGATGACTCTCCAAACGCAACATGGCATCCGCTATCTACGACAATTGTGCGCTCTATAATTGAAATGGCGTTCGTTCCCTTCCAAACCCTGCGGTGAGCCCAAAGAGTAGATTTCCACCACATATGAGGTATCGGTGTACTCAGGAGAAATTTCACAACAAATTTCATGGTGCATTTTCTCCTCGTACCCTTGTGAAAAGGCAAAATTTGAGGCTAAAGTAACATTTTGTGGGAAAAAGTAAAATTGTCATTTTCTCCTATCATATTGCTTTGGTTCCTGTGAAGCACCTAAAGGGTTAATAAACTTTTTGGATGTGGTTTTTTAGCAGTGTGAGGGGTGCAGTTTTTAGAATAGTGTCACTTTTGGGTATTTTTTTGTCACCTAGGCCTCTCAAAGTTAATTCAAATGTGATGTGGTTTCTAAAAAAATGTTTTGTAAATTTTGTTGGAAAAATGAGAAATTGGTGATGAACTTTGAACCCTTCTAATTCCTAACAAAAAAAGTTATGTTTCAAAATGATGTAAAGTAGACATGTGGGAAATGTAATTCATTAACTATTTTGTGTGACATAACTCTCTGGTTTAAGAGTATAAAAATTAAAAATTTGAAAATTGCAAAATTTTTACCAAATTTACGATATTTTCACATATAAACGCAAAAAATATTGTCTTAATTTTACCCCTATCCTGAAGTACAATATGTCACAAAAAATATTCTCAGAATCAGCGGGATTCATTGAAGTCTTCAGGAGTTATAACTTATCAAAGTGACGCTGGTTAGAAATGAAAAAATTGGCATGGTCACGAACGCAAAAACAGGCTCTGGTGCGAAAAGTTTACCTGAGTTGAAGGACCCTGGATCGTTAACTGGAGTTCCCTGAGAACTCCTGGCCCAGTGTTGGTGCTTGGGTTCTTTTGAACACATGCTGATCCAGACTTTTAAAGTTTGGGTCCATCCATCACTATTCACTAGGAAAAATTGTGAGTGATACCTCTCTCTTTTATGAAAAGCAACCATACACACATTAATAATAATAATAATAATAATAATAATAATAATAATTGTATTTCTATATCCCTAACATATTTTGCAGGACTTTAGAAATTAGAATACATATTCTCAGTATTCTTTACTGTTGGCATAGCACAGGACTCATGATACTACTCACTTTTTCTTCCATGGACATTCTCTCAGATTTCCCAGACAGTCTGAAGGGGGCTTCATCAGAGTCAATAACTTTTACCCAGTCCTAGTCAGTCCAATCCCTCTACTTGCTGCATAATATCAGTTTATTTTTGAAGGTTTTCTTGGAGAAAAGTGGGCTTCTTTACTGACCTTAGTAATAGCAGGCCAGCTACCAAGGACTTTTCCTAACTGTGCATGAGATACACTGAAATCTACATGCTGCCATTCCTGAGCAAGTTTTGCACTGTTTTCAACTGATCCCATAGCTGAATTCCTATTTAGAACTGATAGGTTGACTTTTTGGGGGTGCTTTGAAGCCTTCTTCACAGCAATTGAACCTCTCTGTTTGAAGTTGTTGATGATCCAATAAATGGTTGATTAAGGACCAATTTTACAACCAACAATATCCTTGCCTGTATAGCCCTTTTGATGCAAACAATGATTTTGCGGTCCGCAAAAAAAACAGAAGTCAAACGGATGACACACGGACCGTATACAGAACGGAACGGGACGGATGCGGTTGTCACATGGATGCCACACGGATGCATCCGAGAAAAAACAGGACCGTTTTTTGCGGGCCGTAAAAACGGAACGATTGTGTGAATGTGCCCTAACAGAAGAAGACAATGATTTCAAGCACCAGCCCCCTTTTTAAAATAATCTGCTCTTAAAATTCAATCAGCATGGGAGAGTGACATCAGATGCATTCCCCTAAACTAACGAGATCACTGAATGACATAAGCAGGTCATTTTGTGGCAGTGTTGAAATTCACTAGAAATTTTTTTTTTATGTTGTTATTTTTCTTGTCAAGGAATTACTTTGCTATTTTTTGCAATTTATCTAACCACTCTTCATAACAATCTAGAGTTTATGCAAATTGCCACTATAAAAACTGAAGCAGCCGTCTTGGTGACAACCAAAATTTATGTTAGTCTCAAAACTTTTGGCTTTTGGCCACAACTGTACTATACAATTTATTATTATTATTATTATTATTTATTTATAGAGCACCATTAATTCCATGGTGCTGTACATGAGAAGGGGGTTACATACAAAATACGTATACAAGTTACAGTAGACAGACTAGTACAGAGGGAAGAGGGCCCTACCCTTGCGGGCTTACATTCTATAGGATTATGGGGAGGAGACAATAGGTGGGGTGTAGGTCAGGCGGCGGCTCCGCACGGTGGTCGGGCGGCAGCTCCGCACGGTGGTCGGGCGGCAGCTCCGCACGGTGGTCGGGCGGCAGCGAGTTCATTGTAGATTGTAGGCATTTCTGAACAGATGAGTTTTCAGGTTCCGTTTGAAGTTTGCAAGGGTAGGGGATAGTCTGACGTGTTGAGGCAGCGAGTTCCAGGAGACTGGGGATGCTCGGGAGAAGTCTTGGAGTCGGTTGCGTGAGGAGCGAATGAGAGAGGAGGAGAGGAGGAGATCTTGGGAGGACCGGAGGTGACGTGTTGGAGTGTAGTGGGAGAGTAGTTCGGAGATGTACGGAGGGGAAAGATTATGCACAGCTTTGTAGGTCAGTGTTAGAAGTTTGAATTGGATACGGTGGAAGATTGGAAGCCAGTGGAGGGACATGCAGAGGGGAGAAGCGGGGTGGTATTGAGGAGAGAGGTGGATAAGTCGGGCAGCAGAGTTAAGGATGGACTGGAGAGGGGCGAGCGTGTTGGCAGGGAGGCCACAGAGGAGGATGTTACAGTAGTCGAGGCGGGAGATTATGAGGGCATGCACTAGCATTTTAGTAGATTGCAAATTGAGGAAAGGGCGGATTCTGGAAATATTTTTGAGTTGAAGACGGCAGGAGGTGGTGAGGGACTGGATGTGTGGTACAATGCGAGATATATATATATATATATATATATATATATATATATATATATATATATATATATATACACAGTTCAAAAGTTTAGGTCATTTTCTTTTTCAATGAAGCTACCATTAAATTAAACAGAAGTACACTCTATACATTGTTAATGTGGTAAATGGCTATTCTAGCTGCAAACGTCTGATTTTGAATGCAATATCTACATAGGTGTATAGAGGCCCATTTCCAACAACCACCACTCCAATGTTCTAATGGTACCTTGTGTTTGCTAACTGTGTTAGAAGACTAATGGTTCTTCAAAGTAGCCACCTTTTGCTTTGATTCCTACTTTGCACACTCTTGGCATTCTCTTGATAAGCTTCAAGGAAATGGTCTTCTAACAGTCTAGAAGGAGTTCCCAGAGATTCTTAGCACTTGTTGGCCCTTTTGCCTTCACTCTGCGGTCCAGCTCACCCCAAACCATCTCAATTGGGTTCAGGTCTGGTGACTGTGGAGACCAGGTCATCTGGCGTAGTACCCCATCATTCTCCTTCTTAGTCAAATAGCTCTTATACAGCCTGGAGGTGTGTTTGGGGTCATTGTCCTGTTGAAAAATAAATGATGGTCCAACTAAACGCAAACCAGATGGATTAGCACGCCGCTGCAAGATGCTGTGGTAGCCATGCTGGTTCTGTATGCCTTCAATTTTGAATGAATCCCCAACAGTGTCACCAGCAAAGCACCCCCACACTATCATACCTCCTCCTCCATGCTTCATGGTGGGAACCAGCCATGTAGAGTCCATCTGTTCACCTTTTCTACAAAGACACGGTGGTTGGATCCAAAGATCTCAAATTTGGACTCATCAGACCAAAGCACAGATTTGAACTGGTCTAATGTCCATTCCTTGTGTTCTTTAGCCCAAACAAGTCTCTTCTGCTTGTTGCCTGTCCCTAGCAGTGGTTTCCTAGCAGCTTTTTTACCACGAAAGCCTGCTGCACAAAGTCTCCTCTTACCAGTTGTTCTAGAGATGAGAAGGTGTGTCCAAACTTTTGGTCTGTAATATATATATACAGTTAGGTCCAGAAATATTTGGACAGTGACACAAGTTTTATTTTAGCATTTTACAAAAACATGTTCAGAAATACAATTATATATATAATATGGGCTGAAAGTGCACACTCGCAGCTGCAATATGAGAGTTTTCACATCCAAATCGGAGAAAGGGTTTAGGAATCATAGCTCTGTAATGCATAGCCTCCTCTTTTTCAAGGGACCAAAAGTAATTGGACAAAGGACTCTAAGGGCTGGAATTAACTCTGAAGGCGTCTCCCTCGTTAACCTGTAATCAATGAAGTAGTTAAAAGGTCTGGAGTTGATTACAGGTGTGTGGTTTTGCATTTGGAAGCTGTTGCTGTGACCAGACAACATGCGGTCTAAGGAACTCTCAATTGAGGTGAAGCAGAACATCCTGAGGCTGAAAAAAAAGAAAAAATCCATCAGAGAGATAGCAGACATGCTTGGAGTAGCAAAATCAACAGTCGGGTACATTCTGAGAAAAAAGGAATTCACTGGTGAGCTTGGGAACTCAAAAAGGCCTGGGCGTCCACGGATGACAACAGTGGTGGATGATCGCCGCATACTTTCTTTGGTGAAGAAGAACCCGTTCACAACATCAACTGAAGTCCAGAACACTCTCAGTGAAGTAGGTGTATCTGTCTCTAAGTCAACAGTAAAGAGAAGACTCCATGAAAGTAAATACAAAGGGTTCACATCTAGATGCAAACCATTCATCAATTCCAAAAATAGACAGGCCAGAGTTAAATTTGCTGAAAAACACCTCATGAAGCCAGCTCAGTTCTGGAAAAGTATTCTATGGACAGATGAGACCAAGATCAACCTGTACCAGAATGATGGGAAGAAAAAAGTTTGGAGAAGAAAGATCCAAGGCATACCACATACCACATGATCCAAGGCATACCACATCCTCTGTAAAACATGGTGGAGGCAACGTGATGGCATGGGCATGCATGGCTTTCAATGGCACTGGGTCACTTGTGTTTATTGATGACATAACAGCAGACAAGAGTAGCCGGATGAATTCTGAAGTGTACCGGGATATACTTTCAGCCCAGATTCTGCCAAATGCCGCAAAGTTGATCGGACGGCGCTTCATAGTACAGATGGACAATGACCCCAAGCATACAGCCAAAGCTACCCAGGAGTTCATGAGTGCAAAAAAGTGGAACATTCTGCAATGGCCAAGTCAATCACCAGATCTTAACCCAATTGAGCATGCATTTCACTTGCTCAAATCCAGACTTAAGACGGAAAGACCCACAAACAAGCAAGACCTGAAGGCTGCGGCTGTAAAGGCCTGGCAAAGCATTAAGAAGGAGGAAACCCAGCGTTTCGTGATGTCCATGGGTTCCAGACTTAAGGCAGTGATTGCCTCCAAAGGATTCGCAACAAAATATTGAAAATAAAAATTTTTTTTTTGGGTTTGGTTTATTTGTCCAATTACTTTTGACCTCCTAAAATATGGAGTGTTTGTAAAGAAATGTGTACAATTCCTACAATTTCTATCAGATATTTTTGTTCAAACCTTCAAATTAAACGATACAATCTGCACTTGAATTCTGTTGTAGAGGTTTCATTTCAAATCCAATGTGGTGGCATGCAGAGCCCAACTCGCGAAAATTGTGTCACTGTCCAAATATTTCTGGACCTAACTGTATATATATATATATATATATATATATATATATATATATATGCAGGTGGAATTGTGCATTGTGATGAGCAATTGGACTGCATCGGGCCAATGTATTGTTCTTTCACAAGGACCGTCTTCTGTCTATGTCCACCCCTGGATTGTGCCAATGAGGGTTTTGTAGTCTTAAAAATAGCGTCACAGGTATTATAAATTGAACCACTAAAGTGACATCGATTACCAAGTAATTAATGCATATATTTTGCAGTGGAGCCATTTGTCCTGATTGAGTGATCACGTATAAAACTGTGATTAAGGCCCCTTTCACATGTCAGTGATTCTGGTACGTTTGTGCTTTTTTTATAAAACGTACCAGAATCACTGACATACGCAGACCCATTATAATGAATGGGTCTGCTCACACGTCAGTGATTTGTCACTGCACGTGTCTCCGTGCAGCGTACCCGCATGTGCGTGATTACTGCACGGAGACATGTCCATTTTTTTCTGGCATCACTGATGTTCCACGGACCATGCAGTGGTGTGGTCCATGAAACACGTGCCAGAAAAAAACATGCATTTAAAATAATAAACATTTTAACTCACCCGGCGTCCAGCGATGTCCTCTGCAGCCCGTTCTCCCTGCTGCTTCTGAGCCGGCTGATTACTGTCGCGCATATTCATTATGCGCGACACAGCCGACCTGGAAGCAGCTGCAGCGGGGGTCACCGCCGGCCGGATGTTGCGTCGTGGGAGCGATCAGCACTATGGACAGCGGGAGCGGGCGCAGGTGAGTGAATCTCTAAGTGCAATCATGGGCCACGGAGAACGGAGCCCGGATTGCACTTAGACAACCCACGTATGCCGTGATTTTCGGCACACACAGGGACATGTGCATGTTTTACACGCCAGTGAAAAACGTCTGTGTTTTTCACTGACGTGTGAAACGGGCCTTACATTTCTATGTTACTTTGCTTCATGGAAAACCAGGACTAAAGACAAGCATCCTTCATATCTGATCTAAGAAGGGTTGTTTTAATTGGTGCTTTGGAAATCAATCGGATTAGAGGGCGAGTAACACACACAGGCGAAAGATGGGAACACAACAGAAATTGACATAGAAAGCTAAAGGACGCTAAATAAAGAAGGCAAAAGGAAACGATACCAGGATTGAAATAAAAAGCAGGTTGCAACGTTCCTGGGAGGCTAAAAAATCCAGACATTCCTCATTATGTCTGTGATTAAGCTCTCATTAACACATGTTGTTAATTGTCAGAGCGGCCAGACAGCTATTATCCTGCCTGCTGCTGCCGCCGGATCATGAACATTGATATAGGAAAATACAGAAAGGGAATGGGAACGGGATGATGAAATGATAAACGCACTATGTTTATACCAACATAACAAAATAAAAATGATGAGCTTACTCCACTTTAGGGCACGCTGCACGGAAAAACCAGGCCGGTTCCAGGCTGCAATGCTGATAGACTCCATAGGTGAAAAGTATCCAGCACCCGCGAAAATTGAACAAAGTTATATGTATAAAAACATACTTTTAATGATGCCATTTAAAAAACATAAAAACAATTGAATATCAGACAGATGGGTCTATGCGTTTCAGGCGTGAGTCCTTAAAGGGTATCTGTAATGCCCTTTGACCATTTTAAACTATTACTATGGGCATACAGGTAATAGGATGGTGAAAGAAAAAGAAGAAAAATCAAAGTTCACCACCCGATATAATTAATTTAACACAAGAAGAAGTATACCTGCGTCTGAGTAAATTAAACATTGACAAATCCCCAGGGCCAGATGGCATTCATCCACGAATATTTGAGGGAATTGAGCTACGTAATCAACAAACCACTGTATCTCATCTTCTTAGACTCTCTTGTAACAGGGTTGGTGCCTCAGGATTGGAGGATGACTGATGAGGTACCGATATTTAAGAAAGGTAAGAGGGTAGATCCAGGCAACTACCCTCCAGTAAGACTAACATCAGTAGTATGCAACATTTTTGAGGGCATTTTAAGAGATGACATGCAAAAATATATTGCAGAAAATAATATAATAACTGACAGACAGCATGGATTCATGAAAGATAAGTCGTGTCTAACCAACCTGTTGGGGTTCTATGAGGGGGTAAGTGCAAACCTGGATATTGGTAATGCAGCTGATGTGATTTATTTGGACTTTGCAAAGGCATTTGATACTGTACCACATAATAGCCTTATACTAAAGCTCCAGAAGCAAGGACTAGGGGAAACTATATGCAACTGGGTAAGGAATTGGCTGAAAGATAGGAAACAAAGAGTAGTCATAAATGGAACATTCTCTAAATGTGCTATAGTCAGCAGTGGGGTGCCGCAGGGATCTGTGCTAGGACCGATTCTTCTTAATCTCTTTATTAATGACCTTGTGGATGGGATTGATAGTAAAGTGTCAGTCTTTGCTGATGACACCAAACTATGTAGGATATTAAAAACTGACCTTGATAGTACAATATTACAAAAAGATCTGGATAAGATGTCAGAATGGGCAGATACTTGGCAAATGAGATTTAATGTTGATAAATGTAAAGTAATGCACCTAGGACGGAGTAATCCTATAGCTGCGTGTACATTAAATGGAAGTAAACTCGGGACTACAGAACAGGAGAACGACTTGGGTATTCTCATTACAAATAAGCTGAGCAGCAGCACTGAATATCAGGCAGCAGCTGCTAAAGCAAACAAGATTTTAGGGTGTATAAAAAGAGAGATTAGATCCTATGATCCCAACATATTGTTACCCATCTAAAAATCACTTATAAGGCCACATCTGGAATATGGGATCCAGTTTTGGGCTCCACATTTTAAGAAGGACATACAGAAGTTAGAATCAGTTCAAATCTGGGCAACTAGACTACTACAAGGAATGGAAGGCCTCCCATATGATGACAGGTTGAAAAAGTTACATATATATAGCTTAGAAAAAAATACGTCTCAGAGGAGATCTCATTTATTTGTATAAATACAGGTGTGGTCAATATAAAGGACTGGCACATGACTTATTTCTTCCAAAGACAATACTAAGGACCAGGGGGCACTCACTGCGAGTGGAAGAAAAGCGATTCCGACAGCTAAATAGGAAAGGGTTCTTTACAGTTAGAGCAGTCAGACTGTGGAATGCCCTACCACAAGAGGTAGTAATGGCAGATACTATAACAGCTTTTAAAAAAGGGCTGGATGATTTCCTCAGTACACACAACATTGTTGGTTATAAATGACTTAGTGACCAAATGTAGAACTGGTGGAGGAAGGTTGAGCTAGATGGACCTAGGTCTTTTTTCAACCTAAGTAACTATGTAACTATGTAAAGTAGTCTTACCTGTCTGCCTAATAGTAGATGTCTTGTTCCACAAATATTACTTTAGATTGCTATAATCAAATTAGCCTAACAGGCTACTGGGCATTGTGCTTTGGCTACGGGGCGGTTGCTTCCCTGTAAGATATCCTCGCCTCCCTTCTTCATTATTCTTCCTGTCACCTCCTCTCAGCGTCACAGTCACAGCATCACAGCTGGCAAATCCCACGCATGTGCAGTAGAGTGTTTTTCAGTCTGCGTTCATTCACCCCCCCATAGAATCTACTTAGCATGCGCCGGTAAGTCAGCTCCACTTCCATTATCAGTGCGTTGTTCTAAGTTGTCCTCTCAACTTCCTGCCTGCAGGCAGGTGGGTAGACAGACATACACTCACATACCTGGACAATTTTGCAGGCAGGAAGTTGGGAGGACAACTTAGAACAGTGCACTGAAAGCCTGGTGTGGGCGGCGGCAGCTCCCAGAGCTCTGCTACATGCAAAATCTCAAATCTTTCACTGTGTCAGAACAGCTGCAGCCACTTATCTAAGGAATACATCATTGAACTCAGGGCCTCTTTGCCTACATCATGCTGCTCTGAGATGAGGTAGCAAAAAATGTGCTGACAGATTCTCTTTAACACCTACAATACCCCACTTGATACCCCAGAAATACATATCCATACTGCATATTAAATCAGTAATGTACTCAATAAATTTATAACAAAGCAACAATATAAAACAGACATGAACATGAGGCCAAACAGCAAGTGAAATAGGCAGATGGACCTCCAGGTGTATATATACTATATACCTGGTGGACCATCTGCAGACATACTTCAGAAGAATATCAGTGGTAACACTGGTATTGAATTATGGTAAATGCACAAACAATATTAGTTAACAAATGTTTCACCCTTTCACAATAACATTGTAAGGTCTGTATTTGTAGGGATTTATTCCCAATTTACCCCATCTATAAAGAAAAACCCAACCCTCCTTCAATACCTCATTACTATCTCCTCTTGGGCTGGGCTTCTTTAGATCAGACTTTGGGCATGTGTACATGTTTTCTGTATGGTTTGCTGTGGATTTTAACAAGTCTCAACCACACTGCTCAACTGACTCAACTCAACTGTAGGAACAAAATCACACAAGATTTCTCCTGCGGTGCAGAATTTCAATCGGTTAAACTTAAATTATTTCTTGGATTTCACCCATTCAAAGGCAAAAGTTATATTCTGTGACACAATCCATATTTACATTTCCAGTGAAATCCACAACAGATTTTTTCCATCTCGAGTCCGTTTTATGAGCATACTCTTAACATTCAAAAGACCTCTTGTCATTGAAGACCATTCCCACAAAAACTCACAGAATACCAGTAAACCATAATAAGTTACATGTTCTTAAATTTTTTTATCAACTTATTATTTTTTCTGTGTCTTCAGTTCCAGAAGCCACAAGAGCATTACCCTCCTTTCCGATTTGGCACTGTTCCAAATGGCAGCACTGAGCGTAACATCCGTACCAACTATCCTGACATGCACAGTTACATGGTGAGATACAACCAACGATCAGTGGAAGATGCTCTTGCTAGCTTGAAGACTGGGTGAGAACTATTTTATTGTAATTACATAGTTACTAGGGTAAAAATAGACAAATGTTCATTAAAGGGGTTGTACCCTTTCAGAAAAGTTTTCCATATCAGCTCCTTTAGTATTAAAAAACCCAATTTGTGCATTACTTACCTTGCCTAGGTCCAGCTCTGAATCTTGGGGCTGCTCCTGGTGTCTGTTGTCTACAGGGCAACCATCACATCGAAAGCGCCACAGACAGCTGAGCTCAGTGGTTCTGCTTTTGTAGACGACACGTGCCACTTGGAGCCACTGACCTCACTGATTGGCTGCTGTGACAACATATCAGCCAATCACTAGGCTCAGTGGCTCTGAACAGAAACAAGGAGCGGCCACCAAGGTTGAATTTTCAACTCACGCAGGAAAATGAAAGCATAATTTGTTGTTTTTTTTGCTAATAAGTGAACAGATAAGCAAAACGTTTATGATAAGTCACATTTCAGATTAATTACTATTTAGTGGCTTTACATCCTACTAACTGTAACACCACCCAAACCAAAAAGAGGGCATAGTGTCCATATCTCCCACAACATAGTACTAAGGAGTCAGAACTAGCTCTACCTTGTACCCAGCACATGGCACTATGTTTTACCTTCTCTAATTTTATTGTATTCCCTAGTAGCACACAGTATTTCCAATTGTTATCTTGGGTCTTATGTTTTCACACAGAAAGTTGGATGCCTTTATCTATGATGCAGCGGTGCTGAATTACATGGCAGGCAAGGATGAAGGGTGTAAACTGGTGACCATTGGAAGTGGGAAAGTCTTTGCTACAACAGGGTATGGTATTGCTTTACAGAAGAACTCACGGTGGAAGCGCCCCATTGACCTTGCACTGCTTCAGTTTTTAGGAGATGGTATGTGTCAAACTGTACGATGTCCCTTCTAGGTGATTGTAATATAATACTTGAAAAATGATTTAAATGATTAACAAATGAAATAGAAATGAAAATGTTGCACTCAACACTGAGGAGCAGAGGTCCGGCTCACCGTTATAAATTATATGTACTAGATTATGGGACATGGGTGCTTGAGCCAAGAATTTCTTCAAGATTAAGAATTGGAAAATATAGTTAACCAAAAATGAGGAAAATCGTTTTTTGTTTTATTAAATGTGTTGCCTTTGGTTGCATTACCATTGTAGAAGAAGAAGTTAAACTATACGGATTTATGTATTTTTCCAACCTTACTAAGTTATTGTGTTAAATTGTTTGAATTACTTTACATATTCTCAAAAAAAAATTTCCTACTAAAGATTAAACATTTTAAATGGTTAATACATATTCTGAGAATAGAGCTATGGGTAACAGTTAAGGGTAGACATTTCAAAAAGTGTTTAAAGGGGTTTTCCACTGCTTTTTTCCCCCCTTGCCATATATCATAGTTCTTCAAAACAATACCTTTTGTAATATATTTGTATTGGATGTATAGCTTCTATGAGCGCATCTCAAGAGGGATCACATATAGTATAGCTGGATTGTTTGCAGATTCTTCTTCCTCATCTGATACTTCCTTTTTCCGTCACAGAAATCAGACCAAATGAAAGGAAACTGTCCCTTTTCCCCTCATGGTGGGTGTAAACGTTTTTGAATGAATCACAATTAGTCTACCTCACAAAAGCTGAGCTGACAGTTTCATTCAGCAGTAACAGCATTGGCCGACACCTTTGCTTTTTAAATGCAGGTCACAGCACTTCACTAGCAAAGTGTTTAGGTAATCCAATCACTGACATGGCAGCTGAAAAGTGCTTAAATGTGCATAATGAACACAGTGACAGGGCTGTACTGGCCATCTGGTGATTGCCAGATGGGCTGTTACCTACCCTAGGCTGCTCTGAAACTTGGTATCTCTCAATATCTTCAGCAGCACAAATTGGAGAAGGGAGGGGGTACGCCATGTGCTGGATCACAGGCTACTGCAATACATTATTGAACTTGTAGTAATAAAGCACAGTAAGCCTGGGGAGAGGAAGGGATGGATTTAAACATCAGAGCTGCAGCTGACAGATACCAAGTGATGCTATCTGCTGATAAAGATTTATATTACTATAATAAGAGTATGGATGTAATTAGTGGCCCATAATAGCATGATTGATGAATAAAAAATGAAATGAGTTAGAGTAGGGATATCTTCTTTAACACTGGTGCTTTGCAGCCCTGTGGTCCTAGGTGCAAATCCAAACAAGGATGACAAGAATGGAGTTTATATGTTCTTCCCATGGCTGCATGGGTTTAGTCCAGGTGCTCCACTTTCCTCCAACACTCTTAAGACATACTGTGGAAGGAAATGTAATTTAGATTGTAAATCTCACTGGGTTATAATGTCTGGAAAGTGCTGCACAATATGTTGGTGCTATATGAGAAAGCATAAATAGAGTAAGTACTTTTAATCCCTGTATCATGCATAACACAGTGCATTAGTTGTGCACAAGTGATCCTTTATAATCAAGATCAACATATTGTTTGAGGCCTTTACTTGACGTTAAAGGGGGCCTGTCATTATATTTTATTTCTGCTGTTCCTCTGGGTATTCAGTTTGTTTTTTTCTTTTTTAAATCAGCCACATGGTTCCAGAGTTATTGGCCAATTTAGTGCTAATTTTTAAGGTCTTTTTACCAAGGAGTGTGGGGCCCCCATTGATTATGTGAAACGATGCTCTGAAGAGCCCTGAGTGAATGAAATAGTGGTCAATTATGCTCACCTCCACTCCATTCATTAGGCCTAAGACACACGGCATGAAAATCAGAGCGAGTAGAATGCGATAAAACATCGCATTCCACTCGGACCAATATTATCCTATGTGCCAGCTCCTATGAGCGAATATTTTCTCAGCCCTAATCGGACCGAGAAAATAGTTGCAGCATGCTGCTGGTGCAATACGAGTCTTTTTCTCTCGCACCCATTCAAGTCTATGGGGCGAAAGAAAAATTGCACTGCACTCGCATTACACCGGTGTATTGCGAGTGGAGGGCAAGAATAGCAATATCCAGCAACGGAAGAGAGAGAAAGAAATCCCTCCCTCTCCTCCGCAGCGCCCCCCCTCCCCTAATCAGTGTCGGCCCTCCCCTCCTCAGTGCCGGCCCGCCCCTCCTCAGTGTCAGCCTGCCTCCCGCAGCTGTGGTCCGATCGCATGATCAGACCTCAGTCGCAATGACACTCGGCTCCCGCTGTGCTGCCAGCGTGAGCCGAGTGTCATACAAGGATCGCTGTAGTCCCCGTGTGGCCCCGGCCTTATTATCAGAGTGCTAAAGACTAGGTGTGGGCAGTGCTCGGCTATCTCCAATAGTCCCAATAAGAATGAATAGTCAACCACTACTGATCAACCACTACTACCCATTCTCAAGATTGAAGTCCCAGAGGTTGGATTCTCATGAATTTAGAAAGTATCCATTATCACATGTATAGATGATAGCTTCTAAACTTGAGCATACCCCTTTAAATAATTGCTCATAAGGTAATCTAATCTGTAATCTATCGGTATTACACTGTATAAATATGATTGCATTTTTTTTCTTTACAAAAAGTTTGCTTGCATCATATTACTATGAATAAATGGCTTTATAATAATACTCATTCCAATAAAACTTCACACAGTAAAAGTGAATGTGCAGATCCCTAATATGACACTATACAGGATCAATGTGCATCACTTGGATGACCTTAAGCCTGACATTTTGTTCATCTACTTTATCAGCAGATTTAGGTCTGTTTCTGTCTTGTGATTTCCATTTCTCTGCAAATGAAGTATCCAGGCTTCTATTTAATAAAAAGAGTGCAATAAAAATGGGTTACAATATTTTTGCTGTATAATTCCATTATGCATATAGATCTGGAAGCTTTGGCCATCAATCACAGGCCATGACTAGAATTCATTTGTATAGTAGACAGCACGTGCAACTTTCTTTCGGTATAGCCATTTATAAGTGCTTTTTGACAAACTGCACAAAACCAATCGAGGATACACCAATCTTTCAAAACTGCAAAATGAAGCTGCTTGAAATTTGGCCACATTCTTAAAGTCACGTAAATTTGTCACTATTTATGGACTCAGAGGTGTATTTCCATCTTTATTACATTACAATCTTTTGGTGTGTGTGTGTGTATAGCAGAATTCCACTAATGGTAGTGGTCTTCTATGACCGGTCTTTGGTGACCATGACCAGTGGTATGTTTGCAGTGGTTATCCTTTCACACTTACTGTCTTGCGCCCATTGTTGTATATGTATTTAACACCACCAAGATCTGTGCTCCAGACTGTACGGAATTACTGTCTGATTTGTCATAAAGAGAAGGAACATATTATGAATTCATTGTAGGGACCAAAGGAGGGCAAAAGACATACAGCTGTGGCAAAAATTAAGAGACCACTGCAAAATTGTCAGTTTTCTGATTTGTCTCTTTATAGGTATATTTTTAAGTAAAATGTAAATTGTTCTTTTATTCTATAAACTACTGACAAAGTCTCTGAATTTCCAAGCAATACATTTTGTATTTATTTTCTGAAAATGAGAAATGGTCAAAATAACAAAAAAATGCATTGCTCTCAGACCTCAAATAATGCAAAGAAAGCAAGTTCATAATCATTTAGAAACAACAAACTAATGTTTTACCTCAGGAAGAATTCAGAAATCAATATTTTGTGGACTAATCATGATTTTTAATCACAGCTTTCATGCGTCTTGGCATGCTTTCCACCAGTCTTTCACATTGCTTTTGGGTGACCTTATGCCACGCCTGGTGCAAAAATGTAAGCAGTTCTTCTTAGTTTGATGGCTTGTGACTATCCATCTTGATTACATTCCAGAGGTTTTCAATGGTGTTCAGGTCTGGAGACTGGGCTGGCTATGACAGGGTTTTGATGTGGTGACCCTACATTCACACATTGATTGACCTAGTTGTGTGACATGGCACATTGTCTTGCTTGAAAAACCATTCCTCAGAGTTTGGAAACATTACCTGAGAGGAAGGAAGCAATTGTTTTTCCAGGATAACCTTGTATGTGGCTTGATTTATATGTCCTTTGCAAAGTTTAATCTGCCCAATTCCAGCCTTGCTAAAACATCCTCAGGTCATCACCGATCCTCCACCAAATTTCACAGTGGGTACAAGACACTGTGGCTTGTACACCTCTCCAGGTCTCCGTCTAACCATTAGACAACCAGGTGTTGGGCAAAGCTGAAAATTAGACTCATCAGAGAAGATTACCTTACTCCAGTCCTCTATGGTCCAATTGGGCAGATTAAACTTTGCGAAGGATGTATGAATCAAGCCTCATACAAGGTTATCCTGGAAAAACAGTTGTTTCCTTCTGCTCAGACAATGTTCACCAACTCTGAGGACTGGTTTTTCCAGCAGGACAATGAACCATGCCACACAGCTAGGTCAATCAATGTGTGGATGAAGGACCACCACATCAAAAACTTGTCATGGCTAGCCCAATCTCCTGACCAGAACCCCACTGAAAACCTCTGGAATGTAATGAAGAGGAAGATGGATAGTCACAAGCCATCAAACAAAGAAGAACTGTTTCAATTTTTGCACCAGGAGTGGCATAAGGTCACCCAAAAGCAGTGTGAAAGACTGGTGGAAAGCATGTCAAGACGCATGAAAGCTGTGATTAAAAATCATGGTTATTCCACAAAATATTGATTTCTGAACTCTTCCTGAGGTAAAACATTATTAGTATTGTTGTTTCTAAATGATTCTGAACTAGTTTTCTTTGCATTATTTGAGGTCTGAAAGCAATGCATTTTTTTGTTATTTTGACCATTTCTCCTTTTTAGAAAATAAATGCAAAATTTATTGCTTGGAAATTCAGAGACAAAACATACCATGGCACCCAAAAGACATAAAATTACACCCAAAAGACACAAAGTTTTGTGCCACACATAGTTCCTAAAAAAGTTGCAATTTTTATGTAAGCTCTGCTGTTTTTTTTTTTTTTAAAATGGATAGATCTTACTGTGGTCTAGTACACACCAATATTTACTACGATTTACACCAAAAATGCCATAAATTATAACAGTAATAGCCTCCATCTTATGACTGAAGTACATTTTTTGACTCAAAAGATGCAGCCCAAAAGATGGGGCAAATTCAGTAAGTAGCATGCACCTTAATGAATTTTTACATATTTGACACCATCAGACGTTTGATCAAGATGGGCTTATAAAATGATGGTGATGTCAACCTTGAGGCATACAACTACATGGATTATTTTAATCTAAGTCGCCATTTTAGTATCCAGAATTGATCAAGAGGAAGGTGTACCGCGAGTGCAGTGCGATTTTTCTCTCACCCCATTCACTTGAATGGGTGCGAGAGAAAAGAGTCTTTAATTACAATCGCAGCATGCTGCGATTGTTTTCTCGGTCCGATTAGGGCTGAGAATATAATCGCTCATGGGAGCTGACACAGGCTAGAATTGGTCCGAGGGGAATGCGATGTTTTATCGCACTCCACTCGCATCGATTTTCTCACCGTGTGGCTTAGGCCTAACACTCCATAACACATTATCTACCACTTAATCCCCTCCTGCTACTTGGTCCCTACGTTGCACTAAATCCTACCTTAAAAGATTCTTATACTTTACATAATACTCATTACAATATCCCCTATGATAAAAGACCTTATATAAAACATGTTATACTCCTATACATTATATTCTATATACTAAAACAGCAGTCATGATAGTGTTTAGAGCAGAGCACTACAATGCAATACACTTAAAGGTACAGTTACATTTATATAAACATCGTAACCTATCGGCCGCTAGATGGCGCCGACTGCCGTGCCGCTCTGGCTCTGCTACATTGCCAGCAGTCACACTAATATATTCAGCATAAAGCACATTTGCAGCACAGCACTGTATATTAGTGAAAACACTGTATAATAGGAGGGGGAGTGAATCGACCACCTCCTACACATGCATGGTTAAAATAGCCTCAATGACAACAAGAGGCAAAAGTTGCATAAGGACGGAGATTAGGCAACCAAATATAGCAATTAAAATTGAATCATACTCCATAATTACATTAAAATGTATATTACCATCTTTCCAGTTAGCCATTAAAAGATATCAACCACTGACGACTCTAGTGTTTTTTTTTAAACATTTTTTTTATTAAAATGCATAGTAACAGTCAGTTTTCACATACTTAAAACATTTATGCTGCAAACATGATGCTGAATAGAAACTGGTGTCTGACTGTTATAACCTGCTAGAAACATGATCCATAGGAGAAGGGTGCTAAGCACTAAAAAATCTTAGTATGAAGGGGTTGAATAAATGGAACTGCAGTAGTCACTGAAAGTTGCATTTTGTGTGATTTTCGAGAAACCACTTGCTATATTGGTTGGGTTGAGCTATATACCTTGTTTTTGTTTTACTATAGAATAGTTATGCTTACAACTGTAAAGGGTGCTTTACACGCTGCGACATCATTAGCGTTTGCTAGCGATGTCGTGCGCTATAGCACCCGCCCCCGTCGCTCGTGCGACATTTGGTGCTCGCTGCCGTAGCGAACATTATCGCTATGGCAGCATCACACGCATATACCTTGACAGCGACGTCGCTATGACCGCTGAACAATCCCTCCTTCAAGGGGGAGGAGCGTTCGGTGACATAGCGACGTCACAGCGGCGTCACTAAGCGGCCGGCCAATAGAAGCGGAGGGGCGGAGATGAGCAAGATGTAACATCCCGCCCACCTTCTTCCTTCCGCATTGCCGGTGAACGCAGGTAAGGGAATGTTCGTCGTTCATGCGGTGTCACACATAGCGATGTGTGATGCCGCAGGAACGACAAACAACATCGTACCTGTGGCAGCATTTATATATTAAAATAAATCTAACCTTCCTTTAGAATTAATCAGCAATTCCACCTTCACAATATTCTACGACTAAAAGTTCCATTATTATTATTATTCCATAATCTCACTGCTTTGACAGTAGAAACCCCTTCTTCCCTGATGGAGAAACTTAGTTTCCTTAGAAAAGTTAGACATAAGTTTGGTGGAATTTGTTTGATAAATTCCTGGCTATAGTTTTCTTTCATAGTAAATTCACACAATTTTGGCACTTAACATATTTGTGCTAACATTGTACTCCTCTCACCACTTGGCAAGTGGTGAGAAAATAGGGCAGGATTAGGGTGAGGTTACTGTAGGTCTCGCACATTTACTATAACATATGGAAGATTTTGAATTATATTACAGATCTAATGGCGGCTTTTCACGTTGCAACATCGCACGTGCGATGTCGGCGGGGTCAAATCGAAAGTGCCGCACATCCGGCGTCACTTTCGACATCGTAGTGTGTAAATCCTAGATGATATGATTAACGAGCGCAAAAGCGTCGTTATCGTATAATCGGTGTATTCTCCAACATTTCCATAATGCCGGTGCAGCGACAGGTACGTTGTTGTTCCTCGTTCCTGCAGCAGCACACATCGCTGTGTGTGAAGCTGCAGGAGCGAGGAACATCCCCTTACCTGCCTCCACCGGCTATACGGAAGGAAGAAGGTGGGCGGGATTTTTACATCCTGCTCCTCTCCGCCCCTCCGCTTTGATTGGCCGCCTGCCGTGTGACGTCGCTCTGACGTTGTACGACCCGCCACCTTAGGAAGGAGGCGGGACGCTGGCCAGAGCGACGTCGCAAGACAGGTGAGTGCATGTGAAGCTGGCGTAGCGATAATGTTTGCTACGCCAGGAATCACAAGATATCGCTGCTGCGACGGGGGCGGGGACTATCGCGTGCGACATCGCAGCATCGGCTTGCGATGTCGCAACGTGCAAAGCCCGCCTTAGACCTGGTTTAGCAGGGCCAATTTTTGGCACATGATCAAACTATGATGTGCCAGATTTATTAAGAGGAGTGTACCTTTTAATAAGTTTGCCATTTATATGCTAGTCAAAGTATCCTGGCGTAGAATGTGACAGTTTTAGTAAACTAACCCCTATAATTTAATAATTCAACTCATGAAATCCAGATTTAGAAGCGTTATGCTAAGTACAGAGCTATAGCTAGAGCTAGGGCTACACAGGGACTGCATGAATATTTTGATGCCAATTGAAGGTAATGATAGTGAATGTGGTCCTGTAGAAATCCAGCAGGGGATATTTATACTGACTGTCAAGTCGATGTGACTACAACTCGGAGGTACTATCATAATTTGCAAGGTAGAAGCACGTCAGTGGGATCTTATGTCTTGTGTAGTAAAAGCCATATACTGTAGATACCTCAAATACTGACTTCTTGCTGTGATTTCTAGACAAGCAGAGGCATAGCTATGGGTTCAGCCTGGGGAGGGCGAAACATCTGAGTGGACCCCCCTAATCAGATAACCTTAATTATAACTACGGTGGCACAGCCTAATCATAGGTCTAAAGGAGCTTCAGTAGATGACTGGGCTGTAACTGAAAATAAATCTCTACACAAAGACCAACACTGATATTAGCGCCATTATAAGGACAATATCATAGTAGATACCAGTCCCACAGAACATATAAGAGATTGCAGTACGGTTATAAATGGTGACTTACAGCTGACGTTCTTTGTGATGAAGTCGTTCACTTTTCCCGTCTTTTCCATCTGACTCAGACCCACATAACTTTTTCTAGTCATGACTCATCTGTGGAGATTACAACAAAGATCCATTTGACTCCTCACATTTCCTCAACTATTCGCAACCTGCACAAATTCCTCATCCTGATACCCCAGTACTGAAACCCTGATGCCATATGTGTGTTCCTATTTCCGCACCTGCTGTGTGGTACAATATCAGGGATCCTCTTATGCCCTTCATCGTAATGCCCCTTGCATAGTAAAATGCCTTCTTTATGTCCTTAATATTGTAAAATTGCCCAATAGAAAATATTAATGCCCTGTGTAAGTGCCCTAGAAAATTGCCCACATTTTGCCCCTAGAAAGTAATAATGCCACCCTGGTCACCTTTTACTGCCACAATACATTGAGTGCCCCTATGATAATAATGGTTCTCAAGTGTCCACTTAACACTTAATAATGTCCCCTGAGTCCCCACATGTACAGCTCCTCTATACACAGTATGATATCTCCACAGTTCCCCTATGTACAGTATATTGGATCCACAGCTGTCCTGTAAACCAGTGTTCCCCAACTCCAATCCTCAGGGCCCACCAACAGTGCATGTTTTCAGGATTTCCTTGCATTGCCACAAGTGTTAATTTATTCACCGCAGATGATTCCATCACCTGTGCAATTCAAAAAAATCCTGACAACATGCACTGATGGTGGGCCCTGAGGATTGGAGATGGGGAACACTGCTGTACACAGTATGATGGGCCCACAGATCTTCTATACACAGTATGGTGGACCACAGTTCCCAATACACAGTATGATGGGCTCACAGCTCATCATGCTGTCATTGCATGCGCAGGACATCAGAGTCCCAGCACAGCGCAATGACGTTATCGCACTGGGACTCTGACATCCTGTGCATGCAGCGGTATCATCGTGCATCCAGCTGTAGACTGCAGGCTTAAAGAGCCCTGTGGTATACAGAACAGTGAGTGGCAGTGCAGGGAGATTGCTCTACCGCAGAGATTAACTATATCGGGGTGCTGTGCACAACAATATAGTTAACAGCGTCAGTAGCTATGGGTGGGACCTTCTGAGCGTGGGGCCTGGGGCAACCACCCCCTCTGCCCCCAGTAGCTGCACTACTGTAAACAGGGCTGCTAGATTGTAGTCTGCAGCCAGTTGGTAGCTAGTCTCAGATAGAATAGTGAATTAGTGTGAAAACTTTAATTGTATCTATAGGGACTAATTAATTGTCTAATTTTCTTAAAGGTGACACTCAGAAGCTGGAGACAGTGTGGCTATCAGGCATTTGTCAAAATGAGAAGAATGAGGCGGTGAGCAGTAAACTGGACATTGACAACATGGCGGGAGTCTTCTATATGCTTCTGGTGGCTATGGGGTTGAGTCTTCTAGTCTTCTCTTGGGAACACCTTGTATACTGGAGGATGAGGCACTGTGTACCCAGCTCTTGTGTGGAACAGAGTTTGCTGGGGATCAGTCGGGTAAGGAAAATGTGTAATTAGAAAACAAGACCTTGACTTCTGAAGCTGCTCAAATGGAAGAGAATCACATCTGATGGTGTCATTAATACTCTTGATAATATCTATATTTGCAAGTACATAACTGAGCATCATTTGGAGCAGAAACTTGTTTGGTTGACCAAGGAACATCTGCTTAAATAAATATTTCTTTCTATTCTTAAAAGTAAAGTTATCATAAAAAAGATAAGACTCACCTAAAATGTGATCCTATTCTACTTGAACTCTAAAACCAAAGATACCGTATTTTTCGGTTTATAAGACACATCAGATTATAGAGACACACCCCAGATTTAGAGAAAAAAAAGGTAGAAAAAGGGGTCCGTCTTAAAATCCAGTGGTCTCTTATCGGAGGGGGATGGCAGCGGTGCTGGAGCAGGGTCACGAGAGGCAGGGGCGGTGGTGTCCCAGATGCTGTAAGGTTTGAAACTTCCATAAACTGTCAGCGGTGCGGGATTCAAAGAGATGGCACCCAGAGTCAGCGCATGCGCAAATTGAGCTGTCGGCTCAATTACAAGTTGAGATCTCATCCGCACACATGCCACCTCTGTGCACCATTTTCCTTAAGTCCGCTGCTGGGAGATCAATGGGCCAGAGGCAGCGCACGCACAGATGAGATTTTGAGCTGAGATGTCTGCACACGCGCCACCTCCGGGCGATATTATTTGAACCCTGCACCACTGACATTTTTTTTGAAGGATGCCCCTGCTTCACAGGCCCCAGCCCAGGCCCCAGCACAACCTGCCGCACAGGCCCCAGCACAGCCCGTCGCACAGGTCCCAGGACAGCCTGCCGCACAGGCCCCAGCACAGCGCCCCACAGACCCCATTACAGTACCTGTGCCCTGCGACCCCTCTCCACCACCTCCCGGTAAGATGCATTCGGATTATGAGACTCATTTTCCTCCGAATTTTTGGGGAGGAAAAGTGCGTCTTATAATCCAAAAAATCTGGTTCATAGGTTGCCAGATTTTCAGCCTTTATTGAGCTTAGTCACTTTGCTAACTGTGATGGACTACCCTTTTACAGAAAAACTACATTATTGGCAACAAGTGCGCGCAGAATTAATTCAAAGGCTTTGGAAAGGGTGTGGTTGGAAAAAGGAACACAATGTACTTCTGTCCTGCACGCTAAAACCTGGCACTGTGGCGGAACCTATGATTTCTTAGTTGCCAGTGCTAATTTTTGAAATGTAAATTAGGTAAAGATTAAATCCTTATAGAATGAAAGAGAAACAGCCAAGTTCTCATTTGTACTAATCTCAGAAGAAAATTCATATTTTCATCTGCCTTTAGAAGTTCTGAGCTTTTACTAAGCCCTTGTTATCTGTGCTTAGTGGAGATTAATTTTTGATCTACATAGATACAGCCAGAGACACATAACTACTCATCAGTTCTTTCTGTGCAACTCTAGATTTGGGATTTCAGAATACTTACAAATTGTGTTTGCAACTAAAGGACATAAACTTATTCCAATTTCTCACTTCTGTTCTTAAATCTTTAGGGGATTTACAGTTGTTTTCGTGGTGTACAGAGTCCATCTCGTGGTCCTGCTTGCCCTGACCCTGACGTGACAGGAACTCCAGTACCAGACAATGTTTTGAGGGTACTGCAAACTGCAAGGGATCTGGTTTCCTCTTCTGGCGTTGGGGGTTCCCTGGAGACTGCATCTCATGCTCTACGTACATGGAGACAGCGGAGCGCAAGTCTTCAAGCTGCTTTTTCTGTTCAGGGATCTCAGCAGCCAGCTCAGATCATTTCATCCCCTCAGTGTGGTATCATCACAAAACCAGTAGTGACTGTACCAAGTGGATCACTTCTTTCTCCTGCATTAAGATCTTCTCATGGAGCTTGCTTTCCATCGGTGGATATAGACCCCCCCTCAACTACAACACTAAAGTTCCTTTGTCAGGATAATGCTCCAAAGGTTTCCCTCATCTCACAGAATGGAAACATACAAGAAACAAAACTAGGCATCAGTGGTGGCCCTTGTGATATTTCTCACCTTACAATTAGCAAAAGACTGGAGCCAACACACAGACCACCAACCACGTCCACGGCAGTCTCTCCACACTACAGAGCTTGGTGCCCTTCCCCTATTCCAAGGCGAGTATCAAGACGGCCTTACCTGTTGTGTGATTCCCTCCAAAGGGAAGACTTGAGGCTACGCCAAAGATGTGGTGGGCCTTACTTCTGTTCTCTTCCTCATACCTCCCATGTGTGCCCTTTCTGCAGCAACAGCAATAGCTATCCTATGAGGCATAGAGGTGGCAAATGGGGTAACCCTGTTTCCAATAAGTCTTCCCAAAATGAAGCATGTTTGCAGGAGTCAATCTCCACACATGCCATACCATCCACCTTAAGTAACAGAGACCCACACACTGTTTTTAGCATGGCTACTCTAGGAAGGACTGCATGTTACTCCGACATGGGGAATAATAGGAATCCCTCCTCTTCATCTTTAGGAACATTTCCAGGTGACAAAGCAAGAACCCACAATCCTACTGAAGCATGGAGGAGAATAAGCTGGGAATCAGAAGTGTGACATTTTATGGAATACCTGTGTGTATTGGGGCAATATAAACTGTGCCAGATTTACAGGATCATGTTTGACTGTTGATGTTGAAGCTCAGGTGCAGGACACATAAATAGAGGTCTGTGAAACTCTTTATACCTAACCAGAAAAAGGCCTTAGTGGTGTTATCAATGGAATGGATTAGGTATGAATTTAAACTGTCATATTGTCACTTTACATTAAAGGGTATGTCCACCTTGGAACACCATTTTACTGCTCATACATAGGTAGAATCTACAACATATGTTATCTTTAGCAATATTCTGTTTTACTTTTTTGTACTGATTCTCAGTTAAAATCTTTATTATGGCCAGAGCTGCATTCATAGTTCTGCTAGTTCATTTTGGAAGCAGTCAATAATTGTCGTGGTACCCCTGAAACTTGATGGGTTCCTATGCAGTAGGATGATTAGCTTTTCCTCAAACTATATTGTACAATGTCATTGTCTAAAGACAGCACTTCTCAAAATACAGATCATCAAAACAAGCTTTGTTCTGCCATAAAGTCCAGAAGGGTTGTTATAATATTTCAGCTCGAAGCTTTCAGAATAATAATACAGCGTGTAGATCATGATCAGAACAAAATAAGTAATGTATGTCTTTTTAACGTTACTTAATGGGGATGTCCGCCTATGAGGAAACTGTCAACAAGCCCTTCAGCTTGCTGAATCTTAAAGTGAACCTGTCAGGTGCAATATACACCCAGAACCACGAGCAGTTTTGGGTGCATATTGCTAATACCTGTATAACCATCCCTGTATACACTAGCATAGATAAAGAAATCTTTAGAAAGAGTATTTCTAAAGATTCTTTATAATATGCTAATGAGGCCAGGGACTAGTCGCAATGGCGTTAGTTCCCCTGACAAGTTCATCCTCTTACCATGGTAGTATGTCCACAGGAGCGTTCTAACATACTATTCAACGCAGCATCATAAGTGGTGACGTGCGTACCTGTGTCCACTCTCTCTACTGTTCAGAGGTCCAGGCACTTCCGGTCATGCGCAGTATGAAGCCAGGTATACGTGTCCCGGCTTTAGTGAGGTCTAGTGATACTGGGGATGCTCTATTGAGTAGCATGTTAGTATGCCCCTGTGGGTGTGCTACCATGCTAAGCGGGCGGACTAGTCGGGGGAAGTAACGGCCTTGCGACTAGTTGCCAGCCTCATTAGCATATGATAAAAGATCTTTAGAAATACTTTTTCTAAAGATCTCTTTATCTATGCTACTAGATATAGGATTAAGCGGGGTTTACACGCAACGACATCGCTAACGAGATGTCGTTGGGGTCACGGAATTCGTGACGCACATCCGTCCTTGTTAGTGACGTCGTTGCGTGTGACACTGCGGGAACGACCGTTAACGATCAAAAATGCTCAGCATATTGTTGATTGTTGTCCAGTTATTTCTATCCCGATTATCATTGCTGTTGCAGGTTGTTAGTCATTCCTGCGGCGGCACACATCGCTATGTGTGACACCGCAGGAATGAGGAACAACATCGTACCTGCTGCCGCAAGCAATGAAAAAGGAAGGAGGTGGGCAGGATGTTCGTCACGCTCATCTCCGCCCCTCCGCTTTTATTGGGATGCCGCTTAGTGACGCCGCTATGACGCCGCACGAACCGCCCCCTTAGAAAGGAGTCGGTTCGCCGGCCACAGTGACGTCGCTAAGCAGGTAAGTATAGTGTGACGGGTTTTAGCGATGTTGTGCGCCACGGACAGCGATTTGCCCGTGACGCACAACCGTCGGGGGCGGGTACGCTCGCTAGCGATATTGCTTGCAATATCGCTGCGTGTAAAGCCCACTTTAGTTAGGCCAGGATTAGCAACATACACCCAGAACTGCTCATGGTTCTGTGTGCATATTGCACCTGACAAGTTCCCTTTAAGGGCTCGTTCCCACTTGAGTATAAAACGGACTAGTGCAATGTAAGAAAAAAAATTACTCTGCACTTGAAACCAATGTCATTCAATGAGTCAGTAATTGTCTGCAAGTTTTTCCTTAGCTGTAATCGGCCTGAAGAAAAAATGCTTATGACCACGTATATCAGACAAGACTCGCCAATGCAAGTCTATGGATGTGCGAAAAAAAGAAAGGCACACAGATCATCTTTATGCTGTCCGTTTTTTATGGATACATTACCATTCTGTAGCATAGAACACTGTAAATGGTCCTGTAATGACTGTAGATTGATAGCTACTGAGAAAAAAAACGCCTATCATACAGATGGCTTACGGATGCTAGACGAGAAAATAATCGCTCACATGACATATGGAATACCAAACGAATTTCACTTATCCTACTTTTCTGGATGAGAATGGGACCGATTTTTTTTTTATACCCAATTGGGAGCGATCCCTAACAGTCAGTGAGGTACACATCGTTAGGTTTCAGCTACTCTTCCTAACGCCAATCACTTGACATCAGTTTGAGTAGACTAGATGCTCAACCACTTCTCTCAATAGAAGATTTCCTCAGGGGCGGACAACTCTTTAAAAGATGTATTACCATCTCAGACATTTATGGCATATCTAAAAAAAACATAGCCAAGTCTTACACCTCTATGAATGGAAAAGCGTCAGCGCATGCATGTCTTTCTCTGGCCACTTTTATCAGAATTCTGAAGGTAGCTGAGCAATGAGCATTCTTAGGACCTCAGTCAATCAGACACTTAAATACCCTCAGGCACTTATTATATACCCTTTGGTTATGCCATAAATATCTGAGCTAGGAATACAGCTTTCACAAATTCTATATGTAAACTGAAAATATTCAATGGTGTTAACCAGGGACTTTAATAGTAAGTAATAGCAATAAAAGGTTATATCTATATTCATTTCCCAAAGACCAGAAAAGGTATACAGATGTAGAGTAAGTTCATCTGAAAACTCTCAGGCTGGATAATGCTATTTACCTGCAGATATAGGGTTAATCTGCAGGGTAATAGCGTCATGAAGGTGCTCAGGTGCCATACTGAAAGTGCGCCACCTGGAAGAAATTATGTTTATTCCTCCCAGGAGCCACTGGCTTCAAGCTTTGTAGGCATGCGAGCATAGGTACAGTCATTACTCACAGCATTGTGTGTGGTGACTATAAGCACGCCCCGGCACTTTGACTGACAGCCAGCTCCGCACAAATGCACTTCTGAGACAGCCATCAGTCAAAGTGCCATGGTGTGCTTAAAGTCGCCCTTCACTACTGTGAGCTGTGACTGTAACCATGCCAGAGGGCCTACATAGCTAAAAGCCGGCGGATTCCAGGTGGAGTAAAGTTAATTTTCTCCTTGGTGCTGTACTTTCAGTGGAGCAGCCAAGCACCTTCCTAACTCTATTAATCTGCAGGCTAATAATGTTATCTGACAAGACTGTTTCTCTTTAATCTTCCATATTATGCTAAATGCCTTTGATAAAAGTTTGTTTGGGTTTTCTTATCTGTGGATTTTCTTCATCTCATTACTGTTATTAGGAAAATACCGAAAATGCGCATGTCATAAATGCACCAAACATGACTTGTGATAATTTAGCTTCCAAAGCAATAAAAGGGAACTGTTAGCAGGTTTTTTCTATGTATTCTGAAGGCAGCCTGCTATAGGAGTTAACACAGAGATTTCAGCAATGCATCTCATATCACTGTGTGCAGCTGTTTACCTGCAGTGTTTGTATTAGCTTCAGGAGATTATCATTGCTAGGCTAGGTCAGCTAGAGTTCAGCTTGTCCAGCACTCCCCCTGATGTAATTAAAAGCTCACTTTTTTTTAGACATTGCTAAATCTAAAACCTTTGATTGGTCAAAACAGCTGCACCCAGTAAAGTAAGTGATGCATCGTTAGATTCAGAGTCTCTTTGCCTACATCATGCTGTTTTCAGATGAGGTAGCAAAAACCTGCTGACAAATTCCCTTTAATCTTATTCTGATTTAGCCAGAGATTTCTGTCTTTTTATCTTGAAGTTTCCAAAAAGTGCCATTGTATCCATTGGTACACGATTATTGCGCAAAAGAAACAAAAATACATTGCTGTATAGTAGCATCTGGGTAAGTCAAGTGTAATTCTTCTTGAAGAAATTC
This sequence comes from Anomaloglossus baeobatrachus, assembly GCF_048569485.1. Lineage (NCBI taxonomy): Eukaryota > Metazoa > Chordata > Amphibia > Anura > Aromobatidae > Anomaloglossus > Anomaloglossus baeobatrachus. The sequence continues at coordinate 300,879,222 of NC_134357.1, read as the reverse complement.
AACTTATTTTTATTAAGATATTAAAAGGAACAACCCTAGGTGTAAACTGGTGGAAGATCTTGCATTACATTACAGTACATTTAAAGGCTATGCAACCATGTATGTTATTACTCAAATGAATCTAAAATAAACATTAGGCAACTATGTAAAAATCCTTAAAGGAGTTGTCCGATACCTATAATGCAATTCTAGACATCTATCTTTACGCTTTAGCCACTTTTGTAATTAGCTTTGTTCTAAAATTCCCTACTATTATCCTTATTCCTCTAATTGCTTTATCTATTTTTTTCTTTACTGCCTGTGATGTTTTGTTGGAGGAAAGTTTTAAATGGAATATCATAGGAAGATGGTCCTGAAGTCACTTATCTGCAACTTATATTATTCCCCTTGGAAAAAAAATGGCATGAGGGGACACTGCGGTCACATACCATAGCTTTCCTCACCGTTGTTCCCTGGAAATGTCCTGTTTCCATTGAGAAGATGGAAAAGTGACCGCAGCTTCTGTTTCTGCCATCTGCATCTTCAGTCGCCACCATGCGCATATTCAGTGGCCATGGCCTCACTTCTGTCACCACAGTCCCTGCTTCTGACTCTGCTGCCTCTTTCCCTGAAAAGAATCTTCATCAGGGTGCGGTGACAGAAGCAGGGTGAGTGACATCAGCTGGACCATCCTCCTGTGATGTAAAGGAAAAAGAGCACATCCAGTTATTAGCAGGATATGGAGAATAGTAGGGAATTTTATATTCAAGCATATTACAAAAGTAGTTAGGGCTTAAAGTAAGACATATACAGTTAGGTTCAGATATATTTCGACACTGACACAAATTTATTTTTTTTTTTACCTGTTTAATGAAACACATTCAAGTTATAGTTATATAATGGACATGGTGATAGTCCTGACTTTTAGCTTTCATTTGAGGGTATCACATTAAAATTGGGTGAAGGGTTTAGGAGTTTGAGCTCCTTTACATGTGCTACTCGGGTTTTAAAGGGCCCAAAAGTAATTGGACAATGACTCTCAGGCTGTTGCATGGGCAATTCCTTTGTTATTTTATTCTCAATTAAGCACATAAAAGTCCTGGAGTTGATTTGAGGTGTGGTGCTTTCATTTTGAAGTTTTGGCTGAAAAGTAAACATGCGGTTAAGGGAACTTTCCATGCAGGTGAAACAAGCCTTCCTTCTTCTGAGAAATTGCTACAATATTAGGAGTGGCTAAATCTACAGTTTGGTACATCCTGAGAAAGAAAGTAAGCACTGGTGACCTCAACAATGCAAAAAGACCTGGACGCCAACAGAAGACAACAGTGGTGGATGATCGCAGAATAATTACCATGGTGAAGAAAAACCCCTTCACAATATCCAACAAGTGAACAACACTGTCCAGGATGTAGGTGTATCAATATCCACATCTATCATAAAGAGAAGACTGCAAGAAAGAAAATACATAGGGTTCACTGCATGGTGCAAGACACTCATAAGCCTCAAGAATAAGAAGGCGAAATTGGACTTTGCTAAAAAAAAATCTTTAAAAAGCAGCACAGTTCAGGAAGAGCATTCTTTGGACAGATGAAACCAAGATCAACCTCTACTAGAATGATGGAAAGAAAAAAGTAAGGAGAAAGCATGGTACAGCTCATGATCCAAAGCATACCACATCATCTGTAAAGCACGATGGAGGCAGTGTGATGGCCGGGCATTCATGGCTGCCAGTGGTACTGGGTCCCTAGTGTTTATTGATGATGTGACACAGGACAGAAGCAGCCGGATGAATTCTGGTGTTTTCAGAGACATACTGTGCCCTCAAATTCAGCCAAATGCAGCCAAACTGATTGGTCTGCGTTTCATAATACAGATGGACAATGACCCAACACATAAAGCCAAAGCAACCCAGGAATTTTTATTAAAGCAAAGAAGTGATCTCAACCCAATAGAGATGCTTATTAATTGTTAAATACTAAACTTCAGACAGAAAGGCCCACAAACAAACAGCGACTGAAAACCGCTGCAGTAAAGGCCAGGAGAGCATTAAAAAGGAGGAACCACAGCGTCTGGTGATAGCCATCAGTTCAAGACTTCAGGCAGTCATTGCCAACAAAGGGTTTTCAACCATGTATTAGAAATTAACATTTTATTTCCAAATATTAAATTTTAAATATTAAATTTGTCCAATTACTTTTGAGCCCCTGAAATGAAGGGATTGAGTTTAGAAAATGCTTTAGTTCCTCACATTTTATACAATCATTTTGTACAACCCACTGAATTAAAGCTGAAAGCCTGAACATCAACTGCATCTGAATTATTTTGTTCAAAATCCATTGTGGTAATGTACAGAACAAAAATGTGAAAAATGTTGTCTCTGTCCAACTGGATCTAACGGTATAAAGGACATTATAAGTATCAGACAACGCCTTCAACTAAAAATATCCTATTGCTTAGTGTCTACAGCTCCTATGCAGATCTTTATGTCCCCATGATCACTTCATAGAAACCCTGTGTAGTCCAATTCTACAGATATTGTGTCTTTATTCTTTTCACCAGTTACTAGTAACCTACAGAAGATATACTGTCAAGTCGTGGAGAATAGATTTAATGGATCATTACTGCAGGATCACACTATGGATGGATGCTTTGCTTATAATTTATGTACTAGCGTAACCAACGCTTGCTAGCTCTTCCAGAATATCTAGGAATCTCTCAGAATAAGTGCTTAATCCTTCCAAAATCCATAGAACGAAATTCCAGAAGATTTCTTCCTTGGAGATCGTGTAGAAGAAGCATAGTGGGGAAGGGTAATAGGTGAAGAGAGGCAGTGGGTGAGCATGGCGTATCAAAGAGATCATGGATTTCCATACAAATGTTCGCCTTCGCTTCTAAGCTCTATTTTGGCCATTTTTACCAGAAATCTTAAGGAGCTGTTACACACAAAATGATAGGATATTTGCAATTAACAATATTTACAAAGCAAGTTCATTTTTATTTTGTTTTACTTGCATGGAGAAATAAAAATTGTATATCTAGGCCTCAAAGTAACACGTTCTGGTTTCTCAGAAGTCTATATTCTTTAGGTGAGGCTTTAAGACATTTTAAGGAGAGACTCGATTTTGCTGACTAAATACAAAATGCATTAGCTGAGGAAGAAGATTTTACTCTTCTTTTTGGAAAATAAATGCATTAATCCAGCCAGTTACCGTGCCTTTTATGTTCCAGGCTCACTGAGATATCCTTTAACTCTTACTATGTTGTTCCAAAAAAAAACACAAATTTTTCTTTTATGCCAAAGAGCAAAAAAACAACTTGTCTAGTCCGGTAGCAATAGTGCTAAAATCTAGATAAAGATGAGGCTCAGTCACCTACACATAGATACTTATTTTTATACCTATAGTTAATTTAACATTTTTTGTTTATTAACATTATATATCATTGATGTGTTTCAATAGTTGACACTGGAGATTTAAAGTATCACAAGCAATAAAAAAGAAGTAATAATTGTAGTTCAAGGTTTGATCAAGGTCATGCAAACTATGTGACTGCTACGGGGCATGGACCAAGTCAATTTTATAAACTTTGCTATTAAGTGGAAAAATTCCCCGCCCCTGAGGAACTGCAAAGAAAGAAATAAAGGGATTAGTGAACTGACCCAAAAATCAAGGAAAGGGTATAGAGGGAGAAACAAACAGTTGTTCATCCTTTCTGTCCTGGGAGGGAAAAATATCACTAAAATCGGCCGCCCGTTTTTTTTTCTGCATAAACCACTATTTGAGGTTCCCTTACATCTTACTAGACACAAATATCAAAAAGATAAAAATGTATTTTTATAACTAATCCCTAATCTATTTTTTGTTATTTCAAAGAGAATTATCTGTGGTGTATTTTAATTTCTGCTCCCTGTGAACACAAGTGATACGTAATCCATTACTCAGAAGTTTCCTCAATAGCTTATTCAGTATATCAAGTAACTGACTGATTATACACCCATCATAATTATGCAGCCGCTAATTGGCCAATAATCATGATTAATGAAAGTTTCAGGGTTATTAACTGAGGTGAATATTATGGTCATAAAAAAATGATGTGCCATTTATATCACACAGCAAGCCGAGAGACAACTATAAATTGTGTTCATAGAGCGTCTTTCATTATGAAATTCGAGTGTAGGTTAAAGGGAATCTGTCATAAGGTTTTTGCTATGTAAGCTGAAGTCAGCATGCTGCAAGGGTTAACACAGAGAATTCAGGAATGCCTGTCTTGTTATAGTCCAATCTGCTGTTTATTTGCTATGTTAGTTTAAGCAGCAGGATTCTTATTATTGCAGGACTACACTGTCACGCAACACACCCCGTCCTCTGATTGACACCTCACTGTTAATGTACAATCTCTATAGAGAGGATGGCGTAAGCAGGGTCAGCTCTCTGGACTCTGCTACATGACTAAACCTAAAAATTCTTATTGTGTCAGAACGGCTACACCCAGTAATCTAAGTGATACATCATTGGAATCAGGATATCTTTGCTTACATCATGCTGCTCTCAGATGAGGTAGCAAAAACCTGCTGACCGATTCCCTTTAAGATGCATTAGATTCCTTCTTTATTGCCTTGCCTTATAAAGATATGTTTGCCTATTTCACAGGCTTAGCTAACTGAGAGCTGAAGACCCATGTGCCATGAATGTGAACTGGTAGATGCCACAGGCACAAGCTGAATCTAAAGGGGTTATCTTGTTTGGAAAAAAAAAAAAAATTCCAAAGAACTATGTGGGTGTTTCAGTCGATAGAGGGGCGTCATTTCTTTTAGGCTTTCCTTGATAACCTACACCAGAAATGGGCTGGTCTCTTTATTTCTAGGGGACCCAGCACATTCATACATTACCATGCACATCCTGTTGATCTCCCATGGCACCATGCAGTGCTTTATTTATCCTGTGGGGGCACTGCAGAGAAATTGAACATTTGCTGTCCGGATCCCCTGCAGATTAAACCTCATTGATGATGGAATGAAGTTGTGGGTATGTCAAACATTATGAAAAGCATTCTGTGCTCTTTCATGGGAACATTAGATGTGGTGTATACCATTTCAGTGGAGTAATGCCAAGCTAGCCCCTAGCAGAGACAGGGCGGGGTATATTGATTGGGTCACTGAACTACACATACATGTATGTAGGTTAGCATACGGGGCTTTTTTTGGAGTCCAAGACAAATCTTTAGTGAAAATAAAGCCTCAGTGTGCTCCAGAATATTATTCTAAAAGCAGTTATTAGGTACAATGGATGAATGTATGGCTGTGAATGATGTATGCTACAGCAGAAAACTACATATTACTATGTCAGGCAGCTGTCAAGTAAGAAGGCAGTTATCTGACGATGAAATAGATCTGCTATTTGTCACAGAGCCTATTATTTACTGGTACAGAAACTGTTACCTTCGTGTCTGACAACTTACAAATATATTTCATCCATAGTCTCTATGATAAAGTGAAACCTAAATGGTGTGACACCGAATATGTACTATTTTGTGAAGGCTCAAATCTATGTGTAAAAGGTCAAGTATGGGAAGAAATATGCAAGTATCGTCGTTAGTACTATGCAAAATATTTATATGCAGTCTAAAGCACAACCACAGGCAAAAATGTAAAGTCATAAGGCCAACCCATGAGGAACTGCCTGAAAGACATAGACTCCCTTAGATTTACTCATGGTAACACACCAACTTACAACTCTATGTAGATAGAACATACATATATATATATATATATATATATATATATATATATAATGTTTAGCGCAGCAGAACAGCAGGTTGGTTAATTGTTACCATTTCTTACTGGGTTATTAAGAGCAAGGAATAGATTTATTAATGAGGCTAAAGCGTTCAATGAAAAACAATTCAATTATAGTTATAGTCAAAAGGGTATTTTGCCAGGATCATGTCGTACACAATATATATATGCTCATGTGAATATCCCTGACATTCGGTGTCTCTGCCTAGTTGCAGTATAATCCAGTTCAAGAAATAGAAGGTCCAGCTCCACGAACTTGTCACACAAGTCCTAAAAATAGATAAAAAGAACCAAATCAAATGAGTCAAAAATATTAGATTGTCTTTTTTTTATTGAGGAAAATTATCCAATATCACATGTCTCTGAGTGACTAAAGTATGTTATTATTATTAATTAATATTATGAATAATTATTATAGCGCCATTTATTCCATGGCGCTTTTCATGTGAAAGGGGTATACAAAATAGGACAGGTACTATAATCATAAATAATACAAGACACAGACAGGTACAGGAGGATAGAGGTCCCTGCCCGCGAGGGCTCACAGACGTATGTGAACCATTTGGATTAGCAGATAGATATTTTGAAGATGAAAGTAGAGTTTTGTGTTTTCAATAAATGGGATGACAATCTGCTGTGAGTGGATGACCTGTTTTATTTAAAGAGCAGGGATTTATCAAAAGCTAAGCTTCATAACAGTTTGTGGAAGTGAATGGTGGCTCGAACAAAGGAGATTTCTGAGGACATCAGAAAAAGAGTTTTTGATGCTCATTAGGCTAAAGAGTTCCATAAATATCTGTAAAGCTTTTGGACTGCACCAATCTACAGAGAGACTGTGTACAAATGGAGGAAAATCAAGACCATTATTACCCTCCCTAGTATTAGTCAAACAGCAAAGATCACTCAAAGAGCAAGGGAGTACCCTAGTCCACAATGTCACAAAAGAAGCCATGGTAATCTCTAAGCAAATAAAGGCCTACTCACAGTAGCTAATGTTAACCCTTGTCTGGTACCAGGAAAAATATTTACTAATTGTATCAATCTACGTGGGGTCACATGGACCCCACGGTACCAGACAAGGATTAATGTTCATGAGTCCTTCTTAAGGAAGATAGTGAAGAAACAACAATATACATAACATGGTCGCCACTGTTCTACAAAATGAACATTGTTGCTCTTCTGCAATTTTCTAAAGATCACCTGGAAGAATGTTTTGGTGACAAATGAGATGAAAATAGACTTTTTTGGTTTACATGGGAAGCATAAAATTTAGAAAAAGAAAACCACTATTACAACATAAAATCATTGATGAGACAATTAAATTTAAAATTCTAAAAAGAGAATGTTAGGACATCTGCCCATGGACAGAATCTCAAGAGAACGTGGGTCATGCCACAAGACAGTGTAACGGGGGCAGGGGGCGCCTCAGGGGGTGTAGTTGGGTCCCCTCGCCTTGTGGGCCGCAGGCTGAACCCCGGCTTGGCCGTTACTTGCAAAACAGGTGTGTTGTTGGGGCAGAGTGTGGATGTATGGGGCCCATTCATGACAGCGTTCTTTCTGTGCTCTCCAGCTCCTTCTTCACTTTCAGGAAAGAGACAATTGCAGGCAGCGGGTAAACCAAACACCATTTTATTAAACAAAGCTTCCATCTTTCTGTTTGCAGCAGGCTTACTTTAGTACGTTACAAGTTACAAGTCCTTTTCTACGAAAACGGTTTCCTTTTTCTCTACGGGCACTTTCCTTTGCCTGCAGGGGCCAATTGTTATCCCCCTAGCAGTGGTACTCCTATCCCGATTTTAGTCCAGCCCTTTCCCAGGGATTTGTATTGAACTAGGGGACGGCTCCAGTACTCACTACCGGCTCCGGATTAGCTCCAACTTCTCCGCTCCACTGCCACAGCACCCACTCCTGCACTCTGCCCCGGCACTTCTCCTCAGCTCTCTCCCATGTTACATCTCACAGCACACTGCCCAGCATTCAGAGCCCAACCCCCTTCTCTTCCCTCCTAGGCTGCCCTGCTCCTTCCTTCCCTGTCACTGTTACCAGGGGAACCACTCACTACACTGGCACCTGGGGGGGGGAGAACCGTACATAACACATAACATGGTACAATGTGCCACCATACTCCTGTGGCGTCTTCAGGGGGGGATTCTCTTTCCCAGTTCGGGGGTCCGACTACCCCTTACATTCCTCCCCTCTTTAACCTCAGCCTCCTGGCGAGGTTCGTACCTGCAAAACAACACATGTAGGAAAACACACAGACTGGCACACAAGTTTGGTGCCCGGAGTCCCTCCAGGGAAGCTCCCGGTCTTAGTCGCACATCTGCCCGGAGGCCCTCCTCAGGCGCTCCCGGTCTTAGCTGACCTTCTGCCCGGAGGCTATTTCCAAGCGCTCCCGGTCTTTGGGTGGGCAGAAAACAACAGGACAACAAGATTCCTTCTTAACAGTCACGGAAGGAGTCCACGCACAGTTCTGCATTAAGCTCCTCCCGGGTTCAGTACTTTTAACGTTACTGTAACTGGAAACATTCACCGGCTTTCAACAGTACCGGTTTTCAACGGCAAACAAATCACTCTCTTCCGGACGATTACCTCTGGTTCTGGGATATCTTGCCAGTACGGGGCCTTAACTCCTGAGGGGGGCAGAGAGCCTACCTTAACAGACGCGGGCGCCTCCGGAATCTGTACGGATGCTCCTGGTGGCCCGCTCCCCAGAGTCAGCCGGGACTTGTAGGTGGCCCGGACGTCCGTCGTCGTTTCCCCAGTAACGGCATCCCATGAGGTAAAAAACGTGACCTTCGCTGGTTTCTCCGAGACTCCAGTCACGGCCGGTATCATGCTTGCTGGCAACGTGATGGTGGGTAACTCTCCCACCGAGCTCTCCATCGGACGTCCACTTCCGCGTCCTACGGGCACCAGCGCGCCCGCTACGGCTTGCTTGTCTGTCCTGGCCTCCATTTTGTGTAGCACAGGTAACTGGAACTGTTGCTTCTGCTGCTGGGATTGCAATGGCGCCGGGGAAGGTGGAGGCGGTTCTTCTTTTCCCGCTTTAGCACACACTCCGCCCCCGGCTTCACCCACCAGGTCTGCATAGCGTTGGCGACGCCTTTTCTTTCTTGCGGCGCCGCCCACGTCTCTAGACCTCTGCAGCTTCTTGGGGCAAGTACCTCCCCTCTTTGGGCGGCGCACTCCGAGCTTCTTCCTCCCAGGCCAGCCCAGCGCTTTTCGTTTGGCGCCAACTTTTCGCGCCTCCACTGAGTCCATGAGGACGGCCGCCATCTTGCCGCCATCTTGTGGCCCCTTCAGCATGTCAGGCACCACTTGATCTTCCTCACAGTCTCTGGTCAGGGTTTCTTGCATGCAGGCTTGATCCTGCCAACTACGCCAAAATGTAACGGGGGCAGGGGGCGCCTCAGGGGGTGTAGTTGGGTCCCCTCGCCTTGTGGGCCGCAGGCTGAACCCCGGCTTGGCCGTTACTTGCAAAACAGGTGTGTTGTTGGGGCAGAGTGTGGATGTATGGGGCCCATTCATGACAGCGTTCTTTCTGTGCTCTCCAGCTCCTTCTTCACTTTCAGGAAAGAGACAATTGCAGGCAGCGGGTAAACCAAACACCATTTTATTAAACAAAGCTTCCATCTTTCTGTTTGCAGCAGGCTTACTTTAGTACGTTACAAGTTACAAGTCCTTTTCTACGAAAACGGTTTCCTTTTTCTCTACGGGCACTTTCCTTTGCCTGCAGGGGCCAATTGTTATCCCCCTAGCAGTGGTACTCCTATCCTGATTTTAGTCCAGCCCTTTCCCAGGGATTTGTATTGAACTAGGGGACGGCTCCAGTACTCACTACCGGCTCCGGATTAGCTCCAACTTCTCCGCTCCACTGCCACAGCACCCACTCCTGCACTCTGTCCCGGCACTTCTCCTCAGCTCTCTCCCATGTTACATCTCACAGCACACTGCCCAGCATTCAGAGCCCAACCCCCTTCTCTTCCCTCCTAGGCTGCCCTGCCCCTTCCTTCCCTGTCACTGTTACCAGGGGAACCACTCACTACACTGGCACCTGGGGGGGGGGGAGAACCGTACATAACACATAACATGGTACAATGTGCCACCATACTCCTGTGGCGTCTTCAGGGGGGGATTCTCTTTCCCAGTTCGGGGGTCCGACTACCCCTTACATTCCTCCCCTCTTTAACCTCAGCCTCCTGGCGAGGTTCGTACCTGCAAAACAACACATGTAGGAAAACACACAGACTGGCACACAAGTTTGGTGCCCGGAGTCCCTCCAGGGAAGCTCCCGGTCTTAGTCGCACATCTGCCCGGAGGCCCTCCTCAGGCGCTCCCGGTCTTAGCTGACCTTCTGCCCGGAGGCTATTTCCAAGCGCTCCCGGTCTTTGGGTGGGCAGAAAACAACAGGACAACAAGATTCCTTCTTAACAGTCACGGAAGGAGTCCACGCACAGTTCTGCATTAAGCTCCTCCCGGGTTCAGTACTTTTAACGTTACTGTAACTGGAAACATTCACCGGCTTTCAACAGTACCGGTTTTCAACGGCAAACAAATCACTCTCTTCCGGACGATTACCTCTGGTTCTGGGATATCTTGCCAGTACGGGGCCTTAACTCCTGAGGGGGGCAGAGAGCCTACCTTAACAGACGCGGGCGCCTCCGGAATCTGTACGGATGCTCCTGGTGGCCCGCTCCCCAGAGTCAGCCGGGACTTGTAGGTGGCCCGGACGTCCGTCGTCGTTTCCCCAGTAACGGCATCCCATGAGGTAAAAAACGTGACCTTCGCTGGTTTCTCCGAGACTCCAGTCACGGCCGGTATCATGCTTGCTGGCAACGTGATGGTGGGTAACTCTCCCACCGAGCTCTCCATCGGACGTCCACTTCCGCGTCCTACGGGCACCAGCGCGCCCGCTACGGCTTGCTTGTCTGTCCTGGCCTCCATTTTGTGTAGCACAGGTAACTGGAACTGTTGCTTCTGCTGCTGGGATTGCAATGGCGCCGGGGAAGGTGGAGGCGGTTCTTCTTTTCCCGCTTTAGCACACACTCCGCCCCCGGCTTCACCCACCAGGTCTGCATAGCGTTGGCGACGCCTTTTCTTTCTTGCGGCGCCGCCCACGTCTCTAGACCTCTGCAGCTTCTTGGGGCAAGTACCTCCCCTCTTTGGGCGGCGCACTCTGAGCTTCTTCCTCCCAGGCCAGCCCAGCGCTTTTCGTTTGGCGCCAACATTTCGCGCCTCCACTGAGTCCATGAGGACGGCCGCCATCTTGCCGCCATCTTGTGGCCCCTTCAGCATGTCAGGCACCACTTGATCTTCCTCACAGTCTCTGGTCAGGGTTTCTTGCATGCAGGCTTGATCCTGCCAACTACGCCAAAATGTAACGGGGGCAGGGGGCGCCTCAGGGGGTGTAGTTGGGTCCCCTCGCCTTGTGGGCCGCAGGCTGAACCCCGGCTTGGCCGTTACTTGCAAAACAGGTGTGTTGTTGGGGCAGAGTGTGGATGTATGGGGCCCATTCATGACAGCGTTCTTTCTGTGCTCTCCAGCTCCTTCTTCACTTTCAGGAAAGAGACAATTGCAGGCAGCGGGTAAACCAAACACCATTTTATTAAACAAAGCTTCCATCTTTCTGTTTGCAGCAGGCTTACTTTAGTACGTTACAAGTTACAAGTCCTTTTCTACGAAAACGGTTTCCTTTTTCTCTACGGGCACTTTCCTTTGCCTGCAGGGGCCAATTGTTATCCCCCTAGCAGTGGTACTCCTACCCCGATTTTAGTCCAGCCCTTTCCCAGGGATTTGTATTGAACTAGGGGACGGCTCCAGTACTCACTACCGGCTCCGGATTAGCTCCAACTTCTCCGCTCCACTGCCACAGCACCCACTCCTGCACTCTGCCCCGGCACTTCTCCTCAGCTCTCTCCCATGTTACATCTCACAGCACACTGCCCAGCATTCAGAGCCCAACCCCCTTCTCTTCCCTCCTAGGCTGCCCTGCCCCTTCCTTCCCTGTCACTGTTACCAGGGGAACCACTCACTACACTGGCACCTGGGGGGGGAGAACCGTACATAACATGGTACAATGTGCCACCATACTCCTGTGGCGTCTTCAGGGGGGGATTCTCTTTCCCAGTTCGGGGGTCCGACTACCCCTTACAACAGCAACATAAAGCACACAAGTAATTCTACCAAAGAATGGTTAAAGAATGTTGATACTGAAAACAACGGTTCCCATACTTTTGTCTCTCACAGACATATGCGTTTATACCATTTTCCTCACTTAGAAAATGATAAAATCTAATATTATTGACTTGTTTGTTTAATATGGTTCTTTTTATCTACTTTTAGGACTTGAAAACGTGTGGAAATCTGATGTAGTTTTAGGTCAAATTTATGCAGAAATATGGAAAATTCTAAAGCATTACAACTTTTCACATACCACTTTAACTAACCCCCAAATGTTATAACTGCCTACAGGTACTCTACAACTGGAAGCTGTATTCATCACTCCAACTTTGATTGACGTTGGCTATTTAATCAACAAATCTGAAATGTAGCAGATGGTTCTCTGGTCATGTAAATATTAAAGACCTATGCAAAGAACAGGTCATCAATATTAGATCAGTGGTGGTCCAACAGCCTAGATCAAAACTCCAGTGGCTGACAGATGGAGCAGCATTGCCCACCTCCATTCAATGTGTAGCAGGCGCTGCCGAGTACTACAGATCAGCTCCTATTTAATAGAATAGAAGCTGATGAGCAATTCCTACATCTTGGGGTTTCTTTGTGACCTGGATTCAATCACAGAGTGATTCATGAACACTGCAGTCAGTGTTAGAGGGGCTTTTCACGTTGCGACATTGCTTCCGAAATATCGTCGGGGTCACGTCGTTCGTGAAGCACATCCGGCGGCGGTAACGACATTGCAACGTGTAAATCCTAGGTGTGCTGATAAACGATCGCAAAAGCATCGAAAATCGGTGATCTGTGTAGAGTCGCTCATTTTCACAATGTCGGCTCGACCGCAGGTACGATATTGTTTGTCGTTCCTGCAGCTCCACACATCGCTGTGTGTAAACACGCAGGAGCGACAAACATCTTCTTACCTGCGTCCCGACGGCAATGAGGAAGGAAGGAGGTGGGTGGGATGTTATGTCCCGCTCATCTCCGCCCCTCAGCTTCTATTGGCCGGCCGCTTAGTGACGTCGCGGTGACGCCGAATGCACCTCTCCCTTGAAGGAGGGATAGTTCGGCAGTCACAGCGACGTTGCCGAGCAGGTATGTGCGTGTGACGCTGCCATAGCGATAATGCTCGATACGGCAGCAATCACCACATATTGCATGTGCGACGGGGGCGGGTACTATTGTGCTCGGCATCGCTAGCCGATGCTAGCGATGTCGCAGCGTGTAAAGTACCCCATACTCTAAGGCTGCTTTCACACATCAGTTTTTTTGTATCAAGCTCAATCCGGCTCAAAAATCTATGCAACGGATGCGGCGAAAAAAACGGATCCGTTGTATAAGTTTTTCCATGCGGCCCATCCGTTTTTTGATGGATCCAGTATGATACTGAGCATGCGCAGTTGAAAAAAACGCATCCGGCCGCCGCAGGACACTGCATCCGGCGTCCATAGGCTTCCATTGTAAATCATGCCACAGACAAAAAACGCTGCAAGCAACGTTTCATGCGGCCACCGCATCGGCTAATTATGCCGCATCCGGCAAAAAATGGATGCAACACAAGGCCATGTGGCACAATCCGGCGCTAATGCAAGTCTATGAGGAAAAAACACATCCGGCGGCAAAAAAGGGTTGCGTTTTTTCTGCAAAGCGCCAGATTGTGCCTGATTGCAAAAAACTCATGTGTGAAAGCAGCCTTAAGCCTGATTTACACGGGACGACTGATTGTGCGATTTCACAATCGATCGTACCCGCCCCCGTCGTTTTTGCGTCACGGGCAAATCGCTGCCCGTGGCGCACAAACTCGTTTAACCCCCGTCACACGTGCTTACCTTCTGGACGACCTCGCTGTTGGCAACGAACGTCCACTTCCTGAAGTGGGAGGGACGTTCGGCGTCACAGTGATGTCACACAGCCGCCGGCCAACAGAAGTGGAGGGGCGGAGATGAGCGGGACGTAAACATCCTGCCTACCTCCTTACTTCCGCATAGCCGGCGGGTGCCGCGGGACGGAGGTAAGCTGCTGTTCATCGTTCCCGGTGTGTCACACAGAGCGGCATGTGCTACCCCGGGAACAATGAGCAACCGGCGCCATTTTATTTAAACGACATTATGAAACCGAGCGACGAGTACACGACTCACGATTTGTGAGCGATACTGTGTCGCTCGAAGGTGTCACACAGCCCGACGTCGCAAGCGATGCCGGATGTGCGTCACAAAAACCGTGACCCCGACGATCTATCGCACGATAGTTCGTCTCGTGTAAAGCACCCTTTAGTCTATAGCAAATTATTGTAAAGTCTACAGCGTTTTTGATTTCCTGACATTTGTGTGGCATTTTTAGGGATTGGCTAGGTAGAATATGGCAATCAAAAAACAACATAATTAAAGCACATTTTAAAAATGCTGTAAAAAACCCTTAAATGTCATGGCACGTGGGTTTTTTTGCACTGAAAAATAGTGTACATGAAGGAACTCTAATAGTGTCCTGTTAAAGGGGTTATCCACTACTTAGACATTGATGACCTATCCTCAGGATAGGTCATCAATGTCTGATTGGCTGGGGTCCAACAAGCCACACCCCTTCCGATCAGCTGATCCCAGTCCCGGCGGTGGCAGCATGTCAAAATAGTGGACAACCCCTTTAAGATGGGTTTCCCATGCTACCATATATAATTTTGAAATAAGGACAGTATGTTGCAAAAATGCTAGATTCAACACTTTCTGACTACATAGCTAAAGTCATATAAAGGTAGTTCTCCTGGACATGTACCTTTTTGCCTGTGACGTAAAACGTTCTATGCAAATCTCCATATGTAATATCGTACTAAAAGCACATATGAGATTAGAAAAACATGGCTGCTTTTTTTCTGAAGCCCTGCCCCATTTGTCCGTGGGCTGTCTAGTACTTTGGCATTGTCCTTGGAAAAAATCAGCAACTGTTTTTTGTTTTTTTTTAATCTCTTACAGATGTTCTAACTCTGAATTGTACAGGGTAAATGGATTGTCTTGCGTTTCATATATTCTCTGTTGCATTGAACAAAAAAACAAATACAGTCATGGCTGAAAGTGTTGAAACCCTTGAAATTGTTCCAGAAAATGAAGTATTTCTCCCAGAAAATTATTGCAATTACACAGGTTTATTTCCTTTGTTTGTATTGGAGCAACACAAGAAAATAAACTGAGGGAAAAAAAGGCAAATTGGACATAATTTCACACAAAACCCAAAAAATGTTCGCAACCTCAACATAATATTTGGTTGCGCACCCTTTTCAATCAATCGCTTCCTATAACCATCAACAAGCTTCTTATACCTCTCAACTGGAACTTTGGATCACTTTTCTTTTGCAAACTGCTCCAGGCCTCTCATATGTGAAGGTGCATTCTCCCAACAGCAATTTTAAGATCTCTCAACAGGTGTTAAATTGGATTTAGATTCGGACTCGTTGTTGTCCACTTCAGAACTCTCCATCGTTTTGTCTCCATCCATTTCTCTGGGCTTCTTGAAGTATGTGTGGGGTCATTGTCCTTTTGGAAGATCCATGATCTAGGATGCAAACAAAGCTTTCTGACAAAAAAGGACTACATTACGACCCAAAAACCTTTGGAAGTCTTGAGATTTCATGATGTCTAAGGCCTCTGCCACACTCATGGGGAAAATCACGCACGTGCCGCGTGACACGTATTTTCCCCGTGATAACACACGGAGAACCGGTAATTTGCATACTCACGTGGTCCTTGCTGCTGTCCAGGGTTCTGATCTTCGGCTCCAGCCCCGCCCACTCCCCGCTGATGCTGCTTCCAGCCGAGCGGAGGGGCGGAGATTAGAGCCCGTGACAGCACGCCCACCTCCATAACACACATAACGAGCAGCGGCCGGCAGCAACTGTTTGGAGCGGAAGCTTCTGTCGGGCTGGTGGAGGTGAGTATGTGTTTTTTTATTTTAAAATAATGACACGTGTTTCTCCGGCGCGTGTCACACGGGACCGCATCCACACTACATCCGTGTGGTACAGGTGAGGGCCGTGTGAAACTCGTGCTGCAGGAGAACCCATGGATATGTCGGCGTGAGGAACACACGGACACACAGAAGTACGGAACGGACACACGTTCCGTTCCAAAATACTTACGTGTGTCCAAACCATTCTGAAATCATATGTCCACGTGTGTACGTGCCTCTGGTACGTGAAAAAACTGCCAAACATGTACCGGAGGCACGAACGTGTGACATAGGCCTTACACATAGTCAAGGCACCCAGTGCCAGAGGCAGCAGATCAACTTCAAAACATCTTGAATATCCCCCATATTTGACTGTGGGTACTTTGTTCTTTACTTTGTAGGCCACATTCCATTTTCAGTAGATAGAATGATGTACTTTACCAAAAAGCTCTATCTTGGTCTCATTAGTCCACAAGATGCTGTCACAGAAGGATTTTGGCTTATTCACGTATATTTTGGCAAACTGCAGTCTAACTTTTTATCTCTCTGTGTCAGCAGTGGGGTCCTCCTAAAGTTGTCCCATGGCATTTCATTTCATGCAAATGTGGACTGATAGTTTGTGCTTACAATGATGTACCCTGAGCCTGCAGGACAGCTTGAATTTCTTTGGAACTTTATTAGGGATGCTTTTTCACCATCTACAGGGTCATGCAACCTTTCAGAAACTTTTCTCTGCCATCCACATCTACGTACATTAGCTACAGTGCCATGGGCTGTAAACTTTTTGATTATATTGTACACTGCGGACAAAGGAGCATCAAGATCTCTGGAGATGGACTTGTAACCTTGAGATTATTGATATTTTTTAACAATTTTATTTTTTAAGTCCTCAGACAGTTCTCTTCCCCTTTCTGTTCTCCATGGTTAGTGTGGCACACACAGACAAACAATGCAAAGACTGAGTCAACTTCTCCCCTTTTTATCTGGTTTCAGGTGTAATTTTCATATTGCCCACACTTGTTTCTTGCCACAGGGGAATTTGAATGAGCATGACATGCTTGAAAAAAAGCTGTTTACCCAAAATTTTGTAAAGGTGCCAACAATTTTGTCAGGTCCATTTTGGGGGTTTTGTGGAAATTGCGTTCAATTTGTCTTTCTTTCTCTGTTTTTTTTTGTGTATTGTTCAAATAGGCACAGAGGAAATAAACGTGTAGAATAAAACACTTGTAAATGCAATAATTTTCTGAGAGAAATACTTAATTTTCTGGAACAATTTCAATGGTGCCAATACTTTCGGCTATAACTGTAACTGTTTAACTATTATAGACATACAGCTATCTGATATGGATCTATGCACTTTCTGCTGTACCATTCATATCAATTAATAGTGTGAGATGCTATCATATTTGTTTTAATTTTCAGAAGATGCACAATATGATCATACATTCTATGCACTGCAAATATTGTAAAAGACCATTTGGCCATCCATGTATTTGCCATTGGTGTGATATATCCATTGTTATTGGTCCTATATGATATAGTAATGTCTCTATAAGGGCTTCCAGGATTCAACTATCTAGAGAAATGGCTTAAGCTTTGGAAATCACATGAACATTTGTCAGAAAGTGGCAGCTTTTACCTTGTTGTATAAGACTCCAATATAATTAATTATACATGAAATCTATGATACAGAATCCTTGTACTGTAGAGAACAGCCTCTACTCTAAAGGAAAAGACTGACGACCTTGAGCCACGTTCACAGATTGTGGGATCCCATTTCTGGTCTTAAATGTACTTGAATAAAGTGATCATAACCCCTCTGTTCATTGACTGTTAACTTTATTAACATTAACTATGGGTCTTATTCTGATTCTGATTCTAAAAAGTTTTCATTACTTCATATAAAGTAATTAAAATGATCTGAATAAGGCGATATTTTTGATCTACAGTGCTACATTGCCCAGTTCTTTAATTTATAGCCAGCACATTCTGACCGGTGTGCAACTTCACAGCCCCATACACAGCAAGCTTCAATGGACTGTGTTCTGCCACATATCTATGGCCAACGTTAATGGAATTTCCGGCTTTCAGTATTGTCTCTATGCCGATGATACTCAGATCTACCTCTCTGTACCTGACATCACCTCCTTACTAACCAAAATCCCACAATGTCTCTCAGCTATTTCAACCTCCTTCTCTGTGCGATTCCTAAAGCTTAACATGGACAAAACAGAATTCATTGTCTTTCCTCCTCCTCATTCAACTCCTCCACCAAGCCTATCCATCAAAGTTGATGGCTGCTCACTCTCTCCAGTCTCACAAGCTCGTTGCCTTGGAGTAACCCTTGACTCTGCTCTATCCTTCAAACCGCACATCCAAGCCCTCTTCACCTCCTGCCGACTACAACTGAAAAATATCTCCCGGATCTGTGCCTTCCTTAACCAAGAATCAGCAAAAACATTAGTCAATGCCCTCATCATCTCCTGCCTCGACTACTGCAACCTCCTGCTCTCTGGCCTCCCTTCGAACACTCTTGCACCCCTCCAATCTATCCTGAACTCTGCAGCCCGCTTAATTCACCTTTCCCCTCACTATTCCCCAGCCTCACCACTCTGCCAATCCCTTCACTGGCTTCCCATTGCCCAAAGACTCCAGTTCAAAACATTAACCATGACCTACAAAGCCATCCACAACCTGTCTCCTTACATCTGTGCAGTAGTTTCCTGGTACCTAGCTGCACGCAACCTCAGATCCTCACAAGATCTCCTTCTCTACTCCTCTCTTATCTCCTCTTCCCACAATCGCATACAAGATTTCTCCCGTGCCTCCTCCATACTCTGGAACACTCTACCCCAGCATATCAGACTCTCTCCTACCGTGAAAAGCTTCAAGAGGAACCTGAAGACCCACCTCTTCCGAAAAGCCTATCGCCGACAGTGACCCTAAGTCCAGTACACCACTGCGCAATCAGCGCTGTCCTCACCTATTGTACCCTCACCCATTCCCTGTAGACTGTGAGCCCTCGCAGGCAGGGTCCTCTCTCCTCCTATACCAGTCTGTTTTGTACTGTTAATGATTGTTGTACTAGTTTTTATGTATATCCTTTTTCACTTGTAAAGCGCCATGGAATTAATGGTTCTATAATAATAAATAATAATAATAAGAAGAAGAATAAAATTGTTAAAATTGCTTGTAAAAATAACAAAACTTTGAAAATTTAAAATAAAAATTTTCTCTGTTCTCAAGAATGGAGGAAATTTTTAGTTCTATAGATTTATGTTCATTGCCTAGTTTACTAGCCAATTCTGAGATCTATTAGAGTGGCCATTTTCCTAAACAGGCAGCACACGCTTGCAAGCTGTTTGCTTTACCGTCTGTAAACACTGCTCAGAAGCTGGCTGGATCTTTCCAATGTTAGAGCCACTGTGCTCCTCTAATGCCGAAGAGGCAAAGCAGCAGCAGAGAGCGCACAGTTCTGAGAAGTGATGCTCACAATACTGCTGGTCTGATCTGTCAGTCTTCTCCGGATAACAGGAAGTCAGGAGGCAGAGGAGCAGTGTGCTCCTGAAGACAGAAGGGTGGAATTAACTTTCAATCTTTTCATCAATTTGTGCTTTTCTGTGGGATCCTGCTACTTTTGTTTCCTATGGGCATCAATGAGCGCTAGTCATCTACTACACTGGTCGGGTTCACGAGTTGTCCTTCTTTGGACCTAGTTTTGGTAGGTACTAACCAGTGGATTCTGAAAACACTCAACAAGACCTGCTTTTTGGAGATGTTCTGACCAACTCAATATGTCTTGTGTCTTAAGCCGCTTTACACACTACAATGTATCTTACAATGTGTCGGCAGGGTCACGTCGTAAGTGACGCACATCCGGCATCGTAAGGTACATTGCAGTGTGTGACAGGTACGTGCGATTGCGAATGAACGGTAAAACGTTCATCGCACGCACGTCGTTCATTCCTCATGAATTGAACGTCAGGTTGTTCATTGTACCCGGGGTAGCACACATCGCAGTGTGTGACACCCCGGGAATGATGAACAGATCTTACCTACGTCCTGTGGCTCCCGGCCAGCAATACGGAAGGAAGGAGGTGGGCGAGATGTTTACGTCCCGTTCATCTCCGTCCCTCCGCTTCTATTGGCCGGCTGCCGCGTGACGTCGATGTGACGCCGAACGTCCCTCCCACTCCAGGAAGTGGACGTTCGCCGCCCACATCGAGGTCGTATGGACAGGTAAGTTCGTGTGACGGGGGTTAATCGTTTGTGCGGCACATTCAACAAAATTGAACATGCCGCACATACGATGGGGGCGGTTACGATCGCATACGATATTGTATGCAGAATCGTAACATGTAAAGCAGGCTTAAGTCACTCAGACCCTTAAGCTTTGCCATTTTTTCTTTTTCTCCAGCAAGAAGAATTGAATATTCACATGCTCCAGGCATCAAACCCTAGGTGCTAGTGTAAATAATAAATGTTATGATTTTGTATATTAAGTTTATTTGTTGTCCAATGTATAGTAGAACTACAAAATGTACATATGTGTCATTGTGAAATATTTTTTAATAAAACTACAAGAATATATGGGTAAAAATAAACATATAATGTTTACAAAATTAGTGTAGAGAAAGACAAATTTGGTAAAAATGGATTTCTGACACCACAAATGTTGGCACCCGCTCCGATTCTTCCCTCTTCCTCAAAATCATTAGCACCCATTTATAAATCAGGAGAGTGATGGACTTGCACCAAGAAGTATTGGGTCCTGTCAGTAACATCCAGCTGACAGCCTCCAGCACCGTGACTATCCAATAGTGTGTGAAAAGAATCCATCTGTTTCCTACTCCAAATGAGCTGGATCTTACAGGGCCCCCACTCCTGTGCATCACTTCTTTTTTCACTTTAAATAGTGACATCTGTCACCCTCTGGCAATTTATAAGTAGGCGAAGTGGTGCATTGGAGGTGAATGGAGTATCATTTGTTCTATGTAACATTATTGTGGTACATAGGGACTACTGCTGCCCTGTGGACCCTAACAGATATCCACTATGTAGGGGTGGCACGGTGGCTCAGTGATTAGCACTGCAGTCTTGCAGCACTTGGGTCCTGGGTTCAAATCGCACCAAGGACACCATCTGCAATGAGTTTGTATGTTCTCCCCATGTTTTCATGGGTTTCCTCCCACAGTCAAAAGACATACAGATAGGGACTCTAGATTGTGAGCCCCAATGGGGACAGTGTTGCCAATGTATGTAAAGCGCTGTGGAATTAATAGCGCTATATAAATGAATAAAATTAATTAAGTTATTATAATTACCATTGTAGGTGATCTCAGCTATGCAGGTATACTTACTGTATGGGTACAATGGTACTTGTACAATACTATATTGGCATATGTACGCAAATGTAGAGGTCACTAGAGTTAGGGACCATCTATGAGGTCACTTTGCCTTGGTTGGGTGACTTTTACGCCTTTTGATAAAAAAATGCTAACTAATAACTCACTTTTTTACATCTATAGCAATAGTGGAATTCATGTACTTGACGTATCTATAGGGATAAGCGGGTCTCCAATGTAAAACTTGCCCTTACCAACCGTACCTAAAATAATGACACAGACTACGACTTTATTGCACGAATGGCCACAGCTTTATTTAACAGTATATATGTACCCAAACTCGTGGCTCCACATGCCACCCATTGATAACACATAACCTGTACATATATACTTATTCTCCACAAAACACACCTGATAGATCCGTCCGAGAGGCCAAACCATCATTCCTATCCCCCGGCCGTAACCTCCAACCGGCCCAGAGGACCACCTCGGCCGTGACCAACCGACCCGAGATGTGGGGTGATAACGTTCCATCGTTAATTACCCCTCCCCAGAACCTGCAGGACCTCCACCCACAAGTTCCCATCCAAACCGAAGCCACTCCCCCTGAGTGGCTTCATACCAACAAACCGACTGTCGGTACTTCCAACCTCTCTGAACGGACCTATCACCCCGCTGCGACAACAAAAACTCTTTATATTTTTTTTTTTTTTTTTTTTTATGATACTTCCACCCCCGTATAACTTAGGGGTTTTTTTTGTTTTTTTTTTTTTAACTAAATATTTATTCTCTTTTTTTTTTTTTTTTTTTTTTTTTTTACAATATTGCAGGGCGGGCGGGTGGGACACATTGGTTGTAGGACAAAGAGGCAGTGACCTATGCACGTCCCCTTTTATACCCCCTGCAACACCCCACCCCTTCCAGTCTATCCCCCAATCCCCTTTGCCATTTCTCCCACCAATCCAAAAGCCCCATATACAACCTTCTAGCCATATACCTTAACCCTTTCCTACCCTGAACCCTCCCGATCGTCATGGGGCCTATTCACCCCTATGGGGCTCACTGCCCATCTTGACGTATCTATAGGGATAAGCGGGTCTCCAATGTAAAACTTGCCCTTACCAACCGTACCTAAAATAATGACACAGACTACGACTTTATTGCACGAATGGCCACAGCTTTATTTAACAGTATATATGTACCCAAACTCGTGGCTCCACATGCCACCCATTGATAACACATAACCTGTACATATATACTTATTCTCCACAAAACACACCTGATAGATCCGTCCGAGAGGCCAAACCATCATTCCTATCCCCCGGCCGTAACCTCCAACCGGCCCAGAGGACCACCTCGGCCGTGACCAACCGACCCAAGATGTGGGGTAATAACGTTCCATCGTTAATTACCCCTCCCCAGAACCTGCAGGACCTCCACCCACAAGTTCCCATCCAAACCGAAGCCACTCCCCCTGAGTGGCTTCATACCAACAAACCGACTGTCGGTACTTCCAACCTCTCTGAACGGACCTATCACCCCGCCACAGACCGGCCAAGTGACACCTTACTTGGCCCGGGCCCTCCACACCCCCATTGTTTGCTTTAAACCATCCTTCAAAACCAACATCCACAAATCCAAACCTATGCCCGTGAGATGAACCCCATCTCGCCTCAAATAATGCTCGGTGGACTCCTCCAGCTCCCCTGTCGGACCACCAATCCTCAATTTCGCGCTCCGACCCTGCCAATGCCCGGTTCAATTTTTGTACCCGGGCCCTGTTAATATGATCCACCGACCTCGCGAAACGCCACTGCTTCCGGCTATGATACCGGACCCTACAATCAAAATACCAGGGAACGCCTTCCACAAATAAAACAAGTCAAACTTGATATCCCTCTTCAACTCTGTCGCCACCCTCACTCCAAGGTCATTCCCTCCCACATGCTGAATTAACGCATCCGGTTCCTGATCAATACAGCTATAAAACACCACCTCAAGGCGAACTCTCCCCCAGGTCATGACCAATTTCCGAGCCATTTCAGACGGGCTTCCGTCTTCGCCACTCCAAGCTGCCGACCGTCCCGGTGACCATCCGCCCGCAAAGCTTCCCACCATCTCCCAATCTGCCGAAACCATTCTTCACTCAGACCTCACCTAACGGCTTCAGTCGCTGCCCCAATCCGGAAGGAGTGGGACCCTCAATCCCTTGTCTCCTCCCACACCCGTACTAAAGCCGTCTTCAGTACTGCGATACACTGGAATCGCTATAAAGCGGATCCATCCCCATGCCTAAGGAAAACAACAGGGTAACCACCCCACCTTCAAAAAACTCCTACACTTGTACCACCGGGCATAGCTGGTGCCCTGGAAATTCAAACACACCACCAGGCATCCCCGGCCCACTTGATCTGTCCTTGAAAACCGTAGCCAGCATTCCGCTCTATCCATCCCAAGCATCACACCCTCCACCAACAGTCCGCCTCCCGCTTGCCCAGTCGGGCTAACCAATTCTCCGATGCGAAAGGCCCAAAGAACGCCAATACGAAGGCCACCGTGAACAAGGCTCATTAATAAGGAAACGAGCATATATCCCCACAAACACCCCACCAAACGAACCAACAATGGGAACGCTATAGGCCGCCTTGTGACCCGCGACCGCGCCCCCTTTCGAACACCCCTTCATCGCCTGCCGTTCCAGAAAAAAACCTTTGTCGCGTCCCGACCCCTTGCATTTCAAACAAGAAAGCCCACGCCTCCAACTTGTAACCTATGACCGAACAGACCGACCTGCAGAAAATTCCCCACTAATCAACGACAAAAAACCCCCAACGTTCCTCCCGTGTAACCAGGCTCCATCCCATCCGCCTTCACCAACTCTACCCATTTCTGCCACACCGACTGATACCGGCAACCAGTAGCCTCGGACACCGATCTCCTAATTCCCTCAAATGCTACACCGACACCAGGTCCCACAGCCATTACGGGCATAGCACTCCATCCTCGTCTGCTCCCGTCACAGTCACCGGAACCTGTGCTACTGCACTCGAGATAGCGCATCACCCACCTCATTTTGAACCCCGGCACATACCGCGCCACCACACCAATGTTAAGCGCCTAGCAACGCAACAATAGCTGCCTCAAGTACCCCACTACTGGAGATGATTTAGCCGACAGTGAATTGCTAGAATGCACCACCGCCATGTTATCACCATACATGCCAAGCTTCTTGCCTCCAAATTCGGGGCCCCACTCCAAAGCCACTAGGATGGGAAACAATTCCAGCAGCGCAAGATTCTTTACAAGCCCCTTTTTTTTTTTTTTTTACTCAAAGCCGTGGCCATTTTCAATGCACCAATGTGTTTGAAAAATTGCCCCAAACACGACGCCCCCCCGCGTCCGTAAAGAATTCCAGCTGTTTATTTGACAATGCCATTGCCCATCCATAACATCTTTCCATTGTATTGGTCAAGAAATGCATCCCACACCAGCAGATCTCCTTTCATCCCTTCGTCACTCTGACAAAATGATCCGAAGCCGTCACCCTTGTAGCTGCGCTTGCCAATCGCCTATTAACTATTTTCCCCATCGGCATAATGCGACAAGCAAAATTCAATTTATTACGCACTGACTGCAAATCCCGCAACCGCACCTTCCCAGCCTAAGACAAAACTGCACTGACGCCTTCAAATCACGCAGCTTGCCCCACCGGCAATCGGCGTTCCATAGCCACCGTATCAATTCCGTTGCCCGAAAAACCCTGAGCCATCACTGGCCCTTCCGCTTTTTCTTTGCAAACGGAATACCCAGGCTTCCCGCTATCCGCTCTAAATATCAACAAGGAACAAACTAAGGAGCCCACCGGGCCACCGTAAAGAAATCAACCAAATAGTGAATCACCGCATGGACTACTGCCACATCCCTGAATACCAATTCCACAAAAGAACTAAACGCTGCAAAATAAACACATGAACTGGAACAACCCCATGGGCAGGCACCGATCCACATAGTATTCACCATCCCACATGCACCCTGAAAGCTGAAAATTCTCCGGATGCCGGAATTAACCAAAACTGCTTCCACATCCGCCTTGGCCATCAGGGCCCCCCCTGCCGGGCTACCCGCAGTGACTCCCATGCCGTGTCAAACGAGACATGCAGACCACAGACAACTCAGGTGAAAACCCATCGTTCACTGACAACTCTGCCGGATAGGATAATGATGAATGAGCCAAAAGGTGTTCGGCTCCTTCCCGGGCACCATCCCAAGTAACGAAATCCTCAAGCTGTAGAATGGCGGGTCCTTGAACAGGCCCGCCATCATCCACAACTCCACCCCCTTCTGCAGCTTTTCCCCCTACCACCTCCAGATGTTTTTAGCGGACCTCAAATTACCCGGGCGAAACACCGGCGCCTCGGATTCAAACGGAATCCGTAAACCCTCCCTAAAACCTGTCGCCAACAGCTCCACCGCCCGAACATACGGATATCTATTTAAATAGGGGCGCATCGCCTCTACCCTCACTGGCGGCCTCCCTTTCCAGACCCCTCCCCCAACTTCTCCTTAACCTTGGTCGAAACACCTGGCCAAAGAGCGGGAGCCTCCACACCCGGAACACTCGTATTGTCACCGACACGACGCCCCCAAACTCACTTGCCCCTCATTAAATTGCCAGCCTGGACCTATTTCTGACCAGCCGGGGACTCGCCGCTCGCCCCCGGGCTCCCGGCACCCCCTCGAAAGGGCTGGGCCGAGGCCGTCATTAACCGCATCCACAAAGAAATATCTTTGTGGTCCCACCGGATGCCAGGCCGCAGAGCCTTCCGTTGCCGGAACTGCGCATCATATCCCAACCAGCCTAAACCCCCATACCCTCCGTTAGCCTCGCCGATCGAGTCCATGTAACCGGAAAAAGGGGGGGGGGGTGGAACGCTCCGCCTCCTTTTTCCCAATCACCCTGGCTAGGGCCACAAAGGACTGTAGCCCATTAGTAAAAGTGAGCAACCTATACTTCCTTTTCTCCTCCTCCTCCTTTTCCTTCTTGGAATCACTCGCTTCCTTTGTCCACGTTAAACTTTTCCAAGGGAAGCAGGGAAAAATTTTTCCACATACTCCCCTTTTCGTATCTTCTCCCTTACCTCCTTTTTTTTTTTTTTTTTTTTTTTTTTTACTGTACCCCCAACGGACTTTCAACACCCACGTATACTGCTACTGCACTCCGTGCCCTATCGCCCAAACGCGCAACCTCGTCCTTCTTCCTTTTGTCTTTCCCATGTCCTTGCTAACCACCGCCTCAGCCGCCACGCCGTCCGCCTGACCCGCAACAACCGCCAGCACAATTTCCTGAGCCTCTACCTCGCGCACCGGCACCACCGGCAACACACCCGAAGCCCCCCCGTCGGACCCAGGCCCACTCTGACCTAACCGTTCCACCAACAACCCCTGCAATACCCCCCAACAGCTAAGCCCAAAAATTCCGCCCCGGGTAACACCGACTGACTGACCGCCCCCAGCATACTACCCCCCGCAGAGGAACCCCCATCCCCGCTACCCACAACATCAAACAATAGTGGTCGTCCTCTTACCGAGCTGCCTCTGAACCGAGCAGCCGTAACACGAAACGTCCTGCTGCCGCTCCATCCATTCAGCCGCCTCCTCCAATCCTTCTTCCTCGCCGGCTTCAGAAACGCCGCTGAATTCCACAGGGGGGACCAGCGAGGGGACAGCCTGCCTCCAGCGGCCGTCAACCCCCACGGTCACCTCACCCTGCTCCTCCGGGCGTCTCCCGCTGGGCCTCTGTCTTTATGCTACGCGGCGTCCTGCCGCCGTTCTTCTTCGCTGCCTCCACTCCTGCCTGCTGCGCCATCCCCCCTTTCAGTCATTTGTATGGGTCTCCCTCCCTGCCGACTGCAGGGAGGCCGTGCCACTCCGACGTACGCAGGGAACTCCCCCCAGCCGGATCCTTGCTGGGGGGGGACCGTTATTACTGACCGGAGCATCCGGCCCTGTGGACTGCAGGGCCCTGCTCCCGGTCCTCTCCGGCTGCCGCTCTGATCCGCGCCGCCCCTCACGAACGATCCCGCTCCCGCTCCACCACGCTGGGCACCACCCCCAGCCAGCTCTTCACTGGGGGCTGCCGTCGCTCCGGTCCGGGGCCGTGCAGGCCGCAAACCGGAAGTAGGCCTTGCCGAAGCTCCGCCCACTTCCGGCCTACGGGATCTCCGGCGAGGATTCCTCCCGGCGGCTGGTGACTCTCCAGACAGGTGAGGAGAGCTCCGCTGCCCCGGAGGGTCCCCCGAGGGGGGAGATCCCAGATCTATTCCTCCTCCCCCCGCCAGGGGAGTAGCGCTCCGGCGGTCGCTCCCGCCGAACGCGCAGCGCCGGCCCGGGAGCAGAAGCAGCAGGCCTAACCGCTCCAGCCACCAGACCGCCGCCAGCTGCTCCTGCAGCGTGTCCACTTCACTGACTTCAGAGGCCCCACCAGCAGTGCAGCCAGGGCCGCCATCTTGCAGGTCAGCGAGGCAGCAGCACAGGTGGGACACATTGGTTGTAGGACAAAGAGGCAGTGACCTATGCACGTCCCCTTTTATACCCCCTGCAACACCCCACCCCTTCCAGTCTATCCCCCAATCCCCTTTGCCATTTCTCCCACCAATCCAAAAGCCCCATATACAACCTTCTAGCCATATACCTTAACCCTTTCCTACCCTGAACCCTCCCGATCGTCATGGGGCCTATTCACCCCTATGGGGCTCACTGCCCATCTTACTAATGGCAGTGTGCAGACACACAGTGTAACAGTGCATGTATACAATTTTTCTCCAAAAATGTGTCACACATTCAATTAGTAAAAGACATTATCTTTAATATTAAATATTTATTTAAAAAAAAAAATGGTCATATATATGGCAAAGGCTATGTTCACATGTCTTGTAATCATTTCCATTTTTGCATACATTTGGAAAGTGCAAAAACGGATCCGTTAAAGGGAAGGTGTCATAAAAAAATTTCAATAACTGAAAAACTGTAAAGTATTAATGTTTTAATATCATTATTTGTTGTAACCCCTTCACAACCGGACGATTTTTCGCTTTCCGTTTTTTTTGTTCGCCATTCTTTTTCCGAGAGACGTATCTTTTTTATTTTTCAGTCAATATGGTCATGTGAGGGCTCATTTTTTACAAAACGAGCTGTACTTTTAAATGAAACCATAAGTTTTAACATATAGTGTACTGGAAAATGGCAAAAAAATTCCAAATGCAGAAAAATTGCAAAAAAAGTGCTATATTGTTTTTGAGATATTTTATTCACTGTGTTCACTATATGGTAAAACTGATGTGTAGGTGTGATGCCTCAGGTCAGTGCGAGTTTGTAGACACCAAACATGTATAGGTTTACTTTAATATAAGGGGTTAAAAAAAATCGGAAGTTTGTACGAAAAAAGTGGCGCACGTTTTACGCTTTATTCCGTGACCAGTAGTGTTCTCATTTTTCGGGATCTACGGCTCAGTGATGGCTTATTTTTTGCGTCTCGAGCTGATGTTTTTAACAGTACCATTTTTGCTCAAATGCTACGTTTTGATTGCCTGTTATTGCATTTTGCGCAAAATTTGTGGCGACCAAAAAACGTAATTTTGGCGTTTGGAATTTTTTTGCCGCTATGCCGTTTACTGATCAGATTAATTGATTTTATATCTTGATAGATCGGGCGATAACAAATGTGTGTATATTTTTTATTTTTTTAACCCTTTAATTTTCAATGAGTTGAAAGGGGGGTGATTTGAACTTTTAGGTTTTTGGGGTTTTTTTAAAACTTTTTTTTACTTTTTTTTATTTTCCTAGTCCCCCTAGGGGACTACATGGATCAGCAATCCGATCGCTCTGCCATATCTGCTGATCACAACTATACAGCTGTAAACAGCAGATACGCTCATTTTCTGCTTCACTCGGCTCTGGGCCGAGTGAAACCGAAAGTAATTCTTGTGAGCTACAGGAGTCATCACATGACCCTGTGCTACCATGACAACCACCGGAAGTCACATGATCACGTCACGTGACTTCCAGGATCGGCCGATAAGTAAATATTTACTGCTGATGCCGTTATAAAGGCGCTGTCACATATTGACAGCGCCATTTAAGGGGTTAAATGGCACGAGCAGATAACGATTCTGCTCGTGCCTAGCAGGCACACATCTCAGCTGTGAAAATCAGCTAAGATGTGCGCCGATAGCGGCATGCTGCCGGCGGCAGACCGCGGGCAGTAACACTATGACCGCTAGGACGTAATATTACTGCCCACGGTCGTTAAGGGGTTAATTGAGCAAAATAGAAAAAAAAAAATATTTTAAAAGTTTGATATTTTCCACTCTTGAACAGTAGGGGGACCAGCTGCTGAAATCCTAGAGAAATCCTACTGTAGCACTACTGTACAACTAGCTCGCATTACAACTACAGTAAAAGTGGGTGGAATCTGCTCTCATGTGTGTGATGTCACTTCCCCCTCCACTTCTGGGTGTTTCCAAAAGGATAAGAGAGAATAAGGTTTAGGATCACAGTACGGAGCCATTTTGTTGGTGACCATAAAGTGATCCTAATATGTCTAAAGTATCATCGAGGACCTCTGCCATAGTTCGCCACTGTATACTCTGCCCTAATGTATACTGAACTCTGCTCCATACCGTGCCCCCTGCTGTATTCCACACTCCACTGTATTCCACCCCCCGCTGTATACCGCATTCCGCTGTATTCCGTGCCCCACTGTATTCTGCGCTCCGCTGTATTCCATGCTCCACTGTATATCGTGCCCCGCTGTATACCGCGCTCTGCTTGATATCGTGCTCCTCAGTATACCGTGCTCCGCTGTATTCCGTGCTCCACTGTATTCTGTGCCCAGCTGTATTCTGTGTCCCACTGAGCTGCTAGGAGCAGAGGCCCGAGGTGAGCACACGAGAGCGGGGGGAGATGGGGGAGAGGCAAGGGGAGGGGGGAGTGGCGGTGGCAGGGGAGGGGGGAGGGGTTGAAGCTGTGGAGGGTATAGGGGAGAGGGTATATATAACAAGAAATGGGACGCTAGAGCCTATCATAGTTAATTTATCCAAGATCACTAAACCCCATAATGTACAATGTGAAAAAACAGGAGAGATAGCGGTCCACTAGTGAAGCAACAGAATGGCCGAAATAATACAAAATAAATCAACCTCTTGAAATATCCAATAAAGTTTTTATTACAAAAAATTACAGCCATAAGAGGGATATAATACATTTTTAAATACAAGGTATATTTTAGACAATCAGGTTTAAACTAGAAAAGACCAAAAACCAATCACCCCGAATAGTCAGCAGATGGGATGGTATAAAGATGAAATCAAATGGCACTGTCTGAGCCTAAACAACGGTTAAAGTACAAGATAGTAAATGTCCTGAGGAAACCCTTCAAGGAAACGGTCAAATACCGCTGGCAAAAATGACATAAAATAAGTCACAATGCATAATAGGAATGCTCAACGTAAACAGCATGTAATAGGATACAAAGAAATTAATATTATATGGTTAAGAAGAAAAATGCAGATAAACAATGAGCAGACCCAGTCAAATGTCAGCAATCTAGACCATACCCCAAGGGATTAAGTCAGGCTCAAGTATAATAAAGATTAAACATTACTGAAAAGCAGGACCAAGAAAACAGTGCACAAAAATACATAGGTATTAGTGCCCACGCTCATCAGCTCAAAGTAGTTCACAGAATATCAAAGGAATCAAATTTGAAATCAATGAGCCAAAAGCCAAAGACACTCATCCATCAATACTGACTGTTCGGCACAGCGTGCTCCGACGCGCACGTTTCGTGACCTTCCTCGGGAGCCGCTAGAGGGGGAGAGGGTAGCTGCGGTGAGAGAGGGTAGCGTAGGGGGGAGTGGCGGAGGGGGAGAGGGGGTAGTAGCAGCAGCAGGGGGGAGAGGGTAGCGGCAGGGGAGGGGGTAGCAGCGGCGCGGCGGCCCGGTGTCGGTACTCACACGTCCTGAGTGAGTAACAAGGGGAAAGTGAGTGCAGCACACAGCATACGCTCTGAGCTCCACAAAGATGGAGGCGATCTCCTCCCTGTCCTGTAATCTGGACAGCCCAGGGGGCGTGTCCAAATCTTAGCAGAAGTGATCTCTGTGTTAAGTATAAGGTCGCAGCCCAACAATTGTCTCTTGTGCACAGGGGCTGCCGTATTTGAGGTGAGTAACTGTCGTTACACACAGCAAATCCAAAATGGCAGCGCCCAGTGTTTCAGTAAAACTAGAAATAAAAACTAAGTAATCAGTGAATTTAATTTTGTATTAAAAATACTTGATTCCATAATCACTATTATTAATACAAAAAAAAAAAAGCAACACCTTCCCTTTAACTGATCCATTGACTATAACGATGACGGATCCAATAATGGATTGGTAAAAACTTGTCATCCGTTAGGTTCACTCCATCAGCCATCCATTGTCGTTGATGGACAAAAAGTCTTGAGAGCCGAACTTTCTTATGTGGATCCAAATACGGATTGTTAACAGATATGTTAAAGCATAATGGGAGTCCAGGGGCAACGGATCCATTAGAAAAGCACCCCTAAGCACTAGATAAATTATTTTGGTTGCAAGCTATGGTGAAGCAGACATCTGCAGCTTGCAGACTGCAACTGGCAGCTTTACCTTGGCTGGTAATACAAAACAAAGGGCACCCCATGCTGTTGCTTTAAATTATTTTTTAAAATTAAATAAATAATTTAAGAAAAAACTTGGGGTCCCCCTCGAAATTGGATCACCAGACAAAGTAAAGGGGACGGCTCGGGTCTGTTATTCTCAGGCTGGGGAGGCCCATGGTTATTGGGCCCTCTTCAGCCTAAAAAAAGCAGGCCAAAGCCACCCCAGTGCTTGACCTCAGCTCATCCCGTTGCCCTGGTATGTTGGTAAACAGGGTAATATATGGGGTTGATGCCAGCTGTGAATTGCCAGCCAGCATTAAGCTCTGGTATCAGTAATGGGTGGGCATCTAGCAGATACCCCCAATACTAATCCAGTAGTTGAAAAAAGAAAACAAAATTTTATTTGGACAAACACAGCTACTGCAGCACTTGTTCACAAATTTATTAAAAAATGTTCCAAGTAATCCATAGCTGTGACTCAATAAAAATTACTTTTTTGGAGGAGAATATCTGGTGCATTAGATTTTTCGGAATTAGCAATTTGGCAATTTAGTGGGGAGCTAAAACAAGACTGCACAGATCTTGCACAGGACTGCACAATTTTGACCAGTCTATGTATAAAGCTATGTTCACATGTCCAGTAATCATCCATTAGAACAGATACAGCCGCAATCCGCTGGCAAAAAAGTTATGCAAACACAAGTTTTTTGTTGGTTTTAAAAATATATATTTTTGCAGAATCCATTTTTTTAATATGGGAGTCTATGGAAAATGGATCTATTAATGGATTGCTATTTCGCCATCTGTCTTTCTTGCATTTCTAATGGATCCGTTTTGTTCTTACTGGATCAATTTCAAATGGAATAAGTTAAGGATCCATTTTCCATGGACTCCCGTGATAAAAAAAACAGACCGTGCAGAAATAAATTTTTTTCAAAAAGGACAAAAAAGTTGTATTTGCACAACTTTTTTTGCCAGCGGATTGCTGCTGGATCCGTTCTAACGGATGATTACTGCACATGTGAACTCAGCCTAAATGCTTGCATACTGGTCATAGCAGTATATTTGCACATCTGCATAATGATTAAATACGTACGGTGTGAGGGCCATTTTTATTTTTATAGCTAGATTGTATTGGGAAGTGTGGTCCTATGCTGAGCAACCATATCTACATATCTTTCTCAATGCAGCTCTGACAGCTGCGATGTTCTGCATTGATCAAGCACTGCTGAATATTGCAGCTGCAGTCTGAGTACTGTATGGTAATGTCCCAAAAAGGGACTAATTGAAAATGTAAAAGAAGAACAAAAAGTAAAAATCCTGAAAACAAATCACAAAATAAAGAACAAAAACAAAATTATTCCAATAAATGGTTATAGTGTAGAAAAAAAGATAAACAAAAAAGTACACATATTTGGTATTGCTGTGTCATTAACAAACTGATCTACAAAACTGTCACATTAGTTAACCTCTTCAGTGATTACTGTAAAAAAAAAAATATAGCAAAAACTATGTCTTTTCATCAGACAGATGACAAAAAAGTGGAATAAAATACAATCAAAAAGTCATATATAAATAAAAATGATACTGCTGAAAACATCATCTTGTCCTGCAAAACACAAGCTGTAATATAGCTCTGTCAGCCAAAAAATAAAGTTATAGCACTCAGAATACTCAGTGCAAAAACAGGGTTTTTTTCTATAAAATAGCGTCAAAACAAAAAAAATACATAAATGTTGTATTGCTGTAATTGTACTGACCCAAAGAATAAAACTATCTTATCGCTTTTCCGGCACAGTGAACAGCGTAAAAAAAAGCAAAAAAAAAACTATACCGGAATTGCTGTTTCTTCTTGAATATGTCTCACAAAAAGGTGCAAACAAAATATATTATGTGCCCTAAAATGGTACCAATAAAAGCTTCAAATCATCTTGCAAAAAAGCCCCACATGACTATGAAAAATAAAAAAAATTAGAGCCTTCAAAATTCAGTAATCACCTTTATTTTGTAAAAATTCGCCAAACCTAAAAAAACTATAGAAATCTTGTATCGCTGTAATTGTACTTACCTGAGGAATAAAGCTGCCTAATCACTTATACTGCAAGGGGAACAGCATAAAACTAAATAAATAAATAAAGCCAATTTTTCAACCGCTATTTATTTGTTTATTCTGCCTCTAAAAGATCGCAGTACAGCACAGCTCACATTTATCCTACGCTCTATGCTGAACACTTACACTAGGGATTATGTGTAAAGGTGCATGCCCACTATCAGTGTTAGCAGCGTTTGTTACGCAGCGTATTTATGCTCCATCCAAAATGCTGCGTTGTACACTATAAGCACAGTGGATGGGATTTATAGAAATCCCATGCCCACTGGGCTTCTTTTCTACGCATTGTAAACTGACATGTGGCGTGGCTTTCCTGTCAATTCATGCTTGCAGAGATGCAAATTTTCTCCTTGGAGAACACAGAGCGAAAGTCTACAGCACCCCAAACCCTGATCATGGGCACAGGCAGCTGTGGTCTCCTGCAGAAAACACTGTACAGATCGTGGGCATATACCCTAAATCTCTGAAAAACATGATTCAGACATAATTGCCAATAGAAAATTCACTGTAATGAGGCAGAGGGAGGGACTTTGACCACACGTCTGGCCTGTGTCCGGTGCTGTCCATTTGTTTACCCCTCTTTTTAGGTGTGCACAAAACTGCGGTCATCAACAGTTTTATTCCCCTTTGAAAAGACAGACACCGCTGAACTGAGGCCAGAGTCCAGAGTATCTCTCCTGACTCAGTAGTGAACGGATCTGTCTTGGGTTTCACCTGAACCAAGTATTTCGGAGATGTAGATTGAAACCCCAATGGAAGTGCTCAGCATAGAGCACAGGATAAATGGGAACTGATCCAAAATGTTTTGTAGCAAAATCGCCACCAAATAATTCAACCCACGAAAACACAAGGCCCCACTCAGGTCCATTAACAGAAATATAGGAGGTTTCAACATTACTGGTAGCACAAAGGCTCTGGAAAAACGCAATGGCTACCCCCCTCAAAAAAGAAATCCAGGAAAATCTGTGCTCCCAATTCCAAATGACTCCCTCTCTTCTGAGCCCCACAATGTGCCTATACCACAGTTAGTGTTCACATGTTTGGCATTAATGTAGTGAGAAAAGCCTGCCTGAATGTACGGTTGTAGGTTTCCAGAAGCACGAGTTGGGCACAATGTATGGGTACTACAATGTACTGGGCACAACAAGGACTAATTTACAATTTTTGATTTTGCAACATTAACTGCGTTTGACACCTTTTTTCTAAAGACTAAATCGTCATGACACCCATAGATGATTTCTCAGAGAGGTGAAATTTCCCAAATTTGGTCACGTGAGGGGATTTCTTCTGTTCTGTCTGTTCTGACACTTAGGGGCTCTGCAAATAGAGTACACAAAATATTCTAGGAAAATCTCTGCTCCAAAAATCAAATGGCACTCCTACCCTCCTGAGCACTGTGGTACGGTCAAGCAGTACTGTGCAGTTGTCGTGGGCGGCGGGGCGCTGCGCTCACCACGCTCGGGTCCGGCGCTGCTGCTGCTCGGTGGCTTGAGCGGTGGGCCGGATCCGGGTATTGCTGGGAAACCCCGGAGGTTCCCGTCGCTGACGGATTTGACCAGTTTTACGGCGACTCCTAGCCTGGTCGGAGTCCGTAAGCCCTGCCGGATGGTGCTGGCTCCTCTTCGCTCCCTGATCCGGTACCGGCGGGCCACTGCCCGTCCCCGGTCCTTACGGTTGTGCGTCAATCGGCCTCTCCTGCAGACGGTCACCACCGTCTGCCAACCTTGCTGTTTCTGTGCCCGGGCCACGTACCCGGACACGGCCAGTCAGTTCCTCCACTACTACTTCTCTCACTTTCGCTCTACATTCCACTGCCAACTCCTCAACCTTTTCCCGCCTCCAGGACTGTGAACTCCTCGGTGGGAGGAGCCAACCGCCTGGCTCCACCCCACCTGGTGTGGACATCAGCCCCTGGAGGGAGGCAACAAGGATTTGTGTCTGACTTAGATGTTCCTAACCTGGGTGTGTTGTTGCAGTACCTGTGACGTCCTGGCTTGTCCAGGGCACCACATTCCCCCTTGGTTAAACGCAGACCGTCTGCGGGCTGCTCGTCCATCACCGGTTTTATTTTTCAACTGTAAAAAGGTAAGAAAATGGTAAAACATGAAAAATCATAAACATTTTATAAACTTCCCATAACGGGAGGCACAGTGCTTTAGCGTTACCAACATTTTGTTTACGGTACGGCTTCCGCTCTCCCCCCGCCCAAACAACCTGGCCCTGATGCTGCCCCTAAGAAGTGGGCAGCACCCCTTACCCCAGTCAAGAACCAAATTGCCCGAGCGGGTACAGTCTCTTTCAGGGGACCCACGTCCATAGGGGACCCCTGACCCCCGGAGGATTGCCACCGGTTACGGTAGTGGCGGGCCTGGGCCATCCATTTCCTCCAGGCCCATCCTCCCAAATCAGCCTCTCCGGAGGCGGTCACGGTAACAAGCCAACATTTTTATTTACACGCCACAAGTTTGTGGTTGCCCTGCGAGTTCTCGGGCTTGTCCGTAAGAAGTTCCTTACGCACGGTGCAAGGGGTCCCAACGGGGACTAGTTGCCGGCAACGGCTGGTGTAATCACAGTGTTAATCTGATAAACTTCTTCGGTTGATTCAATCTTATCATCGGTCACATTCAACAACATATAAGAACATCACAACGGTGCTGGTGGTCCCAACGGGGACACTTGCGGCGGGGACCGCTGCCATCACTCTAGATCCACTCCATCTGGCGGGGGAGGGGCTGGGTTGATGCTTGAGGCTCCTGGCCTCCTCTCAGCCTAGCGTCCAGGGCAAACCAGCCCCTCTCCCCGCAGTGCCGGGTTTAGGTGACAAGGTCACCGGGAAGCAAGTTGGGTGATCCTCCGGCAGGTGGTCATTTACGTCCCTCCGGGCTATAAAAACTTCGGCCTCCAGGCCCGGTTCGAAAATGAAGCCGTATCCCCTACGGACGTCGAACCTCCTCACTTGCCCCTCGTGCCTCGGGCCCAGCACACGGAAAGTGGCTCTGCGGAGGTTCTCTTTCTCCCTTATTGTGCGGGCTACCAGCTCCGCCTTCCTCTTCTCTCTCTCCACGATCTCTTGGCCCAGTGGTGTCGGCTCCCTGTCCCATTAAGGGGTTATTGCGGGTCCCTGCGCACGGGTCGGGCCCCATGAGACCTCCTTTACGCTGCCCAAGACTGGCATTCGGGGTGGGAGGTCCCGCGGTGTCATGGCCTGGGAAGCTGCCGCACAGCAACAACCCGGAGCAGCCTCAGCCAAGGCGTGGGGGATGGGTACAGGGCGCTTCTCCCGCTTGAACTCCGTCTCCTTCTGCACGGGGCAAGCTGCCGGAGTCGGTTCGGGCCTAGGCACGGTCACTGGGTGCGCCTCTGGGGCATCTCTGCTAATGGGCTCGGCTTTCAGTATCTTCCAGGGGAGCGGTGCCGGACGGTCACAGGCCTCGGCTGCAGGTCAGTCCGCCTGGGCAGATTGGCAGGGTACCGCTACCGGTTGCGGTGGTAGCGGGCCTAGTGGCGGGGCAGCAGCAGCCAACACGGGCAGCGGGGGAGGCAGCAGGGCGAGCGGGCGCAGACCGGGTTCCTCAGCCACGATGGCCGACCCTATAGGGCTACAGGGGCGTGGGTCGCTTACCCGCTCTTCCAATTCTTCCTCCACCTCGCGTCTCCGGATGGCCGCCACCACGTCCGCCATGTCGGCCTCCCACTCCTCCAAGAGGAGCTGCACTCGAATCTGCAGTCGGCTATGCAGCTGAGCGGTCCGGACCTCCACCCACGCCGCAGTGCCAGGCGCGGGGGTTACGGAGTTGCTCGTCGGACGATGAATCGCTGCGGCGGCCTCCTCCAGGAACTAAAAGATGGCCGCAGGGTCCTGGCATCCCTGCTTTTATAGCCACGGTCTACATACGGCCAGACGCCATCCGTCCCCCCTTGGTGACTCCTTTGGCACCTCCTCTTCTGGGGCGGAGCTTCAACTTTCACGCCTCTACTGCTCGGGAAGACGCTCGAGTGGGGACTTCTCCCAATATGGCGGTTCTCGAAAATTTTCGGCCGGACACCTCCGGCGGGGCACAAGGCGCACTTCCACCAGGCGGTAGAACGGTAGGATCCTGTTCGTGACGCCAAGTTGTCGCGGGCAGCGGGGCGCTGCGCTCACCACGCTCGGGTCCAGCGCTGCTGCTGCTCGGTGGCTCGAGCGGTGGGCCGGATCCGGGGACTCGAGCGGCGCTCCTCGCCCGTGAGTGAAAGGGGAGTTTTGTTGGTGCTTGGGATGTCGGTTTGTGACGCCACCCACGGTGTGTGGTGAGGTTGGGGCACCACCGCTGCTCTGTACGGGGATCCCGGGAGCGATGACAGGGAGCAGCTAGGATATTTCTCTCCCCTCCGTGGGTAGGGGGATTTTGGCAGTCCCGGGGCCCGGGGTTGTTGTCTGTT
Source organism: Anomaloglossus baeobatrachus (assembly GCF_048569485.1). NCBI lineage: Eukaryota > Metazoa > Chordata > Amphibia > Anura > Aromobatidae > Anomaloglossus > Anomaloglossus baeobatrachus. Next base: position 300,840,778 of record NC_134357.1, on the reverse strand, counting down.
TGGTGGGTTGCGGGGCTTGGCCAGGTGCAGGGTCGCGGGGCAGCGCAGTGCCAGATGGCACGGTGGTACTTACTCAGCCAGTAATGCACACGGAGTCTCTGGTAAAACAAACCGCTGGATGGACGAGTCCCACAGACGGCTGCGACGGTTACTCCCGGTAGGCTGGCGGTAACTATCTCTCCCTGCACCGGTGTTATGTTCTCGGCCCCGATGGCTTCCCACCGGTAACCCGCTCCCCTGCGGTATGTTAGCTAAGGGAGCCCCTTTTTGCCCGCAGGCTCTGGCCCTGGGAGCTCTAGCTCTGGCGGTAGCTTTATCTCCCTCACGGTTTGGACGGTTGCCTTCAGTCGGGTCTTTATTGCTGGGAAACCCCGGAGGTTCCCGTCGCTGACAGATTTGATCAGTTTTACGGCGACTTCTAGCCTGGTCAGTGTCCGTAAGCCTTGCCGGATGGTGCTGGCTTCTCTTCGCTCCCCGATCTGGTACCGGCGGGCCACCGCCCGTCCCCGGTCTTCACGGTTGTGCGTCAATCGGCTTCTCCTGCAGACGGTCACCACCGTCTGCCAACCTTGCTGTTTCTGTGCCCGGGCCACGTACCCGGACACGGCCAGTCAGTTCCTACACTACTACTTCCCTCACTCTCGCTCTACACTCCACTGCCAAGTCCTCAACCTTTTCCCGCCTCCAGGACTGTGAACTCCTCGGTGGGAGGAGCCAACCGCCTGGCTCCACCCCACCTGGTGTGGACATCAGCCCCTGGAGGGAGGCAACAAGGATTTGTGTCTGACTTAGATGTTCCTAACCGGGGTGTGGGGTGTGTTGTTGCAGTACCTGTGACGTTCTGGCTTGTCCAGGGCGCCACACAGTCACATGTGGTGTATTGCCACGTTCACAAATTTGGGGTTAAAGCAACATTTTGAGGTTAAAAATGTATATTTTTTTCATTTTCATGGCTCAACGTTAAAAATTGTTGTGAAGCATCCGAGGGTTCAAGGTACTCACTAGACATATAGATACATTCATTGAGGGCTCTAGTTTCCAAAATGGGGTCACTTGAGCGGGAGCTCCACTGTTTAGACACATTAGGGTGACATGGCATCTGCTAATGATTCCAGTCAAAATTGCAGTCAAATGGTGCTTCTTCAATTCCAAGCTTTGCCATGCTCCCAAAGAGTTGATATGTATCACATATCCTAGCGTACTCAGGAGAAATTGCACAAAATTGTATGGTGCATTTTCAACCAGTTACCCTTGTGAAAAATAGCTATCTGGTTGTAATAACAATTTTGTGAATTTTTTTTTTTTAATTTTCACTGCTCAATGTTATAAAACTCTATGAAGCACCAGGGTATTCAAGGTGCTCACCAGACATCAGATAAAATTCCTTGAGTGGTCTAGTTTCCCAAACAGGGTCACTTGTGGGCAGCTCCACTGTTTAGGCACATCAGGGGCTTCCCAAATGTGACATGGCATCCTCTAATGTTTCCAGCTAATTTAGGGTTAAAAAATTCAAATGGCGCTCGTTCCCATCTGAGCCCTACCGTGCGTGCGCCCAAACTGTAGATATGAGATATCAGCGTACTCAGGAGAAATTGCACAATAAATTGTAAGGTGCATGTTTTCCGTTTACCCTTGTGAAAAAAAAGCTACCTGGTTAAAGTACCATTTCTGTGGTAAAAATGTATTTTTTTATTTTCACAGCTCAACGTTATAAAATTATGTGAAGAACCTGGGGGTTCAAGGTGCTCAACAAACATTTAGATATTCCTTGAGGGGTCTAGTTTCCAAAATGGGGTCACTTGTGGGGGAGCTCCATTGTTTAGGCACCTCAGGGGGTCTCCAAACGCAACATGGCGTCCAGTAATGATTCCAGCTAATTTTGTGTTCAAAAATTCAATTGGCGCTCCTTCTCTTCCGAGCCCTGTCGTGTGCCCAAACTGCAAATTTCCACCAAATGTGAGGTATGAGCGTACTCAGGAAGAATTGCACAATAAATTGTATGGAGCATTTTTTCTTGTTACCTTTGTGAAAATGCAAAATTTTATGGCTAAAGTAACATTTTTGTGGGGAAAAAGTAAAGTTTTCATATTTTCCTTCCACATTGTTATAGTTCCAGTGAAGCGCCTTAAGGGTTAATAAACTTCTTGGATGTGGTTTTGAGCATCGCAGAGAGTGCCGTTTTTAGAATGGTGTCATTTTGGGTATTTTCTGTTACATAGGCCTCTCAAAGTCACTTTAAATGTAATGTGGTCCCTAAATATATAAATTTTGTTGGAAAAAAATGAGAAATTGCTGATAAACTTTGAACCCTTGTAACTATCTAACAAAAAAAATATGTTTCAAAAATGGCGCTGATGTAAAGTAGACATGTCAGAAATGTTATTTATTAACTATTTTGTGTGATATAACTCTCGGATTTAAAGGCATAAAAAAACCTCCGATATTTTCACAAATAAACGTAAAAAATATCAGCCTAAATTTACCACTATCATGAATTACAAAATGCCATGAAAAAAACAATCTAAGAATCACCGTGATTCGTTGAAGCGTTCCAGAGTTAAGGGGGCTTTACACGCTCCGATATCGTTAATGTTTTATCGTCGGGGTCATGTTGTTAGTGACGCACATCCGGCGTCATTAACGATATCGCAGCGTGTGACACTTACCAGCGACCTTAAGCGACCTCAAAAATACTGAAAATCGTTCACCATGGAGAGGTCGTTCCAAAACCAAAAATTGGTAATGGTTAATTATCGATGTTGTTTGTCGCTCCTGCGGCAGCACACATCGCTATGTGTGACACCGCAGGAGCGAGGAATGTCTCCTTACCTTCCGCCGGCCGCAATGCGAAAGGAAGCAGGTGGGCGGGATGTTACGTCCCGCTCATCTCTGCCCCTCCACTTTGATTGGCCGGCCGCTTAGTGACGTCGCGGTGAAGTCGCTGTGATGCCGAACGTCCCTCCCCCTTGAGGGAGGGATTGTTCGGCAGTCACAGCGCCGACGCTGACCAGGTAAGTGCATGTGACGCTGCCATAGCGATAATGTTCGCTGCGGCAGCGATCACACGAAATCGCACACACGACGGGGGCGGGTACTTTTGCATATGATATCGCTAGCAATTGCTAGCAATATCGTAGCGTGTAAAGCCCGCTATATAACCAGTGAAAGTGACACCGATCAGAAAAAATGGCCTGGTCAGGAAGGTGAAAACAGGCTGGGGTGTGAAGGGGTTAAAGGCCTGTGTGGGCACATGGAAAGGTGAGTAACTAGAGTTAGAGAGCATCCATATGAAGTACACTCTCATGTTTTACATATGATATAAATGGTCAACAATTCTAGAAATATATGAGACCAGAGACTCCTAATTTTACTTTATTAATTTTCCTCCATCCAAATGCTTCCATTTATACCATCTCATGTGTGTAATATTCTATTCACCCTATTGTTATGTACGTGACGCTTGTAAATGAGCAAAAATTGATGTCTTGACAAATTATCATAAAATAAATGAGTATAATTCTAAAAAGAGAAAAAAGTCCCTTTGTATGAAATCCTCAGGTCTCATTTATCAAACCTGACTAAAAGAAAACTATCCTTGCTGCCCATAACAATGAGAATTAATTTTTAAACTGCTCTCATAAAAAACAAAAGTGGCATTATTACTGGTTCCTATAGGCAACAAAGAAAAATAATATTTTGGGCAGATTTAATAAATTTGCCACCCTAATTTTCACATATTGTTTCTTAGATCTTTGAGGGAAGCTACAGATGTGCATAATGGATATTTTTGCTTAATTGTTGTTGCTGCGTCCACTGACTAATGACCAGGGACGACTCTAGGTTTTCATGGGCTCCAGGTGAAAGATTCTCACTGGGCCCTTTAACACATATCACAGGAGGAGCGCTATCTCTCCCCCCCCAGTGTAGTCTCCCGCTGTGCGCTGTGTTTCCACTCCCATGGTGCTGTGTCCCCCCATGGTGCTGTGCCTCCCTGTGCATTGTATCTCCCCCCAATGTGCACTGTCTCCCACCTGTGCGCCTTCTCCTCCCTATGTGCTATCTCTTCCACCCTGTGCGCTGTGTGTTCCCCACCTTGTGTGCTGTGCCCCCCCACCCTGTGCTCTCCCTCCCCGTGTGCTGTCTCTCCCCATGCACTCTCTCCCCTCTGTGCAGTGTCTCCCGCCTGTATATTATCTCTCTCCCCTGTGCGCTGTCTCCCCCATGTGCTCTGTCTCCCCTCTATGCGCTGTGTCTCCCTCCCATGTGCACTGTTGCCCTCACCCTGTGCTCTATCTTTACCCCATGTGCTGTGTTCCCCCAAGCCTGTGCACTGTGTCCCCCCCTCACCCTGTGCGCTGTGTCTCCCCTCCACCCTGTGCTGTGTGTTATAACAAGGACCTGCTGGTAGCAGAGCTCCTCCCTCGAATGTTAAACTGTTACATCCCACTGTCAAACTCTTCCTGGAGCTCAAATTCAATACAATGCAGATCAGGTTTATAGATAACTAGCTGTACTTCCCGCCTTCACCCGGGTTAATACCTGCTGTTAACAAAATAGAATGTATTAAGAAAAATGTATTCTGCACACAAAAACCACAAAACAAATAGAAATGTAATTATTAAAAGGCAAAAACTAAGCTAATAGAAGCATTTCACAACATATATTTCAACACCCCAGATATTCCACACAGATTTAACTAAATTGGCCAAGTAATGTGCTCTGTCTGTCTCTTTCCAAGTCTGTCTCTTTCCAGGTCTGTCTCTTTCCAGGTCTGTCTCTTTCCCCATCTGTCTCTGTCTGTCTCTTTCCCCGTCTGTCTGTTTTCAGGTGTCTCTTTCCAGGTCTGCCTCTTTCCAGGTCTGCCTCTTTCCAGGTCTGTCTCTTTTCCCATCTGTCTCTGTCTGTCTCTTTCCCCATCTGTCTCTGTCTGTCTCTTTCCCATCTGTCTCTTTCCCCGTCTGTCTCTTTCCCCGTCTGTCTCTTTCCCCATCTGCCTGTCTCTGTCTGTTTCTTTCTTTGTCTGTCTCTATCGCTCTGTTTCTTTCCCCATCTGTCTCTTTCCAGGTCTGTCTCTTTCCCCGTCTGTCTCCTCGTGTCTTTGTCTGTGTCTTTTCCTGTCTGTCTCTTTCCCTGTCTGCCTGTCTCTGTCTGTCTCTTTCCTTGTCTGTTTCTATTTCTCTGTCTCTTTCCCCATCTTTCTCTATCAAGGTCTGTGTCTTTCCCCATCTATCTTTGTCTGTCTCTCTAGCTGTCTCCTCCTTCCCTGTCTGCCTGTCTCTGTCCCTGTCTGTATCTTTCCCCATCTGTCTCTTTCCAGGTCTGTCTCTTTCCAAGTCTGTCTCTGTCTGTCTCTTTCACCGTCTCTCTCTGTCTCTTTCACCGTTTGTCTCTGTCTGTCTCTTTCCCTGTCTGTCTCTATCTCTCTGTCTCTTTCCTGTCTCTCTCTCTCTCTCTGTCTGTCTCTGTCTGTCCGTCTCCCCACCGACATCTTATTACCTCACATATAAGCTTCTTATATTAAGAATGTTTTTTGTTTCTTTAGCAACCAATCACAGCTCCGACTAATAACCTGTAGTTCCAGGCTCCATTTACTTTAATGGAGGCATGTTTTTTGGAGCGTAACTGTAAAAGGCGGGGTTAAATTTTCCTGTCAAAACATAGTCTACGACGTTCCCTGGGTCACATGAGGTGTCTGTGCAAAATTTCGAGATTGTAAATGCGACGGTGCAGATACACTTTTCGTTTCACTTTGTCCCCATTATGTAGATAGGGGCAAAATTGATTGGTAAATTGGAACGCGCGGGGTTAAAATTTCACCTCACAACATAGCCTATGACGCTCTCGGGGTCCAGACGTGGAGGAGTAGTCCTGGAGGTGAGGAGTATAATAGGAGGATTAGTCCTGGGGGGAGGGGAGTATGATAGGAGGAGTAGTCCTGGGGAGAGAGGGGGATAATAGGAGGAGTAGTCCTGGAGGGAGAGGAGGATAATAGAAGGAGTAGTCCTGGAGGAAGAGACGAGGATAATAGGAGGAGTAGTCCTGGGGGGAGAGGAGTATAATACGAGGAGTAGCCCTGGAGAGAGGAGGATAATAGGAGGAGTAGTCCTGGGGGGAGAGGAGTCTAATAGCAGCAGGAGTAGTCCTGGGGGGAGAGGAGTCTAATAGGAGGAGTAGTCCTGCGGCCACAGTGTGCGGGTGGCGTGGCCGAGCGGGCACAGTGTGCGGGGGGCGTGGCCGAGCGGGCACAGTGTGCGGGGGCGTGGCCGAGCGGGCACAGTGTGCGGGGGCGTGGCCGAGCGGGCACAGTGTGCGGGGGCGTGGCCGAGCGGGCACAGTGTGCGGGGGCATGGCCGAGCGGGCACAGTGTGGGGGGTGTAGCCGAGCGGGCACAGTGTGCGGGGGGCATGGCCAGGCCGAGCCGGCAAAGTGTGCGGGGGCGTGGCCGGGCCGAGCCGTGCGAGCCAATTCGTGCAGGGGCGTCGCCGAGCCGAGCGGCCATTGCATGCGGGGGGCGTGGCCAATGCGACGGTTGTCACTGTAATGACATAATTTTGGAGCAACACAGAGAGACAGACAGAATAAGGCAATTATATATATAGATAGTTACATAGGTTGAAAAAAGTCCTAGGTCCATCTATTTCAACCTTCCTCCACCAATTATATATTTTGTCATTAAGTCACTTATAGCCAACAATGTTGTGTGTACTGAGGAAATCATCCAGCCCTTTTTTAAAAGCTGTTATAGTATCTGCCATTACTACATCTTGTGGTAGGGCATGCCACAGTCTGACTGCTCTAACTGCCCCCTGGTCCTTAGTATTGTCTTTGGAAGGAATAATTCATGAGCCAGGCCTTTATATTGACCACACATGGATTAATACATAGAAATGAGATCTCCTCTTTTTTGTAAGCTAAACATATCTAACTTTTTCAAGCTGTCATATGGGAGGCCTTCCATTCCTTGTAGTAGTCTATCGTTTTTTCTACTTTGCGCTGGTTGTTCATCGTACCTGGGGTAGCACACATCGCTCCTTGTGAAACCCCAGGGGACGATGAACACAGCTTACCTGCGTCCCGCGGCTTCAGCCGGCTATGCGGACGGAAGGAGGTGGGCGGGATGTTTACGTCCCGCTGATCTCCGCCCCTCCACTTCTATTGGCCGGTGGCTGTGTGATGTCGCTGTGACGCCGATCGTCCCTCCCCCTTCAGGAAGTGGATGTTAGCCGCCCACAGCGAGGTCGCTCAGCAGGTAAGTACGTGTGACGGCGGTTTAACGACTTTGTGCGCCACGGGCAACTAAATGCCCGTGACGCACAAACGACAGGGGCGGGTACGATCGCTCGTGCAATCGCTCGATAGATCGTACCGTGTGAATCCCGCATGACACTTTACTATCAATCCCATCCACAAGGTCATTAATAAACAGATTAAGAAGAATTGGTCCTAGCACAGATCCCTGCGGCACCCCACTGCTGACTATAGCCCATTTAGAGAATGTACCATTTATGATTACTCTTTGTTTCCTATTTTTAGCCAATCCCTTACCCAGTTGCATATAGTTTCCCCTAGTCCTTGCTTCTGGAGCTTTAGTATAAGGCTATTATGTGGTACAATATCAAATACCTTTGCAAAGTCCAAATAAATCACATCAGCTGCATTACCAATATCCAGATTTGCACTTACCCCCTCATAGAACCCCAACAGGCTGGTTAGACACGACTAATCTTTCATGAATCCATGCTGTCTGTCAGTTATTATATTATTTTCTGCAATATATTTTTGCATGTCATTAATATAAAGCCAATCTCCACTGGTGTAAAAGCAGATGGAAGAACAGGGATTCCTTACAATTCAATATAAATATGAGCAATTAAGAATAAAATATACCTTTTATTCAATGATTTAGAATTATGCAAGAGCATACTGTAAATAACCGAACTAGTGCAAATGGTACAATCAACACAAAACAAATTACAAGTTGTTATGTCGCGGGCGGGGAGGAGGGTGTCACACACTACGCTCACCCCTTCTGCTCGGGTCCGGCGGTGGCTGCTCAGTGGTGGCTCGAGCTGTGGGCCGGATCCCGGGGGTTTCTCGAGCGGCACTCCTCGCCCGTGAGTGAAAGGGGGTTGTTGGGTGTGGGGATTGTTTATTGTCCGTGACGCCACCCACGGTTGTGGTGATTTCACCACCGCTGCTCTATATAGGCCCGGGAACGATGGTGTGTAGCAGCGAGATGTTGGTTGCCCCTCCGTGGGTAGGGGTTGGTGATCCCGGGGCCCGGTGATGGGGTTGATGCAGGGCCTGGTGGGCGCAGGGACGCGGGGGCAGCGCTGTGCCTTGCGGCACTGTGGTACTCACTCAGCCTGAGACGTTGACACAGTTTTACGGTAAACCACACGGCTGGAAAGACGGTTCCCACGGACGGCTGCACTTGCTCTCCCAGTAGGTGACGGTGATGTCCCTTTTCCTTGCACCTTTGTTCTATGTTGGTTGCGATGGGTCCCCACCGGTAACCCGCTCCCCGGCTTCAAGCTGGACCGGAGGAGCTCTACTCTTTGCCCGCAGGCGCTGGCCCTGAGAAACTGGTGCCCTGGCGGTGGCGGTGCTTCTCCTAAAATGGTTGGACTGTTGCCTTCAATCGGGACTTGGTTGTTGGGGGATCTACGTCCCCTTCACTGACGGATTTGGCAAATTCTGGCGACTCCAAGCCTTGCCGGGGTCCGAGAGGCCCCTGCCCTGGTGCTGACTGTCCTTCTGAACACTGCTCCAGACCGCCGGGCCACTACCCGTCCGCGGTCCTTCCAGGAACTTCCAAACGGTCCCACTCCAGACAGTCACCGCCGTTGCTAACCTTGCTGACCTGTCCTGCACACAGCTGGACTACTTCAGGCTCTGCACACTCTTTCTTTCCTGTGACCACTCTTGCTTTCCTCCTTTACCACTTTTCTTCCTTCACTTTCACTTAGCTGTTTACTCAAGCCCTACCTGGGCTACTCCTCCACTCCTTCATGTCCCTCACTGGACTCTCAACTCCCTCTATCTGCCTGGTTCTTCCCGCCGACAGAGCTGTGAACTCCTCGGTGGGCGGAGCCAACCGCCTGGCCCACCCCCTGGTGTGTATCATCAGCCTCTGGAGGAAGGCAACAAGGATTTTTGGTTAGCTTAGATGTTCCTACCTGGGATGTAGGGTGTGGTGGTGTGTGACCTGTGTCCCCTGGCTTGCCCAGGGCGACACATTCCCCCTTAGCAAAATGCAGACCGTCCGCGGGCTGCCGTCCAACACCGGTTTTATTTTTCTGTAAAAGATAACATGGTAAAATAATAACATTTGTACATTTTTAATAAATCTTCCCTTAACGGGGGGCACATTTCTTTAACGTTGCATAACGGTTTACGGTTACGGTTTCCGCTCTCTCCCACCCAAGCAACCTGGCCCTGATGCTGCCCCTAAAGCCCAGGCAGCACCCCTTGACCCACAGTCCAGCACACGTTACCCGAGCGGGATCTGTCCTTCCCTCCAGAGGGTAGCCACCGGTTCCTTTGGTGGCTGGGCCACAGCCTGCTCTGCTGAGGGCCCTCCCTCCAACCTGCCTCTCCGGAGGCGGCATTGCGGAAACGGTAACGGCAAACAACATATTTACAAGCCACTTAACGTTTGTGGTTGCCCTGCAAGTTCACGGGCTTGTCCATGGATAGTTCCCATGCAAAAACTTTTTAAACGGTCCCCCACGGGGACAACGGTGCCAGCTCCGGCCGGTTGCAAATCACACAATCAATCAGGTGAGGTACTCGGTATCATTTTCATCATTAGCAGAACTTTCAAACTTTTAAACAACAGTTCACACAACTTTCTGATGGTCCCAACGGGGACGGTGCAACGGGCATCCGCTGCCCTACTCCAGACTTTCAGGTGACGCAGCTCCTTCCAAGGGAGGGGGCGCGGCGCTCACTCGGGACTCTTGGCTGCCCCTTAATTTAGCGTCCAGCGCGAACCACCCCCGCTCCCCACAGTGCCGGGTGTATTGCACGATGTCTCCCGGCATTAGGTTGCGGCCGGGATGCTCCTCAGGCAGGTGTGCATTCACATCCCGCCGGGCTACAATCACTTCGGCCTCCAGGCCCGGCTCGTAGATGAACCCGTAGCCCCGGCGGACATCAAACCGCCTCACCTGCCCCTCGTACAACGGACCCCGGACACGGAACGTGGCCTGTCGGAGATTCTCCTTTTCTCGGATAGCTCGGGCCACCAGCTCGGCATTCTTCCGTTCCCTCTCGGCGATCTCCAGGCCCAGCGGTACCGGCTCCCTATCCCAATACGGCGCTGCTGCCAGCGCCGGCGCACGGGTCGGGCCCCGCGGGACATCCTGGACATTGCCCACTGTCAGGAATCTGGGCGGCATGTCCCGCGGTGTCTTGGCCTTGGGCGCTGCTTTGCAGCAACAACCCGGCGCTACCTCAGCCGAGGTGTGGGGGATGGGCATAGGGGCTTTCCGCTGCTGGGCCTTCGGCTCGGAGCGGGTCATCGGCTCCGGCTCGGGGGATTTTTCAGGGGATGCCTCCGGTTCAACTTTCGGAATCTTCCACGGTAACACCTCCGGTTTACTGCGGGCTCCGGCTACAGGTCGGTCCGCCTGGGCGGGGACGCCGGGTATTGCTACCGGTTGCGGTGGTAGCAGGCCTAGTGGCGGGGTCACGGCCTCCGAGACGGGTGGTGAGGGAGGCAACGGGGGGAGAGGGCTTGGACCGGGCCCCGCAGCCGCGATGACCGGCCCTTCCAGGGCATCGGGACGTGGGTCACTCACCCTCCTTTTCTCCGCTTCCTCCTCGCGTCTCCGCACGGTGGCTATGACGTCCGCCATGTCGGTCTCCCACTCCTCCATGAGGAGCTGCATCCTGACCTGCAGCCTTTGGTAGAGCTGCGCGGTTCGGATTTCCACCCACGCCGCGGTTCCAGGCGCGGGGGCTACGGTGTCGCGGGACGGCATCCACATGATGGCTTCTTCTTCCAGGAACGGTATGTCTGCAGAGTCCTGGCGTCCCTGCTTTTATAGCTGCAGCTACATGCAGCCAGCCGCCATCGCGTCCCCCTTAGCTCTTTTCCGGCCACTCCCCTCCCGGGGCGGAGTTCTGGCCTTCGCGCCTCTGCTGCTCGAGAAGACGCTCGAGCGGGAACTTTTCGCGCCAAAGATGGCGGCTTCTGAAATTTTTCTACCGGATACCTCCGGCGGTAACAAGGCGCACCTCTACCAGACGGCAGAGCGGTAAGATCCTGTTCGTGACGCCAAGTTGTCGCGGGCGGGGAGGAGGGTGTCACACACTAAGCTCACCCCTTCTGCTCGGGTCCGGCGGTGGCTGCTCAGTGGTGGCTCGAGCTGTGGGCCGGATCCCGGGGGTTTCTCGAGCGGCACTCCTCGCTCGTGAGTGAAAGGGGGTTGTTGGGTGTGGGGATTGTTTATTGTCCGTGACGCCACCCACGGTTGTGGTGATTTCACCACCGCTGCTCTATATAGGCCCGGGAACGATGGTGTGTAGCAGCGAGATGTTGGTTGCCCCTCCGTGGGTAGGGGTTGGTGATCCCGGGGCCCGGTGATGGGGTTAGATGCAGGGCCTGGTGGGCGCAGGGACGCGGGGGCAGCGCTGTGCCTTGCGGCACTGTGGTACTCACTCAGCCTGAGACGTTGACACAGTTTTACGGTAAACCACACGGCTGGAAAGACGGTTCCCACGGACGGCTGCACTTGCTCTCCCAGTAGGTGACGGTGATGTCCCTTTTCCTTGCACCTTTGATCTATGTTGGTTGCGATGGGTCCCCACCGGTAACCCGCTCTCCGGCTTCAAGCTGGACCGGAGGAGCTCTACTCTTTGCCCGCAGGCGCTGGCCCTGAGAAACTGGTGCCCTGGCGGTGGCGGTGCTTCTCCTAAAATGGTTGGACTGTTGCCTTCAATCGGGAATTGGTTGTTGGGGGATCTACGTCCCCTTCACTGACGGATTTGGCAAATTCTGGCGACTCCAAGCCTTGCCGGGGTCCGAGAGGCCCCTGCCCTGGTGCTGACTGTCCTTCGGAACACTGCTCCAGACCGCCGGGCCACTACCCGTCCGCGGTCCTTCCAGGAACTTCCAAACGGTCCCACTCCAGACAGTCACCGCCGTTGCTGACCTTGCTGACCTGTCCTGCACACAGCTGGACTACTTCAGGCTCTGCACACTCTTTCTTTCCTGTGACCACTCTTGCTTTCCTCCTTTACCACTTTTCTTCCTTCACTTTCACTTAGCTGTTTACTCAAGCCCTACCTGGGCTACTCCTCCACTCCTTCATGTCCCTCACTGGACTCTCAACTCCCTCTATCTGCCTGGTTCTTCCCGCCTCCAGAGCTGTGAACTCCTCGGTGGGCGGAGCCAACCGCCTGGCCCACCCCCTGGTGTGTATCATCAGCCTCTGGAGGAAGGCAACAACAACAAGGATTTTTGGTTAGCTTAGATGTTCCTACCTGGGATGTAGGGTGTGGTGGTGTGTGACCTGTGTCCCCTGGCTTGCCCAGGGCGACATAGTTACGTATCAGTCCAGGAGTGGACCCACTGTGCCGTACACCGGACTCCCCCAGGGAGGCCACCAGGAGCGAACCCCTATACAGGGACTGTCTGGCGACCACCTCAGAGGGCCTAGATGCACAGTGGCCAGAACACAGGCGGGGTACCGGGAGCGTCCTCGGAAAGTCCGGAGGGAATCGGAACGGAGGACCGGAGCCGGGTGAGGGCCACAGGCGGAGTCGGGACCAGTGACGAGGGCGGACTGGAGACTTCAGATGGAATCCAGAACCCGTGGCGGAGTGAAGCAGGGGGACGATGGAGAGATCCACTGCAAATGGACACCGGGACAACTCCAGGGAGCCGGACCGGCTGAGGCAAATTGGGCGTCAGGTTCTGAGGACAGAGACAGGGTTAATGACCGACACAAAGGGCTTGAACACTATCACAAGATACTAGCTGAGAGAACTTGTTGAACAAGCACTGCCCGTAACAGGAAGTCTTTTATACCCTGCACATGCAATCAGCCACATCCTGTTCCAGGGATGCTGGCCCTATAAGACAAGGTGACTGAGCGCGCCTGCGCCCTAACGCGCATGCTTGAAGCCCGGGACCCAGAGGCAAGCACAGGAGGCTGGGGACAGGGCGCAGAGGAACTGGGGGCAAAGTCCCAAGTCACAGTAAGCTGGGGGGGCCGCCGAGCAGGGAGCACGGGGGACACAGGGGAGCAGGAGCGGGAGCAGCGGCTGTGATCGGTGAGCATGTGGACCGGATCAGTGGGTACGGAGCGGTGCCGGGACAGCGAGACCGGATCAGTGGTTACGGAGCAGTGCCGGGACACCGGGAGCGTGACACAAGTACATATACAGTGTGTCCACCCATATCCTGTCCACCGCCTTAAACTTGAGAACAGCGGCAGCTATAGGCATAGAAGTGGTGTCTAGGTATAGTAAAGTAGCCATGCACTACGCAATGAAACCACCTATTGCGCCACCTGGTGGAAAACAACGGAATTAGCATTTTTATCTTGAAAACATAACAAGATAGAGAAAAAAAGTGAATTAAAAAATTGTAGGGCATCATCAATTCAATACGAATCAACACCTTGCATACAGAAATGCTATGATCTGAAACCCATGACCCCCCCAAACATTGAATGCTGGTCACGTATATGGCGCTCATTTAACTTTGATGCTCAAAGTGGCCACCGTCAGCTGCAATGCACATCTAGACTCTGGACAGCATACTGTATCTTGCTGCACATTGCAATATGGTAGGTGACACGTTTGCACAAGCATCTGTGATACGTCATCGTAGGTCCTGCAATTTGGGTTTCTTTACAGAAAGAAGTCCAATGGGGTCAGGTCAGGTGAGCGTGGAGGCCACTCCACGCAGCCACCATACCTAATGACTTGTAGGAAGGTCTCCATGAGGTATCGCTTCACGTCCGCAGCCTTGTGAGTTTTACACGTTCTTATCATAGCATTTCTGTATGCAAGGTGTCGATTTGTATTGAATTTATGATGCTCTAAAAATTTTAATTCCCTTTTTTTCTTTATCTCATTCCGTTTTCGAGATAAAAATGCTAACTCCGTTGTTTTCCACCAGGTGGCACTATAGGTGGTTTCATTGCGTAGCGCATGGCTACTTTACTATACCTAGACACCACTTCAATTCCTATAGCTGTCGCCATTCTCAGGTTAATGGCGGTGAACAGGATATGGGTGGACACACTGTAGATAAAAAGGTTTGATCTCACCCAGTATGAAGCTGCGATTTTCCATAAGAGTCTTCCGAAGCTGCCGAACAGGTAATATATAATTATACTGTACCCTGTCGTGTCCATGCAAAACTACCGCCCTAACAAGGGCAGCCCCCAAGTGTAGGAATAGATTACCCCAAATATCATAAACCCTCCCTACGCGTTTCTTCCACAATAACATGGATTCCTCACATACCCATACATCTGACCAACATGCAGGTGGGGGCCCATTTCTAAATTTTGCACTTGGGACATCGGGCTCCAGTTACGCCACTGGTTGAGAGTGCTGTTTTTTGGGGTTGAGAGACAGGCATAGAAAACTAATCAGTAAAACCAGGAACTCCAATTGAAAAAAAATCAGATATTATTTATTTTATATTTTCAACTGGATTGAAAATATAAAATAAATAATATCTGATTTTTTTCAATTGGACTGCTTGGTTTTACTGATTATTATCATTATGGCTTTGGAATCTACCTGTGCACCCACTAATAGCCAGAAGTGACGTGTTTTTTGTACAGGCATAGAAAACTGACCTGCTGACAAATGCCTTCTTGTTAAAACTGAACACATTATTCAGACCAAGATAACCCACTATGACCTAAGAAGAAGGAATAATAACCAGGACTGAGACAGTAAAAGAGCCTAGTGTAGTCCAAAATCATCAGATTCTCTAAAATTCCCATATAATATATAAAATCCTGAAGACCAAAGTTTATAAGAAAAAACGTACAATATAACACAAATTGTTTATATGACATGGTTTGTGATGCCCAAAATAAGGGCAACATGCTGCATAAACTGACTTGCGTTTTTGATATCCACAACATGTTAATTTCCTGTGTAGTTTATATACATTTTCAAAACTAGAGTTAAAAAAGCACTAAAAAATAAGGCACCTAATTTAGCTAATTGCATCAAAAACGCCCCAAATACTCACCTCGGAAACTTAGACATGTTTGGAAATTCTGCAACTTTTATAGGACAACCATTGAAATCGCTGCCGGGGATGAGGTGACTAGTTTTACATATGTGTCCCTGCCGGCTTGTCCCCAGTGGTTCAGCTAGACTGACAGGTCTCTGTGAATGGGGGAGGCCTGGCAATTTAGGTGAGTGGGTATGGAGCCACTGGCTGGAGCATCAGGTTCATTCCCGCGAAAAGCCTACCTGTACATAAAGAGGGAGCCATTTTTTTATTCATGCTGTCTGTGGTTTGGGCAGCATATATCAGAGGACAGACTCTCATTAATCCAATTTATAATTTTTGTTGACATCCATAGTTTTGTTATAGTAGACATCCAAGTTTTTGATAAAAATCCTCATTATCAATCACATGAATTAACCAGGCATGACTGTCTTTTCTTCAGCGTATTATTAAACCAGCACTTGTTACTGAGACACAAGTTTGTAAAATTCTGATAGCATTTAAAATCTTTGTCTTCAACAATTTTTTGTCCCATCCCTCCCCTAATTAGCATATAAATTACATATGCAGATTGAATTTTGTCACCCCACCCCCATAACGTCTGTCTCCATTCTCCCTCCTTCTTAGAGGACCAAGGACAAACAGTGGTGAGCGGAGGTGAGAGACTGCTGCGTGCATTGCCAGAATTTGTTGCATGCTTCAATTAGACTAAACTGTTGTTTTTTTTTATGTTCAGTTTATTTTATGAAAAAAAAATAAAAATTAATATTTTCTTTCCGGAATTATTACTTTTATCATTTACTGTTAATATTGGCAGGCGTTTTTTGAGCAAAGTTTTCCTCTAAGCCTATCCATGCTTTACAAAAGAAGTTAATATGAAGGCTTAAAAAACCTAGAAGACCGTCTTTTTGAACACTTTGTAAACATTTTTACCTCAAAAACACTAACGTTTTACTCATAGCTTAATTGATATAAAAAAAATACTACTTTTAAATATTTCACGGCTTCTAAACCTTACAAGACGTTACAGAAGGTACTGTCAGTAACCATTGGCAGAATACCCGGCGTGTAGAGATCAGCGCTGCCCCCGCAAGTGACGTCCCAAGTCGCTGCACGACGGATATTCTGCCAATGCACAATGACAGTACGCTCTGCTCTCCTACTGATTCGTAACTGTTGATCTGAGCTGACAACAGAGAACACACTGTCATTGTGCACATCGCACAGCCCGCTGGGACAGAGCAGGGATTAGACCAGTCCCTGAAACAACCATCACTGATGTCTTTCATTTCAGGAAGGGGGCAGAAGCTTGGACAGTGACAGCAGCCTCTGCCCACTGATGACACTTTGTTTGAATGGTTAAGAATGCACTGGGATTCTCAAACAAAGCATCATCAGAGAGGAAGTAGGGGAGAAAATACAATAGTTGTTAGTGTATATAGGGAAGGATATGGAATTTTTAATTCAAGTATATTAGAAATTAGTTTAGATTATGCCAGTAAATATATATGGATTTAAACAAAAATTACTTTGGTCTTCGGACTACAGTTTTTCTATGCAAAGCCACTTCAGGAAAACGGCGACTTTCTATTTCCTGAAGCGTCTGCACTAGTGGCTTAGGTATCATAGTGCCATTTTTAGTCTATACATTCCACTATAGTATCGAGCGATGTACGAAGCATGTCACTTTTTTTTAATCATTTTAAGGTTTCAATAAACTGCAGAGGATAAATGAAGTGACAACAGACTGAACATGTGCACTGCAATGTTGTTTTAATATTGCTGTGCACTATGATCATTGCGGCTGTTTTGCGGCTCATTTTGAGACAGATTCCAGGTAGAATCCACCTGAAAAACATGCGTTGTGCATACACCCCTAGGTTGTGTTCACAGTCTAAGGCCTCTTTTACACGTCCTTGTCTCCGGTACGTGTTTGGTCCTTTTCCTCATGTACCTGAGACACGGGCACACATAGACCCATTAAAATCAAAGGGTCTGCGCTCAAGTGCGTGTTCTGCCATGGACCGTGTTTCCATGTGGAACATACGTGTGCCCGTGTGCTCCACACATCAACATGTATGTTTTTCTCCGGCATCACGGGTGTCACATGGAACGCAAACCGACCACACGGAGGTGTTCCGTGTGACACGCACCGGAGAAATCACACGTGTTTGAGAAAAAAAAACAAAACCTTTACTCACCTTCTCTAGCCCTCCTGTTTCGGCCGCTGCTGTCACTTGCTTCCGACCGCCGCTCATTATGCTCATTGCATATTCACTTCACTGCGGCCGGAAGATGCAGCAGCGGGGAGTCGGCAGGACTGGAGATCAAAGATCAGCACCACGGACAGCGACACCACGGACAGGTGAGCAGAAAGTTCCCGTTCTCCGTGTGTTATCACGGATAACACACGGAGAACACACGTGTGCCATAACACGGGACACAGAGGGCAATACGCACCTTTGACACTTCCGTGAAAAACGTGCGTGATTTTCACGAACGTGTGAAAGAGGCCTTATTGTGGAGTTTTTGAAATATAAACTGGGCTGAATCTCCAAATTTTTTGAAGATTTTTGAGTTTTTGAGGAGGAAGTTCCAAAAACTTCTCAAAATGGTATTAGCACACAAGATATTTTTAAGGAGGAATCTGCCATCGAAACTGCCTGACAACACTCATATAATGAACATATGCAATTGTATGTAAAAACAACCTGTTGTTCATATGGTCACACTTTTGAACATCTTTTAGCAGCTTCAGATTTCTAAAAACGCCAAGTGGTTAAAGGGAATCTGTGAGCAGGTTTTGGTTTTAAAATCTGAGAGCAGCATACTATAGGGCAAGAAAGCCTGAATCCAGAGATGTATCATTTTCTTGGCTGCTTTTTATAGTTTGCATTGTAGTTTCATGTTTTCGCTGATACAGATGTAGTAAAGCTTATAGTTAAACTGTGTATAAGCATAAGCAGCTTCCTGTGTATACTGTACACTGAGAATGAGTTGCTACTCATTCCTGAGGGCGGGGTTACACAGATATCCTGACTGACTATCCTGTGAGCTATAGTGTTAATCTCCTGCTGGCAAATGCTGATTGCATTGAAACTACAGCACACAGCCTAATAAGTGACACATCCCTGCTATCAGGCTTCCTTTCCTTATGTTATGATGCTCTTAGATTAAATAGCAAAAACTTGCTGACAGATTCCCTTTAAAATAAGTGACCTGATCATTCTTCAGGTGTTTTCTGCATGAATGATGCTCTGTACTTTACAATACAAACAAACCACAGCCACACCATGATTTAACAAGATGCTATGTATAAAATAATGTCATAAATATACATGGCGGAATATGGACCCTGGCAGGTCGCTGGTATACGGCATATAGAAAAAAAGGGGATTGCGACAACGCCAGTAGGTGAAAGTGATGAACTTTATTAAACACAGGGTCGGTGAAATAGCGGCACAATTACAGGTGAGACAACAGGTCACAGTAGATCCAGGGTCTATTTATACATAATGAGTATAAAAATAGAAGGCTGAAACAAATATTTAATACAGTATTCACCCACAACCAAAATTGGTCACGGGGACAGCACAACATCCCAACCAGGTAAACAATGTACTATACAGACCGGAAATGGGACGCGGTCACATAATCGAACAACAATAAGGAGACTGTAAATAACAGGGGCTCATAGAAGATATGGGAACCAAAAAAAACCCCAATCTGCC
Organism: Anomaloglossus baeobatrachus; assembly: GCF_048569485.1. Lineage (NCBI taxonomy): Eukaryota > Metazoa > Chordata > Amphibia > Anura > Aromobatidae > Anomaloglossus > Anomaloglossus baeobatrachus. The sequence goes on along the minus strand of NC_134357.1, from coordinate 300,821,830 downwards.
CGCATCAACCACCAAGGTAGTGTAAGTAGGAGACCATGGAGCCCAATAGTGGGATGATGATATACCTGGGAGGATGATCCTGGAGCGCACGGAGACCTGCGTCTGCCCGACGGCCGTTTCGGCTGTCAAAGCCTTCGTCAGGGGGAGTGTACTTTACAATACAAGTCAAGGGGAAAGCTCAAATGGCACTTGGATTTTTTTTCAAGGATTTTTTTACAGCAGAAACTGTCCAAATCCTCCTCAGAAATTAGAAACTCTTCAAAATCTTGAAGGTTCTGCTCAGTTTCTTCTCTAAAAATCCTATATGAGTACATACCTTCAGCCTCATTCAAATGCCCATTTTCCATCTACATGTCCCATTCATGGATTATAGTCTATGGAGTTGATTACTTGTGTGTGTTTGTATGGTTAACAGAGTAGTCATTTTTTTATGTACATGAAACATCACTGATGTCTGAAAGCAAATTTTAATGACTCCTACTATGCAGGATTATGTGGTACATGCAAGCACTCAAATCATATTGAGAAGCCAATGGGCAAAATTGTAGAAAAACTGCTACTGACCAAAAAAAGCCACCAAAATTCCACAAACTAAAAGACATAATATGCAATATCAAAACACAATTGCCACCATCAAACATGGTGGTGGCGGCAGCATCATGCTGTGGGATGCTTTTTTTCAGCAGGGACAGGGAAGCTGGAAAGAGTTGATGGGAACATGGATGGGGCTAAATACAGGATAATCCTGCAGGAAAACCTGAGGCTACTGAGGACATGAAACTGGGCCTTAGCTTCACCTTCCAGCAGGACACTGACCCTAAACATACTGACAGAGCTACGATGGAATGGTGTGGACTCACGGAAGTGTGAATACAAATGTACATCACAATTTTCAGATTTATATTTTTATAATATTTAGAAAATTATGTATTTTTTTCCTTTAAACTTCACAAATACTTCCTACTTAGGGTTATTATCTAATATATACAGCTGAAAGTACGTGTGTGTGTGTGTGTGTGTGTGTGTGTGTGTGTGTGTGTCCGCTAAAGGAATCACATTTACAATCACAAAATTTTCCACAGCCACCGCATTTGACTCAGGGTGCATCTGTGACGCCCTGGGCAAGCCAGGGGTCACTGGTCATGACACCACCACACCCTACACCCCAGATAGGTACACCTAAGCTACACAAAAATCCTTGTTGCCTTCCTCCAGTGGCTGATGTCCACACCAGGGGGTGGGCCAGGCGGTTGGCTCCGCCCACCGAGGAGTTCACAGCCCTGGAGGCGGGAAAACCAGGCAGAACAGTTAGGGAAGTGAAGGAGTGTAGACAGAACAGTGAAGTGAAGTGGTAGAGGAGCAAGAAAAAGTGGCAGTGTTGTAAAGCCTGAAGCTGGTCCGGGTGTGTGCCCCGGACTGAGACAGCAAGGTCAGCAGACGGCGGTGACTGTCTGCAGGAGAGGCTGCTTGGAGGTTGCCGACTGTGGACGGGTGGTGGCCCGGCGGTACCGGAGCGGTATACAAAGAGCAGTCAGCACCATTGGCAGGGGCCTTTCGGATCCCGGCAAGGCTAGGAGTCGCCGTGAATTTGCCAAATCCGTCAGTGAAGGGGACCTCTGGGTCTCCCAACAACCAAGTCCCGATTGAAGGCAACAGTCCAACCGTTAGAGAGAGACACCGCCACCGCCAAGGCACCAGTTTCTCAGGGCCAGCGCCTACGGGCAAAGAGGGGCTCCTCCGGCACATATCCAAGCCGGGGAGCGGGTTACCAGTGGAAACCCATCGCTACCATCATCATCTTAGGTGCAGGAAAAGGGACCGTCACCGTCAACTACTGGGGAAAAGCAACTGCAGCCGTCCGTGGGAACCGTCTTTCCAGCCGTGTGTTTTACCGAGAACTGTGTCCCCGTCTCAGGCTGAGTGAGTACCACAGTGCCGTGAGGCACAGCGCTGCCCCCGCGTCCCTGCACCCCACCAAGCCCTGCACTGGCCCCGCCATCCCTCATCACCCACCTCATCACTGGGCCCCGGGACAACTACCCCCTACCCACGGAGGGGAGAACCAACAACTTTGCTGCTCCCTGTCATCGCTCCCGGGATCCCCATACAGAGCAGCGGTGGTGCCCACATAATCACCACAACCGTGGGTGGCATCACGGACAATAAACAATCCCAAAAACCAACCCCCTTTCACTCACGGGCAAGGAGCGCCGCTTGAGTCCCCGGGATCCGGCCCATCGCTCGAGCCACCGAGCAGCAGCAGGCCGCAGCAGCCGCGGCAGCCGGACCCGAGCAGTGGGAGAGCGCGGCGTATGTTTTGAGGGGAAAGTTTAACCCTGTGCTTTACAGTTTTTTGCCGAAAAACCTGCCTCCATTAAAGTGAATGGAGCTGGGAGCCACAGATCATTAATAAGCAACAAAGGACATTCTTAGTATAAGACAGCTTATGTCTCAGTTAATATGATATCGGTAGAGACAGAGACACAGACACACAGAGAGGGAGAGAGACAGAGACACAGAGACGGAGAGACACAAAGACACACAGAGACAGAGAGACAGAGGCCAACAGAGACAAAGAGAAACAGAGACAGAGACAGACACACAAAGACAGAGAGAGACAGACACACAGAGACATAGAAACACAGAAACAGACACACAGAGATAGATAGAGACAGAGACACACAGAGACAGACACACAGAGACACAGTGACACAGAGACAGACGCACACACACAAAGACAGACGCACACACAGAGACAGACGCACACACACAGAGACAGACGCATAAACAGGGACAGAGACACACACACAGAGACAGACGCACACATAGAGACTGTTGCACACACAGAGACAGACGCACACACACAGAGAAAGACGCACACACAGAGACAGAGACACATAGAGACTGATACAGAGACAGAGACACACAGACACACACAGAAACACAGACAGAGACACACAAAGACTGATACAGAGACACACAGACACACACAGAGACACACACACAGAGACTGATACAAAGACAGAGACACACATAGACACACACGGACATACACAGAGATACACACACAGAGACATAAACACAGAGACAGAGTCACACAGAGACACGCAGAGAAAGAAACACACAGAATCACAGACTGATACAGACACACACAAAGACACACAGAGACAGAAACACACGACAGAGACACACAAACACTGATACAGACACACACAGACACAGACATACAGAGACTGATACAGAGACACAGTCGCACAAAGACACACACAAATACAGAGACCCAAAGAGACAGAGACACTCAGACACACAGAGAGGGACACACAGACACACAAAGAGGGCACACAGACAAAGAGAGAGAGAGACAGAGAGGGAGAGTGAGAGTGGGAGAGAGGGCAAATCAGAGAGACAGAGAGACACTTAGTTACTATCCCGGAGAACGCCGGGTACTACAGCTAGTATCACATAAAATTTGAAGAAAATACATTTAAGTTTGTGGGTGTAGCTTTAAGAAAGTGTAAAAGTTCACTGGGTATGATTACTTTTTGAAGGCACTGGATAAAAAGCTGATAATGTACATGGGTGCTTGGTAAATGAATGAGAACTTTGATAAGAATATAGTCTCATGCAGTCACTGCCATATAGTCTCACATGTTACACATTAAATGCCGAGGGCGGTATTTAAATCATGTTAATCGCAGCTGTTAACTTGCAAAATGATGAATCTATTAACCATTGAATTAACTATGACTCCAGGAAGACATTATATAAGACTTAAGGCCCCGTCACACACAGAGATAAATCTTTGGCAGATCTGTGGTTGCAGTGAAATCATGGACATATTGTTCCATTTGTACACCGCCACAAACCTGGCACTGATTGTCCACAATTTCACTGCAACCACAGATCTGCCACAGATTTATCTCTGTGTGTGACAGGGCCTTTAAAGGCATTGCATATGGGTTCCGCATGGGGTTGTGGGCGACAGACACTGAGTGAGCCCCAGCCTGGGCCTAAAATGTTAAAAAATTCAGAGGTGCAACGTGATTGTAGTGGTTTAGTGTGAGCATAGGGATGGCCAATTTATATTGTTTTTTAATTTTTTAGTCATTTTAAAAAAATAAAAAATTCAGCTGCTAATATTGGAAGTATTTAGAATTAGACCATGGCTACACTGACACTATGTCTATGATAATATTTGCAAGGCTAAAGATTGCAGTGAGACAGTGCAAAATCACAAACTGATGAAAGTGTATGTGGCTGCGTTATAAGGGCTCATGTGCACGTATATGCTGAATATTCTGCATCCTCTGGCATATATATCCTAAGTTATATGCAAAGGATTGTTAAAAATCCACTTGTGACTTTTAGGATCGCTACTTCCAATAGGTGGCGCTGTGCTAGAGTTTGTCTCCTTTACTGGAGAGACAATTTGAATATTTCCCAGAGGGGCGTGGCAGCTATAAGTCCCCTCACTGGCAGCCAGACTGGCTTGCAAAGTCTCCTTAAGGAGAATAGTGTTCTCCCGTGGTCCCCACAAAGCTTCTCAGGAGCCAGATTAGACACCCCATACTTTGCACTGACGAGGGGCAAGCTCCCCGAAACACTGTGTCTGCAAATTGGGATTCTGATCTGGCATATATATCCTAAGTTATATGCAAAGGATTGTTAAAAATCCACATTTGACTTTTAGGATCGCTGCTTCCAATAGGTGGTGCTGCGATAGAGTTTGTCTCCATTCCTGGAGAGAGAATTTGAATATTCTGCAGCGATTTGACAGCACATGTGCATGTCAAATCGCTGCAGAAACACTGCATAATGGATGTAATTTTTCTGTTAAAAAAAAGCCGATTTCATGCGCTATGGCTGCTGTCCCCACCATAGACAGAGTGGGAGCTGCATCCAGAGCGCATGGAATAATTGACATGCTCAGTTTATGAACGCACGGATTTGGGTAAAAATTTTAGCACCTAAATCACTGCGTTCATAAAAGCAACGTGCGCACGTATCATGCACAATCTTCATAGATTGTGCTGGGGACGCAGGACGCATGCATTTACGCTGCAGTGCTAAACGTACCATAAATGCATGCTATTACGCAACATGCGCACGAGCCCTAACTCACAATTTGGTGCAACTAGGACAATTACAATTTGCTTATTTTTCTAGCGTAGATGGTGACTGATTGCTGCAGCCAATCACTGGCCATAGGTGTTATTCATATCTGTGGCCACTGTTTGGCTGCAGAGGTTATGCATAATCACCTCTAGAAATAGAAATGAGGAGAACGATGAGGGGCCCAAACAATAGTAGAAATAGGAAGAGAATCATTAAGTGAGCATATCATTTATGTTAGTTTATTTTAGGACAATGGTGAATTTGGTTCTAAAATAACAAAGGGATGGAAAACCACTTTAAACGTTTTGTTATAGAAAAGGCATTATTTATTTCATTTGGGCCCCTCCTCAGACATTGAAAAGCAACTGGTAGTGGCATGTATTTGTTGCCTGCACTGTGTGATGTTAGGCATTAAGAAGCTAAAAGATAAGTATGATGCTCCTCCAACTAGCCATACGCAGTGTAATGCCCCTACGCACATTATGATGTCCCGGTGACCCCCACGTACAGTACATTCCTCTACAGCTACCCCATTTACAGTATGATGTGCCCACAGTACATTCTCCCACAGCCTCCCACATGGTATGATGCTCCTCCAACCACCTATGTACAGTATGATGTCCCCACATCACCCCATACAGTATGATGCCTCTCACAGTACATTTCCTTACTGTTCCCTTGTAAAAGAGGTTCAAGGGATGCAACGGTACAGTAAAGGTGGCTCAGTGATGATGAGTCTCAAAAAGTTTTTTTTACAGATCTAAAGAGTTAGACTGCTTTCACACATACGGTTTGAGCGGTGCGACTCAATCCGTCTGTGCAACCTATGCAACGGATGCGGTGAAAACACTGCATCCTTTGCATACGTTTTTTAAATGCGGCCCATCCGTTTTTTGCCGCTTGCGGCATGCTACTGAGCATGCGCAATGGCAAAAACCGCATGTGGCGGCCGGATGCGTTTTTTGCCGTATTGCGCCGCATCCGGCATCCATAGGGATGCATTGGAAAATGCACCGCATCAGCCGGATGCGGCGCAATGCGTTTTTTTTTCCCGCACAAAAAAACGTGCCAGGCTACGTTCCATCCGGCCGCCGCATCGGCTAAATCTGCCGCATGCGGCAAAAAACGGACGTAACGCAAGCCCATGCGGCACAATGCGGCACTAATTAAAGTCTATGCAGGAAAAACGCAACCGGCAGCAAAAAAAAAACGGTTGCGATTTTCCTGCAAAGTGCCGGATTGTGCCGCATTGCAAAAATCGGATGTGTGAAAGCAGCCTTAGCAGTCACAAGAGATAATGTGAACACAGTATAAATTACTTTCGGAAGGCAGACCAATGTGAAGTCAGTAATTTACAAATTGTAGATTTGCTATTTTACATAGAACTACTAAACATTCCAATGTGCAAATATTATCTAATAATAATCCAACCCATGCCTTTCTGTCAGGGAACTGTCAGTGTCACCCCAATTGATAATTATTTCCCAACCCTTAACTGAATGGGTAAGTATAACAGGAAATAATACAGTAAATCAGCACATAGGGTCTAACAGAGCTGTGATATGGCTAGTTATAGGGCAAGTCCAATTATGATTAATAACTTTCCTCAGGTAGTACTGTATACCAGAACAGGAAGCAATGACCAGGTTCACTCAGATGTCTATTTTCTGGATCCGATGAGCGGCTTCTAGTCTTTGGTGCTTGACCACGAAGTTCAGTTCTTGGCATCCAGTCTATTGTGTTTGACCACAAAGTCTGATTTTTGGTATCTGGTTTTTCTGGCTTGACCACAAAGTCTAGGTCTAGATATCTGGTTCCTCATGCTTGACCACAAAGTCTGATTCCTTCTGGACTCAGGGCACTTCTAAATGTCTCTACTGCAGTAATGGTCACAAGGCTGCTCCACTGCTCACACATGTGCCCCCTCTCAAGTCTTGACACCAACTCTTCCCCCTCTAGCACACCTCAGGCTTTTATAATAGATACTGTAACTGTGCCACAACTTTCACCTGACCTCGTGTCTTTTCCAAATTTTCCACCCGAGGAACATGTGTGGCGCCCCTGACCTGGTCAGGCACCACTGAGTACTGCACCCATGCTGGGGACAGTACAATACAGGTAATCCAGAAGGCTGACCGAGGTGTGACTACACAGGCGCATAGTGATCAGGTCTCACACATGTACCTATGAGAGGACCCCTGGGGATCCCAGGAGGGGGAAAAGCCTTCACCTCCACTGGAATAGTGGAGGGGGCCAAAAGCCTCCATCTCCTCTCAAGGGGTGTGGTAAGAGAGCCTGGTTGCTAGGTGGCGTAGGCAAGAACAGGAGAGGAGGAGCAGTGAGCCGGCTCAGTGCAGAGTCCAGGGAGCTCGAGTGAGGAGCAGATCCCGTGGGCTGCTGTAGTCTGACAGCGTCCGCGCAGTGGCTACCGACGGGGGAGAACGGTCACCTAGGAGGGCTACCCGAAACCCATCTCCAGCTAGAGAGAGAGCACAGAGTGGGAAGTAAGGAGACTGCTAGGGAGAACCAGGCCCAAACGGGCGGCAGATCCCGGAGCGGGGATAGATCCACCTTTCCCTGCTAAACCTGCCGGTGTGGGGCCCTCAAAGCCCACACCACAACACCTAAAAGCCGCAGCCACGTAGCCACAGTTAGGGCCCACAGTTCACAGGAGGCAAGCAGCTGGAGTGATCTGGCCCAGGCAACAAGCAAACGGCAAACGAAGGGGAGAGAGGCTTCAGCAACTTCCCTGGGTGACCCCCATAGGGACTAAAAGTCGGGGTTACCCCAAACCACCAAGGGCTAAGGAAGGCGAGTTGGTAGTCACCATCAGAAGTCAGCCTGAAGGATACCTGGTTCCCGCCTGGTTCATCCCAGCTACGCCCGGGTTACTCACCCTGCCACCTGAAGTGAGTAAAACCCCTGAAAGACATCCTGCGTGTGTGGAGTTATTCTGCGCCTTGTGGTTCTACACACCTACACAGGGCCCTGGGGCTTGCCTCACTCTCAGGAGGCTACTACACCCTACTGCACCCACCATCAGCCCCAGGCATCCCTTAATCTGCAGTGGCGGTCCCCACTGACCGCAATTCTGAGAGTGGCGTCACGACAAATAGAAGACTTCCTACCTGTGACAAGATCCAGCCGAGTGGAGTCCCTGAAGGTAATGCACCGACACTGCACATGCGGGGCTTCACACATGCACGTTAATATCACACATTATTCTGTTATGTCCAACTAGCAGATGGTGATGTTTGCCTGCAAGTACTGTGGGATGTTGAATACGAGCATCTACTGTTTGCTATCCTCTTACACCCTCATCACAGTATGAAGCTCACAGTGTCCTTCACACGATATAATATCCCTACAGTGCCCAACATGCAATATGATGCTGTCAGTGTCTCAATACACCAAGCTCCAAGAATAGCCCCAAATGTTGGACTTTTTTGCTGGCTCCAAGATTGATGGGAAGTATTAAGTAATATTAAAATTATTAAAGAAATTCCCATCTTTTTATTTTAAGGGGTGTACTGTCCTCCAGCCAGCCAACCTTCCAGATGAGTTGAGATCAGGTGATCCTGACTAATAGTTCAGGACAGCAGTATTATTAAAGGGAACCAATCACCTGGATTTTCGCATATAAGCTAAAGCCAGTGCTATACTGGCACTATCAGGCTGATTCTATACATACCTGTAGTGGTCAGCTCGGATGTTTTGGTTTTAAAATCCAAAAAAGTAAAGTTTATAAAATTAGCTGCTTGTTGAGTGGCAGTTGCAATGGAGCAGATAACTATGAATATATTATCTCCTTACCTAATAGTAAGGGCGTGATAATAGGTTGCTGGCTGGATACCATGCGCATACGAGTGTGAACAGTGCCCTATGCGCGCCACTAGTGTGCAATTTACCTTGCACCTGTGAAGTGTCCATCATGTTGAGAGGTTTGTCTGCATCCTGTTGGTGCATTAGATGTGTTGGCCTGGGCTAACTGGACTGGTTGCCCTCTTTTTTGCTGTGAGTATATTAAATTTTTGGAGGAGTTTTTATCTCCTCTTTCTGTTGCTATTTTTTCATACCCATGTGACCAGAAGAGGCGGGGCCTCAGCCAACAAAGCTGGATACCAGGTCACATGGGTATGACCTCACACAGGTCCTGCAAGAAACAAAGGGAATCGTTTGTATAATGCTTATGCTAATTCTAACAGGGGGAGGGGATAACTATGAATATATTATCTGATCCTCAGCTGCTGTCACTCAACAAGCAGCTAATAAACTTTACTTTTTTGGATTTCAAAACCTAAACATCCGAGCTGACCACTACAAGTATGTATAGAATCAGCCTGATAGTGCCAGTATAGCTCTAGCTTTAGGTTATATACGAAAATCCTGGTGATTGGTTCCCTTTAAGCTTATGGCTTGAACTCTGTGAGCATCAATGCTGTCACATGAAGCTGCTTTATCCCTGCAGCATCGGAAGAGCTGAGGAACAAAGGCTGACTGGATTTGCAGCATGAGCTAGTTATCCTGGCCAGCCTCAGTGAAGCGCTTACAAGTTCAAGGCCAAAGAGTTTGTAAGTACTATGCATTTTTGTACTCCTCTATTTGACAACAGAGGTGGCCAGTTCCTTTGGCAAGGAGTTGTGAATAATAAAACAAAACAGGATTGATATCTGGAGAACGGAGACTAATTTTAATATTATTTTGTAGCCGGAAAATTGCCCTTTCAGCCAATCACTGACTGCAGCCTAAACTAGCCATTGTCTACGCAAGCACTTCCTGGCATTTTCAGGAATGCAAAGTATCAAAATTGGTATGGTAGGGTGTCATTTCTTTTATTTTTTTTTAAATACCCTGAGCGGTTTGTAAAGTATCTTTTGTTTCCCCATTGGACAACCCCTTTAAGATCAGATTTTTTTATCCGCAGTCTGAGCTGTATGAGATAAAGATTACAACCAAAACTAACACAAGCAAAGCCTCAAACAAGAACTAGTGCTCTACAAACATGGCTGTCAGAAATGATCAATTGCCAACCTAAAGTCATTTAAACATGCTTCAAATCACAAAGTCCCTCACGTCGTGGCTTCACTTTGCAGGATTCATTTTTCTTCTTTTTATATTTTTACTTCGCTTGGGTAATTTCTAAATGATCGGAGATCATTATAGAAATAATATAGGAAAATAAATAGTTTTGAGACTGAAAAAAGCCAATTGGGACATATCTAGTAGCATCTTATCTCCCATGGGAATAAAAGTATCAGGTGGTAAAAATTCAATATGCCCAATGCTTTTATGCCCCACATCATCTGACAGGAAAAATTACTTTTGTTCCTATAGCTTTTTAGTCTTATTACAGGTCTAAACAGTGGGCACAACCTTTTCTGATCTGAAGGGCATGGATGTTCATGGGAGTAACACAAAAATATTTCCCAACTCACATAAACTGCAATGGAAAGCGCTGCATGTATGCACAACACCTCTTCCCCCGTCATGAGGACTATGGGGATACAGTTAGGTCCATATATATTTGGACACTGACACAATTTTGTTTTTTTGTTGTTTTTTATTTAACCTTCATTCTGAAACATATTCAGTTGTAGTTTTATAATAGTCATGGAAGGCCTAACTTTTAGCTTTCATTTGAGGGTATCCACATTAAAATTTGATGAAGGGTTTAGGAGTGTCAGTTCCTTTACATGTGCCACTCAGGTTTTAACGGGCCCAAAAGTAATTGGACAATTGACTCTCAGGCTATTTCATGGGCCGGTGTGGGCAATTCATTTGCTATTTCATTCTCAATTAAGCACATAAAAGGCCTGGAGTTGATTTGACTGTTTTGGCTGAGAAGTAAACATGTAGTCAAAGGAGCTCTCCGTGCAGGTGAAACAAGCCATCCTTCTTCTGAGAAAGCAGAAAAAAAGCATACGAGAAATTGCTATATAGGAGTGGCTAAATCTATAGATTGGTACATCATGAGAAAGTAAGCACTGGTGACCTCAACAATGCAAAAACACCTGGACATGATCGCAGAATAAGTACCATGGTGAAGAGAAACCCCTTCACAACATCCAACCAAGTGAACAACACTGTCCAGGATGTAGGTGTATCAATATCCAAATCTACCATAAAGAGAAGACTGCATGAAAGAAAATACATAGGGTTCACTGCACGGTGTAAGTGTCGCGGGCGGAGGGGACGCGCTCACCACGCTCAGGTCCGGGGCTTCTGCTGCTGCTGCTCGGTGGCTCGAGCGGTGGACCGGACCCGGGGACTCGAGCAGCGCTCCTCACCCGTGAATGAAAAGGGGGTGGTATGTTTAGGGAGATTGTTCGTGACGCCACCCACGGGTCATGGTGATAATGGCACCACCGCTGCTGGTAACGGGGATCCCGGGAGAGATGGTAGGGTGCAGCTGAGATGTTGTCCCCTCCGTGGGCAGGGGGGTTTGGCGTTCCCGGGGCCCGGTGGTGGTGACGGGGAGGCTGGATGGCTGGGGTGCAGGGACAGCACGGCGCGGTTCCGGACGGCACTGGTGTACTCACTCAGAGAATCACTGACAGAATCTCTGGTAAACCAAACTGGCCGGATGGACGGGTCCCGCAGCCGGCTGCAGCATTGTTATTGTGCTCTCCCCGGACGGCTGATGGTGGCTGTCTTTCCCTGCACCTTTGAACATGTTCTTGACTCCTGTGGTTGCCCACCGGTAGTCCGCTCCCCGGCGTATAGGTGCCGTAGGAGCCCGTATTGCCTGCAGGCCCTGGCCCTTGGATCTCTAGCCTGTGGCGGTGGCTGTATATCCTCTATGGGTGGACGGTTGCCTTCAATCGGGACTTGGTAGTTGGGAAACCCCTGGAGTTTCTGTCACACTCGGATTTGACTATTGACGGCGGCTCCAAGCCTGGTCGGGGTCCGATGGCCCTGCCTGTGTGCTTAGCTTCACTCCGTTCCCCGGTCCGGTACCGGCGGGCCGACATCCGACCCCGGTCCTTACGGCTCTGCGGAGTTCCACTAACTCCTGCAGACGGCCACCACCGTCTGCCAACCTTGCTGTCAGTGTCTGGGCTCCAACCCAGACACCCAAGTGTTCACTCCTCTCACTTTCACCTCCAAGACTCAACTGCACTTTTCCCGCCTCCAGGCCTGTGAACTCCTCAGTGGGTGGGGCCAACCGCCTGGCTCCGCCCCACCTGGTGTGGACATCAGACTCTGGAGGGAGGCAACAAGGGTTTTGTGTTTGGCTGCTGTAACTGCCTAGGGTGGGGGTGTGTATGTTGGTATGTTTGTGACTACCTGGCTAGTCCAGGGCGTCACATAAGACACTCATAAGCCTGAAGAATAAGAAGGCGAGATTGGACTTTGCTAAAAAAAAAAATCTTAAAAACCAGCACATTCTTTGGACAGATGAATCCAAGATCAACCTCTACTAGAATGATGGAAAGAAAAAAGTATGGCGAAAGCATGGTACAGCTCATGAGCCAAAGCATACCACATCAACTGTAAGCACGGCGGAGGCATGTATGTCTTCCAGTGGTACTGGGTCCCTAGTATTTTTTGATGATGTGACACAGGACAGAAGCAGCCGGATGAATTCTGGGGTTCTCAGAGACATACTGTGTGCTCAAATCCAGCCAAATGCAGCCAAACTGAGTGGTCGGCGTTTCATAATACAGATGGATAATAACCCAAAACATAAAGTCAAAGCAACTCAGGAGTTTTTTAAAGCAAAGAATTGCAATATTCTTGAATGTCTGAGTCAGTCACATGATCTCAACCCAATAGAGCCGCATATTAATTGTTAAAGACTAAACTTCAGACAGAAAGGTCCACAAACAAACAGCGACTGAAAACCGCTGCAGTAAAGGCCGGGAGAGCATTAAAAAGGAGGAAACACAGCGTCTGGTGATGGCCATGAGGTCAAGACTTCAGGCAGTCATTGCCAACAAAGGGTTTTCAACCAAGTATTAGAAATGAACATTTTATTTCCAAATATTTAATTTGTCCAATTACTTTTCAGTCCCTGAAATGAAGGGATTGAGTTTACAAAATGCTTTAGTTCCTCACATTTTATGCAATCATTTTGTTCAACAAACGAAATTAAAGCTGAAAGTCTGAACGTCAACTGTGACAATAAAATGATAACTCTGGCACACCGGATATGGATATGAAATGTCCAGAATAAAGAGTATGAGAAACTTGCGTTCTTTAGTAATGCTTTAATGTAAAGACTATAACAACAAAACAGATAGAGTCCATTCAGTTCAACATTTTGGCCTATCAAAAATTGGCCTTCATCAGGGAGAAATTATCTATATTAATAAGGCAAATGAGAGATATTCATGTAATGCCCCTGAACCCTTCAGGGCACTATGAGGTACTGCATCCTATCAAAGATGCAAGGCCTACCAGCAGGGACCTGGAAGACCAGTACCGGTAACAGCAAAACACTCTAAAATCCCAGTTTTTCCCCATCCCCGACTGGTGACAAACTAGAATTGGACCCAATGGATGGTTACCCAAAGGTGGAGCTGATACAGTCCACTAGACGACAACCAGGTGGGAGGGGACAGACAGTTAGACAGTTAGTGAGTGAAAGTGAGAGGAGACGGACGTAACTGCACTGACATGGGAGTATAACGGTGACCTGAGGGCCGAGGCATATGGTTGCCGGAGGAGTACGGAGAAATACTACCGGAACCATAGCACCGACAGGGTTCAGAGCCCTAGGTCAGGCAAACTCTCCAGGCAGACCTGATATAATCTGCACAGTGAGGGGACCATCCAGGACCTCACTGACCTTAGAAATCTGGGGGCACCAGCAGTAACAGGAGAATTAGGGACCAGAATGGAACACCGACCCTACAGGGTTCACACTGCCCGCCGTACAAACCAGAGACTGAGAGACAAACAGAAGGGGACCCCCAAATGCTCCAAGACACGGGGATCCACCAACCTGAGAAAGGTGCAGGGGAAAGCAGCCACCAGGTCACCAACCCGGCACTGGGACAAAGGGAACCAGAGGTGAATACCAGCCTTCCTCCGGGTACCAGTTACAAACTACTGTGAGTAAAGAGAACCAGTTACACTGCAACCCCTGATGTGGCCTACATTCTTTCTACGCTCAACTCTATCACCTACCCCCTGGGGCCCGGCCCTACTTGCGGAGGGCCCAACATCCAGGCTGCCGTCAACATCAGCTCCAGTGGAGAGACTGTGCAGTGGTGGTTCCATCACCATAGCTGCAACCCAGAAGTGGCGTCACGACATAAACTCTATTAACTATCCCCCTGTATGTGAATCCCCTTTTAAAGCAACCACCATGGTCAAGGAACCGGGCAACGGCCACCCAGTGACACATCCCAATAGTACACCGCCCGGGACCAAGTACCCTATAGCCCTGGGGCGGCACATTCATATATAGCATAAGATGCAAAGGAGGACTGTAGACCTCTAACCAAGGTGAAATCGAATACTTTGTATGAGAGCGGTTGGTTAGGGATCCGTTTTGAAGCCTGTGTGTAGACAGGAACCCAGGCAGAGACTGTTCACTCTAGATCTAGATCATAAGCTAGAGTGAACAGTCTTTGCCTGGGTTCCTATCTACACACAGGCCTCGAAACGGATCTCTGACCAACCACACTCATACAGAGTAATCAATTTCACCTTGGTTAGAGGTCTACAGTCCTCCTTTGTATCTTATGCTATATGTTAATGTGACGCCCTGGACCCCAGAGGTCACAGGTCACTACATCACCACATACACCCCCCCACACTAGAAAGGTACCTTCAGTCAACCACAAAGACCTGATTGCCTCTCTCAGTGTTAGACAGGCACACCAGGTGGGCAGACTCAGGCGTAAAGACACGCCCACCGATGAGTCTGCTGGCCTGAGGTAGGAAAACAGTAAGCAGAACAGTTCAGAGGAGTTCAGTGCAGGACGGTTGAGTGGAGAGTTGGTCCAAAACAGTCAGGCAGGCAGATGGCAGTGGTCACCTGCAGGAGACCGGGAAGACGACCAGCGGAACCGTAAGGGACCAGGACAGGGTAGTGGCCCGCCGGAACCGAACTAGGGAGCTAACAGGATACTGGAGCACCAAGCAGGGTACTCAGACCCCGAACTAGGCTATATGCCACCACCATAGTCGAATTAACTGATTGCGATCTGGACCTCAGGGGTTCATTCCCACCAAATTCCCGTTTGACGGCAACAGCCCAACCCGTCCGGATAGTAGCCACCGCCAAAGGCCAGAGATCCAAGGGCCAGCGCCTGCAGGCAAAGGAGCTCCTCCGACATCTACACGCTGGGGAGCGGACTACTAGTGCTCAGGCACAGTGGTCAAACTACAACATAGGTGCAGGAGAAAGATGGACATTGCCAACCCGACTAGGAAGCTGCAGCCGGCTGCGGGCCCCGTTCATACCTTCGTTTGGTTTACCAGTGACTCTGTGTGGTTTAATCGTGAGTACACCAGTGCCATCAGGCACCGCACCGCGCTGCACCGCAACCCTGCGCCTTGCACCCTGGCCCTCGCACCACCGGGCCCCGGAACCAACACCCTCTACCCACGGAGGGGTCAACACCTAGCTGCGCCACTACACCGCTCCCGGGAGTCCCCGTACCTTCACCACAGCGGTGGTGTCCACCATCACCACAACCCGTGGGTGGCGTCACGAACAATCACCCCAAAACCAAATACCCGCATTCCCCCATGTGTAACGCCAACCCCCTTGCAGAGCGACGTGACCCCCGGGTCCGTGAGAGGCTCGAGCCACCACCCGTAGAACGCGAGCACGGATCCGAGCGGCTCGGCGGCCGCAGCCGAGGCCACGGGGCGGTACATTAATATCTCTCATTTGCATTATTCATATAGATAATTTTTCCCTGATGAAGGCCAAGTTTTGGTAGGCCGAAACGTCGGACTGAATGGACTGTATCTGTTTTATTGTTCACATTAAAGCGTCACTAAAGAAAGCAAGTTTCTCATACTTTTTATTCTGGACATTTCATATCCATATCCAGTGTACCAGAGTTATAATTTTATTGTCACAGTACTTTATTATTCTACAGCACCCATAATCAGGTGGTTGAGCCACACTTCCCATTTCTCTATACTGAACGTCAACGGCATCTGAATTGTTTTGTTCAAAATCCATTGTGGTGATGTACAGAACAAAAATGGGAAAAATGCTCACATTGGGCAGAGTGTCAGATTCTACAAAGTGAAGAGCGTCTGATGCCACCACGACAGTCATCGAGTTTGGTGTAAAACCGCTTGTGGCATCCTTTCTCTGGAGCACAGAAGAATGATCTGTGACCCCTTGATGTAAAAGATAATGTAGTAAAATGTGCTTTAAAGAACTTAAATACGAAACTGAATATTTGAGTTGTGAAGAAAGGTATTATAAATTAAATATGAGATCTTTGGAAGTGATAGTTACCAACATTGGTGTTCGCAATTTGGGAATGCTATAGTCCTATTTCCGATCCCTTCTGGTCCGATGCTAATGATGCAAATTCCCATTTTCGTCAGGGTAAATTTGCTGGCAGGTATGTATGCTGCCATAGCAATAAAAAAAAACCTGCAAACTAACGATGTACAACCTTTTCTGTTCTGGGGCCACTATCAGGTTATACTAATCCAAGGGCCTCAACAAAAGGAAGAAAGATTTTCCAGGTAAAAATACTGCACTGTGTTACGCCTCATGCAGGGCCAGAGGATGTGGCACATAACAAATGACTTAAAGGGAATCTGTCAGCAGATTTATTGCTACCTCATCTGAGAGCAAGACCTCCAAAATCAACTGACCCAAAAACACGATAAAAATGTATATTCTTTATTACACAGCAATACATAATATTACATAATAATTTTTATTGTGTTTTTGGGTCAGTTGATTTTGGAGGTCTTACAGAATGGGGACCCTGTCATTTTGACTATTTGTATTTGGAGACTCATCTGATAGCAGCATGATGTAGGCACAGAGATCCTGAATCCAACGATGAATCACATAGATTACTGGCTGCAGCCATTCTGACAAAATCAGAATTTTTAGATTTAGCCATCTAGGAGAGCTGAGAGAGCTGTCACGGCCACTCCATGCTTAATAGAGATTGTACATAGACAGTAAGGTGTCAATCAGAGGAGGGGGCGTGCCAGACTACCGTACGCATGACGTATTCTGAGCAATGATAAGTCCTGCTGAAAAAACAACAGAAAAGACCTGGACAAGACAGGCATCCCTTAATTCTCTGTGTTAACCCATGCAGCATGCTTTCTTCAGCTTACATAGCAAAAACCTGCTGACAGATTCCCATTAAACAAACACCACAGAGAGAATAAGGCCGGCGTCACACGGTACGATCTATCGTGTGATCGCACAAGCGATCGTACCCGCCCCCGTCATTTGTGCGTCACAGGCAATTAGTTGCTCATGTCGCTCAAAGTCGTTAACCCCCGTTACACGTACTTACCTCCCGGACGACCTTGCTGTGGGTGGCGAACATCCTCTTCCTGAATGGGGAGAGACGTTTGGTGTCACAGCGATGTCACACAGCGGCCGGCCAATTGAAGCGGAGGGGTGGAGATGAGCCAGACATAACATCCCGCCCACCTCCTTCCTTCCGCATTGCCGGCGGGATGCAGGAAGCTGTGTTCGTCATTCCCGGGGTGTCACACGGAGCGATCTGTGCTGCCTCGGGAACGATGAACAACCGGAGCACAGAAGGAGGATCGACATTTTTAAAATGAACAACGTGCAACGAGCAACGATAAGGTGAGTATTTTTGCTCGTTCACAGTCGTTCGTAGCTGTCACACGTTCCTACTCCTAGTCGTTCCTACTCCACACTGATGAGGGGCAAATACCCCGAAACGGCTGTCTGTGGATGGATACCATGTTTGGTATAGGTGGTCTCCTTGACTGGAGACTGCCCTTCCCGTGGTTGTTCCTTCCCGGTGAAAGACCTGGCTAGTTTCCTGCCAGCGTTGAGAAACACGTGATGGTGTCTCCGCGGCTTTCTTATTTGCATACTTCCCAGGGGGCAATGCTCTAGAATCACTGCGTTGAGAAACACGTGATGGTGTCTCCGCGGTGGATATGTTGATCTCCCTAAGGTCAACAATGCTTGCTTAAGTAGTCTTATACTAGGCATTGCCCCCACTAGCCAGATTCCTACTCCACACTGATGAGGGGCAAATACCCCGAAACGGCTGTCTGTGGATGGATACCATGTTTGGTATAGGTGGTCTCCTTGACTGGAGACTGCCCTTCCCGTGGTTGTTCCTTCCCGGTGAAAGACCTGGCTAGTTTCCTGCCAGCGTTGAGAAACACGTGATGGTGTCTCCGCGGCTTTCTTATTTGCATACTTCCCAGGGGGCAATGCTCTAGAATCACTGCGTTGAGAAACACGTGATGGTGTCTCCGCGGTGGATATGTTGATCTCCCTAAGGTCAACAATGCTTGCTTAAGTAGTCTTATACTAGGCATTGCCCCCACTAGCCAAATTCCTACTCCACACTGATGAGGGGCAAATACCCCGAAACAGCTGTCTGTGGATGGATACCATGTTTGGTATAGGTGGTCTCCTTGACTGGAGACTGCCCTTCCCGTGGTTGTTCCTTCCCGGTGAAAGACCTGGCTAGTTTCCTGCCAGCGTTGAGAAACACGTGATGGTGTCTCCGCGGCTTTCTTATTTGCATACTTCCCAGGGGGCAATGCTCTAGAATCACTGCGTTGAGAAACACGTGATGGTGTCTCCGCGGTGGATATGTTGATCTCCCTAAGGTCAACAATGCTTGCTTAAGTAGTCTTATACTAGGCATTGCCCCCACTAGCCAGATTCCTACTCCACACTGATGAGGGGCAAATACCCCGAAACGGCTGTCTGTGGATGGATACCATGTTTGGTATAGGTGGTCTCCTTGACTGGAGACTGCCCTTCCCGTGGTTGTTCCTTCCCGGTGAAAGACCTGGCTAGTTTCCTGCCAGCGTTGAGAAACACGTGATGGTGTCTCCGCGGCTTTCTTATTTGCATACTTCCCAGGGGGCAATGCTCTAGAATCACTGCGTTGAGAAACACGTGATGGTGTCTCCGCGGTGGATATGTTGATCTCCCTAAGGTCAACAATGCTTGCTTAAGTAGTCTTATACTAGGCATTGCCCCCACTAGCCAGATTCCTACTCCACACTGATGAGGGGCAAATACCCCGAAACGGCTGTCTGTGGATGGATACCATGTTTGGTATAGGTGGTCTCCTTGACTGGAGACTGCCCTTCCCGTGGTTGTTCCTTCCCGGTGAAAGACCTGGCTAGTTTCCTGCCAGCGTTGAGAAACACGTGATGGTGTCTCCGCGGCTTTCTTATTTGCATACTTCCCAGGGGGCAATGCTCTAGAATCACTGCGTTGAGAAACACGTGATGGTGTCTCCGCGGTGGATATGTTGATCTCCCTAAGGTCAACAATGCTTGCTTAAGTAGTCTTATACTAGGCATTGCCCCCACTAGCCAGATTCCTACTCCACACTGATGAGGGGCAAATACCCCGAAACGGCTGTCTGTGGATGGATACCATGTTTGGTATAGGTGGTCTCCTTGACTGGAGACTGCCCTTCCCGTGGTTGTTCCTTCCCGGTGAAAGACCTGGCTAGTTTCCTGCCAGCGTTGAGAAACACGTGATGGTGTCTCCGCGGCTTTCTTATTTGCATACTTCCCAGGTGGCAATGCTCTAGAATCACTGCGTTGAGAAACACGTGATGGTGTCTCCGCGGTGGATATGTTGATCTCCCTAAGGTCAACAATGCTTGCTTAAACACGCTACGATATGTCTAACGATGTCGGATGTGCGTCACTAACGACGTGACCCCGACGACATATCGCCCGATATATCGTAGCGTGTGATGCCGGCCTAAGGCCCATTTCACGCGTCAGTGAAAAATACAGACGTTCTTCACTGACGTGTAAAACACGCACATGTATCGCTGGCGGAGGGGGCGCGCTCGCCACGCTCGGGTCCGGGGCTTCTACTGCTGCTGCTCGGTGGCTCAAGCGGTGGACCGGACCCAGGGACTTGAGCAGCGCTCCTCACCCGTGAGTGAAAAGGGGGTGGTATGTTTAGGGAGATTGTTCGTGACGCCACCGACGGGACGTGGTGATGATGGCATCACCGCTGCTGGTAACGGGGATCCCGGGAGAGATGGTAGGGTGCAGCTAGGATGTTGTCCCCTCCGTGGGTAGGGGGGTTGATGATCCCGGGGCCCGGTGGTGTAACGGGGAGGCCGGAAGGCTAGGGTGCAGGGATTGTGCGACGCGGTGCCGGACAGCACTGGTGTACTCACTCAGACAATCACTGACAGAGTCGTTGGTAAACCAAAAGTGGCCGGATGGACGGGTCCCGCCGCCGGCTGCAATGTTTTTGTTGTGCTCTCCCTGGACGGCTGATGGTGGCTGTCTTTCCCTGCACCTGTGAAGATATTCTAGACTCCTGTGGTTGCCCACCGGTAGTCCGCTCCCCGGCGTATAGGTGCCGTAGGAGCCCGTTTTGCCCGCAGGTGCTGGCCTTTAGATCTCTAGCCTGTGGCGGTGGCTGTATATCCTCTCTGGGTGGACGGTTGCCTTCAATCGGGACTTGGTCGTTAGGAAACCCCTGGGGTTCCTGTCACACTCGGATTTGACTATTGATGTTTGGCTCCAAGCCTGGTCGGGGTCCGATGGCCCTGCCTGTGTGCTTAGCTTCACTCGGTTCCCCGGTCCGGTACCGGCGGGCCGACGCCCGACCCCGGTCCTTACGGCTCTGCGGAGTTCCACCAACTCCTGCAGGCGGCCACCACCGTCTGCCAACCTTGCTGTCAGTGCCTGGGCTCCTACCCAGACACCTGAAGTGTTTACTCCTCTCACTTTCACCTCCAAAACTGATCTGTCACTTTTCCCGCCTCCAGGCCTGTGAACTCCTCGGTGGGTGGGGTCAACCGCCTGGCTCCACCCCACCTGGTGTGGACATCAGACTCTGGAGGGAGGCAACAAGGGTTTTTGATTGACTGATGTTACTGTCTAGGGTGGGGGGGGTGTATGTTGGTATGTATGTGACAACCTGGCTAGTCCAGGGCATCACACATGTCCCTCCGTGTGCCGTGACTCACGGCACACGTGGGTTGTTTAAGTGCAATCCGGGCTCCGTTCTCCGTGGTCCGTGATTTCACATAGAGATTAACTCACCTGTGCCAGCTCCCGCTCTCCATGGTGCTGAACGCTCCTGCGGTGCAGCATCCGGCCGGCGCTGTCCTCTGCAGCAGCTGCTTCTGGGTCGGCTGTGTCGTGCATTCATGAATATGCATGACAGCAATGAGCCGGCTCAGAAGCAGCAAGCAGAACAGGCTGCAGAGAGCGCGGTTGAAGCCGGGTGAGTAAAAATGATTTTTGTTTTATATGCATGTTTTTTTCTGGCACGTGTTTCACGGACCACACCACTGCGTGGTTTGTGGGACATCAGTGATGCCAGAAAAAAATGGACATGTCTCCATGCGGCAATCACGGACACGCGGGTACGCCGCACGGAGACACGTTCAGTGAAAAATCACTGATGTGTGAGCAGACCCATTCATTATAATGGGTCTGCGTATGTCAGTGATTCTGGTACGTAGAAAAAAAAAGCACAAACTTACCAGAATCACTGACGTGTGAAACAGGCCTAACAGTTGCACAGCTCTTTAGACCTGCATTATGCATAACAGCAGTCATTTTTTTATGAGGCCCTTGAGGAATAAATTTTGAATAAAAAAAAATAAGGCATAAATCTGACCCTGTTCATAAAACAACATAGTAGTAAATATTAAGCTATTTCTGTAGTACATAGCATCTTCTTGCTATGTTCTAGTTGCCAACAGATGTCAACCTTTCATTACATGACTAGCAGATTGATGATAGCACAGTAGGCTCCCAAAACCTTGTAATGATGAATATTTTTTTTTTCTTCTTAGTGTAATATAACAGTACAATCATTTTATTCTATCGTAGCCATTACTGAGAAATGTGTCAGTATTTTGCTTGGCAGTAAGAAGTCCCTTGATAAAGGAAGTGAAGGCAGATTATCATTGCTGGTGGCAGATATCGATGGTTGTGCTCATCCTGTTGTGAAAGTGTTATTCTCTTTATCACTGGGAAGGTCACCTCGTATTAATCTGTCAGAATTAGGCACCAAGCCATATGGAATCTCTGCAAGACTGTCTGCTCCTTCTGCAGTTGTATGACATACACGTGCATTGCAGACAGCCGGAGACAAACACAGTACCTCCCTGTGTATATACTTATTAGATTAAATTAGCCTAATTCCTGCCCTTGTAGCACACTGGCAAACTAGGGAGCTCTTCTCATCCAGAAGGAGAACCATCTTTACAGCCACTGAGGAGCCTTGCATTATGTCAGACAGATCAAGACACTCAGGCGTATTTAAGGGAAGCCCCTCTGATAGTGTAAGACACCTATATACAGTGCCTACAAGTAGTATTCAACCCCCTGCAGATTTAGCAGGTTTGATAAGATGCAAATAAGTTAGAGCCTGCAAACTTCAAACAAGAGCAGGATTTATTAACAGATGCATAAATCTTACAAACCAACAAGTTATGTTGCTCAGTTAAATTTTAATAAATTTTCAACATAAAAGTGTGGGTCAATTATTATTCAACCCCTAGGTTTAATATTTTGTGGAATAGCCCTTGTTTGCAATTACAGCTAATAATCGTCTTTTATAAGACCTGATCAGGCCGGCACAGGTCTCTGGAGTTATCTTGGCCCACTCCTCCATGCAGATCTTCTCCAAGTTATCTAGGTTCTTTGGGTGTCTCATGTGGACTTTAATCTTGAGCTCCTTCCACAAGTTTTCAATTGGGTTAAGGTCAGGAGACTGACTAGGCCACTGCAACACCTTGATTTTTTCCCTCTTGAACCAGGCCTTGGTTTTCTTGGCTGTGTGCTTTGGGTCATTGTCTTGTTGGAAGATGAAATGACGACCCATCTTAAGATCCTTGATGGAGATGCGGAGGTTCTTGGCCAAAATCTCCAGGTAGGCCGTGCTATCCATCTTCCCATGGATGCGGACCAGATGGCCAGGCCCCTTGGCTGAGAAACAGCCCCACAGCATGATGCTGCCACCACCATGCTTGACTGTAGAGATGGTATACTTGGGGTCGTATGCAGTGCCATCCAGTCTCCAAACGTCACGTGTGTGGTTGGCACCAAAGATCTCGATCTTGGTCTCATCAGACCAGAGAACCTTGAACCAGTCTGTCTCAGAGTCCTCCAAGTGATCATGAGCAAACTGTAGACGAGCCTTGACATGACGCTTTGAAAGTAAAGGTACCTTACGGGCTCGTCTGGAACGGAGACCATTGCGGTGGAGTACGTTACTTATGGTATTGACTGAAACCAATGTCCCCACTGCCATGAGATCTTCCCGGAGCTCCTTCCTTGTTGTCCTTGGGTTAGCCTTGACTCTTTGGACAAGCCTGGCCTCGGCACGGGTGGAAACTTTCAAAGGCTGTCCAGGCCGTGGAAGGCTAACAGTAGTTCCATAAGCCTTCCACTTCCGGATGATGCTCCCAACAGTGGAGATAGGTAGGCCCAACTCCTTGGAAAGGGTTTTGTACCCCTTGCCAGCCTTGTGACCCTCCACGATCTAGTCTCTGATGGCCTTGGAATGCTCCTTTGTCTTTCCTATGTTGACCAAGTATGAGTGCTGTTCACAAGTTTGGGGAGGGTCTTAATTAGTCAGAAAAGGCTGGAAAAAGAGATAATTAATCCAAACATGTGAAGCTTATTGTTCTTTGTGCCTGAAATACTTCTTAATACTTTAGGGGAACCAAACAGAATTCTGGTGGATTGAGGGGTTGAATAATAAATGACACTCTGAATAAACTTTTCACAATTTAAAAGAAAAAAAAAAGAAATAACATTCTTTTTTGCTGCAGTGCATTTCACACTTCCAGGCTGATCTACAGTCCAAATGTCACAATGCCAAGTTAATTCCGAATGTGTAAACCTGCTAAATCTGCAGGGGGTTGAATACTACTTGTAGGCACTGTATAGGTCAGAATGTATATAGAAGCTTGCATAGGAGGAGACAGCTTAGTTTATTACACCCTAATTTATTAAAACACTAAAACCCCTTTAATGTGTTTTGTACTATACTAACTTTTTCCATGCTGTCAGCTCTTAATATCTTGAAATATGGGAATGAGTATACTATAAGAATATAGCTTGTTGAAACATGAATTGTTACTAATTATAAAATCTAAAAATAAATTAAAATATTTGGAAGCCATTACAAATATTTACCAAATATGGACATTCTAGAGATCAGACGCTGTTGGGGTATGTCCGTAAAGGAAATACAGTCATGGCTGAAGTGTTGGTGAGACACCCTGGCCTATCAGGTCGTCACAGGGTATTGTACAATCTGCCCTTCTGTGCAATATCCACCTCCTCCTTGGTTACGGGATCTTAACCAATGGGGTTGCCAAAACCAGCTAATCAAATTCCTAGGAACACTCTGCACCACACCCACCAGACACACCAGTGGATGGCCTGAGTGGAATAGGGTCGCCAACGTGGAGGGTTGGTTAAGGGGAGGTCAGGAGTGTCAGGAGTCAGTCAGAGAAAAGGAGAGTAGTGTTGGAGGTGAAAGAGAGAGGAGGTCAGGAGCTGGGCTCCTTGGAAGTACTAGGTAGCAGACTGGTCTGGGCTTGGTAGGAGCTGGACCCCCGGTTGCAGGGGATCATGACAAGGGGCACGGCATTGTCGTGGAGGACATCCGGCGGCCTTGTACCATCACTGGGCTGGGACCAGGGCACGACGGATACGTTGACCCTAGATCAGGGAGTAGCTTCAGGCAAGCTGACAATTCACCCGATGAGGACGGAGCCTTCAAGATCCACTCTCCACCCACTCCAAAATCGGGGTACTAGCGCAACAAGGGGGATAGGACTTTCCACACATACGGTCCAGGAAATCCCAAGCGTGAACCCTGTGAGCAAGTTGCCTCAGTTAGCCAACTAGAAGAAAACAAAGTGCCAAGGGAAAGGTCACAGATCAACAGGCAACACCAGCAGAAACGGGACCCAAGCGTGCTCCCCCTCAGCAGCAGCGGTGTCCAGAACTTTGGTTTACTAAAGTTGTCGGTGTCAGCGTTATTGGACGGAGTGAGTACGCAAGTGACCCTTACCTCCCCAACGGTACATCCCTGTCACCATCACTGATTCCTGGGGCATCCCTCCTTCCCATGGAGGGGTTAAACAACTGGCTGCCCACTCCATCGCCACCGGGTACTCCCAGCTGCAGCAGTGGCACTCCACC
The DNA here is from genome assembly GCF_048569485.1 of Anomaloglossus baeobatrachus. Lineage (NCBI taxonomy): Eukaryota > Metazoa > Chordata > Amphibia > Anura > Aromobatidae > Anomaloglossus > Anomaloglossus baeobatrachus. The sequence goes on along the minus strand of NC_134357.1, from coordinate 300,796,378 downwards.
TTACCATACACCACGGGTGGCATCACAAACTCTCGATACACCATCCCCTGTAAATACCCCCCTTCTTTCGAGTGGCTGCACGACCCCTGGGTCCGGACGCCCCTCGAACCACCGCGGATCCGGATCCGAGCAGCCCGGCTGCTGACACGGGGCGGCACACTGGCACCTTTCAAATATTTCTCCAAGAAAAATATTGCAATTGTTTTTGTAAAGATTTTTATTTCCTTTGTGTGTAATGGAACAACACAAAAAAACTAAGAAAAAAGGCAAATTGGACATAATTTGACACAAAACCCCAAAAATGTGCAGGACAAAATCGCAGGCACCTTTCCAAATGTGTGGATAATCAACTTTGTTTCAAGCATGCTATTCTTGTTCAAATTTACCTTTGGTAAGAAACAGGTGTGGGCAATATGGAAATCATACCTGAAATCAGATAAAAAGTATAGAAGTTGACTCAATCTTTGCATTTTGTATCTGTATGTGCCACACTAAGCACTGAGAACAGAAAGATAAGAGAACTGTCTGAAGACTTTAGAACCAAAATTATTGAAAAATATCAGCAACCCCAAGGTTACAAGTCTATCTCCAGTGATCTTGATGTTCCTTTGTCCACTGTGCGCAATATAATCAAGGAGTTTACAACCCATGACACTGTATCTAATCTCCCAGTACATGGACGACAAAGAGTAATTGATGGAAGGTTGTAACACAGGCTAGTCCACAGGGCCAGTGTCAGCCTAGGCGGACTCGGGCAAGTGCCGAGGCCCTGGATCCCTGGGGGGACCATTCACCGTCGGCAGGTCACCACCTTTCCTGCGATCCCCAGACAGACTCCCAGAGACTGTAGTGCCCAGGCCGCCAGCCACACTTTGCTGGCTGCTGATCCTTTAAACTCGCTGAGCACAAGCCCGCAGCATTCAATGCTGAACACTGCATGCACATGCACTGCAGGATGGGGTTCTTATTTGAGCGGAGTTAGCGCATGATGAGCTCCCACAGATTAAGAGGAGCCACAGCGCCAGCATTCCCCATGCCTGCATGTGCTCCAGCCTCCAGTCATAGTGTCCCAAGCTCTGCTTGCTTCTGCTCTCAGCATCCCCAGTATTCTGTATGCTCCACACTGGCCCTAGTATTGTGTATGCCCCCCACTGGCTACAGTAATGTGTAGGCCTCCCATTGACCCCAGTATTGTGTATGCCCTCCACTGGCCCGAGTAATGAGTTTGCTCCCCACTTGCACCAGTAATGTGTATGCCTCCCACTGACCCCACTAATGTGTATGCCCCCCACTCCCCCCAGTATTGTGTATTCTCCCTAACTGGCCTCAGTAACAAGTATGCCCCCCAGGAATGTGTATGCCTCAGTAACTTGTGTGCCCCCAGTAATGTATTTGTCCCCCAAGTAACATGTTTACCCCCCAGTAATATGCATACCTCCAGTAATGTCTATGCCCCCAGCCTCCCCTGTGATGTTTATGGAACCATTGATGTCTATACCCCCCAGTATCACCAGTGATGTCTATGCCTCAGTGATGTCTATGACCCTGCCACTACTATGATGTATTTGCCCCCATCTTCTCCTGTGACATATTATCTGTGCCCTCATGTCTCTTGTGATCTTTATACAGCAGTCTCAGTGTGCACTGTGCGGCCTTCTCTGGTAGCAGTGACGCGGCCAGGTTGGCACACAAACAAAACTAAAGACAAAGTTCTGGCCCAACAATGTCACTGCTAGCAGACACAGCCTCACAGTGCACTATTCGCAGCCATGTTTAAATGGTAAAGTGATGGCCATCACGCAGCACGTCCTGCACAGCCACATGCCCAGGAGGAGCTGCACGGGTGACAAGCGGGGGAGGTGACAGAGGCTTAAAAATAGCTCTAATGTGTCTGTATGTGTGCATGTATGATGTGCATCTATGTATGTCACTGTATATATTTGTTTGTTTATATGTATTTTATTAATTGGCCTTCAAACATGTACATATCCTTTTATGTGTATGTGGCACCCCTGAGGCTCAGGTCGCCACAGGGTACTGCACTCCACTGAGGGTGTAGTGCTGGTCATGGATCCAGGGGAGGTTGGTTCCGGTTTCATCATACACAACCACATACACACATGGGTTGCCCCTTCTCCACTGGGGACTGAGCTAGGGTCGGGTACCAAAAGGGTTGCCAACATTGTGGCATTTACAGGATGCCATTACAACAGGGGCCCCAATCCACTAGCTTCGGACCCGGGTAGGGGGAGCAGCGGCCAACAGGGGGAGTTAGGAGTCACACACACCGCAATAATAGGAGTTCTCCATCAGGAGTGACAGTGAGCGGACGTCTTTCCCGGTAGCTCCTGTGGGACATAGGAGTTTAACGGTCGCTGTGGAGGATACTGTTTCAGTTCACCCGAGTACCAGCACAGTTCAGGGTGCAGCACGCTATGGTTGTGTAATTCCACATTGCATCAACAGATTCTGCCAGACGGAGAGGTTCTATGCTTTTTCGACAACCCAAGTTTCCAGAGCCAAGTGGCACCTAAGACTCCCGAGCCTTGATCACGGTCAGACTCAAATGGGATCCACGCTACTGGCATAGAGAACAGTACTGTACCTAGTACAGAAGGGACTCTAAGGGGTACTTTGCACGTTGCGACATCGCTACTGCGATCTCGTCGGGGTCAAATCGAAAGTGACGCACATCCGGCACCGGTAACGACGTCACAACGTGTAAAGCCTAGAAGCACCGATAAACGATCGCAAAAGCATCGAAAATCGGTGATCTGTGTAGTGTCGGTCATTTCCATAATTTAGCTGCAGCAACAGGTACGATGTTGTTCTTCGTTCCTGCGGCAGCACACATCACTGTGTATGAAGCCGCAGGAGCGAGGAACATCTCCTTACCTGCGTCCCGCCTGCATTGAGGAAGGAAGCAGGTGGGCGGGATGTTTACGTCCCGCTCATCTCCGCCCCTCCGCTTCTATTGGCCGCCTGCCGTGTGACGTCGCAGGGCAGGTAAGTGCGTGTGAAGCTGCCGTAGCGATAATGTTTGGTACGGCAGCTATCACAAGATATCGCATGTGCGACGGTGGCGGGTACTATCGCGCTCGGCATCGCTAACATCGGCTAGCGATCTCGCAGCATGCAAAGTACCCCTAAGTGCTTCAAGCCATAGGGACCAGCACTATGACGCACAGTGAGGAAGGGCCCACAGACTACTGCATCCTTTCTGACCTCCCACGGATCCGGGATCGACCTGAGCTCATCCCGACGGTGACCAGTACTGCTGGGCTGGCGACTGAAGCTGTGAGTAAACTACACCTTGAACTTGTAGAGAGATTGCATCGTAAGTGGTAGGCAAGTGGAAAAGAGCCCTACAGCTCAGCATTGTTTCTGCGATTAGTGATGGGCGATCCCGAACTGTAAAGTTCGGGGATTGTACTGATCACATAGTGATCGTATACATGATCCCGATCACGAGCTTTCCTGGGAAGCTTGTGTCGCGGGCAGAGGAGGGGACACTGCGCTCACCCACTGCTCGGGTCCGGCTGCTGCTGCTCGGTGGTGGCTCGAGCGGTGGGCCGGATCCCGGGGACTTGAGCGGCGCTCCTCGCCCGTTAGTGAAAAGGGTAATGGTTTTGGGGGTTTATTGTCCGTGACGCCACCCACGGTTGTGGTGAGGTTGTGACACCACCGCTGCTCTGGACGGGGATCCTGGGAGCGATGACAGGGAGCAGCTTGGATGTTGTTTTTCCCCTCCGTGGGTAGGGGGGTTGGTTGTCCCGGGGCCCGGTGAGGGGAGGGATGTTTGGCAGGCGGGTTACGGGGCCTGGTGAGGTGCAGGGTCGCGGGGGCAGCGCGGTGCCGCACGGCACAGTGGTACTCACTCAGCCAATGATGAACGCAAAGTCTCCGGTAAAACAAATGGCTGGATGGACGGGTCCCACAGACGGCTGCGGTTGTTCTTCTCCCGGTAGGTTGGTGGTGACTGCCTTTCCCTGCACCTGTGTTGTGTTCTCGGTTCTGGTGGCTTTCCACTGGTAACCCGCTCCCCAGCTTGGATGGATGCTGAGGGAGCCCCTTTTGCCCGCAGGCTCTGGCCCTGGGAACTGTAGCCTTGGCGGTGACTGTGTTTCCCTTCACAGTTTGAGCTGTTGCCTTCAATCGGGTCTTGACTGCTGGGAAAACCCGGAGGTTCCCTTCGCTAACGGATTTGACCGGTTTTACGGCGACTCCTAGCCTGGTCGGGGTCCGTAGGCCCTGCCGAATGGTGCTGGTATCTCTTCGCTCCCCGATCCGGTACCGGTGGGCCACCACCCGTCCCCGGTCCTTATGGTTCACTTCAATCAGCCTCTCCTGCAGATGGTCACCACCGTCTGCCAACCTTGCTGTATGTGCCCGGGCCACACACCCGGACACGGTCAGTCTCCTCTACTACCACTTCACTTCACTCTCAAAACTGATCTGACGCCTTTTTCCCACCTCCAGGACTGTGAACTCCTCGGTGGGCATGGCCAACTGCCTGGCCCACCCCCTGGTGTGGACATCAGCCCCTGGAGGGAGGCAACAAGAATTTGTGTTTGACCTTGGTGTGACTAGCCGGGGTGTGGGGTGTGTTGTTGCAGTACCTGTGACGTTCTGGCTTGTCCAGGGGGCGTCACACTTGTGTTACAGATGGGGTCCAATTCGGGTCCAGAGGCTGTAAAAAAAAAAAACATTATTAAAAAACATTATAATTATACTTAAAGGTCCCGCGATGCGTACTGCAGACTGTGTTTCCCGCTTTCAATCATTGCCGTGCCCTCCGGTAAGCACCACTGCCTAAAGGACCTTCCATGACGTCATAGCCATGTGACCATTCTGGTGTGAATGTTGTACAGACATTGGCTCACAGACTGGTCACATGACTATGACGTCATCAACGGTCCTGTTAACTGAACTGTGACTGTCACTGTGCGCATGTCTCATCGCATCACGGCGCACAATCTCCCGACAGGAGCGGGTCAGCTGCATGCATTTCCATGCAGCTAAGGGGCTCCTGTTGTGAGAACAACAGGCTTTGCGGGGTGATGCAATGCGAGACGCAAGTTCATCATACCCTTACTGTCAGCCTGATTCTTGCTCTGTACAGACCGATGTAGCAGAGCTGACAATGCTCTCTCTGCTTCTCTCTCTGTAGAGCCGCTTGTCTTTACAGACGTCATGGAGGGTCCTGTAACCCGGGGGCACAGCAATGATGGGACTCAGAAGTAGAGTCTACAGGACATGTCTCGGGATCTCTAAGTATAATGACAATGTTCATTATTAACTATATTTTTATTTTACAGCCCCCCCCACCCCATTCCATAACTGTACGTTCGGTGAATGGACGCAAGTTCACATTATCTCGATCCTTATCTCGATCTTTACAAAACGATCGGGCGAAGCTCCCAATCCCAACCATCGGGGGGATTGCACATGACTACCTGCGATATCAGTCCTTTTTGTAGTGATCCAGAGCCTGGAGATCTGTTGTGTGCATTTCTGAGTGGTGTGCAAATATCCCGGTTGTTAGATTATTTCCTCCCTGTGTTTTATTTCCTCCTGGGTTTGTATTGTTTCTCGCTTGTGTCTGATTGCAGTGTGCATGAGTTTTGGTTCTTTCCCCTCTCTGTGCTATTTGTGGGGTTTGCTTCTCCAGTCCCAGCCCTCTACTGGGGTGGGGAAAAGGGGGTGTAAGATCTTAAACAGGAGTTAGGATCATGCTGGCACCCCAGACCTAGCTACCATCATTTGTACTAAGAGTGAAAGTAGCTGTATTCAACACCCCCATAAATATAGGGTTACTAAGTGCCTCCATAAAACTGTCAGCTATAATGAATATACCCAGGGCCAGCGTTAGGGCGGGGAAAACTGGGCAATTGCCCAGAACCAGAATTAGGGCATGGCAAACTGGGCAATAGCCCAAGGGCCCCAGTCCTCTGTGAGACTGTAGAACCTTTAAGGACCTCATGATCATATGAGTGGACATGTGACCGTGATGTCACCATAGGTTCTGAATGCTGCAGAAGAGCTAAAGAGGAGATGGACTGGTGGTAAGTGTGTGTGTGTGAGTGTATGTTTGTGTCTGTCTGTATGTCTGTCTGACCAGATAGGTATGTATTAGTTAGGACATCAGAATATATGGGCTCCTGAAGGTATATATTAGTGAGCACATCAGAACGTCTGGGCACCTGGTAGGTTTACATGTGTCTATATGTACCTGTATGTGCTCTTTGTATGCATGTGTATGAAGGTGCTCTGTGTGTATATATATATATATATATGTGTGTGTGTGTATGTGCTTTGTGTATACATGCGTGTGTGTTATGTGTGTATGTGCTGTGTATACATTCGTGTACTGTTTGTGTATGTGCTCTGTGTACAGTCCCTGACAGATGTTCTGTTACTTATCCTGGTTATATAAATAAAAGCTCATAACCTCACTTTAAATTCATCCATTGGTTTCATAAAATAAGGGTACTTTACACACAACGATATCTGTAACGATATATCGTCGGGGTCACGGTGTTCGTGACTCACATCCGGCGCCGTTAGCGATATCGTTGTGTGTGACTAAAAGGAGCGACGATCAACGATCACAAAAACGTCAAAAACTGTTGATCGTTGACACGTCGCTTCTTTTCATAATATCGTTGGTGGTGCATGCCGCTGGTTGTTCGTCGTTCCTGCGGCATCACACATCGCTATGTGTGATGCCGCATGCTATTGGGTGGCCGCTTAGTGACGCCGCTGTGACGCCGAACGAACCGCCCCCTTAAAGGAGAGATTGTTCGGTGTCTCCAGCCACGTCGCTAAGCAGGTATGTACATGTGACACTGCTGTAGCGATATTGTTCGCTACGGCAGCGATCACCCCATGACGAAACAGCAACGTGGGCGGGTGCTATCGCGCACGACATCGCTAGCTATCGCTGGCGATGTCGCAGCGTGTAAAGCACCCTTTACTCTTTTGAAAGCTGAAACCCTCCCAAATTTGGTTTAGGTTATGAAAATAAAGTTGCTGCAAAGCTGAAATATTGATCACAATGAACACAGAGAGGGCAGATTTTGACAAGACAAAAGTTTTGTCGTCCACAGAAAGTAATGTGAAACTCAAACAAATAATTAACTTCTAATACAAAGATATGTTGCATAATATTGGTGAATGAAGTTCTGGTGCTATTAGTGCCATATTTAATATTTTGTGTGACTTCCATGAGCTTGAAGGACTGCATCCATGCGGTTCAACAATGATTCATACAATTTATTGTATTTATGCAAAGAATGCAGTCTTCCATGCCTCCCAGAGTTCATCTAGATTCTTTGGTTTTGTCTTTCAAGCTTCCTCTTTCATCCTACCCTAAACATGCTCAATGATGTTCATGTCTGGTGACTGGGCTGGCCAGTCCTTGAGCACCTTGATCTTCTTTGCCAGGAGGAACTTTGTTGTAAAGATGGATGTATGAGATGGAGCACCATCCCGCTGCAGAATTTGACCCCGTTTATGATTGGGAATGTAAGAGGTAACTAATACTTATTGATATTTTAGGCTATTGATATTGCCTTCCCCCTTGCAAATGTTTTGCACACCCCCATACTGAATGTAACCCAGACCATGATCTTTCCACCACCAAACTTAACTGTTTTCTGGATCCATACGGGCTCCAGTAAGTCTCCAGCAGTATTTGCGGTGGCTGTGGTGTAATTCAACTGAAGATTCATCAGAGAAATCCACCTTCTGCCACTTTTCAAGCGTCCATCTGTTTAACAGGCTGTGGGACTTAGCAAATGCCACACGGTTTTTTAATTGCCTTTTGTTTAGTGTTGGCTTTTGGGCACTGATTGGACCATGGAGGCCATTTCGAGATAGAATCCTTCAAACTGTTTTAGTTGACAAAGGGACTTGAGGTGACCAGGCCTTTTAGAGCTCTGCTGCAGTGGAAGAGGGGCTGGCTTTGGATTTTCTAACCAACAAACGTTTCTCCTGAGCAGTTGTCTTGTGGGGTCTGCCGGACCTGGGCTTGTCAAAAACATTTCCAGTCTCTTCAAATCTTTTTTTAATTTTTTTTGTACTTGATGCTGAGACACATTAAAGGTGCCAGCCACCTCTGCAGTGGATCTGGTCTTCAGCCTCTTGACAATCAAGGCTTTGGTCACAGGGTGGATTTTTGGCATGTTGTCAGAGGTCAAGTTGCAGTTCAACTGAAGGTCTGGGGTGCTGGATTTCTTTCTATACACACCCACTAATTAACTGATCATTTAGTGAGCACAGGTGAGGATGTAAAGTAGGATTGGGTGCATTATATGACAAGGCGACAAAACGTTTGTCTTGCCAAAATCTGTGTTCATTAAATGATCAACATTTCAGCTTTGCAGAAACTTTATTTTCATAACCTAAACCAAATTTGGGAGGGTTTCAGCTTTCAAAAGAGTAATTTATGAAACCAATGGATGAATTTAAAGTCAGGTTATAAGCTTTTATTTACATAACATGGATAAGCGACAGAACGTCTGTCAGGGACTGTATACATGCATTTGTGCTATGTGTGTGTAACATACAGTGTGTGTCTCACTTACTTTGTGTATGTAATATCCATTTATAAATCTCGGATGCACAGATAAGAGTTCACAGGTGTAAACATGTCGGCAATCGGCCAACAAACAAGAAAAATTCTGCTCATTCATCTGGTGATTGGATTGTTTATGGTGGAACAAAAATCACTGTTCTCAGCAGCTCATCGCCTGGTGAAAACTACTGACCATCATTCTTCCTCAACCGGTGTAAAGAGGCTGGAAACAAGTGCTGAACGACTTGAATATTGTCAATCGCTCATGTTTAACAGTCTGAACTCAACGCATGTAAATGCATCCGAAATGTTTGAGTGTTATGGTGCAATATGTGAGTATTTAGGGCCCAACTTTAAACTTTTGCCTAGAACCCCTCTTTGTGTAAAACTGGCCCGAAATGCACTAATACCATAACCCAATGAAAGTTGTAGAAGAAACACCACATAACACTAAAACAGCAGAATCCAGATTATATGTCAGTCTACAATGTCTGACACAGCCACATCATACAGTAAAAATTCCACACGCCCTCTAAAACGCCATCCCCAACGCCCCTGTTTAGGTGATAGACCCTATTGCAATTTCCGATGGCTTGATTATAATTCCCTCTCCTGTGCAATACTAAGAATATAAGGAAAATATGATCTGTTGGAGTCTGTGAGGTCTGGAGTTTGGGAAACACTGCCCAAGAACTAATGAAATTCCGTACATGTGGTCACATTCTGTCAGCTAGGTGTTCTGTAAAATTAGTTCTTTAATGTAATATATCAAGATATCACACAATTCATATTCTAATATCCTATCATCTACTGAATCTTTCATAACCATCAAGCGATTGACATTGACCCTGAGGGTGAATGATAATGACTTAAAGATCATTCCTCATACACTGAAGTGACAACGTTCTGAGCTTTACGCCATTAACTGAGCTGCACTGAAGGTTTGGACAGACTTTCATTTCTGCCCTATATTTCATATCCCACTAATATGCTACAGGCAGGTGAGGGTCAGCAAGTGATGGAGTGAAGCTGCAGAAAACTCAACAGATGTCTCATTTTTGTGCTGGGATCAAAACTGCACTGGAGAACCAAGGCGGGAAGACAAGAGAAGAGGAAGAAAGCTCTGCTTAATTAGAATAACACAACTGTCATATTCTGTGAGGATTAGAGATGAGTGAACCAGCCATGGTTCGGCTCGAGTTCGGTCCGTCGAACGGAGGTCTCGTTCGAGTTCAGTTCGGCGAACGTTCGACGAACCGAACTCGAACCAATAGGATATAATGGGAGGCAATCACAAACACATAAAAACGCATTATAAATGTACACATACAGTTAATAAACATTGCCATAACACTTACCGGTCCCCGCGATCCCTCCTCCACTCTGTCTCCTGCTGCTATTTCATCCGATGATCGCTGAATCCTCCCAGTGACCAGCACTGCCAGTAGTGATGCAGGACCTATCGTGACGTCAAAATAGCCATGTGACCAGTCACGTGGCTATTATCTCATTGGCTACAGACTGGTCACATGACTATAACACGTCATGTAGGACCTGTCATTGCACTCTCTGGTACACGGTGCACATTTGTGTATCGCCGTGTACCGGCAACATGCTCTAGCACACGGTCGACTCCCCGTTCCGTTAGGGACCGGCTGACACAGCCGGTCATTAACGGAGATCACCGTTGCCATAGCAACGCAGTTAGCGGTGACTTCACCACTAACCGCGGCTCCGGGAATCACATGATCGGAGCCCTGTTGCTATGGTAACGCGTCTGTCACCGCCAGCAGCATTGATCTCTCACGGAGTGAAGGCTGCACGCTGCTTCCCGTGCAGCCTTCTTGGAGTGAAGGCTGCACGGGAAGCAGCGTCTTCCCTCATGCAGCAGTGATGGAGCAGAGCTGCATTTGTTGAACGAGAAAGACAGAAGACCATGGATCGTGGAGGGCTGACAGGGAGTAATAAAGATGGAGTCTCTAATGTGTCTGTGTATTTATTTCTATTAAAGTATTTTTTCTCTGTGTGGTGTCTTTTTTTTAACCCTTTATTGGAGATTCTTAATGGCCGGGTCAAACGTGCCTGACATTAAGAATCTCTGGCTTAATACTGGCTAGTAAAACAAAGCCAGTATTAACTCATGATTACCCAACAAGCCACCCGGCTCCAGGGCTGTTGGAAGAGTTGGATACAGCGCCAGATGATGGCGCTTCTATGAGAGCGCCATTTTCTGGGATGTCTGCGGACTGAAATTCGCAGCAGAGGCGCCCAGAAACCTCGAGCTAACCTGTGCTGAGGATTCCAATCCTCAGCTGCCTAGTTGTACCCGGCTGGACACAAAAATGGGGCGAAGCCCACGTCATTTGTTTTTTAATTATTTCATGAAATAAGTGAAATAATTAAAAAAAACGGGCTTCCCTATATTTTTGGTTCCCAGCCGGGTACAAATAGGCAACTGGGGGTTGGAGGCAGCCCGTGGCTGCCTGCTGTACCTGGCTAGCATACAAAAATATGGCGAAGCCCACGTCATTTTTTTGGTAGGCAAAAAACTTCTGCATACAGTCCTGGATGGAGTATGCTGAGCCTTGTAGTTCTGCAGCTGCTGTCTGCTCTTCTCCATACAGACAGACAGCAGCTGCAGAACTACAAGGCTCAGCATACCCCATCCAGGACTTTATGCAGAAGTTTTTTGCCCCCTGAAAAAATTATGTGGGCTTCGCCATATTTTTGTATGCTAGCCAGGTAAAGCAGGCAGGTACGGCTGCTCCCAACCCCCAGTTGCCTATTTGTAACCGGCTGGGAACCAAAAATAAAGGGAAGCCCTTTTTTTATTATTTCATGAATTTCATGAAATAATTAGAAAACAAATGACGTAGGCTTCGCCCCATTTTTGTGTCCAGCCGGGTACAACTAGGCAGCTGGGGATTGGAATCCGCAGCACAGGTTGGCCTGAGCTTTCTGGGCCCCACTGCTGCGAATTGCAGTCTGCAGCTGCCTCAGAAAATGGCACTTTCATAGAAGCGCCATCTTCTGGCGCTGTATCCAACTCTTCCAGCACCTGCCTGCTATACCTGGCTAGCATACAAAAATATGGCGAAGCTCACGTCCTTTTTTTGTAGTTTTTTGGCAAAAAAAATAAAAAATGCTTCCCTGGATTTTCCATTGCCAGTGAAGGTAACACCAAGCAGTGGGGGTTAGCAGCCAGTAGCTGCTTGGATTACCCTTTTTTTTAATTATTTATTTAAATAACTAAAAACAAAATGGGCTTCCCTGTATTTTGATTGCTGGACATCACAGTGCTGTAAAAATAAATCTTTAAAAAAATGACGTAGCGCTCCGCGGTATTTTTGATTCTCAGCGCAGATAAAGCAGACAGCTATGGGTTGCCACCCCCATCTGCCTGCCGTTACCTTGGTTGGCAATCAAAATACAGGGAAGCCCATTAATTTTTTCTATTTAAAAAATAGTTAAAAAAATGACGTTTTTCCCCCCATTTTTGATAGCCAGCTAGGGTAAAGCAGATGGCTGTAGCCTGAAAACCACAGCTGGCAGCTTTACCGTGGTTGGGGATCCAATGTGGAGGTCCCCCCAGGCTCTTTTTTTATAATTATTTTATAAATATTAATAATTACACAAAAAAAGTAGGGTCCCCCCAAATTGGATCACCAGCCAAGGTAAAGCGGACAGCTGTGGTCTGGTATTCTCAGGGTGGGAAGGTCCATAGTTATTGGGCCTTCACAGCCTAAAAATAGCAGGCCGCAGGCACCCCAGACGTCTAGAATATGGGGGGGAGACACTCAGGGAACGTATCCCCCATTTTCTAGGAGTGCAGACCCTTCATGTGAGTAGTGTGGGTGCAATGAACCTGCACTCACTCTCCCCGGGTCCACAGCAGCAGAGTCCATGTCGTAATGGTTGCTACCAAAGCTGCAATGCCCTGCTCATGAGGTAAGGGCATGCCTAATCAGGAGAACTATTCTACATTTCCAAATATTGGTATTTGCTGATATTATTGCTATTCCACCTACTATATATTGGGGATAGGATCTTGGAGATGGAATACCCCTTTAAGTCCAGTTATCCAGCTGAATGAATACTTAACAACAGAGCTCGCTATTTAGATGTGTTTTCTTGTGGCGTATAACGGACTCTCATGTTTGGTAGTCGTTCAGCAGGGAAACTATAAAAGCAAATCCCTCCATTTGGAAATGTAGTATATAGCTCTCCTGATCAATTATGTTCCTTCCTCATGAGCAGGGCATTGCAGTAATAAAAATAATTTATTCATTTAGATAGCGTTATTAATTCCATAGCGCTGTATGTCTTTGGAGTGTGGGAGGAAACCCACGCAAACACGGGGAGAACACACAAACTCCTTGCAGATGGTGCCCTTGGTGAGAATTGAACCCAGGACCTCAACGCTGCAAGACTGCAGTGCTAACCACTGAGCCACCGTGCCGCCTATTTAGCTTACAGATGCATAACCACCACTCACTGTGTCTGAACACAGGAAGCTGAGCTGACAGCCGCTCTGTGCATGCGGCAGCGTCTATTTTGAAGGAGAGGGCCGTGGGGGGATCAACGCTGCACAGGTACCGTGGGACACTGGGGAACACCGGTGAGGTTATAGGGGGTGACCTGGCAGGGCCTGGGGAGCAGTTTTTTGTCGCATGTGTCATGGCATATGCAACAGAAATCAGAGGAGTAGGGTGAATGCGTCCGGCGCGCTGCTGTGCGCGCGGCCATCTTGGATTTCTGGGAGGGCATCAGGGGGGGCACTTTGGCGACATCGGGGGACCAGAGGAGACCGGGGAGGAGATTTATCATGTTTGTTCATGCCAGATGGGAGATAAATAATTTTTTACCGGCGCTGTCATTTACTGTAACATGATCATCGGTATACGGTGTATACCTGTGATCACGTGAGCGGGGACCGGAAAAAACGTCCTGAATCATGATCTCCAGGGTCTTAGCTAGCCCTGAAACCCCGGAGATTTTCTGACGCTGGGGGGCGTTATTCACTTATTTCTGCCTGCTGTTTATAAACGGCAGATCAGAATAAGGCTACATTCACACGACCGATCCATTTTTGTGGTCTGCAAAAAACAGTCCGTTTTTTTTCACGGGTGCATCCGTGTGGCATCCGTTTCCGTTCCGTAGACGGTCCGTATGTCATCTGTTTGTCGTCCGTGTGCCTTCCGTTTTTTTTTGTGTACTGCAAAAGAACTGAAGGAGGGAAAATACATAAATTTACCCAGGATCCTTAGCTTCAACCTACATGAGGCGGTCACATGTTCACTCTAGTGCCATTTTCTACTGCTTTTCACAGCGTAGAGCGCTCTGGTGATTTTCCTGTGCTTGTACACTTCATATCAGTCTTTTCTGTCATTATAATGGCAGAAAGACACATAATGTCCCACTCTCCTGCATTTTGTAATTTTGCACCCTTTGGTGCCTTTCATGTGGCACTAAGGGGTGCTTAGCTTTGTATTTAGCCAAAAAAATGAAAAAAAATAAATGACGTAGGGTTCCCCCTATTTTTGTAGCCAGCTAGGGTAAAGCAGACGGCTGCAGCCTGCAGACCACAGCTGGCAGCCTCACCTTGGCTGGTAATCCAAAACTGAGGGCACCCCACGCTGTTATTTTAAATTAAATAAATAATTAAAAAAAAAACACGTAGGGGTTCCCCCAAAATTAAATCACCAGCCAAGGTAAAGCAGACAGCTGGGGTCTGATATTCTCAGACTAGGGAGGTCCATGGTTATTGGACTCTCCCCAGCCTAAAAATAGCAGGCCGCAGCCGCCCCAGAAGTGGCGCATCCATTAGATGCGCCAATCCTGGTGCTTCGCCCCAGCTCATCCCGTGCCCTGGTGCGGTGGCAAACGGGGTAATATATGGGGTTAATACCAGATGTGTAATGTCACCTGGCATCAAGCCCTGGGGTTGGTGAGGTCAGGCGTCTATCAGATACCCGACATCACCAACCCAGTCAGTAATAAAAAAAAATAGACGACAAACACATTTTTATTTGAAAAAACAGTCCCCAATACATTCCCTTTTAAATCAATTTATTAGAAAGAAAAACAAATCCAGGTCTGGTGTAATCCAAGGGGTTGCCATGACGATCCACACTGTCCCAGTCAATGAAGAGCAGGATGTTCCCCATTGGCTGGGAGAGCAGTGCAGTGACCTGAGCTAACATCAATGGATCAGCCCAGGTCACTGCAGGGGGATGACAAGTGCTGCTGTCAGCGAGGTACATTACCTGCGCTGATCTCCTGCACTGCCGACAGCACCTGTCACTGAGTTCAATGACCGCCGCCTTCACAGCCAAGTATCGCGAGAGGCCCGTGACATCACCGCTAGTCAGTCTCGGGTCGGAAGCAAGAAAAGGTGATGTGACAAGCGGCGGCCATGGAGGACAGTGACAGCGCTGAGGTCGGGACTTCATCACCGCAGGTAAGCCGAGCGGGACCATGTGTGCAGAGTGCCAGGAGGACGTCAGTGTCGTGGACTGCATGGCTGGGGACGTGTGTGTGTGTGTGTGTGTGTGTGTGAGTGTGAGTGTGAGTGTGTGTGTACATGCCGTGTGCAGGAGGGGGCGGAGTGAGCTGAGCGGGGAAGTGTGGGCTTCCTGCACGTAACTAGGATAAACATCGGGTTACTAACCAAAGCGCTTTGCTTGGATACCCGATGTTTATCTTGGTTACCAGCTTCTGGCAGGCTGCCAGTGATGGCTCCTGAACACTGTAGCTGTAAAAAGCCCTGCTTTTTGCTGCTAGAACCGTTCTCGAACATATCTAGAACTATCGAGCTTTAGCAAAAAGCTCGAGTTCTAGTTCGATCTAGAACAGCCCCCAAAATCACTCGAGCCGCGATCCGCGCTCAACTCTAGTGAGGATACAGAAATTTCTGTAATGTTCAAGGAATGGTAACCAGATTACCTGCTGGTGACATAAATTCACACCAATGGTTGGATTAGTCACACATTGTTGGGTGTCGCAGCTGTGATGTCCACATTCTATCTCTTGCTAACCACTCCTAAGGTGGCACAGTGGCTCAGTGGTTAGCACTGCAGTTCAAATCCCACCAAGTCCAACATCTGCAAGACGTTTGTATGTTCTCCCTATGTCTGCATGGGTTTCCTCCCACACTCCAAAGACAGTCTGATAGGGACTAGAGTTGAGCGAGTACCTAACTATTCAAACTCACTATACTCATAACAAGTACTGTCTAATACTCATGTATTCACTCCGAATAGCATGTGCAATCCAAGTCAATGGGGAAAATCTCGCAATGTAACGAGTAATCCGAATGCCATACTATTCGTGCAAGTAACGAATAGTGCAGCATTCGGGTTACTTGTTACATAACATTGCTAGTTTTTCCCCATTGACTAGCATACACACTATTCAGAATGAATACACGAGTAGTAGACAGTACTCGTTATGAGTATAGCGAGTACGAATAGTTAGGTACTCTCTCAACTGTAATAGGAACTTTAGATTGTTAGCCCCATTGGGGACAGTGTTGCTGATGTATGTAAAGCGCTGTGAAATTAATAGCACTATATAAATGAATAAATATAAAATATAAATACATTCTATTGTATGATCCACTGCACAAAGTGATCTTGCACAGTTTCCATGTTGCTGGGGTGAAAAAAAAGAAATTCTTCCGTCTTGTATGAATTGTACTCGTATAATAAACTATGAAGATATAAAATTATGTTCTATTTTTTGTTCCATCAATTAATGGTGAAGTAACTCTTCCATGATACCCATTGGACTGTGAAATATCTAAAAGCAATTGTAACTTAGGGTATGTGCGCACGTTGCGTTTTTACATGCTTTTCAGCAGCGTTTTCAACTGCACCTTTTCAATGCCAAAATGCATGCATTTTGATTTTCCAGCAAAGTCTATGAGAAATAGGGATTTCTAGTGCACACCATGCTGTAATAAACGCTGCGTGAAATGTGCATATTTTGTGGCAAAAACTCACAGTTCAAAGAAGTAGCATGTCAATTGTTTTTGCCATTTGAGGCGCGTTTTGCTAATATTGAAGTCAATGAAAAGTAGCAAAAAGCAACCAACATCAAAATTCTAGCGTTTTACCTGCTTTTTAGCTGCAGAAACACTGCGCTTTGGACTACATAAACGCATGCTTTTCTGACATTAAAATAATGGAATAATATGTCCCTTTACACACACACATAGTCCGACAGTTAAATTATTGGAAAATATAAATATATTGCTATTTAATATAAAACCGCTATAATTATATGAAATTTAACTTTTTACTTTATTATTTCAATAATTATCTGTGTTCCTTTTTTCCCCTTTTTTCATTGTGTTTGACTGTTTAAACTTTATTTAGCAGTGTCTTGTTGTTCAAAACGCAGCTTTCAAAACACAATGAAAAAGCATGTAAAAAGCGCTAAAACCGCGGCAAAAACGCGGTAAGTACGCATGCATTTTTAACGCTATTTTGTGGTCATAAGCAACTTGGACAAAATCAATTACTGCCAGAGGGTGCCTTTAGAACTGCAAGTAGGACGACGCAATGTGCGCACATACCCTAAAGGCTCATTTAGACATCAGTTTTACTCATACAAGTGCTATCCCTGTTTATCATATCTATAAGACACCGTGTGTAGAATTATTAGACAAACTGTATTTTAGAGAACTTTTTTTTATTATTGATCAACAACTATGTTCTCAATCAACCCAAAAGACTCATAAATATCAAGCTGAATATTTCTGGAAGTTGGAGTGGGTTTTTTTAGATTTGGCTATATTAGGAGGCTATCTGTTTGTGCAGGTAACTATTACTGTGCAGAATTATTAGGCAACTTAATAAAAACCAAATATATTCCCATCTCACTTGTTTGTTTTCACCAGGTAAACCAATATAACTGCACAAAATTAAGAAATAAACATTTCTGACATGCAAAAATAAAACCCAAAGAAATTAATTAGTGACCAATATAGCTACCTTTCTTTATGATGACACTCAACAGCCTACCATCCATAGATTCTGTCAGTTGTTTGATCTGTTTACGATCAACATTGCGTGCAGCAGCCACCACAGCCTCCCAGACACTGTTCCGAGAGGTGTACTGTTTTCCCTCAGTGACGCCCTGGCCGGGCCAGGTAGTCACAGATAGGGCCCCGCACTACACCAGTCCCCTAACAAGGTGACAGCAGCCAAACATTTAAAACCCTAGTCACCCCCCTCAGACCTTGATAGACACACCAGGGGGCAGAACCAGGCGGTTGGAAGACGCCCACCGAGGAGTCTCACACAGCCTGGGGCGGTAAAGTAGAGAGTCTGTTAGTGGAGGTGAAGTGAAGTGGAAGCAGGCCTGGGTGTCAGGCCTGAAGCTAACTGACAGGTGCCAGGGTAGGAGCCCTGGCACCTTTGGCTTGGAGGCAGACGGAGGCCTCTGTCTGCAGGAGCTGGGAAGACGGCTCGGTGGAACAGACGTGGACCGGGACAGGGTAGTGGCCCACCGGTACCAACCCGGGGAACCGACTCGGAAACCGGAGCACAAAGGAGGGTACTCAGACCCTGAAGCTAGGTCCAGAAGCTACTGGGGGCTAGCTAATTAACTGATTATATAGGTCCTGTCCCACCCAAAGTCCCGACTGAAGGCAACAGTCCAACGAGGGGGATAGAAAGCCACCGCCACGGCAGAGAGATCCCACGGGCCAACGTCTGCGGGCAAAGGGCTCCTCAGGCAACCACAAGCCGGGGAGCGGACTATTGAAGTGGCAAGCGCAGGTAGTCCACCATCACAAACAGGTGCAGGAGAAAGGCAGAGACCAGTCTAAAAGTCTAGAGTTCAAGTTGAGAGGAGTGGAGGCTGGGGCTAGGAGCCAGCGGAGGTGAAGCTCAAGTTGACAGGTGCCAGGGTCAGAGCCCTAGTGCCTTGGCTAGGTGGCAGATGGTGGTCTCCGTCAGCAGGCGACGGGAAGATGGCAGCCAGAGATCCGAGGTGGACCGGGACAGGGTTGGAGCCCGCCGGTACCGACACCAGAGAACCGACCCAGAAACCATGCACAGAGGGGGTACTTGGACCCTGAAGCCAGGACCGGAACCAACGGCCTAGCTAATTTACCAATTGAGGGCAGGATTTTAGGTCCTGTCCCAACCAAAGTGCCAAAAGTAGACAACCACCCACAGAGCATGATAGGGCAACCGCCAGGGCCCGATAGATCCCATGGGTCAAAGTCAGCGGGCACGGTTCCTCAGGTACATAACAAGCCGGGAGCGGACTCCTGTGTTCCATACCGGGAAGTCCAACACAAGCAAAAACAGTGCAGAGGGAAAAGACGGCAACCACCAGCCCGGGTGGGGGACCAGAGTACAACCGGCCGTGGCAGCCGACCACCAGCACCTTGGTTTACCAAAAGACGCGTGTAATTTATTCAACTGTGAGTAACCAAACATCCCCGTCCGGGCGCGCAGGCCCGTGCCATCGCCATTTCCTGCACAGAGCCACTGGGCCCCGGGGCAACCATCCCTACCCACGGAGGGGTTAACATCCAGCTGGCATTACATCTCCCCCGGGGTGTCCCACAACACCAGCGGTGGTGCCACCTTTCACCACACACCGTGGGTGGTGTCACAAACTGAATACGGCCAAGCCCGTACAACTACGTCCACCGGAGGATCCCTCGAGCCACACAGCGGGTCCAGATCCGAGCAGCTCGGCTACTACAGGCGTGGGGGCGGCACAATTGCAGCTTTGAAATATGGCCAAACTGGTGGCAAATGGCATCTTGGCAGCTTTATACCTGATTTTCCTCAATTCATGGACAGTTATTTTGCGCCTTTTTGCCCAACACGCTTCTTGCGACCCTGTTGGCTATTTGGCATGAAACGCTTGATTATTCGGTGATCACGCCACGCTTCAAAAGTTTGGCAATTTCAAGACTGCTGCATCCCTCTACAAGACATCTCACAATTTTGGGCTTTTCAGAGCCCATCAAATCTCTCTTCTAACCATTTTGCCAAAGGAAAGGAAGTTGCCTAATAATTAAGCACACCTTATATAAGGTGTTGATGTAATTACACCACACCCCTCCTCATTACAGAGATGCACATCACCTGATTTACTTAATTGGTAGTTGGCTCTCAAGCCTATACAGCTTGGAGTAGGACATGTATAAAAAGTATCATGCGATAAAAATACTCATTTGCCTAATAATTCTGCACAGTGTAGTGAATGGTGTCGTTCACATGTCCGTGATTTTTCGCAGACTGAGCAGTCTGCACAAAATCGTGAATAAATATCCAATATTCATCTGAGTGTCAGATCCAAATCAGTAATGGAAGTCTATGAGTCAGTGAAAAAAATTGGACAGCACTGATATTCCATCCGAGCGGTCTAAATTTCATGAATTGCTAGATAGCAAAATAAATACAGTTCTTTTTTTGTTTTTTTCCCATAAATAAGAAAAATTGATGACGCTCAGCCTAAACTCTGATCCAAGCTTCCTATTTTGCTCTTCGTACTGATATAACTATTGTGCAGGGCATCAGCTTCTTG
Organism: Anomaloglossus baeobatrachus; assembly: GCF_048569485.1. Classification (NCBI taxonomy): domain Eukaryota; kingdom Metazoa; phylum Chordata; class Amphibia; order Anura; family Aromobatidae; genus Anomaloglossus; species Anomaloglossus baeobatrachus. The sequence goes on along the minus strand of NC_134357.1, from coordinate 300,776,244 downwards.
CTGAAGATTTTAAAATGTTTTGAATTGTCCATCTTGAAGCAGCTGTAGGATTACATAACACCGGTATACAATGATTTTGATGCCAATGATGGTTGAACGTTTTTATTTCAAATTTATGGTGCTGATTAAGAATGTGACTTCAGTTTTGTCAGATTGTCTTTACTATCTGAGACATTAAATACTTAATTAACTAATTAATGCAACACTGTTGAAAGCATTCAGAATTGCAAGAATAATATTTCTTTTTGACAACTAGTTAGGAAACAGTCTAAAATAATACAAAAGAAATTAGAAATATCTAACAGTCACAGGAAGAAGTTATGTATGTGTGCTACCCTCGCGTCAGCAGCCGGGCTGCTCGGATCCGGATCCGCGGGGCCTCGAGGGACGTCTGGACCCGGGGGTCGTGCGGCCACTCAAATAAAGGGGGTGTATGTACAGGGGACAGTGTGGAACGTTTGTGACACCACCCGTGGTGTGTGGTAAGGGTAAAGTACCACCGCTGCGGCTGGGAATACCCGATGGCGATGGTGTGGGCAGCCAGGTGTTTAGCCCCTCCACGGGTAGGGGGTATGCCCCGGGACTTGGGGATGGTGTCGGGGAGGTGCCGTTGGGCCAGTAAGGGTTAATTGCGTACTCACACAATAACGCTGATGCTGACAACCGTGGTAAACCAAAGTTCTTGATGCCACTGCAGCAGGGAGGGAGCACGCCTGAATCCCGTGCCCGTTGGTGTTACTTGTTATCCTGTGACCTTGACTTTGGCACCACATTCTGTAGTTGGTCCCTTTTAGCTTGAAACAAAACGGGTCCCGCTCACCCGTATGGCTAACGGAGTGAGCTTGCTCTCAGGGTTCACGCTTGTGACTTTATGGACCAGGCAGTGGGAAAGTCCTATCCCCCTGGTTGCGCTAGTACCCCAATTTTGGAGCGGGTGGAGAACGGATCTTGAAGGCTCCGTTCTGATCGGGTGAATTACCAGGATGCCTGAAGCTACTTCCTGACCTAGGGTCCACGTACCCCGTCGTGCCCTGGCCCCTGCCCGGCGATGGCTAAAGGCCACCGGCTGTCCTCCTCAACAGTCCGTGCCCCTTGTCACGATTCCCTGCGACCGGGGTCCAGCTCCTACCAGGCCCAGACCAACGTCTGCCACCTAGTAAATGAGGAGCCCAGCTCCTGACCTCTCCACTTGAGAGTCACCACTCTACACTAACTGTCTCCTAACACTCCTGACCTCCCCTTAACCAACCCCCCAAGTGGGTGGCCCTATTCTTTCAGGCTGTCCACTGGTGTGTCTGGTGGGTGTGGTGCAGAGTGTTCCTAGGGTTTTGATTAGCTTGTTCTTAGCAACACCAAAGGTCAGGGACCCGTAACCAAGGAGATGGACATCATGCAGAAGGGCAGATTGCACAATATCCTGTGACGACCTGATAGGCCAGTGCGTCACATATGCAATGATTAATTATTAAAATATTAATTAGTATTCTGACTCCATAACTAAGTTGCAAGTGTAGGGTTGCTTGAGCCACCATTTCTGTAGATGCTTGCATGTACTGTTAATAACATCTACAAACATTAGTTTGAAACTAATTTGACTCGTATTAGTTTTTAATTAATTATTAATTAATTAGTTATTACTAATTTGACTCGACATTAGTTTGACTCGACTGTAGAAGCATGTATGAAGATTCCAGAAGAAGTGGTTTATTTTTCAGCTGAATTCTTATATCATGCACATACTGTAGTACAGTAGGTAAAAAAGACAATTCTGAGCCAGAGCTGCATAGATATGCTGTTACCAAGATGGCTGACAAACATAAAATGTGGAAGGAGAGAAGGGTTACTCACATCAGGATAGCTACAGGAAGGGAGGGGGGACAATCTTCTAAAAAGGCCAACCTTATTGCATAGCAGCACAATGACAACAGTATAATGACAATACAGTACTGTAAGATTTCCAAGTTGTGAGCCATGACAATTAGTTATTAAAGGGGTGGTTCACCCATTTTTTTTATTTTCTATATGAGTCTAACTTACCATTTTAGGTGTTTTCTTCATTGGCCTCTATTTGCACTTCTGGCACTGAGCGGCGCTATCCTGCACGCTCAGTGCCAGCCACATGACCCCCTGGTGCAGTAGTTGCTAGTATCCTCTTATGTCCCATCAAGTTCCGGGCTCTCAAACTGGACGGGTACGTCAGAGGATGCTGACGCCACTCACAGTGATTGACAGGGCTGTGGGTGGTGACTACCGCACGTCACAGCCCAGCATTGAGGGGAGGATCCGGAGGGCTCCAGTATGGAGCGGTGAAGAGGGCTGAGCGTCCGGCAGATTGGTGAGGTATGGGGCGCCTGTGTGGAGTATATGGGGGGTTTCTTCAGCTGAAACCCCCCTGTCACGTAAGTATCTGATCTCACTGTCCACCCGCCCGCTCTGCTCCGATGTCAGGAGAACGGGCAGTGTTGGGCAGGGTGATCATGTGCTCCTCCCACCAGCACTACAGGACGCAGCAAGACACTGATAAGCATGTCACCACTCTGCTCTGTCACCTGTCCTGCTGCATGGGACCAACTGTCTCCACTCTGTCACCTGCACCACAAGTTACAGAACGGAGCAAGTAGGTGACAGAGTATCTCTCTCCCTCTCCCCCCCCCTCTCTTCTCACCCCCCCTCTATTCTCTGCACCCCGTCTCTTCTCTCCCCCCCTCTCCTCTTCCCCCCTCTCTTCTCCCACCCCTCTTTTCTCCCCCTCCCCTCTTTCCCCCCTCTCCCCCTCTACTTCCCCCCTTCTCCGCCCCCTTTTTTCCCTCTCTCTCTCTCTCTTTTCCCTCTCTCTCTCTTTTCCTTCTCTCTTTTCCCTCTGTCTCCCTTTTCCCTCTCTCTCTCTCTTTTCCCTCTCTCTCTGTCTTTTCCCTCGCTCTCTCTTTTCCCTATCTCTCTCCTGGCATGGTCAGTACAGAAATCTCTCGATCATGGAGGGGTGAGAGGGAGTAATAAACCATGGAGTCCCTAATGTGTCTGTGTATTAATTTCTAATAAAGTATTTTTCTCTGTGTGATGTTTTTTTTTTAACCTTGTATTGGAGATTCTTAATGGCCAGGTCAAACTTGGCCTGACATTAAGAATCTCGGGCTTTGTACCAGCTGGTAAAACATAGCTGGTATTAACCCCTTATTACCCAACGTGCCACCTGGCACCAGGGCCACTGGAAGAGTTGGATACAGCACCAGAAGATGGCGCTTCTATGAAAGCACCATTTTCTGGGGTGGCTGTGGACTGCAATTCGCAATGGGGGGGCACAGAAAGCTTGGGCCACCCTGCGCTGAGGATTCCAATCCCCAGCTGCCTAATTGTACCTGGCTGGACACAAAAAAATGAGCGAAGCCCATGTCATTATTTTTTTTTTTTTAAATTATTTCATGAAATTCATGAAATAATTTAAATAAAAAGTGCCTCCCTATATTTTTGTGTAAATCAGATTTTCTCCCTATATTTTTGGTTCCCAGCCGGGTACAAATACGCAGCTGGGGGTTGGGGCAGCCCGTACCTGCCTGCTGTACCTGGCTAGGGTACAAAAAATATGGCAAAGCCCCCGTCATTTTTTTTTTAGAAGTTTTTAGGCAAAAACCTTTAAAAAAAATTTTTTCCATTGCCAGTGAAGGTAACACCAAGCAGCGGGGGTTAACAGCCAGTAGCTTCTTGGGTTACCCTTAGCAATAGAAAATGCAGCGGGAACCCACACTTATTTTTTTACCCCTAACCCTAGGGTTAGGGTTATGTGTTTGTTTTTTGTTATTTTTGTTTTGTTTTATTTTTAATGAATTTTAGAGAAAAAAAAAATCGACATGGGCTTCGCCCATCGAGCACCAAAGCATTTTACTGCTCACTCATGCCTACTCCTGACCACAGCGCCAGCAGAACAAATAATCAGATGACTCCAGTGTTGGCCAATTACTTGTTCTGTGTCTCCCTGCATCCATCGCAGCGTGTGCGGGCTGTGAGGTCACCTGAGTTCAGTTCAGCACTGGAGTCAGCTAATCTGAACTCCATCCCGCACACGCTGCGATGGATGCAGGGGGACACAGAACAAGTAAGGCGCAAGCCACACGGCGAGAAAATCGGTGAGAGTGGAGTGCGATAAAACATTGCATTCCATTCGGACCAATATTAGCCTGTGTATCCTGTGTATCAGCGCACGAGTGATTATTTTCTCAGCCCTAATCGGACCGAGAAAACAAACGCAGCATGCTGCAATTGTAAAGGCCACGTCACAATAAGCAACATCGCTAGCAACATCACTGCTGAGGCACGACTTGCTAGCGATGTTGCTGTGTGTGACATCCAGCAACAACCTGGCCCCTGCTGTGAGGTCGCTGGTTGTTGCTGAATGTCCTGGACCATTTTTTAGTTGTTGCTCTCCCGCTGTGAAGCACACATCGCTGTGTGTGACAGCCAGAGAGCAACAACTGAATGTGCAGGCAGCAGGAGCCGGCTTCTGCGGACGCTGGTAACTAATGTAAATATCGGGTAACCAAGAAGCCCTTTCCTTGGTTACCCGATATTTACCTTCGTTACCAGCATCTGCTGCTCTCAGCTGTCAGTGCCGGCTCCCTGCTCCCTGCACACATAGCCAGACTACACATCGGGTAATTAACCCAATGTGTACTCTGGCTAGGAGTGCAGGAAGCCAGCGCTAAGCGGTGTGCGCTAGTAACCAAGGTAAATATCGGGCTGGTTTCCCGATATTTACCTTAGTTACCAAGCGCAGCATCGCTTCCACGCGTCGCTGCTGGCTGGGGGCTGGTCACTGGTTGTGTGGCGCCCCTGACCTGGTCAGGCACCACTGAGTACTGCACCCATGCTGGGGACAGTGCAACACAGGTAATCCAGAAGGCTGACCGAGGTGTGACTACACAGGCGCATAGTGATCAGGTCTCACACATGTACCTTTGGGAGGACCCCTGGGGATCCCAGGAGGGGGCGAAGCCGGTGCGAAGCCTCCATCTCCACTCAAGGGGTGTGGTAGAGAGCCTGGTTGCTAGGTGACGTAGGCAAGAACAGGAGAGGAGGGAACAGTGAGTCAGTTTAGTGTGCAGCTCAGGGAAAGCAGACGTGAGGAGCAGACCCTGGAGCTGTTGCAGTCTAACAGCGTCCGCGCAGTGACTACCGACGGGGGAGAACGGTCACCTGGTAGTGCTGCCCGAAATCCACACACAGCTAAAGAGAGAGCAACGGAGTGGAAAGTAAGGAGACTGTCAGGGAGTTACCAGGCCCAAACGGGTAGCAGGTCCCAGTGCAGGGATAGATTCACCTTTCCTTGCCAAACCTGCATGAGGGGGCATTTTACACCCCCAAGACAACACCACAGAGTCTGCAGCCACGTAGCCACAGTTAGGGCCCATAGTTCACAGGAGGCAAGCCGCTGGAGTGATCTGGTCCAGGCTACAAGCAAACGGGCCAAAACGAGGGGAGCAGCTACTTCCCTGGGTGACCCCCATAGGGACTAAAAGTCGGGGTTACCACAAACCACAGAAGGGCTAAGGAAGGCGAGTCGGTAGCCACCCTCACAAGTCAGCCTGAAGGACACCTGGTTCCAGCCTGGTTCATCCCAGCTACGCCCGGGTTACTCACCCTGCCATCAACAGTGAGTAAAACCCCTGAAAGACATTCTGCTTGTGTTGAGTTATTCTGCGCCTTGTGGTTCCACACACTTACACAGGGCCCTGGGGCTTGCCTCACTCTCAGGAGGCTATTACAACTGACTGCACCCACCATCAGCCCCAGGCATCCCTTAATCTGCAGTGGCGGTCCCCACTGACCGCAATTCTGAGAGTGGCGTCACGACAATCCTAAATAGAAGATCTCCTACCTGTGACAAGATCCAGCTGCGTGGAGTCCCTGAAGGTAATGCACCGACACAACACTGGAGGGGCTTCACATCTGGCGTCACGAACAGGATAAGGACTAGACCTGTTCAGACAGGTGACCATGTGCCTGGGCGGTCCGCTTGAAAAATTGGAAGCGCCGCCATATTGCCACCATGAAAAGCGCGCTGAAAAACAACAGCAGCCCGCGCTGGGAGAAGTTACCGCCCACGAAGAGGTGTGGCTACCCAGAGATCCCCTGCAGAGTCCTGACCTCGCAAGTGATGGGAGCGGAGGCGTTCAGAGACGTCGGGAAGGAAAGGGAGCCATAAGCCTGCTGCTGGGAGAGGAGTTGCAGGAAGTGAAGGAATTGGCACTTCGGCTGCAAGAAGAAGTCAGAAGTCTGCTGCTGAGAGAAGACCTGGAGAGCAGCGACGACGCGGTGAAGATGGCGTCTGAAGACAGAAACTCAGAGCCAGGCTCCGCAGCCTGGTGGGCCCGGGAGCTTGCCCAGTTCAGCAACCGGCTGGAGGCGAGAATCGTGCAACAGATCAGAGAGGGACGTGCGGAGCTGCAGGAAATCGCTGCGGCGGTTCAGGCCTATGAGAGGGGAACCACACGACGAGTGCCAGACCGAGCGGCGACGACTCCGACCCCGATGATGCTACTGATGGGTGAGTCCGGTGTTGCCCCTGCCAGCGCGAGTGCCCCGACCCCTGCTGCCATGCCCGCGGTCCCAGGAGAGATGCCCGGCGCGGCGACGCTGAACCAGGCCGCAGAAGCGCCCGGCGCGGCCCGCTAACCCCAGGCCGCAGAAGCGCCCGGCGCGGCCCGCCAAGATCCCTCCGCAGCCGCGACCCTCCTCCACGCCGCAGGTGTGACGCTGACCCAGGCCGCCGCCATGCTAGGCCCGGCCCGCCAAGACCCCACCGCAGCAGCGACGCTCGTCCGCGCCGCAAGTGAGGTGCTGAACCAGGCCGCAGCCACGCCAGGTGCGGCCCGCCAAGCCCAGATCGCTGCAGCGACGCCCAGCTCAGCTCGCCAAGAACCGGCCACAGTAGCGATGCCCGCTAAGACTCCAGCTGTGACCCTGATTGAGACTGCAACAGCGACGCTGATCCAGGCCGCCACCATGCCAGGCGCGGCCCGCCAAGACCAGGCCGCCGCCATGCAGGGCACTGCCCACCAAGACAAGACTGTACAATCATTTACCCCGGCCTGCAAGGCCAGAGCAGACACCGCTCCCCAGTCCAAGGAAGTCCCTGCTAGGAAGTCCATGCTGGGAGAGGACCCCGAATACTGGAAGCTGAAGGCTGATCTAGAGGCCCAGTTCCCACAGGAGATGGTGGACCGGTATCTGCTCCCTCCGCACACCCCCAGGAAGACTCTGGAAATATCCACGCCAAAAAGTCCACCGCCCTGGCCAGCTGATGAACACCCATCCCCAGCGCTGCCACAACAGGAGTGCTCAGAAGAACTAAGGGGGAGAGGAGGCCAGGAAGCTGAGAAGCTGACCCCGGAGCCATCAGCAGTGGATCCATGCCCAGAGCCAGAGATGTTGCCATATTCCCGCTGGGATGAAGTAACAGCCAGAGACTTGGAAGAGAAACGGTCTTTAAGGAGAGCTAAATCCCAGGTCAGAGGCCCACTTTGTCGTGGAATTGTAGAGGAATTTAGTTTAAAATCTGGATATGGCTTCATAGTTGCACCTGGTATGAAAGAAGGCATCTTTGTGAACAGAAGGGATGTTAGAGCCCATTTGCCTAGAGGACATCCAGGAAGAAACTTGTAGATGGGAGATTCAGTGGAGTTTACCAAGCACCAAGGAGAAAGAGGATGGTATGCCCTAGATGTTACACCATGTCCCAGAAATCCCTACAGAAACAAAGAAGAAGAGGAAAGAAAAGATAAAGAACCCATTGATGAGACCACTACAGATGATGACAGAGATGGAGAAAGCAACAGGTGCCGCAGCCCTACAGGCCCAAGCCCTGGTAAGGAGGAATCTGTGTAAAGCATGTAAAGTAAAGTAAGAAGTACAGCAGTTGAAAAGTTTGCAACGTTAATGTTCAAGAAATGTGCCCACATGAACTAATGTGAGAAACCCATGAACCTTAAGGCTATGAACTGGCTATAGCCACAAACTCTCGCAGTGTACATAGTTACCCCAGAGGTACCACCACCAGAGCCAGCCTGTTTATGGGGCCTGGCTCGCCTGCAACCAGGGAGCACGCCTGTTTATGGGGCCTGGCTCACCTGCAACCAGGGAGCACGCCTGTTTATGGGGCCTGGCTCACCTGCAACCAGGGAGCACGCCTGTTTATGGGGCCTGGCTCTCCACCACAAAGAGGGTACCTGGTCAGCACCAACTGTGGAGGCCGCCTCTACATCCTGCCAGAAGAGGCTGAAGGCGCGGCTCCACCAGGCCAGGTATACCCTGAAACCACCAGCCCATGAAAGCCGCCTCTACATCCTGCCAGAAGTGGCTGAAGGCGCGGCCAACGTGAGAGGGTTTGGGTGGGTTAACGGACTTGTGGGTGGAGGGTGGTGATGTATGGTACCTGGTGGTTTTAAAACGTTTTACCATGTTTTACTGTTTTATGCATTTTAAAATGTTGTCTTGCAGCCCGAGGACGTGCTGGTGATAACTAAGGGGGAATGTGGCGCCCCTGACCTGGTCAGGCACCACTGAGTACTGCACCCATGCTGGGGACAGTGCAACACAGGTAATCCAGAAGGCTGACCGAGGTGTGACTACACAGGCGCATAGTGATCAGGTCTCACACATGTACCTTTGGGAGGACCCCTGGGGATCCCAGGAGGGGGCGAAGCCGGTGCGAAGCCTCCATCTCCACTCAAGGGGTGTGGTAGAGAGCCTGGTTGCTAGGTGACGTAGGCAAGAACAGGAGAGGAGGGAACAGTGAGTCAGTTTAGTGTGCAGCTCAGGGAAAGCAGACGTGAGGAGCAGACCCTGGAGCTGTTGCAGTCTAACAGCGTCCGCGCAGTGACTACCGACGGGGGAGAACGGTCACCTGGTAGTGCTGCCCGAAATCCACACACAGCTAAAGAGAGAGCAACGGAGTGGAAAGTAAGGAGACTGTCAGGGAGTTACCAGGCCCAAACGGGTAGCAGGTCCCAGTGCAGGGATAGATTCACCTTTCCTTGCCAAACCTGCATGAGGGGGCATTTTACACCCCCAAGACAACACCACAGAGTCTGCAGCCACGTAGCCACAGTTAGGGCCCATAGTTCACAGGAGGCAAGCCGCTGGAGTGATCTGGTCCAGGCTACAAGCAAACGGGCCAAAACGAGGGGAGCAGCTACTTCCCTGGGTGACCCCCATAGGGACTAAAAGTCGGGGTTACCACAAACCACAGAAGGGCTAAGGAAGGCGAGTCGGTAGCCACCCTCACAAGTCAGCCTGAAGGACACCTGGTTCCAGCCTGGTTCATCCCAGCTACGCCCGGGTTACTCACCCTGCCATCAACAGTGAGTAAAACCCCTGAAAGACATTCTGCTTGTGTTGAGTTATTCTGCGCCTTGTGGTTCCACACACTTACACAGGGCCCTGGGGCTTGCCTCACTCTCAGGAGGCTATTACAACTGACTGCACCCACCATCAGCCCCAGGCATCCCTTAATCTGCAGTGGCGGTCCCCACTGACCGCAATTCTGAGAGTGGCGTCACGACAATCCTAAATAGAAGATCTCCTACCTGTGACAAGATCCAGCTGCGTGGAGTCCCTGAAGGTAATGCACCGACACAACACTGGAGGGGCTTCACAGTTGCTGGTGAGATCTGCCTGTTTAACAGCTCACCAGCAACCCGTGTAGCGACGCTCCAGTGATCCCTGCCAGGTCAGGTTGCTGGTGGGATCACTGGAGCGTACCTTAATGCAAGATGTTTTCTCTTTTACCCATTCAAGTGTATGGGGTGAGAGAAAAATCGCACTGCACTTGTGGTACATCAGTGTATATGGCTATGTATAGATTTATGTCTGTTTATATGTATTTTTTATGAATTTGTCTTTAAATATGTATATGTACGTTTGTCTGTATATGTAAGTATCTGTATATGTATACATATCTGTGTATGTGCGTGTTTGCGTGTGCATGGGGCCCGCTGAGACGCTTTCGCCCGGGGCCCACAAAAACCTGGAGCTGGCGCTGCACAAAGGTAAAGACAAGAGATTCAGGGGAAAAAACGAGAGCAGGAAGGAAGCTACAAAACAACAGGGGTAAACTTTACAACCCCACAAGCAATGAGCACAACTTTCACTAATAAGTCTGGGACACCACACCTCACAGACCAACATAGAGCAAACTATACGAGAGTAATATTTGTCCAACACAATTTATTAAACATATGCAATATACAGACTATTAAAAAATAGTATACACCACATCTGTGACACAAAACCTGGGTCACAGTGGGGCATGTGAGACAAATACAAGGAGAAATGAAAAGCTCCACAGGGGTGGGAACTGGGACAGTAGTATAGAAAATTGATAATGTCGCGGGCGGCGGGGCGCTGCACTCGCTAACGCTCGGGTCCGGCGCTGCTGCTCGGTGGCTCGAGTGGTGGGCCGGATCCGGGGACTCGAGCGGCGCTCCTCGCCCGTGAGTGAAAAGGGGGTGGTTTGTTTGGGGATTTAGTCCGTGATGCCACCCACGGGTTGTGGTGAAGATGGGCACCACCGCTGCTGGTGACGGGGATCCCGGGAGTGATGGTAGGGAGCAGCTGGGATGTGATTTTCCCCCTCCGTGGGTAGGGGTTGGTGGTCCCGGGGCCCGGTGGTGTGATGGGGAGGCAGGGTTGGTGAGGTGCAGGGTTGCAGGAACAGCGCGGCACGGTGCCGGATGGCACTGGTGTACTCACTCAGCAATAGATGCACAAAGTCTCCGGTAAACCAAACGGCTGGATGGACGGGTCCCGCAGCCGGCTGCAGTGTCTCTCCCAGGACAGGTGATGGTGGCTATCTCTCCCTGCACCTTTGTGTACTGAGTTGACTCCAATGGCTTCCCAACGGTAGTCCGCTCCCCGGTGTATAGATACCGGAGGAGCCCGTTTTGCCCGCAGGCGCTGGCCCTTGGATTTCTAGCTGTTGGCGGTGGCTGTGTATCCTCACGGTGGGAGCAGTTGCCTTCAATCGGGACTTGGTTGTTAGGGAACCCCGGGGGTTCCTGTCACATTCGGATTTGACTATTGACGGCGGCTCCAAGCCTGGTTGGGGTCCGATGGCCCTGCCTGGGTGTGCTTAGCTTCACTCCATTCCCCGGTCCGGTACCGGTGGGCCACCGCCCAGGCCCAGTCCTTACAGCTCTGCGGAGTTCCACTAACTCCTGCAGACGGCCACCACCGTCTGCCAACCTTGCTGTCATTGCCTGGGCTCCGACCCAGACACCTGCAGTACGTGACCTCTCTCTGTCACCTCCAAGACTAATCTGCACTTTTCCCGCCTCCAGGCCTGTGAACTTCTCGGTGGGCGGGGCCAACCGCCTGTCTCCGCCCCACCTGGTGTGGACATCAGACCCTGGAGGGAGGCAACAAGGGTTTTGTGTCTGACTAATGTAACTGTCTGGGGGGTGGGTGTATGTGTGTGTTTTGTCTGTGGCTACCTGGCTAGTCCAGGGCGCCACATTCCCCCTTGGTGAAATGCAGACCGTCCGCGGGCTGCCCGTCCATCACCAGTTTTATTTTTCAAACTGTAAAAATATTAACAACATGTAAACGGTAAACATATCAACATAAGCATTCTTCTGGTCACTTTAAACGTTGCACATATAAAACATTTTTAATACTGACGGACGGATGGATGTCTTCTGCTCTCCCACCCAAGCAACCTAGCCCTGATGCTGCCCCTAAGAAGTGGGCAGCACCCCTTGACCCCAGTCCAGGTTCAGGCTGCCCGAGCGGGAACGGGTACGGTATCTCGCACCCGACTGTCACTTCAGGGGACCCCACGTCCAGGAGGACCCCTGACCCCCGGAGGATCGCCACCGGTTACGGTAGTGAAAACAAGGAGGACAAGGAGTTTTAAAGGTACAAAGTTAAAAAGTGATTTTTATTAGAACAAATACATTAAAAAATAGAATTGTGCATTTTTCCATAAGACACAGTTATAGTACAGTATTGACAGTGAATACGATTAGTACAAGGGAATGGTACAATGGGCACACAAATGAGAGTAAACCTGATGGACGCCCTAAATAGGATGACCCAAAGAGTACAGGCCGAAATAACGGCTAAAGATAAAGGTCAGACAAAGTAAACCTGGGCGCACAGGTCCACAAACACCTGCAGGTGGTGGGCAGTGGAAGCAGCAGGCAAAGGTGACCGGATGTAAGTCCGAAAAATGGGAGCTGATCATAAAATATGCGGCTGGCAAGAAAGGTCAGCATTAATGCCTAGGGCGCCGGTACAAAATACATAAGGACCGGAAATACGTCCAAATGCTTAAACCTAAAAAGATTGCCAGATAAACGGCTGACAGAAAGGTAGCGATAATACCTAGGACGCCGGAGCACAATGCCGACCGGATGTACGCCCAAAAGTCTATGCTTATGCTGATCGCCGAGTGCCAGTTATAAAAATTATATCAGCGGTGATACCTGGGACGCCGGTGACCAAAGCCTGCAGGAAGGAATGCTCCACGTGGAGGACCCGACGTACGTTTCGCAAAGGATTATGGTCGCTTATTCATGAATAAGCGACCATAATCCTTTGCGAAACGTACGTCGGGTCCTCCACGTGGAGCATTCCTTCCTGCAGGCTTTGGTCACCGGCGTCCCAGGTATCACCGCTGATATAATTTTTATAACTGGCACTCGGCGATCAGCATAAGCATAGACTTTTGGACGTACATCCGGTCGGCATTGTGCTCCGGCGTCCTAGGTATTATCGCTACCTTTCTGTCAGCCGTTTATCTGGCAATCTTTTTAGGTTTAAGCATTTGGACGTATTTCCGGTCCTTATGTATTTTGTACCGGCGCCCTAGGCATTAATGCTGACCTTTCTTGCCAGCCGCATATTTTATGATCAGCTCCCATTTTCCGGACTTACATCCGGTCACCTTTGCCTGCTGCTTCCACCGCCCACCACCTGCAGGTGTTTGTGGACCTGTGCGCCCAGGTTTACTTTGTCTGACCTTTATCTTTAGCCGTTATTTCGGCCTGTACTCTTTGGGTCATCCTATTTAGGGCGTCCATCAGGTTTACTCTCATTTGTGTACCCATTGTACCATTCCCTTGTACTAATCGTATTCACTGTCAATACTGTACTATAACTGTGTCTTATGGAAAAATGCACAATTCTATTTTTTAATGTATTTGTTCTAATAAAAATCACTTTTTAACTTTGTACCTTTAAAACTCCTTGTCCTCCTTGTTTTCATATCTATTGGAGTGGTATGGGTTCAGCACCTCTCATTGTATTGTTGCTGACCCTATTTTGTTAAACTATGTGCCGTAAGTCTTTTTGTTCGGTTACGGTAGTGGCGGGCCTGGGCCATCTCTTTCCTCCAGGCCCATCCTCCAAATCAGCCTCTCTGGAGGCAGCAACGGTATCCATCCCACAACATTATTTACAGGCCCACAAGTTCGTGGGTGGCCTGCTAGTTCTCGGCCATGTTCATGAGGAGTTTCTTATGTGTGTATGGGGATGAGCTTATCAACAGGGCAACTCCAGTCCCAACAGGGACGGTTCTCTTTTCGGACGGTAATCAGGTGATTTTTCCGATTGATTCGTTGTGCTGATGGTCCCAACGGGGGACAACAGGGTGCAACGGTGGACCGCTGCCTTCACTTTAGGTCGACTTCCTCATAGACCTTCTCCACCTCGACATCCTGGCAGCAAGGTGGGGGAGGGGACTGGGACTGCGCCTGGAAACTGCGGCCTTCCCTCACCTTCACATCGAGGGCATACCAACCCCTCTCCCCGCAGTGTCGAGTGTAGACCACCAGGTCTCCCGGCAACAGGTCACGACCCGGGTGGCCCGTTGGCAGATGGGCATGTACATCCCGGCGGGCTACAAATACTTCGGCCTCCACGTTCGGTTCGTATATGAAGCCATACCCCCGGTGAGGGTCGACTCTCCGGACCTGCCCCTCGTACACCGGGCCCCGTACCCGGAATGTAGCATGGTGGAGGTTGTCCTTCTCGCGGATGGTGCGGGCCACCACCTCGGCTCTTTGTCGCTCCCTCTCGGCAATTCCCCGGCCCAGCGGGGTCGGCTCCCTGTCCCAATAAGGGGCGTCTGCATGCCCCCACGCACGGGTCGGGCCCCGCGGGACTTCCTTCACGCTGCCCACAACTGGCACCCTTTTTGGAAGGTCCCGCAGTGACATGGCCTGGGGTGCTGCCTCACAGCGGCGACCCGGCGCAGCCTCAGCCGAGGTTTGGGATATGGGAACAGGGGTCCTCACCGGCTGGACCTCTGCCTCCTTCTGGACTGAACGGACTACCGTAGCCGGGACGGTCTTGGGTGCGGCCACTTCTGGTGCCAACGGCTCTTCTTCGCGGACGGGCACCTCCAGCTGGATCTTCCACGGCAGCGGTGCGGGTCGTCTGCGGACATCGCTTGCAGGCTGCTCCTCCAGGGCGGATGGCCGGAGCTTCGCTACCGGTGGTGGGGGTAGCGGGCCTAGTGGTGGGGCAGCAGCAACCGAAACGGATAGCGGGGGAGGCAGCAGGGTGAGCGGGCGCAGACCGGGCCCCTCAACCGCAGCGACCGGTCCCTCGAGAACACAGGGGCGTGGGTCACCTACCCGCTCCTCCAATTCTGTCTCCACCTTGCGTCTCCGCACGGCCGCCGCCACTTCCGCCATGTCGGCCATCCATTCTTTCACGAGGGACTGCACTTGGGCCTGCAGGCGGCTGCACATTTGTGAGGTCCGGACCTCCACCCACGCCGCTGTTCCTGGCGTGGGCTCTGGGGTTTCAGCGGTGCCGGACGGATGGGACATCTTGTGCAGCGGTATTCCAGGAACCAAATTGCTTGCAGAGTCCTGGCGTCCCTGCTTTTATAGCCTCGGTTACATTAGGCAGGTTTTCACCCGCCCCCCCCTTGGTTCTCTTTAGCACTTCCGCTTGTTGGGGGCGGGGCTTCACTTTCGCGCCTTCCCTGCTCGGGGAAGACGCTCGAGCGGGAAATCTTTACGCCAAAGATGGGGACGCTTCAAATTTTTCGTCTGGACGCCGCCAGCGGAGACCACAAGGCGCACTTCTACCGGTAGGTAGACCGATTCGATCCTGTTCGTGACGCCAAGTTGTCGCGGGCGGACAGAGGTCCAGAAGACAGTCATTGACACACTCCACAAGGAGGGTAAACCACAAAAGGTCATTGCTAAAGAAGCTGGCTGTTCACAGAGTGCTGTATCCAATCATATTAATGTAAAGTTGAGTGGAAGGAAAAAGTGTGGTAGAAAAAGGTGCACTAGCAACCGGGATAACTGCAGCCTTGATAGTATTGTTAAGAAAAGGCCATTCAAATATTTTGGAGAGATTCACAAGGAGTGGACTGCTGTTGGAGTCAGTGCTTCAAGAGCCACCACACAGCCGTATCCAGGACATGGGCTACAACTGTCGCATTTGTTGTGTTAAGCCACTCATGACCAATAGACAACGCCAGAAGCGTCTTACCTAGGCCAAGGAGAAAAAAAACTGGACTGTTACTCAGTGGTCCAAGGTGTTGTTTTCAAATGAAAGTAAATTTTGCATTTTATTTGGACATAAAGGTCCCAGAGTCTGGAAGAGTGGAGAGGCCACAATCCAAGTTGTTTGAGGTCTAGTGTGAAGTTTCCACAATCAGTGATTGTTTGGGGAGCCATGTCATCTGCTGGTGTAGGTCCACTGTGTTTTATCAAGACCAAAGTCTGTGCAGCCATCTACCAGGAAATTTTAGAGCACTTCATGCTTCCCTCTGCCGACAAGCTTTTTTGAGATTTAAACTTCATATTCCAGCAGGACCTGGCACCTGTCCACACTGCCAAAAATACCAATACCTGGTTTAATAACCACAATATCACTGTGCTTGATTGGCCTGCAAACTCGCCTGACTTAAGCCCCATAGATAATCTATAGGGTATTGTCAAGAGGAAGATGAGAGACACCAGACCCAGCAATGCAAACGAGCTGAAGGCTGCTATCAAAGCAACCTGGGCTTCCATAAGGGTAAGTTCACACACTGCGTTTTTTGCGCGCTTTTTCGGGTGCATTTTTGCTCAGAAAACTCCATGACTTTGCTTCCCCAGCAAAGTCTATGAGTTTTCATTTTTGCTGTCTACATCTGCACACAGCGATTTTTTTAGCTGCGTTTTTGTGGTGCCCACAAAAACGCAGCATGTCAATTATTTTTGCGTTTTTCACTGCGTTTTCCACCCATTGAGTTCAATGAGATGTTCAAAAACGCAATGATAAATGCAAATTGCAAATATAGCTGCTATGACTAAAAACGCA
The DNA here is from genome assembly GCF_048569485.1 of Anomaloglossus baeobatrachus. NCBI lineage: Eukaryota > Metazoa > Chordata > Amphibia > Anura > Aromobatidae > Anomaloglossus > Anomaloglossus baeobatrachus. The sequence goes on along the minus strand of NC_134357.1, from coordinate 300,759,924 downwards.
GCTATAAACGCAAGGGGTGGGTAGTAAAGTGACATGTACAGGAAGAGGATTCCTTGTGTTGGTAAACACAGGAGCATGAATCCTCCCGGTACCGGCACCGCTGCTTCCACCTCCTGTCCGGCGCCATGTCCGCTCCCGTCCTGCGCCATGTCCGCTCCCGTCCTGCGCCATGTTCACTCCCGTGTGGCGCCATGTCCGGGCGGGAGATGGAAACAGCTGCAAAATCAAAAGTGAACAGTAGACAAAAAAAATGTCATACTCACCTGTCAGCAGACTCCCGGTGCCATGTCCGCTCCCAGCTCCTCCTTCTTGTGCTGGCTCCCAGGGACGTCTGATGGCTGCAGGACCTGGCGGTGATCACCTGATGCGGTCACATGATGCGGCACCTGACGCATCAGTTGATCGTAAGTGTCGCGGTGATGCCGGCTTTTTACCGCCCTGACTTCATCAGCTGATTACCGGCAGCTCCTGCAGCATTCGGACGGGACTCTGCACATAAGTGAGGTTTTTTGATTTTTTTTGCACTGATGCATCAGCTGATTGTATAAACGGCTTTTATACAATCAGCTGATGTGTCATGTGATTCACGTCCTTGAACCTGACACATCATCTGATCGCTTTGCCTTCCAGCAAACCGATCAGATGATATTGGATCTGGATTGGACGGCGCAGGACCCTTGACCCAGGATTACTGCGGAGGTGGGGGGGTTCTTTATTTCAATAAAGATGGAGTCACTAATTATGTTGTGTTTTATTTCTAATAAAAATATTTTTTTGTGTGTTGTTGTTTTTTTTATCTTTACTAGAAATTCATGGTGGCCATGTCTAATATTGGCGTGACACCGTGAATTTCGAGCTTAGGGCCAGCTGATAATATACAACTAGCCCTAACCCCATCATTACCCAGCGAGCCACCCGGCATCAGGGCAGCTGGAAGAGTTGGGTACAGCGCCAGAATATGGCGCTTCTATGAAAGCGCCATTTTCTGGGGTGGCTGTGGACTGCAATTCGCAGCGGGGGTGCCCAGAAAGCTTGGGCACTCTGCACTGTGGATTCCAATCCCCAGCTGCCTAGTTGTACCTGGCTGGACTCAAAAATTGGGCGAAGCCCACGTCATTTTTTTTTAATTATTTCATGAAATTCATGAAATAATTAAAAAAAAGGGCTTCCCTATATTTTTGGTTCCCAGCCGGGTACACATAGGCAGCTGGGAGTTGGGGGCAGCCCATACCTGCCTGCTGTACCTGGCTAGCATACAAAAATATGGCGAAGCCCACATCATTTTTTGGGGCGGCAAAAAACTCCTGCATACCGTCCTGGATGGAGGATGCTGAGTCTTGTAGTTCTGCAGCTGCTATCTGCTCTCCTGCATACACTATTGAATGGAGGATGCTGAGCCTTGTAGTTCTCCATCTGCTGTCTGCTCTCCTGCATACACTATTGGATGGAGTATGCTGAGCCTTGTAGTTCTGCTCCCCTTGCCTCTCCCTCCAGCATACAGTCCTGGATGGAGCATGTTGAGCCTTGTAGTTCTGCAGCTGTCTGCTCTCCTGCATACACTAGTGGAGAATGAAGAACATATTGAAGAAGGAAATGACATCAGACCTTTTTTCTTTTATTTTTTTCAACATCTTTTTCAATCTTTAATGGCATTGTTCACTGATAAAAAAAACGCATAAAAACGCAGCGAGCAAAAACCCAGCAAAACACAGCAAAAAACACACCGCATGCGTTTTTTGCTGCCGGTGTGTTTTTGTGCGTTTTTTGCCGCAAAAAACGCACAAAAATGCAGCGTCAAAAAAACGTGTTAACCTAACACCTCAGCAATGCCACAGACTGATCGCCTCCATGCCACGCCACATTCATGCAGTAATTCATGCAAAAGGAGCCCCGACCAAGTATTGAGTGCATTTACTGTACACACTTTTCAGTAGGCGCCAACATTTCTGAGTTTAAAATCATTTTTTCAGTTGGTCTTATATACCGTGTTTCCCCGAAAGTAGGACCCCCCCGAAAGTAAGGCAGGGTGGGGGTTTCGGGGGGGTCCGCCAATGTAGGGCACCCCCCGATTGTAAGGCAGGGTAGCGGGGGTGCCCGGGGAATGTAAGGCCGCCTATGGGTGGTGGTCGCGGCGTAATGTATACCTCCTCCGGTGAATGGCCCCCGCAATCTCGCCGGCCTGCGGCGCGTCCCGGGTCAACGCTCTTCCTGCTTGATGCTGATTGGCCGATCAGCCTGTTCGTCACAGGCTCCCTGCTGGCCATCAGCTCGAGCTGTGATTGGCCAGTCAGCCGGCTCGCAGCTGATTGGCCGAATCAGCCGCGACGTCACCGCCTGCAGGCTCGCTCCCATTGGTCCAGCGTCCCCGGCGTCCCCGGCAGAAGGAAAGTAACGGTAAGTTACTCTCTCTCTGTGTGTGTACGGTATGTGTATGGGGGCTGTATGTGTCAGAGTGTGTGTGTGTGTGTGTGTGTGTGTGTGTGTGTGTGTGTGTGTTTTACCGGTACGATATGTGTGTGTGTGCCGTGTGGGTCTGTACCGGTACCGTATGTGTCAGTGTGTGTGGTGGCAGAGTGGGGGGCAGAACCACTGTATGGGGAGGCTGCAGGGGGGAGGATGGGGTGGGTGGATTCCGGACTCTCAAACAATGGGGAGGCTGCAGGGGGGAGGATGGGGTGCATGCCGGACTCTCAAACAATGGGGAGGCTGCAGGGGGGAGGATGGGGTGGGTGGATTCCGGACTCTCAAACAATGGGGAGGCTGCAGGGGGGAGGATGGGGTGGGTGGATTCCGGACTCTCAAACAATGGGGAGGCTGCAGGGGGGAGGATGGGGTGCATGCCGGACTCTCAAACAATGGGGAGGCTGCAGGGGGGAGGGGGGAGGGGGAAATTGTTATTTTTTTTTTCCAATGTAAGGCCTCCCCCGAAAGTAAGGCAGGGTGGGACTTTTGGGGGTAAAATTAATGTAAGACAGGGCCTTACTTTCGGGGAAACACGGTAATACTAGAAGGTGGCCCGATACTACGCATCGGTTATTCTAGAATTTACGTATTGTGTAGTTCATGTATGATTTTTGTTATATATATATATATATATATATATATATATATATATATATAGATGTTGTTGTGTGTAGTTACCAAGTGTTTGTGTAGGGCGCTGTACATGTTCTGGGTGTTGTCTGGGTGTGACGGGGGGTGAGAGCGGTGTTGTATGTGTGTTGCGTTGTTTGTGGAGCGCTGTGTGTCTGTAGCATTGTGCGTGTGTGTGTGTTGCGCGGTTTGTGTGTGTGTGGTGTGTTTTGGGGGGAGGTATGTTTTGTGCAATGTGTGTGTTGTGCGGTATGTGCGTATATTTGTGTGTGCCGCGGTGTTTGTGTGTTGGGTGTTGTGTGTGTGCAGCGTTGTCTGTGTGTGTGGGTGTCTGTGTAGGGCAGTTGTTTGTGGTTCCCAGTGTGTGTGTGTGTGTGGTGTGTTGTGCAGTGCGCGCGCGTGTGTGTGTGTGTGTTGGGGGGAGGTGTGCACTTCCCATCGTGCTCCATCCCCCATGCAGCGCACTCCCCATCGTGCTCCATCCCCCATGCAGCGCACTCCCCATCGTGCTCCATCCCCTATGCTGCGCACCCCCCATCGTGCTCCATCTCCCATGCTGTGCACTCCCAAACGTGCTCCATCCGCCATGCTGCGCACTCCCAAACGTGCTCCATCCACCATGCTGCGCACTCCCAAACGTGCTCCATCCGCCATGCTGCGCACTCCCAAACGTGCTCCATCCGCCATGCTGCGCACTCCCAAACGTGCTCCATCCGCCATACTCCGCACTTCCCATCGTGCTCCATCCCCCATGCAGCGCACTCCCCATCATGCTCCATCCCCTATGCTGCGCACTCCCCATCGTGCTCCATCTCCCATGCTGCGCACTCCCAAACGTGCTCCATCCGCCATGCTGCGCACTCCCAAACGTGGTCCATCCGCCATGCTGCGCACTCCCAAACGTGCTCCATCCGCCATACTCCGCACTCCCCATCGTGCTCCATCCCCCATGCAGCGCACTCCCCATCGTGCTCCATCCCCTATGCTGCGCACCCCCCATCGTGCTCCATCTCCCATGCTGGGAACTCCCAAATGTGCTCCATCCGCCATGCTGCGCACTCCCAAACGTGCTCCATCCGCCATGCTGCGCACTCCCAAACGTGCTCCATCCGCCATGCTGCGCACTCCCAAACGTGCTCCATCTGCCATGCTGCGCACTCCCAAACGTGGTCCAACCGCCATGCTGCGCACTCCCAAACGTGCTCCATCCGCCATGCTGCGCACTCCCAAATGTGCTCCATCCGCCATGCTGCGCACTCCCAAACGTGCTCCATCCGTCATGCTGCGCACTTCCAAACGTGCTCCATCCCCCATGCTGTGCACCCCCCATCGTGCTCCATCCCTCATGCTGCACCAGCATCAGCCTCTCTACCCGCAGCATCAGCCTCTCTGCCCGCAGCATCAGCCTCTCTCCTCCCAGCATCAGCCTCTCTACCCGCAGCATCAGCCTCTCTACCCGCAGCATCAGCCTCTCTCCTCCCAGCATCAGCCTCTCTGTCCCCAGCATCAGCCTCTCTGTCCCCAGCATCAGCCTCTCTCATCCCAGCATCAGCCTCTCTCCTCCCAGCATCAGCCTTTTCTGTCCCCAGCATCAGCCTCTCTCCTCCCAGCATCAGCCTCTCTCCTCCCAGCATCAGCCTCTCTCCTCCCAGCCTACCCCAGCCTCAGCCTCCCCCAGCATCAGCCTCTCTCCTCCCAGCATCAGCCTCTCTCCTCCCAGCATCAGCCTCTCTCCTCCCAGCATCAGCCTTTTCTGTCCCCAGCATCAGCCTCTCTCCTCCCAGCCTACCCCAGCCTCAGCCTCCCCCAGCATCAGCCTCCCCCAGCATCAGCCTTTTCTGTCCCCAGCATCAGCCTCTCTCCTCCCAGCATCAGCCTTTTCTGTCCCTAGCATCAGCCTCTCTCCTCCCAGCATCAGCCTCTCTCCTCCCAGCATCAGCCTCTCTCCTCCCAGCCTACCCCAGCCTCAGCCTCCCCCAGCATCAGCCTCTCTCCTCCCAGCATCAGCCTCTCTCCTCCCAGCATCAGCCTCTCTCCTCCCAGCATCAGCCTTTTCTGTCCCCAGCATCAGCCTCTCTCCTCCCAGCCTACCCCAGCCTCAGCCTCCCCCAGCATCAGCCTCTCTCCTCCCAGCATCAGCCTCTCTCTTCCCAGCATCAGCCTCTCTCCTCCCAGCCTACTCCAGCCTCAGCCTCACCCAGCATCAGCCTCCCCCAGCATCAGCCTCTCTCCTCCCAGCATCAGCCTCTCTCTTCCCAGCATCAGCCTCTCTCCTCCCAGCCTACTCCAGCCTCAGCCTCCCCCAGCATCAGCCTCTCTCCTCCCAGCATCAGCCTCTCTCCTCCCAGCATCAGCCTCTCTCCTCCCAGCCTACCCCAGCCTCAGCCTCCCCCAGCATCAGCCTCTCTCCTTCCAGCATCAGCCTTTTTGGTCCCCAGCATCAGCCTCTCTCCTCCCAGCCTACCCCAGCCTCAGCCTCCCCCAGCATCAGCCTCTCTTCTCTCAGCCCATCCCAGCCTTCCCCAGGATCAGCCTCTCTCCTCCCAGCCTCCTCCAGCACGCCGTGCTCCTCTGCCGACACTCACAGATCCAATCGCATACACTCACACACACCCACACACACCCGATCGCATACACTCACACACACCCGATCGCATACACTCACACACACCCGATCGCATACACTCACACACACACACATTGACGATATTGCACATACGCGCTTATACTCACAACATCCGGAGGTACCACATGCTTCTGGCCATGTGATCCTCCGGCAGGTCCTGGAAGCTCACAGCACAGTATCGCCGCCGAGAAGCAAGCGATATCCCAGGATGTTGTGAGTATGTGGATGCGATGTGATGTGTGTGTGAGGTGTGTGTGAGAGTGAGTGTGATCTGATGTGTGTGTGTGTGTGTGCTGTTATGTGTGTGCGTGTGTGTATGTTCCGCCGCTGCAGGACCTTGATGTGCTGGTAACTATGCTACCATAGTTACCAGCGTATCTCGTCCCCCGCTCGCACGGGAGCCCACACCAGCATACGCCGGCCAGCCCCAGCAATGCGAGGGTATGTGTCGGCTGGTTTGGCGGCGTACGCTGATGTGGGCTCCCAGGGGTACAGTACTCACCTGGTAGTCGTGGCTCCGTGACCGTGTCGGTTCGGGGAATGCGTGGGGGGGCGGGGCCAGAGCTAGCATGCATTGCGTGAGGGGGGCGGGGCGTGGCCGAGTTGCCAATGCCTGCAGGGTGCCGGGGCGAGAGGCCAATCTGTGGGGGGGCGGAGCCTGGGCGAGCGGCTGGCCAATCCGTGTGGGGGCGCAGCCTGGGCGAGCGGCCAATCCGTGCGGGGGGGGCGGGGCCATGGCGAGCCCAGCGGCCAATCAGCTTTGTGTCACCATAAGGACACAATTTTGGAGCAAGACAGACAGACAGACAGACAGACAGATAGACAGACAGACAGACAGACAGAATAAGGCAATTATATATATAGATTCTAATTTTCTGAGATAATGACTTTTGGGTTTTCATTGGCTGTAAGCCATAATCATCAACATTAACAGAAATAAACACTTGAAATAGATCCCTCTGTGTGTAATGACTCTATATAATATATGCATTTCCCTTTTTGTATTAAGTTAATGAAATAAATTAACTTTTTGATGATATTCTAATTTATTGAGATTCACTTGTATGTAGCATAGCAAATTATTTCCAATTAGTCTGAAAAGGCGTTGACAGAGTGACAGACATTTCTGGCACTCTGTCTCTAATACAATAGGTTGGGGAAAACCCAGCCTCCATGAAAAAATGTAATCCTCCCACCCAAAAAAAAAAAAAAAATATCAAAAAGCAAAATATTGTTAGACATTGTGTCAACCATTGTACCATGTCAATATTTACAGGCATTTCTAACATGGGCTGATGCAAACTATGGGGATAATCAGTCAACTATATGAACATTCCTCATACAGTTTGCATATTGTGGCAGTACATCCCCTTTTATACAGTATGAGATGTTCTGCCAACAATAATGATTTTTACGTCTGCATAAAAGATGCAATCAGTCGATGAATGACAGTTTGTTCGTTTCTCAGCTGATGGCTGCCATGCCTAAATGCGCCAATGTTCACAAACACTCCATGTAAAAGGGCCATTCATTTTCTAGTCTTTCTCTAAAATGTACTTTTTCTTGTTTCTTCTTGGTGGGTTCATTAATTCTTGATAACATCCATTCATTGTGCATTATCACATTCTTTTTTGATTAGCTGTTCTATAATATTTAAAAAAAATTGCTCCGAAAACTAAACAGCATCTCGCAAGATTAACAATAGCTGTAATGTGGTGGGGCGGGGGGAGAATGAGATCAGTAAGAGGATAAAAAGAGATGAAATTTAACATAGGTTATATCAGGACGGAGGAAAACTTAAAGGAATAATGTAGAGACAGAGACCCTGATTGCAGCAATGTGTCACTTACTGGACTGTCAGCTGCCTTTTTGATAAAGTCACTCTTTTCTCTGCTGCAAATCTAGCAGTTATCGGACTTTTGAACTCTGTAGAACCCCGCTTTCACACAGCTGATTGGCAGCTTAGGCTAGTGTGAAGCCCCACAGGTGTTGTGTCGGTGCATTACCTTCAGGGACTCCACTCGGCTGGATCTGGTCACAGGTAGGAGATCTTCTTCTTGTCGTGACGCCACTCTCAGTATTGCGGTCAGTGGGGACCGCCACTGCAGGTTGAGGGACGCCTGGGGCTGATGGTGAGTGCAGTTAGTTGGAATAGCCTCCTGAGAGTGAGGCAAGCCCCAGGGCCCTGTGTAGGTGCGTAGAACTACAAGGCGCAGAATGACTCAACACAGGCAGAGTGTCTTTCAGGGTTTTTACTCACTTCAGGTGGCAGGGTGAGTAACCCGGGCGTAGCTGGGATGAACCAGGCGGGAACCAGGTGTCCTTCAGGCTGACTTGTGAGGGTGACTACTAACTCGCCTTCCTTAGCCCTTGGTGGTTTGGGGTGACCCCGACTTTGAGTCCCTATGGGGGTCACCCAGGGAAGTTGCTGAAGCATCACTCCCCTTCGTTTGCCGTTTGCTTGTTGCCTGGGCCAGATCACTCCAGCTTCTTGCCTCCTGTGAGCTATGGGCCCTAACTGTGGCTACGTGGCTGCGGCTTTTGTGGTGTTGTGGCGTGGGCTTTGAGAGCCCCACACCGGCAGGTTTAGCAAAAGAAAGCTGGATCTATCTCCGCTTCGGGATCTGCCGCCCGTTTGGGCCTGGTACTCTCCAGCAGTCTCCTTACTTCCCACTCTGTGCTCTCTCTTTAGCTGGAGATGGGTTTCGGGTAGCCCTCCTAGTTGACCGTTCTCCCCCGTCAGTAGCCACTGCGCGGGCGCTGTCAGACTGCACAGCCCCAGGGATCTGCTCCTCACTCGAGCTCCCTGGACTCTACACTGCACTGGCTCACTGCTCCTCCTCTCCTGTTCTTGCCTACGCCACCTAGCAACCAGATTCTCTTACCACACCCCTTGAGAGGAGATGGAGGCTTTTGGCCCCCTCCACTATTCCAGTGAAGGTGAAGGCTTTTCCCCCTCCTGGGATCCCCAGGGGTCCTCTCATGGGTACATGTGTGAGACCTGATCACTATGCGCCTGTGTTCCACACCCCGGTCAGCCTTCTGGATTACCTGTATTGTACTGTCCCCAGCATGGGTGCAGTACTCAGTGGTGCCTGACTAGGTCAGGGGCGCCACATTCCCCCTTAGTTATCACCAGCACGTCCTCGGGCTGCAAGACAACATTTTAAAATGCATAAAACATTAAAACATGGTAAAACGTTTTAAAAGCACCAGGTACCATACATCACCACCCTCCACCCACAAGTCCGTTAACCCACCCAAAACCCTTTCACGTTGGCCGCGACTTCAGCCACTTCTGGCAGGATGTAGAGGCGGCTTTCATGGGCTGGTGGTTTCAGGGTATACCTGGCTTGGTGGATCCGCGCCTTCAGCCTCTTCTGGCAGGATGTAGAGGCGGCCTCCACAGTTGGTGCTGACCAGGTACCCTCTTTGTGGTGGAGAGCCAGGCCCCATAAACAGGCATGCTCTCTGGTCGCAGGTGAGCCAAGGCCCTATATACGGACGGGCTCCTCCTGGTTGCAGACGAGCCAAGCCCCTAAACAGGCTGACTCTGGTGGTGGTGGTGCCCTCTGGTGTAACTATTTACACTGCGAGAGTTTGTGGCTATAGCCAGTTCATAGCCTTAAGGTTCATTTCTCACATTAGTTTATGTGGGCACATTCTTAAACTTGTAAACGTTGCAAAACTTCAAAACTGGTCAAAACTTGCTGTACTTTACTTTAAACTTAGGCAGATTCCTCTTCACCAGGGCTTGGGCCTGTAGGGCTGCGGCACCTGTTGCTTTCTTGACCTTTTTCTTCATCTGTAGTTGTCTCTTCAGTAGGTTCTTTGTCTTTTCTTTCCTTATGGCTGTCTTTCCTTTCTTCTTTGGGACATGGCACTACATCTAGCGCATACCAGCCTCTTTCGCCTTGATGCAGGGTAAACTGTACGGAGTCTCCCATTTTTAAGTTTCTGCCAGGGTGTCCTCTGGGCAGATGAGCTCTCACATCTCTTCTATTGACGAGGATACCTTCTTTGATACCAGGTGCAACAATGAACCCGTATCCTGACTTGAGGCTGAAGTCCTCCACTACTCCTCTGCAAAGGGGTCCTCTGGCCTGGGCTTTGGCTCTTCTCAGGGACCTTTTTTCTTGTAGGTCTCTGGCCGTGACTTCTCTCTGCTCTGGGGATGGCGGTGCAGGGAAAGACTGGGTTCTACTGCGGCGCTGTGTCTTGCAGGCTAGATTCTGCGAAGTGCAGCTTACAAGCTCCCAGGTGAGGCTTTGGGGCAGATCTTCTTCCGCAGGAGGTGTCAGGTCTTCCTCGTCCCAGCGGGAATATGGCAGCATCTCCGGCTCTGGGACTAGCACTGCTGCTGGCTCCTGAGTCAGCTCCTCAGTTTCCTGGCCTCCTCTCCCCCTTAGTTCTTCGCTGCACTCTGGTCGTGGCAGCGCCGGGGATGAGTGTTCCTCAGCTGGCCCAGGCGGTGGACTCTTCAGCGTGGTTGCTGCAGGGGTTGCCTTAGGGGTGTTCGGAGGGAGCATGTATCGGTCCACCATCTCCTGTGGAAACTTAGCCTCCAGGTCAGCCTTCAGCTGCCAGTATGCGGAGTCTTCACCTATCAGGGATTTCCTAGTAGGGACTTCCTTAGGCTGGGGAGCGGTGTCTGCTCTGGCCTTGCAGGCCGGGGTAAATGGTGATGCAATCTCTTGGCGGGCCGCGCCCTGTATGGCGGCGGCCTGGTCTTGGCGGGCCGCGCCCTGTATGGCGGCGGCCTGGTCTTGGCGGGCCGCGCCCTGTATGGCGGCGGCCTGGTCTTGGCGGGCCGCGCCCTGTATGGCGGCGGCCTGGATCGGCGTCGCAGCTGCGATGGGATCTGTGCAGGCTGGGCTGGGCGTCGCTGCAGGGACCGGGTCTTGGTGGGCCGAGCAGGGCATCGCTGCGGCGGCCGGGGCTTGGCGGGCCGAGCAGGGCATCGCTGCGGCGGCCGGGGCTTGGCGGGCCGAGCAGGGCATCGCTGCGGCGGCCGGGGCTTGGCGGGCCGAGCAGGGCATCGCTGCGGCGGCCGGGGCTTGGCGGGCCGAGCAGGGCATCGCTGCGGCGGCCGGGGCTTGGCGGGCCGCACCTGGCATGGCTGCGGCCTGGCTCAGCGTCGCCGCGCCGGGCGCCTCTTCTGGGACCGCGGTCGTAGCAGCAGGGGTTGGAGCACTTGCGCTGGCCGGGGCAACTCTGGACTCACCCATCGGTGGCACCATCGGGATCTGAGTCGTCGCCGCTCGATCTGGCAGGCGTCGCGCGGCTCCCTCCTCGTAGGTCCGAACCGCCGCAGCCATCTCCAGAAGCTCCGTGCGTCCCTCACTGAGCTGTCGCATGATCCTGGCCTCCAGCTGATCGCAGAAGATAGCAAGCTCCCGGCACCACCAGGCAGCAGAGCCTGGTTCTGGGTATCCACGTCCGGACTCCATCTCTTCTCTCTGCAGCAGCAGGCTTGTGGCTCTCTTTCCTTCCCGCCGTCTCTGGACGCCTCCGCTCTCTTCACAAGCGAGGTCAGAACTCTGCAGGGGATCTCTGGGTAGCCACACCTCTTCGTGGGCGGTAACTTCTTCCAGCGCGGGCTGCTGTTGTTTTTCAGCGCGCTTTTCATGGTGGCAATATGGCGGCGCTTCCAATTTTTCAAGCAGACCGCCCAGGCACATGGTCACCTGTCTGGACAGGTCTAGTCCTTATCCTGTTCGTGACGCCAGATGTGAAGCCCCACAGGTGTTGTGTCGGTGCATTACCTTCAGGGACTCCACTCGGCTGGATCTGGTCACAGGTAGGAGATCTTCTTCTTGTCGTGACGCCACTCTCAGTATTGCGGTCAGTGGGGACCGCCACTGCAGGTTGAGGGACGCCTGGGGCTGATGGTGAGTGCAGTTAGTTGGAATAGCCTCCTGAGAGTGAGGCAAGCCCCAGGGCCCTGTGTAGGTGCGTAGAACTACAAGGCGCAGAATGACTCAACACAGGCAGAGTGTCTTTCAGGGTTTTTACTCACTTCAGGTGGCAGGGTGAGTAACCCGGGCGTAGCTGGGATGAACCAGGCGGGAACCAGGTGTCCTTCAGGCTGACTTGTGAGGGTGACTACTAACTCGCCTTCCTTAGCCCTTGGTGGTTTGGGGTGACCCCGACTTTGAGTCCCTATGGGGGTCACCCAGGGAAGTTGCTGAAGCCTCACTCCCCTTCGTTTGCCGTTTGCTTGTTGCCTGGGCCAGATCACTCCAGCTTCTTGCCTCCTGTGAGCTATGGGCCCTAACTGTGGCTACGTGGCTGCGGCTTTTGTGGTGTTGTGGCGTGGGCTTTGAGAGCCCCACACCGGCAGGTTTAGCAAAAGAAAGCTGGATCTATCTCCGCTTCGGGATCTGCCGCCCGTTTGGGCCTGGTACTCTCCAGCAGTCTCCTTACTTCCCACTCTGTGCTCTCTCTTTAGCTGGAGATGGGTTTCGGGTAGCCCTCCTAGTTGACCGTTCTCCCCCGTCAGTAGCCACTGCGCGGGCGCTGTCAGACTGCACAGCCCCAGGGATCTGCTCCTCACTCGAGCTCCCTGGACTCTACACTGCACTGGCTCACTGCTCCTCCTCTCCTGTTCTTGCCTACGCCACCTAGCAACCAGATTCTCTTACCACACCCCTTGAGAGGAGATGGAGGCTTTTGGCCCCCTCCACTATTCCAGTGAAGGTGAAGGCTTTTCCCCCTCCTGGGATCCCCAGGGGTCCTCTCATGGGTACATGTGTGAGACCTGATCACTATGCGCCTGTGTTCCACACCCCGGTCAGCCTTCTGGATTACCTGTATTGTACTGTCCCCAGCATGGGTGCAGTACTCAGTGGTGCCTGACTAGGTCAGGGGCGCCACACTAGGTTCACACTTCTGTTGTTTTGCATCAGTCACAATCCGTCGCCTTGAGGAATTACGGTATCCTGCAAAGTATTTTGCAGGAATCCAGTTTTTCCCCATAGACTTCTATTAGGGACCGATTGTGACTGATGATGCTACGTTGCATCCACTGTGTCGCGGTCAGTCATTTTTTAACTGACCGCCGGGCGGGAGCAACGCAGCCTGTAACGTTTTTTGAGCAGCGCAATCCGTAGGATTTTTCTGCGCATGCGCTCTCTGGCTCCCTGCACACGTAACCAGGATACACATCAGGTAACCAAGCAATGCGCTTTGGTTAGTTACCCGATATTTACAGTGGTTACGTGTGCAGGGAGCCAGCGCTAAACGGTGTACGCTGGTATCCAAGATAAATATCGGGTAACCAAGCAAAAAGTGCTTTGCTTTTAGTTACCTGATATTTACCCTGGATACGTGTGCAAAGAGGCCAACACTTCCCCACTCGGCTCCGCCCCCTCCCAGACTCCGCATGCTTACACACTCACACACACTCACACACACACTCACTTGTCCCCAGCCCTGCAGTCCCTGCGGCACTGACGTCCTCAGCGCCACGGCCCCGCTCGGCTCCACCCCCTCATGCTCCGCCCCCCTCGCGCTCCGCCCCCCGCACACAACGGAGTCCGACAATGATTTCTGTTCTTTGTCATCCGTTGTACAACGCATCAGTCACATGCGTCAAGCAACGCATGTGACTGATGCAAAACAACGGAAATGTGAACCTAGCCTAAGTGTGTACACTGAACATGGGCAGAAAGCTGCCAATCAGAGGTGGGGGCGGGGTTATACAGAACTGATGAATCTGGTTGACTACCTGGCAGCAGTTTTAACTACTATATCAAATGGTGGATAATTTGTCCATTGAGCACAAAAAATCCCAAATGATTAAAATAGAATATTATTATTATTATTAGTAGTAGTAGTAGTAGTATAGATCAATTACAAAACAAGCATTTTTGATCATTATTCATATTAATACATAACGCTCCTCTATATAATAATAATAAGATGGGCAGTATGGGGCTAGTGTGCAGGCGTCGTCTCCTTTGCCAGTGTGGTGCCAGTGTGGTGATGCCCACGCATGCGTTCCACTGGCTGAAAGTGTGAAGAACCATTCAGAGGAGATGATGTTGACTCCACAGGCGCCGCAATCAAGGTGATTAATATAGTAGTATTAAATTATTTAGTGTAATACGGTTACATAAGATGTATTCTAATTAGGGATTTGTTTATAGAAGTTTGAACTAGTTCTCTAATGATAATCTAATGCTCATAAAACAATTTATCAAAACAACAAGCAGCTCTCTTAGGCCCGTTTCACACGTCAGTGAAAGACACTGACGTTCTTCACTGCGTATGTCAGTGATTCTGGTACGTATAAAAAAAAAAAGCACATACGTACCAGAATCACTAACCTGTGAAGGGGGCTTAAGTGTTAGTTCACTGGAATCAGGGTCTCTGTCTCTACATTATGCTAGTCTCAAATGACGTAGCAAAAACCTGGTGACAGATTTCCATTAAATATGTCATGTGCATATAACCTTAATGATTTGTAGGATTTTTCTTAGCATTTTTCAAACATATTAGGGGTCGATCTAATCCGATCTTTTTTTTTTTACATCAGTTAATCAATGAGTAAAACCTTAGATTAGATGACAAAGACCTGGTGGGTGATAGATTCCCCTTAAAAGCAGAACAGGCATCTGTATTAGACCCGCAACACACATCCGTTTTTTTCGTACGTGTGCGGTACATATTTGCACGTACCGGAGACACGTACACACGGAGACCCATGTTATTCAATGGTAGATGGCACACGTACGTAAAATCACACGGAACGTGTGTCCGTGTCGTAAGTACGTGTGTGCGCTTTTCAACACGGACGACATGTCCGTTTTTGGCCGGCAGCATGCAGGCACGGACCCGCTTTAGTCTATGGGTTCGTGCCTGCACGGACCGCACACGGAGTACGTCCGTGTTCAGCACGTATCGTCCGTGTCCGTTTTTCATCACAAAATCTGAAACACTTGTTTCCAATCTATCAGGGCAATTGAAAGCAAATAACAACACCAGGATCTCATGATGAATGATTAAAATCGTTAATTGGGTAAGAATAAGGGCCTTTAAAAACGAACAGCACACGGACAGCACACGTACGTATTTTATGTCAATACGGACATTCCACACGTACACACGGCTCGCATACGCCATCACACGGATGCCATACGTACCGGAGAAACGCCCCAAAAATACGGAACACGGACCCGAAAAATGGACCGTGTCATACTGACGTTTTTTTTGCGGAAGTGTGTTTTAGGCCTTATAAAAAGTCGACCAGTCAGGTCTATGGAAGACATGCTGTGGAGCTCTTACTTAGGGGTTCTACTAAATCATTTCCCTGGTACTAAGAGTAAAAGAAGATAGTTACATTATGGGTGGACATATCATTGGTGCAACCTGAGCAGTCACACAGGGGCCCAAGAGCTAAGCGGGCCCATTTCCACCTCCAAAGCAGATGGATTTGTGCATTATGATGAGTTACTGGGTTGGAAAAGGCCCATATATTGTACTTGCACAGGGGCCTCTTCTGTCTGTGATCGCCAGTGAGTAAAGGCCACGTTACCCACTACGATATATCTAACGATATGCCGTCGGGGTCACATCGTTAGTGACGCACATCCAGCATCGTTTGACATATCGTAGCGTGTGACAGCTACGTGCGACTGTGAACTAGCAAAAATAGTCACCTTATCGTTGCTCGTTGACACGTCGCTCATTTTCTAAAAATCGAACGTCCTTCTGTGCTCCGGTTGTTCATCGTTCCTGAGTCAGCACACATCGCTCCATGTGACACCCCGGGAACGATGAACACAGCTTACCTGCGTCCCGCCGGCAATGCGGAAGGAAGGAGGTGGGCGGGATGTTTATGTCCCACTCATCTCCGCCCCTCCGCTTCTATTGGCCGGCCGCTGTGTGACGTCGCTGTGACGCCGAACGTCCTTCCCCCTTCAGTAAGAGGATGTTGCCCGTGTCGCACAAACGATGGGGGCAGGTGCGATCGCAAATGCGATCGCACGACATATCGACACGTGTAAAGCAGGCTTTACTTTTTTGATCACTGAAGTTGTGCCGCCCGTGCTCGGCGGCAGCTTAGCCGCTCGGGTCCGGACCTTCAGTGGGTGGCTCGAGGGTCTCCGGACCCGGGGGTCCACGGTCACTCCGATCTAAAAGGGATTGACAGTTTGAGGACGTAGGTATACGGCGGGAGCCGTGTTTGAGTTCGTGACATCATCCACAGGTTGTGGTGAAGGTGGACACCACCGCTGCAGTTACAGGGCACCCGGGGGAGATGTTGCGCAGCAAGTTGTTAACCCCTCCGTGGGCAGGGATGGTGGCCCCGGGACCTGTTGGGAGAGTAGTTGGGCAGTGCAGGGAGATGGGCGGTCGGAGGGCACTGGTGTACTCACGATTAGTAACACACACAAGTCTCTGGTAAACCAAGGTGATGGTGGTCGGTGCCCGCAGCCAGCTGCAGTCTGGTCCACCACCCAGTTGGTGGTCTCTGCCTTCTCTCTGTTTGTGTGATGGTGGACTACCTGCGCCTGCAGCGTCAGGAGTCCGCTCCCCGGCTTGTGGATGTCAGAAGAGCCCTTTGCCCGCAGACGCTGGACCGTGGGATCTCTCTGCCGTGGCAGTGGCTTTCTATCCCCCTCGTTGGGCTGTTGTCTTCAGTCGGGACTTTGGGTGGGACAGGACCTATAGTCCTGGCCGCAATCAGTTAATTAGCTAGCCCCGAGTAGCTTCTGGACCTAGCTTCAGGGTCTGAGTACCCCCCTTTGTGCTCCGGTTTCCGAGTCGGTTCCCTGGGTCGGTACCGGCGGGCCACTACACTGTCCCGGTCCACCACGGTTCCACCAAGCCGTCTTCCCGCCTCCTGCAGGCTAAGGCCTCCATATGCCTCCTAGCCAAAGGTTCCCGGGCTCCTACCCTGGCACCTGTAAGTCTGTTGCAGACCTGACACACAGGCCTGCTTCCACTCTACTTCACCTCCAAAACTAATCTGACTACTTTTCCCGCCCCAGGCCATCCGAACTCCTCGGTGAGCGTGGCCAACCACCTGGCTCCGCCCCCTGGTGTGTCCATCAAGCACTGAGGGGGGTGACTAGGGTTTTAGTATTTGGCAGCTGTCACCTTGTTAGGGGACTGGTGTTGTGTGGGGCCCTATCTGTGACTACCTGGCCCGGCCAGGGCATCACAAAGTTACTCTAAAATATACCAGAGAGGGAAGCTTGGCTATATAGTTGCTAAACAAAAACCCAAGAGAAGGTTCTTTACTCACAGACAGACAAGCTTGGTGGTTACAATCTTGAATGAGACAAAAAATGTCATGGTGCCTACATTGCGTTTTTATGTACATAAAATCTGCACATAAAAAACGCATGTTTTGGCTGGAAAAATGAGCTGAAAAAACGTGAATTTTTAATTGCATTTAAGCGTTTCTCCATGCTTCTTTTTGTGCTTTTTTAAGTCATGGCAAAAGCGGGGGTTCAGCCACTGTACCCCGGTGATCACCACCGGGTCACTGGCTAATGTTACAGCCAAAACCCAGCACTCACTGTTAGGCCTCTGCCACACTTACGTGACAAAACGTAACGTTTTTGTCACGTACGTGTTAAAGGGGTGGTTTTGTCCCCGTGTGCCATTTTTGTGGCAGGTACGTATTCTCCGTGTGTTATACGTAATAACACACGGAGAACGGAAAGTCCCGCCTTACCTGTTTCTTCCGGAGCAGGCCGGGGTGCTACATGACAGCGTGCGGCACTGGCCACGCCCCGCTGACGCTGCGCCCAGCCCCCAGTGAAGGAGAAGCTTTGTTCAAATTTACTGGGGGACAGATGCAGGGGACAGCCGCGGCAGAGACTGCAGGGCTGGTGGAGGTGAGTATGTGTTTATTATTTTTACACTGACACTACATCCGTGTGGTACGTGTGCGGGCCGTGTGACACCCGTGCTGCCGGAGCAACACGGACATGTCAGCGGTTTTAAAAAACGGACACACGTAAGTACGGAATGGACACACGTTCCGTTCCTGAATACTTATGTGTGTCCAAAACAATAACAATACATAGGACCACGTGGACCCGTGTCTCCGGTACGTGAAAAAAAAGACACACACGTACCGGAGGCACGTGAGTGTGGCTGAGGCCTCAGGAGCAGTGCTTGCATCGCTCCCAACAGTTTAACCCCGTAGATGCTGCAATCAGTGCGAACACAGGGACCCAATCGCTAACATGCTAACCCTGGGTCATCACCATGACGACCTTGAGTTACTGAGGTACAGGTCACCTCATAGACCAGGGAACCTATGGTCCCACGGTAAAGGCCGCAAGATGAAAAAATGTCTGCTGACACTGGCTTTGTGGCCTAGGCCTAGGTGCCTGGTGATCTCACAAGGTGAACCAAGTTGATGCCGGCGGATCTGCAGGAAACCCCAGTGATCCACTGGTATGAACTCGATTCACCTTGTGACATCACCGGAGTTCTTTGCAGGAAGGTCTCGTGGTAAAGACCGTAAGATAAGGAAATGGCTGCAGGGAACCCCAGTGACATCAAAAAAACACATAAAAACACACAAAAAAGCAAAGTGTGCATTACACGTGTTTTTTTTCCTGCATTTTTCACTGACTCTATTAAAGTCAATTGGTGAAAAAAAAACAGGGAAAAACACTAAAACAATTGAAATGCTGCTTGTTTTCTCAGCAACAAAAACTGCAAGAAAAAAAGAAGCAGCTTTTGCTGTGATGTTTTTCCTTGCTTTTATTGATTAAAATAAGCAACAAAAAATGCATGAAAAAAGCAACATTGGCACTCCCTTGGTTGTTGCATACCCTCTTTTGATCATCTCTCTTGGTAGCTATACATTACTATAGATGGTTTAGCAAGTCCTGCGGCGTGTTTACTCGGTTACAGCGTATTTCAGGCTTCACCTCTGCTTGAGTGCGGCATCCTGCCTAGGCATTTATAACCTGGGGCATATCTCCCATATGCTTATCACTCACTTACATCACTCATGTAGTGTATCACTTACTGTAATTTGTTGCACATCTGTTGCAAATAAATCACAAGAGCCTTATATAAAAAAAGCATTAATAAACAATAGACAGGCAATCAATTGTATATTACCACCGTCTTCATCTTTCTCCAACATAGCTCTGGTTGTTTTCCAGTCATTTGTAACCTGCCGGCAGCTCCAGTGTTTCACTGAGCCTGCTGGGGGTCACAAATCAATACAAGTCTATGAGAACCTCGTTTTGGCTCTAATAGAGATGCAATTAGCGCTTGTGACTCAACAACTGACTTCCAGCAAGTCAGAAGTTAGGGCACAAGATGACGCCGCAGGACAGAGTGGCTCCGAAAGTGGATGAAAATGCAGACGGGTGAGTATAAGACGGGGGGCTGGGAACTTAAGAGGGCTTTACACACTACGATATCGTTAATGTTTTATCGTCGGGGTCACGTGGTTAATGACGCACATCCGGCGTCATTAACGGTATTGCAGCGTTTTACACCAAAAACCACAATACACACATGGATGGCCTAAAGCACAAAACCTGAATACACCCCAAAAAATTGTATTGCAGCGTGTAACACTTACCAGCGACCTTATACATCCTCCAAAATGGTGAAAATCGTTCACCATGGAGAGGTCGTCCTAAAACCAAAAATTGTTAATGGTTGTTTATAGATGTTGTTCGTCGTTTCTGCGGCAGCACACATCGCCATGTGCGACACCGCAGGAGCAAGGAACCTCATCTTACCTGCGTCCCGCCCGCAATGAGGAAGGAAGGAGGTGGGCAGGATGTTTGTCCCGCTCATCTCCGCCCCTCCACTTTGATTGGCCGACCGCTTAGTGACGTCGCGGTGACGTCGCGGTGACGCTGAACACACCTCCCCCTTGAGGGAGGGATTGTTCGGCAGTCACAACATCCCGCCCACCTCCTTCCTTCCGCATAGCCGACGGGTGCCGCGGGACGCAGGTAAGCAGTGTTCATCGTTCCTGTGGTGTCACATGGAGCAACATGTGATACCACGGAAACGATGAACAACCGGCGCCATTTTAATTAAACAATTTTATGAAACCTAGCGACGAGTACACGACTCACGATTTGTGAGCGATACTGCTTTGCTAGGAGGTGTCACACGAGACGACATCGTGTACGATGCTGGATGTGCGTCACGAAAACGTGACCCCGACCATGCATCGCACGATCGGTCATCTCGTGTAAAGTCTGCATAAGTCTCATCAAAATGGCTTTATAACGTTTGCCAGCCCCCTTTCTAAATATATACTTGTTTGCCTTACAGATTTCTTGAAAAAAAAATAAGGTTTTGAAATGTTAGAATATGACTTCGTAAAGGAGAGAGAGGGGGAAAGATCAGCTCACCTTTGTAGCGAATGGTCACAAAAACTCCCATAGACCAGAAAAATAGAAGAACCAGCACTGATCACCTATGCCAGTCATGGACAACCTTTTGTGTGTCAAAATTTGTAAAACAAACAAGTATAACTTGGGTGGTGTGTCACTTCTCTAAAAATTAATAATTTTGTGATATTTGTAGCTCTAATAATAAAAAGTTATAATTTCAATATATGTACTGTATTTATTAATAAAGCAAAAACAAATAATTGTTTACTATACTTGTGTCATGATCCAGGCTGGTTTCCCCTGCTGTGGTCTCTCACCTCCGCCCTGGTCATGTCAGGTGTTAACTTCCTCGTTCTGGATCCCAGTACACTATTTCTTGGCGCTGCACCTGCAATCCAGCGCCAGTGATATTTCTGCCTTGCAGCGCGTATACTGGCTCTGGTGAGTGTTCCCAATCTGTCCTGCTACTGTGTCCTGACATGTACCCTCCCCCGTTCGTTTGTTCGTCCCGGTTTCTGACTCCCCATTCCTGTCTACCATTTTCCCCTGTCCTAACCTGTTTGCCCTCCTCTCTTATCTGTACTTGGACTTCCCGGCATCTGGCCTGTATCCTCGCTCCTGACTTCGGCATTCGTCTCTCTCCTTTGGTTTATACCCTACTCTTTGGCTTCTCACCCTTTGCTAGCAACTGACCATGATTTGTGTCTCCCTTTGCTACTGTCTAACACCTCCTGCTGACTATTCTGCTGCAGTGTAGGGGTTGCTTGCTATACTGCACTTTGAAGCTACATTACCTGTGGCTTCAGTAGCTTCAGTTGTGCAGTGTGACAACTTACTTTTTTGTTGCTGAATTTCACTGGCGAAATCTTCAATTGAAGGTTAGAATTTTATACACTTCAAGCCCAAGCAAGCCCCCTCCCATCCCCAGCAGTCATTATCTCCTCTCCCTTCTTCTCAGCAGTCATTACTGTCATGCCTTCATAGAAATGCATATAATTATTTTATTATGCCATGTAATAAGATAACATTTAGTAATTGTCATTGATACTGATGCTGTGATATCCAACAGCGCCATCTGTTGACAATGTTGTCTTACTGCAGTTAGTTTAATGTTTCACTGGTTACTGTGCAATGAAAATTGTCCTACCAAGGCTTATGTAGTTACCCATCAGACCTTGCATAGGCTCTGCCCCTTCTTCTTCTTCAGCAGCCATTTCAGTTACATGGACACACACATTCTGCATGCTGAATATCTGTCCAGATCTCTGCTCCTTATGTTTGCCTCTACATAGCACAGTCGGTGAGTTATGATCCCCTGGTTAGGGCTCATCAAATTATAATGTAGTTGCTCTGTTCTGCAAGTATTATCCAGACATTATAGCTAATATGTATTCGCCATGTAGTGCATTTAACCTGCATGTCCTGTATCGAATGGAATGCTATGTAACTCAGATATGTTGTATGTTGTACTTAGTATTTTCATTTATTTCTTGTACACTGATCTCATCAATAAAAGTTGTAAAGGACCCCCAGCGTCCGAGTCAATGCATAAATGGGAAAGAGTTAAGCTGCCTGTCAACTCGTCTTCCAAAGCACAGATTGAGGGTGCCAGAACAGTAAAACGACTGCTATAAACGGGGTTGAAGCATAGACGCCGACTTCTATCAGAGAGCAGTCAAGCCGCATACAGACACCATGTCAGATAGAGGATCTGAAGTTTATGTGACACGCTTCCATGTAAGCTCGTCAGCTTCAAGGAAGTCTGTGAGCAGCGCTGCAATTGCCACCGCCAGGGCGAAGGCGGAAGCCGCCAAAGTGAGAGCTGCCTTCGCTGAACAAGACTTGAAATTAAAGACAGAAAAAGCACGTCTAGAAGCTGCCTTCGCTGAACAAGAGTTGAAATTAAAGACAGAAAAAGCATGTCTAGAAGCTGACCTTGCAAAACTTGCTGTAGACACAGAAGCAGCAGCAGCAGAAGCTGAAGTACAGGCTTTAGAAGAAGCAGCATGCAGCGACGGTAAAAGTTTCAGGTCAAGGCTCGGACCCGAACTTAGTCATCGGGATATCTCACAACGCACTTCGGACTACGTGCTACAGCATACTGCATCAGATGACCGTCTACATTCAGCTCCAAGAGAGAGACTTAATCCTGCCATTCAGCCATCAACCTTCATTCAACAAACATCCCATGTTAAGCATGAAGGTAATTCCGTCCACTTAACACCATCAGTGTCACCTGCACCCAAGTTTGTAGATTCCTACTACACAGCGAACCGCCACAAGATGGAGGACCCCGATGGTGACTATCATGGTGACAACGTATTTGACGGCAACAATAACTCACTGGGACCTCATCATAGCGACATGTATCCGGACCACCCTCTCAGAAATCAAGAGCTACCAGCTTTCCTCAAGTTCTTCGCACGCCGTGAGTTACTCACCAAAGGTCTCTTAAAGTTTAACGACCGTCCTGAAAGTTACAGAGCGTGGAAAGCTTCCTTCAGAAACGCAACGGCCGGCCTGGACATCTCTGCCAATGAAGAGATCGATCTCTTGGTCAAGTGGCTAGGAAACGAATCAGTAGAACATGCAAAACGCATCAGGGATATCAGCATCAACCACCCGAGCAAAGGTTTGTGCCTGTTGTGGGAGAGACTTGATGAGTGCTATGGCTCTTCAGAGAGGATAGAAGAATCCCTCTTCAAAAGGTTGGAGGACTTTCCCAAGATCTCTAGTAAGAGCTTTCACATGCTAAGAGAACTGAGCGACCTCTTGGTAGAACTCCAAGTCGCCAAGTTTGAAGGAGACCTGCCAGGCCTCGTGTCCCTAGATGCAGCCAGAGGTATTAAACCCATAGTGAATAAGCTGCCTTACAGTCTGCAAGAGAAATGGTTGAACCGGGGTTCAGATTACAAACAACGTCACAACGTTCCGTTTCCTCCATTCCATGTCTTCGTAGATTTTGTGCGCCAGCAAGCCAAGATCAGGAATGATCCCAGCTTTGACCTTTCAACCGCAGATCCCGTCAACCCACGAACAGGTAAGCCTGCTCCAGTCCGCAACCCTCGAGGCTCACCTATCACTGTACACAAAACTAATGTGTCCGCTACAGATTCATCACGCAAGACCCACAGTACAACAGAACCTGAAGGGTCACTAACAATTGACCCAGACAAAGAGTGCCCCCTACACAAAAGGCCTCACCCACTGCAACAGTGCAGGAGTTTTAAAGGAAAATCTCTTAAAGACCGTAGAATCTTCCTCAGAGAAAACAACATATGTTACAGATGTTGTGCATCCACATCTCACTTAGCTAGAGACTGCAATGCCAGTATCACTTGTTCGGAGTGTAACAGTCAAGAGCACAGCACAGCTCTACACCCAGAACCAGCCCCACAGAACCTCACGCACATAGACCGACTTACAGAGCACAGCGGGGAGGAGACAGACAGTACACCTCCTGAAGTGTCACCCCAGTGCACTCAAGTTTGTGGAGAAGGTCTCACTAACAAATCCTGCTCAAAGATCTGTCTGGTTACAGTTTACCCTATAGGCTACAGAGAAAAAGCGGTTAAACTCTATGCTATACTCGACGATCAGAGCAATAGATCACTCGCCAGTTCAGCTTTCTTTGACATCTTTGGAATCAAGGGACTTAGCTGCTCCTACTCACTGAAAACATGTACAGGAGTGAGTGAAAAATCTGGCAGGAGGGCAACAGGTTATCAAATCGAATCCCTAGATGGGAAGACATCCTTACCCCTTCCTACATTAATCGAGTGCAATTCCATCCTGAACAATAGAGAAGAAATACCCACTCCAGAAGCGGCACTACACCATCCCCATTTGAGAAACATAGCGCATCTCATTCCTGCACTTAATTCTCAAGCCAAGTTGGTCCTTTTGCTGGGGAGAGACATCATCACAGTTCACAAGGTGAGGAAACAGATAAACGCTCCTCATAACTCGCCCTACGCTCAGAAGCTAGATCTAGGATGGGTAGTTATAGGGGACGTCTGCCTCGGAAATGCTCACAATCCGAACAACGTTCACTCTCTCTACACGAAAACACATTGGAGAGTGGCCGTCCATCCTTTTTCTTACCCTGCCCCAACAAATTCCTAGTAAAGGAGAATCTCACCAATTCAGCACACTTAAATGGTAGGGAAGACAGATATGTCATGGATGAATTGTGCGACGGAGACAAAGATCATCTAGGGTGCGCTGTCTTTCAAAAGACCAAAATAGATTATAAACTAGCCCATTCCATTGAAGATGAGACCATCCTGGAGATAATGGATCAAGGATTTCACAAGGATGAAAACGACAGTTGGGTGGCTCCACTACCATTCAAGCCACAGAGACCCCGTCTTCCTAACAACAAAGAGATGGCACTAAAGCGCCTTACCTACTTAAAGCCCAGTTTCTCAAAGAAGCCAGAAATGGAGGTACATTTCTTTGCTTTCATGGACAAAATTTTCAAAATACCAACTGACCATAATCCTGCAGACCATGCGGCCAGAGCGGTATCGGCACCACGCCTCAAAGACACTGACTGGCTAGTCGGACCTGCACTTCTGTATCAACCAGTACCCACTTCTCACGAGACACATACACATGAACTCTTCGAACCCGAATCAGATGTAGAGCTACGGCCTCAAGTTTCCACACTTAGCACAACGATCACCAACAGGCACCTTGATTCCAGCCGCTTCCTCAGATTCTCTACCTGGAGATCGGCCTACAGAGCCTTGACTTGCCTGATACATGTCATTAGATCCTTTAAAAACAGACAATCGAGACCAGCTCCATGCAAAGGCTGGCATCGTTGTCATAAAGCTTACACAGTGGAAGAGCTCACGCAAGCCAAACACGCAATCATCTGTTGTGTACAGCATGAAGCTTATACCCAGACTCTAGAGTCCCTCCGAAACCACAGAAGTGTCCCAAAAGATAGTCCCCTTAAAAAACTGGACCCGTTTGTAGATACTCAAGGACTGCTGAGAGTCGGGGGACGAATTTCAAATGCAAAGCTTGAAAATGACGAGTGTACTCCAATCATTGTTCCTCACGGCCATGTTGCTTCCCTGCTGGTTGAGCATTATCACGCACAGGTTAGACATCAAGGGCGCTTGATAACTGAAGGAGCCCTACGGGAAGCGGGTTTCTGGATAACAGGAGTTAAGCGACTTGTGAGTAGAGTCATCTTCAAATGTATCATCTGCAGGAAACTCCGTGGTTCTTGTCAATCCCAAAAAATGGCAGACCTACCAGCAGACCGTTTGAGTACCGAACCTCCTTTTACTAACGTGGGCCTCGATGTGTTTGGTCCCTGGTCAGTTGTCACATGTCAGACTAGGGGAGGACATGCAAACAGCAAGCGCTGGGCCGTCTTGTTCACATGTTTGAGTATTAGAGCCGTACACATAGAAGTCATTGAGACAATGGACACATCCAGCTTCATAAATGCCTTCAGACGATTCATTTCTCTCAGAGAACATGTAAAGCATATACGCTCTGACAGAGGATCTAACTTTGTAGGAGCATGTGGTGAACTAAAGATTCCCTCAAATCTGGACATTAACCAAGTAGAAAGACGTCTTTCAGAACTAGGTTGTACGTGGACCTTTAACCCACCGCACTCATCTCATATGGGAGGCGTGTGGGAGCGCATGATCGGCATCGCTCGCAGAATCCTCGATTCCATCTTTCTGCAACTTGGTTCTTCGAAGCTCACTCATGAGACTCTAACAACCTTCATGGCCGAAGTAGTAGGTATAATGAACGCCAGACCACTGGTTCCCATATCCAATGACCCTGATGACCTATCTCTGCTCACCCCTTCAACTCTCCTGACCCAGAAGTTTAATGTGAGTATGCCAACTTCTGGAGAGTTTACAACAAAAGACTTGTACAAATCTCAATGGAAAAGAGTTCATATGTTAGCAGACCTTTTCTGGACCAAGTGGAGAAAACAATATCTCTCTACATTACAGACAAGAGACAAATGGCAAGATAGTAGACCCAACATGAAACCTGGAAATGTCGTCCTAGTGAAGAAAACTCAGTCTAAAAGGAACGAGTGGCCTCTAGGATTGGTAACCAAGGTCTTCCCAAGTCAAGACGGACAGGTCAGGAAAGTGGAAATCAAGATTCCCAAGCAAAGTGGAAAGCTGTTTCTTAGACTTGTATCTGAACTTATTCTATTGCTCTAGTTTAAGTTTATGTGGCATTCCCCCGGATGCCAGATGGGGAGTGTCATGCCTTCATAGAAATGCATATAATTATTTTATTATGAAATGTAATAAGATAATATTTAGTAATTGTCATTGATACTGATGCTGTGATATCCAACAGCGCCATCTGTTCACAATGTTGTCTTACTGCAGTTAGTTTAATGTTTCACTGGTTACTGTGCAATGAAAATTGTTCTACCAAGGCTTATGTAGTTACCCATCAGACCTTGCATTTTCTCTGCCCCTTCTTCTTCTTCAGCAGCCATTTCAGTTACATGGACTCACACATTCTGCATGCTGAATATCTGTCCAGATCTCTGCTCCTTATGTTTGCCTCTACATAGCACAGTCGGTGAGTTATGATCCCCTGGTTAGGGCTCATCAAAATTATAATGTAGTTGCTCTGTTCTGCAAGTATTATCCAGACATTATAGCTAATATGTATTCGCCATGTAGTGCATTTACCCTGCATGTCCTGTATCAAATGGAATGCTATGTAACTCAGATATGTTGTATGTTGTACTTAGTATTTTCATTTATTTCTTGTAGTTTTACACTGATCTCATCAATAAAAGTTGTAAAGGACCCCCAGCGTCCGAGTCAATGCATTGATGGGAAAGAGTTAAGCTGTCTGTCAACTCGTCTTCCAAAGCACAGATTGAGGGTGCCAGAACAATTACCTCTTCTCCCCCTCCCCGAGTAGTCATTGTCTCCTCTCACCCAGCATTTATTATCTCCTCTTCGTCTCTTCCTCCCTCACCCACCAGTCATTATCTTTTCTCCCCCTCTAGCAGTCATTATCTCCTTTCCCCTCTCTCCCTCAGCAGTCATTATCTCCTTTCCCTCCTCTCTCCCCCAGCAGTCATTATCTCATCTTCCCCTCTCTCCTCCAGCAGTTATTATCTCTTCTTCACCTTCCTCCCCCCAGCAGTCATTATCTCCTCTACCCCTCCCTCCTCCTGGCAGTCATTATCTTCTCCCTTTCTCCCTCCCCCAGCAATCATTATCTCCTCTCCTCCCCCCCCAGCAGTCATTATTTCCTCTTCCTTCCTCCCCAGTCCCTCCCACCAAAATTTTTATAACATATCCTGCTGAACCAGATTCCGAATGGAATAAATAAATGTGCTGATGTGCATCTAGCGCCCCTGAAGCCATCAGGGAGCTACAAGGTACTGAATCCCCACCAGGATGCAGGCCTACCCCCTAGGGACCCAGAAAACTAGTGCCGACAACAATCAAAGACTCCAGATAATCCCTGTTTTTTTTCACCAATTCCCCCATAGAATGGTACCAGGCTAGGGCCGAACCAATGGATGGCCGCCTAGAGGTCCACTAGATGACCAGTTGGGAGCGGCAGACAGTGGACAGACAGTGAGAGAGAGAGTAGTGTTTTGAAGACAGTGAAAGTGAGCAGATGGACTGTCCAGGGAGTGAACAGTGACCTGAAAGCCCAGGCGGTTAATTGCTGGTGGAGTGCTCCCGGAACTACGCACCAACGGGGTACAGAATCCTAGGTCAGGAAAACGCTCCAGGCAGACCTGATAAAATCTGCACAGTGAGGGGGACCATCAAGGACCTCACTGACCTTGAAGTTCGGGACTCAGTAGCAAAGAGATAACCAGTGAGAGGACCAGAGACTCCAATCCCACAGGGTTCACGCTACCGTTATACGGACTGCTGAAGAAGACAACCAGGAGGGGACCCCCAGCCACTCTATGCCACGGGGACCCATCAACCAATGAAGATGGCTGAAAGAGGAGGCGCCGGCACCGGACAATGGATACGCCTATATGGCCCAACTCCACCGCAGCGCGACTGTTGGGTGAGTATTATAAAGTGATTTTTACATTCTACACAGCGGCCTGGGCTCTTATATACAGCATTTTAGAATGCTGTATAGAAGAGCCCACTGGTAGTGGCCACAGCTTGTAGGCCGGAAAATCGGTGACAGGTTCCCTTTAAAGGTTGTAGTATTTTAAAGCTTTAGATCCTTAAAAATCAAATTGTTGTATGCAATGACCAATGGAGAATATATTTGTTAGTAACCGGAAAAGAGCAAATGTTCAGGGTAGCTAAACTATGCAGAAATGATGATCTGTAGTTATCAATATCTGCAATGACAAATGTCACTACACATAAGAATAGAACTACCATGGATGAGTGTCATACTAGTCAATCCTGGAAAGCACTTCTCCCCTAACACATAAAAGTCAATTGCTACTCACAGCTACTAAATCATTAGTCACTATTCAATCTGCACTGACCCTGAGGGTAAATCATAAAAAAAAGGATTTAGGTATCATTCTTCAGGTCGAATCACTGTGAGCTGAACTGACAGTGTCTCCGTTCAGCAGAGTTCATTAACTTTAGGCTGGGGGGGAGAAGTTCAGTGTTGGCCTGTGTCACCAGACTGAACTATATGTCATATCCAAGCACTGTAGCGTGGCAGCTGCGGGCAGTGAGTGATGGGCTGAAGGCTCAGAAATCGAACAACCATCAAAATTTTGTGTTGAAAAAGACAAAGTAAAGATGAAGCGTAGAGAGAAATAGGAGAGGGGAGGTAAAATGTGTCTTGAAAGTGCATAAATATTTTCTTTATTTCACGTCTTTGACGAGAGGCTCTTTAAAAGGGAAGGTTCACCTTCACAAATAACCACCAGTCACCTGATCCTGCAGCCAAACAGTGACCTAAGCAGTCAACTCACTGGTGGTCTTGATTTCATCTCTTTTGGTCCTGCAGAAACTATTAGAGCAGCAGCTCAAAAATGGGGAGTAGCAAAGCAAAGTGCATGCCATAAAGGAGCCAGGGCTTCCTTAGATAAGTGGCTTGTACAACCCTGTGATTTCACACTTAGGGGTACTTTGCACACTACGACATCGCAGGTGCGATGTCGGTGGGGTCAAATTGAAAGTGACGCACATCCAGCATCGCAGGCGACATCGCAGTGTGTAAAGCCTAGATGATACGATTAACGAGCGCAAAAGCGTCGTAATCGTATCATTGGTGTAGTGTCGGTGTAATCCATAATTACGCTGATGCGACGGTCCGATGTTGTTCCTCGTTCCTGCGGCAGCACACATCGCTGTGTGTGAAGCCGCAGGAGCGAGGAACATCTCCTACTGGCGTCACCGCGGCTCCCGTAGGATATGCGAAAGGAAGGAGGTGGGCGGGATGTTTATATCCCGCTCATCTCCGCCCCTCCGCTCCTATTGGCCGCCTGCCGTGTGACGTCGCAGTGACGCCGTACGACCCACCCCCTTAATAAGGAGGCGGGTCGCCGGCCAGAGCGACGTCCCAGCACAGGTGAGTCCATGTGAAGCTGCCGTAGCGATAATGTTCGCTACGGCAGCTATCACAAGGATATCACAGCTGCGACGGGGGCGGGGACTATCGCGCTCGGCATCGCAGCATCGGCTTGCGATGTCGCAGCGTGCAAAGTACCCCTAAGGCGCAGATAACGTCAACTCACTTAGACCCATAGCATGATTTTGCTTTAGGTAAGAGCTGACACCTTTCTCTGTGAGCAGCCTGACTACCAGACAAGAGATGAGCAAACCCGAGGACTTTACAAAAAAAACCCCAGAGTTCGAGTTTGGCAATCGGGTGTTTTACATATGAAAACCACTTGCACGATCATCACTGTGCTCGGGTACGCTCGGTGCTCAGCCCAGTGCGATCCCCTTGCAGTATTTGATCAGCTTGCACTGGGGGTAACAGCATGATCGCATGTAGTTTGCACCAAAAAAAAATGAAAAAGGAAAAAGTCCATTCACCCTCCCCAGGAAGTGATCTGTTTATGACTGGCTGCATGTGGGTGGAGACCTGAACTGCCCAATTAGTGACTTCCATTGGGGTTCAGGTCCAGTCCGGGTCCCAGGCAAACTTTTTCAAAAGTCTAGCTGCCGAACCAAACTTCCACAGGTTTGCTCATCTCTATACTAGACCTCAACTGAAGATGATGAAAAGTTCTGCAATTGCTCTGCTGTACCTGAGTCGCCCACCCCAGGGCTATGGGACACCCAGTGCCGGGCCGGACTAGTCCGGGGGACGTCAGTGGTGACTGGGCCCGACTCCGTGCCCTGGTGGGGTCAATTAATATGGCTGGTGACTTGGGGTGAATAAAGTTTATATTTGTCGTGACGCCACCTGTGGTTTGCGGCTATTAAGCCGCCGCTGCTGTAGGAGGCCTCCGGGGTGATGGAATGGCAGCAATGGTGGTACTGCTCCCCACAGGTGGAGCGGTGCCCCGGGGACACTGTTGGTGCTCGTGAGAGTCTATGGTGTGATAGAAGTCTATGCAGGTGACAATAACTGAGACAACACCAGAGGGTGCAATTCCAAGGTCTTTACTCACACTTCCTGGGCTGCAGCACACTGGTGCCTTTGGGCGGCTGGAACCCACTGTCAGGGACCTCCGCCGATCCTGGGTAGATCTTGGAATGAAAGCCGGTACCCTCCTCTAAAGTGTCTCTGTCTTCAGCTGTCTCCTTAAGCCTTGCCCTTGTTGGATGAATCTGGCTCGGCCTCCACTACAGCCTCCGGGCCGGGGGCTCGCCTGTCGGTTATTTACCCCCTTTTCTGAAGGTTCTGCTGTGGGCTGTGGCCCGGGGAATTTGCAACTTTCCCTGGGCCTCGGTTTTTACTGTTGGAGATGATTTTTCACTCCTTCGGTTTCTAGGGACCGTCCCCTGTTGCAGCTTGATCCCTCCACCGATGTTCCTGTGGAACAGGACACCAGCTCAAAAGCTATCTGTGGCCCTGGAATCCCTTCTCTTCATCTGCTTGGTGTCACCTGGACCCTCTGAGTCCCAGGTTCTTCACCAGGAAGTGTCACTTTCTTCTCTTAGCTCCTGTCTGACTAGAGCTTTCTTTCTGCTTCTCCTTCTCGTCTGCCTCCCGCAGACCTCCTCCTCCTTCCTCCCTCTCCATCTTCAACTCACTACACTTGACACTATCAATGGTTGCTCTCTGGCACTGGGAGGGTCAGTTCTGATATAGTCCTGGTATGTGTAGAGCTTGCTCCACATGCTGGGACCTGGGCTGGCCTCTATCCACAATTGCCTCTTTTGCAACATAGAAGCAGTTATATATACAGGTTACAGGTATGTGTGCTCCATTATGGTTCTGCTTTTAACTTTATCTAGGAGGTCGCATGGCACATGAAATACAGAATATAGAGTAGGACCCCCCTATTGAGATTTGCCGTGACGTTGGCAGGGGTGGCTCAAAGAATTGATCAATTATTTGCTAAAAATCTCATTTATATTACAGTACAGTTGGAATAAATCTGTGAATTTTCACTTTTTATATGATGCATGCCATTTTCAGATCGTGCTGGCTCCCCTCTCTCTCTCTGTTTGGTTGTAGTTATGCTACAAATGTCTGGTGGCTGGTCACCACCATGCTATGCACGCCTGATCTTGGTTTGCAATATATTCCTCCTGTTGGTAGCTGTACACATTCAGTTACCTCACCCTTTCCACAGGTATTGCTAATTAAGCACCATACTTGGATCTGGTCTGCCTTTATCAATGGTTGCTCTCTGGCACTGGGAGGGTCAGTTCTGATATAGTCCTGGTATGTGTAGAGCTTGCTCCACATGCTGGGACCTGGGCTGGCCTCTATCCACAATTGCCTCTTTTGCAACATAGAAGCGGTTATATATACAGGTTACAGGTATGTGTGCTCCATTATGGTTCTGCTTTTAACTTTATCTAGGAGGCCGCATGGCACATGAAATACAGAATATAGAGTAGGACCCCCCTATTGAGATTTGCCGTGACGTTGGCAGGGGTGGCTCAAAGAATTGATCAATTATTTGCTAAAAATCTCATTTATATTACAGTACAGTTGGAATAAATCTGTGAATTTGCACTTTTTATATGATGCATGCCATTTTCAGATCGTGCTGGCTCCCCTCTCTCTCTGTTTGGTTGTAGTTATGCTACAAATGTCTGGTGGCTGGTCACCACCATGCTATGCACGCCTGATCTTGGTTTGCAATATATTCCTCCTGTTGGTAGCTGTACACATTCAGTTGCCTCACCCTTTCCACAGGCATTGCTAATTAAGCACCATACTTGGATCTGGTCCGCCTTTATCAATGGTTGCTCACTGGCACTGGGAGGGTCAGTTCTGATATAGTCCTGGTATGTGTAGAGCTTGCTCCACATGCTGGGACCTGGGCTGGCCTCTATCCACAATTGCCTCTTTTGCAACATAGAAGCGGTTATATATACAGGTTACAGGTATGTGTGCTCCATTATGGTTCTGCTTTTAACTTTATCTAGGAGGCCGCATGGCACATGAAATACAGAATATAGAGTAGGACCCCCCTATTGAGATTTGCCGTGACGTTGGCAGGGGTGGCTCAAAGAATTGATCAATTATTTGCTAAAAATCTCATTTATATTACAGTACAGTTGGAATAAATCTGTGAATTTGCACTTTTTATATGATGCATGCCATTTTCAGATCGTGCTGGCTCCCCTCTCTCTGCTTCTGCTTCTCGTCTGCCTCCTGCAGACCTCCTCCTCCTTCCTCCCTCTCCAACTTCAACTCACTACACTTGACCTTCCTTTCTCTGTCTACTCTCGGGTGGCTCCTCCCACCTCCCCAGTTGCTATGATCTACCCTATAGGAGCAAGGATGGGTCTTACGGCCCCTCCCAGCATGCAGCATGGGAGGGTTTCTGCCACTATCCCTGGTCCCAGTGTGTACCTAACAATGGGTGTTGTGTAGATTTGCCTGGGGACCGGCGTTCACTCCTCTCCTTACCCAGAATGGGACATCACACCGCTGGATGGGGTGCAATGTTCCTGTGGCAACGGAAGCCTCAGGGGCGCCACATACCCACTTAGTGGGAGAGTAACCATCAAGTATTTATCTCCTCAGACAGTGATATACGTGACAGTGAGAGTTGGAAGGGCCAGGTGCCAGCATCAACACCGGCCTAGGCCCCCCTGCCCACCCAAGGGATTGCACTTTCAACTGTATCGGCATTTGCTGATGCTCCCCCTTCCATCATTCCCCCACTGTGTCTGGTCTCTGACATCTCAACATAGTGGGGTGCGATGACATCACTACTGTGCGTTCGCTGTGCTGAGGTGTTCAGAGCAGCAGGACACACTGAGGAAACTAGAGCAGTGGGGGAAAGTGGAGAGAATACTATTTTTTTTTATTATTTTTTTTTTAAATAATTGTGTATACTGGTGGAGGACTATGGGGGTTAGACCATCTAACTAGGTATTGGTACTTTTTAATGCTTGTGTGACGCCCTGGACTAGCCAGGTAGTCACATACATACCAACATACACACCCCCGACCCTAGACAGTTACAACAGTCAGACAAAAACCCTTGTTGCCTCCCTCCAGAGTCTGATGTCCACACCAGGTGGGGCGGGGCCAGGCGGTTGGCCCCACCCACCGAGGAGTTCACAGGCCTGGAGGCGGGAAAAGGAGTCAGATCAGTTTAGGAGGTGAAAGTGAGAGGAGTAAAATGTCTGCGTGTGCCTGGGTAGGAGCCCAGGCACTGACAGCAAGGTTGGCAGACGGTGGTGGCCGTCTGCAGGAGTTGGTGGAACTCTGCAAAGCCGTAAGGACCGGAGTCGGGCGTTGGCCCGCCGCTACCGAACCGGGGAGCGGAGTGAAGCTAAGCACACAGGCAGGGCCATCGGACCCCGACCAGGCTTGGAGCCGCCGTCAATAGTCAAATCCGAGTGTGACAGGAACCCCAGGGGTTTCCCAACAACCAAGTCCCGACAGAAGGCAACAGTCCACACCGTGAGGATATACAGCCACCGCCACAGGCTAGAGATCCAAGGGCCAGTGCCTGCGGGCAAAACGGGCTCCTACAGCACCTATACGACGGGGAGCGGACTACCAGTGGGCAACCACAGGAGTCAGAACACTTCTAACAGGTGCAGGGAAAGACAGCCACCATCAGCCGTCCGGGGAGAGCACAACAGCACTGCAGCCGGCTGCGGGACCCGTCCATCCGGCCGTTTTGGTTCACCAGAGACTCTGTCAGTGATTGTCTGAGTGAGTACATCAGTGCCGTCCCGCACCGCGCCGCGCTGTTCCTGCAACCCTGCACCCCAGCCTCCCTGTTACACCACCAGGCCCCGGGATCACCAACCCCCTACCCACGGAGGGGACAACATCCTAGCTGCTCCCTACCATCTCTCCCGGGATCCCCGTCACCAGCAGCGGTGGTGCCATCATCACCACGTCCCGTGGGTGGCGTCACGAACAATTTCCCCAACCAAACCATCCCTTTTCACTCACGGGTGAGGAGCGCTGCTCGAGTCCCCGGGTCCGGCCCACCGCTCGAGCCACCGAGCAGCAGCAGCAGAAGCCCCGGACCCGAGCGTGGCGAGCGCGTTCCCTCCGCCCGCGACACTTGCTAAAAATTTGGCAGTGAACCATCTCATTAGTTATTGGTACTTTTGAGTGCCAGCTAAAACTTGCCAGTGAACCATCTAACCAGGTATTGGTACTTTTTAGTGCCTGCTAAAAATTTGACAGTGTACCATCTAACTAGGTATTGGTACTTTTTAGTGTCTCCTAAAACGTGGCCAATGAACCATCCAACTAGGTATTGGTACTTTTGTAGGCCATCCTAAGCCAAGAAATACAGAATTTTATTTTTGTGTCAAGTGTCTGACAGGTATGGGCATAGAGTTGTGAAACATCTGCTTCAAAGGGGAAGGGTACATCAAACGTGAGTGGTAAATCATGAGGTCATGATGGAAGGGGGAATAGGCGGGGTTTTAAAAGTGTACGTGGGGAACAGTCTAATGTTAGTCAAAGCTCTACTGAGCAAACAAAAGCTCATCCTATCCCAAGAGAACTGAGAACAACTTCTATTACTGAACAGGCTACACCACTCCATTTCTTTGAGAGCTGCACATCATTTCAACTTATAAATGAGGCCCAGAAACAGCATGTGCTAGAGTGGATGGCAAGTGCTGCATCCGGTGGCCTCTCCCTGTCTTCCTGCACCTCAATATCACACAGTTCATTCCTCAAAGGTACCACCCAAACTACACTTATTTCCCTCCATGTCACAATTCTCCAACACAGACAGTGGGGAACCACATATGGGCAAATCTGCAGAGCTGTTCACACATTCTATCCATCATAACATCTCTGCCTGCACTGTTATGATCCGGAACCATGGAAGACCACCACAAATCATTGGCAAAAGGTGACAAGAGCATTGGCAACTAATCTGGCCGCCATCCCCTTACTAACCATCACAACTAGAAGTAGCCGAGGGGTGAACTAACATCCTGTGCACCGTGAACCCAGCCGGAGAACTAACTATCCTAAAGGTAGGAAAGATGAATAACTCTCTGCCTCAGAAAATAGACAAGAATAGCTAGCCCCCCACATTCAAAGACTGCGGTGATATAGGAAAAACACAATACACAGGTAGATGACAGGATTAGCAAAAGGTGAGGCCCTACTGACTAAAATAGGAAAGGACAGGAAAGGGACTGATGGTGGCCAGAGAAAAACCCTGCAAAATACCAACTTCCTGATAGTACAAAAAGGCCCTCAGATCGCACGATCTGAACTCCGTCCTATACCAGGTGCCCTTGTCATACCAATAAACAGAAAACAAGAATCATAACAAAGTCAACAAGCCACAAACACATGGACCCAAAGGAGCTATACTCCACACAGAACTGCAGGGAGTTCCTCAACAATCCACTAAGGGGGAAAATCCCTGCAAGCAAATAAACTGAAACCAACCACAGCAAATGACAAACCCAGATAAACAAAAGAACCAGACAATAAATAAAGAGCAAGCACTTATCTAGGGAAGATGTGGTGTAGAGCAGGATTAAGCAGGCTGGAGATACAAAGAACAACTGACATCCGGCAACAGCCTGCAATCAGACCAGGATTTAAATAAGCAGAGAGTTAGCAAAGGAAACACCCACTGCACAACACACCTGGTCCAAGTCCAAACCATTCCTGGCCACCAGAGGGAGCCTCCCAGCAGCCAAAACATAACTAACATTCACAACAGTACCCCCCCCTTGAGGAGGGGTCACTGAACCCTCACCCACGCCACCGGGTCGCTCGGGATGAGCATGATGGAAGGCGCGAACCAACCTGTCCGCATGAATGTCAGAAGCCACAACCCAAGAGTTATCCTCCTGCCCATAACCCTTCCATTTCACAAGGTACTGAAGCTGACGCCTACTGCGACGGGAATCCAAAATTTGTTCAACCTCATACTCCAGATCCCCTTGTACCAAAACAGGGTTAGGAGGCGCTGCTGCAGGAACTGCTGGCTCCACATGTTTCTTCAACAAGGACTTATGGAAGACATTGTGAATCTTAAATAACGCAGGCAGAGTCAAACGGAAAGATACAGGGTTAATAATCTCCAAAATCTTATAAGGTCCAAAAAATCTGGGCTTAAATTTAGGAGACGGAACTCTCATAGGAATATGTTTAGAGGACAACCACACCATGTCCCCTACTTTAAACCGGGGACCAACAGTCCGACGCCGGTTGGCAAACTTTTGTGCAGTTTCTTGGGACTGAAACAATTTATCCACTACCTGCCCCCAAATCTGCTGCATTCTGTTGACCACCGAATCCACCCCCGGACAGTCAGACGCCTCAAGCTGCCCTGACAGGAACCTAGGGTGATACCCAAAATTGCAGAAAAAGGGGGACACCAACGTGGTAGAGCTAGCTCTATTGTTAAGGGCAAATTCAGCCAAAGGCAAAAACGAAACCCAGTCATCCTGATCCGCAGAAACAAAACACCGTAAATAGGTCTCCAGGGTCTGGTTAGCCCTTTCAGTCTGACCATTGGTCTGAGGATGAAACGCCGAGTAGAAAGACAGCTGAACACCCAATTTGGAGCATAAAATCCTCCAAAACCTGGATACAAACTGCACCCCTCTGTCAGAAACAATGTTTTCG
This sequence comes from Anomaloglossus baeobatrachus, assembly GCF_048569485.1. Lineage (NCBI taxonomy): Eukaryota > Metazoa > Chordata > Amphibia > Anura > Aromobatidae > Anomaloglossus > Anomaloglossus baeobatrachus. Next base: position 300,722,676 of record NC_134357.1, on the reverse strand, counting down.
GGAATACCATGCAAACGAACAACATGTTGGAAAAACAAAGGCACCAACTCTGATGAAGACGGCAACTTAGATAGGGGAACCAAGTGGACCATCTTGGAGAATCTGTCACAGATCACCCAAATCACAGTCATTTTCTGAGAGACGGGAAGCTCTGGAATAAAATCCATAGAGATGTGCGTCCAAGGTTTCTTAGGTACAGGCAAAGGCAATAATAGCCCACTAGAACGTGAACAACAGGGCTTGGACCTAGAACAAACTCCACATGACTGCACAAAACAACGGACATCTCGGGACAGGGAAGGCCACCAAAAAGAGCGTCTCACAAGATCTCGAGTACCAAAAATGCCAGGATGACCCGCCAAAACAGAGCAATGAACCTCAGAGACAACTCGGTCTCTCCATTGGTCTGGGACAAACAGTTTCCCTGACATCTCTCAGGTTTATCCCCCTGAAATTCCGCCAGTGCCAACCGCAGATCAGGCGAAATAGCCGAGAAAACTACACCATCATTCAGGATAGTAGACGGTTCGACAACCTCCAAAGAGTCAGCGCAGAAACTCCTGGAAAGGGCATCGGCCTTAACATTCTTGGTGCCCGGCAAAAAAGAGACCACAAAATTAAACCGGGTAAAAAACAAAGCCCACCTGGCCAGCTGAGGATTCAACCTCTTGGCTGATTCCAGATAGATGAGATTCTTGTGGTCTGTAAGCACCACAACTTGATGCCTAGCCCCCTCCAACCAATGCCTCCACTCTTCAAATGCCCACTTCATAGCCAATAATTCCCGGTTCCCACATCATAATTCCGTTCAGAAGGAGCAAACTTCCGAGAGAAAAAGGCACAGGGCTTAAGTTTACCCGAAGTAGCGTCTCGTTGAGACAGAACAGCACCTGCTCCGATCTCCGAGGCATCGATCTCAACTTGAAATGGGCGAGACACATCAGGCTGCTGCAGAACTGGGGCAGAAGTGAATCGCCTTTTAAGCTCCTGGAAGGCCACAATAGCTTCAGGGGTCCAATGCTCAGCATCAGCTCCCTTCTTTGTCAAATCTGTCAGAGGTTTGACAATGGCAGAAAAATTGGCTATAAATTTACGGTAAAAATTAGCAAACCCCAAAAACCGCTGCAGGGATTTTAGAGAAGTCGGTTGCACCCAGTCGTAAATAGCCTGAACCTTAACCGGGTCCATTTCGATAGCGGAGGGAGACAGGATGAATCCCAAAAAGGAAATTCTTTGCACCCCAAAGAGGCACTTTGACCCCTTAACGTACAGTGCATTATCCTTAAGTATCTGAAAAACATCCTGTACTTGCCCAACATGAGAGTCCCAATCATCAGAAAAAATCAAGATGTCATCCAAATACACAATCAAAAATTTACCAATAAGGTCTCGAAAAATATCATTCATGAAGGCCTGGAAGACGGAGGGTGCATTAGTGAGCCCAAAAGGCATCACTAGGTACTCAAAATGCCCCTCAGGAGTATTAAAAGCCATCTTCCATTCATCACCCTCCTTAATACGGATGAGATTATACGCACCCTTGAGATCCAGTTTTGTAAACCATTTGGCACTCTTCACTCTAGAGAACAGATCAGACATCAGAGGCAAAGGGTACGGATATTTGACCGTAATTTTATTAAGAAGACGATAATCAATACAAGGCCTCAACGAACCATCTTTCTTAGCAACAAAGAAGAAGCCGGCACCCAAAGGAGAAGATGAGGGCCGAATGTGCCCCTTCTCCAATGATTCCCTGATGTATGACCGCATGGCATCATGTTCGGGCACAGACAACTTAAAAATCCGCCCCTTGGGAAATTTACAACCGGGCACCAACTCAATGGCACAGTCACAGTCCCGGTGTGGGGGCAGAGAATCAGATTCCTGGTCATTAAATACATCACGGAAATCAGACAAGAAGGCCAGAACATCAACTGCCTGAGCAGACGTGGAGGACACGGAAAGGTCCTGATGCACACCTTGACAACCCCAACTAGCTACCGACAAGGATCTCCAGTCAAGAACCAGATTATGGGTCTGCAACCACGGAAATCCCAGTACCAAGGTATCCTGTAGATTATGCAATACTAAAAATGTACAAGTTTCCTGATGCGCTCGTGCAACTCTCATTAGGCACCTGGGTCCAAAATTGGGGTTTATGTTCTGCCAAAGGGGTAGCATCAATGCCCCTTAAAGGAATAGGAGTTTGCAAAGGAACCATGGGAAAACCACAATCCCTAGCAAACCCAAAATCCATCAAATTGAGCGCTGCCCCTGAGTCCACAAAGGCAAATGCAGAAAAGGAAGACAATGAGCAAATCAATGGGACAGACAAAAGAAACTTTGGTTGCAAAGAACCCACAGTAACAGAAGTAGCCAATCTCCTTTCACGTTTAGGGCAGACAGAGATGTTATGAGAAGCATCTCCACAATAGAAGCACAGTCTATTCTTCCGTCTGAACCCCTGCCGACTAGCATTAGAAAGGACCCTATCACACTCCATAGGCTCCAAAGGCTGTTCCACAGGCACAAAACCAGCAGGTATCTTCCTGCGCTCACGTAAACGTCTATCAATCTGAATGGCCAAGGTCATAGAGGCATCAATACCAGAAGGGACAGAAATACTACCATTACATCCTTCACAGCATCAGCAATACCCTTCTGAAAAAGAGCCGCAAGCGCATCATCATTCCATTTGGTAAGGACCGCCCACTTTCGAAATTTCTGACAAAATGTTTCTGCAGAATCCAAACCCTGAGTTAAGGACAACAAGACCTTTTCTGCTTGGTCCACAATATTGGGTTCGTCATATAATAAACCCAAGGCCTGAAAAAAGGAGTCCACATCATTGAGAATCGGATCATCAGACGCTAAAGAGAAGGCCCAGTCCTGAGGGTCACCACGCAGCAAGGAGATGACAATCTTAACCTGCTGTACGGGATTCCCTGAGGACTTAGGGCGCAGGTCAAAAAATAATTTACAATTATTTTTGAAGCTCAAAAATCTCGACCTATCTCCCGAAAAAAATTCAGGAACGGGAATCTTAGGCTCTGCAAGGGGAGTCTGTGCAAGATAAGACTCTATACGACGAACCTTAGCATCAAGATGAGCAACACGCTCACCCAATTCATCCATGCTAGAAAAAGAAATCTTCCACAGAACCCAAAGAAGAAGAGGAAAAATACCAAAAAAAAAAAAATGTTTTCTCAGCAGCTTTTTTTTTTTTTTCCTTCTTAAGAGTACCCTTTAAATTTGTTGGCCGGATGTACTGTTATGATCCGGAACCATGGAAGACCACCACAAATCATTGGCAAAAGGTGACAAGAGCATTGGCAACTAATCTGGCCGCCATCCCCTTACTAACCATCACAGCTAGAAGTAGCTGAGGGGTGAACTAACATCCTGTGCACCGCGAACCCAGCCGGAGAACTAACTATCCTTAAGGTAGGAAAGATGAATAACTCTCTGCCTCAGAAAATAGACAAGAATAGCTAGCCCCCCACATTCAAAGACTGCGGTGATATAGGAAAAACACAATACACAGGTAAATGACAGGATTAGCAAAAGGTGAGGCCCTACTGACTAAAATAGGAAAGGACAGGAAAGGGACTGATGGTGGCCAGAGAAAAACCCTGCAAAATACCAACTTCCTGATAGTAGAAAAAGGCCCTCAGATCGCACTATCTGAACTCCGTCCTATACCAGGTGCCCTTGTCATACCAATGAACAGAAAACAAGAATCATAACAAAGTCAACAAGCCACAAACACATGGACCCAAAGGAGCTATACTCCACACAGAACTGCAGGGAGTTTCTCAACAATCCACTAAGGGGGAAAATCCCTGCAAGCAAATAAACTGAAACCAACCACAGCAAATGACAAACCCAGATAAACAAAAGAACCAGACAATAAATAAAGAGCAAGCACTTATCTAGGGAAGATGTGGTGTAGAGCAGGATTAAGCAGGCTGGAGATACAAAGAACAACTGACATCCGGCAACAGCCTGCAATCAGACCAGGATTTAAATAAGCAGAGAGTTAGCAAAGGAAACACCCACTGCACAACACACCTGGTCCAAGTCCAAACCATTCCTGGCCACCAGAGGGAGCCTCCCAGCAGCCAAAACATAACTAACATTCACAACAGTACCCCCCCCCCTTGAGGAGGGGTCACTGAACCCTCACCCACGCCACCGGGTCGCTCGGGATGAGCATGATGGAAGGCGTGAACCAACCTGTCCGCATGAATGTCAGAAGCCACAACCCAAGAGTTATCCTCCTGCCCATAACCCTTCCATTTCACAAGGTACTGAAGCTGACGCCTACTGCGACGGGAATCCAAAATTTGTTCAACCTCATACTCCAGATCCCCTTGTACCAAAACAGGGTTAGGAGGCGCTGCTGCAGGAACTGCTGGCTCCACATGTTTCTTCAACAAGGACTTATGGAAGACATTGTGAATCTTAAATAACGCAGGCAGAGTCAAACGGAAAGATACAGGGTTAATAATCTCCAAAATCTTATAAGGTCCAATAAATCTGGGCTTAAATTTAGGAGACGGAACTCTCATAGGAATATGTTTAGAGGACAACCACACCATGTCCCCTACTTTAAACCGGGGACCAACAGTCCGACGCCGGTTGGCAAACTTTTGTGCAGTTTCTTGGGACTGAAACAATTTATCCACTACCTGCCCCCAAATCTGCTGCATTCTGTTGACCACCGAATCCACCCCCGGACAGTCAGACGCCTCAAGCTGCCCTGACAGGAACCTAGGGTGATACCCAAAATTGCAGAAAAAGGGGGACACCAACGTGGTAGAGCTAGCTCTATTGTTAAGGGCAAATTCAGCCAAAGGCAAAAACGAAACCCAGTCATCCTGATCCGCAGAAACAAAACACCGTAAATAGGTCTCCAGGGTCTGGTTAGCCCTTTCAGTCTGGCCGTTGGTCTGAGGATGAAACGCCGAGTAGAAAGACAGCTGAACACCCAATTTGGAGCAAAAAATCCTCCAAAACCTGGATACAAACTGCACCCCTCTGTCAGAAACAGTGTTTTCGGGAATACCATGCAAACGAACAACATGTTGGAAAAACAAAGGCACCAACTCTGATGAAGACGGCAACTTAGTTAGGGGAACCAAGTGGACCATCTTGGAGAATCTGTCACAGATCACCCAAATCACAGTCATTTTCTGAGAGACGGGAAGCTCTGGAATAAAATCCATAGAGATGTGCGTCCAAGGTTTCTTAGGTACAGGCAAAGGCAATAATAGCCCACTAGAACGTGAACAACAGGGCTTGGACCTAGAACAAACTCCACAAAGAACAACTGACATCCGGCAACAGCCTGCAATCAGACCAGGATTTAAATAAGCAGAGAGTTAGCAAAGGAAACACCCACTGCACAACACACCTGGTCCAAGTTCAAAACCATTCCTGGCCACCAGAGGGAGCCTCCCAGCAGCCAAAACATAACTAACATTCACAACACTGCACCTCCTTTGCATTTAACCAGTTTGTCATGTACAACCTACTCTACACTCTCTCAGCACACCAGCCAGCCTTCGGTCCAGCAGTTCTGGTCACAGTAAAGATTATTTCCTCCTACACATGCCAAAGCTAAGAGCTTGAACTTCACCATATCCAATCTGTGTGGCTATGGAAATGCTGCCTTTCCGCCTGGTGGATACAGAGGGTTCCCAAAAGCTGATGGCCATGGCAGTCCCCCAGTACCAGTGGCCCAGTCACCATTACTTCTCTAATAAAGCTGTGCCTGCACTACACCAACATATTGCAGACAACATTAACCTTGCCTTGAAAATCTCTGTATCTCCCAGGGTGCATTTCACCACTGACACCTGGATGAGCAAGCAAGGCCAGGGGCATTACATCTTGGTGACTGGACACTGGGTTACTCTGGTGGCTGCGGTACTCTGGTGGCTGTGGGGGCGGGCTGCTTCCCAAGTCTTGAAATCCCCAGGGCTTGCAGGACAAACTTCTGGATCTACCGCTTCCTCCACTACTTCTACTTCCTTCACCTACTCTAGGGCTTCCACCTGCACAGTCATCCTCTCCCTTAATGTAACACACGTTGCTCCAAGAGTGAAGAGAGAATCCACCCCACCACTGTACCGCAAAACCATGGCTCAACGCAATCAGGCAGTACTGACATTAATATGCATTGGAGAACGCAGGCACACAGCTGCAGAGTTGTAGATCGCTATCCAGGCCGAGTTTGATCAATGGCTGTATACACTCAACCTGGAGCCAGCCCAAAAATCACTGCCAATATTACGTAATTATTATGGCTACAAGGTAAAAGGGCAACGGCTGTAAAAGGAGAATGCCTAATAGTTACCTGTTGTCATACTTAGAGCCAGAGTGTGATTCTGTTCCCCGTCACGCACTCCAACGTGCGTTTCACTAACGCTTCCTCAGGGAGTGACGTCAGAGAGCTGAGGGTCCCCTTTTATTCCGGATTTCCCCTTTATTGAGCCAATCACAAATTGTCCTGTACCTTACTATTGGCCGCCGCCATGATTGAGCACCTGACCGCAAGTACACGTTGGACGCGTCACCAGACATGCGCACCTGGCGACGTCATGCGAGGATGCACGTACCCTGCACTGAGCGCAGGCACAATACTGCGCCGCACAGTACTGGGACCGTGCACTTAGAAAAAGAGCACACAGATAGCACACATAACAGACAGCCTGGAACACAGTAGTCTGGATTTGGGGCAAATCACAATTGTGGAGTGGGCACAGATGAAAGATATCTGCATCCTCCTACACAGTTTTGAAATGTCTACAAAAAAGGGTATTACTGACGATGCCGTCATTAGCATTACTATTCATCATCATGTTGGAGCACACTTTGAATAGTCTGTGGGAGGAGGTGGTGGTCTCAGAGGAAGAGAAGGAAGCAGAAGAGGATGAGGAAAGGATACCATTTTCTGTAAGGTTTGGACAGTCGTCGTACAGGCGGGTGTCATGGGAGGGTAAATCCATCGATCGAGGTGGGCTCATGGAAACACACAAACTGGTACTGAAGGTGCAGGAGTGGAGAAACAAATGGAGAAGAGGTGATAAGCACAGAAAACTCAGGAGATAAAGAAGATATTGATCCCGTCACTATTGTCCATGGCTGGTCGGTGGGAATGGAGAAGGCAAGCTTCAGTGTTACCTCATGGAAGTATCTGACACATGATCGCCTTCTTACTGCACTATCTGGAACATGATGTCTGTATTGTTAGGATTAGAAATAGTGCTGACTACTGAGTCACCACTCTGTTAGATCCAAGATGCTTCCCCCCTGGGAAAGGACGCTCGTATGCTGGTGTGGCGCCCCTGACCCGGTCAGGCACCACTGAGTACTGCACCTATGCTGGGTGAGTGCAAACTGGTGATCCTGAAGGCTGAATAGGGTGTGTATGCACAGACACATAGTGACCAGGTCTCTCACACACACTCTAGAGGGGACCCCTGGGCAGACCCACATCTAAGCTAGGAGTGTAGGGGAGGGGCTGGAGGCTAGTGTAGCAGTGGCAGTGAGAGAGAAAGGAGCAAGAGAGGGGTGGAGCCAAGTCTGAAGCGGAGAGCAGGCACGCAGACACGCTAGTCAGACCCTGCAAGTGTAGTGGCTGTTGGCGGGGGAGAACGGTCACCAGAAGTTGGACAGAAAGACGCTGAGGAAATCAGTTGGTCAGGAGGACACTGAGGGAGTCAGCTGGTTGTGTACGGAGACTTCTGGAGGGCTAGGCACGCATGGGGAATAGGTCCCTAGAGCCAGACATCCATTTAGTGGTCTGCTAAACCTGCCGGTGGGGTGGACAACAAGTCCCACACCAACCAACACAGAGTCTGAGCATCAGCAGCAACGAGGGGGCCCATAACGAGGATTGAGCCTGAAGCTATCCACCTTGGTCCACGCTGCCAGCAAACGGGCCAGAAAGGGGAGAAAAGGCAGCTGTGACTTCCCTGGATGAATCCCATGGTACTTTAAGTCAGGGGTTGTCCGAAACAAGAAGTGCTAGGAAGGCGAGATAACAGTCACCCCTACATCAGCCTGACGGATACCTGGTTCCCACCTGGTGTATCTCAGCATCGCCCGGGTTACCTCACAACACCAACTGAAAGTGAGTAAACAAGTTGAAAGACACCTCACTCTCGGGAGGCCATACCACCAGACTGCAGACACCATCAGCCCCAAACGCTCGTTAAACTGCAGTGGCAGTCACCTATAACCCTGACCGCAAACCGAGAGTGGCGTCACGACTCCTATGCAAGTGAATCTGACATACCTGTTGCCAGAGAAATTCCCTAACTAAGTGGAGCCCCTGTGGCGTGTCAGAAGGTGGAGTGACATCCCTGAGGCGACCGCTACAGGTGGGCGACACACTGGAGTATCGAAACAACCTTCTTTACCATCTTAACAGTAGTTTTCTACAAGACAGCAGTGAGGCACACAGTGTGCAGCGCAGTTCTAGAATTCCAACCACAAGAACATCATGTCGTCATTGCAGAAACATTAGCAGCAGTAGTTGAAGAGGCAGTAGCAATTTCACACATTTTTTAGACCATCACGTGCACCAGCAGAACAGAGTACAAGTCTGACACACAGTGAACGACTGGAGAGGATGGTGCAGGAGTATCTAGAGCTCAATATTGATGCCATAAGGGGGGTTTGGACCCTTTTGCATTTTGGTCTTCAAAAATGGAAGACTGGCCTGGGCTGGCCAGTAACACTTTGGAAGTTTTGTCATGCTCGGCAGCCAGCGTTGTCTCAGAATGTGTTTTCAGGGCTGCTGGCGGTATACTGACAGATACACCTGAAAGTATAGACCACCTAACTTTCATCAAGATGAACAAGTCATGGATGTCCAATGACTTTGCCACCCCAGTCCCAGACTGTGCAGACTAGGCGATGGTGCAGTTGGCTGTACTGGCAGGGGTCTGGGAGCAACGGGCCTAATCCTGTCACTCATCCACCTCTTGGTTTCAAAAATGGAAATGCTGGACCATACCTGATTGCTGTGCAAAGACACTATTAGACAATAAGGGGCAATTGATGCCACTGACCTACTGTCTGCCTGAAATGTTTTTTAAATTTGAAGACTCCAAGATTGGTTTCCAAGTTGTGTCTTATCTGTACTGGCAGTGGTCTGGAAGCACCAGTCCTACATGTGTCTCTCACCCACCTCAATATTTATTATGTCAATAGTCTAGGAAGCTAATGGCTGTGCCACAACAGTGGAGCTCCACTGTTGAACAGATTGTTGCTGTTTTGGAAGCCTTTCGACCCCTCTAAAGGTGTTTTCTCTGCCATAGGTTTGGACTCCAATTGAATCCAATGGGGTTCGGAAATTTTGACGAACCATTCAGCGAACATTGGGAAGTTCTGCAAAGTTTAGTGAACCGAACCTTGAAAGGTTCACTCATTTCTAATAAGCACCTCCAAACAGAATAAAGTAAGTGTGAATCAGTGCAAGCTGCCATGGTTGCAAACTATACAAACAAAAGAAGATAGCAGCACTCTGAGTGTTAAGATGTATGCAAATAATTTTTAAAAAATGAAATTTTAACTGCTTTACTGTAATATATAAAATATACTTAAAAAATGAAGGTACTTAAAGCATAAATTAATTCATGAGAGCCCATCAGCTACGACAAGGCGTACCTTTCTTTGATGGGACCCTTGTCTAATACGTATGAAAAGTGTCTCTGCCATGTTAAAATCTTTTTTTAGTATACTACTTGAGGTTTTGACTGCCTCCATTTCTGACTGAGCAGTCGTCTTCTTCCCCTCAGCCTAAGACAGTTATTATTTATTCCTGGATCCTACTTGTCCTTTCAGTTTGTAGACTCTTAGCCTGGGGTATACTACGAATTATGTCTTATACCGTAGGCATTATAGCACCATATAGAGCACAAACAAGATGCAAAATCCAATTGGGGCACTAAACAGAGCACTTATAAAGCAGCAGAAATCAGGCAGTTTACTTTTAGAACATAAGTACCACCAGAGGCATAACCACAGTCGCACCACCCACTGAGAATGGGCCCTATGACGCCAGCCCCATTTGCGCCACAATAGCGGTTGCCAGCCTATTAGAGACCAGCAGCAGATGTCAGCATGGCCATTATCAAAGGATGGGGGATCATTATTAAATATAGCGCCTAGGACAGGATCCATTACTACAAGATAATTTCAGGACTTGGTGCATTATTACAGAATAGGTGCCAGGATGGGGTAAATTATTACAGGACAGAGTCATTATTACAGGATGGAGGCTAGGACGTGGAACTTTATTACAGGATGGTGGACAATATACAGGATAGGGACCAGGAGAGAGGCCATTATTACAGGAGTATATACAGTGTGTCCACCCATATCCTGTCCACCGCCATTAGCTTGAGAACAGCGGCAGCTATAGGCATAGAAGTGGTGTCTAGGTATAGTAAAGTAGCCATGCGCTACGCAATGAAACCACCTATAGCGCCACCTGGTGGAAAACAATGGAGTTAGCATTTTTATCTCGAAAACGGAACGAGATAGATGAAAAAAGTGAATTACAAAGTTGTAGGGCATCATAAATTCAATACGAATCAACACCTTGCATACAGAAATGCTATGATTAGAACGTGTAAAACTCACAAGCCTGCGGACGTGAAGCGATTCCTCATGGAGACCTTCCTACAAGTCATTGGGTTTGGTGGCTGCGTGGAGTGGCCTCCACGCTCACCTGACCTGACCCCATTGGACTGCTTTTTGTGAGGTCACATTAAACAGCAGGGGTATGCGATCCCTCCACCAACATTGCAGGACCTACGACGACGTATCACAGATTCTTGTCCAAACGTGTCACCTACCATATTGCACAACGTGCAGCAAGATACAGTATGCTGTCCAGAGTCCAGATGTGCATTGCAGCTGACGATGGCCACTTTGAGCATCGAAGTTAAATGAGTGCTATATGCGTGACCAGCATTCAATGTTTTGGGAGGGTCATGGGTTTCATATCATAGCATTTCTGTATGCAAGGTGTCGATTTGTATTGAATTGATGATACCCTACAACTTCCTAATTCACTTTTTTTCTCTATCTCGTTCCGTTTTCAAGATAAAAATGCTAACTCCGCTGTTTTCCACCAGGTGGCGCTATAGGTGGTTTCATTGCGTAGCGCATGGCTACTTTACTATACCTAGACACCACTTCTATGTCTATAGCTGCTGCCGTTCTCAAGTTAATGGCGGTGGACAGGATATGGGTGGACGCTGTAGATCTTACCAACATGTTGGGGAAGAAAAGGAAGATTAATCATTTAAGAGACAATTAAAAATCAATTCAGAGATTAATATAGCATTTAATATCTTTACTTATAGACATAATAACAGACAAGCGATACACAATAAATAATACTCTTTCTTGTCCCATAAATCAGATGCTAAGTTCTGCATTAAATTATATTATGGATGGTTATTTACCATGACACAATTTCATATAACTATAATGTAAAGGGAAGGTGTCAGCAAAAAAAGAAAATGTCAATAACTGAAAAAATGTAAAGTATTAATGTTTTAATGTTTTGTCTCATGTGTCTGATGTCACGCCACCCCCTCCCCTTCTGGGTGTTTCCAAAAGGATAAGGGAACATGAAGTTCAGGATCACAGTGCGGAGCCATTTTGTTGGTGACAGCAAAGTGATCCTAATATGTCTAAAGTGTCACCAAGAACGGCTGGCATAGTGATCCACTGTATACTGTGCTCCACTGTATACTATGCCCCTTATGCTCTGCCACCATATTCCTGTGGCCCATATACTGTGCCCTGATACTCCTGTGTCCCCATATTTCTGTGCCCCCATATTCCTGTGTGTCCATTCATTCTACTATAAAGAAATGAGAAAAAAATACAAATATATATAAATAAAAAAAGTCTTTATGTTCACCTGGAATCAAACCAGTAATTTTCAAACACGTCCCAGCAGCCTAGCTGTTGAGCCACAAGCACTGATGATGTCAGAAGAAAGATTTTATATATTTGAAGCTGCAATGAAGCCTCTTCCTCCACAGCAAATACAGAAATACACAAAACATATAAATCCATTGTATAGAGCTGCATCTGTGTTCTGTATTCCAGAGGGAGAGTAAAAGAGATTTTTTTCCTAATAACGTTACAAAAGAAACTAAAAAAAATTAGAATAATGAAATTTTGAATGTGCTGTTTTATAAAATAATAAACATCACAAATCAACAAATAATATGGACAGAATTTGGTGTAATCGTAACAACCTGGACAACACAGTGATCAGATTATTTATGGGGATTGGTAAATGGCGGAGAAAATGGCGCAGTTGATTACTTTTCTCTATTAAACCCATAAAAAATGTAATAAACATGTATCGCTGAGGCAGTGTTCAGCTGCATGCACTACACAACGCAAAAACAATCTTCTCTGATTATTGCATGTTTGCTGCGTTTTTTATGTGTTTCCCCCAATATTTCATACATGTTTGTTGTAGATGTGAATCCTGATTTTTAATGCTTTTAATACTACAGAAAAGCTTTGATTCTGCATTTAAAAATGTAATGGCATTTTTTCGCTTACGTTTTTTTTCAGGCTTCACAAAGAAGACTATAGAGGAAAAAACCCACCAAAACTGCACAGTTCAGCAGTATCTTTAGGCGCACCAAGGGCGAAGATTTCATGAAATCACATCCACTTTGCTTGGACATTAGTGTGTTCACATTCTGCTGTGTTTAACTGCCCAAGCAAAGTGGATGAGATTTCATGAAAAGACACTGTTGAACTCTGTTGTTTTGGTGCTTTTTTTTCTCTAGAGGCTTCTATGTGGAGCTTAAAAACTGCAGGAAAAAAACTGCAGTTGCTTTTATAAGTGCAGAATCAAATCTTTTCTGTACAATAAAAACGCTTAAAAATGTGGTTTCACGTGCACCAAAAACGCATGAAATAATGAGAAAAAGGCATAAAAATGCAGCAAAAATGGAATAATCAGAGAAGATTGTTATTGTATAGTTTGGTGTGGACACCTGCAGAAACAGAAAAACCCCACAGGATTTCTGCAATGTGTGAATATGGCCTTACAGACACAAAAAAGCAACAGGTGTGAAGTGATCCGGGTCGCCTGCTGAATGCCCCTTACTGCTAAATGGGTGTGACTTGAGGTGTGGTTAGAGGCGTGGTTAAAATGTGCCTCGGCATGCACCTTTTTGTTCTTCAATAGTTGGGAGGTATGTGTTGGCACTTGCAATTATTATTCCAGATATGCATAGGCCTGGAGAGCAGTTAACTCTAGGATAGTATAAGTTTTGTAAAGAACGTCTCGCCATAGTAAGTTCTGAATACACTGTATGTCTCCTAATAGTGGAAAATTCATCATTGTTCACATAATGTTTATAGAACACAAGTATTGAGAGGTCTGCAGTATACATCACATAGGAGACACTGAGACTGCTGTATACACATCACATAGGAGACATTGAGACTGTTGTAAACATTATATAGGAGACGGACTCTGCTGTAACTATATCACACAAGAGACACTGATTCTAGTGTGTGTATATATCATACAGGAGACACTGGGACTGGTGTATATACATACTGTATATATATATATATATATATATATATATATATATATATATATATATATATCATAATAGGATTGTGGTATACATCCACATAGGACACTCTGGGACTCATTTGGATATATCACATAGGACACACAGTGACTGGTGTATCTACATGACATTCACATAGGAGACACAGGAACTGGTGTATTCACAAAGGATATACAGTCTGCTGCATATACATCATATTAGATGGGAGTACCAAGCACGCTAACTCCACCTACAGAGAATGTGGCATTGGCCAGCATTAGGATGTAATCCTTCATTTCTTGAGCTGCAGTGGTTAGACGTGAACACATGTGTGTTCACAGTCTAAAGGATAAATTACAGGGCTGGATGCCAGCAAAACGAGGGTGACAGCCCAAACGCTATGGTTCCAGGAAATCTGCCCAAGGGCTGGAGTTTCCCCACCCCTGCTCTAAATCATAGAACCTGCTAGCAGCACATGCTCCTTACCTACAGTTAGGTCCAGAAATATTTGGACAGTGACACAAGTTTTGTTATTTTAGCTGTTTACAAAAACATGTTCAGAAATACAATTATATATATAATATGGGCTGAAAGTGCACACTCCCAGCTGCAATATGAGAGTTTTCACATCCAAATCGGAGAAAGGGTTTAGGAATCATAGCTCTGTAATGCATAGCCTCCTCTTTTTCAAGGGACCAAAAGTAATTGGACAAGGGACTCTAAGGGCTGCAATTAACTCTGAAGGCGTCTCCCTCGTTAACCTGTAATCAATGAAGTAGTTAAAAGGTCTGGGGTTGATTACAGGTGTGTGGTTTTGCATTTGGAAGCTGTTGCTGTGACCAGACAACATGTGGTCTAAGGAACTCTCATTTGAGGTGAAGCAGAACATCCTGAGGCTGAAAAAAAAGAAAAAATCCATCAGAGAGATAGCAGACATGCTTGGAGTAGCAAAATCAACAGTCGGGTACATTCTGAGAAAAAAGGAATTGACTGGTGAGCTTGGGAACTCAAAAAGGCCTGGGCGTCCACGGATGACAACAGTGGTGGATGATCGCCGCATACTTTCTTTGGTGAAGAAGAACCCGTTCACAACATCAACTGAAGTCCAGAACACTCTCAGTGAAGTAGGTGTATCTGTCTCTAAGTCAACAGTAAAGAGAAGACTCCATGAAAGTAAATACAAAGGGTTCACATCTAGATGCAAACCATTCATCAATTCCAAATATAGACAGGCCAGAGTTAAATTTGCTGAAAAACACCTCATGAAGCCAGCTCAGTTCTGGAAAAGTATTCTATGGACAGATGAGACCAAGATCAACCTATACCAGAATGATGGGAAGAAAAAAGTTTGGAGAAGAAAGGGAACGGCACATGATCCAAGGCACACCACATCCTCTGTAAAACATGGTGGAGGCAACGTGATGGCATGGGCATGCATGGCTTTCAATGGCACTGGGTCACTTGTGTTTATTGATGACATAACAGCAGACAAGAGTAGCCGGATGAATTCTGAAGTGTACCGGGATATACTTTCAGCCCAGATTCAGCCAAATGCCGCAAAGTTGATCGGACGGCGCTTCATAGTACAGATGGACAATGACCCCAAGCATACAGCCAAAGCTACCCAGGAGTTCATTAGTGCAAAAAAGTGGAACATTCTGCAATGGCCAAGTCAATCACCAGATCTTAACCCAATTGAGCATGCATTTCACTTGCTCAAATCCAGACTTAAGACGGAAAGACCCACAAACAAGCAAGACCTGAAAGCTGCGGCTGTAAAGGCCTGGCAAAGCATTAAGAAGGAGGAAACCCAGCGTTTGGTGATGTCCATGGGTTCCAGACTTAAGGCAGTGATTGCCTCCAAAGGATTCGCAACAAAATATTGAAAATAAAACTATTTTGTTTGGGTTTGGTTTATTTGTCCAATTACTTTTGACCTCCTAAAATGTGGAGTGTTTGTAAAGAAATGTGTACAATTCCTACAATTTCTATCAGATATTTTTGTTCAAACCTTCAAATTAAACGTTACAATCTGCACTTGAATTCTGTTGTAGAGGTTTCATTTCAAATCCAATGTGGTAGCATGCGGAGCCCAACTCGCGAAAATTGTGTCACTGTCCAAATATTTCTGGACCTAACTGTATATTAATGCTTAAAAGTTTTGAGACTTTCATAAATTTAGTTTTTTACAAAATTTGCTATTTGAGTATTTTAAGATTTTAATTAGTCTGAGATTTCTATGATTACGGAATTACAATTAAAACATTAAATTATTTTCTTATTTTTTTATTGTTTTGTTTTGGGTTTTTTTTTAAATATACCTCAAGTTTGTGCAAAGATGCAATATTTATAGTGTTGATTCTTATTTTCCAAGACTTCTGCTATTCGCCTCGTCATGCTGGATACCATTTTCTGGGTCAAATTCTGAATGATGGCAACCAATTCTTACCTAATGTTTGTGATTTTGTTTGTCACCCTCTTATTGAGAACCTGTGGTCATTCCATAAAAGATTGCGCTCTGGGGAGTTTACTCTCCAAATTCTCAATGTTTGGTTCACCAAGCCCCTTAGTTATCATTTTTACCTTATGATATCGAAAAAACATTGTCCATCACCACATTTCTCCTTGATCATTGGAAGATGCTGCTCTTGGAGCATGTGAAGATTCAATTCTTTATTCATGTCCTTGATCTTAAACAAAATTGTGAGTGAGTGAGCTCTATTGGATGAAAAAAAGCCACACATGAATGGCCTTAGGAAGCTTTACTATCGGTAAGACAAAATACTCATGGTATTGCTCACCTTTCATCTCAAGACAATCATTCTCCCAGAAGTCTCAATGTCACGCTGGAGCGTAGAGATGCTCAGCATGCAGCACAATACTGAGGGTGGTATAGAAGGAAGACCCTGAAAATAGGGAGAGAGAAGAGGGTACACCTCCTGCTCCTCACCTGAGTCTTTACCCTAAGCTTCCTAACGTCTCTATACAGGTCCTTCCACCCGTCATGTGCCTAGGGCCTTGCTTGCCCTGAACTCACCCTGACTAGTGAGACAGCTGACCAGAGCACTACAGTCTCTGACAAAAGTTCTGTCGCTTATCCATGTTATCTAAATAAAAGCTTATAACCTGACTTTAAATTCATCCATTGGTTTCATAAATTACTCTTTTGAAAGCTGAAACCCCCCCAAATTTGGTTTAGGTTATAAAAATAAAGTTGCTGCAAAGCTGAAATATTGATCATTTAATGAACACAGTAAGGTCAGATTTTGGCAAAAGTTTTGTTGCCTTGTCATATAATGCACCCAATCCTAGTTTACATCCTCACCTGTGCTCCCTAAATGATCGGTTAATTATTGGGTGTGTATAAAAAGAAACTCAGCACCCCAGACCTTCAATTGAACTGCAACTTAACCTCTGACAACATGCTAAAAATCCACCCTGCGACCAAAGCCTTGATTATCAAGAGGCTGAAGACCAGATCCACTGCAGAGGTGGCTGGCACCTTTAATGTGTCTCAGCATCAAGTACAAAGAATTAAAAAAAGATTTGAAGAGACTGGAAATGTTTTTGACAAGCCCAGGTCCGGCAGACCCCACAAGAAAACTGCTCAGGAGGAACGTTTGTTGGTTAGAAAATCCAAAACCAGCCCCTCTTCCACTGCAGCAGAGCTCCAAAAGGCCTGGACACCTCAAGTCCCTGTGTCAACTAGAACAGTTTGTAGGAAATGGCCTCCATGGTTGAATCAGTGCCCAGAAGCCAGCACTAAACAAAAGGCAATTAAAAAACCATGTGGAATTTGCCAAGTCCCACAGCCTGCTAAACAGATGGACGCTGGAAAAGTGGCAGAAGATGGATTTCTCTGATGAATCTTCAGTTGAATTACACCACAGCCGCTGCAAATACTGCAGGAGACCTACTGGAGCCCGTATGGATCCACAATACACCCAGAAAACAGTTAAGTTTGGTGGTGGAAAGATCATGGTCTGGGGTTACATTGAGTATGGGGGTGTGCAAAACATTTGCAAGGTGGAAGACAATATCAATAGCCTAAAATATCAAGAAGTATTAGCTACCTCTTACATTCCCAATCATAAAAGGGGTCAAATTCTGCAGCAGGATGGTGCTTCATCTCATACATCCATCTCTACAACAAAGTTCCTCCTGGCAAAGAAGATCAAGGTACTCAAGGACTAGCCAGCCTAGTCACCCGACATGAACATCATTGAGCATGTTTGGGGTAGGATGAAAGCGGAAACTTGGAAAACAAAACCAAATAATCTAGATGAACTCTGGGAGGCATGTAAGACTGCATTCTTTGCTATTCCTGATGACTTCATCAATAAATTGCATGAATCATTGTTGAACCGCATGGATGCAGTCCTTCAAGCTCATGATAGTCACACAAAATATTAAATATGGCTTTAATAGCACCACAACGTCATTCACCAATGTTAGGCTAGGTTCACATTTCCGTCAATTTCTATCAGTCACAATCCATGGCTCTGGTAAACAACGGAATCCGTTTGGCGGATTCCGTTGTTCCCATAGACTTGTATGAGCGGCGGATTGTGACTGATGATGCTGCATTGCATCCTCCGCCCGACACTTCCCCGCTCGGCCTTGCCCCCTCCCGCACTCCGCATGTACATACGCACACACATATATATATACACACACACACACACACACACACTCACTCACTCACTCACTCACACTCACCTGTCCCCAGCCATGCAGTCACCGGCACTGAAGTCCTCAGTGCCATGGCCCCACTCAGCTCCACCCACTCCACACTCCGCCCCCCGCCTCCCGCACACATTCTCGGCAGCCGAACGATCAGCTGATCACCCGGCGGCCGGCTCCTGTTAGCGATCAGCTGATCAGCCGGCCGCCGGGAGATCATCTGTTTGCTCTCAAAAGCCGGCCGGCTATTGTGAACAATCAGCTGATCGTTCTCTCTTTTACAACGGAGTCCGACAATGATTTCTATTCTTGTCATCCGTTGTACAACGCATCAGTCACAAGCGTCAAGCAACGCATGTGACTGATGAAAAACAATGGAAATGTGAACCTAGCATTATGCAACATATCTTTGTATTAGAAGTTAATTATTTGTTTGAATTTCACATTACTTTATGTGGGCGACAAAAATTTTGTCTTGCTAAAATCTGACCTTTCTGTGTTCATTAAATCAATATTTCAGCTTTGCAGCAACTTTATTTTCATAACCTAAACAAAATTTGAGAGGGTTTCAGGTTTCAAAAGAGTAATTTATGAAACCAATGGATGAATTTAAAGTTACGTTATAAGCCTTTATTTACATAACATGGATAAGCGACAGAACTTTTGTCAGGGACTGTAGTTTCACCACTGTAATAATACAACAGAAGAGACGGGAGACAGACAGAGGGAAAATAAACACAAAAAGGAAAACACCCCAAGCTCCTCCAATGCAGCTAAACACCACAGCTGCAATTGTCATAACTCCTCAGCTTTTTCCAGAGACTGATTCCTTATAAAGTGGAAAACGTAAAAATGAGAGACACATGACTTTTTATACCAAAGGGAAGTAGTCACAAAGAGCTACACTTGAGATTAATGCTACAAAAGATAGGCAGATAGGAAAGAGTCCTTAAGAGCACCAAAAGAAAGTAGAATCACTCAAACACAAGCTGCAGACCTGGCATAATAAAGCGTTGTCACCTTCTGGTCCCAAACTTGACAGAGAATTCCCCAGAGTGGGACACACCCATGACACTCAAAGAGTCTGAAGGGGGCTTCATCAGAAAAATAACTTTATATCTGTCCTCTGCAGTCCAATCCCTTAACTTCCTGCAGAACAATCACTCGGTCCTTTATGCTTTACTTGGAGAAAAGTGGCTTCTTTGCTGCTCTTTGTCTCTGTCTCACTATGCATGCAGATGCACTGACACCCGTCTGCTGCAACTCCCGAGCAAGCTCTGCACTGATTTTGAAACAAATCCGTAGCTGAATACTTGTTAGGAGACAATCCTGGAACTTGCTGAACTTTCTTTTAGGTGCCATGAAGTCTTTTTCATAGCAACTGAACCTTTTTCCTTTGAAGTTCCTGAGTAGAGATGAGCGAACCTTCAGTTTTGAGGCTCAGGGTTTGGCCATGGAATATGCCGTGAAAATCCCGGTGGTGAGTAACACTTTTTGCTCATGTTTGAGTGATGCACAGCATTGTGTCAGCCATGGGATGTGTGTGATGGTCTCAAATTTGACTTACATTCTAAGATGTTTTGTTCACGAGAAATTAAAAAAACAAAACACCACCCACCTCCAGAAATGTTTTGCTGTGGGCTAAAAGCAAAACACTCGCAGTTCCCACAATTCTGCACATCACTCAGACATGAGCACAGCGCGATACTCACCACAGGGATTATCACGTCATTTTCCAAGCCCAAACCCCCAACCCTCGAGACTGAAGGTTCACTCATCTCTATTCCTGAGATCGAATGAATCACTGATTTAGGGGCAATATTACAGGCAGAAATGTCCTTGCCTGTAAAGCATTTTTGATGCAACGCATTTATGACTGCGCATTTTCTTGAAGTTAACCATGACTAACAATGATTTCAAGCACCAGCCCCATTTTAAAGCAACCAGACTGCTATTATAATTCATCAGTATGCCACAGAGATATCAAATGCAGTGTTCTTGTTAACACTTTCTCATGAGTTAATGAAAAGATCACTGAAATTATGTAAGCAGGTAATTTTTGTGTCAGTGATAAAATTCAGTGGAAATGGGGTTCTTGTGATTAACTCCTTCACGTCATGTCCATTTTCCATTTTCGCGCTTTCATTTTTCCTCCCCTTTTTCCTAGAGCCATAACGTTTCTATTTTTCCATCAATATAGCCATATGAGGATTGGTTTTGCAGAACAAGTTGTACTTTTGAATGACACCATTCATTTTACCATATAGTGTACTGAAAAATGGAAGAAAAAAATTCAAGTGTGGTGAAATTGCAAAAAATTTCAATTCCACAATTATTTTTTGTTTGTTTTTATTTACCATGTTCATTACATAATAAATCTGAACTGGCAATATGATTCTCCAGGTCAGTACAAGTATGTAGATAATAAACATGTATAGGTTTTTATTTTGGGTTTTTTTTAAGTAATGAAAAAAAATTCTGAAGTTTGTTAAACAACAAATGAACTTCTGGTGCCATATTCCGAGATCCGTAACTTTTTTATTTTTCATGATTGCCATATTCCAAGATCCGTAACTTTTTTATTTTTCATGATCTGAGGCTGTGTCATGGCTTATTTTTTGCGCCCCGAGCTGACATTTTTACTGATACCATTTTGGCATACATACAATGTTTTGATCGCCTATTATTGTTTTCTATTGCAATTTTGCAACAGCCAAAAAGAAAAACTAATTTTTGGCTTTTTGAATTTTTTGGGAATTTGTTTTTGCTATTTACTGATCAGAATAATTTACTTTTATATGTTGATAGATTGGACATTCATGAACACAGTGATACCAAATATGTGTATTTTTTTTATTCTTGTATTCATTTTCAATGGAGCAGAAAGAGGGTCCTCTTTGGGGTCTTGAACCTGCATTCATTTGATCACATGTGCTATACAAAGCAGTGCACCAACAGAAATCACAATCTCGTATGAATGCCGGCTTATAGCCTGTGTTCACAGGAGGATCATCATAACAGACACAGGGGCTATCAACTAACACCCGGCTGTCATGACAACCCATTGGTGCCCAGCGATCACGTCATTGCAGCACTGATGGGAGAAGGGAATGATGCACCCCCCTACCGGCGACTATTCAATCCTGCAGTCAGAGATTGACAGCAGGAGTTAACTGGTTAACAGCTGAAGGCGGATCTCCAATCCACTTGCAGCTGTTAGAAGCACATCTTGGCTGATTAAATGGGAAAGATGGAGGCTCAGTGTGCGAGCACATGATGCTCCCACGGGGTCTGGGGGGGTTACTCGTCACCGGTCCGGTGTAGGGAGTGTGATGTCACAGCGGCCAGGCCTGGTTCCGTGACCCCGGTGGTGTCAATAAATATGGAGGGGTTATTTACAGGGGAGTAGAGTTTGTATTCATAACGCCATCTGTGGTTTGCGGCTAATATAGAAGCCGCCGCTGCGGGAGGTATCCTCTGGGGCAGATGGTAGCGCAGCTCAATTGGTGCAGCTCTCCACAGACAGAGCTCAGGCCCCAGGGATGTTGGGAGTAGTTGTTTCCTGCTACTGTGCAGCTATGGCAAGGGTAGGGCGCAGAAAGGATTGGACGACACAGGGGTTGCAGTTAAAGTTCTTTACTCACTGAGATGTCACCGACGCTTCTGGAGTGCCGGACTCCCCTGTCATGGGCTCAAGCCAATCCCGGATAATTCGGAGGTCAGAACCGTGAGTCCTTCCTACTTGCGTTGTGTTGTGTGAGTCCCTGCAGCTTGAAGCTACGCTGGGACCCAAGTCCTTGGATTGGCTCCGTTCCTGTCCCGTATGGCAGGCAGCGCCAGTCTGTTACTGGTGCCATTCTTTAGTCATGGCTCCTGGCTCTAGTATGCTGCTGTGCCCTGGGCGCTTTGTGTGGGCCAGAAGACTTGAAATCCTCCGCCCGGCGGATTCTGCTGGTGGGACTTGAAGTACCCACACAGCCTAGGGTTCCGCACCATGTTGTGTGCGCTCCTGAGGGAGCTATGGCGCAGCTCTCTACTCAGCAACCGTGTTCTCCCCACGTCTCACTTGTTTCCTTGTTGCTGACTAACTGTCTGTGTGTGTGTGTGTGTGTGTGTGTGTGTGGCCTTACTCCCCTTTGTGTCGCTCCACCCCCGGGTTGCTGAACTAGTGGGGGGAGGTCCCATACCATGTAGTGACTGTCCAAGTGACCCTACCCTAACCCAGTCCCTGTGGAAGGGCAATTGACTGTGTGTTTTGGTGGATTGTGGTGGTTTACCGGCAATGACCTCCTCCTTACCCAGGATGGATACTGCACCTCTGGTGAGGTGCAGTACCCTGTGGCAACTGAAGCCTTAGGGGCGCCACACACACATCAAAGGCAGGAACATGACATATGACGTAAAAATACGTCATATGTCGTGAAGGGGTTAAGTTAATTCTCATATCAAGGAATGACTTCAATTTTTCTGTAATTCATCTGATCACTCTTCATAACAATCTCAATTTATTGCAAATTGTCAATATAAAAATTGAAGCAACGACATCCGTGACATCTGTGTGCTGTCTACGTGTTGTATATGTTTAATATTGTAAAATATAGGAGAAGCTTCATAATTTAATTCTTCCTTTAACCATTCTGGAAAAACACGGATGACCCACTGATGACATACACACATGGATGGACAAAACATACCATGTAATATGTGCATTTTTTTTTTTTAAATGGATGTGAGAAAAAGGCCTAAATTGCACAGAAAAATTATCTGGTGTGAACAGAATAGAGGAGCCAGAGGGAGACAATGAAAAGACTGGGATAATTTAACAGACAGGAGTTACTAAGAAAATTACACAGCAGGAAATAGGAAACATACCTGCAACAGACATACACAGGCGTGAATAGGGCAGTGGATATGAAGGATGTTATTGCACACGTGATGGTGATACTTACCTGTGGATGAGGCAGATGGAATATATACCATGGAATTACTTTCTGGTACATTTCTACTGTACACTTAAAAAGTTTCACTTTATGGAGATGAATGCCTACGACACAGTGCCCCTAAAGACATTTTAGAGTAAGGCTATGTGCTCACGTGTGTGCTCTGCACCGCACCTAGAAGGTGTGAACTTAGTGTGAACTGCAAAAATCACATCCTTGTACCCTATATAAATTTTGTTATAGCCAAACTTGTTACGGAAAGATCGATTTTCAGCAAAGTGATTACCAGGGAGACAGAGACAAGGAGGAAGGAGAGAGCAGAGAAAGTTTAGAAACACAGGTGTTTGTAGGCAGTGAAGCTGCAGGAGCTGAAGTGTACAGACAGGGCCCCGATCTAGGATCAGTCCAGGAAGGGAAGAATCCTCCCGTGTGCCAAAATCTCACTCTGCAGATGGGCTGTAGGGCACCCTGAGACCAGTGGGACTTCAGGGTATAAAGATCGCCGTCACGGCCCTGAACTGGTCGGCAGCTGCTAAGTCGTCCGAGGGCCCGAGTGAGGGACGGCAGCCGCAGGGAAAGGTTACCGGGGGAAAGAAGCACGGTGTGGACTCAGCAGCTGCAGGAAAGTTCCCAGAGTGAGTGCCGGCCAGGTAGAGAAGTTTTTCCCCGATTGAGATCAGACACAGTACGAGTGGGCCTAAGTGCCTGAAGCAAGGACGAAGTGGCAACCTGAAATAAAGTGATTCCTGAGTTTTTACAAAGGACTGATATGTCAATTGTGTCGCCTTCCCCGTCTCTGACAAGGACCAACAAAGAAGGTGGAGGTAACATTGGAAGTAATCAAAAGTGCCTCACGCCCCAACGGAAGCATCATACGAACATTAAGGCTAGGGCCCCACTTTGCGTTCTCCTACTTGCAGTTTAAAACGCACGTTTTGGGCTTAATTGATTTGACCAAAGTTGCCTTTTTCAGAAATTTAGCGCTGAAAATGCATGCCTATTTACCACGTTTTAGATGCGTTTTCAGCGCTTTTTGCATGCTTTTCCACCTGCGTTTTGATAGATGCGTTTTGAACATCATGACACTGCTAAATAAAGTTTAAATAGTCAAATTCAATGAAAAAATTGGAAAAAAGAAACAAATCTATATTTTTGTGAAAAATAATGAAAATAGATTAATTTAATGAAATTATAGCGGTAATATGATATTTAATGGAAAAATAGCAATAATTTATTAAAATTCTTATTTTTAATTGTCGGACTATGTGTGTGTGTAAAGGGACATATGAAATCATTATTTTGATGTCCAAAAAGCATGCGTTTTTGAACTCCAAAACGCATGTTTTCTGCACTGGAAAAGCAGGTAAAACGCAGGAATTTGCTGGAATCTTGGTTTTTGCCATTTCTCATAGACTTCAATGTTAGTAAAACGCACCCAAAATGGCAAAAACAATTGACATGTTGCTTCTTTGAACGCATGGTTTTTGCCACAAAATATGCAAATTAAACGCAGCCTTTTAAAACGCAAAGTGGGGTCTGAAATTGCACAATTTTTATAGGATAACATGGAAAAACAAAACGCAGGCCATTTGGCCATAAAACGCTGCAGCTCAAAACGCTGCAGAAATGCAGCTTAACAAATGCAAAGTGGGGCCCTAGCCTTACATTTAATGAAGCAGGGGAAGTTCTGCCGGTCATCACCCTCCTCCCCTCTTCAAATACATGGCAATACACCTTTTTTTAATAGCATCCAGAGTCAGTGATTGCGTTCCAAATATTCTAAGCTGCACACAATGCACGGCATTAACCATCTCCAGTGGTCTTATATTGAAATTCTAGCGACTCCCTAAGTCCACTGTATATCTATTCATGTATCAAAAGTGCATCAACGAAAAAGGGACCCATCACAACCAAACCAGGCCACAAGACAGATTTGATATATGAGAGAATTCTACCATTTAACTCAGGGGTCTCAAACACGCGGCCCGCGGGCCGCATGCGGCACTTCAGGTGACTTCTTGCGGCCCGCTGGCCCGTGGACCCGGTAAAGATGGCGACCGGTGCAAGAGGCCGCAGCCTCCAGCTATCTATTTCAGTTTACAGTTTTGCCTTTGCCGGGCACAGTAAAGTTCTCGCTGCAGAACACAATAACAGCCGCCTGCCAATCAGAGGCAAGCACCTGCTCCATATGACCTCAGATGCTTACCTGTGATTGGCCAGTGGCTGTTGTGCAGTGAGAACTGCTCTGAGTGCTCTGCACGCGCCGGCAGAAAGTTCAGCAGTGACAGGCAGGAGCTGTGATCATTATCGGGTCCACATGCCTGCGTGCTGCTGAGCCGACGGAGGATAGGTGAGCAGAATGTTTTTGTGTGTTTCTGCCGCTGGCTGAGCCTGCACAGGGTGTGTGTGTGTGTGTGTGTTTCAGCTGAGGCTGCACAGGGGGTGTGTGTGTGTGTGTGTGTGTGTGTGTGAGTGTGTGTGTTTCTGCTGCTGGCTGAGGCTGCACAGGGTGTGTGTGTGTGTGTGTGTGTGTGTGTGTGTCCGCTGAGGCTGCACAGGGTGTGTGTGTGTGTGTGTGTGTGTGTTTCTGCTGCTGGCTGAGGCTGCACAGGGTGTGTGTGTGTGTGTGTGTGTGTGTCAGCTGAGGCTGCACAGGGTGTGTGTGTGTGTGTGTGTTTCTGCTGCTGGCTGAGGCTGCACAGGGTGTGTGTGTGTGTGTGTGTTAGCTGAGGCTGCACAGGGGGTGTGTGTGTGTGTGTGTGTTGAGGCTGCACAGGGAGTGCGTGTGTGTGTGTCTGTTAGCTGAGGCTGCACAGGGTGTGTGTCTGTTAGCTGAGGCTGCACAGGGTGTGTGTGTGTGTGTGTGTGTGTGTGTGTTAGCTGAGGCTGCACAGGGTGTGTGTGTGTGTGTCTGTTAGCTGAGGCTGCACAGGGTGTGTGTGTGTGTGTGTGTGTGTGTGTGTGTGTTAGCTGAGGCTGCACAGGGTGTGTGTGTGTGTGTGTGTGTGTGTGTGTGTTAGCTGAGGCTGCACAGGGTTTGTGTGTGTGTGATTACTACAAGAAGACATGCATGGGGCACATTAATACAAGAAAGGGACCTGCATGAAGCACATTACTATTGGAAGGGGACCTGCATATGGGGCACATTACCACAAGAAGAGGACCTGCATGGGGGCACATTATTATAAGAAGGGGACCTGCATGGGGCACATTATTATAAGAAGGGGACCTGCAAGGGGCACATTTCTACAAGGGGGCAAGGATGCGCACATTTTTACAGAATAGGGAACAGGATGGGGCACATTACTACAAGATGTTGGCCAAAATTACTATGCAGTGCTTATTGTAAATAAAACTGTATTACTTACAAAAAAAGTGTGCGTTATATATATGGTACCACTACCAATGTCACTTTGTCCTGAAAAGAATGCGGCCCCTCAAAGAAGGATTTTTGTGTACTCACCGTAAAATCTCTTTCTCTGAGTCTTCATTGGGGGACACAGGACCATGGGTTATGCTGCTGTCACTAGGAGGCTGACACTAAGTAAACAGAAAAAGTTAGCTCCTCCCCAGCAGTATAACCCCTGAGCCGGAGGCGGGCTCAATCAGTTTAGTGCACAAGCAGTAGGAGGAGAATCAAACAATCCTGGATAAAACAAGTTAAAAACTATGACCAGTAATCGTGTGACTAGTGGCCTGGGGAAATGGCCACTGATGCAACCGACAGGTAATATATATAACCAATAACACAAGCAGGGTGGGTGCTGTGTCCCCCAATGAAGACTCAGAGAAAGAGATTTTACGGTGAGTACACAAAAATCCTTCTTTCTCTATCGTTTCATTGGGGGACACAGGACCATGGGACGTCCAAAAGCAGTCCCTGGGTGGGAACAGAAACCATCACCGGAGACAGGAAGGCAACCGCTTCCCCCTGTCGGGCTCGCGCCAGACGTACAAGCACCTACGTTGTGACAGGTGTGCCACTGCCACCCGCAGACCTTACTCCAAGACTGGCCGCTGTCGAAGCTTGGGTGTGACCCTGGTAGAAACTAGTAAAGGTATGCCGACTAGATCGGGTGGCGGCCCAGGGAACCTGGACGGTCGACCTCTGGAGTCCAATCGTCCAAAGGGTACCCCTTGCTCGGTAGCCCGTGGCGGAAGTCCGCCCTTCAAGCGAAAGTCTTCACCTATGGAGTAATGGATCCATGTGACAATTCTGGCCTCTGGCGCCGGCATGCGCCCCTTGGGAACGGGTGGCGTGGTGGACTGGGTGTCGGTGTAACCGAAAGGGGTGTCCTGCAGACATGTAAGACTGAGGGCTCGTACCAGTTCTGGAACGAACTAGGCCCCTTTCCGGCTGAGAGAGGAGACTAGAACCGAAAACCGAAAACTAAACACATCTTCTGGAAGGAATCAGCGAGCTGCCCTGGACAGGAACGAAGAGTTCTGGCCGGAGCCTCCCCTTGTCCTGCTGGAGGAGCTGGAAAACAAAAAAGGGGGGAAAGAGCGACAAGAGGGCTGTCCGCCCCGATGCTGTCTGTAACAACAAGATGTCCACGAGGAGCCCACCTAACAAAAACAGGTGGAGCCGGGCAAAAAGGGTTACCTTGAACGAACCCCTCACTGGAATAAGGACCCACGTTTTTAGCGAACGATGAAACAGCCGAGCCAGATGGACGCTTCTCTGAGCGAAGGCCCTGATTGGAGGACGGGAAGTGAAAAGACTCTGAACACACCGAAGCGAAACGGGCCGACACCTGGCCGAAACACGGACGCGCGAGAGGGCCGCATTCGGATCTGACTGGAAGAATGCCAGCAAGAAAGAGGAAAGATGTGGTCCTCACCCACCGGGAAGCTCTTTCCTAGTGGAAATAAATCCTGGAGGAAACTGGATTCCCGGCCCTCAATGTTGTCTGTAATCCTCTTGTCAACAGACCTGACCGAGGCAGAGCCCGGGATCCACTGGCGTGGCCGTCGAACTTGGGACCTTTGAGTCCTGGTAGAAGAGAGGGTCCCCGACACGGAGAACTTGGCGGTCGGGAAGGAGCCCCGGGGCCTCCGTGAGGAGTTGAGTAGGCTATGCGAACTATGCTCGCCTGGGACACTCCAGAGGCATCGTTGCCCTGGTCCATCCTGAGAACCCTCGAGACCATGGGAAACTGCGGGAAGATGCAGGAGAACCTGAAAAGGCTACCCGACCGGTCGAGGGCGTCGTCACCTAGTCCAGAGCAGGTGGTACACTCGACGTACCATTGACTTGAAAGCTGGAACGGGAGAACAATAGGTCCACGACTGGAGGTCTTCCCTCGCCCGGGAACTGACTGGTGACTCCCCTGTTGAGGAGCCCTTTTCCTAAGGGAGGTCTTTCCTACCGAAAAAAATCGGCCGTCTAAAACGTCCATGCTAGGGATGTACTGCCGAGGTCAGCGAGTTAAGGGACCCGTCCCCGGGCAAGATCTTCTTGGCCTCTTCCCTTGCCATGAACTCGCTGCGTCTACCTGGTGGATGATGCACGTCGCCGCTGTGGCAAACCCCGACCCAGAGAAGAAATTGAAGCCGTGCTAACAGGATGGCTCTGGCTTCCGGAATATTGAAGGGGAGACAACGCTCTAGGGCTGTCCCTCGGGACCGTGCCGAGGAATGGTGGGGGCAGCCTACCCTAGCACGGGAGACTGGTGACGGTTGATAATATCCTCCAGAGGAGGGAAGGGAAGCTTCCCAAGGGACGGTTTCGAAGACTGGTCCGCTATGAGGAGATTGGCGGATCACCCGCGAAGACGGAACCCTCTTTGTCTCCGATCTTCAGTGTGGTCCACTGGAGAGAAAGGGATGAATCTGGTACGTGCACCGTCGCTATCACCGCCACAGACTGCCGAGGGCTCGCATAGCCAAAACGGGAGCGGGTGGCAAGGGTACGCGGGACTCTGTGCCAGGAAGGAAAAAACTATTCCTGCGTGAGGAGTAGCTACCCCTGAACGGGCTCGAAAAAAAAAACGTGCCTAAGGGATGATGGACCGAGCCGGGGTCTGGTAGGACTCCTTCCGGTATCTCAGCTGCGCTAGTAGCGAAAAGTGAATATGACGGTCTAAACCCCAAGCAAGGATCCTTGAAGGGAGAACTCTGGGCCTCCCGGCCGTACTTGGGCGTAGAGAACCTAGCAGCCCTGTAAAGTAGGGTGCGCAGGGACAGTGATCCCTGCAAGCGCTCTGATAAAAAACTGGAACGGTCCACTGCCACTCAAGGTGGAGGGGCTGTTGGAGGGATAGAGGCTTCCTGACGGGTGCGGCGTGAACGGGCTGGGACCTAGTGTGAGGGGACGATCCTGATGCATCTGGGTCGATGCAGGGAAAAGGATGAATCCTTCCCTTACGTAGTCTAGGGTAGAGAAGTACTCTACTCTGACGTAGCCAAGTGGGGCCACTGGACTCGCCTATCTTCAGAGTGGCGTTCCCTAAAGTCGGAAGGGAAGTCAGTGACCTCCTAGATGTCAAATCTGCGTTCCTGATCCCGAGTCAGAGGTCTCGACAGGTGGACACACTGATGGTAGAGGCTCAGGCCGAGCAGTAGGCAGGCCCCAGGTATGTGAAGAGAGGGTACTCACTGAAGATGATAACCAGTCCTGGGACGGGATAGGTGGAACTTGGTCCGCTGCGTATGGAGTCCGCTGATTCTCTGAGGGACGCCACGTTCGGGACGAGAAACCCGGAGGAACACAGGCGGGTCGACCACAGGGTGGGGTGCCCCTTCCTTTTGGAGCCCCTTTCTATAAGGGGTAATGACAATAAAAGGACTTACCATTGGTAGAAATCGAGGCCTGGGATTATCCGTGCTAACACAGTCACACGGCGAACTGTATTCCACTGAAACCGAAGGGGCCTGCCGTCTTCGTCTCTGCAAGGTGACTGCCCCCTCTCTCCAGAGCCCTTCGGGGGAATGATAATGCCAAAAACACACGACTTACCGGTGGTAAACGGCGTGTCTGGTAGATGTCTGTAATCAATCCAAGACTCCAGTGTAGCCTGGCCATACTTTCCGAAAACCCCTTTGGAGAAGGGAAAAAAGACAATGACATGGCTTACCGCAGGCAAACGTCGTGTCTGGTAGTTGTCCGTGAACACGCGGTAACTCGGCGAACTCTGGATGTCCCCCGAGCACATCAAGGGTCTGCTCCCAACGCCCTAAAGGAGACCTGGGTGCACGGAGAGAAGAGGGGCTGTCCGTAGCCTTACGGCTTGACTCACCGTTTCTAGCATACTAATGCGTCCTGCGCCAAAACATCTAGGTCCTGCTCGGAGTCCAGCGGAGATGGAAAGCCTGGGCCAACACCCGAGAGGTCGTAAGACTACCGTAGGAAGGGCAGTCTGGACCTGGGGAATAAGGTGGAAAACTGGGGGGCCACGAAAGACGAGACCTGGCAGGTCCGCTTCCAGCCTAGGAAAAAGGTCCCTGGTACGGGACTTGTCTCCCCGAGGGAATGGCGCCGTTTTGTGGATGGTATGACCAAGCGTCGGCGGGGGACGCAGCGCATGCGCACGAACCCGAGGGACGTCAGCGAGGGAATATATGGCCTGAGACAGGGCGTTAACCAGCCGGCAGGGGCGAGACACAGGGGCGTGCGGTGCCAGGGGCTGCGGTAGCTGTCAACACTAATCTGCCATTATGTGCGGGAAATTACCATTAAGGGAACCGCAAACTTGAGCTACCGGTCCCAAATAATTAAAAAACTCAGCTCTGAGAGCTCTTAGACTAACCCTATTGGGATGTGTCCTGATGCAAAAAACCCGAAAAAAGTACCTGAAGAGGTTAATGTATAATGTACAAAACGCAAGCCCTGATAAAAAACCCCACTGTATTTAATCATCATGGAAACTAGGGTTTATCTTCCCCTGATATACGGGCTGCTGCAGCGTCAGTAAACCGCATACCAGGAGTTTGCCATAATCACCTTTTTTTTTTTTTTTTTTTTTTAATGAACGCTGAGGAGGCTGGAGGTGGGCCCAGGAGAGCGGGAAAACGCAACCACCGCCCCCACTGTGATGCCTGGGGCTGAGCGGAGGGCGGAGACGGAGCGGCCGGCGGCCAATAGCGATGCGGCGGGGGGCGGGCCTGGGACGCCGGAGACAGGGCCGAAGCCGGGGCCTAAATTTTGAGGCAGCCGGCGCAGGGGAGAACAGAGACCGGCGGATCCACCCGCAGGAGCGGCGGCACGGCAGCGACGAGCACCGCAGGCGCGGAGAAGGACTCCATCGCCGGATGGAGACGCGGCCGGGGCGCCCGGTGAGTAGGCCCGGACCGGGGCCTAAATTTGAAACCGCCGGCGCAGGGGAAGGTAGAGACCGGGGGTCCTACCTGCGGGAGCGGCGGCGCGGCAGCGATGTCCGGGCACCGGCCGAGCCCTGCCTGTGTGGACTCCAGCGCCGGGTGGGGGCGAGGCCGGGGTGCTCGGTGAGTAGGCCCAGACCGGGGCCTATATCTTGTAGCCGCCCGGGAGAAGGGAGGGTGAGTGTCCTACCTGGTCGGCGGCGCCGCATCTGGCAGTGTGCAGGCGTGGAGCTCTGCACCTGTGTCCGCTCCGCACACCGGAGGGCTGGCTGCGGGCCGCAGAAGAGAATGAGGCAGGCAGACAGGCAGGAAGATGGACGCTGGTGGGGGCAGGGAGCCCCCTGTAGTGAGGCAGCGCTGCGGGCCCGATATCATCCAGACGCGCTGCGAGGTCCAGTCCCTGCTGTATGCCCCTTGCACCCTTTGGAGTGATACCGCAGGGTGAATAGGGGGTGCCCAGGAAGGATTAGCCCCGCGTGCCAACCCGGGAGTGGTACCGTGGAATTGGACGGGGGAGAGGGCCCGACGAATCAAGCTTCTGCGACCCAGGGGAGTGGTACCCACACGGGCTGCGAGAGCTGAGGTAGAGAAAACGATACCTGCAGAAAAAGAGAAATCCAACAGATGAGAGCGACGAGCGTCGCCGAGAGAAAAAAGAAAAAATATACGCAAAAAATCAAGTGGCTGAAGGGGGCCCAGTCGGCCCACATCAGCCTCCTACGACACTAAGCAAAAAACTGATTGAGCCCGCCTCCGGCTCAGGGGTTATACTGCTGGGGAGGAGCTAACTTTTTCTGTTTACTTAGTGTCAGCCTCCTAGTGACAGCAGCATAACCCATGGTCCGGTGTCCCCCAATGAAACGATAGAGAAATTATTTTTTTTCTGTGTGCGGCCCATACACCCAGCTGAGTTTGAGACCCCTGATTTAACTGATATCAGTATGACCGATAGAGACCCAATTATGTAAGTTAGCCTCATACTGCTGTATGTGACAGTGACTAAAACCCTCACGTGCTGTGTATGTGACACCAATGTATATAGGGAAATCAAGCTACCTCCAAGCAGATAAATGTTCAGGTGATTAATTATGCATTAGTGTAATAAATCACTGCAACATGTAGCAGCTTCATTTTCCCGAGCGCTGGCGCAGAAGGAGGCTGGAAGCCATAACACCCATGTCACTGCAGGTCATTAGCCATGTTGTGTATATGTTTATTATACAGTGCTTTGACCTGCAATGAATTTATACATTCACTGTAGTGTATAATTGAATTCAGACATTTCTGTGAACAGTCACCTTTACAAGAAATGATAGATCCTCGGTATAGAGCGTTTCGCGTTAACAGGATTTACATATTAATTGGGAAATGCATTCATATTTTTGCATCTGGTTAATTTATTTATTTATAAAAATATGCTTTTTCATTATGATATACCATACCTTCAGGAGAAGAAAGCTTGTAACTAATCAAAGTGTCTATTTTTTCTAGTGCAGGTCAGGCTCTTTTCACACCTGTGGATTAGGATGCATTACTTTGTACAAGGGATACAAATGGCACTAGAGGATCCCATTGATTGTAGTGGAATCCTCCTGTTTCCCGTTATGGTGTCCTTTATTTAAGGCCCCTTTCACACGTCAGTGATTCTGGTACGTTTGTGCTTTTTTTTTAAACGTACCAGAATCACTGACATACGCAGACCCATTATAATGAATGGGTCTGCTCACACGTCAGTGATTTTTCACTGCACGTGTCTCCGTGCAGCGTACCCGCGTGTCTGTGATTGCTGCACGGAGACATGTCCATTTTTTCTGGCATCACTGATGTCCCACGGACCACGCAGTGGTGTGATCCGTGAAACACGTGCCAGAAAAAAACGTGCTTTTAAAATAAAAAACATTTTAACTCACCCGGCGTCCAGCGATATCCTTTGCAGCCCGTGCAGCTTGCTGCTTCTGAGCCGGCTGATTACTGTCGCGCATATTCATGATGCACGACACAGCCGACCCGGAAGCAGCTGCTGCGGGGGTCAGCGCCGGCCGGATGCTGCACCGCGGGAGCGATCAGCACCATGGAGAGCGGGAGCGGGCGCAGGTGAGTTAATCTCTAAGCAGGGCCGGATTATAGGCGGGGCAGGCGGGGCTCCAGCCCAGGGGCCCCCACCAAAAGAGCTTCTAAGGGGGCCCCCACCACCAGGGCCATACTTGTCAGCATTTTTTTTTTTCTTCACACCCTCTCCCCCTTCGTAAAGACAGTCTAATAAATCAGCTGTGTTTTCGGAGGGGGGGGGGGGGGAGTGGGGCGGTGCACTGGCATTTATTTGTATCTGCGTCTTTAAGACGCAAAAACAAACTGCGGGCACAGGACGCTGAATGACCCCGGAAGTACCAGTGCTTGCGGGGTCAGAGGTGTGCCAATGAGCTTCCTATGTGCTGCGGCCGTCATGGGCGTACCCAGCGAGGGGCGGGGGGCACCTGCAGGCCCGACACACTAGCATGCAGCAGGAGCAGGAGGCAGCGCTGTGCTGTGCCGGCTCTGCTGTGTGTCCGGCATGCACACAATGCAGAGGAGCGCAGCGGAGCCGGTGCTCGCAGCTTCGTCCTTCTTCCTATTCAAATGTATTTGCGTCTTTCAGACGTAAATACATTTGAACAGCGCGCCGGGACTGGGCCCCGCCCCCGACGTGCAGCAACGTGATGAGATCAGCACCTTGCTGACGTCATCACAGTGCTGCGGGCGCCGGCACACGGGACCTCAGATGGTAAGCGCTCCATGAAGGAGCCGAAGAGACAGGTTTAATTAATGATGATGAGTGGGGAGGGGCTGAGGACACAGAACGGGGAACATCTGTGAAGGAAGTAGAACACAGCTTTGTGGCAGGCAGAGGAGGAGTACTGTATTCCGAGGGGGGAGGGGGGAGGCAGGAGTGTGTAGGGATGGGGCAGTGTGATTTGTGTGTGTAGGGGGTGATGAGGGTTGCATTGTATTGTGTGTGTGGGGAGGGGTAATGGGGGGTGCACTGTGTGTGTGTAGAGGTGATGGGGGGTGCATTGTGTGTGTGTGTGTGTGTGTGTGTGTTTGTAGGGGGTGATGGGTGCATTGTGTGTGGGGGGGGTGATGGGGGGTGCATTGTGTGTGTGTGTGTAGAGGTAAAGGGGGGTGCATTTTGTGTGTGTGTGTGTGTGTGTAGGGGTAAAGGGGGGTGCATTTTGTGTGTGTGTGTAGGGGGTGATGGGGGGTGCATTGTGTGTGTGTGTGTGTAGGCGGTAAAGGGGGGTGCATTGTGTGTGTGTGTGCGGGGGGGGTGATGGGTGGGTGCATTGTGTGTGTCAGAGCTGTGTGTGTGTGTCAGAGCTGTGTGTGTGTGTCAGAGCTCTGTGTGTGTGTCAGAGCTGTGTGTGACAGAGCTGTGTGTGTCAGAGCTGTGTGTGTCAGAGCTGTGTGTGTCAGAGCTGTGTGTGTGTGTGTCAGAGCTGTGTGTGTGTGTCAGAGCTGTGTGTGTCAGAGCTGTGTGTGTGTGTGTGTCAGAGCTGTGTGTGTGTCAGAGCTGTGTGTGTGTCAGAGCTGTGTGTGTGTGTCAGAGCTGTGTGTGTGTGTCAGAGCTGTGTGTGTGTCAGAGCTGTGTGTGTGTCAGAGCTGTGTGTGTGTGTCAGAGCTGTGTGTGTGTGTCAGAGCTGTGTGTGTGTGTCAGAGCTGTGTATGTGTGTCAGAGCTGTGTATGTGTGTCAGAGCTGTGTGTGTGTATGTGTGTCAGAGACGTGTGTGTGTCAGAGCTGTGTGTGTGTGTCAGAGCTGTGTGTGTGTGTCAGAGCTGTGTGTGTGTATGTGTGTCAGAGATGTGTGTGTGTGTCAGAGATGTGTGTGTGTCAGAGCTGTGTGTGTGTGTCAGAGCTGTGTGCGTGTGTGTCAGAGCTGTGTGTGTGTCAGAGCTGTGTGTGTGTCAGAGCTGTGTGTGTGTCAGAGCTGTGTGTGTGTGTGTGTGTGTGTGTGTCAGAGCTGTGTGTGTGTCAGAGCTGTGTGTGTGTCAGAGCTGTGTGTGTGTGTCAGAGCTGTGTGTGTGTGTCAGAGCTGTGTGTGTGTGTATGTGTGTGTGTGTGTGTGTGTCAGAGCTGTGTATGTGTGTCAGAGCTGTGTGTGTGTGTGTGTGTCAGAGATGTGTGTGTGTCAGAGATGTGTGTGTGTCAGAGACGTGTGTGTGTCAGAGCTGTGTGTGTGTGTCAGAGCTCTGTGTGTGTGTATGTGTGTCAGAGACGTGTGTGTCAGAGATGTGTGTGTGTGTCAGAGACGTGTGTGTGTCAGACGTGTGTGTGTCAGAGCTGTGTGTGTGTGTCAGAGCTGTGTGTGTGTATGTGTGTGTGTGTGTGTGTCAGAGCTGTGTATGTGTGTCAGAGCTGTGTGTGTGTATGTGTGTCAGAGATGTGTGTGTGTCAGAGATGTGTGTGTGTCAGAGACGTGTGTGTGTCAGAGACGTGTGTGTGTCAGAGCTGTGTGTGTGTGTCAGAGCTGTGTGTGTGTATGTGTGTCAGAGACGTGTGTGTCAGAGATGTGTGTGTGTGTCAGAGACGTGTGTGTGTCAGAGACGTGTGTGTGTCAGAGCTGTGTGTGTGTGTCAGAGCTGTGTGTGTGTGTGTGTCAGAGCTGTGTGTGTGTCAGAGCTGTGTGTGTGTCAGAGCTGTGTGTGTGTCAGAGCTGTGTGTGTGTGTATGTGTGTGTGTGTGTGTGTGTCAGAGCTGTATGTGTGTCAGAGATGTGTGTGTGTCAGAGACGTGTGTGTGTCAGAGCTGTGTGTGTGTGTCAGAGCTGTGTGTGTGTCAGAGCTGTGTGTGTGTATGTGTGTCAGAGATGTATGTGTGTCAGAGATGTATGTGTGTCAGAGATGTGTGTGTGTCAGAGATGTGTGTGTGTCAGAGATGTGTGTGTGTCAGAGATGTGTGTGTGTCAGAGCTGTGTGTGTGTGTGTGTCAGAGCTGTGTGTGTAAGAATCAGTCTGTGCAGCACCCCAGAACTATATGGGTCCCCCAGAGCGCTATGTCACCTATCCCAGTAATGAGTACACCACCAGAGCTGTTTGCCACTCCAGTAACGTCTATGCCCCCCTGCCCCTCCTGTAATGTATATATTGTAGCCCCCAGCCCCTCCTGTGATGTATATACAGCAGTGCTGTCAGTGTCCAGTCATGTCTGTTAGTGACAGCCATCGTGAAACACAGCCACATGTCCTGAAGGAGCTGGATGGAAACAAGCGGGAGAGGTGAGTGAGGCTGCTGGCGACTTCCCCATATTAATACCTGTAAAGGCTCATGCACACGTAACTGCTGAATATTCTGCAGCGATTTGACAGCACATGTGTGCGTCAAATCGCTGCAGAAACACTGCATAATGGATGCAGTTTTTCTTTACAAAAAATGCCGATTTTATGCGCTCTGGCTGCTGCCCCCACCATAGACAGAGTGGGAGCTGCATCCATAGCACACGGAATAATTGACATGCTCATTTTATGAACTCACAGATTTGGGTCAACATTTTAGCACCCAAATCGCTGCGTTCATAAAAGCAACGTGCGCACGTATCATGCACAATCTACATAGATTGTGCTGGGGACGCAGGACACATGCATTTACACTGCAGTGCTATACGCAGCGTAAATGCATGGAATTACACAACGTGCGCACGAGCCCTAATGCGTCTGTGTCTGCATGTATGTCAGTGTATATGACTGTGCATATATTTGTCTGTTTATGTGTATTTTTCTGAATTTGTCTTCAAATATGTATATACGTATGCCTGTGTGTGTATGTGCGTGTCTGTGTGTGTATGTGCGTGTCTGTGTGTGAATGGGGTCCGCTGAGACTCTTTCACCCGGAGGCCACAAAAACCTGGAGCCGGCCCTGGCTGCCTTAACATTGGGATCAATAAAAAGTATGTGAGTAAGGTTCTGTACGCACGTTGCGTATTTGCATGCAGTTACGCTGCGATCTGCACCTCAGCGTAACTGCATGCGTCCTGCGTCCCCAGCACAATCTATGAAGATTATGCAGGAGCCGTGTGCACGTGGTGTATTAGAGCGCAGCGATTCGGCTGCTGCCTGAAGCACTGCGCTCTAAGAAGTGACGTGTCACTTCTTTCATGTGCTTTGGATGCAGCCCCTGCTCTGTCTATGGGAGGGGCTGCACTCAGAGCGCATGAAATTGGCTTTTCATTACGGACTCTTTCTGTAGCGATTTGAAGCGCATGTGTGCTGTTCAAATTGCTGCAGAGATTTCTGCAGAGACAAACGCAACGTGCGCACATAGCCTAACTCTACTTTCCGTGTATAAGTGACGGCTGTGAGTGATCCTGGACTGTATCTGTATTGTAGTGCTGTAAATCTGAATGTGGCAGAACAGGATAAGATAAATGTTCATTGGATTTATATCTAAATGCTACGGTTCGCGCTCTACTGTTATAGCTAAAAATGTTAACGTTATGGGGCCCCCACCAGATTTTCTGCCCAGGGGCCCCCACCAACCTTAATCCGGCCCTGTCTCTAAGTGCAATCACGGGCCACGGAGAACGGAGCCCGGATTGCACTTAGACAACCCACGTGTGCCGTGATTCACGGCACACGCAGGGACATGTGCTTGTTTTACACGCCAGTGAAAAATGTCAGTGTTTTTCACTGACGTGTGAAACGGGCCTAAGGGATACAAATGGCACTAGAGGATCCCATTGACTGTAGTGGAATCCTCCTGTTTCCCGTTATGGTGTCCTTTATTTTACCAACATGTTTTCCTTTTTAATTCTGGTAAAATAACGCTGCTGTAAAAACCAAATTGAATATAAATTGTACACGGATGAGGAGAGAGTAAAATCTTTGAGATTTTTCTGGATGAATCTGCACCGTGCTGCCCCATTGAATGTGTAGTGGCCACTGCAGTACCTGGCAGTGGCCACTACACATTGAAAGAATGACCGGAGCACTGACCCCCCCTCCCCCCGGGCATGTGTGGAGGCCAGCATGACACTGATTGGAGTGGAGGTCATGATGTCACGGGTAGGGGAGGGGGAGTAAGTCAGGGTATAGTAAAAAGGTGAAGCTGGGGGAGGAGCGGCACTTTTCCCGCTCTGGGACACCAGTGAGAGTCCCCATCCCTGTACCTGCTATGGACGCCGGGGATCAGCTCCTGGAGCGGCTGAGAGCTGCTGCTGGGACCATCCCCCCAGGTGGCTGCAGAGCCTGATAGCAAGGATCTTCGGTGGGAGTCCGGGGGGGGGGCAGGGACGGCACCCCTGCGACAGCGGCGCCCCCGGAGGTCTGGACTGGCAGAGAGGCGGTCACCTGACCTGACTCCCAGGGCCCAGCGTCGCCACAGAAGCCCCCTCCGGGGACCCTCCAGGCCGGACGCCGCGAGCTGCGAGGTCCGGCAGGCCCCGGCCTGGGAGGAATTCAGACGGGCGGCTGGGCCCGGCGGCAGTCGGCAGGCCTACGCTGGAGTTGGGGGCGGGGCCTGCTGCTGCCTTGTCGGCGAGTGACGTCGGCGGTGCGGCGGGGCGCTCTGGTGATGTACCGGCCGAGCGCCCTGAGCCTCTCCTCCCTGCAGCGATAGTATCCCGGATGGATCCCTGTGAGGTGGGCGGAGCCAGGCGGCTGCGGTCGGAACTACATCGGGCCTGGCATTCAGGGCCTGCGGCTACAGAGGCCCTGTCTGGGAGAGGGGCCACATGGAGCGGAGCAGGGGGGGCCGTGCTTGGAGAGCCCTGAGGATAATATGCAGCTCCCCCTGTTGGTCGGCGCTACTGATCGTCATGTCCAGGATATGCGGCCGGCGGGGCCTTGGGCCGCGCGGCTAAAACAGCAATGGAGCAGAGTCGGATGGGAGGAGCCAAGTCATGCTAGATCGGCAGGAGGGACGTCAGGATACAGGTGGTCCGGCTGGCGAGGTTATACCTTTGTGCAGCCTGGTGAGTATGATTACATGTTTTGTTTGTCTTCACATGCTGTTTAGGTACACAGTAAAGGGGGGGTGACGGGTCAGCTGGGGTTCGGCTTGGGGGTGCCAGAGGGTGTTAGGGGGAATGCGTTGAGTGGGGAGTTGTCAGAATTGAAGTTGCGTTCGCCAGTTGCGGGCCCGGATTAGGGGCCAGGAAAACCCCGGCGCCAGTGGCGGCTTGGGTTAATTTGTCCGTCATTGCGGCTAGTGAGTCCAGTTGGGAGTGTCTCTTCCCCAGTATTAGTGGCAGTTCAGACTGAAAGGAGTAAGGAGGTGGCAAAAATTTATTTTGACAAAGGGGGAAAAGACGATAGCAAGAAGGAAGATGGGGAGAAGTGGCGATGGCACTTGATTCCTCAGACTTATGCTAATAGGTTTAAGGCGTTGCAGTTTGGGCAAGAGTAATTGGCGACAGGCGCCAGAGAATAGTTTTCAGTGGTTTTGCTATATGGGCTCGATTGGTGAGGCCTATAGGATTTATGGGGGGTAGACCTGGATCCGTTATGAGGAGCAGTGTCATCAGAGGATGGCGACCGTCCATCCATAAGCTGGGATCAGAAGGATATAGGCTTGTGGTTGCGGGTGATGGCGGCAGCCAGATATGGGCAGTCATTTCAGGGCGGGGCAGGGTTCCCCGGCCGGTCAGGAAGTTGGGGTGCCGGTGGTCAGTACGGACAGACAGGGTCCTAGAAGTCAAGTTCGTGTTGGTAAGTTAATGAGGGGGAAGGCAAGTCAGTGACACTTGTCGTTGTTTGGACATCTCCGCACCTATTGTAACGGAGCATCCCATGGGATGTCCAAGGGTCAGACACCGGTGAGCTTAGTTGCGATGCTGCCGTACTTAAATAGGGATCCTGTTAGGGCCAAAGCTGAGGTTTGAGGTTGGGTTTTGGGGAGGGTTTCAGGATTCCTTCCCCTGTTTTTGAAGTTCCAGGGACAACCAGGAATCTCCCTCGGTGTATCAGCATTTGGCGCTGGTAGGTGGAAAGTTAGGAAAGGAGGTGGCGTTGGGGAGAATGGGGGGCACAGTTAGTCACCCCCCTACCTTTTCTTATTTTGTGGTTTCGTCATTCGGGGGGGGGGCCCAAGGAGGAGCCAGGTAAAGTTCGGCTAATCCACCATTTGTCTCATCCCAGGGGTAGGTCAGCGAATGATGGTATACTGGCTGAGCTTCGTTAGGTGTTGTATACGTCGTTTGATGAAGCTACAAAGTAGGTAAAGAGTTGTGGGAGGGGTATGTTGATGGCAATAGATGGATATTGAGGCAGCTGTCCGGCTCTTACCAGTTCATCCAAAATTGTGTTCGTTATTAGTTTGTTTTTGGAAGGGAAATTGTTTTGGAGACCCCTGCTTGCCAATGGGTAGTGCAGTATCGTGCACATTTGTTGAAACCTTTTGTTCTTTTTAGAATGGGGGGGGGCGTGATGTTTCTGGTTTGGCATCACTGGTACCTTACCGGGATGAATTGTCGGTGTGTGGGATTGGCTGTTTCGGCACAGGCACAAGAATTCTAGCAGCAAT
Source organism: Anomaloglossus baeobatrachus (assembly GCF_048569485.1). Lineage (NCBI taxonomy): Eukaryota > Metazoa > Chordata > Amphibia > Anura > Aromobatidae > Anomaloglossus > Anomaloglossus baeobatrachus. Next base: position 300,681,616 of record NC_134357.1, on the reverse strand, counting down.
GGAATGGATAGCGAGAGGCTTTGGGGTGCCTTTGGCACCTGGGGAAGAACTGTTCGGCCAACTACCTGTATTTAGTTTATGGCCATTGTAATTGACTCAGTGATTTGGGAGGTTCGGCTTCCTGACGACAGGTTGCCACGCTTAAGGTTGAGGTAGCAAGGGCATGCCGGGTGAGGAAGTTACAATTAAAGGAGGTTTAATCGCTATTGGGGGAAACTTAATTTTGCGTGTCGGGTAAGGTCAATGGGCCGAGTTTTCACGTCGGCTAGCTTGCGCGACAGCTGGAGTGCTTGCTCTTCACCCCTACATAAGTTTGTCGGAGGAACATTGAGCGGCCTTGTTGGTTTGGGGAGAATTTTTTGGGGAGCAGGACAATGGTGGTTCGTTGCTTAAGGATGAGGTAGTGGTTAATTTCAAATTGGAATTGTTTACGGATGCTGCGGGTGACTCAGGTTTCGGGGCCTTTTTTCAGGGTCAGTGATGTGCGGATTGGTGACCAGAAAGTTGGATGGCGGAGGGGTTGACAAGGAATGTGTCGCTATTGGAAATTTTTTCCGATGATGGTCGCACTCCATTTGGGGAGTGACCAGTTGTGGAATAAGTAGATCCGGTTCAACTGGGACAATATGGGGGTGGTGCTAGTGATTAATAACGGCTCGGCATATTTTACCCAAGTTGTTCGGGTGTTGCGGCGGTTGGTTTTTATTTGTTGGGAAATTAATACGGGTCACAGCAGCTCAGGTAACAGGTATAGAGGACCTAATAGCGGATTTCCTTTCCTGTTTCAGTGAGATTGTTTCCGGGATTTTGCGGTAGTGGCGGACGGCAGCAGCTTGTAGTCCCCTGCGCAGCTTTGGAGCGTGGTCTTCAAGCAGCAAGACCACGGATTCAGGCAGTTTGACTGGTACCACGTGGGCGGCGTATTAGGCCACATGGGTTCCTGGGAGTGGTGGTTGGGTGGTGGCATGATGAATGAGGATTCCCAGTTAGGACTGTTCCTGGGAAATCGGGGGAGTGGCGATAACAGGTTGGTCTTCCACGAAGTTGAGTCATTTGATTACAGGGTTGGCATTTGGTTTCTGGTTGCGAGGTGTACAGGATTGGGAACAAATTTTTGGGTTGTTCAGGCGTTGAAGGGTGTGCATAGGGGCCATAGGTAGACGGCCTGTGTGATTTAGCCTATTGGAATGTTTGGGTAGGGAATTAAGGTATCATTGTTGCGGTTGGCTTTTCGTTGGCGGTTTTTCGGGGCTTGGTGTATTGGCGAATTGGTATTTCCCAGGGTGACGTGCCCTGGGGGCTTGGGTAATAGTGACGTCCTATTTTTGGAGCATGGGGATCGAATTTTGGATCCAGAAATCAAAAATGGATAAAGTGGGGGCAGGCGGGTTCGTTTAGGGACGGTTATGGCATCAGGTATGTGCCATTGGCAGTGCGTTTTGAGCTTTGCAAAGGTCCACCCGAGTCAGGATGGCCCATTGTTATGTCTCGAGGACGGGTCTTTTTGTCCAGATATTAGTTCATTAGTGTTTTGTGGGCATGTTTGAAATCATTGGGTCTGGTTGGCGAGGTTTGCGTTGCATTCTTTTCGTCTTGGGACGGCAGTGGAAACCTCTGGGTGTGGTCTCCCTGCTAAGACAGTTAAACAGATTGGTCGATGGAAGTCTCAGCGTTGTAAGTCGTGGGTTCGCAATGTTTCAGGGGCAATTGATCGGAAGACTGGTTCTGATGGATGGGGGGGTGGGGGGTGTGTCATTCTTTGGGGTGGTATTGGAGCTACTTGGTAATTTTGTTAGTGCTTTGTTTTTCAGACACCCCCCCCCCCCCCGTTTTTCCAGCCTGGTCTGGATCTTGGGCTATTCTAATGTGTGCTGGGGAACACAGAGAGCGGATACGAGAAGGAACAGGAGACAGCTAAATTTTGTCGGAGGGACAGGGCTCCTGTCGGATGGGTTGGAATCAGGGGTATGGGGTGGAATACGGTGTTGCAGGGGGTGCATAACTATGCTCATTTGGGCAGGCCCCCTGACATTTTGGTTTTACGCGTCGAGGGACCTATTTGGGTGAGCGGCTTTCTCGGACTTTGATAAAGATACTAAGCATGACTTGTTGCGGTTATGGGTGGCTTTTCCAGGCGTGATAATTGTGTGGTGGGACATTGTTCCAAGAAGGGTTTGGGCGGAAAGCATGGTCTGTGGAGAAGCTGAATAAGGTGCGGGTGAAAGTTAATAGGGTTATCTCAAAAAATTTGGGGGCTGCAACGTGGGAGTCGCAGCTCGGCTTTTTGAGCTGGAGCGAGAGGATGACGAATTTTGGTAGGCGGATGGGGTGCATTTGAATGCAGTACGGATTGATTGTGGGCACTTGGATTGCAGGGAGGTATTGAGCGAGCTTTGCTATTGAGGGGGGGTCTCAGGCACTTGAAGGTTATCAAGGTGCCCTCGTTGTGGCAGGTTTTTGGTGGGTCCTTGAAGTTGGTTCTAAATTGGTTCGGGGAACCCATCCGGGTATGGATCCCCTCATTGGCAGAATGGTTGGTCACCTGGTGATTTTTGGGGGATCCCGACGGGGTATGTCGGGGCCCCCGTGGGTGTTTTTGGTGGTTAATGAAGGAATAACCCTTACACTGTGGTGCTCCTGAGCCAGTGTGGGTAACGGCTGGGAGCAATTTGGTTATATGGCTTGGTTATGGGAATCACCAGGGTTTTAGCTTCAAGGACCTTACCACAATGCAAAATTTTACATGTTATGTATTTGTTTAATAAATGGCTGCTATGGCCAAAATTATCCAAAGATAAATTGGTGTCTGAGTGGTTATTAGCAGGTAAGGGGGAATTGGAAAAGGGGTGTGTGTGCCTAATTATTATTGGCCGGAATCTACAATTCCAGGGTCAAGAATGGCCGGAGCACTGACCCCCCCTCCCCCCGGGCATGTGTGGAGGCCAGCATGACACTGATTGGAGTGGAGGTCATGATGTCACGGGTAGGGGAGGGGGAGTAAGTCAGGGTATAGTAAAAAGGTGAAGCTGGGGGAGGAGCGGCACTTTTCCCGCTCTGGGACACCAGTGAGAGTCCCACCCGCCCTCCCTAAAGACTTTGAGTTCGCAATGGGCTGCAAGTTTTGTGGGAGGCGATATGGAAGTTTATCGGGTCGTAGTGGCCTGGTGGCAGGTTTTTGGTGGGTCCTTGAAGTTGGTTCTAAATTGGTTCGGGGAACCCATCCGGGTATGGATCCCCTCATTGGCAGAATGATTGGTCACCTGGTGATTTTTGGGGGATCCCGACGGGGTATGTCGGGGCCCCCGTGGGTGTTTTTGGTGGTTAATGAAGGAATAACCCTTACACTTTGGTGCTCCTGAGCCAGTGTGGGTAACGGCTGGGAGCAATTTGGTTATATGGCTTGGTTATGGGAATCACCAGGGTTTTAGCTTCAAGGACCTTACCACAATGCAAAATTTTACATGTTATGTATTTGTTTAATAAATGGCTGCTATGGCCAAAATTATCCAAAGATAAATTGGTGTCTGAGTGGTTATTAGCAGATAAGGGGGAATTGGAAAAGGGGTGTGTGTGCCTAATTATTATTGGCCGGAATCTACAATTCCAGGGTCATGGGGCTGCACAATATGGTACATGCATCAGCTTCATCAAGCTCATTTTTGTCTTGAACCGGTCAAAGAAGAGGAAATAAGCAGGCTCCTCACATCTTCTCACCCTACTTCCTGCAGTGTCTCTATTCCCTCACATCTTCTTCAGTCGCTTTCCCCAGCTGTCACCAATCACCTATCTAAAATATTTAACCTCTTTCATCTGGTATCTTTCGCTCATCTTTTAAACACACCAGCATACACCCATTACTTAATAAACCACCCTATGATCAGAACTGCGCTGCTAACTACAGACCTGTCTCTAATCTCACCTTCATTTCTAAACTTCTAGTACATTTAGCCCAGTCCCGTCTAATCCGCTATTTTTTGGATAACTCTCTTCTTGACCTTTGAAAATCCGGTTACTGCTCCTTAAGGTACCGCCACACTTAGCGACACTCCAGCGATCCCACCAGCGATCTGACCTAGCAGGGATCGCTGGAGCGTCGCTATATGGTCGCTGGTGAGCTGTCAATCAGGCACATCTCCACAGCAACCAGAGATTAGCCAGCAGCCACCAGCGACCCGTGTAACGACACTGTGCTTGGTAACCATAGTACACATCGGGTTACTAAGCAAAGCGCTTTGCTTATAGTTACCCGATGTGTACCTACTGGCTATTGGCTACGTGTGCAGGGAGCCGGCTTCTAGAACCAAGGTAAATATCGAGTAACCAAGCAAAGTGCTTTGCTTGGTTACCCGATGTGTACCTTGGTTACCAGCATCCACAGAAGCCGGCTCCCTGCTCCCTGCACATTCAGATCGTTGCTCTCTCGCTGTCACACACAGCGATGTGTGCTTCACAGCGGGAGAGCAACGACTAAAATATGGTCCAGGACATTCAGCAACAACCAGCAACCTCACAGCAGGGGCCAGGTCATTGCTAGATATCACACACAGCGACATCGCTAGCAAGATCGCTGTTGCGTCACAAAAAATGTGACTCAGCAGCGATGTCACTAACGATGTCGCTTAGTGAGACTTGGCCTTAACACTCTAAGGAAGCTGCTCTTATTAAAGTCTCTAATAATCTACTAACAGCTAAATCTAATGGTCACTGCTCCCTGCTGATTCTTCTGAATCTGCATTTGATACTGTGGATCACCAGGTTCTCCTAACTATGCTTCGTTCTATTGGCCTCAACGACACTGTTCTCTCTTGGTTCTCCTACTACCTCTCTGACCGTTTGATCACTGTATCTTCCTCTCCTCTTCCACTTACTTTCGAGGATTCTCAGAGTCCAGTCCTAGGTCCCATCCTCTTGTCCTTATACAGTGTGTCCACTCATATCCTGTCTACTGCCATTAACTTGAGAACGGCGGCAGCTATAGACACAGAAGTGGTGTCTAGGTATAGTAAAGTAGCCATGCGCTACGCAATGAAACCACCTATAGCGCCACCTGGTGGAAAACAACAGAATTAGCATTTTTATCTCGAAAACAGAACGAGATAGAGAAAAAAAGTGAATTACAAAGTTGTAGGGCATCATCAATTCAATACGAATCACCAACCAGATTTGAATCACGCTTCGCTGATTCGTCACACACTGACACCGCCGCACACAGACACCGCCACACACAGAAGCCTCTATATACACCCCAGAAGTCTCTATATACACCCCAGCAGACTTTATATACACCCCAGCATATACACCCCAGCAGCCTTTATATACACCCCACAAGCCAAAGCCTCTATATACACCCCAGCAGCAGCCTCCAGCACACAGTAAAAAAAAACCCTGATTATACTCACCTTGCACTTTCCTCTCTTTTCATACTCTGTAGTACTTTCTCCCTCTCCTCGCTGGCCCTGCAGGCTGGGTGATGCAGCTGCTTCCTATTTCCTCCTCGGCATGTCCCACCCACCTCTTTGCTCAGCTGCCTCCGGATTGGATGGGGGTGTTGCTGAGGGAGTGGTGCGGGCAGGCCCCTTAGATACCCGACTGTGGCCTTAGCAACGTGACACAGACTGTCACAGAACCTGTGTTAGGTCGAAAACATACTTCTGCATAAAAAACGTACGTGTGACACGGTCCGTTTTTCGGGTCCGTGTTCCGTTTTTTTTGGCCGTTTCTCCGGTACGTATGGCATCCTTGTGATGGCATATGCTATCCATGTTTGCATGTAAAATGTCCGTGTGTGCATGTAAAATGCCCGTGTATGTGTACGTGGAATGTCCGTGTGGAATGTCCGTGTGTGTGATGTAAAATGTCGTTGATATATGTCGGCTGACAGCAGACAGAGTTGCGCTATGAGAAGGAACTCGGGTGAACTTCACCCGACTTCATTGTCATACCGTGGCTCTGTCTGTGTCGCGTACTGATTAGCGGTCACCCGTGAAGGACTCACCAGTGACCGCTAATCCCCTGAGTGACTGTAGTGAGGAGCGCGATTAGCACTGCCGTCACTCAGGTTACCCGCGGCTACCTGCATCCTCCACCCGAGAGCGCAACTCACCTGTGACTTCATCACTGTCACTCGGGCGACTTGCTGTCACAGGTGGAGGATCCAGCAGTGGTCGCGAGTAACCTGAGTGACAGCTCTGCTGATCACGCTACTCACCTCAGTTGCTGCGTGGAGGTGACAGGAGCGGCGGTGTTCTTCTGCAGCTCCTGTCACCTTCATGTAGCAGAGCTGGAAGTGACGCGGGACCTCCGTGGATTACGCCGGACATGGATGGGTATTTGGGGCATAATAAATTGGTGAATGAGGGTATTTGTTATTGTTTATTATTTCAAATAAAGGATTTTTTCACTGTGTGTGTTTATTAACTTTAACTTGACGGTTAATCATTGGGGGTATCTCACAGACGCCTGCAATGATTAATCTTGGACTTATTGGCAGCTATGGGCTGCCAATAACTCCTTATTACCCCGATTGCTAATGCACCAGGGCAAATCGGGATGAGCCGAGTAGAGTCCCAGAACTGTCGCATCTATTGTATGCGGCAATTCTGGGCGGCTGCTGGCTGATATTGTTAGGCTGGGGGGCTCCCCATAACGTGGGGCTCCCCATCCTGAGAATACCAGCCTTCAGCCGTATGGCTTTATCTTGGCTGGAATAAAAATTGGGGGGGACCGCACGCCGTTTTTTTAAATTAATTATTTATTTATTTCACTGCACAGTATAGACCCACCCACCGGCTGCTGTGATTGGGTGCAGTGAGACAGCTGTCACTCAGCGTGTGGAGGTGTCTCACTGCAACCAATCATAGGCGCCGGTGGGCGGGGGAAGCAGGGAATAGTAGATTGATTAATGAGTGGCCGGCATTTTCAAATGAATTGAAGCCGCGTATTTTCGGCACAGCTGTTCCTCGCCACGCTGGTGATCGGGGATTGGTAAGTATGAGCCGGGGGAAGAAAAAGACCGAGCGCCAATGTAAGTATGACTGAGAACAGCAGAAAAAAAGGTAAGTAGACTGACTTTATTAAAAAAGAAAAAAAAAAAGATCGCTCATTTAAAAACGCACATAGATGAAACATGCTGAACACGGACATACTCCGTGTGCGGTCCGTGCAGGCACAGACCCATAGACTATAGCGGGTCCGTGTCTGCGTGCTGCCGGCCAAAAACGGACAAGTTGTCCGTGTAGAAAACCGCACACACGTACTTACGACACGGACACACGTTCCGTGTGATTTTACGTGTGTGTGCCATCTACCATTGAATAACATGGGTCTCCGTGTCTCCAATACGTGCAAAAACGTACCAAACACGTACCGGAAATACGGATGTGTGTTGCAGGCCTTAGAGAGCAAATGGAGGGGAGAGGGTAGAATTATCAAATGCAGGGGAAAATAATGATTGCGGCGTGATGGCACGGTGTGTGTGGGCGGCGGTGGGTGCTGAGGCCGGCCCTGCGTAGTTCACTCATGTTTACAAAACAAGTGTGATGTAATTCAGTCACGTTTACTCAACACATTCTGTCAGTCACAGTGTGACGTACTTCTGAATATATTTTACCCGGTATATTCATTGCATTATTCTTAAATCTTCATAAATAAACTACATACATAATCCAGAATACCCGATGCGCTAGAATCGGGCCACCATCTATATATATAATTGCCTTCTTCTGTCTGTCTGTCTGTCTGTCTGTCTTGCTCCAAAATTGTGTCCTTACAGTGACAACCGTCGGATTGGCTGCTGGGCTCGGCCTGGCCCCGCCCCCCCACACGGATTGGCCGCTCGGCTCGGCCTGGCCCGCCCCCCGCATGGATTAACTGTTTGGCCAGGCCCGCCCCCCGCATGCGATGCCCGCTAGGCCACTCCCCCGCACGTGATGCCCGCTAGGCAACGCCCCCACATGCGATGCCCGCTAAGCCATGCCCCCGCACGCGATGCCCGCTAGGTCACGCCCCCCGCACGCGATGCCCGCTAGGCCACGTCCACCGCACGCGATTTTCGCTAGGCCACGCCCCCCTTACGCGATTTCCGCTAGGCCACGCGCCCCGCACGCGATTTTTGCTAGGCCACGCCCCCGCACACGATGCCCGCTAGGCCACGCCCCCTCGCACGAGATGCCGCTAGGCCACGCCCCCTCGCACGCGATGCCCGCTAGGCCACGCCCCCTCGCACGTGATGCCCACTAGGCCACGTCCCCCGCACGCAATGCCCGCTAGGCCACGCCCCCGCACGTGATTTTCGCTAGGCCACGCCCCCCGCACACGATGACCGCTAGCCCACGCCCCCGCACGCGATGCCCGCTAGGCCACGCCCACCGCACGCGATGCCCGCTAGGCCACGCCCCGCACGCGATGTCCGCTAGGCCACGCCCCTGCACGCGATGTCCGCTATGCCACGCCCCCACACTTGATGCCCGCTAGGACACGCCCCCGCACGCGATGCCCGCTAGGCCACGCCCCCGAAAGTGATGCCCGCTAGGCCACGTCCCCCGCACGCGATTTTTGCTAGGCCACGCCCCCCACACGCGATGCTCGCTAGGCCACGCCCCCCACACGCGATGTCCTCTAGGCCACGTCCCCTGCACGCGATGCCCATTCGGCCACGCCCACTCAGAATGGGGGGATGAAACACGATGGGGGGTGTGCAGCATGGGGGATGGAGCACGATGGGGGGTGCAGCATGGGGGTTGGACCATGATGGGGGGTGCCCAGAATGGGGGGATGAAACACGATGGGGAGTGTGCAGCATGGGGGATGGAGCACGATGGGGGGTGCAGTATGGGGGATGGAGCACGATGGGGGGTGCGCAGCATGGGGGATGGAGCACGATGGGGGGTGCGCAGCATGGGGGATGGAGCACGATGGGGGGTGCAGCATGGGGGATGGAGCACGATGGGGGGTGCGCAGCATGGGGGATGGAGCACGATGGGGGGTGCGCAGCATGGGGGATGGAGCACGATGGGGGGGTGCAGCATGGGGGATGGAGCACGATGGGGGGGTGTAGCGTGGGGGATGGAGCACGATGGGGGGTGCCCAGAATGGGGGGATGAAACACGATGGGGGGTGCGCAGCATGGGGGATGGAGCACAATGGGGGGTGCAGCATGGGGGTTGGACCACGATGGGGGGTGCCCAGAATGGGGGGATGAAACACGATGGGTGGTGTGCAGCATGGGGGATGGAGCACGATGGAGAGTGCAGCATGGGGGATGGAGCACGATGGGGGGTGCAGCATGGGGGATGGAGCACGATGGGGGGTGCAGGGTGGGGGATGGAGCACGATGGGGGGTGCCCAGAATGGGGGGATGAAACACGATGGGGGTGCGCAGCATGGGGGATGGAGCACGATGGGGGGTGCGCAGCATGGGGGATGGAGCACGATGGGGGGTGCGCAGCATGGGGGATGGGGCACGATGGGGGGTGCGCAGCATGGGGGATGGAGCACGATGGGGGGTGCGCAGCATGGGGGATGGAGCACGATGGGGGGTGCGCAGCATGGGGGATGGAGCACGATGGGGGTGCAGCATGGGGGGTGGACCACGATGGGGGGTGCACACCTCCCCCCAAAACACACACACACCGCCACACACGCACCGCACAACACACCACACACACACTGGGAACCACAAACACTGCCCTACACAGACACCCACACACACACACAGACAACGCCGCACACACACAACACCCAACACACAAACACCGCGGCACACACAAATATAGGCACATACCGCACAACACACACATTGCACAAAACATACCTCCCCCCAAAACACACACACACCCCACAGCCACACCCACACAAACCGCGCAACACACACAGCACCACACACACAACGCTACAGACACACAGCGCTCCACAAACAATGCAACACACACAACGCAACACACAAACAACACCGATCTCACCCCCCTCCCCCCACCCAGACAACACCCAGAACATTTACAGCGCACTACACAAACACTGGCAACTACACACAACAACATCTATATATATATATATATATATATAACAAAAATCATACATTAACTACACAATACGTAAATTCTAGAATACCCGATGAGTAGCATCGGGCCACCTTCTAGTATATATATAATTGCCTTATTCTGTCTGTCTGTCTTGCTCCAAAATTATGTTGTTACAGTGACAACCGTCGCATTGGCTGCTCGCCTCGGCTCCGCCCCCCGCGCGGATTTGCCGCTCGCCCAGGCTCCGCCCCCCGCATGGATTGGCCGCTCGCCCCGGCCCTCCGCATGCATCGCCCGTTCGACCACGCCCCTTCCCCTGAATTCAAACGAAGCCCCGACTCCCAGGTGACTGCTGCACTCCAAGGAGTCCACACCGGCAACCCAGCCCAGACATAACCTTGCGATGCTGGGATCGCGACGGAGCCGGCATACGCTAGTAACGATGATACACATCGGGTAACTATGGGAAGCGCTTCCCTTAGTTACCCGATGTGTAACATGGTTACTAGCTTACCCCGGCTCCCGAAACACATGTGCAGGGAGCCGACATACGCTGACGCCTCGCCCGCTTGGCCCCGCCCCGGCACACGTTGGCCCACTTGGCCCAGCCCCCAGCACACATTGGCCCGCTCGGCCCCGCCCCCGGCACACATTAGCCCGCTCGGCCCCGTCTGTGTGTAAGTTTTTTCGGTTCTGTTTTTTTGGGGGGTGCGGATATTCGCTGTCAGTGCGACCGTGGTTTTCATTAACCCATACTCGACTTTTCCCAAAAGTAAGAACTTGACAGAGGAGAATGGCACAAGGACTGGAGTAATATTTCTGCACTACAACTCCCTTCATTAGTGCTGCAGTGCAGATGATAGGAATCAGCTGTAGGAGAAAAGGGCAAGGAGCAGATAAGAAAAGAAGAAGGAGGAGAAGAGACAGAGGTAAACAGGAGGGGAATGAGGAAGAAGAGACAGCAATCCCCTGCACCTGGGGGAAGGTGGGCAGCAGCCACAGGGGGCACCAGGGCACTGCACTGGGGCAGCAGCCAAGGGGCACCATGGGCAGGCACAACACACCACACACACACTGGGAACCACAAACGCCGCCCTACACAGACACACACACACACACACAGACAACGCCGCGCACACACAACACACAAACACCGCGGCACACACAAATATACGCACATACCGCGCAACACAAACCCATCTCTGATGCATGCTATTAACTCTTTTAGTACCAACTGTACTAGAACTTACAACTGGGCTTACATCACAGAGGATAACCACCTCTGCGATACATACCTCCCTTCGGGTATATGTCCAGCAGCCATCTTCAGCTGCATTTACACTGAAATATTACTGTGAACAAGCGTTTTGAGGATCTGGGATGTTAGACCATAATGTCATGGTGGTTTAATTTGGATTGCTTTCTAATAATATATTTATACCAATATTACCACTTAGAGTGCTGAGTACTGCTATATTCTTCAGGTTTGTTTGAGTTAGTGACTGGGATACAGCACAAAGAGTTTTAATTAGTTTATTTGATGGCTCTTTTAATTTTAAACCATTTAATTTATGCAGTCGTTAAGCATAATGGCCATGGCCAAATTACCTTTACTGATTTTGAATTTAACTTACCATAATTATTATTGTTACCTGTACCTTGTATTTATCAATTGTAATTTATAATCCCATGTGCACATCCCTATCTCCATGCTTAATCCCAAAATAAGAGCTTTATTTTTCTTCTTGTAGAAGAGGCAAATCTAGGTTTTTCTGCACCTGTGACAAAAATTTTATTTGGTGCTTCTTATACACAGCTTAGTTGTGTTCATGTGACTGCTCATATGGGATTTGCAGACTAATGCCGGCGTCAAAGGGTACGATATATCGGGCGATATGTCGTCGGGGTCACGTCGTTAGTGACCGTGTAACACCTCCGAACAACTGTGAACGAGCAAAAATACTCACCGTATCGTTGCTCGTTGACACGTCGTTCATTTTCAAAATGTCAGTCCTCCTTCTGTGCTCCGGTTGTTCATCGTTCCCGTGGCAGCACACGTCGCTCCGTGTGACACCCCGGGAACGATGAACACAGCTTACCTGCGTCCCGCCGGCAATGCGGAAGGAAGGAGGTTGGTGGGATGTTACGTCCCGCTCATCTCCGCCCTCCGCTTCTATTGGCCGGCTGCTGTGTGACGTCGCTGTGACGCCGAACGTCCCTCCCCCTTCAGGAAGAGGATGTTCGCCGCCCACAGTGACAGCACCCAGGAGGTAAGTGCGTGTGACGGGGGGTTAACGACTTTGTGCGCCACAGGCAACTAATTGCCCGTGACGCACAAACGATGGGGGCGGGTACGATCGCTTGTGCGATCGCACGATAGATCATCCCATGTGACGCCAGCCTTAGTCATGTGTTGACTAGATGCTTTCCCTGATTCTCTCAATGTTCAGTGAAATATTACAGCTACTGTTGAGAGAAGCAGGAAGAGAAGCTAGTCAGAACATGACTATAAGTATAAATATTGCATATGAGTGGCCATGGGATGACAACTGGATTTGGAAAGCATAGTCGAATCCTAACAGTGAGTATATTACACGCTGTTAAGATGGAACATGCTACAGTGCTTCATTTTATAATAAATTTATAATTAAATTAATTAAATGCTCCTAACATAGATACAGATGTAATAACCCTTAAAGGGGTTGTTCTGCATTAGGTTGCAAGTCTGCAGTCACTCTATGTGACTACAGACTTGTGAATCCTCATATCACTTGTGCTGCTAGCTATGAGGATTCTATGGTGCAGGCAACAGGAGTAGCAGGCGCAATACAGAAATATATCACGAGAACCACCATCAGTACAGAAATACAATACAAGAGGGACCATCAGTACATGAATATAGCAGAAAAACCATCATCAGTAAATATATACATCCCCAGACCTATTATTAAGACATGAATACATCAACCACCATCATAAGAACAGAAATACATCACAAGAACCACCATCAGTAAATGAATACATCACCAGAACCACCCACAGTCCAGAAATACAGCACCAAAATCACCATCAGTACATGACTACATGAATACATCGCCAAGATTAGTACAGTGATGCATTGTAATGTAAAGTCTGCCCCATATACAATTTAATGAAGCATCACAGAAAAAGAAATAGCCTTACGAACACTAGGTCAGATTACCAATGCACCTGCAGGATGCAGCAGGCCCCCATGATAAAGGTGGGGGCAGCACATGTACCAAATGCTGATGAAACAGCCACTTATAAACCTACCAATTCATGGAGGTGGTGGCTGCCTGCTATTACAAATGCACACAGTAGAAGCTTGCATAGTGTGCCAGTCTCACAGGTTCATGTGATGGGGATAGTAATTGGCAAACCCGAACTGTAAAGTTTGGGGTCCATACACCTAATGTCTGTGTAGTACGGAATCCAAACAGACTTCTCAGCGAAGTCAGTGTTACTGTTCAGTTTGGCTGGGTATCAAAATTGGGGGGACTGCACTGCATTTTTTTAAATTATTTACTGAAATAATTAAAAAAAAAAGCCCCATAGGGTCCCTCATATCTTGATACACAGCGAAGATAACATGCACAGCTCGGGCCTGCAGCCTGTAACCATCTGATTTATCTGTCCTAGATATCAATATATGGGGAACCCTAAGTTATTTTTTACCATCAACCAGTCACAGACGCTGTCACAGAGGGTGGGCAGGGGTAGCAGTGAATATGCATGTGAGGTAATGAGCGGACCTGGAAGCAGTGTGACAGTCGCGCAGGAGACTTGGTAAGTATAGTTCTCCTGCTTTAGAATCCCCTTACTAACACCATTTTACAGCACACATGTTTGGGTCCCCCATAGACTGATATGGTGTTTGGCATCCATGCTCACATTCAGATTCAAGTCTGGTCTTGAACCAAACTTTTTTTTTTTAAGTCTGGCTAGACCCACCAAACCCAAACATCTGTGGGTTCGCCCATCCCTAGTGATGGATAGTGTCTGGCTTGCATGAACCTACAACTTCTGGTATGTCCTTAACAATGGTAAAGAGATACTGGGAGTTCTTGTTACTTGTTGTGTCACTCTATTTGATTGGAGACTTATGAATCCTCCCAGCGTACTCACTGTGAACTGCAAGGATTCGCCAGTTTCTGACCCGGGAACGGTGGTCATGTTACCGCAGTTGTGCAATATGCATGTTACCAGCCGGAACCCAACTAGTGGGTGCGGCCTCAGTCAGTACAAGTGTATGTAGTGGGCTTTTCCGACTAGTAGGCGCGGACACCTACTGGGCACGACCTTGCTCAATACACTTGTATTGAGCAAGGCCGCACCCACTAGTCGGGTTCTGGCAAAAAACGTGCATATTACACAATTGTGGTAACATGACCGCCATTCTCGGCTCAGAAACCGGCAAATCCTTGCAGCTCACAGTGTGTGGACTGGAAGGATTCATAAGTTTGCAGTCACACAGAGTGACACAGAGTGACTGCAGACTTATTATTTTAGACCGGACAGCCCCGTTAATGTGTTTAACACAACACACACTGCCTGTACTTATCCTGTTATATAGGTTTGTTGCAATAGAGCCATCTATTGGCAAAGTCAAAGCATTGCCTGTGACAGCTTTATAAGATGTTACCTTTAGAAGACAAGAATGTGTGCACCTTGTCCCAGATATGTAAAAAAAACCCAAAAACGCTTGTAATGATGGTGCGATTTTGATACCTTTTTGACCATGCGTTTTTCAGTAGAAGCAAGCCAAAAATGCAAGAAAATAGAACATGCTGCAGTTTTTTGTCAGAGGTTTGTGACAAATAAGGCCTTGTGCGCACGCTGCATTTTTTCCACATTATTTCGTATTTTTCGGGTGCAGTTTTGGTCCCAGAACTGCATGCATTTCCTTCCCCAGCAAAGTCTATGAGATTTCTTTTTGCTGTGTGCATGTTGCAGGTTTTTTTGTTGCATCTGTGTGATGACTGCAAAGATGCAGCATGTCAATTCTTTTTGCGTTTTGTTCCTGCATTTCGGAGGACTGGCAGATGAATCCCCCGCTGACTCGGGGTTGGTGGGGGATTGATCCCTGGTATCTGGCCAGATGCCAGTCCCCATATAAAGTCTTTGGGGACCAGAATCCGGCACAAAGGGGTAGGAGCAAGCGCTTCATACTTACCGAGTCATACGTCTCGGGATGCTCATTAGGCTCATACATAGTCACTGCTTCCCCTGCCCACCACCATCTGTGAATGGTTGCAGTCTGACGAGTTCCATGGTGAGTGACAGCGTCTGAGGCTTCCAATCATAGATGCCAGTGGGCGGGTCTATATTGTACAGTAAAATAAATAAATAAAAAAATTGTCTTAAGGCCCCGTCACACTAAGCAACATCGCTAGCAACATCGCTGCTAACGAACAACTTTTGTGACGTTGCTAGCGATGTTGCTGTGTGTGACATCCAGCAACAACCTGGCCCCTGCTGTGAGGTCGTTGGTTGTTGCTGAATGTCCTGGGCCATTTTTTAGTTGTTGCTGTCCTGCTGTGAAGCACAGATCGCTGTGTGTGACAGCGAGACAGCAACAACTAAATGTGCAGGCAGCAGGAGCCGGCTTCTGCGGAGGCTGGTAACCAATGTAAACATCGGGTAACCAAGAAGCCCTGTCCTTGGTTACCCGATATTTACCTTTGTTACCAGCCTCCGCCGCTCTCACTGTCAGTGCCGGCTCCTGCTCTGTGCACATGTAGCTGCAGGACACATCGGGTTAATTAACCCGATGTGTGCTGTAGCTAGGAGAGCAGGGAGCCAGCGCTAAGCATCGTGCGCTGCTCCCTGCTCTGTGCACATTTAGCTGCAGTACACACCGGGTAATTAACCCGATGTGTGCTGTAACTAGGAGAGTTACTTACCTACGCTGCTCCCTGCTCTCTGCACGTGTAGCTCCGTGCGCTGGTAACCAAGGTAAATATCGGGTTGGTTACCCGATATTTACCTTAGTTACCAAGCGCAGCATCTTCCACGCGGCGCTGGGGGATGGTCACTGGTTGCTGGTGAGCTCACCAGCAACTCGTGTAGCGACGCTCCAGCGATCCCTGCCAGGTCAGGTTGCTGGTTGGATCGCTGGAGCGTCGCAGTGTGACATCTCACCAGCAACCTCCTAGCAACTTACCAGCGATCCCTATCGTTGTTGGGATCGCTGGTAAGTTGCTTAGTGTGACTGGACCTTTAGATCCCCCGATATTATGACACAAGCACAGATAAAGCCCAACAGCTAGGGCCTGTTATTTTTAGGCTGGGAATACCCATGTTTAGTTTGCGCTCCCAGTCTAAACATATCAGCCAGCAGCCACCTGGAATTTTTGCATCCATTATATGGGACAGTCCCAGCACTTTACCCGGCTCTTCCCAATTGCCCTGGTGCGGTGGCAATCGAGGCAATGAGGGAGTTAATGGCAGCCCACAGCAGCCACTAAGACCTAGATTAGTGATGGCATACGTCTATGAGACACCCCCATTACTAATCGGTAAGTGAAAGTAAATAAACACAAACACTGAAATAATCCTTTATTTGAAATAAAAGACAAAAAAGCACCCTCTTTCACTACTTTTTTAACCCCCAAAAACACCCCTACAGATACTCCAATTTTTTCTTGAGCCTCAATACCTTGTGATTCCAGTGAGTCACAAATGAACAAATTCTACAATGAAGCACAAAATACCTCACCAGCAACGCAATAAAACACAGTGCCAAACCCAAAAGCCTCCAAAATACAACAGTACAGCACAAAATACCTCCTCAGCTGTGCCAAAATCTAATACCATAGTATATCACTAAATTCCGATTTAGTAGTGCTAAATAAGTAGCATAGTTAGCATAGCAAGTAGTTAACTATTTGCACTTGCTATGCTCTTAGCGAGTACTGTCCGCTACACGCATATTTGTTACGAGTAACGGGCGCAATGTAAGTCAATGGGAAATATTCGCTAAGTAGCTATTGATCCGAAAGCCGTACTTTTCGTGCAAGTATGTGGCTTTCATATCGAATATGCGAGTAGCCTACAGTACTCACTAACAGCATAGTGAGTACGAATAGTTACCTTCTGGCTCAACACTAACCATAGTGCAGCAAAAAAAAATCTGCTTGGTAGTGCCAAACAAAATATCACACTACAGCACTTAATACCTCTTTAACATTACAAAAAATCACAGTGCAGCACAAAATACGTACCATAAGGAGCACAAATACCATACCACCCTAACAAATGAATACAATAGTCCAATAATAAATAGTTCTCCAGCAGTATGGCTTTCAGGAGAGTAGTCATAAATGGAAAAGCACTTGGTCATGAAAGAGTTAAATGACACTTGCCCCAGGCACATCTTACAACCTCTAAAGTCTTTTATGCTTATAATCCTGTAAGGGTGTAGAATTAAACCAACAGGTATAATCATGAAAACTTCAATATATAACCATAGAGACCCCAAATAATGTACTAGAATGGGTTTTTGATCTCACAAATTTGCTGGACTGTCTACAGAATCTATATCAGGAAGTTGTTAATTTTATTTATTTAGTTGTTACAAAAAGTTAACTCATAAGCAATTGATTTGACCAACAAAATATACTGCTTGCTGTATCAACACTAACAAACTAGGGGGTTTATCTTAGCCTTGATCTTACTATCTATATGTCCTTAAATTTTCTAACGCATGATTTCAAGATTTGTTAACTACAAAACCTAATATTTTCAATTGTATTGAGATCCGGACTATTTGCAGGCCATGACATTGACATTAGGTGTCTTCTTTCAAGGAATGTTTTCATAGTTTTTGCTCTATGGCACGATGCATTATCATTTCGATAAATGATTTCATCATCCCCAAACATCCTTTCAATTGATAAAATAAGAAAAGTGTCCAAAATTTCAATGTAAACTTGGGCATTTTTTTGAAGATGTAATGACATCCATCTCCCCAGTGCCTTTACCTGACATGCAGCCCCATATCATCAATGACTATGGAAATTTACATGTTCTCTTCAGGCAGTCATCTTTATATTGTTTAGCTTTTCTGTATGTAAATCCCATTTCCTTTAGGTAGTTTCTTACAGTTCGGTCACAGACATTGACTCCAGTTTCCTCCCATTCATTCATCATTTGTTTTGTTGTGCATTTCCTGTTTTGGAGACATATTGCTTTAAGTTTCCTGTCTTGACGCTTTGATGTCTTCCTTGGTCTACCAGTATGTTTGCTTTTAACAATCTTCCCATGTTATTTGTATTTGGTCCAGATTTTAGACACAGCTGACTGTGAACAACCAACATTATTTGCAATATTGCGTGATGATTTACCCTCTTTTAAGAGTTTGATAACCATCTCCTTTGTTTCAATTGACATATCTCGTGTTGGAGCCATGATTCATGTCAGTCCACTTGGTGCAACAGCTCTCCAAGGTGTGATCACTCCTTTTTAGATGCAGACTAACGAGCAGATCTTATTTGATGCAGATGTTAGTTTTGGGAATTAAAATTTACAGGGTGATTCCATAATTTTTTTCCTCATAATTGAGTGATTCCAGAATTTTTCTCCCTGTTTGGTCTTGAAAATTAACCGTTACTGGCTAGCACATTATGTTTTCATGATTTTTTTTAGTGTTTCTAAAAGCCAGAAAGTTGCCATTTGAAATGACTTTAGTTTGGTGCCATGTCTGTGATCTGCTTTTTTTAAACATAAGTAAACAACTAAATGAACATCCTCAGAGCCAGGTGAGTCCATAATTTTTGCCAGGGGTTATATAAGGCCATGTGCGCACGTGTGTTTTTTTCCTGCGTTTTGGCTGCGTTTTAAACTGCATTGTTTCATTGACAAAATGCATGCGTTGTGCTTCCCCAGCAAAGTCTGTGAGAAGTCAGAAAATTCCATGCACACATTGCTTTTTTAGGAAGCATTTTGTTTGTCAAATATTTATAATATAATATCTTGGTGGTAGGTGCACAAGACCATTTTCCAAACTGATCCCACCCTGATCAAACTGACCAAACAGCAGTGCACAACCACCTTACAGGCTATTGCTCTGTTTGTTAGAAATTGCATAACAAATTGTGGGGTCCATTTTTTCCTATTACACTTTGGTAAAATAATAGTGGGGAAAAAGTAATTTTTTCATTTCCACACGCCAATCTTATAAAATTTTATGAAGTACCTGTGGGTTCAAAATGTTTACTTTACTCCTGGACTAAATAATTCAGGGGTTTAGTTTGAGGTCACTTGTGGGGGATTTCTGTTGTTTGTTCACCTCAGGGGGCTACAGATGCAACATGGTGTTCACAATCTATTCCAACCAAAAAATTGCACTCTAAAAGTCAAATGGTGCTTGTTCAGAGCTCTACTGTGGGACAAAAACAGCAGTATTCAACCACTTGTGTGGTATCACTGCACTCGGGAGCAATTGTGTAATCATTTAGTGTGGTCCATTTTCTCTTATTCCCTCTTGTGAGAATGAAAAATTTGAGGCTAAAGTAACATTTTAGTGGGAAAAATGCAATGTTTCATTTTCACAAACTTATATAATTCTGTGAAGCAAAATGCTCACAACACCTCTAGATGAATTCTGTGACAGACTTCATTTACCAAATAGGTGTTTTGTTTTTTGTGCACCTCATATGTGACATGGTTTCCAAATTGCATTCCAATGATCAAATACAGTAGCACTCTTTCTTTTCTGATCCTTGGCATGTGCACAAACCTTAGGTTTTTACCACTTATGGGATATCATTGTGTTCAGGAGAAATTGTGTGGTGCCCCTGAGGCTTCAGGCGCCACAGGGGTAAGGGGTAATATACTAATAACTATCCCGGGTTAGGAGGGGGTTAACTGCCGGTGCCTTCACAAAACCACACACAAAACAATAAGGTGCTTTCCCACAGGGGGTGGACTAGGGCAGACAGGGAGGTTAGCCATCATGAAGCTTGGGACTTCCTCAGTCGCAAGGACAACCACTGGGGGCGAGCACAACTTGGGGTAAGAAGTAGACGCAACCATCTTACTAGGGCAGACTTTTTCCGGGCACAGCTTGGGATAACATCTCTGACAGACAACATGAGTTGAGTGTTTCTCTTTCTTCGTGGGGCCCGTTACTTGGAGCTGGAGGCTCGGCCCAGGTTCCAGATTGCAAACAGGGGAAAACTTCACTAGAAAGACTTCCATGGGCACCGTCGGTGACTGCTGACTACCCGGGATCGGCTGGAGCCCATCGTGGCAGAGACGGGTACCCTAGGGCAGCGCCTGAACTACCAGTGAGTAAAAGACCTGGAACCGCAGCCCCTGCCTCTGCCTCTCATTTGCCGGTGCCCAGCGCTGTGGCGCCAGCTGGAACTACCACCACCCCGTCCATCCTCCATCATCCTCCCCGGGGTAACCCCGCTCTTCCTGTGGGGAGCGACACCATCCCGGCTGCAACCTTCACCATCAGCCCCAGAGAGCAGCAGCGGTGGCCCATCTCTGGCCAAGGATCACAGGTGGCGTCATGATCTAAAAAGACTTTCCTCACCATCACTACCACCCCCATCCTCCATTCTTCCTCCCATCCACCGCCTTCCCTCCCTCCTGTACGCCTCGGTGTTACGAAACTGGGCAAGACCAGGCCGTGATGATACAGAGGATCTGTACCCCCGGCCCGGCAATGAGCCGGGTAAAAAACCCTCAACTCCAGGGTGCTACATTTGGCGTCACGAACAGGATATTTGTGCCCCCAACAACCGGGTACTGTACGCCTATTGTACTTTCTATTTATGGACTGTGTGTGGCGTATTTGCGAAATCAGTAGACAATATTGTTCACAAAGAGCGGGAAAATAGGGGGCGTGTCTTCATGGGCGGAGCCCAGACAAGTGCGTGAAAGAAAGCCCGCTGCCAGGAAAATTACCAGGAAACCCCGTGTCTCCAGTCAAGAGAGGGAACTGTTTTCCAGGATAGACTGTACAGCTTATTTGAACTGCAACTCAGGATTTTGGAACTGAGTAAAGGCATGGCTATTGTGATCAAGGTAATGCAGACCGAACCAGGGACCCAGCAACCGGTGACCATGGAACTGGCTTCCAGTGCTGCTGCCCTTCCCTTGCGACGATGTGGAAAAGACCCATTGTTTCAAGTTCCTGATCGGTATATGGCCGACGGGAGTCCATCTGTCGCCATTGTGGTGAAGCGGGACATTATGCAAGGGCCTGTCCCATGAGTGTCCAGAACCAGGGGACCGGGACCGGTTCCCTGGTACAGCCATCTCCAGAAGCAGCAGCAAAGAAAAAGTGATAGTAAATGTCTCCCCGTTTAAAAGTTAAAGTTAATGCTGATTTACTATGCTGCAGTTTGAAAAATTGATATGACCTGTTGACCTGTTTGAAAAAGTTGAAATGTTTGAAATGCTTTATTTGCTGTGTCTCCCAAAAAGGGAAGAAATGTTGTTTGGTTAATTGCATACCAAAATGCGGTGATCCCTGTAAATTGTTGCAGCCCCGGAGTGCTGCCATTTGCCATCAGGGAATGTGGTGCCCCTGAGGCTTCAGGCGCCACAAGGTATTACACCTCCTTTAAGGGGTAATATCCATCCCGGGTTAAGAGGGGGTTAACTCCCAGTGCCTTCACAAAACCACACACATAAAACAATAAAATAAGATGCTTTCCCACAGGGGGGTGGACTAAGGCAGACAGGGAGGTTAGCCATCATGAAGTACTGGACTTCCCCAGTCGCTAGGACAACCACTGGGGGTGGACACCACTTGGTGTAAGTAGTAGGCGCAACCATCTCACTAGAGCAGACTTTACCAGGTGCAGCTTGGGATAACATCTCGCACAGACAACAGGAGTTGAATGTTTCTCTTTCTTCGTGGGGCCCGTGGCTTGGAGCTGCAGGCTCGGCCTGAGTTCTGGATAGCAAACGGGGGACACTTCACTAGAAAGACTTCCACGGGTATCGGCAGTGACCGCCGACTATCCGGGATCGGCTTATCCCAGATGTACACCTTATGTTGGCAAGATCTGGACCCCCAGCGTAACCCTAACTCCTGAGAGGCCCTGTTATTATACCCCTCACCCCCATCCTGGGAGAAGGCCGGGACTGGAGTGATAAATCCCCACACAAATAAACAGACAGGGAGGAACTAAAACTCACACTCACAGCTGTCAATTAAGGAGGTAAATACAATATGAGCACAGTGGGGAAATAAAGAAAAGGAAGGAAATACATAATGACAAGGGTATCTTCACAACACACCACGATAGCATACAACAGTGCTCCAGCAGCTGAATCACCATGCACCAAGACCAGTATCGCTTTCGCTACATTCATCATGGAGGGCCAGCTTTAATTTTTTCAATGGGAAGGAGGTCATGTGAAACATCAAACAGAGAATTGCACAAGAAAAACAATGGTGTGATCAATTTTAACGTAGCTTTATTCATTATCGAGTTATTGACACGTTTGTGACATGGAACAATGACAGTAACCCACTAAAGGATATGCTCAAAGTGCTGCCCATTTTGTTGAATTGTCAACGCGATTCTCTTCTCCCACTCTTAACACACCCAGAGGAGAGCAATACGGCAGATCCGGGATCCAGGATGTGGGGCACCTGAAACAACGGAAACAGGAGGTCTGTGGTAGCATTTCTTCTGCGGTATTGCTCTCGGTGTGTCAAAAGTGAGAGAAGAGAATCGCGTTGACAATTCAACACAATGGGCAGCACTTTGAGCACATCCTTTGGTGGGTTACTGTCGTTGTTCCATGTCACAAATGTGTCAATAACTCGATAATGAATAAAGCTACGTTAAAAATGAGCACACCATTGTTTTTCTTGTGCAATTCTCTATGTGTTTGATGTCTCACATGACCCCCTTCTCATTAGCAAAAATTAAAGTTGAATTCAAAATGGTGGCTTTGCAGATGGTCGCCATGGGCATCATCCGGCCTCAAATGTTTGGCCCTTCCCATGTACTAATAATATTCCACAAAGAATGAGGTGATATCAGCAACCACTTCCATTTTATCAGGGTGCATCTGTGGCGCCTATGACCTGGTCAGGCACAACTGAGTACTGCACCCATGCTGGGACAGTGCTTCCGGGTAATTCCAAAAGGCCAGAATGAGGTGTGCACGCACAGACACATAGCAACCAGGTCTCCCACACCTTTAGAGGGGACCCTTGGGTAGCCTCTGAAGAGGTTAACTTTCAATTCTTAGCAAGGGGTGTAGTGGAGGGGCTGGAAGCTAGGTTGCAGTGGCAGTCAGAATAGGAGGAGGAGCAAGCCTGTCTGGAGCAGTGTACAGAAGTTGCTGAAGAAAGCAGCCACGCTAGTCAGACCCTGCAGGTGTGGTAGCTGTTAGCGGCAGAGTACAGTGACCAGAAAGTCAGCCTGAAAGACACCTGAAGAGAGGTGTTACGTCACCACCGGAGTCCGCTCCATCGACTTCTGCTCCGATTGCCAGGCGACGCCGTGTTCCTGCTGTGGATGGTGCTGGTGATGGGAGAGGAGTCGATGCCCCGCGGCGCCGGTGGGCGCAGGCTCTGTTCATGCACTGGTCTGGGTTTCCTGGGGATCTGCAGTGCCACTGGCTGACTGTAGGTGGCGAGTGTCTCCCAGCTGAGGTACCATCATTCAGTTACAGCCTATGGGAAGACACCACACCCTTTTTAATTCCCTTCCGGTCTGCTGACCTCTGCCAGAGATAGTTCTGAGAATTCTGGCTCCTGTTTCGTCCTGTGATTTCGTGTGCTGTTTACTGCTTGTTTCCTGACTACCCTCCAGCCTGCTGTTTTTGTACCTCACTGCCCGATCCGGTTTTGACCTCTGCTTGTTTCTGATTATGTCTTTGCCTGCCGATTCTGTCCCTGTTCCGCAATTCCTGGTTTGACCCTGCTTGACGACTACTCTCTCAGACTGCAGCCTTCCACAGGTAGTGATCTCAAGGGCCCTGTGTAATTCCAAATCCCTGTATAGGGGTTAAAGGGTTTCAGGGTTTTGGGGGTCCTGCTTGGCGAGTGGCTTCCCTCTAGCCTGTCCATTACAGCCCGTCTGAGTCTGTGGATCCAGGCAGGCGTTACAAGAGGCAGTCGAGTACGGGGATTGCTGGTGATTGGACACGCAGAGGGAACAGGTCCCTAGAGCCAGACATCGATTTACTGATCTGCTAAACCTGCCGGTGAGGGGACTAGAGGTTCCTCACCAAAGATACAGAGCTCGAGCCTCAGCAGCAACAGGGGGACCCATAAGGAGATAGGGCCAGAAGCCATCTCACCTGGTCCACGCTGCCGGCAAATGGTCCAGAAAGGGAAGGAGAGGCAGTAGCGATTTTCCCTGGAGGAATCCCACGATACTGCAAGTCAGGGGTTATCCGAAACAAAAGAAGTGCAAGGAAGGCGAGTTAATAGCTACCCTCAGAACGGCCTGCAGGATTTCCTGGTTCCACCTGGTATAATCTCAGCATCGCCCAGGTATCTCACGAACCAACTAAAAGTGAGTAAACAAGATAAAAGACTTTCTGGACTGAGAGTGAGTTATTCTGCAACCTGTGGTTCCACACACATATACCCGAGCCCCTGGGGCCAGCCTCACTTTCGGGAGGCCATAACACCAGACTGCAGACACCATCAGCCCCAGACGCTCGTTAAACTGCAGTGACGGTCCCCCATCACCCTGACCGCAAAACCGAGAGTGGCGTCACGACTCCTATACAAGTGAACCTGACATACCTGTTGCCAGAAGGGTCCCTACAGAGAAGTCCCCACAGTGCTGCGGCGCTGTGGTGGGCGACTCATATCCATACTTATGGCCCAGCATGTACTTTTCCTCTGATTGTTCCACTCCTGGTCTTGGCTTACAAATACTGAGATAATAAACTCACCAAATACTCAACCTGTGTAAGTGGCCTTAGATTAGGTTTACCATAGATTTGGGGTGATATCTGCATGGAAAAGATCTGAAAAAAAATCAAATGTGGTTCCTTGTGTTCCAACCCTGAAGTTATAGTCATAGATAAATATTTGTCACTATAGGGGCTTTACACGCTGCAATATCGCTAAGGAGATATCGTCGGGGTCACGGTGGTTGTGACGCACATCCGGCCTCTTTAGCGAGATCGCAGCGTGTGACTCCTCTGAGCGACCGTAAACGATCGCAAAAGAGGGAAAAATCGGTAGTCATGGAGAGATCGTTTTAAAACAAAATATCGTTTTCTGGCCAGTAGTGTGGTTCATCGCTTCTGCGGCACCATACATCGCTATGTGTGACACCGCAGGAGCGACAACCATCACCTTACCTCCGTCCACCGGAAAAGGAGGAAGGAAGGAGGTGGGCGGCATGTTCCGGCCGCTCATCTCCTCCCCTCCTTTTCTATTGGGCAGCGGTTCAGTGACGCTGCTGTGACGTCGCTGTGATGCTGAACGAACCGCCCCCTTAGAAAGGAGGCGGTTCGCCGGTCACAGCGACGTCGCAGAGCAGGTATGTGCGTGTGACGCTGCCGTAGCGATAATGTTCGCTACGGCAGCAATCACCACATATCGGCCGTACGACGGGGGCGTGGGCTATCGCGCTCAACATCGCCAGCAAATGCTAGCAATGTCGCAGCATGTAAAGCCCGCTTATAACTTGAGGGCCAGACCACATATGTATATGATATGTACTGTACTAAAATGGCGGCAGTGGAGGCTGACTAAATTAGACATATGTTGTAGAATCTTGATTTGCTGGTATAAATGTATTTATTGTATTAACATTTAAGCCTGAAACAAACAGAACATATGAGCAACAAAGAAGACTATAACATCAATCTAGTATATATGAAGGGCAATATAATAGCAAGCCGGGATCCCCATTATAGAATCCAACTTTATTACGCAGGTGCAGTTTAGTAGATCAATACTGTATTGTATAGTATTGATCCTCTGACGTGCGCCTTATTACAGTTGGATTCTTTACTGGTGATCTTGCTCAGTTTATTGCATTACTCTTCATATATGTTATAATTAAATACCGTGTGCTGTGGAATATAATATGGCTGCTTACTATGAGGAAACAAAAGTCAGGAAAAAAAACAGTAAGTCATTTGAGTGTTTGGATGCCAATTTTAAACTATTTAGGATAAAGCCAATTTTTTCTCCAGGGTTAGTATTTTTTAGACGATAACAATGTACCATATATATACAGAGTGTGTCCACCCATATCCCATCCACCGCCATTGACTTGAGAACGGTGTCAGCTATAGGCATATAAGTGGTGTCTAGGTATAGTAAAGTAGCCATGCGATACGTAATGAAACCACCTATAGCACCACCTGGTGGAAAGCAACGAAGTTAGCATTTTTATTTAAAAAACTGAACGGGATAGAGAAAAAAAGTGAAATACAAAGTTGTAGGGCATCATCAATTCAATATGAAAAGACACCTTGCATACAGGAATGCTATGATATGAAACCCATGAACCCCCCCCCCCCAAAAAAAAACATTGAATGCTGGTCACGCATATGGCGCTCATTTAACTTCGATGCTCAAAGTGGCCACCGTCAGCTGCAATGCACATCTGGACTCTGGACGGCATACTGTATCTTCCTGCATGTTGTGCAATATGGTAGGTGACACGTTTGCACAAGCATCTGTGATACATCATCGTAGGTCCTGCAATATTGATGGAGGGGTCGCATACACCTGCTGTTTGATGTGACCTCACAACAAGAAGTCCAATGGGGTCGGGTCAGGTGAGCGTGGAAGCCACTCCACACAGCCACCATACCCAATGACTTGTAGGAAGGTCTCCATTGAATATTGCTTCGCGTCCGCAGCCTTGTGAGTTTTACACGTTTTAATCATAGCATTTCTGTATGCAAGGTGTTGATTCGTTTTGAATTGATGATGCCCTACATCTTTGTAATTCACTTTTTTTTCTGTATCTCGTTCCGTTTTCGAGATAAAAATTCTAACTCCGTTTTTTTCCACCAGGTGGCGCTATAGGTGGTTTCATTCCATAGCTACTTTACTATACCTAGACACCACTTCTATGCCTATAGCTGTCGCCGTTCTCAAGTTAATGGCAGTGGACAGGATATAGGTGGACACACTGTATATTTTTTCCATTTTGGGCAATGAAAACTAAAAAAAAAAAAATATTTTTGTTTCCCTATATTCTGAGTTAACTTTAGAAGGTTTATCATGAAGAGAGTTATGTGTTGGCTTGGCTTGATTTTGGGGGGGGGAGGAAGGAGTTAACATTCATTGGTACCATTTTGGGGTACATTTGTTTTTGAATTGCTTCTTTTCGGGACAGGGGATGATCAAAAGCAGCCTTCGTAGGATTGTTTTTTATCACATTCGTCACGACGCTTAAATAATAATGCCAGTTACACAAAGCATCAATGCACTAAGACTATGTACGCATGGTGCAGAAATTTTCTGTCAAATCTGCGTTTTTGTTGCGTTTTTTTGCAATGCATTTTTTTTAATGAAGTCAGCAGGTGGAAGGGCTAAAAACCGCACCAACAATTGACATACTGCAAATTATTTTCTGCACCTGAACTGCAAGGAATAAAAAAAGCAACATGCGCACAGCACTTCAGACTTCTCATTGACTTTGCTGGCATTAAGGCTATGTGCGTACACGGTAGATTTGTTTCTACAGTGAAAAATGCACCCTCTAGCAGAAAAACGCACCTCTGGCCGAAAAACGTATCAAAAAACACACGCGTTTTCACCACATTTTGATGCGTTTTTGGCCTTGCGTTTTTTTAACATTATCAATGGCAAAACACAGGGTAAAAATGCAGAGACCTGCAGAAAAGAAGGTACATTGCTGCTTCTCTTTGCTGCAGAAAAACTGTGTGGCGCCCCTGACCTGGTCAGGCACCACTGAGTACTGCACCCATGCTGGGGACAGTACAATACAGGTAATCCAGAAGGCTGACCGAGGTGTGACTACACAGGCGCATAGTAATCAGGTCTCACACATTTACCTATGAGAGGACCCCTGGGGATCCCAGGAGGGGGAAAAGCCTTCACCTCCACTGGAATAGTGGAGGGGGCCAAAAGCCTCCATCTCCTCTCAAGGGGTGTGGTAAGAGAGCCTGGTTGCTAGGTGGCGTAGGCAAGAACAGGAGAGGAGGAGCAGTGAGCCGGTTCAGTGCAGAGTCCAGGGAGCTCCGAGGAGAGCTGACCCCTACCCCTGGGGCTGTTGCAGTCTGACAGCGCCCGCGCAGTGGCTACCGACGGGGGAGAACGGTCACCTAGGAGTGCTACCCGAAACCCATCTCCAGCTAAAGAGAGAGCACAGAGTGGGAAGTAAGGAGACTGCTAGGGAGTACCAGGCCCAAACGGGCGGCAGATCCCGGAGCGGGGATAGATCCACCTTTCCTTGCTAAACCTGCCGGTGTGGGGCCCTCAAAGCCCACACCACAACACCTAAAAGCCGCAGCCACGTAGCCACAGTTAGGGCCCATAGTTCACAGGAGGCAAGCAGCTGGAGTGATCTGGCCCAGGCAACAAGCAAACGGCAAACGAAGGGGAGAGAGGCTTCAGCAACTTCCCTGGGTGACCCCCATAGGGACTAAAAGTCGGGGTTACCCCAAACCACCAAGGGCTAAGGAAGGCGAGTTGGTAGTCACCATCCGAAGTCAGCCTGAAGGATACCTGGTTCCCGCCTGGTTCATCCCAGCTACGCCCGGGTTACTCACCCTGCCACCTGAAGTGAGTAAAACCCCTGAAAGACATCCTGCGTGTGTGGAGTTATTCTGCGCCTTGTGGTACTACGCACCTACACAGGGCCCTGGGGCTTGCCTCACTCTCAGGAGGCTATTCCAACTAACTGCACTTACCATCAGCCCCAGGCGTCCCTCAACCTGCAGTGGCGGTCCCCACTGACCGCAATACTGAGAGTGGCGTCACGACAAATAGAAGATTCCCTACCTGTGACGAGATCCAGCCGAGTGGAGTCCCTGAAGGTAATGCACCGACACTACACCTGTGGGGCTTCACATCTGGCGTCACGAACAGGATAAGGACTAGACCTGTCCAGACAGGTGACCATGTGCCTGGGCGGTCCGCTTGAAAAATTGGAAGCGCCGCCATATTGCCACCATGAAAAGCGCGCTGAAAAACAACAGCAGCCCGCGCTGGGAGAAGTTACCGCCCACGAAGAGGTGTGGCTACCCAGAGATCCCCTGCAGAGTTCTGACCTCGCTTGTGAAGAGAGCGGAAGCGTCCAGAGACGGCGGAACGGAAAAGAAGCCAGCAGCTTGTTGCTAGAGAAAATGGCGTCTGAATGCAGAGACCCAGAGCCAGGCTCCGCTGCCTGGTGGTGTCGGGAGCTCGCCGAGTTCTGCGATCAACTGGAGGCCAGGGTCGGAAGGCTGATCAGAGAGGGACGGACGGAGTTTCTGTGGATGACCGCGGCGGTTCAGGCCTATGAGGGGAGAGCCGCGCGCTGAGTGCCAGACCGGGCGGTGACGACTCAGACCCCGATGCTGCCACCGATGGGTGAGTCCAGTGATGCCCCTGCCAGCGCGAGTGCCCCGACCCCTGCTGCCACGTCCGCGGTCCCTGAAGAGGCGTCCGGCGCGGCGACGCTGAAGCCGGCCGCAGCCACGCCAGGTGCAGCCCGCCAAGCTCAGGCCGCCGCAGCGATGCCCTGCTCGGCCCACCAAGACCCGGTCCCTGCAGCGACGCCCAGTCCGGCCCGCAGAGAACCGGCTGCCACCGCGACCCTCATTCGCGCCGCAGGTGTGACGCTGACCCAGGCCGCCGCCATGCTAGGCCCGGCCCGCCGAGACCCTACCGCAGCCGCAACGCTCGTCCGCGCCGCAAGTGAGGTGCTGAACCAGGCCGCAGCCCCGTCAGGTGCGGCCCGCCAAGCTCCGATCGCTGCAGCGACGCCCAGCCCAGCCTGCAAAGACCCCATCGCAGCTGCGACGCCGATCCAAGCCGCGACAGCGACGCCGATCCAGGCCGCCGCAGCGATGCCCTGCCCGGCCCGCCAAGATAAGATTGCATCACCATTTTCCCCGGCCTGCAAGGCCAGAGCAGACACCGCTCCCCAGTCCAAGGAGGTCCCTGCTAGGAAGTCCCTGGTAGGTGAGGACCCCGCATACTGGCAGCTGAAGGCTGACATGGAGGCCAAGTTCCCACAGGAGATGGTGGATCAGTACATGCTCCCTCCGCACACCCCCAAGAGGATTCCGGCAACCCCTGCAGCAACTACGCCAAAGAGTCCCCCGCCTGGGCCTGCTGAAGAAAGTCCATCCCCAGCACTGCCACCAAAGGAGTGCTCAGAAGAACTAAGGGGGAGGGGAGGCCAGGAAGCTGAGGAGCTGACTCAGGAGCCACCAGCAGTGGATCCATACCCCGAGCCAGAGATGCTGCCGTATTCCCGCTGGGACGAGGAAGACCTGACGCCGTCTGCGGAAGAAGATTTGCCTAAAAGCCTCACCTGGGAGCTTGTAAGCTGTACCTCGCAGAATCCAGCCCGCAAGACACGGCGCCGTAGCAGAACCCAGTTTTCCCCTGCACCGCCATCCCCAGAGCAGAGAGAAGTCACGGCCCGAGACTTAGAAGAAAAACGGTTCCTGAGAAGAGCCAAAGCACAGGTCAGAGGACCCCTTTGTAGAGGAATTGTGGAAGACTTTAACTTGAAGAGCGGATACGGCTTTATAGTGGCATCAGGTATGAAAGAGGGCATTTTTGTCAATAGACGAGACGTCAGAGCCCACTTGCCCAGAGGACATCCTGGAAGAAACCTAAGGATGGGAGACACAGTGCAGTTTACCATGCATCAAGGCGAAAGAGGCTGGTATGCCCTAGATGTAACGCCATGTCCTAAAGGAACAGACACAGAAGAAAGGAAAGATAGAAAAGGAACAGAGAAAGAACCTACTGATGAGACTACCACAGACGAAGAAAGAGGTCAAGGAAGCAACAGGTGCCGCAGCCCTACAGGCCCAAGCCCTGGTGAGGAAGAGTCTGCATAAAGTTCATATAAAGTAAAGCAAGTTACCAGTTTTGAAGTTTTTGCAACGTTTTAAAGTTTAAGTATGTGCCCACATAAACTAATGTGAGAAATGAACCTTAAGGCTATGAACTGGCTATAGCCACAAACTCTCGCAGTGTAAATAGTTACACCAGAGGGCACCACCACCACCGGAGTCAGCCTGTTTAGGGGCTTGGCTCGTCTGCAACCAGGGAGCACGTCCGTATATAGGGCCTTGGCTTACCTGCAACCAGAGAGCATGCCTGTTTATGGGGCCTGGCTCTCCACCACAAAGAGGGTACCTGGTCAGCACCAACTGTGGAGGCCGCCTCTACATCCTGCCAGAAGAGGCTGAAGGCGTGGCTCCACCAGGCCAGGTATACCCTGAAGACCACCAGACCATGGAAGCCGCCTCTACATCCTGCCAGAAGTGGCTGAAGGCGCGGCCAACGTGAAAGGGTTTTGGGTGGGTTAACGGACTTGTGGGTGGAGGGTGGTGATGTATGGTACCTGGTGCTTTTAAAAATGTTTTACATGTTTTAATGTTTTATGCATTTTAAAATGTTGTCTTGCAGCCCGAGGACGTGCTGGTGATAACTAAGGGGGAATGTGGCGCCCCTGACCTGGTCAGGCACCACTGAGTACTGCACCCATGCTGGGGACAGTACAATACAGGTAATCCAGAAGGCTGACCGAGGTGTGACTACACAGGCGCATAGTAATCAGGTCTCACACATGTACCTATGAGAGGACCCCTGGGGATCCCAGGAGGGGGAAAAGCCTTCACCTCCACTGGAATAGTGGAGGGGGCCAAAAGCCTCCATCTCCTCTCAAGGGGTGTGGTAAGAGAGCCTGGTTGCTAGGTGGCGTAGGCAAGAACAGGAGAGGAGGAGCAGTGAGCCGGTTCAGTGCAGAGTCCAGGGAGCTCCGAGGAGAGCTGACCCCTACCCCTGGGGCTGTTGCAGTCTGACAGCGCCCGCGCAGTGGCTACCGACGGGGGAGAACGGTCACCTAGGAGTGCTACCCGAAACCCATCTCCAGCTAAAGAGAGAGCACAGAGTGGGAAGTAAGGAGACTGCTAGGGAGTACCAGGCCCAAATGGGCGGCAGATCCCGGAGCGGGGATAGATCCACCTTTCCTTGCTAAACCTGCCGGTGTGGGGCCCTCAAAGCCCACACCACAACACCTAAAAGCCGCAGCCACGTAGCCACAGTTAGGGCCCATAGTTCACAGGAGGCAAGCAGCTGGAGTGATCTGGCCCAGGCAACAAGCAAACGGCAAACGAAGGGGAGAGAGGCTTCAGCAACTTCCCTGGGTGACCCCCATAGGGACTAAAAGTCGGGGTTACCCCAAACCACCAAGGGCTAAGGAAGGCGAGTTGGTAGTCACCATCCGAAGTCAGCCTGAAGGATACCTGGTTCCCGCCTGGTTCATCCCAGCTACGCCCGGGTTACTCACCCTGCCACCTGAAGTGAGTAAAACCCCTGAAAGACATCCTGCGTGTGTGGAGTTATTCTGCGCCTTGTGGTACTACGCACCTACACAGGGCCCTGGGGCTTGCCTCACTCTCAGGAGGCTATTCCAACTAACTGCACTTACCATCAGCCCCAGGCGTCCCTCAACCTGCAGTGGCGGTCCCCACTGACCGCAATACTGAGAGTGGCGTCACGACAAATAGAAGATTCCCTACCTGTGACGAGATCCAGCCGAGTGGAGTCCCTGAAGGTAATGCACCGACACTACACCTGTGGGGCTTCACAACTGCAGCAAAACCTGTATGGAAAAAAGAAGCAACGTGAGCACAGCATTTTGGATTTCTCATAGACTTTGGTGGGGAAGGACAGCATAACCTTTATAAACACAAAGTGCATCAATTCTGCACCAAAAACGCAGCAAAAAAGCAGAGTGGGCACAGGGCCAAAGATACACATGCAGATTTGTGACAAAATCCGCACCAAATCTGTATAAAAAAGCAAAAATGCAATGTGTGTACACAGCCTAAAGGCTGCTTTACACGCAGCGACATCGCTAGCGATGTCACTCGTGAAAGCACCCGCCCCCGCAAATCGCTGCCCGTGGCGTACAAAATCGCTAGTACCCGTCACACATACTTACCTTCCTAGTGATGTCGCTGTGGCTGGTGTACAGCCTCTTTTCCAAGGGGGCGGTTCGTGCGGCTTCACAGCGACGTCACACGGCAGGCGTCCAATAGAAGCGGAGGAGCAGAGAGCAGTCGCATGAAAGTCACGCCCACCTCATTGCCGGAGGACGCAGGTACGGTGATGTTCAGCGTTCCCGGGGTGTCACACGTAGCGATGTATGCTGCCTCAGGAACGACGAACAACCTGCGTCCAAAACCAGCAACGATATTTGGGAAATGGACAACGTGTCAACAATCAACGATTTGGTGAGTATGTTGCATCGCTAGCGGCCGCTCGTACGTGTCAACGTCGCTAACGAGGCCGGATGTGCGTCACAAATTCCGTGACCCCAACGACATCTCGTTAGCGATGTCGTTGTGTGTAAAGCCCCCTTTGGCCTGCAAAATGCTTCAGAAGCAAGGGCGGTAATATTATTGGGGCTCAAGGGCTGAGGAGGCCAACTTCCACCTCTAACATAGCAACCAGCTTCTGTTATAGACAGACTTAATTGACTTCAAAGAGACCCATATTCTGTACTTTTCTTCCACTGGGTCCCTTCTCTGTCTGTGTCTACCACTGGTTAGAGTATACCTGTGCTTCTTTATACAGATGGCCACTTTAAAGAAACGCATACATTGTTTATTTGTTTTTACAGTGGTACTGTAGGTGGATGGTTGCTCAGCATCTATCCTCACTATGGTCTCTGTTCCAGCAATAGTGATTGCTGCAGTAAGGGTTCTTTTCCACTTGCATACCGCTTCCGATGCAGGAGCATTGGAAGCGATACGCTAATGACCCTGTGCTGCATGCGTCAGCCGAGGGTCATACGACTGTGATGCGATCTTGCGATTGTATCACAGGAGCGGAGAAGAGGGAGGGAGCACTTTCTCCCCATCTACTCCGCTGTCTGTCTCTGCGTGCACCGCACTGCAGTCACATAACATGCGAGTACAGTGCGATTTTACACACACGTGAGCGGAGACTCGGTGTAAATCGCAGCATGCTGTGATTCTGCCGAGAGCCTGATTCGTGTGGAGAAAAATCGGGACAGATGAAACTGTCGCATTGATTAACACTGGTGCAAGTGCAATTTTTCTCGGATCGCACTCGAACAAGAAAATCGCCAGTCCCGCTCTGATGACGTTGCCGATCTCGCGATGCTGCACCGAGAGAATGGGATGCTGGCGTCTTCTTCCGCTCAGACACATTCTTCCTTGATGACGCTGTTGGCGGTGAGTACGCTTCTCTTCTCCTCCTTTTTCTCCGTAGGTTCTTGTCCATCACCGCTTCAGCTACGGACCCAGCAGTCTCTTCAGGCGGCAATTCAGGTGTAGTCACCGATTCATTCACCGCTTGTAATGCCGGCGGAGTGGTAACTTTTAGGCAGTATCACAGCCACTCTTCGCCGCCCTGTTCGCCAGCTCTCCTCAGCAGCTGTTGCAGGAGCTCTGCCATGTTTCTTCAATCTTCATCAGCCGGACTGACAACTGACTGATCTGTCAGTTTTAAATATTCTTTTTTCCTGCACAAATTTTTGAACTACCAATCACGCCCAGGGAAAAAAGGCGCGCAACAGCTGGTATAAACCGGTACTCCCAACTGTCCGCGTTACCTCACAGCTCCCAGTAAAATTCAAATATGTTAACTCCTTTTTAACCTAACCTGTTCCTAACCTAAACTTATGATGCCTGTGCGACCATAGCAACCCCCCGCTAGACGCTATAGGGTTTTTTCATTATTAACAAGCCAGCCTATTGGTGATAATAATTAATATTGGCGCTAGCCCTATAACATCCTGATACTGACCCGTGCCAGTGTCAAGACGTACTTTGTGGGCAGAAGTTGGCGCACTATGCCACTGAAGTCAGCGGCTGTAGCATCTCCCATGTGTTGTATAGGCTACGGCCCCAATGTCTCCCATATGATATATAGACTGCAGCCTCAGTTTATACCATGTGATGAAAAGACTTCCACACCAGCGTCTGCTGTGTGATGTAAAGGCTGCCACACCAGCGTCTCCTATGTGATGTATAGGTTGCAGCCCCATAATCTTCCACATGACGTATAGACTGCAGCCCCAGTGCCTCCTATGTGATGTACAGGCTGCAGCCCCATCATCTCCCGTGTGATGTATAGGTTGGAGCCACAGCACCTCCCATGCGATGTATAGGCTGCAGCCTCAGTGTCTTCTATGTGATGGTATATGCCCCAGTGTATCCTATGTGATGTATGTCTTCCAGCCTCAGTCACCTTTGAGATGTATATGCTCCACCCCAGTGTCTCCTATGTGATGTATGTGCACCAGTCCATCAGTGTATCATATATGATGTGTATGCACCAGTCCCTAAGCGTCTCCGATGTGATATATATGCACCAGTCTCTCAGTGTATCTTATGTGATGTATATACAGCAATCTTTGTGTTTTCTATGTGATGTATATGCTCCAGCATCTCCTATGTGATGTATACAGCAGTCTCGGTGTTCCTTATGTGATATATACAGTTGTTTCTGTGTCTCCTATGTGATGAATACTGCAGTATCGGTGTCTCCTATGTAATTAATACTGTTGTCTCAGTATCTCCTTAGTGATGTGTGTACAACAGTCTCAGCATTTACTGTGTGATATATAGATAGCAGCCCCAGTGTACCCTGTGTGATGTGTATACTGCAGGCATTGCTTGAGTTCTATAAATGTAACTAGAGCAGTGATGAATTTCCCACTTTGTGGAGACATGCAGTGTAATATATGTGTTTGAAACAATTTACTACTGCAAGTTCTTTTCAAAACTTAGTGCAAAGAGTTGACTGCACTCTTAACCATACCGCAAACCTGGAAACATAGTTGTGAATACATCACATGTTTCACCAAAGAGAACAGTTCCATCCATCACATTAGGGGTAGGTTAATTAAATGATTGACCAAAAATAGCAGGATAAATTTCAAGTTGATAATTTTGTACGGCCCTCGAATGAGGTTATAAATATGCAAATAGCCTTTGTCAGAAAAACGTTTCATCATCCCTGTCCTGGACCATCCACCAGCCACATTAGCTCACAGACTATATTGGACTTTGTTCATACTATTCACTCAGTCGGGGTTTACACCAGTGGTCCCTTTGCCTACCTCGTAGTTCTGCCCCAGACGGGCAATGTTCTTTCTATACCTGTCCTACAGTGGTCACCAGTGTGACAAGTCCTCGCTCCCCACATGCCTTTCTGTGTACTGCACTAATGCCCTGAGTTTGTGTACCCACCCTGATCTGCAGCTTCAAAAGTCCACTTCACCAGGTGAGCTTCAGAAAAACACAGTAATATTTTTTAGTTGAGGTGTGTTATGCCTGTCATTCTAATGCTGGTGTGACGCCCTGGACTAGCCATGTAGTCACAGATAGACCCCCGCACTGCACCTGTCCCCCAAAAAGGTGTCATCAGTCAACCATTAAAACCTAGTCACCTCCCTCAGTGCTTGGTGGACACATCAGGGGGTGGAGCCAGGTGGTTGTCCACGCCCACCGAGGAATTCAGAGGGCCTGAGGCAGGAAACAAGTCACACAGGTGCCGGGGTTGGAGCCCGGGCACCTTTGGCTAGGAGGCAAACGGTGGCCTTAGCCTGCAGGAGCCGGGAAGACGGCTCGATGGAACCGTGGTGGACCGGGACAGGGTAGTGGCCCGCCGGTACTGATCCGGGGAACCGACTCGTAAACCGGAGCACACAGGGGTGGTACTCAGACCCTGCAATGAGGTCCAGAATCCACTGGACTGAGTTAATTAACTGATTGCGGTCTGGACTATAGGTCCTTTCCCACCCAAGTCCCGACTGAAGACAACAGCCCAACGAGGGGGATAGAAAGCCACCGCACAGGCAGAGAGATCCCACGGGCCAGCGTCTGCAGGCAAAAGGGCTCTCCCGACATCCACAAAGCCGGGGAGCGGACTCCCGTCGCTGAAGCGCAGGCAGCCCAAGTACACAATATGGTGCAAGAGAAAGGCCAAGACCATCGAACCGGGTGGGGGACCAGACGCAGCCGGCTGCGGGCACCGACCACCATCAACTTGGTTTACCAGAGACTTGTGTGTGTCAATAACAGTGAGTGCAACAGTGCTATCCGGCCGCACACTGCCCTGCACAGCCCAGCTATCCCCAACGGGTCCTGGGGCCATCATCCCTGCCCACGGAGGGGTTAACAACTTGCTGCATAACATCTCCCCCGGGTGCCCCGTAACTGCAGTGGCGGTGTCTACCTTCACCACATCCCATGGGTGGTGTCACAAACTCAAGTGCGGCTCCGGCCGTGCACCTACCTAACCCCCACCAAAAGCGCCAGCATCCCCTTTCAGAGTGAAGTGACCCCGGGTCCGAAGGCGCTTGAGCCACCCACCAACGAGCCCGGATCCGAGCGGCTCGGCTGCAGCCGAGCGCGGGGCGGTACACATCGACTCTTCTGGCGTTACGAACAGGATACTTACCTATTCACTTACATAGTGAAGTGCGCCTTGAAGTGAAATCAGCGGTGATCCGTTGCGAAATTTTTGGAATCTGCTATCTTGCCGCCATCTTTTGGTGCGAAGATTCACGCCAGAGACTTCTTCCCCCAGAAAGGGAGCAAAAAGCTGAAGCCCCACCCCCTGGGAACGTGCCATGCAGCAAAGCGAGAGTTCGAAAAGCAAAACTGATCGGCCGAAGAAGGGAGTGCTGCAAAAAGACCAAGGGGGGGCAGGTTAACATTCAGCGACATGTGACCAAGCTGATAAAGGGCAGGGATTCCTGGACCCTGCCACACTTCTGGTTCCTGGACCCCGCGAGAGTGACATGGCTGACCCGTCCCGCAAGCCCGCAGCATCGGAGTCCGCGCCCGGAACAGCGGCGTGGGTGGAAGCCCGGACCACCCAGATGTGTCGCCGGATACAAGCCCAGGCGCGGTTCTTAATGGAACGATGTATGGCCGAGATGGAGGAGCTGGCTGCGGCCGTGCGGGCACGCGAATTGGAGGCGACCTTAGTGGAGCAGGTGAGCGACACACGCCCCTATGTCCTGGAGGGACCGGCCGATGCGGCTGAGGGACCCGGTCTGCCACTGCCCTCTATATCGCCTCCCTCGCTGCCCGTACCGATTGCCGCTGACCCCCTGCTCGGTCCGCTGCCCCCAACACCGGCAGCGGAGCCCGTCCTATCCGCCCGTGAGGACCCGTGTTAGGGCCAGGTGGACGGGTAGACCCAGGAGGTGGATCCACTGGGCTGAACACCTCACCGAAGGCAAGGTGTCCAGTAGCCGGAGCACTACAGGTAGCAGGACAGTCCGTTCAAAGGGGTGGAGTGTAGAAGTCCCTGGGACCACGGAGTCACTGAAGGTAGTCCGGGTGACGGAGCTCAGGTTCAGAGGCTGAGATGTTGTCAGGCAGAGTCCGGAACCGACGGAGCGAGAAGACGGGTCACCACAGGGATCAGAGATGGTATGTACTGACGGGATGGCGGACAGTCACTGTTCGGGGTTCGGGAATCGTCAGGACCGGATGGCGAGGCAGGAGCGGCTCTAGGAGAGAGATAGGTAAGTATACCAGAAGACACAAGGAGACCTGACTCCTAGCTTAGCAAAACACGAAGAACAGGCCCCGCCCACTTGGAAAGGATCCCCCTATATACCCAGTACCTGATCCTTCAATATCCTGTTGGAGGACACTGGCCCTTTAAGAAAGGGTCAATGACCGCGCGCGCTCTAATGCGCATGCGCGAGGCCCGGGTGCCAGAAGCCAGGGCAGGGAGCGGTGAACAGGAGGCAGGAGAGCCGGGCTGGAGCAAAGCTGCCGACGGGCGCCGGGAGCGGGGACCGGGCCGCCTGGGGACCGCAGGTGATGGGGCCTGGAGGCTGTGGAGCGGGGGACGCCTGACAGAGGAGCCGGGGAGCGTGGCAGGGGAGCCGGGGAGCGAGGCAGGGGAGCCGGAGAGCGTGACAGGGGACCCGGGGAGCGTGACAACCCGCCTGTGGAAGCAGCCCGGGGACAGCCAGTCACCCGACCAACGCCCATCCCGCTCCCGTGGAAGGTCGACCGCAGGCAGGTGTCCGGCCCCGGAGCGAGCCCATTGGTCCCGGAAGCAGCCGCGCCCCAACTAATCCAGGCCCCAGCAGTCCGCCCGGCCAAGATGGAAGCACCCGGTGACCGGAAGGAGGTCTGGCGGGCAAAGCTGGCCGCTCCCACAAACC
Organism: Anomaloglossus baeobatrachus; assembly: GCF_048569485.1. NCBI lineage: Eukaryota > Metazoa > Chordata > Amphibia > Anura > Aromobatidae > Anomaloglossus > Anomaloglossus baeobatrachus. Next base: position 300,642,246 of record NC_134357.1, on the reverse strand, counting down.
AGGCCTCGACTAAGGCGTCGCAGGGTTGCCACTGCAAGGCAGCACAGCAGGACACGTCACAGCGGAGTCCCCCAATGCAGAAGGTGCTGGTCGTAGCCTGAACCGGGGAGCTCCGGCTGGACCCGACCCCCGCGCAAAGGGAGCAGGCAGACGCTCCGTATTGGGAGCGGCAGCAGCGCCAGCTGAGCCGGGAGATCGCGGCCCGTGAGAAGCAGAAGGCGGAGGTGCTGGCCCGGACGATCCAGGAGAAGGACCATCTCCGCAACGTCACCTATCGGGTACGGGGCCCGACGTATGAAGGCCAGGTCCGGCAGTTTGACCCACGGCGTGGATGGGGGTTCATCTTTGAGCCGGGCCTGGAGGCGGAGATCTTCGTGTCCCGAAGGGATGTCTACCCGCATCTGCCTATTGGCCATCCCGACCGGGATCTGGAGCCCGGAGAGCTGGTGATCTACACCCGGAATTGCGGGGAGAGGGGATGGCTCGCCCTTGACGTGAAGAGGAGGGTGAGCCGCAGTGCCCAGAGGCAGACCCAGTCCCCTCCCCCGCCATACAATCCGGAGTACGACGAAGGATGTTAAGATGTCTTGTGTGTGTCAATAACAGTGAGTACAACAGTGCCATCCGGCCGCGCACCGCCCTGCACCGCCCAGCTATCCCCAACGGGTCCCGGGGCCACCATCCCTGTTCACGGAGGGGTTAACAACTTGCTGCATAACATCTCCCCCGGGTGTCCCGTAACTGCAGTGGTGGTGTCTACCTTCACCACATCCCGTGGGTGGTGTCACAAACTCAAGCGCGGCTCCGGCCGTGCACCTACCTAACCCCCACCAAAAGCGCCAGCATCCCCTTACAGAGCGAAGTGACCCCGGGTCCGGAGGCGCTCGAGCCACCCACCAACGAGCCCGGATCCAAGCGGCTCGGCTGCATCCGAGCGCGGGGCGGTACACTGGCAGATATCCTATTAAGGCGTAGTGGGTATGTGGAAATGTTTGACTTGGGCTTCTGCACTGGCTTTCAGAGAGGGTCAGAAGAAAGCGGCCCCCTTCTATCATGACCATATGTCTTAATAGGCAATATGGATAGAGGATGTTCTGCAGCCTATCAACTATTACAAAGTCTTGAAATCACTGGGATATATCCTCATATCTCTTCAGATATTGTGCCATTTGAGATATGTAAGTGAGACATCTTGCCTTCCATTACAGAATACAGGTCTCAGCCCTGATTGGCCCCCTGTATTGGGTTAATCAGTAAATAATAACTACAAAGTAATTAAAACCCAGTACCGCAGTGACACTGCATCATGGGCAGACAGCGGGCCTCCTCAGGGAATACATATTTTTAGGAATTCCATGGACTGAATGGAGCAGCCGTTGGCGTAGAAGTGTCTGAGCTCCAACTATCTGTATTCCACGGTCCACCAGGCAGGCACACAGGAATAAACTAAGGGGAAGGTGAAGCAGGACAGATGGTGACAGAGACGGAGCGAGGGATGAAAATAGTTTGGAGACGGTGTGTGACAGAGATTGAATGTGGGACTTCGAAAGCAGCAGGAACCTGTCTGTGATTCCCTGTCACTGAGACACATATGAAGAGAAATGGGCCTGGTGTAATGCAGCTTCCTCAGGATGTTATCAGCTCCCTGCTGAGGTTTGCCCACTGCTTCCACATGTGTGTGGGCACAAATAAGAGGTAGACTGGCATCTTAAGTACAAAGTGCGGTAACACAATTAGAATTCAGGAAGGCAATAAACCAATTAGCAACATATATACTGCAACTAGTCTAAAGACACGTACACAAATATATTAGTGCAGAGAAAACCATGCGTCTTGTCAGTAGAAAGAAAAGGGCTGTAACAGGGCCAAATACAGTGGAAGATCGGACATGACAGGGAGTTGTAAGAGCAAGGCACAGATAGGTTAAATACTGTAAAGAGATTGAGAAGGAAGGGGTTCACGGAAGGTTTTGCATGTTCACACAGCAAGAGAAGGGGTGCGTTTTAGGATTTGCGTTATGGCTACAAAGTTTATGAGCTGTTGTAGGATTGGTGGGAAGTTTGTAGAAAGGAGTGTAGAAAGGGATGAAGAATACCTTTAAAAGAAGAAGAAGAGAAGCCATTGGTGCACCTTGTTCCTTGGATGCAGGACTTGTGAACGACCCACCCATCTGCCCTTATGGATGTTTACTTTATTAAAAATTATATATATATATATATATATATATATATATATATATATATATATATATACAGTTAGGTCCAGAAATATTTGGACAGTGACACAAGTTTTGTTATTTTAGCTGTTTACAAAAACATGTTCAGAAATACAATTATATATATAATATGGGCTGAAAGTGCACACTCCCAGCTGCAATATGAGAGTTTTCACATCCAAATCGGAGAAAGGGTTTAGGAATCATAGCTCTGTAATGCATAGCCTCCTCTTTTTCAAGGGACCAAAAGTAATTGGACAAGGGACTCTAAGGGCTGCAATTAACTCTGAAGGCGTCTCCCTTGTTAACCTGTAATCAATGAAGTAGTTAAAAGGTCTTGGGTTGATTACAGGTGTGTGGTTTTGCACTTGGAAGATGTTGCTGTGACCAGACAACATGCGGTCTAAGGAACTCTCAATTGAGGTGAAGCAGAACATTCTGAGGCTGAAAAAAAAGAAAAAATCCATCAGAGAGATAGCAGACATGCTTGGAGTAGCAAAATCAACAGTCGGGTACATTCTGAGAAAAAAGGAATTGACTGGTGAGCTTGGGAACTCAAAAAGGCCTGGGTGTCCACGGATGATGACAACAGTGGTGGCTGATCGCCGCATACTTTCTTTGGTGAAGAAGAACCCGTTCATAACATCAACTGAAGTCCAGAACACTCTCAGTGAAGTAGGTGTATCTGTCTCTAAGTCAACAGTAAAGAGAAGACTCCATGAAAGTAAATACAAAGGGTTCACATCTAGATTCAAACCATTCATCAATTCCAAAAATAGACAGGCCAGAGTTAAATTTGCTGAAAAACACCTCATGAAGCCAGCTCAGTTCTGGAAAAGTATTCTATGGACAGATGAGACCAAGATCAACCTGTACCAGAATGATGGGAAGAAAAAAGTTTGGAGAAGAAAGGGAACGGCACATGATCCAAGGCACACCACATCCTCTGTAAAACATGGTGGAGGCAACGTGATGGCATGGGCATGCATGGCTTTCAATGGCACTGGGTCACTTGTGTTTATTGATGACATAACAGCAGACAAGAGTAGCCGGATGAATTCTGAAGTGTACCGGGATATACTTTCAACCCAGATTCAGCCAAATGCCGCAAAGTTGATCGGACGGCGCTTCATAGTACAGATGGACAATGACCCCAAGCATACAGCCAAAGCTACCCAGGAGTTCATGAGTGCAAAAAGTGGAACATTCTGCAATGGCCAAGTCAATCACTAGATCTTAACCCAATTGAGCATGCATTTCACTTGCTCAAATCCAGACTTAAGACGGAAAGACCCACAAACAAGCAAGACCTGAAGGCTGCGGCTGTAAAGGCCTGGCAAAGCATTAAGAAGGAGGAAACCCAGTGTTTGGTGATGTCCATGGGTTCCAGACTTAAGGCAGTGATTGCCTCCAAAGGATTCGCAACAAAATATTGAAAATAAAAAATTTTTTTTTGGGTTTGGTTTATTTGTCCAATTACTTTTGACCTCCTAAAATGTGGAGTGTTTGTAAAGAAATGTGTACAATTCCTACAATTTCTATCAGATATTTTTGTTCAAACCTTCAAATTAAACGTTACAATCTGCACTTGAATTCTGTTGTAGAGGTTTCATTTCAAATCCAATGTGGTGGCATGCAGAGCCCAACTCGCGAAAATTGTGTCACTGTCCAAATATTTCATGACCTAACTGTATATATATATATATATATATATATATATATATATATATATATAAATTGTTTAAAAGAACTGAGAGTCCTCAGTGGTTGATACCTTTTAATGGCTAACTGAAAAGATGGTAATAATAGCAAGCTTTCCGGACTACTCAGGTCTCTTCATCAGTCATGGTATAACACAAAATCTGAAGAGTCACATATTTTATACACAACAGGACTTAGAATAGTGCAGTAAAAAAAAAACAAAAAAAAAAAAAACAAGTTATATAAAACAGAACTATCTCTATGGCAGGGGGCAAACTGTTGTGGCATTCAGTGTGAAAGTTTTATTGTCCTCTGATAATGGTCTTGTCCAGGTCTGTGACGCGCTCGGATGGTCAGAGGAGCATATCTGTCAGGGCCAGGTGGACGGGCAGACCCAGGAGGTGGATCCACTGGGCCGAACTCCTAGATGGTGGTAAGGGGTCCGGTAGCTGGAGCACTATAGGCAGCAGAGCAGTTCGTGCACACGAGTATAACGGAGAAGTCCCTGGGACCACGGAGTCACTGATGGTAGTCCGGGTGACGCAGCTCAGGTTCGGAAGCCGAGAAGATGTCAGGCAGGGTCCGGAACCTTTGGAGCGAGATGACGGGTCACCGCTGGGATCCGAGATGGCACGGACTGTCAGGATGGCAGATGGACAGCGTTCGGGGTTCGGGATTCGGCAGGACCGGATGGCAAGGCAGGCACGGCTCTACAAGAGAGATAGGTGAGTATATCACAGAGACACCAGGAGACCTGACTCCTAGCTTAAGAAACACGAAGATCAGGCCCCGCCCCCTTGGACATTAAACCCCTTTATACCCTGTACCTGTTTGCATCATTTCCTGTTAATGGACGCTGGCCCTTTAAGAAAGGGTCAATGACCGCGCGCGCGCCCTAATGCGCATGCGCGCGGCCCGAGTGCCAGAAGCCAGAGCAGGAAGCTGCGAGGAGGAAGCAGCAGGGCCGGGCTGGAGCTGAGAAGCCGACGGGCGCCGGGAGCGGGGACCAGGACGCCGGGGACGCGCCGGCAATGGATGCTGGAGAGCGGGGAGCGGCGGTGACCGGACCGAGGACCCGGGAAGCGAGGCAGGGGAGCCGGGGAGCGTGACAGGTGAGCCGGAGGGCAGCGCAGGGGACCCGGGGAGCGTGACAGTACCCCCCCCCCACGCCCCCCTCCCTGCAACCGGGACAGGAAGGCACGGATCAGCGGAGTACCCACATTCTCCCGGGGCTCCCAGGACCTATCCTCAGGACCATACCCTGCCCAGTCCACCAGGAAGAACTGTCGACCCCGTACGGTCTTCATGGCCACGATATCCCTTACCGCATAGATGTCGTCATCGGCAATGGGAGGAGGAGACGAACTGGCAGCAGCGGAGAAGGGACCAAGGACAACCGGCTTGAGCAGGGAGACGTGGAATGAGTTGGGTATCCTCATCGTGGCCGGGAGCTGTAGCTTGTAGGAGACCTCATTGATCTTGTTGAGGACTTTAAACGGCCCGATGTAGCGAGGACCCAGCTTGTAGGATGGTATCTTCAATCGGACGTACTTGGAAGCAAGCCAGACTAGATCTCCAGGAGAGAAACACGGAGGTTCCAGACGTCTCTTGTCTGCGTGTCTCTTCATCCGCAGGGAAGCATGCCCAAGGAACGCCTTGACAGAGTCCCAAATGGTTGCAAAGTCACGGGCTACAGTATCAGCAGCAGGGACATCCGAAGAAGGGGATACAGGCAATGGGACGGAAGGCTGAAGTCCGTAAACGACATGGAAGGGAGAGCTGGAGGACGACTCACTGATGTGGTGGTTATGGGAGAACTCAGCCCAAGGAAGAAGCGTGGACCAGTCGTCGTGATGGGCGTTGACATAGTGACGTAAGAAGGAGGTCAAGATTTGATTGACCCTCTCCACTTGGCCGTTAGACTGAGGATGGTAGGCAGAAGAAAAGTCCAGAGTCACTCCCAGATGTTTGCAGAGAGCCCTCCAGAAGCGGGAGGTGAACTGAGTTCCTCTGTCGGATACGATGTGTGATGGAAAGCCATGCAAGCGGAAGATGTGATGTATATAGGCGTCCGCGAGTTCCTGAGCAGAGGGCAGTCCAGCCATAGGGACGAAATGGGCCATTTTAGAGAAGCGATCCACCATGACCCATATGACTGTGTGTCCAGAGGACAATGGCAAGTCCGTAATAAAGTCCATCGCTATGTGTTGCCACGGAACTGAGGGTATCGGCAGAGGCAGAAGACGGCCATATGGCAGGTGTTTGGGCGTCTTGTTCCTGGCACAAGAGGAGCAGGCAGAGACAAAAGCAGCGACGTCCGTGCGAAGGGATGGCCACCAGTAATGACGTACAATCGCACCCCATGTTCTCTTCTGACCAGCATGACCGGCTATTTTCGAGGCATGACCCCAGTGTAACACTTTTTGCCTGTCAGTCTCAGAGACATAGGTCTTCCCGGGCGGTATCTGGGCCAGGGTGACAGGGGCCACCGGAATGATTTTGCTAGGACAGATGATGGATTGGGTAGTCTCCTCCTCCTGCTCCATGGGCATGAAAGACCTGGACAAGGCATCAGCGCGTACATTCTTGTCCGCGGGTCGGAAATGGAGCTGGAAATCAAACCTGGCAAAGAATAAGGACCACCTGGCTTGCCATGGGTTCAGTCGCTGAGCGGACCGCAGGTATTCCAGGTTCTTGTGGTCCGTGTAAATAATCACGGGGTACACTGCTCCTTCCAGAAGGTAGCGCCATTCCTCCAGAGCCAGTTTGACTGCCAAAAGCTCTCGGTCACCGATGGTGTAGTTGCGTTCAGGCGCTGAGAAGCTCTTGGAGAAGAATCCGCAAGTCACCATCTTCCCGGAGGAGGACTTCTGCATGAGCACTGCTCCGGCTCCCGAGGAGGAGGCATCCACCTCCAAGGTGAACTGGCGGTTTAACTCCGGACGGTGGAGTACAGGAGAGGAGGCAAATGCCCGCTTCAGAGAGCCAAACGCGGCGTCGGCCGCAGGGGACCAGTCCTTTGGATTAGCCTCCTTCTTGGTCAAAGCGGAGAGAGGAGCAGTCAGAGCAGAGAAGTGAGGGATGAACTGGCGGTAGTAGTTGGCGAATCCCAGGAAGCGTTGGATTGCCTTCAGTCCAGAAGGAGGAGGCCAGTTGAGAATGGAGGAGACCTTCTTTGGATCCATCTGCAGTCCGGTATCAGAGATGATGTACCCCAGGAAGGGGAGAGAAGACTGCTCAAAGACACACTTCTCGTACTTGGCGTACAGACGATTCTCTCTCAGTCTCTGTAGAACCAGCTGTACGTTCTCTCTGTGGGTCTGGAGGTCCGGAGAGAAGACAAGGATGTCATCCAGATACACTACCACACAGACGTAGAGAAGGTCCCGGAAAACGTCGTTCACCAGTTCTTGAAAGACGGCTGGGGCGTTACACAGGCCGAAGGGCATCACGCAGTATTCATAGTGCCCATCGCGAGTATTGAACGCGGTCTTCCATTCGTCCCCAGAGCGGATGCGTACCAGATTGTAAGCACCCCGAAGATCCAGCTTGGTGAACACACGAGCTCCTCTAAGCCGGTCAAACAATTCGGGGATGAGCGGCAGAGGGTACTTGTTTTTTACGGTGATTTGATTCAATCCCCGGTAGTCTATGCATGGGCGTAAGTCGCCCTCTTTCTTCTTGACGAAGAAGAAGCCTGCTCCAGCAGGAGAGGAGGATCTCCGAATGAATCCCCTTGCCAGGCTCTCTGCGTATTGACCCACCGTCAGAGTCCCCTGACGTAACCGGAGTAGAGACGAAGCAGACGCGGCGGCGCGTCCGGGCTCATCAAAGGTGCCACGGAATGCCTGCAGGAACTCCTGGATGTTCGTGGTCACAGGATCCCCCTTCTCCCACAAGGGGTTCATCCACGCCAGTGCCTCACCCTCTAGATGGGACATGATGAAGGCGACCTTGGCTTGGTCGGAGGCAAACAAATGCGGCAGCTGCGTGAAATGGAGGGAGCATTGGTTTAAGAATCCCCTGCAGGTCTTGGGGTCTCCGGCGTACCGGGGTGGTGAGGCCAAACGAAGTCTGGAAGTATCTGAAGAAGTCGCCACGGGAGCTGGAGCCGTGGATTGACTAGTGGAAGCCCGGGATGTTGAAGACGTAACTGCCGCTTGTAGCGTGTTCAGGCGGGCGTCCACAGAAGACATGAATTGCAGCATGCGGGTCTGAGTCTCACGCTGGCGTTGGAGTTCCTCCTGTACGGCTGCTAGTGCTGCAGCGGGATCCATGGCCTGATCTTACTGTCAGGGCCAGGTGGACGGGCAGACCCAGGAGGTGGATCCACTGGGCCGAACTCCTAGATGGTGGTAAGGGGTCCGGTAGCTGGAGCACTATAGGCAGCAGAGCAGTTCGTGCACACGAGTATAACGGAGAAGTCCCTGGGACCACGGAGTCACTGATGGTAGTCCGGGTGACGCAGCTCAGGTTCGGAAGCCGAGAAGATGTCAGGCAGGGTCCGGAACCTTTGGAGCGAGATGACGGGTCACCGCTGGGATCCGAGATGGCACGGACTGTCAGGATGGCAGATGGACAGCGTTCGGGGTTCGGGATTCGGCAGGACCGGATGGCAAGGCAGGCACGGCTCTACAAGAGAGATAGGTGAGTATATCACAGAGACACCAGGAGACCTGACTCCTAGCTTAAGAAACACGAAGATCAGGCCCCGCCCCCTTGGACATTAAACCCCTTTATACCCTGTACCTGTTTGCATCATTTCCTGTTAATGGACGCTGGCCCTTTAAGAAAGGGTCAATGACCGCGCGCGCGCCCTAATGCGCATGCGCGCGGCCCGAGTGCCAGAAGCCAGAGCAGGAAGCTGCGAGGAGGAAGCAGCAGGGCCGGGCTGGAGCTGAGAAGCCGACGGGCGCCGGGAGCGGGGACCAGGACGCCGGGGACGCGCCGGCAATGGATGCTGGAGAGCGGGGAGCGGCGGTGACCGGACCGAGGACCCGGGAAGCGAGGCAGGGGAGCCGGGGAGCGTGACAGGTGAGCCGGAGGGCAGCGCAGGGGACCCGGGGAGCGTGACAATATCTTTTAACTGATGTAAAAAGACATGAATCCATGAGACACATTCATTCCTGCTCTGAATGTGTCAAAGGTCATCATAAGTTTGTACTCCCAGACTCTCATGTCTCTCTGGGACTTGAAGTTTCCTTTCAATACCAGCAATTTCATGTCCATGATGCTGTGGTCTGGGTTACAAAAATGTTTGGCCACAGGTAGATCCATCCTTTTTTCTCTAATTGTGTGGCGGTGACAATTCATCCTTGTCCTGAGCTGTTGTCCGGTCTCCCCTACATACAGATCCCCAGTTGGACATTTGGTCATTGGACATTTATCGGATATGTTCCAACAGTACAGATAGAGACAATCACCTTGAGGGCCTCAGAAAAACCTTTCTGAATCAAGGCTACCACCCAAGAACAATTGAAAACCAGATTACAAGAGCCACCAGAATATCCAGAAACCATCTCCTACATTATAAAACTAAAGAAGAAAACAACCGGGTCCCTCTTGTAGTCACCTACAATCCACATCTGGAGGTGTTTAGAGGAGCTGCACGGAAACTACAACCATTACTGCAAAAAGATGCCTGGTTAAAATCTATTTTTCCAGACCCCCCACTTCTGTGTTTTAGACAGCCCCCAAATCCAACTGTGGATCTGTATGTCTTTTTACATCAGTTAAAAGATGTGCTCCTCTGACCATCCGAGCGTGTCACAGCCCTGGACAAGACCCTTATCAGAGGACAATAAAACTTTCACACTGAACTGCAGCAAAATTTATGGCCACAACAGTTTGCCCCCTGCCATAGAGATAGTTCTGTTTTATATAACTTGTTTTTTGTTGTTTTTTTTTTTACTGCACTATTCTAAGTCCTGTTGTGTATATGTGACGCCCTGGGCAAGCAAGGGGTCACAGGTAATGACACCACCACACCCTGCACCCTGGCTAGGTACACCTAAGCTAAACCTAAAATCCTTGTTGCCTTCCTCCAGGGGCTGATGTCCACACCAGGGGGTGGGCCAGGCAGTTGGCTCCACCCACCAAGGAGTTCACAGTCCTGGAGGCGGGAAAACCAGGCAGAGAGTTGAAGAGGAGTTTAAGAGTAGAGTGGTAGAGGAGCAAGGGAGAGGAGCCAGTGAGAGGAGAAAAGTAGTAAAAGAGCAGCCTGAAGTTGGTCCGAGTGTGTGCCCCGGACTGAGGTTAGCAGACGGCGGTGACCGTCTGCAGGAGTGGCCTATCGGAGGTGCCGTAAGGACCGTGGACGGGTGGTGGCCCGGCGGTACCGGACCGGTACACAAGGAGAAGCCAGCACCATTGGCAGGGGCCTTTCGGATCCCGGCAAGGCTAGGAGTCGCCGTGAATTTGCCAAATCCGTCAGTGAAGGGGACCCCTGGGTCTCCAAACAACTAAGTCCCGATTGAAGGCAACAGTCCAACCGTATGAGAGAGACACCGCCACCGCCAAGGCACCAGTTTCTCAGGGCCAGCGCCTGCGGGCAAAGAGGGGCTCCTCCGGCCCATATACAAGTCGGGGAGCGGGTTACCGGTGGGAACCCATCGCAACCAACAGAAGTACTAGGTGCAGGGAAAGAGACAGTCACCGTTAACTACCGGGGAAAAGCAACAGCAGCCGTCCATGGGAACCATCTTTCCAGCCGTATGTTTTACCGAGAACTGTGTCAACGTCTCAGGCTGAGTGAGTACCACCGTGCCGTACGAAACCTATAGGTCGGGGTGCCTTACTCTCATACCACACCTCAGGTACAATATTGATCTGTATTTTGATACCATGTGCCACAAGCTATAACTGCATTTTGGGTCTTTACTGGTATTATATTAGGGTGTTGGCACATGATATCTTTAGCAGTCAGTAGCCTTTACACCCCTTTTTGATTGATCACATGGCTGCCTTTGTGCTGTTTTGCATGTATGACTCCGTTTCTTTGAGCGGTAATTACACTGCTGCAATCAATAGCCTTGGTGATTTGGATTAGGACTCCCATAGGCTGACTATATGTTCCACACAATTATATTTGCATAACGTGGTGGATATTTCATAGTGGGTCAGCATAATGGGGGTTGATGCCCTGTGACATCAGTCACACATACATTTGCTGTGTGAACAAGATTACTATTTCAGCACAGGGCTTATGCAGCAGCATGTTTGCATCCATGTTGATCATTCGCTTTTTGACCAGCTAGTTTTTGCTTTTTTTGGCTTTCTGACTGCCTTTAAACATGTAAAGCGTGCCAGGTTGGTATGTGGGTATCATTGGTGGCTATCATCACCTGTCTCTACAAATTTTAACCACAACAATCTTTTGTCTTTTGTAATTTGTATTTAATAAAATTTGTATCTATTTCAACTATAAAGTCTCTGTACAGATTTTTTCCTTCATTATTTTTCCCTATTATGTAGATAGGGGCAAAATTGATTGGTAAATTGGAACGCGCGGGGTTATAATTTCACCTCACAACATAGCCTGTGATGCTCTCGGTGTCCAGACGTGTGAGTGTGCAAAATTTTGTGGCTGTAGCTGCGACGGTGCAGATGCCAATCCCGAACACACACACACACACACACACACACACACACACACACACACATTCAGCTTTATATATTAGATCAGGGGTGGGCAATTAATTTTCCCATGGGGCCGCATGAGAAATTGGGATGGTTTTAGAGGGCCGGACTAATATAATTAACTCAGTTTTACCCAATACTGTATATAGTATATATACTATCCCTTCATAAAAAAGAAAGAAACCAAGGAGAAAAATTGTATGAAAAATACCCTGACTATAAATAAATAAATTGCAAGTGCTTAATAACAGGGTACTTAGTATATACATTTTTGCAAAAATTAAAAAAGCTCTCTCACCTCGTCACGGTGTACCCATCTGGGACAGTCCCTAACCAACTAAGGTTAAAAACAGTTTCTGTACCTGACTTGTGTCTATCAAAACTCCAATGTGGATGATAACAAGTGGTCGGCTGGGTCCCATATTAAATATACAGCAAAGTGGGAAGCAGTTAGTTGTTCAGCCTCAGTATAAGGAGGGCTGCGCCCCCAACTTGCAATAAAGCAAGATAACAGACAAAAAACACCAAAAAACTGAGCTGTAACAAATGTTCAATAAACATGCGACATGGTTTCCTTGGTTTCTTTCTAGTCTATAAGGCTGCAATTCACATGCTTGTAATGTTGCATGTTTATTGAACATTTGTTACAGCCCAGTTTGTTGGTGTTTTTTGTCTGCTATCTTGCTTTATTGCAAGTTGGGGGCGCAGCCCTCCTTAAGGTACCGTCACACTAAGCAACTTACCAGCGATCCCAACAACGATAGGGATCGCTGGTAAGTTGCTAGGAGGTTGCTGGTGAGCTGTCACACTGCGACGCTCCAGCGATCCCACCAGCAACCTGACCTGGCAGGGATCGCTGGAGCGTGGCTACACGAGTTGCTGGTGAGCTCACCAGCAACCAGTGACCAGCCCCCAGCGCCGCGTGGAAGATGCTGCGCTTGGTAACTAAGGTAAATATCGGTAACCAACCCGATATTTACCTTGGTTACCACCGCACGGAGCTACATGTGCAGAGAGCAGGGAGCAGCGCACACTGAGCGCTGACTCCTTGCTCTCCTAGCTACAGCACACATCGGGTTAATTACCCGATGTATGCTGCAGCTAAATGTGCACAGAGCAGGGAGCAGCGCACACTGCTTAGCGCTGGCTCCTTGCTCTCCTACTTACAGCACACATCGGGTTAATTACCTGATGTGTGCTGCAGCTACATGTGCACAGAGCAGGGAGCAGCGCACAATGCTTAGCGCTGGCTCCTTGCTCTCCTACTTACAGCACACATCAGGTTAATTAACCCGATGTGTCCTGCAGCTAGCTACATGTGCACAGAGCAGAAGCCGGCAGCACAGGCAGTGAGAGCGGCGGAGGCTGGTATCGAAGGTAAATATCGGGTAACCAAGGACAGGGCTTGGTTACCCGATGTTTACATTGGTTACCAGCCTCCGCAGAAGCCGGCTCCTGCTGCCTGCACATTAGTTGTTGCTGTCTCGCTGTCACACACAGCGATCTGTGCTTCACAGCGGGACAGCAACAACTAAAAAATGGCCCAGGACATTCAGCAACAACCAACGACCTCACAGCAGGGGCCAGGTTGTTGCTGGATGTCACACACAGCGACATCGCTAGCAACGTCACAAAAGTTGTTCGTTACCAGCGATGTTGCTAGCGATGTTGCTTAGTGTGACGGGGCCTTTATACTGAGGCTGAACAACCAATTGCTTCCCACTTTACTGTGTATTTAATCTGGGACCCAGCCGACCACTTGTTATCATCCACATTGGAGTTTTGATATGACACTAGTTAGGTACAGAAACTGTTTTTAACCTTAGTTGGTTAGGGACTCTCCCAGATGGGTACACCGTGACGAGGTGGGATGGCTTTTTACCTTTTTGCAAAAATGTATATACTAAGTACCCTGTTATTAAGCACTTGCAATTTATTTATTTATAGTCAGGGTATTTTTCATACAATTTTTCTCCTTGGTTTCTTTCTAGTCTATAAGGCTGCAATTCACATGCTTGTAATGTCGCATGTTTATTGAACATTTGTTACAGCCCAGTTTTTTGGTGTCCCTTCATAAACAAACAGTAAGTTACTGACTGTGTGACCCCTCGTGGCCCTGCACGCACACATATCCTTTTTTTCTCTGGCAGCACAGGTGTCACACGGATCGCACACTGATGTGATCTGTGTGACATCAGTGTGACAAATACCAGAGAAAACACGGGTCTTTTTAATAAAAAGATTTTCTATATTTACCTCTCTCCAGCACTGCTGTCTCTGGCTCTGCTGCCTCCCGCTCCTTATCGCCGGTAATTATACTCACTGAATATTCACTGCAGTGAGCAGCTGGAAGTAGGGACAGTGCTCGGGACCGCATCGCTGGGTGAGTATACAGGTGTGTGTGTGTGTGTGTGTGTGTGTGTGTGTCTGCTTTGTGTGTATATATGTGCTCGGTGTGAGTGTGTGTGTGTGTGTGTGTGTATATGTGGGTGTGGGTGTGTGTGTGTGTGTTGAGAACCTGGAAGCCGGAGCATCTTGGGGACTCGTCACAGTTCCCAATGAACTCTGACGAACCCGTGAAGCTGTAGCATGGGTGTCGCAGGGGGGTCATCAGAGTTCATTGGAAACTCCGATGACCTCCTGGCGGTCACTGTGCTTGCAGAATACTCACCTGTCCCTGCAGTGATGTCCTCAACGGTGCTGTGACCGGCGCTGTCACCGCGATGCTCCGGCTTCCAGGTCCTGAGTGCGGTGAATAATCGGTGAATGAGCGGGGGTCATGAGTGGGAGGCAGCAGAGCCGAAGAAAACAGGTAAATATGGAAAATCTTTTTATTTCACAGACTCGTGTTTTCTCCGGTACCTGTCACATGTATGCAAACAGGTACTGGAGAAACGCAATCAGACCCTGTAATGGCAGCACGCCGCTGCAGGGGGCGGGGAGGGAGCGTGTGGTACCCGATGTAACTCCAGGACCAATTGCAGTTTCGGGCTTTTCTCTGCACTGATTCTAGGTACAAGACCCGCTCTAGTTATGTTTGAGCTCCACATGGAGCCAATGTCGGGAGCACCACAATCAAGTGTCTGCTCTCAGCAGCAGGGGCGGACACTGACAGCTTGGGGCCCCTCTGCAAGAAATTGTATCTGGCCCCCCCTTCTATGGTGACAAAGCTGCATATAGTATAAATACACACATACATATATATATATATATATATATATACACACATACATACACAAACACACACACAAACACACACACAAAAACACACGTATATACTGTGTACGTACACATACAGCGCTGGCCAAAAGTATTGGCACCCCTGCAATTCTGTCAGATAATACTCAGTTTCTTCTTGAAAATGGTTGCAATCACAAATTCTTTGGTATTATTATCTTCATTTAATTTGTCTTCAATGAAAAAAAAAAATTGTCATAAAGCCAAATTGGATGTAATTCCACACCGAAGCCACTAAAAAGGGGGTGGACAAAAGTATTGGCACTGTTTGAAAAATCATGTGATGCTTCTCTAATTTGTGTAATTAAGAGCACCTGTAACTTACCTGTGGCACCTAACAGGTGTTGGCAATAACTAAATCACACTTGCAGCCAGTTGACATGGATTAAAGTTGACTCAACCTCTGTCCTGTGTCCTTGTGTGTACCACATTGAGCATGGAGGAAAGAAAGAAGACCAAAGAACTGTCTGAGCACTTGAGAATCCAAATTGTGAGGAAGCATGAGCAATCTCAAGGCTACAAGTCTATCTCCAAAGACCTGAAAGTTCCTGTGTCTATGGTGTGCAGTGTCATCAAGAAGTTTAAAGCCCATGGCACTGTGGCTAACCTCCCTAGACGTGGAAGGAAAAGAAAAATTGACGAAAGATTTCAATGCAAGATTGTGCGGATGGTGGATAAAGATCCTCGACTAACATCCAAACAAGTTCAAGCTGCCCTGCAGTCAGAGGGTACAACAGTGTCAACCCGTACTATCCGTCGGTGTCTGAATGAAAAGGGACTGTATGGTAGGATACCCATGAAAACTCCAGTTCTTACCCTGAGACATAAAAAAGCCAGGCTGGAGTTTGCCAAAACTTACCTGAGAAACCTAAAACGTTTTGGAAGAATGTTCTCTGGTCAGATGAGACAAAAGTAGAGCTTTTTGGGAAAAGCCATCAACAGAGTTTACAGGAAGAAAAAAAGAGGCATTCAAAGAAAAGAACACGGGCCCTACAGTCAAACATGGCGGAGGTTCCCTGATGTTTTGGGGTTGCTTTGCTGCCTCTGGCACTGGACTGCTTGACCGTGTGTTTGGCATTATAAAGTCTGAAGACTACCAACAAATTTTGCAGCATAATGTAGGGCCCAGTGTGAGAAAGCTGGGTCTTCCTCAGAGGTCATAAGTCTTCCAGCAGGACAATGACCCAAAACACACTTCAAAACGCACTAGACAGTGGTTTGATAGAAAGCACTGGAGACTACTAAAGTGGCCAGCAATGAGTCCAGACCTGAATCCCATAGAACATCTGTGGAGAGATCTCAAAATGGCAGTTTGGAGAAGGCAGCCTTCAAATCTCAGGGACCTGGAGCAGTTTGCCAAAGAAGAATGGTCTAAAATTCCAGCAGAGCATTGTAAGAAACTTATTGATGGTTACCGGAAGCGGTTGTTCACAGTTTTTTTGGCTAAAGCTTGTGCAACCAAGTATTAGGCTAAGGGTGCCAATACTTTTGTCTGGCCCATTTTTGGAGTTTTGTGTGAAATGATCAATGATTTCATTTTTGTTTCATTCTCTTTTGTGTTTTTTCATTGCAAGCAAAATAAATGAAGATAATAATACCAAAGAATTTGTGATTGCAATCATTTTCAAGAAGAAACTGAGTATTATCTGACAGAATTGCAGGGGTGCCAATACTTTTGACCAGCACTGTATATATATATATATATATATATATATATATATATGTATATATATATATACACACACACATATACATACGTATACAGGCACACACGCACTATATACATATATACACACAAACAATCCCCATATACTACATCATTAGACCCCTATATACTACACCTGTAATATACATCACTACATCCCCATATACATCACTAGACCCCTATATACTACACCTGTAAAACTACATTCCCATATACTACATCACTACACCCAAATATTAGTAACCAGTTACCCCCCTCCTCCAATTGTCCCCCCTGGTTACTAGTCACCACTCACCTCTCCCTCCTCAGGCACCTCCGTACGGGCCCCCCGCTCAGTTGCTTCTTCTCTTGTACAGGCTCTAGCTGCGCCGCTGCTGTTTTTGTGCGGGCCCCCGCCGCTGCTTCTCTCTGTATGGGCCCCGGCTGCTACAGCTTCTTCTCCTGCTGGGCGGGAACTTTTCAAATGACACACACACGCGCCGTACTGACGACATCAGGGCGCGCATGTGTCACAGAGAAAGGTGCCGGGCAGGGAACAGAGGACAGATTACTGCGTTCCTCTGCCTACACTGTGCGGCGCTGCAGGATCGCTCCCTGCCCGGCACAAAGCGTGTGATGAGGGCAATCTGACCACGGGCCTCCCTGAGCCTGGAGCTCCGGACAACAGGTCAGATTGCCCTCATCACTGATTGGCCAGCAAGGACGCCCTGAACCAGGCGGGCCAGTCACAGACGGTAGGCAAGCCGGATGTGGCCCACGGGCCGCCCCTTGCCCAGGTCTGTATTAGATGGTGGTGGTGGTAGTAGAATAGATAAAGGGCTCTTCAGAAAAAGTATTTCAACAGAGCCTTCATTATATGCTAATGAGGCAAGGGACTAGTCCGCTGGGCGTTCGTTCCCTTGGCTAGTTGGCCCCCCTAGCATGTTAGCATGCCCCTGTCTTGATTCAGTCATGAGTACGGGAATTGAAAAGCACCAAGTAAGTGCTGCTATGAACAGTTCTACTTTTTCATATGTGAGCCTGTATGGCACATTTTAAATAAAAATATTTTAGAGTAGGACTGCCCCAAAGAGATTTGCCGTGACGTGGCGGGGTAGCTCAAGAAATTGCAATTTTGTTGCCAAAAATCTCAAATTATAAAATAGTACAGTTTGGAATTTTTAGTGCAGTGCACATCTTATAATACATGCCATTTTGAGTTGAGCTGGCTTTTTTGTTTTACCATAAAACTGGTGTAAATACCTTCATGAATTGGGCCCTAAATGTTCAACTTTAGGGTAAGTTCACACAGTGCGTTTTTCACGGCGTTTTTGCGCGTTTTTCGGGTGCGTTTTTGCTCAGAAAACGCTCTGACATTGCTTCCCCAGCAAAGTCTGAGTTTTCATTTTTGTTGTCTGCACACAGCGTTTTTTTAGCTGCGTTTTTGTGCTGCACACAAAAACACAGCATGTCAATTATTTTTGCGTTTTTCACTGCGTTTTCCACCCATTGAGTTCAATGAGATATTCAAAAATGCAATGAAAAATGCAAGTTGCAAATATAGCTGCGTTTTAGTGCGTTTCTATGACTAAAAACGCAGCTATAAACGCAAGGGGTGGGCAGTAAAGTGACATGTACAGGAAGAGGATTCCTTCTGTAAGTAAACACAGAAGCGTGAATCTTCCCGGTACCGTCACCGCTGCGTCCACTTCCCGTCCTGTGCATGTCTGCTCCCGTGAGGCGCCATGGCCGAGCGGGAGGTGGAGGCAGCTGTGAAATCAAAAGTGAACAGCAGAAAAAAAAATGTCATGCTCACCTGTCTGCAGACTCCCGGTGCCATGCCCGCTCCCAGCTCCTCTCCCGGTACCACCGCTCCGGCTGTGTGCATTCTCCCCAGGCACGTTCGATGGCTGCAGGACCTGGCGATGGATCACCTGATGCGGTCACCTGACGCGTCAGCTGATCGTAAGTCTCGCAGTGACGCCGGCGCCCGGCCGGCTTCACCTATCAGCTGATGCCGTTAGGAGACTTCATCCCTGATTAAAGGCAGCTCCTGCAGCGATTGGACGGGATCAAACTCCGCTCCAGGAGCTGCCGGTAATCAGCACATAAGTATTTTTTTTTTTTGCACTGATGCATTAGCTGATTGTATAAACGGCTTTTATACAATCAGCTGCTGTGTCATGTGATTCACATCCTTGATCCTGACATCATCTGATCGCTTTTCTTTACAGCAAACCGATCAGATGATGTTGGATCCAGATTGGACGGCGCGGGACCCTTCACCCAGGATTACTGCGGAGGGGGGTTCTTTATTTCAAAAAAGATGGAGTCACTAATTGTGTTGTGTTTTATTTCTAATAAAAATATTTTTCTGTGTGTTTTTCTTTATCTTTATTAGAAATTCATGGTGGCCATGTCTAATATTGGCGTGACACCATGAATTTCGGGCTTAGGGCTACCTGATAATATACAGCTAGCCCTAACCCCATTATTACCCAGCAAGCCACCCGTCACCAGGGCAGCTGGAAGAGTTGGATACAGCGCCAGAAGATGGCACTTCTATGAAAGCGCCATTTTCTGGGGTGGCTGCGGACTGCAATTCGCAGCGGGGGTGCCCAGAAAGCATGAGCACCCTGCACTGCGGATTCCAATCCACAGCTGCCTAGTTGTACCTGGCTGGACTCAAAAATTGGGCGAAGCCCACGTCATTTTTTTTAAAAATTATTTCATGAAATTCATGAAATAATTAAAAAAAAAAGGGCTTCCCTATATTTTTGGTTGCCAGACGGGTACAAATAAGCAGCTGGGGGTTGGGGGCAGCCTGTACCTGCCTGCTGTACCTGGCTAGCATACAAAAATATGGCAAAGCCCATGTCATTTTTTGGGGGGGCAAAAAACTCCTGCATACAGTCCTGGATGGAGGATGCTGAGCCTTGTAGTTCTGCAGCTGCTGTCTGCTCTCCTGCATACACTATTGGATGGAGGATGCTGAGCCTTGTAGTTCTGCAGCTGCTGTCTGCTCTCCAGCATACACTGTTGGATGGAGTATGCTGAGCCTTGTAGTTCTGCTCGCCCTGCCTCTCCCTCCAGCATACAGTCCTGGATGGAGCATGCTGAGCCTTGTAGTTCTGCAGCTGTCTGCTCTCCTGCATACACTAGTGGAGAATGAAGAACATATTGAAGAAGCAAATGACATCAGACTTTTTTTTCTTCAACAATCTTTAATGGCATTGTTCACTGATAAAAAAAACGCATAAAACCGCAGTGAGCAAAAACGCAGCAAAACGCAGCAAAAAACGCACCAAATCGTGGTAAAAACACATTCGTGTTTTTTTGCCGCGGGTGCGTTTTTGTGCATTTTTTTCCGCAAAAACGCACAAAAACGCAGCGTAAAAAATGCAGTGTGTGAACCTAGCCTTAGAGTCACCATTTGAATGGTTTCTGTATTTTCTGATATCTTGATCTCTCTTCGGTCTTAACTTTCTGACAATTCTCTATTCTCAATCAACAGAGTAGCTGAAGTAGATTACAGGAAATTGGAACTGGTCGATGTCTGTCTGCTAACATTCTCCTGTCTGTCAAACTGCACACAAACATAACATACAAGCTGTCCTCCAGTTCAGAGAAGGCAAGTGAGAAAAATGTGGTTCCTAAGGTGCTAGCTGAATGCTGATGAAGAGGAACTGCATACTCGAAAATAGGCATGAGAATAAAGGGCAAATTCGGGATATTTTAAACCATCATTATATTATATGGATATATTAGATATATTAATTTCATTTCTAGCATGAATGTTTTTTTGCAGTGTGATGAATATAGCTTGTATCAACTTGGATTATATCAACATCAGTAATTAATTTTCTCCTAATACAGCTAAATGCTCTCTAGCTACTGGTGTATGAACTGTATGTTTCAGATGATCAAATCTTTTGAAATTCAAATTTGCCACATTCAACAAATTAAAAAATAAATAATTCACAGGTAACGTTTCCAATTGCCCTTAAAAGATGTGTATAACACTCTGTGGTGTCTAAGGACTTTATTCAACCCCCTTCAAGATCTTTAACATAAACACTGCTTTAGGCCCCTTCACATGCCTGTTTAAAAAATGCATGTTACATGGTCTGTTTTGTCCATTTGTGTGGCCATCCGTGTGCTATCTCTGTGACACATACAGGGCAAAAAAAAACCGCATGACACTGAAACAAATGGTTTGGGTATTTAAAAGGTTTACAAAGGTAGATAAAAAATAGATAGATAGATAGATAGATAGCTTATTCAGCTATTTAGCCAAATAACCAAATAAAAAAAAAATACTTGGGGCCCCCCTTATTTTTCATAACCAGCCAAGGTAAAGCATACAGCTGAGGGCTGGTATTACTAGGCTGGGGAGGTCCATGGTTATTTGGCTCTTCCCAGCCAAAAAATAGCAGCCCGCAGCCACCCCAAATTAGCGTATCCACTAGATGTGTCAATTCTGGCACTTTGCCTGGCTCTTCCCAATTGCCCTTGGGGTTTATGTCAGCTCTGAATTGTCAGCTGACATCAAGCCCAGGGATCAGTAATGGAGAGGTGTCTATCCGTCAGCCCCATTACTAACCCAGTAGATGTAAATAGAAAAAAAACACAAAAAAAAAATTATTTTAAGAAATTACTCCCAAAACTCTTTCCCTGGTTCACCAATTTATTTTTAAAAAACTGCAGGTTCGAAGTAGTCAATGAAATCCGACCTAGTCCACAATGGAAAACTGAAACATATAAAAAGAGAGAGGTAAAGAAATAAAAACAAGAGACTCCCTAATTCACCAATTCATTAGAAATTAAAGTTCCCACATCCATCATAATCCAGTGGTTCCCACGCTGTTACACGATTACCAGCATCAAAGTCTATGGAGATTCAGAACAAGGCTCTATAGGCTTTGAACAGCAGCCGGACCCGGACCCATGATCCAAACTGCTGACTCAGGAACGTCACTGCTCATCACTGTGATAAGCCATGATGTTAGGCTCATCTGGTGACAACAGTGGCCGATGCCATTAATTCTGCTCAGCGGGAATCGACTTTCATCAGTAAACTACACTGAAGTCCACTGGTCCCTTGTCCAGCAAGACAATGATGCTCATGTCTGGTGGTGTGGTCAGGTACCCTTGCAGGTCAGCTAACACACAGACCATGTGTTACGGGGGCTGTCTGATTATAAAAACCAAAGGGATATCAGACAGTCAGGGTCCACCGTGCAAAGTCTCTGCTGCAGACTATGGCAGAGGATAAGGGCTATCTTGTACTACGGAAGCAGTACTGACACTGATATGTCTCAGTGACACTAGAGCCAATCACAGCGTGTACTGTTAAAGTCACAGCGACTACCGTATTTAGCATTAACGTAAAAGGGATAGGTTAATGAGTGAGGAAGAGTATAAAAGTGTGCCGCTGTAAATAGTAGTAGCACAAGTGCAGAGTGCAATACCTCTGTTAACTCACAGAGGCATATAGTTAGGAAATAAAGCAATTCCTCCCTTACTCGGAGGGTGTGTGGAATGGTCTCTGTTAATGATCACAGAGACAAAAGCAGTGAGTGTGAAATGGCACCTACCTAGGTGCGTTCCTCTAGTGGTGCCAGGAGACGGACAGCAGCGTAAGCCGCACAAAGCTCCTACCTGCGTTCGCTCCACTAGTGTGCGAGGACACGAACTACTAGATATGGCATCTGCCTAGGTCCGCTCTACTAGTGGTGCAAAAGAGACGGACAGCAGCACAAGCCGCACAAAGCTCCTACTTATGTTCGCTCCCCTAGTGTGCGAGGATACAAACAACTGCCAGACGCAGTATAAGGAACGTTACCCTAGCGTCAACGTCCACCTACGAGTAGAATCACAAGGCCCAGCCGGTCCATGTGCCTCAGGCACCTGCCTATGTCCGCTCCACTAAGATGTAAGGATACAGACCGCAGCCAAAGCTGTAGGGTACAAGAACGCTACCCTGCCGGTAGCGCTCACCTAGCATAGACAGAGAAATGCCTAGAGGGACGTGCACAGAGCGTCTACTCTCATGCATGAACCAAGAGGACTGAGCGCCGGGCGGCGTGCGTCAGGGTCTTATATAGACTCTGTGCCTCATCCAAGATGGAGGACACCAGAGCCAATCCGCTGCCAGAACGACAGCAATGACGTGACGCTGGCCTATCACCGAGCAAAGCATCACAAGCACATGACCAGCGACCGATCGGCATAGAAGGTGTCAGAGACATGTGACCACGTGTCACAAGCACATGACCAGCGGCCAATCAGCTTAGAAGGTGTCAGAGACATGTGACCTCGTATCAGGGATGATGTCACCCGCACATGTGCAATGGCTCCAAGATAGGACTTAGTCTCCAGCGCTTGCACATGTGCAGTAGCAAGAAATCCGAACATAGTCTCCAGTGCTCGCACATGGTGCAGTAGCAAGAAATCCGAACATAGTCTCCAGTGCCACAGCAACCGTAACACCGTGCTGTTGTAAATGCTTTCAAATGCTCTGGCTGACACTTGGGTACCTATTACTACCCTTAAATGTGCCTAGAGTTGTGTGGCATTCATCATCCGGTTCTAAAAGGCATTGTTCACAATGAAGCGGTCATCAGTATGGGATGTGGCCAAAGAACGTCCACTGCTATGCCTTTCTGTGAATCTTAAAGTCTCTCTGTATGGTTGTTGTAACCTGTTGATGACACTCTGTGACACTCTAAGCTCCGTGGCCACTTCCATTTGAGAAAATCTTTCTTGAAGACTCACAATGTTAAAGTACCGTTGATCAATTGTTAGGTGTCGTTTAGTCTCATAAAGTCAACATGTGTACAGCATAATGAGGACTATTTAAATACCAATTCTAAGTGAACCCCGATATTTATTGGGAAATTTATGGTCAAACACCTGTTGTGAATGTTTCCATTAACATGTCACAGGTGGAGGACCGTGCTAACCTCCTGCTGTGACCGCTAACCTGAGTGACATCACTGCTGATGGCGGCTCAGTCTCTACTTGAATCTCACAGTGGGTGGTCATATTCCATAAACACGCACTGTGCCTTCAGTGATGTAGCAGAGCTGGAATCATTGTGGGATCTCGTGTGGATTGCGTTGGACCTGCAGGGGTGGTTTTGGGGTTAATAAAGTGGTGAAATAGGGTGTTTTTTGTCTTTCATTTCAAATAAAGGATTTTTTCGGTGTTTGTGTTTATATACTTTCACTTACAGATTAGTAAAGGGGGGTCTCATAGATGCCTGCCATTACTAATCTAGGGCTTAGTGGCAGCTGCAGGCTGTGAATAACTCCTAATTACTCCAATTGCCACCGCACCAGGGCAATCGGATGGGCGGCTCAGGTTGTTATTTTTAGTCTGGGTGGATCCCAATAACCATGGGTCTCCCCAACCTTCAGATGTCGAGCTTTATCATGGCTGGGTATCAAAATTGGGGGATACTGCACAGTGTTTTTTTTTTAAATTATTTATTTAAATAATAATAAAAAAAAAAAAAAGCTGCATGCGGTTCCTCTTATTATGATTCGCAGCCAAAATAAGCACACGGCTGGGGGCTGCAGCCTGTAACTGTATGCTTTATCTGTGCTGGGCATCATAATGTGGGGGGACCATATGCCAATTTTTTAATTTATTTTTACTGTACGATATATAGACCCGCAGACCGGGTTAGTGATTGGAAGCAGTCAAACATGCTGTCACACAGGCTGGGGTAGCATTTGAATGCAACCAATCACAGATGCCGATGGGCGGGGAAAGCAGTGTATATGCATGAGCCTAATGCGTAGCCCTGAAAGTAAATGGGCGGCCGCAGGAGCAGTTACTGCCATGCCAAAGACTCGGTAAGTATAGCACCGCTCGTTTTATTCATTTTTTTCTTTATTTTTCCGTATTTCCCTTTTGCCTGACCTGGACCATTATCCGGAATTCCCTGAGAACTGCCGGCCAAGGTCCTTCACCCAGATACTTTTGAAACCACGCAGATCCGGACTTTAACAGTCCGGGTCCAACCACCACTACACATGAGGAGTCTGACAGAGCGAAAGCTCCCGATAGGCTGTCAGTCAAGTACTGACAGGATAGTGTAATACACCGCAGTGTTAAGGCTCTTGAAATATGGAAATTACTCTATACCCCCCCATCCAAAATGGAAAAAAAATGATTTTTTTTATTAACCTGCAAAATAAGGTTAATGTCAATTAAACTAAATAGTAAGCAGTGTTTAAAGAAACATGCGTTTTTGTTTCTTTTAATTAAATTACATTAAACCTCCAAAAATTATATTGAAGAATGATCAAATAATTGTATGTATCTGAAAATAGATAAACTAAAAACTACATCTTGTCAAGTTAAAATGGCTTTAAGAATATGGCGACATAAATATATCTTATTTGGGCAGCATGTGGACAGCTGAAAATTTAAAAAATAAAAAAAGCCAGAATTGTTTTTGTTTTCTATTTCCACCTATCAAAAGTTAAAAAGAGTTTGGTAATTAGTAGTGATGAGTGAGTATGCTCTGCACTGCTGTTTACTGGATCGAGCATCGGGGTGCTCGGCACGCTTGATACTCAACCGAGTATCGGGGTGCTTGAGCGCTATGCTCGAGTCCCCGCCTGTTTTTCAGCCACTAAAGATGCGGGGATTGCCTGTCAGTCATGGTAATACCGTATCCATCAGGTTTTATATGAGACTCGGGGGTACGATGCTAGGCACAGTGCAGCTCAGGGAGATTTGATGCAGGAGGAAGAGCTTAAATTAGAGCAGACATATAGACAAGGTTTCACACTTGCATCCTTTAGTGCCTTTCATGTTGCACTAAAGGGTGTTTTTAAGCTGGCTAAATTTAATAAATAAATAATTTAAAAAAAAAACTGTGTGGGGTCCCCTCTAAGCTAAGGTAAAGCAGACACCTGAAACCAGACAAAAAGGGGAGAAGTGGACTCAATCTTTACAGTGTGTGTGTGTGTGTGTCACACTAAGCATTGAGAACATGAGAACAGAAAGAAAAGAAAACTTTCTGAGGACTTGAGGACCAACATTTTTGAAAAATATCAACAATCTCAAGGTTATAAGTCCATATCCAGAGATCTTGATGTTCCTTTGTTTATGGTGCGCAATGTAATCAAATAATTTACAACTGATGACACTGTTGCCAGTCTCCTTGACATGGACGGCAGAGAAAAATTTATGGAAGGTTGCAATGCAGTATAGTCTAGATGATGAACAAGCAGCCCCAATCAAGTTCCAAAGAAATTCAAGCTGTCCTACAGGCTCAGGATGTGTCAGCGCAAACTATCACTTGACATTTGAATGAAATGAATCGCTATGGCAGGAGACCCAGGAGGACCTCACTGTTGACACAGAGACATGAAAAAGCTAGCATGCAGTTTGCCAAAATGTACGTAAGCCAAAATACAGCTGAGACAGATGGGACCAAGATAGAGCCGTTTGGTAAAGCACATCATTCTACGGTTTACTGAAAATGGAATGAGGCCTATAAGGAAAAGAGCACAATACCTAAAGTCACACATGGTGGTGTCGCGGGCGGAGGAGGGGACGCTGCGCTCTCCCACTGCTCGGGTCCGGCTGCTGCTCGGTGGTGGCTTGAGCGGTGGGCCGGATCCCGGGGACTCGAGCGGCGTTCCTCGCCCGTGAGTGAAAAGGGGATTTGGTTGTGGGGATTGGATATTGTCCGTGACGCCACCCACGGTTGTGGTGATATTGGTGACATCACCGCTGCTCTGGACGGGGATCCCGGGAGCGATGACAGGGAGCAGCCTGGATGTTAGTTCTCCCCTCCGTGGGTAAGGGGTTGGTTGTCCCGGGGCCCGGTGATGGGGTAGGGATGGATGGCAGGCGGGTTACGGGGCCTGGCGAGGTGCAGGGTCGCGGGGGCAGCGCTGTGCCACACGGCACGGTGGTACTCACTCAGCCAATGATGAGGACACAGTTCTCGGTAAAACACACGGCTGGATGGACGGGTCCCACAGACGGCTGCGGTGTTGTTTCTCCCGGCAGGTTGATGATGACTGCCTTTCCCTGCACCTGTGTACTGTAAACGGTCCCAATAGGTTCCCACCGGTAACCTGCTCCCCAGCTTGGATGGGAGCTGAAGGAGCCCCTTTTGCCCGCAGGCTCTGGCCCTGGGAACTTTAGCCTTGGCGGTGACTGTGTTTCCCTCTCTCGGTTGGACTGTTGCCTTCTGTCGGGACTTGGCTGCTGGGAAACCCAGGAGGTTCCCTTTGCTAACGAATTTGGCAAATTCACGGCGACTCCTAGCCTTGCCGGGGTCCGTAAGCCCCTGCCAGATGGTGCTGACTTCTCTTTGCGTACCGGTCCGATACCGCCGGGCCACCGCCCGTCCACGGTCCTTACGGTAGACTCCAATAGGCAACTCCTGCAGACGGTCACCACCGTCTGCCAACCTTGCTGATCCGTCCGGGCCACACACCCGGACCAACTTCAGTCTGCTCTACTACTACTACTTTCCTTCCTTCTACTTCCCACTCTCAAACTGATCTCTTTCCTAAACTAAACTGCTTTTCCCGCCTCCAGGACTGTGAACTCCTCGGTGGGCGGGACCAACCGCCTGGCCCACCCCCTAGTGTGGACATCAGCCCCTGGAGGAAGGCAACAAGGGTTTTTTGTCTGACTTAGGTGTGCCTGACCGGGAGTGTGGGGTGTGTAGATGTTGTTCTCTGTGGCCCCTGGCTTGTCCAGGGCGCCACAGTGGAGGTTCAAAAATGTTTTGGGGTTGTCTTGCTGCCTCTGGCACTGGGTGCCTTGACTGTGTGCAAGGTATCATGAAATCTGAAGATAACCAAAGGATTTTGGGTTGCAATTTAGTGCCCAGTGTCAGAAAACTGGATTTGCATCCTAGGTCATGGGTCTTCCAGGAGTACAATGACCCCAAACATACTTCAAGAATCCCCCAAAAATGCATGAAAACAAAGCACTGAAGAGTTCTGATGTGGCCAGCAATGAGTCCGGATCTAAATCCCATTGAGCATCTGTGGATATTAAAATTGCTTTTGGGAGAAGACACCCTGCAAATATGAGCGACCTGGATCAGTTTGTAAAAGAAGAGTGGTCCAAAGTTTCAGTTGAGAGGTGTGAGAAACTTGTTGATGGTATAGGAAGTGATTGCAGTTATTTTTTCTAAAGGATGTGCAACCAATGTTAAGTTGAGGGTGGCAACAATTTTGCCTGGCCTATTTATGGGGTTTTGTGTCAAATTATGTCCAATTTGGCTTTTTTCTCAGTTTTTAGTGTTTTCCCAATAAACACAAAATAAATAAATATGTGTAGAACAACACGTGTAATTGCAATAATTTTCTGTGAGAAATACTTCATTTTGAGGAACAATTTCAAAGACGCCAACACCTTCGGCCATGACTGTATATGTATGATGTGAAGGTGCGTAAACTTTACATTTTTATAAAAACACATCATTATGTTTGTCATATCCAGATAGTATATTACTGGCAATCCCAAAAACAGTACCTTAGCAAATGTATTATATATTATTGATCCATTTAACACATTTTAGATCTGTTTTCCAACTCTGGGAGGGTGACAGCAGGTCTGTGTGATGTCACACAGTTAAAACAGTAGTTGCCCTGTCACTCTACCCTGGCAAAGCGACAGCTCTGTTTTAAAAGTGTGTGCCAGGTCAATACCAGGTGAGGACACTCTGCGCCAAGCTTAATCTCCTCTACTGCATCAGCAGTTCTGGCCATCTGTGCTCTTACTGCCGGGTGCACTGAATAAGAAGAAAAGAAAATATAGACAATAAGTAACATTGACTGTACACAGGTGCGCTACAGGATGTTAACGCTCTTTGCAAAATAAGTACATAATGGCTAGAAAAATAGAGATCATATTCACTTCTTAACTGCTCATTTGGGTAAATGGCCATACAAAATTGGATGAGCTATGTGAAAGGTATAAGAATATACAAAACAATAAAGTATTTGGTATAGAAAAAAAATTGTAAGATACACTCACATCAAACAATTAAAAATTACAGGAGCTAGAGGTGATAAATTGAGGGATCCTGTGCAAAACTTTCTGACTGGATTAAAACATTGACCTAACAATGGAAAAAGATGATTTTTCAAAACGCGTTGCTGTTTTTCCTGCTCCAGGCTATTATACTGTTGAGCCAGTGGTGTAACACACCGGATCCAGGAAGACAGGTGCAGTGACCAGAAACGCCACCGGCCACGGCTTTCTGGTTCCACTCCGCAGCGTATGCTAGTGATAGATTTACCTCCGAACATAGAATCATTTGAAATCTTGCTGCGCACACTCCTACGTTGCCAAACTGTAGATTCCTCCATTTGTATTGCTTTTTGCACACTCAGTGTATTCCTAATTAGACTTCTACTTTTCCAGAATCCCACTTTAGACTTTAGGCCAGATAAAAAGATGTTTGAGCCTCATGCACACGTAACATGTAGATCCATGCATGTGAAATAAACATAAAAAGACAAGTCATTTGTGAATAAGGTCCAAATATCTTTTATTCTAAGTTGAATAATTTATGAGCGTATGCATTACATAGTCCAAATGTATTAACCTGCCCTTAAAGGAGTTGTCCACTACAGGATAAACCCTATTTAGACCACATGCTACTTTATGTTAGGCCGGTGTCACACTTGTGAGTGCCTCACGTGTATCTTGCGCGAGTCTCGCGTTGCATCACCCGGCATGGACTCACACTCTCCTCACAGGAGCGGGTCAGTTGCATGTATCTCTATGCAGCTGAGACGTTCCTGTCCGGAGAGTGTGTGGCTGTGACGGGTGATACGACGCGAGACTCGCGCGAGATGCACGCGAGGCACTTGCAAGTGTAACACTGGCCTTAGTGGTAAATTTAGGTAAATATTTTTTGTGTTTGTTTGTGAAAATATCCCAATTTGGACAAAAAATTTCACAATTTTCAAACTTTGAATTTTTATGCCATTAAACCAGATAGTTATGTCACACAAAATAATTAAAATATAATATTTACTACATGTCTACTTTACATCAGAATAATCTTTGAAACATAATTTGTTTTTTTAGGACGTCAGAAAAGTTAAAAGTTTATCAGCAATTTTTAATTTTTCTAACAATATTTACAAAACCAACTGTTTTAGGGACTACATCAGAATGAAGTGACTTTGAGGGCCCTATTTGACAAAATATACCTATAAGTGACACCATTTTAAAAATGGCACCCCTCAAAGTGCTCAAATCCACATTAAAAAAGTTTATTAATGTCATTTTAAAAAGGTAGCAAAAGAAAACAGACCATACAATTCGTTGTGCAATTTCTCCATTGATTGAGTACATTGATACCGCATATGTGGTGGAAATCTACTGTTGGGCAAACAACACAACTCGGAAAGGAAGAAATGCCATTTTGGCTAGAATAAATTGCGGATGCCATGTCACATTTGAAAAGCCCCTGATATGTCAGAAAAGCAGAGGCCCCTTAAGTGACCCCACTTTACAAACTACACACCTTAGTTACTTTAGAGGTGCAGTAAGTTGATTCAAACAGTTACCAAGAATGCAACAGAGCAGTAAGAGCGACTCAGTAGTAACTCAACAGAAATTTATTTTAAACAAAGGAGTGGAGATGTTAATTTACGATCAGGGAACAGCATAAGTAATTAAAAAAAACAAAACATTAATACACAGTGTTAGATATTCAAGGTGGAAATTCAGTATTTGTATACTTGGTTTCTTATAATGTTAGATAACAAAAATGGCTAAGTTTAACTTAATTTCAGTCTCTCTGTTAGGGAATCACTAGAAATATCAAAAAACTGACCCGCACATCCAACAAATGTGAACAGGTGCTAACTGAAAAAACATAGTAACTATAATTGCATATAGTTGCACACTGAAAAAGCCAAAAATGTACAAGGGAAAATATGGCACTGCATTACTGCAAAAGAGAGATATTTAGTTTATGTATTGGCCAATGCATGTAAGCCCGGAAACCAACGGCAAGGTATATCTCTGTAATCCGGGAACCTAACTTAAATGCCACTATCTTGGTTAAAAACATCCGTATCTGGGCAAAATACCACTATTTGGACTACAAACCTCCATGTATGGGCAGCTAGGCTCCTGCTATAATGGTTATGAACACAGCCAGGTCTTAAGGCCCAGTCACACTAAACAACTTACCAGCGATCCCAACAACGATACAACCTGATAGGGATCGCTGGTAAGTTGCTAGGAGGTCGCTGTTGAGATGTCACACTAAGTGACGCTCCAGCGATCCCACCAGCAACCTGACCTGGCAGGGATCGCTGGAGCGTCGCTACACGGGTTGCTGGTGAGCTGTTACACAGGCAGATCTCACCAGCAACCAGTGACCAGCCCCCAGCGATGCTGCGCTTGGTAACTAAGGTAAATATCGAGTAACCAACCCAATATTTACCTTGGTTACCAACGCACACCGCTTAGCGCTGGCTCCCTGCACACCTAGCCACAGTACACATCGGGTTAATTACCCGATGTGTACTCTGCTGCGTGTGCAGGCAGCAGGAGCCGGCTTCTGCGGATGCTGGTAACCACGGTAAACATCGGGTAACCAAGAAGCTCTTACCTTGGTTACCCGATATTTACCTTCGTTACCAGCGTCCGCCGCTCTCACACTGCCAGTGCCGGCTCCCTGCACACATAGCCACAGTACACATCGGGTTAATTACCCGATGTGTACTGTGGCTATGTGTGCAGAGAGCAGGAATCCGGAACTGACAGCTGAGAGCGGCGGATGCTGGTAACGATGTTGCTCTGTCGCTGTCACACACAGCGATGTGTGCTTCACAGCGGGAGAGCAACAACTAAAAAATGGCCCAGGACATTCAGCAACAACCAACGACCTCACAGCAGGGGCCAGGTTGTTGTTGGATGTCACACTAAGCAACATCGCTAGCAACATCGCTGCTACGTCACAAAAGTTGTTCCTTAGCAGCGATGTTGCTAGCGATGTTGCTTAGTGTGACGTGGCCTATAGGGCGGAGTTCTCTGTTAGGGAATCGTCATTGTCACTCACAATCCCACTTAGCTAAATAAGTCAACCTATAACACAGGCTCTAATGGGCCTATACACTGGGTGCAGACTTATTAGGCAAGTTGTATTTTAGCAGATTTTTTCTATTATTGATCAACAACTATGTTCTCAATCAACCCAAAAGACTCATAAATATCAATGCGTAATATTTTTGGAAGTTGGAGTGGGTTTTTTTTTAGATTTGGCTATCTTAGGAGGAGATCTGTTTGTGCAGGTAACTATTACTGTGCAGAATTATTAGGCAACTTAATAAAAGCCAAATATATTCCCATCTCACTTGTTTATTTTCA
This sequence comes from Anomaloglossus baeobatrachus, assembly GCF_048569485.1. NCBI lineage: Eukaryota > Metazoa > Chordata > Amphibia > Anura > Aromobatidae > Anomaloglossus > Anomaloglossus baeobatrachus. Next base: position 300,610,384 of record NC_134357.1, on the reverse strand, counting down.
CCAAGTAAACCAATATAACTGCACAAAATTTAGAAATAAACATTTCTGACATGCAAAAACAAAATCCCAAAAAATTAGTGACCAGTATAGCCACCTTTCTTTATGATGACACTCAACAGCCTACCATCCATAGATTCTGTTAGTTGCTTGATCTGTTTACGATCAACATTGCGTGCAGCAGCCACCACAGCCTCCCAGACACTGTTCCGAGAGGTGTACTGTTTTCCCTCCCTGTAGATCTTACATTTTATGAGGGACCACAGGTTCTCTATGGGGTTCAGATCATGTGAGCAAGGCAGCCATGTCATTATTTTTTCATCTTTTAGATCTTTACTGGCCAGCCACGCTGTGGCGTAGTTAGATGCATGTGATGGAGCATTGTCCTGCATGAAAATCATGCTTTTTTTTTTTTAAACGATACCGATTTCTTCCTGTACCACTGCTTGAAGAAGTTGTCTTACAGAAACTGGCAGTAGGTTTGGGAGTTGAGCTTCACTCCATCCTGAACCCGAAAAGGTCCCACAAGTTGATCTTTGATGATACCAGCCCATACCAGTACCCCACCTCCACCTTGCTGGCATCTGAGTCGGAGTGGAGCTCTCTGCCCTTTACTGATCCAGCCTCTGGCCCATCCATCTGGCCCATCAAGAGTCACTCTCATTTCATCAGTCCATAAAACCTGTGAAAAATCATTCTTAGGCCTTGTGCGCACTGGGAAATGAAATTTCCTTGAGAAAATTCCGCATGCTCTCAAAGATTACCGCACCCGCGGTAAAAAACCGCGGGAAACCGCACCCGAAAACCGCATGCGGTTTGCCGCGGTATTGCCGCGGTTTTGCCTGTGTTTGCCTTTGTTTAATTCTGAGATAGTAGATAGACAGAAGAATAGATAGAGGGATAGATAGATAGACAGACAGATAGAGGGATAGACAGATAGATAGAGGACAGATCGCTGCATTTCCCACGGTCGGCAGTGAGTTCACATTACCGGCCGTGGGAAATGACCGGTAATTACCTCTGCTGTCTGCTGCTTTCATTCAGCGCTGTGTCTGTGACAGTCGCGGCTGGATGTAAGCAGCGCAGGACCTGTGGATTACGCCGGAGCGGTGGATTACGCCGGAGCTTTGGTGCGGGAGGGGTTAATAAAATGGTGAACGAGGCTTGTTTGTTTTATTTAAAATAAAGGATTTTTCGGTGTCTGTGTTTTATTCACTTTACTTATGGGTTGATCATGTCAGCTGTCAAGTAGACGCTGCCATGATCAAGCCTGGAGTTAATGGCGGTGGTCCCCCACCATCATTAACCCCTTGTATTACCTTGCTGCCACTGCTACACGGCGGCAAGAAGAGCCGAGGACACGCCGGTAGTGCTGCATAATGCATGCGACAGTGCCGGGGCAGCTGCGGCTGATATTCTCGGCTGCGGGAGGGGGAGTGAGGCGGGGGACATTATCCCTGCCCCTCTCCCTCCCCAGCCTGAGAATACCGGGCCGCCGCTGTGTGCTTACCTCGGCTGGACGGTAAATATGCAGCGGAGCCCACGTTCTTTGTTTTCTATATTTCCGTTTTCTTTCTATGTGTGTTCTATGTGTCTGTGTTCTATGTGTCTGTGATGTCTATCTGTGTCTGTGATGTGTGTGTGTTTACTCTCTGCACGGCTTCCTCTTCCTGTAATGACATCACTTCCCTGCAAAACCGCAGACAGGCGATGTACATTACCGGAGGTAAACCGCGAAATACCGCAGGGAATAACGCAGCAAAACGCAGTGAACCGCACAGAATTTGCTGCCTGCGTTATTCCCTGCGGGATTTCATGATTAACATTGGAGTCAATGGAGTGAAATCCCGCAGCGATGTGCGGAAAAGAAGTGACATGCACTTGTTTTTGCTGCGGGATTCCCGCAGCAAAACATGCAGCTGTCAAATTCCGCCCAGTGCGCACAGGATTTTTTTTCTCCATAGGATTTGCTGGTGATTCACTGCAGAGATGTTATGAACATTTTCTGCAGCGAAACATGCAGCAAATCCGCGGCAAAATCCGGTAAGTGCGCACATAGCCTTAAGATATTTCTTGGCCCAGTCTTGACATTTTATCTTATGTTTCTTGTTCAAAGGTGGTCGTTTTTCAGCCTACCTTACCTTGGCCATGTCCCTGAGTATGGCACACCTTGTGCTTTTTGATATTCTAGTAACGTTGCAGCTCCGAAATATGGCCAAACTGGTGGCATCTTGGCAGCTTCACGCTTGATTTTCCTCAATTCATGGGCAAGTATTTTGCGCCTTTTTTGCCCAACATGCCTCTTGCGACCCATGGCTATTTGCCATGAAACGCTTGATTGGTCGGTGATCACATTTCAAAAGTTTGGCAATTTCAAGACTGCTGTATCCCTCTGCAAGACATCTCACAATTTTGGATTTTTCAGAGCCCGTCAAATCTCTCTTCTGACCCATTTTGCCAAAGGAAAGGAAGTTGCCTAATAAGTATGCACCCCTTATATAGGGTGTTGATGTCATTACACCACACCCCTCCTCATTACAGAGATGCACATCACCTGATTTACTTAATTGGTAGTTGGCTCTCAAGCCTATACAACTTGGAGTAGGACACGATGTATAAAAAGTATCATGTGATCAAAATACTCATTTGCCTAATAAGTTTGCACGCAGTGTAGTACAACCTTCTGAGCCGCAAGTCCAACTTTAATAGGCAGCTTTCCTCACTGAGTACAGTACTTCTCTTCTAAACTCTTCCCTTGAGAACACACACTCTATTCTTCAGTTCCTGCTTGTCCTTTTAAAACAGCAGATATTCTAAGTTGATAATGGACTGTGCTTTTCATTCACCGCCCTCTTACATTGACACCACATTTGCCTCACAGAATTTTATGTACATTTTACCACTAAAATGTTGTTTTCGCCCCAAATTTAATTTTTTTTATAATGGCTAATAAAAAAATGGAACTTAGTTTGTTGTGCAATTTCTCCTGAGAGCACCAATAACATACACATAATTTGGAACTACTTTTAAGGTAAAGTGCAAAGCTCAGAAGGGAAGCAGAGCAATATTATACTGCAGCTTTTGCTGTCATGGTTTGCAGGTACCATGTCACATTGACAGAGCCCCTGAGGTGCCAGAACAGCAGAACTCCTCCATAAATGACCCCCTTTTACAAACTACACCTTTAAATTAATTCATCTAGTGGTGCAGGGAGTTTATTAAAACCACGGATGTGTCACATAATTTTATACAATTGTGCGGTGAAGAAAAAAATTATTATATTTTTACCTAAAAAATAAATAGTTTTAGCCCCATATATAGCATTTTTACATTGGAAAGTGGGCAAAATTGGCACCGAAATTTGTTACACAATTTCTGCTGAAAGTGGAAATACCCCATATGTGGTTCTATAGTACTGTTTAGCCACATGGCGAGATTCGGGAGCGCAGATTCCTACAATAGTTTGTGGACTTCATATACAAAGCCCCTAAGTGCCAGAAGAGCAGAATTCCCCTTCAAATGTCCCTATTTTGAAAATTACACCCTTCTGGGAATTTATCTACAAGTGTGACAATTTTGAATCCATGGGTGTTTTCCAGATGCAAGTAGCACTGAATGCTGCAGAGTGAAAATTGCAAATCTGCCGTTCTAGTGCCTGTACATTGTAGTGTCTAGTTGTAACGCTGCTTCCCTGTCTCTCACCTCTTGCAGGGACGCACAGTGACTCACCACTGCAGCCGGCTCCCTCGCTGCCCGGCGTCCCTGTTCACTCTTCCACATGGGTTCCTCTGCCAACTGCTTACTGGAGTCTGTGCGCACGTCACAGGACCTCCGGGAGGGCTCCTAGGGGGTACGTGCGTGCCGCTGCTCCTTTCTTAAAAGGCCAGCATGCCACTCCCAGGAAGTGTCTCTCAGCCTATCGCTGAGATGCACTGAATATTTAGGGCAGTCTCCCACTAGGGGTTTTATTGTTTAACACCATAGATTCCGTTAGTCAGTTTGTTCTGTCTAGTTGTCATCTGTACCGTCTGGTCCCATCCCGTTCCTGCCTGTCTTATCTGGTTCTGTTCTGTCCGGTATCTGGTTCCCAGCCCATCCTGCCTGTTGGCACCTGGGTCTAGCCCGCCCTGCCTGTTGGCACCTGGGGTCCAGCCCATCCTGCCTGTAGGCACCTGGTTCCAGTCTGGTCCCTGCCCATACCTGGCTAACAGCCTGTCCTCCCTGTACCTGGACTCTGCCTGCCTGTCCACCCTGGCCCTGCCGTCTGCCTTGTTAGTAACTATGTCTGTCTGTCCTGCGCTGTTAGTGCTAGAGACTCTGCCTGTCTGTCCTGCCTTGCGCTACCTGCCTTGAGCCACCCTGCTGGTCTCTGTCTGCACTTGAGACTCTGTCCATCTTCTTCTGTGTCTGCCCCTGTCCTGGGGATCAGCTGGCACAGTCCTGGTCCTCTATCCCACGTTTGCGTAGACCCGGGGTCTCCCTGTGGTCTAGAGGGTTCAGTTTCTAGCTCGCCACAGTACCATCACCTAGTGGTGAGCGTGACACCAGAACATTGTAGTACCTATACATTGTGCCCAGCTTTTGCTTCTGGAGACACAGGTCCCACAAATTAAGCGGGCTCCCCTCACAATAGTAATGCCAAACATGTGGACACTAAATGTGTTTTAGGCACACTATAAAGGGAAGGGAGGGGCGTATTTGTTGAATTTCTTTAATGGGGAGAGGAAATTTTGCTTTTCCAGAGCCTTTGTACTACCAGTAACATGCAAGCCCCCTATGTTTCCAATGACACCTGACCGACCTAAATGGGATTTGTTTTTTTCTGTGGATTGAGTTGAAAATTTTATTACGAACATTTTACGTTCAATTTTAGATCACATTTATCCTGTACTCTACGCTGAGTATCTACATACGGGGTTTCCATCTAAATATCTGAATGAGGTGATTCAGATGACACCCCCAAGGGATTCATTCACTATAATGAGGCAGGCAGAGTTAGGGGTACTCTACACGCTGCAATATCGTTACCGATATCGCTAGCGAGCGTACCCACCCCCGTCAGTTGTGCGTCATGGACAAATCACTGCCCGTGTCGCACAACTTCGCTTACACCCGTCACACGCACTTACCTGCCTAGCGACGTCGCTGTTGCCGGCGACCGCCTCCTTACTAAGGAGGCGATTTGTGCGGCGTCACAGCGACGTCACACGGCAGCCGTCCAATAGCAGAGGAGGGGCGGAGATGAGCGGCTGGAACATGCCGCCCACCTCCTTCCTTCCTCATTGCCGGTAGACGGCAGGTAAGGAGAGGTTCGTCGCTCCTGCGGTGTCACACATAGCGATGTGTGATGCCGCAGGAACGAGGAACAACATCGCTACTCACCAGACAACGATATTTGGTGTTTGGACGACCTCTCCAACACCAACGATTTTTACCATTTTTGCGATCGTTGTAGGTCGCTTGTACGTGTCACACTCTGCGATGTCGCTAACGACGCCGGATGTGCGTCACAAACACCGTGACCCCGACAATAAATTTGCTTTTTTTGTCTAACCATCACCACATTTTGAGAGCTATAATTTTTCTATATTTTCCAGGAGAAGCATCACTAATGCGTGCTGAGCCTGAGCTGCCTGAGACAGTTGTGTGACTGCGGGCTAAAAAGAGTCTGAAAGGAGAAAGATCAGAGAGGCGATTAGCGAGCGGCTATCGGCAGGTACCGATGGCTGAGAAAAACCGGGCTAAGACAGCATTTGTTCTGCCAATGGGGCTCTACGAATTCAATCGGATGCCTTTTGAACTCACTAATGCCCCGGGAAACTTCCAACTCCTGATGGAACATTGCTTAGGCGATCTGAATTTTGAGTCGGTCCTGATATATTTGGATGACTTCGTGGTATTTGGAACATCATTCGAAGACCATCTCGAGAAATTGCGCCAAGTGCTCCGACAGCTCAGCCGTCATGGCTTGAAAATAAAACCAAAGAAATGTCAACTGTTCAAAAGCCGTATGGAGAGTATTTAGGCCATGTAGTGACCCCCGACAGGGTGTTACCCGTAGCCAACAAAGCCCTGGCGGTCCAGGAGTGGCCCCTTCCCAGTACCTTGCGGGAGGTTCGGGCTTTCTTGGGGTTGGCGGGGTATTATTGACGCTTTGTGCCCAGGTTTTCACAAGTTGTGGGTCCCCTGAATGCACTTTTAAGAGGGACAGCATTGGGCCCTCGCGACCGCCCTATCCAATGGGGGTCCCAGCAGCAAAAGGAATTTGAAGAGGTGAAAGCTGCCCTAACTAGTGCCCCTTTGTTTGCGTATGCCCGGTTTGATGCCCCTTTCCGGTTGTACACAGATGGTAGTCTTCATGGGTTGGGGGCGGTACTGGCACAAATGCAGGATGGCCGAGAGCGAGTTATCGCCTATGGCAGCAGGTCTTTAAGAGACACTGAGCGCAACCCGGCTAACTACAGTTCATTTCGCCTAGAACTACTGGCCCTGGTGTGGGCAATGACCGAACGCTTTGCCGAGTATTTAACGGGATCTGAGGTGTTATGACTGATAATAACCCTCTGGCTCACTTGAAGAATGCGAAACTAGGAGCGTTGGAGCAGGTGGGTCACTCGCCTTGCTCAGTTTAATTATCAGATTAAGTTTCGCTCTGGGCGAGAAAATGGAAATGCGGACGCGCGGTCAAGGGTACCCCTTGGGTCCGCAGGGGAAAGTGTTGATGACAAATTGGAGGACACCAAAACCCCCGACTTGAGGCAGGTACCTATTTTCCATAGTGTGGTACACTCAAGTGGGGTGGCATCTGGAATGCCGTGTGTCCTGGGCAAAACGCCTTCAGATTGGGTGAAAGACCAGAGCGAGTGCCCAGACATTACACTAGTGCGCGCTTGGGTACAAAATGAGATTTGGCCAGGTATAAAAGGACAAGGCCCAGCTGTCAGCAGAAGGAATTAAATTAGACAATGGGATAGGTTGTGTGGAAAAGGGCCTCTTGTATCGTAAGGTGTATCTGCCACCTGAGCTGCAACACTGGTATCAGCTGGTAATCCCTGTAAAGATGGGCCAGGTAGTCGCTCGCGAGGCGCATGAAAAAGGAGCCCACTTTGGAAAAGACACTCCAGTGGCTACAGCGAGTCCTCTATTGCCCTGATCGGGGGGAATAGTGGCAGAGGCATGTCAGGTCTGTGGACTCAACAAGAGTCCTGAGCAGCGGGCTCCTACACAAACTATTAAGACCTCTGCCCACTTAGAATTGCTCATCATTGATTATGTCTTGATAGGGTACTCAACGTCTGGGTGCTCCTATTGCTTCGTAATGACAGATCATTTTACTAAATATGCGGTGGCAGTGCCAACAAGAGACCAGACGGTGGCTGAGGCCGTATGTCGACATTTTCTGCAGGTATTTGGGTGTCCTCGAAGGATAAACTCAGATCAGGGGGCATGCTTCCAGGGGACCTTGATGGAGGGGCTGCATCAACTGTATGGTATAGCACATTCGAGAACGATGCCTTATCATCCCCAAGGAAATGGGGCTTGCGAGCGATTTAATCGTATCCTGATACAGATGTTGAGAACCTTGGAAGACAGGCAGCAGGCTCGCTGACCCGATTACCTTCCTGAACTAATGTGGGCCTACAATAACCGGGTGCACAGCACCACTGGCTACTCGCCATACATGTTGATGTTCAGGAGGCCCAGGAGGGATATTGAAGATTTGAACATGCCCAATCACTCCTCTGATTCTCCTCGGACCACATATGAATGAGTTTGAGAGCATCGGGATCACTAGAAGTGGTGCATCAGGTGGTGAGTAGTCGACTCAGTCAGGTGTCTCATAAATACAAACAACCGGTGCAAGCAGAGCCCTTCGCTCCGGGGGATAGAGTGTTAGTAAGGGTCAAACGACCGATGGGGAAACTGGATGACCATTGGGAAGCAACTCCCTACCGGATAGTAAAACGGTTGAGCCCTGAGATTCCAGTCGACAAGGTCGAGCTGGTGGGGACTGGGGGACCTACTCGTAATGTTCACCGTAACATGTTACAGCGCTGTTGGTTCAAAGACACGAATCCCGTTTCTACAGAAGCCAAGACTGCTCCCCAAAGGGTGAGGGGAATGCCTGATGAGTTTGATGTGCCTTCCACTGCACCTGTCAACCTGGCCCCTGTGATGGATTTGCCCCCGTGTGGAGAGTGTGTCGAGTCTGAAACATGCCCTTCTGAAGGTGCGGAATTAGGTCAGCCACCTGACGTGGATGATGGGTCACAGGGTGCTTTACCTCAGAAGGGAACAGCATCATGTGCTCCCTATGATGACACTGCTGAAAAGTCTCCTGCCCCCTTGAGGCCTGAATCTGTCGGGGTGGGCCTCAGAAGAACCACTCGCCCTACAGCGGGAATACCCCCTCAGCGCTATGCACAGGACGAATTTGAGTGGGGAGGTCTGTCGGGGACGCCAACCTCTAGTGTGGTAAAGTGTGAGAGTCTGAAATGTGATTGTGTCAGCAGTGCAGTAGGACCCTGTGAGTTCTGCCTGCCTGCACTGTTCAGCAGGGTTTTGGGTCAGAGACCCTGTAGATACATGAGTTACCTCAGAGAAAGTGTGCTGAGCTCGGGCTGCCAATTTCCTGAGAGGCCTGTTCTCTGGACCAAGGAAGCCTGTATTCTGTGTGAGGATTACTACAGAGCTGTGGGCCTGAGACCATGTTCTGTGTGGAGTAATTGGCTATTATCGACTAAGTCCGGGGTCCCTGTCGTGGCAGGATCGGGGTGAAGATATCCTTAGAGCAAGAAGAAGATTTTTGTGTTTCCTTTTTCTTCCTTCTCTGGAATTATATACAGCAGACTCTGACCACAGGCCTGTGTGAAACTTCCCTTGAAGTTAACGGTACCATAGTTTTAAAATACCCGGGTATCCCTTTGTTCAGTGTAAAACCAACATTGGTAAAAGGCTGTAAGGCTTTGTTATTAGTGGTGATAAGTTATACTCAGTGCGCCATCTCAGAGGTTCCCTCAGAGTGCCCCCATTGGATTTACGCCTTATGCCTTTATAGTTAATTGTTTTTCTTTGTATAACCTGGTGAGTAGGTACATTTATTCCCGGTTCCTGAGGTAATATACATAACCCGGGAACTCTGAGATCGGCGCATTGATTCCGGCTAAAAGCCGAGTGTGCTAATTTCACTTTTGTGGTGCTTTGAGGGGTTCTTATGTCAATCATTTATTTTGAATCATACTCTAAAGGCCCCGACACACGCGACGATATATCATGCGATCGCACCCGCCCCCGTCGTTTGTGCGTCATGGGCAATTTGTTGCCCGTGGCGCACAATGTCGTTAACACACGTACTTACCACCCTAACGACGTCGCTGTGGGCGGCGAACACCCTCTTCCTGAAGGGGATGGGACGTTCGGCGTCACACAGCGGCCGCCCAATAGAAGCGTAGATGAGCGGGACGTAACATCCCGCCCACCATCTTCCTTCCGCATTGCCAGCGGGACGCAGGTAAGCTGTGTTCGTCGTTTACGGGGTGTCACACGTAGCGATGTGTGCTGCCTCAGGAATGACGAACAACCGGCGCGCAGAAGGAGGAACGACATTATGAAAATGAACGACGTGTCAACGAGCAACGATAAGGTGAGTATTTTTGCTCGTTAACAGTGATTCGGTGGTGTCACACGCTACGACATCTCTAACAATGCCGGATGTGCGTCACAAATTCTGTGACCCCGACGACATATTGTTAGATATATCGTAGCGTGACGGGGCCTTAATTCTCAACCCAGTAAAGGAACCCTTGTTTATTTCTGCCTCTGTCTCGGTTTATGACCCACTGGATTCTCTTCGGACCAACGGTCATTACACATGCGCCACCTCCAGCACATTGATCTCCCAGTAACAGACTTAAGGAAAATAGCGCCCGGAGGTGGCGCATACGCAGATGAAATCTCGGCTTGTCATTGAGATGAGAGCTCAATCTGCACACACGCCGCTCCGAACACCATTTCTTTGAAGCCCACAGTGCTGACAGAGCATCTGGAACACCCATCGCACTGGCCTGCTCCACACAGCTAGCACAGCCTGACCGCTGTCAGCACAGACCCCATCGCTGCCAGCAGCATCACCCCACTCCAGCACCGCCCCTGCCTCCTGTGACCCCACTCCACCACCGCTGCCGCCCCCTCTGGTAAGATACCACCGGAGTATAAGACAGACCTCATTTTTTTTTTTTCTCTAAATTTGGAGTGCGTCTTATAAAATCGAAAAATACGGTAGTTGTCGGCAAACAGCTGTCCAAACTATCGTTCATCCGACAGCTATCCATTGTGTATGGGGACTGTAGGGTTGATGGCATATGTATGGCACAAGATCACTATGGCCTGCAGCAGTCACATGGGTGTATGTGACGTTATTTCCATAGGATAATGAAATGGCTTTAGAGAACCACCTTGAGCTACAGAGGATGTCATATTGGTTACTTTTTATTATATCACATTCCCTGCGGCTAGGCTTGTATGTTAAACCCTTAGAAAACTGTTATTCATTTTATGGCCGGCATAGAAGAAAAAAAAACCAACATAGAAGTAAGCCACAAACTGCAACATTGTAGAGCCATACTGTAGGAGGATTGCAGGGCGTTCTTACAATAAAATGGTTGGAGAACACATATATAATAAGATGGATTTTTTTTCTTTAAGCCCATAACATACACAATGAATGTCATTGTCCACCTCCTAACAGTGTGCCACAATCACAGAAAGCACATAGAAATAAACTTAAACACACAGTATATATTGTGTAGAAAACAAGCAAAGCTGTGCCACATACAGATTTCATCAGGGCCGGGAGTAATGTACTCATAAATCACCTCTGCTCTTGGAGAGAGATGAGAAGGGGGGTGGGGTGGCGAGGAATCTAATCAGCACCAGAAGCATCTGTAATCAGTATGCCCTGGGCACGTGCTGTGCAAGTGTAGGCTTTAAAACAGTTTTTTAAAGGAAGTCCTTCAATAAAACACAAATTGAGTCTCCGAGTCTTAATTTTATTTCGCTTACAAACAAGTAGCTATCCACTGTGCACAGTGTAGTCCAGAATGCCGGTCTATGGTCACAGAGCAGCGAGGTTGTGTTGGAGAGAGGAACTCCGCGGGCATCAGACCGCCCCATGGTCAGGTCGGTCAGCGACACAAGGTGTGCCTGCATTCCCTTTTTTGATATAAAGGCAATAATCATCCCTTTTACATGCCAGTGCAGTACAGGCAATGTCTTCCTGGTAGTGAACCCATTATTTGCCAGAAAGAAGACAAGGCACTGTTAAAGAGGACCTATCATCAGCTCAAAAGTGGCCAATTTTGCTTAATGATCCCAAGTATTTATTTATTATTTTTAATTTATTTATTTTTTTTATCTGCCCTATGGTTCCAGAGATATGGACTTTTTTTTTTTTTTATTTAGTGCCATTTTTTCTGGTCTTTACCAAGCGGACGAGGCTTTCAAGATTCCCTGGGGGAGTGTCACACCCCCCTTGGAAAAAAGAAACAAAAATTAGCATTAAATAAAAAGGCCCGTATCTCTGTAACCATATGGCAGATTTTAAAGAACCAAAAATGGAGAAACTGGAATAGAATGAAAGTAATAACTGGCAACTTTTGACCTGGTGAAATATCCCTTTAGTAAAATTAGTTTATGATTATGATTTCTTCTTAACAAGCAGTCTTAACTGTGGTCGTCCTAATAGCATAGGATATGTCCAGTGAGAATGGGGCCAGCCCCAGTGAACTTGCGGCAGTATACAGTAAAACAAGTGCCGTTCATGTGTCCTGCACATAACCGTCTTGCTCAGGCCATGATGATCATGGTTTGTAATGCTTACAGGTTAACATCAGTTAGGATTATGTTGGCAGTGACATAAATAAAGCAGGTTAATGCCCAAAGCAGAACAAACCACACCCAACCCACTTGTTTAAAAGGAGACCGGTGCTTATTACTACTATCGGGTCCATACACCAGGGCGGAGTCTTTGCGACTGCAGAACACGAGAAACGCTGGAATTACGTATTGGATGCCATTTCCTGCATAGGCACCCGTGACACTCACTAAGAGTTCTAGGTGGTTTGTACAAAATGCCACAATGATAGGTGGCACCAGCGTTATGAGTGGAAACACAATACGGTCCACAAGCCAGGGATATGTACCACCTTCCCGATGAAAAAGAGTCCTCCAGTTGTTTCGCAGTGTGACAGCAATGATGGGGAAATTAGTGCTGATAGTGAAGACTGGAAATAATCCGAGAAAGTAGCCAATCACTGTAGGCACAAAGGGGCTACATCCGCTGAAGTTCAGAGTGTACATGTCCATCAGGCTCCCGGAGGAGAAGCAGAATATAGCCGTGAAGCAAAGAAGGCTGTAGAAAGACAGGACCAGCACATAGTCCAGGAGGACAAGTCCGGTCAAATGTTTCTTCCTGGACACAGGTGTGATCAGTGAAGGCAGAGAATGCTGACACATGAAGGAATACACACACACCCCAAACAGATTTCGGATCCCAGAGACATCTGCCATAGGGGGTTTACCTTCCCCTTTGCCTTCGCCGATACGGATGAGTGCCATCACGATCATGATGATGAACGCTGCAGTGAAATAGAAAATAAAAGGGGTTAATCTATGTGAATGACCTGCTTTATTTCATTTTTATGATCCCGTGGACCCAGAAATTATACTTTGTGCAACTGGGCAGTCAAGAGTTAAACTGTTGTCTTCACGATTTATGAGACTGACTCAGATGAGAACAAAGTGGCAGTAAAGCTGTGAAAACTCATTACCCGCTTCATAAATCACTGGGAGAAGGAGGCCCCTGACACTACCACCTCTCCTCCCCATAGTGCTGCAAGGACAGAGCCCCCTCTCTACCAGTGTGAGTAATAAAGGGTTATGAGCAGGAGTTATGTGCGGCATTGCTTGGGCATGCGTGGTGCACGTGGGTGGGGTGGTTGGAGGATGTGGTTTGTGACATTTGAACGTGATCTGATTTATGGATTTGCTTGAGGATTTTAATCTCCAGTTGCCTGCGGGCACTCACAGCGGATGGGATACAAGTAAATGGATTTGTGTAGCATGTAAGAAGGATCAGACAGTTTCATAATACTCCACTGTCAATCTCAGAATGGGACAGGCAACTGCTCAGAGCATTGTTTTATTAGGCTTGAGGGTTTAATTCAGAAATATATCAAAAATGTTGTTATGTTTGGAAATTCCTTCCTAAGGACGACCACAAGGCACAGCTGAAATAGCTGAACAGTTATTGGCCGCCGTGGATGGACCACTTCAACTTTCCCATACGTAATGGCAACAATGCAAATTTATTCGGACAGATAAAAAATTATATATATATATATATAAATATATATATATATTATAATAATATATGTTTTCTGTGGGTTTTTTTTTTATATATATATAAAAAAAAAAAAAAGGTATTTTAGGTTTCCTAAAATGTAAAGGTGAATAAACCATTCCCTGTAAAGATCATATGAGTCAAGACCCAGCTTATCATACTTCAGGTGACACTTGGAGTGGATCTGCCGCCAGTTTTCGTAATACAAATAGCATACATTATTAAACAGATCTTAGACCTGATGAGAACGGTTCACTTACTACAAGCCCTGAAAAAAAATTATGGACTCACCTGGCTCTGAGGACGTTCATTTAGTTGTTTAGTTTTGTGCCATGCCTGTGATCTGCTTTTTTTTTTAAATCAAAATTAAAGTCATTTCAAATGTCAACTTTCTGGCTTTAAGAAACACTAAAAGAAATATCATGAAAACATAATGTGCTAACCAGTAACAGTTACTTTTCAAGGCCAAACAGGGGGAAAAATTATGGAATCACTCAAGTATGAGGAAAAAAAATTATGGAATCATGAAAAAACAAACAAACAAACAAACAAACAAAAGAACCCTCCAATACATCACTAGTATTGTGTTGCACCACCTCTGGCTTTTAGAACAGCTTGCAGTTTCTGAGGCATAGACTTAATGAGTGACAAACAGTTCTCTTCATCAATCTGGCGTCAACTTTCTCTGATTGCTGTTGCCAGATAAGCTTTGAAGGTTGGAGCCTTGTCATGGACCATTTTCTTCAACTTCCACCAAAGATTTTCAATTGGATTGAGATCCGGACTATTTGCAGGCCATGACATTGACCTTATGTGTCTTTTCAAGGAATGTTTTCACACTTTTTGCTCTATGGCAGCATGCATTATTCTCTTGATAAATGATTTCATCATCCCCAAACATCCTTTCAATTGATGGGATAAGAAAAGTGTCCAAAATTTCAATGTAAGCTTGGGCATAGAGTAATGACAGCCATCTCCCCAGTGCCTTTACCTGACATGCAGCCCCATATCATCAACGACTGTGGAAATTTACATCTTCTCTTCAGGCAGTCATCTTTTTATGGTTTAGCTTTTCTGTATGTAAATCCCATTTCCTTTAGGCACTTTCTTACAGTTCGGTCACAGACATTGACTCCAGTTTCCTCCCATTCGTTCCTCATTTGTTTTGTTGTTTCATTTCCTGTTTTGGAGACACATTGCTTTAAGTTTCCTGTCTTGAGCTTTGATGTCTTCCTTGGTCTACCAGTATGTTTGCCTTTAACAACCTTCCCATGTTGTTTGTATTTGGTCCAGATTTAAGACACAGCTGACTGTAAAACAACCAATATCTTTTGCAACATTGCGTGATGATTTACTGATTTAATTTGATAATCCTCTTCTTTGTTTCAATTGACATCTCGTGTTGGAGCCATGATTCATGTCAGTCAACTTGGTGCAACAGCTTTCAAAAGGTGTGATCACTCCTTTTTAGATGCAGACTAACGAGCAGATCTTATTTGATGCAGGTGTTAGTTTTGGGAATGAAAAGTTAGTGTGATTCCATAATTTTTTCCTCATAATTGAGTGATTCCATCATTTTTTCCCCTGTTTGGTCTTGAAAATTAACAGTTACTGGCTAGCACATCATGTTTTCATGATTTTTTTTAGTGTTTCTTAAAGCCAGAAAGTTGACATTTGAAATTACTCTAGTTTGGTGCCATGTCTGTGATCTGCTTTTTTTAAACAAAAGAAGGGAATTTTGTTTACTTACCGTAAATTCCTTTTCTTCTAGCTCCAATTGGGAGACCCAGACAATTGGGGTGTATAGCTCTGCCTCCGGAGGCCACACAAAGTATTACACTTAAAAGTGTAAAGCCCCTCCCCTTCTGCCTATACACCCCCCGTGCATCACGGGCTTCTCAGTTTTGGTGCAAAAGCAAGAAGGAGGAAAAGTTATAAATTGGTTTAAAGTAAATTCAATCCGAAGGAATTTCGGAGAACTGAAACCATTCAACATGAACAACATGTGTACACAAAGAACAACAGCCCGAAGGGAACAGGGGCGGGTGCTGGGTCTCCCAATTGGAGCTAGAAGAAAAGGAATTTACGGTAAGTAAACAAAATTCCCTTCTTTTTTGTCGCTCCATTGGGAGACCCAGACAATTGGGACGTCCAAAAGCAGTCCCTGGGTGGGTAAAATAATACCTCGTAATAGAGCCGTAAAACGGCCCTTTCCTACAGGTGGGCAACCGCCGCCTGAAGGACTTGCCTACCTAGGCTGGCATCCGCCGAAACATAGGTATGCACCTGATAGTGTTTCGTGAAAGTGTGCAGGCTCGACCAGGTAGCCGCCTGACACACCTGCTGAGCCGTAGCCTGGTGCCGCAAAGCCCAGGACGCACCCACGGCTCTGGTAGAATGGGCTTTCAGCCCTGAGGGAACCGGAAGCCCAGAAGATCGGTAAGCCTCGAGAATTGGTTCCTTGATCCACCGAGCCAGGGTTGATTTGGAAGCCTGTGACCCTTTACGCTGGCCAGCGACAAGGACAAAGAGTGCATCCGAGCGGCGCAGGGGCGCCGTACGAGAAATGTAGAGTCTGAGTGCTCTCACCAGATCTAACAAGTGCAAGTCCTTTTCACACTGGTGAACTGGATGAGGACAAAAAGAGGGTAAGGAGATATCCTGATTGAGATGAAAGGGGGATACCACCTTAGGGAGAAATTCCGGAACCGGACGCAGAACCACCTTGTCCTGGTGAAACACCAGGAAAGGGGCTTTGCATGACAGCGCCGCTAGCTCAGACACTCTCCGAAGTGATGTGACTGCTACCAGGAAGACCACTTTCTGCGAAAGGCGTGAGAGAGAAATATTCCTCATTGGCTCGAAAGGTGGTTTCTGAAGAGCCATCAGCACCCTGTTCAGATCCCAGGGTTCTAACGGCCGCTTGTAAGGAGGGACTATGTGACAAACCCCCTGCAGGAACGTGCGTACCTTTGGAAGTCTGGCCAGGCGCTTCTGAAAAAACACAGAGAGCGCTGAGACTTGTCCCTTAAGAGAGCCGAGCGACAACCCTTTTTTCAATCCGGATTGAAGGAAGGAAAGAAAAGTGGGCAAGGCAAATGGCCAGGGAGAAAAACCCTGATCAGAGCACCAAGATAGGAATATCCTCCACGTCCTGTGGTAGATCTTGGCGGACGTTGGTTTCCTAGCCTGTCTCATAGTGGCAATGACCTCTTGAGATAACCCTGAAGACGCTAGGATCCAGGACTCAATGGCCACACAGTCAGGTTGAGGGCCGCAGAATTCAGATGGAAAAACGGCCCTTGAGACAGCAAGTCTGGTCGGTCTGGTAGTGCCCACGGTTGGCCCACCGTGAGATGCCACAGATCCGGGTACCACGACCTCCTCAGCCAGTCTGGAGCGACGAGTATGGCGCGGCGGCAGTCGGACCTGATCTTGCGTAACACTCTGGGCAACAGTGCCAGAGGAGGAAACACATAAGGGAGTTGAAACTGCGACCAATCCTGAACTAAGGCGTCTGCCGCCAGAGCTCTGTGATCTTGAGACCGTGCCATGAATGTTGGGACCTTGTTGTTGTGCCGGGACGCCATTAGGTCGACGTCCGGCATCCCCCAGCGGCAACAGATCTCCTGAAACACGTCCGGGTGAAGGGACCATTCCCCTGCGTCCATGCCCTGGCGACTGAGAAAGTCTGCTTCCCAGTTTTCTACGCCCGGGATGTGAACTGCGGATATGGTGGAGGTCGTGGCTTCCACCCACATCAGAATCCGCCGGACTTCCTGGAAGGCTTGCCGACTGCGTGTTCCCCCTAGGTGGTTGATGTATGCCACCGCTGTGGAGTTGTCCGACTGAATTCGGATCTGCTTGCCTTCCAGCCACGGCTGGAACGCCTTTAGGGCAAGATACACTGCCCTTATCTCCAGAACATTGATCTGAAGGGAGGACTCTGTCGGAGTCCAGGTTCCCTGAGCCCTGTGGTGGAGAAAGACCGCTCCCCACCCTGACAGGCTCGCGTCCGTCGTGACCACAGCCCATGATGGGGGAAGGAAGGATTTCCCCTTCGACAGAGAATTGGGGAGAAGCCACCACTGAAGGGAAGCCTTGGCTGCCCGTGAAAGGGAGACGTTCCTGTCGAGGGACGTCGACTTCCCGTCCCATTTGCGGAGAATGTCCCATTGAAGTGGACGCAGATGAAACTGCGCAAAAGGAACTGCCTCCATTGCTGCTACCATCTTCCCTAGGAAGTGCATGAGGCACCTCAGGGGGTGTGACTGACCTTGAAGGAGAGATTGCACCCCTGTCTGTAGTGAACGCTGTTTGTCCAGCGGAAGCTTCACTATCGCTGAGAGAGTATGAAACACCATGCCAAGATATGTCAGTGATTGGGCCGGTGTCAGATTTGACTTTGGAAAATTGATGATCCACCCGAAACTCTGGAGAGTCTCCAGAGCAATGTTCAGGCTGTGTTGGCATGCCACTTGAGAGGGTGCCTTGACCAGCAGATCGTCTAAGTAAGGGATCACCGAGTGTCCCTGAGAGTGTAGGACTGCTACCACTGCTGCCATGACCTTGGTGAAGACCCGTGGGGCTGTCGCCAGGCCGAAAGGCAGTGCCACGAACTGAAGGTGTTCGTCTCCTATGGCGAAACGCAGGAAGCGCTGATGCTCTGGTGCAATCGGTACGTGGAGATAAGCATCTTTGATGTCGATTGATGCCAGGAAGTCTCCTTGGGACATTGAGGCGATGACGGAGCGGAGCGATTCCATCCGGAACCGCCTGGTTTTTACGTGTTTGTTGAGCAGTTTTAGGTCCAGAACAGGACGGAAGGATCCGTCCTTTTTCGGTACCACAAACAAGTTGGAGTAAAAACCGTGACCCTGTTGCTGAAGAGGAACAGTGATCACCACTCCTTCCGCCTTCAGAGTGCACACCGCCTGAAGAAGAGCATCGGCTCTCTCGGGGGGCGGAGATGTTCTGAAAAATCGAGTCGGAGGACGAGAGCTGAACTCTATCCTGTACCCGTGGGATAGAATGTCTCTCACCCATCGGTCTTTTACCTGTGGCAGCCAGGCGTCGCAAAAGCGGGAAAGCCTGCCACCGACCGAGGATGCGGTGTGAGGAGGCCGAGAGTCATGAGGAGGCCGCCTTGGGAGCGGTTCCTCCGGCGGTCTTTTTAGGACGTGACTTAGACCGCCATGAATCGGAGTTCCTCTGATCCTTTTGAGGCCTTTTGGACGAGGAGAACTGAGACCTTCCCGCGGGCCGAAAGGACCGAAACCTCGATTGTACCTTCCGTGGTTGAGGTCTGTTTGGTTTGGACTGGGGTAAGGATGAGTCCTTTCTCTTGGATTGTTTAATGATTTCATCCAATCGCTCACCAAACAGGCGGTCGCCAGAAAATGGCAAACCGGTTAAGAACTTTTTGGAAGCGGAGTCTGCCTTCCATTCACGTAGCCACATGGCCCTGCGGACTGCCACCGAATTGGCGGATGCTACCGCCGTACGGCTCGTAGAGTCCAGGACAGCATTAATGGCGTAGGACGCAAACGCCGACGCCTGAGAGGTTAAGGACACCACTTGCGGAGCAGATGTACGTGTGACTGCATTAATCTGCGCATGACAAGCTGAGATAGCTTGGAGTGCCCAGACGGCTGCGAATGCTGGAGCAAAAGACGCGCCGATAGCTTCATAGATGGATTTCAACCATAGCTCCATCTGTCTGTCAGTGGCATCCTTGAGTGAAGCCCCATCTTCCACTGCAACTATGGATCTAGCCGCCAGTCTGGAGACAGGAGGCTCCACCTTAGGACACTGAGCCCAGCCCTTGACAACGTCAGGGGGGAAGGGATAACGTGTATCCTTAAGGCGCTTGGAAAAACGCTTATCTGGACAAGCTCGGTGTTTCTGGACTGCCTCTCTGAAGTCAGAGTGATCCAGAAACATACTCAATGTACGCTTGGGAGACCTGAAACGGAATTTCTCCTGCTGAGAAGCTGACTCCTCAATTGTAGGAGCTGGTGGAGAAATATCCAACACCTGATTGATGGTTGCTATAAGGTCATTCACTATGGCGTCACCATCAGGTGTATCCAGGTTAAGCGCGGTCTCAGGATCAGAATCCTGATCTGCTACCTCCGCTTCATCATCCAGAGAGTCCTCCTGCTGAGGCCCTGAATAGTGTGATGAAGTCGAGTGAATTTCCCAGCGAGCCCGCTTAGGCGGCCTGGGACTGCGGTCCATGTCAGAGACCTCACCCCGGGATCCATGGGTCACCCCAGGAGCACTTTGCTGCTCCAATTGAGGGGGGCCTGAGGTCAATGATTGAACAGTGCCCGGGGCCTGAGTCACCGGTCTGGACTGTAAGGCTTCAAGTATCCTAGCAGACCATTTATCCATACTCTCAGACAGTTTGTCAGCAAATACTGCAAACTCCGTCCCTGTCACCTGGACAGTGGTAGCAGGTGGTTCCACCTGGGCCACCAGTAGCAGAGGCTCCGGCTGAGTAAGTGCCACAGGGGCCGAGCATTGCACACAATGAGGGTCAGTGGAACCTGCCGGTAGTATAGCCGCACATGAAGTACAGGTTGCAAAGTAAGCCTGTGCTTTGGCACCCTTGCTTTTTGCGGACGACATGCTGTTGTCTCCTCTGAGTACAATCCAGGAGGGTATATAGCCAAAAATCAACAGTGCGACCGTACAGTGTAAATGTATAGCATATAAACATATATATATATATGTACACTCCGGCACTCAGTGGGGCCAGCACCTCAGGTGCTGCTTACCAACCGCTAAAAAGCGGTTGTGTGATCACCAGATTCCCTGCCTGAGCCTCCCAGAGCCTGTTGTCTCTCCTCTCCAGCGTTAGAAGTGCTGACAGGAATGGCTGCCGGCGTTCTGTGGGGAGGAGGGGGCCGTGGGCGTGCCCTAGAAAGTGCGGGAATCTGGAGCCCCACTGTGCTGAATGAGGGGGGAGGAGGATACAGAGTATGCTCCAGCCCTCAGCGCTGACGTCCTGTGCAGCGTCCCGCCCTTCCCCTGACTGACAGGCCTGGGGGCGGGAATATGCGATACTAGGCCGCAAAAGCCGGGGACTAAAGTTATAAGCGCGGCCGGCATATAAGCGCGGCCGGCGCGGTAGTCCCCGGCGCACTAACACACCCAGCAGTGCTGCAGTGTATATGGCACAAGCGCTCCATGCGCGGTCCCCACGGGGACACAGAGTACCTCAAAGTAGCAGGGCCTTGTCTCTGACGATACCCGGCTCCTGTCCAGCAGATTCCCCAGGGGCTGCGGAGGGAGCACGGTCCCCTGTGCCTAGAGACCGATTAGGATCCCACTTCACCCAGAGCCCATTAAGGGATGGGGAAGGAAAACAGCATGTGGCTCCTGCTTATGTACCCGCAATGGGTACCTCAACCTTAACAACACCGCCGACTAGAGTGGGGTGAGAAGGGAGCATGCTGGGGGCCCTTTTATGGGCCCTCTTTTCTTCCATCCGACATAGTCAGCAGCTGCTGCTGACTAAGATGTGGAGCTATGCGTGGATGTCAGCCTCCTTCGCACAAAGCATAAAAACTGAGAAGCCCGTGATGCACGGGGGGGGGTGTATAGGCAGAAGGGGAGGGGCTTTACACTTTTAAGTGTAATACTTTGTGTGGCCTCCGGAGGCAGAAGCTATACACCCCAATTGTCTGGGTCTCCCAATGGAGCGACAAAGAAAGTAAACAACTGAATGAACATCCTCAGAGCCAGGTGAGTCCATAATTTTTGCCAGGGGTTGTATGAAAATCCATAACAGAATGGCTGTATGCCCCTTATTTAAAAAAATAAATAAAATTTAAAAAAAAAAAAAAAAAAAAAAATCAGCATTTTAGGAGACCAGTGATAGAATGAAAATGTCTCAGGAGTCTTAGGGGCTGACTCGTTAAA
Source organism: Anomaloglossus baeobatrachus (assembly GCF_048569485.1). Classification (NCBI taxonomy): domain Eukaryota; kingdom Metazoa; phylum Chordata; class Amphibia; order Anura; family Aromobatidae; genus Anomaloglossus; species Anomaloglossus baeobatrachus. Next base: position 300,589,059 of record NC_134357.1, on the reverse strand, counting down.
AGTGCTTAGACCAGAATTGTGGCATAACACAATTTAAGTTACTATATTTTTGCACAACTTTCAATATTTCGCGACTTTATGTGTTTACACATCAGTCTTCACCAGCTATGCCAAAATGGGCATAGTGTGGCTACAACCGCAAACTCGTGAAACGTTCATTAACTCCAGCGGCGAACGTCAGTTAAGAGATGCCCTTAACTCATTAAGTGCATCAAATCCCCAGTTGTTCGGTGTGAATGACTTGGCCCTCCCTGGTGTATTATGTCTCTGTCCACCCAGGCTGACTGACAGCTGCAGCTTGTACTGAGCAGTGTGAGATCTCAGCAGGGAGAAAGAACATTGAGGAGCTGTCAATCAGTAGAAGTGGGCAGTGACTAGCTTAACCTTCAAAAAGTATTCTATAGCGTTTCTGACATGTATTTTTAAAGTAAGTACACTAGCCTCATTAGGCCAGACAGATCTATTTAATAATGTATTGTGCAATCTGCTGGCTGATACTGAAAGTATCAGTTTTGCTTTTGCCTATTCTCCAATAAGGTAATGTGAAACTTATCATAAGCTATCTATACACATCTATGAATATAAAATAAAACTAAACATTACATTGCATGTGTGATTCCCTAATAACACTAAAGCCTGTGTAACCATTGCCAGTAAACTGGCATCTATTTAGCTCATCAGCCTCGCCAGTTGCTCTTTGCATGTAGAGCCCTACCGGCCGCTCGGCACTGCCAAGAGCAATCACACAACACACTTCTCTACTCCACGTGACTGTAGAAAAATATCCCCACTAAAGACTTAACATTCACAATGACAGTCTTATTAATGGCAGCGACGATGCAAACAAATGCCACAAATGATTGCTATGCTGTTCAAGGAAACAAAATGTATTTGTATCGCATAAATGAGAATATAATAATGTCACTCGCTAATACCTTCTTTCCACCACTCACCTATCCATCTCATAAGGGACGTCAAAATCTGCAGATATTTTGTCTTCTGCACATTAAAAAAGGTAAAAGGGCCGAGGAATAGCGTGAATACAGCCTGGGAAGAAAAGGGCAACCATTAAATTACAGCAATGCATTAAAGAGGACCTGTCACTAAATCAAAAGTGCACAGTTTTTTTTTTGTTTTTTTTTTCTTCTGCTCCCATATTTACTTATGTTCTAATACCCTGGAGTACACTGTGGATACTTGAAGGGGAGGTTATCCCCAAAATTCACACAGATGTGCAGGCGTCTGATTCCTCTTCTCTGCAGTATCTCAGTATTTAGGAATTTCTCCTGTGGATCTATAGAAATGTCCGTTTAAAGTAGCAGTATGCGCTGAAAGGGAATTATTTCTTGTATACAGTGATGAAAATAAGTATTTTTGATACACTGGTGATTTTGCAAGTTTTCCCACCTACAAAGAATGGAGAGGCCTGTAATTTATATAGTACATGCACTTCAACTGTGAGAGACAGATTAAAAAAAAAAAAAAAAAAAAAAAGAATCCAGAAAAATCACATGTATGATTTTTAAATAATTTGTATTTTATTGCATGAAATAAATATTTAGTCACGTACCAACCAGCAAGAATTCTGGTTCTCACAGACCTGTTCTTTTTTCTTTAAGGAGCCCTCCTACTCTGCACTCATTAGCTGTATTACTTGCACCTGTGTGGACTTGATACCTGTATAAAAGACACCTATTCACACACTCAAACTCCAACCTCTCCACCATGGCCAAGACCAAGAGCTGTCTAAGGACACCAGGGAAAAAAATTGTAGACCTGCACAAGGCTGAGAAGGGCTACAGGACAATAGGCAAGCAGCTTGGTGAGAAGACAACAACTGTTGGCGCAATTCTTAGTCATCTTGTAATTCTTCCATTTTCTGTCAATCTTACTTGGCCTGGAGTTCCATGCAAGATCTCGCTTTGTGGGGTAAGGACGAATGTGAGAAAAGTTAGGAATCAGCCCAGAACACCATGGGAGGACCTGGGCAATGACCTTAAGAGAGCTGGGACCACAGTATCAAAGATTACAGTTAGTAACACAGAACGCCACCATGAATTAAAATCCTGCAGGGCACATAAGGTCCCCTGCTCATGCCAGCACATGTCCAGGCCTGTTTGAAGCTTGCCAATGACCATCTGGATGATCCAAAGAAGTCATGCGAGAAGGTCATATGGTCAGATGAGACCAAAATAGAACTTTTTGTTAACTCCATTCGTCGTGTTTGGAGGAAAAAGGATGAGTACAACCCCAAGAACACTGTCCCAACCGTGAAGCATGACTGTGGAAACATCATATGTTTGTGGGTACTTTTCTGCAAAGAGAACAGAACAACTGCACGGTACTGAAGGGAGGATGGATGAGGTCATGTATCGCGAGATTTTGACCAAAAACCTCAGTAAGAGCTTTGAAGATGGGTCATGGTTGGGTCTTTCAGCATGACAATGACCCGAAACACACAGCCAGAGCAACTAAGGAGTGGCTCCATAAGAAGCATTTTAAGGTCCTGGATTGGCCTAGCCAGTCTCCAGTCCTGAACCAAATAGAAAATCTTTGGACGGAGCTGAAACTCAATGTTGCCCTGTGACAGCCCCGAAAGATCTGGAGAAGATCTATAAGGAAGAGTGGGCCAAATCCCTGCTGCAGTGTGTGTAAATTTGGTCAAGAACTACAGGAAAAGTCTGACCTCTATAATTGCAAACAAAGGTTTCTGTACCAAATATTAAGTTCTGTTTTTCTATTATATCAAATACTTATTTTAGGCAATAAACTGCAAATTAATTATTTAAAAATCATACAATGTGATTTTCTAGATATTTTTTATTCTGTCACAGTTGAAGTGTACCTATGATAAAAATTACAGACCTCTCCATTCTTTGTACGTTGGAAAACTTACAAAATCAGCAGTGTATCAAATACTTATCCTCACTGTATATCCTTGCTGGACTGTATTTTTTTGCACTTTATTGGATAAAAATGTTTCTATTTGAAGAATGCATTTGTCGGCTATTTCAAATTTACATGTTTTTTTTCTGGAGATGTCCTTTTTATTTAGTGGGTCCACTATGCTAGTTTATTCTCTTTATTTTTTTACAAGAGTGTTGTTCATATTTTCTGGCGGGGACGGTTTTTATGCTCCGCTGCATAATGGCCCTGTGACAAACGCCCTGTTGGTACAGACCATAAAAATTAGCATATTAGGCGCACTAAATAAAAATCCAGTGATCAAAACACTGAATCAATGATTTGTTATTCCATATGCCTACTTTTCATTAGCTCTGTCTCTGTAAACCTGTGTGTAATGCACAGTTAAACAGATGAACTCTTTGTCTGGCACGTGCAGCGAGAATTGTACTTAATAAATCGTTTATGCAAAATGCATGAATAAAAGCCAATTCTGTATGAGACTCGACTGCCAAGTGCCTGGTTCATTGTGCAATTCTCAAACGCATATGTATATATAGTGTGATTGGAAATAAGCAAGCTGTGGATATAGTATAGGCTTCCAGAGTTTGACCTTGGCCACCTCCATCAGTCCCATAGACTAAGAAAAGAACACAGGACCGTCGCTCTATTCAGACAGGGCACTGCAGACAGTAGTTTTGCTCCAAAAAATATCAAAAAAAGAGAATTTTGTTTACTTACCGTAAATTCTTTTTCTTATAGTTCCGACATGGGAGACCCAGACCATGGGTGTATAGCTTCTGCCTCCGGAGGACACACAAAGTACTACACTAAAAAGTGTAGCTCCTCCCTCCGAGCATATACACCCCTTGGATAACCAAATATAGCCAGTTTAGTGCAAAAGCTGAAGGAGGACATCCACCCACAAGTAGAGATAGAGTAAAACCCGGAATAACCGGAACCTCTGTCTACAACAACAGCCGGTGAAAACACACGGAACAAGAACTGCCAACAGGCAACAGGGAGGGTGCTGGGTCTCCCATGTCGGAACTATAAGAAAAAGAATTTACGGTAAGTAAATAAAATTCTCTTTTTCTTCATCGTTCCTTATGGGAGACCCAGGCCATGGGACGTCTCAAAGCAGTCCATGGGTGGGAATAAACAGAAAACTGAGAATTAGGCAAAACCTAACTTCACAAATGGGCGACAGCCGCCTGAAGGATGCGTCTGCCCAAGCTCGCATCTGCCGAAGCATGAGCATGCACTTGGTAGTGCTTCGAAAAGGTATGCAAACTGGACCAAGTGGCAGCCTAACAGACCTGCTGAGCCGTAGCCTGGTGCCTGAAAGCCCAAGAGGCACCGACAGCTCTGGTCGAGTGCGCCTTAATCCCCGGCGGGGGAGGCACCTGAGTACATTGGTAGGCATCGGATATGGCTGACCTAATCCAACGAGCTAGGGTCGGTTTAGAAGCCGAGAGACCCTTGCGCTGACCTGTGGTCAGAACAAAAAGAGAGGTGCACCGCCTAAGAGCAGCGGTGCGTGACACATAGATCCGGAGTGCCCGCACCAGATCCAGAGTATGCAACGCTTTCTCAAAGCGATGAACAGGAGCCGGACAAAAGGAAGGCAATGAAATGTCCTGGTTAAGGTGGAAAGGAGACACCACCTTAGGGAGAAAGTCCGGAGTCTTACGGAGAACCACCTTGTCTTGGTGAAAAGCCAAAAAGGGTGACTCCGAAGAGAGCGCAGCCAAATCAGAGACTCTCCTGAGAGAAGTTATGGCCACTAGAAAGACCACTTTCTGTGAAAGTCGAAACAAAGAAACTTCCCTAAGAGGCTCAAAGGGGGGTTTCTGTAAGGCCGTGAGGACCAGATTAAGGTCCCAGGGATCCAAAGGCCGCCGGTAAGGAGGAATGATGTGAGATGCGCCCTGCATGAAGGTGCGCACCTGGGCCAGTCGGGCGATACGCCGCTGGAACAACACTGACAGAGCCGAGACCTGTCCCTTGAGGGAATTGAGGGACAGTCATGCATGGCCGGAAGAGCGACACCAGGACAGGAAAATTCTCCAAGTCCTGTGGTAAATCCTGGCCGAGGAAGACTTCCGAGCCTGAGTCATAGTGGAGATGACCTCGGAAGGAATGCCTGAAGCCGTCAGGATCCAGGACTCAAGAGCCACGCCGTCAATCTGAGAGCCGCAGAATTCTGGCGGAAAAACGGACCTTGAGAGAGAAGGTCTGGGCGATCCGGGAGATGCCACGGCACCTCTACGGACAGACGGAGCAGGTCTGGGTACCAAGCTCGCCTGGGCCAGTCTGGAGCAATGATTATGACCCGACGGCCCTCCATTCTGATCTTGCGCAGGACTCTGGGCAAGAGAGCTAGAGGGGGAAACACGTAGGCCAGACGGAACTGGGACCAATCCTGAACCAGCGCGTCCGCTGCCAAGGCCTGAGGATCGTGGGAGCGAGCCACGTAAACCGGGACCTTGTTGTTGTGCCGGGATGCCATGAGATCCACTTCCGGAGTGCCCCACTTGCGGCAGATTGACCGGAACACTGCTGGATGCAGGGCCCACTCGCCGCTGTCCACGGTTTGACGGCTGAGATAATCTGCCTCCCAGTTTTCTACGCCTGGGATGTGGACTGCGGATATGGTGGACTTTGAGTCCTCCGTCCACTGAAGGATACGTTGAACCTCCAACATTGCTAGGTGGCTGCGAGTCCCGCCCTGGTGATTGATGTAGGCAACTGCTGTCGCGTTGTCTGACTGGACTCGAATGTGCTTGCCCGCCAACAGGTGGTGAAAGGCTACGAGAGCTAGAAGCACCGCTCTGATTTCCAGCACATTGATCGAGAGGGCTGATTCGGACGGAGTCCAAGTGCCCTGTGCTCGGTGGTGGAGAAACACTGCTCCCCAGCCGGATAGACTGGCATCCGTGGTGAGAATTACCCAGGACGGAATCAGAAAGGAGCGTCCCTGGAATAGAGAGAGGGGCCGAAGCCACCACTGAAGAGAGCTCCTGGTCTGTGGCGACAGAGCCACTAGCCTGTGCAAGGAAGAGGTCCGCTTGTCCCAACAGCGGAGAATGTCCAGCTGCAGGGGACGCAGATGGAACTGGGCAAAGGGAACCGCTTCCATTGATGCCACCATCTGACCCAGCACCTGCATGAGGTGCCTGATGGAATGACGGCGGGACCTCAACAGAGAGCGCACCGCCAGATGAAGAGACTGCTGTTTGACTAAGGGCAGCTTCACAAGTGCCGGCAGAGTCTCGAATTGCATCCCTAGGTACGTAAGTTTCTGGGTCGGGGTCAGAGTGGACTTGGGCAGATTGAATTGAACAAGCGTGGCGAGAGTGAGCGAGACACTCCGCTGACAGTCTGCACTGGATGAAGCCTTGACTAGAAGGTCGTCCAGGTAAGGAATCACTGTCAACCCCTGGAGGTGCAGAACCGCAACCACTGCTGCCATGACCTTGGTGAATACTCGAGGGGCCGTGGCTAACCCGAAGGGGAGAGCCACGAATTGGAAATGTTCCTCTCCGATTGCAAAACGTAGCCAACGCTGGTGTGAAACTGCAATTGGCACATGCAAATAGGCATCTCTGATGTCGATGGATGCAAGAAAATCTCCTTGGGTCATTGAGGCAATGACTGATCGCAGAGATTCCATGCGAAAGTGCCGCACCTGAACATGCTTGTTGAGAAGCTTGAGATCCAGGATGGGCCGGAAGGAACCGTCCTTCTTGGGGACTAGGAAGAGATTTGAGTAGAAACCTCTGAACCGTTCCCGGGCGGGAACCGATACAATTACTCCGTTGGCCTGCAAGGATGCCACGGCCTGAGAGAAGGCGGCGGCCTTGGAGCAGGGGGGAGTGGACAGAAAAAATCTGTTTGGCAGGCTGGAAGAGAATTCTATCCTGTAGCCGTGGGAGATGATATCCCGCACCCACTGATCGGAGACGTGTTGAAACCACACGTCGCCAAAGTGGGAGAGCCTGCCACCGACCAAGGACGTTGCTGGCGCGGCCAGATAGTCAAGAGGAGGCTGCCTTAGTGGCAGCGGCTCCACCGTTCTTCTGTGGACGCGGCTTCGTGCGCCAGCTGGGTTTTCGATCCTTGGCTGAGTTAGTGGACGAGGCTGAGGGCTTAGAGGATGACCAGTTAGAGGAGCGAAAGGAACGAAACCTCGACTGGTTGGCATAGGATGAGAAAGCCGAAGCCTGGGAAGTTAAGGCAACCATTTCGGGCATAGAGTCCCTGGTGAGGGAATGCATCTCCGCCAGAGAAGCAGAGACGGCCTTAAGAGCCCACACTGCTGCAAAAGACGGGGAGAATGAGGCCCCTGCCGCTTCATAAACAGATTTGGCCAGAAGGTCAACCTGGCGGTCAGTGGAATCCTTAAGTGAGGTGCCATCCGCCACAGATACAACTGTCCGGGCTGAGATTCTAGACACCGGAGGATCTACCTTTGGTGAATGAGCCCACTCCTTGACCACCTCTGGTGGAAAGGAAAAACGGTCATCAGAACTGCGCTTTGGAAAGCGTTTGTCAGGACAGGCCCTGGGTTTGGTCACAGTGGCCTGAAAACTGGAGTGGTTAAAAAAACATACTCCTTGCTCTCTTAGGTGAGGTAAACTGGTGTTTTTCTACTAGAGAGGCTTGTTCCTCTGACACTGGGGGATTGAGGTCCAGTACGGAATTAATGGACGCAATCAAATCACTAACATCTGCATCACCTTCGGTTAGATCAATGGGGACAGATGAAAAATCCTCTGTGAGCGCTGCAGAGCGAGTGGGAGCAGCAGAGGCGCCCTGAGAAGGGGGCTGATGCATGGTCAGCAGAGTCCGGGACAGCTGTCCCATGGAGTCGGCAAAGGACTGGGAGATAGCATTAGAAAACGATGCTACCCAAGCCGGGGGTTCAGCCACCGGGGCAGGAGCAGCCGGAGGGACCCCTGGGGAGACTCCAGGCTGAGGCACCACCATGTTAGAGCAGGCATCACAGTGTGGATATGTGCTCGGTTCAGGCAGTATGAGCTTACATGCAGTGCATATTGCGTACAGCCTTGCAGCCTTGCTCCTAGTGTGAGACATGCTGCTGAGATGGAGGCTCTGCAGTAAAGAACACACTCCTTCAGAATGACCCCCAGAGAGTGTATAAAAAAGTCCACAACCAGAGGTTGTGGCTTACCAGACCGTTTTGTGTGCCCTCCGGATTCCACAGCTTGGACCCCCAGACAGATTGCAGAGCTGCAGCAGCCAGCGCCGATCAGTGTGAGAACGCTGATAAAATGGCGCCGGAGAGGGGGGGGGGGCGGGGTTTAGTCCAGGAGCGGGAACCGGAGGGCCAAGGAGAAATACAGGGGAGGGAAACATCTCCTCAGATAGGAGTGTCCTCCCCTGTGCTGAACAGCCGGTGGGCGGCGCCGCACTGCCCCCCTGCATGACTGACATGCAGGGGCAGTGAAACCGAAAGTAGGCCGCAGCCGAAGCCGGGGCCTAAATTTCTCCATGCAGCTGACAAGCAGGCACCCTCGGCGCGGTTCTCAGGAAAAAACCAGAGAACCGGCCGGAAATTACAGCAAAGTAAATAACACACTCTCCCCACAATAAATGTACCAGGGACCCCTCAATAACGTCTCAATACTTAGCTTATGAGATGCAGGGCCAGGTCCCTGAGGGATGAGCGCTCCGTCCGGCAGGGTCCTGAAAGGGCTGCGGATGGAGACCGGTCTCCTGCAAAGCAGTGAGAACCGTGATGGCTCCCACTTCAAGCCAGAGCCCAGGTGTTACGGTTGCTGCGAGCACTGGAGACTAAGTCCAGATTTCTTACTACTGCACATGTGTGAGCGCTGGAGACTAAGTCCAGATTTCTTGCTACTGCACATGTGCGAGCGCTGGAGACCAAGTCCAGATTTCTTGCTACTGCACATGTGCGAGCGCCGGAGACTAAGTCCTATCTTGGAGCCATTGCACATGTGCGGGTGACATCATCGCTGACACGAGGTCACATGTCTCTGACACCTTCTATGCCGATTGGTCGCTGGTCATGTGCTTGTGATGCCTTGCTCGGTGATAGGCCAGCATGACGTCACTCCTGTTGTTCTGGCAGCGGATTGGCTCTGGTGTCCTCCATCTTGGATGAGGCACAGAGTCTATATAAGACCCTGACACACGCCGCATGGCGCTCAGTCCTCTTGGTTCATGCATAAGAGTAGACGCTCTGTGCGCGTTCCTCTAGGCATTCCTCTGTCTATGCTAGGTGAGCGCTACCGGCAGGGTAGCGTTCTTATACCTTACAGCTTCGGCTGCTGTCCGTATCCTTACCTCTTAGGGGAGCGGACATAGGAAGGTGCCTGAGGCACATGGTCTGGCTGGGCCTTGTGGTTCGACTCGTAGGTGGACGTTGCCGCTAGGGTAACGTTCCTTATACTGCGTCTGGCAGTTGTTCGTATCCTCGCACACTAGGGGAGCGAACAGAGGTAGGAGCTTTGTGCGGCTTACGCTGCTGTTCGTCTCTTTTGCACCACTAGAAGAGCGGACCTAGGCAGGTGCCATATCTAGTGGTTCGTGTCCTCGCACACTAGTGGAGCGAACGCAGGTAGGAGCTTTGTGCGGCTTACGCTGCTGTTCGTCTCTTTTGCACCACTAGAAGAGCGGACCTAGGTAGGTGCCATTTCGCACACATTGCCTTTGTCTCTGTGATTATTAACAGAGATCATTCCACACACCCTCCAAGTAAGGGAGGAATTGCTTTACTTACTTATTATATCCTTCTGTGGGTTAACAGAGGTATTGCACTCTGCCATAGTCTGCAGCAGAGTCTTTGCACGGTGGACCCTGACTGTCTGATACTCCTTTAGGTTATCAGACAGCCCCCCGTAACACCAGGAGGGATGGTGAAGGAGCGCGGCATGTAAGGCTCCAGCCTTGGAAATCAACCTTACAACACCGCCGACACAGTGGGGTGAGAAGGGACATGCCGGGGGTCCAGCTTGGACCCGCTTTTCTTCCAATTCTTTAAAATCAAAAATCAACAGAGAATGCATGTGTGTGTGACCTCCTGAACACAAAGCATTGAACTGGCTATATTTGGTTATCCAAGGGGTGTATATGCTCGGAGGGAGGAGCTACACTTTTTAGTGTAGTACTTTGTGTGTCCTCCGGAGGCAGAAGCTATACACCCATGGTCTGGGTCTCCCATAAGGAACGATGAAGAAAGGACCAATCAAACTAGTAATCAGGGGTAAACAACTACTAGGACTCCCCCTGATGTACAAAATGAATACCGTATTTTTCGGATTATAAGATGCACATTTCCTCCCAGGAGGAAAATGAGGGGTGCATCTTAAAATCCCAATGTAGCTTACCGGGGGAAGGGGGTGGGGGGGTTGTGGAGAGGGGTCACAGGAGGCAGGACAATGCTGTGCACTGTGGTGTAGGTGCTGCTCTCTGCGGCGAGGCTCTGTGCAGCGGGCGGCGAGGCTTTGTGCAGCGGGTAGGCGGTGAGGCTCGGGCTATTCTGAAGATGTCAGTGGCAAGTTCTTCTAATAATGGCGTCCCGAGTCGACGGGTGCGCAGATGGAGCTCTTGGCTCAAGCTCCCATCTCCGCAAGCGCCGACTCCGGCTGCCATTTCTTTAAAGCCTGCACCACTTACATCTTCAGAATGACCAGTGCCTCTCTGTCCGCAGCGAGCACCAGCACATAGCAGTGCCGGCCGCCCCAGCACACAGCAGTGCCTGCTGCCGCAGCACAGCGCCACAGTGAGCATCTGGGCCCCCTCTGCAACTCTTGCATCACTGACCTGCTCCACCACTGCCGCTACCTCCTGTGACCCCCGCTCTACCACCGCTGCCACCCCCCTCCGGTAAGACACCACCGGATTATGAAACGGACTAAATTTTTTTTGTTACCTTTTTTAGCTCTAAGGGGTACATTGCGACATCGCTACTGCGATATCGTCTGGGTCAAATCGAAAATGACGCACATCCGGCGCCGGTAACGACATCGCAACGTGTAAAGCCTAGGAGAGAAGATGAACGAGCGTGAAACAGTCAAAAATCGGTGATCTGTGTCACGTCGGTCATTTCCATAATTTGGCTGCAGCGACAAGTACGATGTTGTTCCTCGTTCCTGCGGCAGCACACATCACTGTGTATGAAGCCGCAGGAGCGAGGAACATCTCCTTACCTGCCTCCACCGGCTATGCGGAAGGAAGGAGGTGGGCGGGATGTTTACGTCCCGCTCATCTCTGCCCCTCCGCTTCTATTGGCCGCCTGCCGTGTGACGTCGCACGACCCGCCCCCTTAGCAAGGAGGCGGGTCGCCGGCCAGAGCGAAGTCGCAGGGCAGGTAAGTGCGTGTGAAGATGCCGTAGCGATAATGTTCGCTATGGCAGCTATCACAAGATATCGCATCTGCAACGGGGGCGGGGACTAAAGCGCTCGGCATCGCTACAATCAGCTAGCGATGTTGCAGCGTGCAAAGTACCCCTAAATTTGGGGTGCGTCTTATAAAACGAATGGTCATTGGAAATCGCCATCTGTATGAATCAAAACAGCTTAGCACCGGAAGGTCAATTTAGAGCCACATAATCCTTGAATGTCTCCTGGGAGCCTCAATATGTGTGGGAAGAATAACTTACTAGATAGATCCTGTAAGCATCAATTCGTCTGATGTTCCCCCAACATGGGTCGGTGTCATTTTTTTCTCCTGCGTGTGCTCCACATGATTCATTCCCAGTAAAACTGAATAGGGATAGAAAGTAACATGATTTGTAAGAGGACAGACAAATGTACACATGAGGCTTCTGCCAGGCGCTGGCACACTAAGGCTGGTGAGAGCATTGTGACAAATGGCGCAGCACTGCATGTGACTATGAACTCATGACACAGATGTAATATACGGGGCAGAGGTAATGGAGTCAGGACAAGAGCACGCAACTTAATTTATTTTCTGATTGGGAAGAAAAACCCTAAACACTTCCATAAAAGTTTATAAAGAGATTACCAGCTCGTCAGAGGATTTATGGTGTGTGCAGATATTTACACCAAGTGAACGCTCAAAATCATATGAGCTGAATGTAGGGTGTCAAAACTTTACCTTGAGATATTCTGAATGAGTCTGGAATTGCTCATTTACAACACCATGTACCCAATGAAGGAGGTGGCAAACCCTTAACAAAACGTTCATTAAATCCTTAAGGACTGGGAATTGGGTTTTTTTTGACACTTTTGTTATTTTCTCCCAATAACTTTTCTTATTTATCCATAGCCATATAATAGCTTGATTCTTGCAGGACGACTTGTAGTTTTTAATGATTCTATTAATTTTACCATAAAATGTACTGAAAGGGGGGAAATTATTCCAAACATGGAGAATGGTAATTCTCCCCCCTGCATTTACGCCATTACTTTCTTTTTTAAACTTGTTTTTATTGAAGTTACAAGTTATAAATCAACTAAAAAAAAACAAAAAAAAAAACAACCTGGGATTTAAATATTGAGAGAATAAAACGCTTGTACGAAAAATACTGTATGTACATAGGCAAACAAACTAAACCTTTCTGCTGTGCATCCTGGTACCTAAAAAAGGGAGGTTACATAGAGACCCTCCCATAAAATGTATGTTCCCCCCATCCTCCTTCTCTCATATCCCTCCAACGGAAAGATATGAGAGGAGGAGGACGGCAGTGGGGAGGGGGGGGGGGGAGGGGGGGGAACACGTAAATTTTACGGGAGGGTCTTTATGTAACTTCCTTCTCTAGGTATAAGGATGCACAGCAGAAAGGTTTATTTCTTGTTTTTAATGGTGGTAAAATTAAATCAACCGGAGAACATCATTTCTCCAGTGCAATTAAAGTAACACAAAACGTAGAAAGTTTTCTTTATATTTTCCTGGTGAAAAATAATTTATATCACCATTTTCTGAGACCCATCATTTTTATAAATTTTCCATCCATGGAACTGTGCTTTATTTTTTTGCGCTTTCGTTTTTATTGACACGATTATGAGTTACACGCGATGTTTTGAGGAGTGCGCTGTCTGGAGTTTTTATTTCCTATGGCATAATTATTTTTTTTGGCATAATTATGTTTTTTATTATTATTGTTCAGGCAATTCCAGATGCAGAGATAAAAAAAATGTGTTATTTGCCATTTACTTTAGAATTGAGGACGATTTAAACTATAATATATTTTGTTTATTATTTTAAAAATATTTCTTAATATTTAAATATTTCTTAAACATTTTTAAATATTACATATTTTAAATATTAAATTTAAATATTTCTTAAACATTTTTAAATAAATATTTTAAATATTAAATAATTTAAATATTTCTTAAACATTTTTTAATATTAAATATTTTAAATATTTACATATTTCTTAAACATTTTGAGCAGTACCATCTGCCATGTTGAAGCCTCTTAAATGCTGCCATCGCGTTTGACAACGACATTTGAAAGGTGAAATTGTTGCAATCAGAGATGGCTACGATGAGGTGCCAGATATGTAACACAACCAGAACTGACGCTGCATTAAGCGGGCGCAGCTGCTGAGCCTGTTTTATATAGTGATGGCGAAAGGGTTATTTTGTGCTGTCATATAATTATGGAACTTCTACCAATCCGGAGAGTTACTGCAGTTCTTTACACATCAGGTGGCCAAAACACCACTATGCAGAAGAAAAATAGTGCTAATGCAGCGCTGCAGCCCATCCATTCTCATGATCTGCAATGACCTAAAATGTAATTTCATATACTGGCGATATGACATCACTTTATAAAATTACTTTAAAAGGGAAACCCCACCTGTAGCTGACAGTTTTATATGTGTTCCATTATGAGATTACACACTGCAATGTCATGCCCTTTTTTGTTACTGCTTCTATCCCTAGAGATCAGCCTGGTGAGGGTGCACAGCAACAGCCAGAACCAGGTTTGGGTCACACTGTATCCTTAAATCAATGGGTTTTCAGTTTTATGATGAAGTGTCTAATTGTTACTTACCATGTGACCTGAACAAGAGACAGAGGTACAGCGGTTGCATATATAGCCAAATCTCCATAAAGATATATAATGATGCACAAATAGAAAAGGTTTACTCCAACTGTAAGAAAAAGGGACAGAATAATGACTGCAAGTCAGCACTTTGTCTATCTCCCACCCCCATGCTTTACACTCCATCTTTGCCTGCTGTGTATAGACATAAACTCTGCAGTAAGGCCAGTGTACGGAGAGATGCTTTGTGTCATAGACTACAAATAGCTAAGCCAATCATTAAACTTTTAGTGTGACTGTTACTTGATTAAAACAAATAAAAGTACATTCAATTTAAAATAAATAAAAAATAAGGGAGGACCTGATCTAATAAATAACATTATATAGTTGATCGAAGGATATATCCCACTTTACTGCTTGGTAATTCAGCCCATGGTGCAATTACGGAAACAACAAAAGAAAAGTACCGCCACCTTTTGGCAGAAAGAAGAATTGCAGCAGATAAATTGACAATAAATTAGTTAATGTAGAATATATTGTAATATCGTTCCTTCTGCACAATGCTAAATTCATACCTTTATTAAAGAACATGGAAGCCATCTGCCCCATTTCCACCCGCTCCATGATTTCATATGGGTCAGACAAGCTACGACGCTCTGAAACAAAAAAAAAAAAAGGTATGTTAAACACACACACACACACACACAATTATCTAATATATAAAGGTGTGTGTGTGTGTGTGTGTGTGTGTGTGTCCGCTAAAGGAATCCGCACCGTCACATTTACAATCACGAAATTTTGCACAGACACACCATGTGACTCAGGGAACGTCATAGACTATGTTTGGGCGGGAAAATTTAACCCTGTGCTTTCCAGTTACGCTACAAAATCCTACAGCCATTAACTGAATGGAGCTGGGAGCTATAGGCTATAAATGGCAACTGTCAGTGGTTGCTATATGAATAAAATAAACTGTTAGTATAAGATAGGATAGAGAGAGACAGAGACAGACCGGGCAAACAGACAGACCGGGCAAACAGACAGACCGGGCAAACAGACAGACCGGGCAAACAGACAGACAGATACAGAGATTGAGACAGATAGACTGATGCAAATGCAGAGAGATAGAAACAGACAGACAAGGAAAGAGACAGACAGACAGCAACACAGACAGAGACTGGGAGAGAGACAGTTACTATCCCGGGTACTACAGCTAGTATAATTTGCATAATTATATATATATATTATATATATATATATATATATATATATATATATATATATATATATATATATATATATATATATATATACACACATATATATAATATATAATAAAATGTGTGTGTGTATATATATACACTCCTCGCCCTGGCAATAGACAAGGTGGAGGAGTGGGCCTCCTTCTTTCTAACAACTACAACTTCACCACAATCCCACCTCTACCCTCCCTCGACCTGCCTTCCTTTGAAGTGCACTCTGTCCGAATCTATTCTCCCTCCAACCTCCAAGTGGCTGTCATATACAGACCCCCGGGCGCCACCACTGCCTTCCTCGACCACTTCTCTGCCTGGCTTCTACACTTTCTCTCTGCTGACATTCCCACCATCATCATGGGTGACTTCAACATCCCCACTGACACTCGCCAACAAGCCGCTTCCAAACTCCTCTCCCTTGCTTCGTCTTTTGGCTTAACTCAGTGGTCCACCTCTGCCACCCACAAAGATGGACACACACTAGACCTTATCTTCACCCGCCTCTGTCCCCTTTCTGACTTCACAACTTCCCCCCTCCCCCTATCTGACCACCATCTTCTGACCTTTTCAGCCCTGTCCTCCTCACCTACCCCCCCTGTCCAGCACCTAGCACATCCCCGCAGAAACCTTGCACACCTCAACATGCACACCCTCGCCGACTCTATCCTCCCACTGTCCTCCATATCGTCCCTCCACGACACAGACAGCGCCACTACTTTCTACAACACCACCCTCACATCAGCTATTGATTCAGTCGCTCCCCTTGTGCATGGCAGAGTGAGACGAATCAATAGACAACCCTGGCACAACAGCCTCACTAAAAAACTGCGGCAAAGGTCTAGGGCTGCAGAGCGGCGGTGGAAGAAAACGCACTCCCAGGAAGACTTCACCACATTCAAAAATGCAATTCACACATTTCGTTCAGTCCTCACCTCCGCTAAACACGACTACTTCAGAAACCTCATATCCTCTCTAACACACAACCCCAAACAGTTATTCAACACTTTCAACTCCCTCCTTCGCCCACCACTGCCCCCTCCAACCTCCCTCATCTCTGCAGAAGAATTTGCCACCTATTTCCAAGAAAAAATCGACCTAATAAGGCAAGTCTTCTCTGCTCAGCCACCACAACCCCTTCATGTAGCTGACCACTGCCCCTCCCCCATAAACTTCCTCCCCACCATCACCGAAGGAGAGCTTGCACGTCTGCTCTCAAAAGCGCACCTCACCACCTGCGCACTTGACCCCATGCCATCCCACCTCCTTCCCAACCTCACCACCATCCTTATTCCAGCCTTAACCCATCTCTTCAACCTATCTTTAACGACTGGAACCTTCCCCTCTGCCTTTAAACATGCAACAGTCACACCTATCCTAAAGAAACCTTCCCTCGATCCAACCTCTACTACCAGCTACCGCCCCATATCACTACTCCCACTTGCCTCAAAACTCCTGGAACAGCATGTCCATGCTGAACTTTCCTCCCACCTCTCCTCTAACGCTCTCTTTGACAACCTACAGTCCGGCTTCCGTCCACATCACTCCACCGAAACTGCCCTGACTAAAATCACAAATGACTTGCTTACTGCCAAAGCGAACAAGCACTTCTCTATACTCCTACTCCTAGACCTGTCCTCAGCCTTCGATACCGTTGACCACTCCCTCCTACTACAGATCCTCTCTTCCCTTGGTGTCAGAGACCTCGCCCTCTCTTGGATCTCTTCATACCTCTCAAATCGCACTTTTAGTGTCTCCCACTCCCACACAACCTCTTCATCCCACCATCTCTCTGTTGGCGTCCCTCAAGGCTCTGTCCTAGGACCCCTACTTTTCTCTATCTACACATTTGGCCTGGGACAACTCATAAAGTCCCATGGCTTCCAATACCACCTATATGCCGACGACACCCAGATCTACCTCTCTGGCCCAGATGCCACATCTCTGCTGTCCAAAATCCCGAAATGTCTATCTGCTATATCCTCCTTCTTCTCCTCTCGCTTCCTAAAGCTCAATGTGGCCAAAACTGAACTAATCATCTTTCCTCCGTCTCACCTACACTCTCCACCTGATCTATCTATTACAATAAATAACACCACGCTCTCGCCAGTACCCAAAGTTCGCTGCCTCGGAGTGACCTTTGACTCTGCCTTATCCTTCATACCACACATCCAATCCCTCACCACCTCCTGCCGTCTTCAACTCAAAAATATTTCCAGAATCCGCCCTTTCCTCAATTTGCAATCTACTAAAATGCTAGTGCATGCCCTCATAATCTCCCGCCTCGACTACTGTAACATCCTCCTCTGTGGCCTCCCTGCCAACACGCTTGCCCCTCTCCAGTCCATCCTTAACTCTGCTGCCCGACTTATCCACCTCTCTCCTCAATACCACCCCGCTTCTCCTCTCTGCATGTCCCTCCACTGGCTTCCAATCTTCCACCGTATCCAATTCAAACTTCTAACACTGACCTACAAAGCTGTGCATAATCTTTCCCCTCCGTACATCTCCGAACTACTCTCCCACTACACTCCAACACGTCACCTCCGGTCCTCCCAAGATCTCCTCCTCTCCTCCTCTCTCATTCGCTCCTCACACAACCGACTCCAAGACTTCTCCCGAGCATCCCCAGTCTCCTGGAACTCGCTGCCTCAACACGTCAGACTATCCCCTACTCTTGCAAACTTGAAACGGAACCTGAAAACGCACCTGTTCAGAAATGCCTACAATCTACAATGAACTCGCTGCCGCCCGACCACCGTGCGCAGCTGCCGCCCGACCACCGTGCGCAGCTGCCGCCCGACCACCGTGCGCAGCTGCCGCCCGACCACCGTGCGCAGCTGCCGCCCGACCACCGTGCGGAGCTGCCGCCCGACCACCGTGCGGAGCTGCCGCCCGACCACCGTGCGGAGCTGCCGCCCGACCACCGTGCGGAGCTGCCGCCCGACCACCGTGCGGAGCTGCCGCCTGACCTACACCCCACCTATTGTCTCCTCCCCATAATCCTATAGAATGTAAGCCCGCAAGGGTAGGGCCCTCTTCCCTCTGTACTAGTCTGTCTACTGTAACTTGTATACGTATTTTGTATGTAACCCCCTTCTCATGTACAGCACCATGGAATTAATGGTGCTCTATAAATAAATAATAATAATAAATAATAATAATATATATATATATGTGTGTGTACATATACATATATATAAATCCAAAGGAGAAAGAAAGTCGCACTCCAGATGATCACCATATCACTCCGTCTTTATTGCAGGGGAAACATGAAGGTACAAGCGGTGGGGAGGGTGAGACAAGCCATACAACGCCGGACGACGGCGTGCCATTTCGCTAGAACTTAGCTTCCACGGGTCCAGTGAGATATATATAATAAAATGTGTGTGTGTGTGTGTGTGTGTGTGTGTGTGTGTGTGTGTGTGTGTGTGTGTGTGTGTGTGTGTGTGTGTGTGTGTGTGTGTATGTATGTATGTACATACATATATATATATATATATATATATACACACACACACACACATTTTATATTATATATATATATTGTGTGTGTATATATGTATGTATATATATATATATATATATATATATATATATATATATATATATATATATATATATATATATATGTATACATACATATATTATATATATACATATACAGTTAGGTCCAGAAATATTTGGACAGTGACACAAGTTTTGTTATTTTAGCGGTTTACAAAAACATGTTCAGAAATACAATTATATATATATATAATATGGGCTGAAAGTGCACACTCCCAGCTGCAATATGAGAGTTTTCACATCCAAATCGGAGAAAGGGTTTAGGAATCATAGCTCTGTAATGCATAGCCTCCTCTTTTTCAAGGGACCAAAAGGAATTGGACAAGGGACTCTAAGGGCTGCAATTAACTCTGAAGGAGTCTCCCTCGTTAACCTGTAATCAATGAAGTAGTTAAAAGGTCTGGGGTTGATTACAGGTGTGTGGTTTTGCATTTGGAGGATGTTGCTGTGACCAGACAACATGCGGTCTAAGGAACTCTCAATTGAGGTGAAGCAGAACATCCTGAGGCTGAAAAAAAAAGAAAAAATCCATCAGAGAGATAGCAGACATGCTTGGAGTAGCAAAATCAACAGTCGGGTACATTCTGAGAAAAAAGGAATTGACTGGTGAGCTTGGGAACTCAAAAAGGCCTGGGCGTCCACGGATGACAACAGTGGTGGATGATCGCCGCATACTTTCTTTGGTGAAGAAGAACCCGTTTACAACATCAACTGAAGTCCAGAACACTCTTAGTGAAGTAGGTGTATCTGTCTCTAAGTCAACAGTAAAGAGAAGACTCCATGAAAGTAAATACAAAGGGTTCACATCTAGATGCAAACCATTCATCAATTCCAAAAATAGACAGGCCAGAGTTAAATTTGCTGAAAAACACCTCATGAAGCCAGCTCAGTTCTGGAAAAGTATTCTATGGACAGATGAGACCAAGATCAACCTGTACCAGAATGATGGGAAGAAAAAAGTTTGGAGAAGAAAGGGAACGGCACATGATCCAAGGCACACCACATCCTCTGTAAAACATGGTGGAGGCAACGTGATAGCATGGGCATGCATGGCTTTCAATGGCACTGGGTCACTTGTGTTTATTGATGACATAACAGCAGACAAGAGTAGCCGGATGAATTCTGAAGTGTACAGGGATATACTTTCAGCCCAGATTCAGCCAAATGCCGCAAAGTTGATCGGACGGCGCTTCATAGTACAGATGGACAATGACCCCAAGCATACAGCCAAAGCTACCCAGGAGTTCATGAGTGCAAAGAAGGGAATTTTGTTTACTTACCGTAAATTCCTTTTCTTCTAGCTCCTATTGGGAGACCCAGACAATTGGGTGTATAGCTTCTGCCTCCGGAGGCCACACAAAGTATTACACTTTAAAAAGTGTAACCCCTCCCCTCTGCCTATACACCCTCCCGTGCATCACGGGCTCCTCAGTTTTGGTGCAAAAGCAGGAAGGAGGAAACTTATAACTTGGTCTAAGGTAAATTCAATCCGAAGGATGTTCGGAGAACTGAAACCATGAACCAAAAGAACAATTCAACATGAACAACATGTGTACACAAAAGAACAACAGCTCGAAGGGAACAGGGGCGGGTGCTGGGTCTCCCAATAGGAGCTAGAAGAAAAGGAATTTACGGTAAGTAAACAAAATTCCCTTCTTCTTTGTCGCTCCATTGGGAGACCCAGACAATTGGGACGTCCAAAAGCAGTCCCTGGGTGGGTAAAAGAATACCTCGATAAAAAGAGCCGAAAAACGGCCCCCTCTTACAGGTGGGCAACCGCCGCCTGAAGGACTCGCCTACCTAGGCTGGCATCTGCCGAAGCATAGGCATACACCTGATAGTGTTTCGTGAAAGTGTGCAGACTCGACCAGGTAGCCGCCTGACACACCTGCTGAGCCGTAGCCTGGTGCCGCAATGCCCAGGATGCACCCACGGCTCTGGTAGAATGGGCCTTCAGCCCTGAAGGAATCGGAAGCCCAGAAGAACGGTAGGCTTCAAGAATCGGTTCCTTGATCCACCGAGCCAAGGTTGACTTGGAAGCCTGTGACCCCTTACGCTGGCCAGCGACAAGGACAAAGAGCGCATCCGAACGGCGCAGGGGCGCCGTGCGAGAAATGTAGAACCGGAGTGCTCTCACGAGATCTAACAAGTGCAAATCCTTTTCACATTGGTGAACTGGATGAGGGAAAAAGGAAGGTAAGGAGATATCCTGATTGAGATGAAAAGGGGATACCACCTTAGGGAGAAATTCCGGGACCGGACGCAGAACCACCTTATCCTGGTGAAACACCAGGAAGGGGGCTTTGCATGACAGCGCTGCTAGCTCAGACACTCTCCGAAGTGAAGTGACTGCCACTAGGAAGGCCACCTTCTGCGAAAGGCGTGATAGAGATAACCCTGAGGACGCTAGGAGCCAGGACTCAATGGCCACACAGTCAGGTTGAGGGCCGCAGAATTCAGATGGAAAAATGGCCCTTGAGACAGCAAGTCTGGTCGGTCTGGGAGTGCCCACGGTTGACCCACCGTGAGGTGCCACAGATCCGGGTACCACGACCTCCTCGGCCAGTCTGGAGCGACGAGGATGGCGTGGCGGCAGTCGGACCTGATCTTGCGCAACACTCTGGGCAGCAGTGCCAGAGGAGGAAATACATAAGGCAGTCGAAACTGCGACCAATCCTGAACTAATGCGTCCGCCGCCAGAGCTCTGTGATCTTGAGACCGTGCCATGAATGCCGGGACTTTGTTGTTGTGCCGAGACGCCATGAGGTCGACGTCCGGCGTTCCCCAGCGGCAACAGATCTCTTGAAACACGTCCGGGTGAAGAGACCATTCCCCTGCGTCCATGCCCTGGCGACTGAGAAAGTCTGCTTCCCAGTTTTCTACGCCCGGGATGTGAACTGCGGAGATGGTGGAGGCTGTGGCTTCCGCCCACAGCAGAATCCGCCGAACTTCTTGGAAGGCCTGACGACTGCGTGTGCCGCCCTGGTGGTTGATGTACGCGACCGCCGTGGCGTTGTCCGACTGTATGCGGATCTGTCTGCCCTCCAGCCACCGATGGAACGCCTTTAGGGCTAGATACAGTGCCCTTATCTCCAGAACATTGATCTGAAGGGAGGACTCTGTCGGAGTCCAGGTTCCCTGAGCCCTGTGGTGGAGGAAGACCGCTCCCCACCCTGACAGACTCGCGTCCGTCGTGACCACAGCCCAGGATGGGGGCAGGAATGATTTTCCCTTCGACAAGGAAGTGGGAAGAAGCCACCACTGAAGAGAGGTTTTGGCTGCCAGTGAAAGAGAGACGTTCCTGTCTAGGGACGTCGACCTCCTGTCCCATTTGCGGAGAATGTCCCATTGAAGTGGACGCAGATGAAACTGCGCAAAGGGAACTGCCTCCATTGCTGCCACCATCTTCCCTAGGAAGTGCATGAGGCGCCTCAAGGGGTGTGACTGGGTCTGAAGGAGAGAGTGCACCCCTGTCTGTAGCGAACGCTGTTTGTCCAGCGGAAGCTTCACTATCGCTGAGAGAGTATGAAACTCCATCCCGAGGTAAGTCAGTGATTGGGTCGGTGTCAATTTTGACTTTGGGAAATTGATGATCCACCCGAACCTCTGGAGAGTCTCCAGAGCAATGGTCAGGCTGTGTTGACATGCCACCCGGGAGGGTGCCTTGACTAGGAGATCGTCTAAGTAAGGGATCACCGAGTGGCCCTGAGAGTGTAGGACCGCCACCACGGATGCCATGATCTTGGTGAAGACCCGTGGGGCTGTCGCCAGGCCGAAAGGCAGTGCCACAAACTGAAGGTGTTCGTCCCCGATGGCGAAACACAGGAAGCGTTGATGCTCTGGTGCAATCGGCACATGGAGATAAGCATCCTTGATGTCGATTGAGGCTAGGAAGTCTCCTTGGGACATCGAGGCGATGACAGAATGGAGAGATTCCATCCGGAACAGTCTGGTTCTCAAGTGTCTGTTGAGCAGTTTGAGGTCCAGAACGGGGCGGAATGATCCGTCCTTTTTTGGCACCACGAACAAGTTGGAGTAAAAACCGCGACCACGTTCTTGAATGGGAACGGGAATCACAACTCCTTCTGCCTTCAGAGTGTTCACCGCCTGAAAAAGTGCATCGGCTCGCTCGGGGGGGCGGAGATGTTCTGAAGAAACGAGTCGGAGGACGAGAGCTGAGCTCTATCCTGTAACCGTGCGACAGAATGTCTCTCACCCATCGGTCTTGGACATGTGGCCACCAGGCGTCGCAAAAGCGGGAGAGCCTGCCACCGACCGAGGATGCGGTTTGGGGAGGCCGAAAGTCATGAGGAGGCCGCCTTGGAGGCGGTTCCTCCGGCGGTCTTTGGAGGACGTGACTTAGACCGCCATGCAGAAGAGTTCCTCTGGCCCTTCTCTGACCTGTTGGACGTGGAGGATTGGGACCTGGCTGAGGGCCGAAAGGACCGAAACCTCGATTGAATTTTTCGTTGCTGAGGTTTGTTTGGTTTGGACTGGGGTAAGGACGAGTCCTTACCCTTGGATTGTTTAATAATTTCATCCAATTGCTCGCCAAACAAACGGTCGCCAGAAAATGGCAAACCGGTTAAGAACTTCTTGGAAGCAGAGTCTGCCTTCCATTCGCGTAGCCACATGGCCCTGCGGACTGCCACCGAATTGGCGGACGCTACCGCAGTACGGCTCGCTGAGTCCAGGACGGCGTTCATGGCGTAGTACGAAAAGGCCGACGCCTGAGAAGTCAAAGACACAACTTGCGGAGCAGAGGTACGTGTGACTGCATTAATCTCAGACAGACAAGCTGAGATAGCTTGGAGTGCCCACACGGCTGCAAAGGCCGGAGAAAACGACGCGCCTATGGCTTCATAGATGGATTTCATCAGGAGCTCTATTTGCCTGTCAGTGGCATCCTTGAGCGATGAACCATCTGCCACTGATACTACGGATCTAGCCGCCAGTCTAGAGACTGGAGGATCCACCTTGGGACACTGAGCCCAACCCTTAACTACGTCAGGGGGGAAGGGGTAACGTGTGTCATTAAGGCGCTTAGTAAAGCGCTTGTCCGGAAATGCTCTGTGCTTCTGGACAGCATCTCTGAAGTTAGAGTGATCGAAAAACGCACTCCGTGTACGTTTGGGAAACCTAAACTGGTGTTTCTCCTGCTGTGAAGCCGACTCCTCTATAGGTGGAGTTGGGGGAGAAAGATCTAGCACCTGGTTGATGGACGCTATAAGGTCATTTACTATGGCGTCCCCTTCAGGTGTATCAAGATTGAGAGCAACGTCAGGATCAGAGCCCTGATCTGCGACCTCCGCCTCATCCTCCAGAGAGTCCTCATGCTGCGACCCCGAACAGCGTGATGAAGCCGGGGAAGGTTCCCAGCGAGCCCGCTTAGCCGGTCTGGGACTGCGGTCCATGTCGGAGTCCTCCCCGTGGGACCTAGGTGTCACCCCAGAAGCACTCTGCTGCACCGACCGAGAGGGGCCTGGGGGCGATGAACTCACAGTGCCCGGGGCCTGTGTGACCGATCTGGACTGCAAGGCTTCTAGTATCTTAGCAGACCATCTGTCCATAGACTGAGCCATGGATTGTGAAAGCGACTCAGAGAGTTTCTCAGCCAAAACTGCAAACTCTGTCCCTGCCACCTGGACAGTGGAAGCCGGCGGTTCTACCTGAGCCGAGGGTCCCACCAGTGCCCGAGGCTCCGGCTGAGTGAGTGCCACAGGGGCCGAGCATTGCACACAGTGAGGGTAGGTGGAACCTGCAGGTAACATAGCCGCACAAGAGGTACAGGTTGCAAAATAAGCCTGTGCCTTGGCACCCTTGCTCTTTGCGGACGACATGCTGTAGTCTCCTCTGAGAGTGATCACTGAGGGTATATAGCCAAAAGTATATATATATACACACACTTCGGCACCCAAGGGGGGCCAGCACCGGGTAAGCGGTGTGGCTTACCGACCGCCAAAAGCGGTTGTGTGTCCACCAGATTCCCTGCCTGGGCCTCCCAGAGCTGTAGAGCTCGTTCTGAAATCCTCCACCGGCAGAAGTGATTGTAAATATGGCTGCCAGAGTTCTCAGGGGAGGAGGGAGCCGTGGGCGTGACTAATAAAGTGCGGGAATCTGGTACCCCACAGTGCTCAGTGAGGGGGGAGGAGAACACCTAAGTATGCTCCAGCCCTCACTGCCGACGTCCAGTCGACTGTCCCGCCCTTAC